>NC_133122.1:17602205-18914705 GCF_033568475.1 Henckelia pumila | reverse complement strand
AGTCTATACTCTATGCACAACTAATATTTTGTTTTACTAACGGGATGTACTTATAAATCGCGAGATAACTTTCCGAACAAAATTTTTCATTTAGGTATCGATCGTTTGGTATGTCGTATTACTAATCTATGCATAATTTATTTTATTCAATTTTGTGTTCTTTTTGTCATATTATTTATATCTATTAATTATTTATTTTATATCAATAAATTATTAATTATTTATCGTATATCAATTAAATCATTAAATTTAAATTAGTACTATATTTTTCCTTATGAATAATATTATTCAGTTTTCAAAATATTTATGTACAATCCCAAGAAATTTCAAATACTCGTGTTTTAATGGAAGGATTTTAAATGCTTAAACTTTAAATCTAATTTAATTTATTGTTAACAATGAAATAATAGATTAAATTCTAAATTTATACATTATTTATTTACACATCAGTTATACAAAAATAAAATTATTGTGTTAAAGTTGAAATACATCTTAATCAACATGAAATACTATATAAATAAGAAAGAATTTGATTTAAAATTTATGACGTTATTTTTCTGATAAGTAAAAACAAAAATATATTTGAACATATTTGAAATTCTTATATCCAAAAATCAATATTAGTCATGATGCATAGTCAAATCATTTGATGATAGTTTTTTTCCTCAAACAAATTTCATGGCGAGATTTAATATTTTTTTAAAAAAAATATAAAATAAATTGCATCGAATTTGTTGCATCACATTAAATTAAATTGGCTGCACCCAACTAATTTATATTCATGGTGATCGAGTGGTTGTTGCCAACTTAAATTCCCAATCTACCGGTTTGGCCTAAAGAACAATGTTGTTAACTAATTTGTTGCGTTGATTAGGGCTGGAAAAAAATATCGAAATACCGAAAATACCGTACCAAAAAATTTACCAAATATACCGAAAAATCGGTATACCGAAACCGTATCGAAATTTTCGGTATCGGTAACGGTATATAAAATTTTTTTATTTCGGTATACCGAATATACCGAATTTATTTTTTTTAAAAAAAATTTCATGGCATACAAAAAAAAAACTCGGTATACCGAAATTTGTCGGTATACCGAATTTTTTTTATTTTCGGTATGGTATTCGGTATAAAAATTCTCCATACCGAATTTTTGGTATGATACCGATATGAAATTCTTCATACCGATATGATACGATACGGTATACGATATTAGAGTTTGGTACGGTATACCTTATCGTACCCAGCCCTAGCGATGATACCAAAAAAGGTTGAATTTATATATATGTACGTAACACCACATTTTTGCAAAATTTTGGTGAACGAAATATTATTTATATTTTATTTTATAGTGATGATATTTTTATATTTTTGCATAATATTAAAATTATAAGAAGGGTAATTTGCTCAAAAATTCCCAAAAGCAAACATGTTTTGCTTTGGGGTCCCTAATCATAAAATGTGGTACAAAACAATACAAAATGTAGTACAAAATCATACAAAATGTGGTACAAATTAACAAAAAATGTGGTACAAAAAAGCGGCTAGGAAGTGCAGAGCAAAACATGTTTGCATTGGGGATTTTTGAGCAATTTACACCTATAAGAAATGTAAAATGAAGAAAGACCATGCACATGGCACGAGTTATGAATTAATAATTGTTGCAGAATTTGAGCTCCATACGTCTATAAATATTTCTGGTCCTTGATCAGAAACGGGAACACCTAGCTTGGAAATTATATAAAAATAGTGGACAAAAAATTCTATGAAACGGTCTCAATGATCATTTTTTTTAGACGATTCTTTTATATGAGTTATCCATTAAAAGATATTACATTTTATGCTAAAAAATATTACTTATTATTATAAACATAGATATGGTTGACCCGTCTCACAAATGAGACCGTCTTACAGAATTGTTATTCAAAATGGAAAGAGGGACCAAAATTTAAATTATCCAATAAAATATGATGCATTTAATGGCATTCTCGTATTTATTTAATAGTTAAGGGAGATCGACTTGATAACAAAATAATACATTTTAATACTTAATTTGTGTTTCTGGTATGATAGGAATTTCCAAAAAAATATGTTACCGTGTCATATAGTATAAATAACTTTTGGATCATGACACACGTCAGATGTGTTTTTCATTAAAAAAAATAATGAAGTATTTTAAAAACAATTAAAATAAAGTTATCAATTTTTTATTTTTAAATTGTAACATAGATAAATAAAATATAAATAAAAATATTATTATAATATAGTAAAATCATATAGTTAGTTTGATAAGATGAAAATTGTATTAGGTTGATTTTGAATTGAATGATTTGAAATACATCGATTTATGTGTATTTTTATTGTTTGATAACTTATCAATAGAAATTTGAATGCATCTCTCAATATATTTCTATAATTATTTTAGTCACAATAGATTTCAAATCCTTATAATATTGAAGTAATTTGAAATACATTGTGATTAGTATTATTTATATATTTATATATAGTTTAAAAAAGTAGATGATGGATTTGAGTTTTCTCTGTATAAATCATTTAACAATTAAAATAAATTTGAATCATGATGGATTTTAAATGACTCGAATCTAAGTGCAACATTAGGCAAATCTAAAAATTAAACCATGACTTCAGATAATTAATTAGCATAGGGTCATGTTGCATTATATATAGTAAAATATAATACTACGTTATAAGTTTGTCTTTATATTTGATGAATTATAGCTACAATAAACGTCGAGCTCTTTAATTTTAACTAGCATAATCGCATACATGCGTTGCGTGTGTATAAAATCATATAATATATTTAATATTGTATGTTATGTATAAATATTATTTTTTTGATAATATTTAAATTTATTTATTTTTTATTTATAAAATAATATAAAAATAAATTTAAAATTTATTTATCAATTCATCTTATCTATAATGTTTAGTTGACAAAAATATGGAAATTTGAAATATTAAAATTTAAAAAAAACAAATAAAATAAAAATGTAATATTTATATCATATAAGGGTAATTTCGACAAATGAAAAGATGATGTCTAAAGGGAGATTCTTATATCAATTCAATCTATCATTGTTTGAACATTTTTTTTAAAAAGGGATTTCAAATCCAAGTTATTCATGAATCATGATGTGTAAAACATTTAATTTAATACTATTAAAAATATTTAAAAAAAAAAACTTCACCGAGGACTTCTCGCGAATTCCACTCAGGGGGTCTAACTAAATCAATAAACTCTTATTTTTGAGTCACTTGGAAATTAAAGGAAATCACAATGAATTTTCATTGCAATTGACAGGAACTGAGAAAATAGCCGACGCTACATATATATTACTAGCATCCATGCACACGCTTTGCGTGTGATAAAATATATAGTATTATGTATTTATATATATATATATATATTATCATGATTTATTTTTTATTATTACAAAATAGGTGGTTTAAAAAATAACATGGAGATGAATGTGAGAAAGTAGGTAGTTATAGATTGATAGGGGTAATTTGGTACAAACATTAAAATGACCAAAAACGGTTACTCTAGCACCCTTATGTATTATAATATAGAATAGAAGAATAGATATTAAGTTATAATTAACGATGAATTAGGTTTTGAATCCAAGATTAATCTCAGTAACATATAAATGATTAATTATATAAATGATTATTATAGCATTATACACAAGTTTTCATTGCTTTGTCATCTCCTACATTTTCTGTTGGGTGAACTTAAATTTCTCTTCTTGGTTGGTTAATATTATATTTACAAACTGGTTCTATCAATAAAAGTGATACGATTTACGGATAAAAAATATATATATATATACAAAACAAATATTTTTGGTAATTTTTTTTTTTTTTGAACAATTAGGTCTTGAATCCAAGATTTTATAACCTACGTACTGTCTTGATATTGTATGATGAAATTTTTTGTATCTGAAAACAAAAAAATATAGATACCAACAACTAAACACTTACCAGTCTTAAATATTTTGACCAATTATACAAATATATTCCACAAAAACTGAATAAGTTAACATCCTCCTCCAACTTCCTGATGCATTAATTGTAAAGTTAGGTGTACTGACTCTTTTCTACTAAACTTCAAAAAAATTAATTAGCACCAAAAGGGGTCATTATCAATATAGAAGAGGAAAAAAGGTTGAAACACGTTTTCGTTGTAATCTTCCGAAACTTTGCATGGCATCCACCAAATAAGTGTAAAACACGATTTTTGGTCTGCCGGACTTTCATGTGGTCAACGTTTAATTCTTAGTGTAACTTGCGTGGAAATTATGAGGATATTTATTAATTATATTCGTCTTTCTCTTCAAGCATTTTATTTTTCAAATTAGTGGGGATCGAGCCAATTTATTATTAGATAATTTGGAAAGGGGCTCATTCATTGTGTTGGCAACTATCGCCTCTGGGTTTTTGGTAAAAACTATCGTGAGACGGAAACTCTCGTGACACGATTACACGAGTTAATTTTGTGAGATAAATTTTTTTTTTGAATTATTCATGAAAAAATATTACTTTTCATATCAAAAATATTATTTTCTATTGTAAATATAAGTACATAGAGTTGACCCATTTTACTGATAAAAGATCCGTGAAATCGTATCACAACAAACTTGTCCCGGTGTTTTAGATCCTTTGATTTTTTCATTCATTTATTTCCTTTTATTATAAATCGAACATACATTATTACACCGCAATATATGTTCTGCTATTTAATTATTTGTAAAAAAATTTAAAAAATTATGTTACATTTTTAATAGGTTTCTTGGAGAAATTGGTTAGCAAAATCTTTAAATATGAACTAATTGCAATAAATGTTTATCGTATCAAAACTCAGGAGTATACAAAATTATATATAAAATTATAAATATACACAGACACGTTAAATGGAGGTAAAAGCAGACAAATGTATGGCTGCTGAGTGCTGGGCTCTTTTAACTTTTGTCATGAAGATGTGAGCATATACCACAAAAAATTGATAATACAGCAAATGTAATTAAAGTGTGAAACAACATATATTCTAGGAAAATCATAAGATATTTAACATAAACTTGACAAAAGCTTTGCTACGACAATGTGAATTCAATGTAACATTTCCCAAAAAAATTTAAGTAGTGACATTAAAGTGAAAAGAAAAAGCTTAGCTATAGGGTCAAGTCTTTTGGGAAACTAGACACAAATTTCATTTTTTTTTTTTTTTGAAACAATTAGACACAAATTTCTTAAGGAGAAGGGTGGCAAATTACTAAGCAATTACAAACACAGGAATTAGAAAGTGGAGGAAAGTTTGACCATTGGTCAGAGCCTTTACACACTGGTCAGTGTAGTCAAAGCCACCACACTTTTCATGCAGTGATGAAGAACAATTAAAACGAATTTAGCGTCTTTATGAATTTAATCTAATTTAATTTACTTATTTTTCTCGCTACACATATAATATTTTATTATAATAAACTCATTTAGCTAAAAAATTGTCCCCGCTAAATTAAAGTACCTTTTGCTGTAAATAAATTGAAAGTACTTTTGTATTATAGTATAATAATAACACTATCATTTAATTTCATGGTTTTTATGATATTTTTGATGATTCAATTTTAAAAATAAAATCCCAAGGTCAAAATATCTTGATCATCTATCCAAGAACTACAATAAAAAAAAAAGAAAATGATACAGGTACAACGAAATTTGTACAATAAATCTTACAACACAAAAAATTTAATATAAGAATTTAATTTATCAAAATCTCATGATACATTAAATACAAAATCTCGCGATAAAATAACAAAATCTCACGATATTATTGTTGTAAATATCGTTGTACACGATATTTGTTGTATCTTTAGCATTTTAATTAAAAAAACAGCACAAAAAATAATTAAATAATAAATATAAGTTTCATACTTCTATACCCAATCCAATTCCCACTTCCTACCAACCACACCACAATATCCCAACCCTTTTGTGACAAAAATAAATATATATATAAAAAAATCCAACTTCAAAGCCACAACCACTTCTTCAAATCTCCGTCGTCCAAAAAACATCAAACCAACGGCCCAGATCAACCCTCAACAAACCCCTTCACATATGACTTGCCTGCCCCACTCTCTCCTCTCATGCCAAATCCACCTACCAAAATCCATACGTTTAATATTAATATTTATATTTATATTTATATTTATATAATGCACACGATCACCCCCTCACGAAAAATTATGTCAAATATTGCAATTTTAATATATTTATTTAATCTGAAATTATTTATATATTTATAATATAAGGTAGGACGTTGGTTGGCAAAAATATCGATACATATACACACCTATGTACATAGGCAATAAAATATTTAAGAATAATGCTAGAGGTACAACATATATCGTGTACAACGATATTTATAATAAATATATCGTGATATTTTGCTATTATATCACGATATTTTACATTTAATTTATCATGAAATTTTGATAAATGAAATTTTTGTATTGATTTTTTTTGTGTTGTACAAATTGATGTATAAATTTGGTTGTACATATAGCATTCCTCAATATTTAATGATATGTTTCACAACTTACATTCATACATATGCATATAGGCAAGAATATATTTAACAATAATAATTTGATTCCTTACCAACATATTTTCGAACGAGATTGTACATCACATATGTTTTAACAAACTAGTGTAATACTTTACTTAACTAACGTAGTTTGCAGAGTACAAAGACTACTTCTTTAACATAGGATTTACCCAAAAATTCAACATGCATTGAAAAATAACAGTTCCATCATCATGACTATCAATACTCAATTTATATATTAAAATAACTTAACAATAGGTACTTGGACGCTACCATGATTAGTGCTCTAATCCTGAATCTAAATACATCATATATATTAAGTGATCAATATTTTCTAAATTTTAACGATGAATTTATTTCATACAAATCTACTCCTTTTTTAAATATATATATTTCTATAAAATGTTCGAAAATAATAAACAAAGGATTTAGCCCCGGGCCAACACCAACCCCTCTATTTAAAGCCAACTACATTTCACCAAACTTCCCCACAAAACCAAAACCAAAACCAAAACCAATCCAACCAAGAAATCTCTCTTTTACAGTGCGTGTGACTATCTGGTGTCTTTCTCTCTCAACCCAAATATATTCCATTACATCCTCGTAATCCCCGCCAATGGCCGCCGCCGTCGTGAAGGAGAATAATGGCAACAACTCCAACGGGTTTTGCATCCCCCTGAAGGATCCACTCAACTGGGGTGCGGCGGCGGAGTCGTTGATGGGGAGCCACCTCGACGATGTGAAGAAGATGGTGGCGGAGTACAGGAAGCCGGTCGTCAACCTCGGCGGAGAGACGCTGACCATAGCCCAGGTGGCGGCCATCGCCGCTAGGGATAATGCTGTGGCCGTGGAGCTGGCGGAGGCGGCGAGGGAGGGTGTCAAGGCCAGCAGCGACTGGGTGATGGAGAGCATGAACAATGGGACTGATAGTTACGGGATCACCACCGGTTTCGGCGCCACCTCCCACCGCCGGACCAAGCAAGGCGGCGCTCTTCAGGCCGAACTCATCAGGTATATACGATTCATGTTTGATCTTTGCATTTACTTTTCGAATCAAATTAATTTTGCCTCGTTTTTTTTCTTAAATTTAACTTTCCACCTTTGACTAGATTCTTGTTATAGAGCAAAATTTAAGTAAATTTAGATTTTTTTATTTTTGTTAAAAAAAAAATTCTTTATATATTTTTCAACATGTAATACATGGGTAAATTGTACATTGTTTTGACTCAAAAATTAGAAGAAACTTATAAATTCACTCATCGTCGTCTTTTGTTAGATTCTAAAATAATTTTAAGTTGAGAACAGTAGGTGGCAACCTCAGGCATGTGGTTGATAAATACCCCGACGGCGAGTTATATATGCAAATTTTCAAATAATATTTTCCGGGATAAAAAATAGTTATTTCTGTCCAGAAATATATCAATATAGAATTTAAAACGATTTTGTCAAGCTGTATATGATACATTACATTATATGTCTACTATAATAATTTTATTTCCAAAATAAGACCAGATATAAATTTTACTCCTCCAATATTGTACTAAAGCTCCAACTCAAACATTCTTGCTACAATGTTTCCAAATTTGAGAAAGTCAAGTATCCCTTTGCTAGGCAATTCCTCCTCCCCTAGTCAACCTGCAAGCTGGCCGGTGATAATTAAGAGATGAACAATTATTTTTTGAGCAACATGTTTATATATTTATTGTTTGAAGTCTAATTTAATATACTTTTTTAAAAAAATACTATTAGAAAATAATCTTTGACTAGTTATTGTTACCACATCGAGCAAATTAAACAAATGTACGTGTGATATTATGATTCAATTTGAATAAAAGGTCGGAATGTGAAATATTCAGAATTGGAGTAATTTTCAAGCAATGTATTTTATGGTCTTGTGAATTCTTTGTATCAATGTTGCAGGTTCTTGAATGGTGGAATTTTCGGAACCGGAACCGAAACTAGCCACACGCTGCCACAATCGGCGACTCGGGCCGCCATGCTGGTTCGAATCAACACCCTTCTCCAAGGGTACTCCGGCATCCGGTTCGAGATCATGGAAGCCATCGCCAAACTCCTCAACACCAACATCACACCATGCTTGCCTCTTCGTGGCACCATCACTGCCTCAGGCGATCTCGTGCCTTTGTCATACATTGCGGGGTTCTTGACCGGTCGCCCCAACGCGAAAGCGGTTGGCCCCAATGGCGAATCCTTAAATGCCGAGGAAGCATTCAAACTAGCCGGAGTCGATGGAGGGTTCTTCGAGTTGCAGCCTAAGGAAGGCCTGGCGCTTGTCAATGGGACGGCTGTCGGTTCTGGATTGGCCTCGGTCGCTCTCTACGAGGCCAACATACTTGGAGTGCTGTCTGAAGTTATGTCCGCGGTTTTCGCTGAGGTTATGAACGGGAAGCCGGAGTTCACGGACCATTTGACGCATAAGTTGAAGCATCATCCTGGCCAAATCGAGGCAGCTGCTGTGATGGAACACATTCTAGATGGAAGTGGTTATATGAAGGCTGCTCAGAAATTGCATGAAATGGATCCTCTGCAGAAACCCAAGCAAGATAGATATGCTCTCAGGACGTCCCCTCAGTGGCTCGGGCCTCAAATAGAGGTCATTCGCTCCGCCTCCAAGATGATCGAGAGGGAAATCAACTCGGTGAATGATAACCCATTGATTGATGTATCAAGAAACAAGGCCTTACATGGTGGCAATTTCCAAGGCACCTCTATCGGGGTGTCCATGGATAACACGAGGTTGGCCGTTGCCTCGATCGGGAAGCTAATGTTTGCTCAGTTTTCGGAACTTGTTAATGATTTCTACAACAATGGGTTGCCGTCTAACCTTTCTGGTGGGAGGAACCCGAGCTTGGACTATGGATTCAAGGGAGCCGAAATCGCTATGGCTTCGTACTGTTCTGAGCTTCAGTTCTTGGCGAATCCGGTCACGAGTCATGTTGAGAGCGCTGAGCAACACAACCAAGATGTGAACTCCTTAGGCTTGATATCAGCTCGAAAAACAGTTGAAGCGTTGGATATCTTGAAACTCATGCTGTCGACATACCTCATCGCGCTTTGCCAAGCCGTCGATTTGAGGCATTTGGAGGAGAACTTGAGGTTCTCTGTCAAGAACACGGTCAGCCAAGTCGCGAAAAGAACCCTTACCACAGGATCCAATGGGGAGCTTCATCCGTCGAGATTTTGCGAGAAGGACTTGCTTCGAGTAGTGGATCGTGAGTATGTCTTCACATACATCGACGACCCCTGCAGCGGCACCTACCCGTTGATGCAGAAACTCAGACAAGTTCTAGTCGACCACGCTCTCAAAAACGGCGAAAACGAGAAGAATTCCAGCATGTCCATCTTCCAAAAGATCGAATCTTTCGAGGACGAACTGAAGGCCCTGTTGCCTAAAGAAGTCGAGGGCGCGAGAATCGCCCTCGAGAGCGGAAATCCAGCCATCCCTAACAGAATCACGGAATGCAGATCATACCCCTTGTACAAGTTCATTCGAGAGGAAGTCGGGACTGAGTTCTTGACCGGAGAAAAGGTGACGTCTCCGGGGGAGGAGTGCGAGAAGGTGTTCACCGCAATGAGCAAGGGGCTCATCGTGGATCCATTGTTCAAATGCCTAGAGAGTTGGAATGGTGCACCACTTCCTATATGCTAGTTCCTTTTTGAATCCAATATGTTTTTTTTTTTCTTTTGTTATGTTGTCTTTTGTTGTTGGATGTAAGGTAATCTATGTGATACTATGAACGATAATATGTAAAAATTGGAAAATCTTTTAACCATTATGGATATGTATGTACCATCTTTTCTTGCAATAATTTGCTAGAGAGCTTTGGAATCGAGTAAGAATATTGATGTAAATAACGATGGAATTATGTTTATGATAACAAATAAAATGCGGGGAAATGAATTTATGTCATAGATATGGAATTAATAGAAGTGCTATTTCAAGAACATTTTGACCAAATCTCACACATCTCGATTGAAAAATCTCATGAAAGTTTGTTGTATAATTTTACATTTTGATATCTACGATTATTTAGACACTATATTCATGCTTTCATTTTTCTCACAAAATTAATACATTCCAAACACACGTCTTAAGTTTTTTTCACTTCTAAAAAAAAATTATTTTAAAATTATTTTTCCAAACAGATGATTATTATATTATATTGTATTTTCAAGTTCTTGTTTTAATGGGTGTTTTCAGGTTTGTTGGCTTTTGTGTTTGCCAATATTTGGAAGGTTTAGATATTGCTTTTTTACGGATTCGGGTTTAGTTCTTATAATATTTAAGTAAATGAGTTATTTATTTGTTGCTTTCTCCGTTTCACCAATATTTAACTCGATTTGATGGGACGAAAATACATTTCTCTTTCATTGATTTGGCTTGTAAAAAATATTATACACACACAACATGAACATGTAATATTTATGTGATATGTTACAGAAATCCCGACTCGTCCCGCGACTCCCGCCAAATAGCTGGTTGAGAGGTTACGGGCCAGCCTGCTGAAGCCTATTTAATATAATTAAAATCTGGCCCACAAACATGTTGGATTATCAATTTCTCAGTCCAACCAAACCCAAATGATAGTTTTTGGGCCTATCGGCTCTCTTACCAATTTTGACGACCATGTATATATAAGGGTGGGGATCTTATGCGAGTGGAGTACGGGACAATTTCATCAGCTAAAATCGGTAGCTTCGTGCATCAATCATTCAGATGAAATATTAAAATTATACACTTATCGTCTATAAAAATTTAATAGGTATGTCAACCCTTGAATTTTTATAAAATTTGTACAATTATCCGAAAAACAAATACACGATCAAACTAGTTGTCATTTTACTAAATTACCATCAATTATTAAACTTCATAAACATTAAAACTGAAATATAGAGATTTATGTAAGACTAAAATTGAAATATAGAGACCTTGTTTAGATTAAAAATGATTATAAAAATGGTCGTTATATTTGATGATATCTTTCTTTTTTCTCCTAAATTTACTATTAGGTTTTATATAAGATTATATTTTTGAAATTTAAAATATTATAAAAATGAAAAATGAGATGATTATCATCGACTTGGTAATTAATCCCTTTTTAGATATTTATTTGAATATTTACTTCATCCACTGTTCCACTTGATAATTAATCTCTTTTACATACATTTTTTCCTTTTGAATTTGAATAAAACATTATATCAAAATAAATTAATAATATTATTAGTAATAAAAAAATTAATTAAGAATAATAATATTGAAAATAAAAAATTAATAATCTATACAATATAATAATCTATGAACCCCTAAAATAACTACCTTGGTCAAATTAATGGATGTACCAAAATGTCTTTTACTATTTATAACTACCATATTTCAACTTTATTTTTTAATTTATTTAAAAATATAAAAATATATTTATTATTTTTAGATGTAATATAAACTATATATGCACGCGAATTTTCGCATGCATTGTTTATCAGTAATAATAATAATAAAGTGAAAAATATTTAATAAATATTTTATAATTGAACTTTTGTAAAAAAAAATGTGTATTATAATATGAGTATTGTAAAGGTTTGCTTGTCTATCAAAAAAATACTTATCGAGACACGGGAATGTGCGTGTTCATCAAATCACCACGAGAAGCGTAAAACATGCCAAAATTATAAAATGTTAAAAGGTTTGCATGTCAATTAAATAATTATAAAATGTTAAAGGATTTGCATGTTTATTAAATTTTGAAATGTATATTTTTAATATTTCACGCATTGTTGAACGAAAAAAACTCGTTAAATTTGTGAAGTGGACCAAATTATGTTGTTATTACATTTTCTAATCTATCTAACATAAAAATAGGGCGAAGTTTGTATAATGTAAATTAACAAATTGTTTGCTTCTTATTTTATTATACAAAAAGGAACAGAATACACGCACGAAACGACTACGCTTCTTTCCCCTTCTTGGATTTTTTACTGGGGAGATTCGACAAATTGGGGGTCAGCGGCTGAGAATGACAATGGCATCTCAAATCTGTCGACGACTCGCTCAAACCCGAGCTAGTGGAATCTTCTCCTCCAACCGGAGCTCGCTCGATCGGAACTTTTCATCTGGCTCCAATCTGATCCGCGCCACTCTCTTTCCCGGCGATGGCATCGGCCCTGAGATCGCCGAGTCCGTCAAACAGGTCGCATAGCATGAATTTCTGTATTATATTTCTTTTTGTTTTGTTGCTTTTCGTTTAGTTGCCGTGAGCCTACGGGGATGTAGATTTGGCTTCTGGAAGTTGTCTTATTTGTTTTTCTTTATGTATCATGCGCGGTAATGTTTTGTTAGTTTTATGATTTTGTGCATGCTTGGGTTTTTTTTGGTCTTCTACCAAGAGGTGAAGGAGGAAGAGGATTCTTTTTACTTCAATATACGTTCATTTGCTTCTGTATTTTATGGCTAACTTGATTCTACTGGTTGATATTAAAGCTAAATTTTATTGACTTAGATTATTAGATCAGCAAACGTGTGAAGTCAAAGCTCATGTTTAGTACAACAATTGTTGTGACTGGCCCAATAATGATAGATGAGTGTTCTCCTAATCTATGGTTTTGGGGGAGTTCGAATCAAAAGCAACATTTAGATTCACGACTTTTTTTATCCTGAAAATAACCGAAGAGAATTCTGAGGTTAATTGGCTAAGAGGTGAAATGTTGCTCTATGAATAAGTTCTCTTAGAAATTATAATATATATCAAAGTAACGTTAGGATTTTCAAGACTCATGCTGTGAATAGAGCCAGAGAGATGAGTGCTATAGTGGTTTTTTATTATCTTGAATTTTGTGTTCGTGAATGCCCATGGAGATCTGGCCATCATACTCATTTTATTTTATCCATAATTTGATTTCTTGATCTCTGAATTTCTAATTTTTCCAGTTGTAAGATTATGCTTGCTTACCTAGTGAAAGGTGGACTTCTTTGCTAGCACTCTGCACGAAAAATGAATTTCTGTGTTTTCTTGTTGACGACTTACAAAACCACGTGAGATGTGAAATGGAGGTTCAAACTTTTTCCATCTACTCATCATCTATGTTTTCTCGTTTTCTAGTTTTGACTCCTTATGGCCTTGGGTATGTTATTTGTTTCATAGCGAATTTGCGATAATTTACAGTCTCGTGGCAATTGAAATTTTTTTGTAGTATTCATCTCTTATATAATTTATTCTACTAAACATCCGATTAAATTCAGGTATTTAAAGTTGCCGGTGTTCCAATTGAATGGGAAGAACACTTTGTGGGGAAGGACATAGATCCAAGAACTCAGAGTTTCCTGACATGGGAAAGTCTTGAATCTGTGAGAAATAATAAAGTTGGTTTAAAAGGACCTATGGCCACACCCATTGGAAAAGGTCACCGGTCTCTTAATCTTACCCTGAGAAAAGAGCTTAATCTATATGCCAATGTGAGACCTTGTTACAGCCTACCTGGATACAAGACTAAGTATGATGATGTAGATCTCATAACTATTCGTGAAAACACGGAAGGAGAATACAGTGGACTTGAACACCAAGTAAGCTACACATAGTGCATGCATAATATTCAAAAGAGTGCTTATGTTCTGACATTGATCCTACTCTTTTTAATTCAATGCAGGTGGTGAGGGGTGTTGTTGAAAGTCTTAAGATCATTACACGCCAAGCAAGTTTGAGAGTTGCAGAGTATGCTTTTCACTATGCCCAGACCCACGGACGTAAGAGAGTATCAGCAATACACAAAGCCAACATCATGCAGAAAACTGATGGTCTTTTCCTTAAGGTCTGCCTTCATACATATGCACGATATTCCATTTATTTTACCCTTTTTCACCTTGTAAATTTATTCTTTACATTGCAGTGTTGTAGAGAGGTTGCAGAGAAGTACCCAGACATAGTGTACGAAGAAGTTGTGATTGACAATTGTTGTATGATGGTACGAGGAATTGTATATTAAGGATTCCATGTTGGTGCAAACTTGAGTCCCTGAAAAAGTTGGGGAAAGCCTTTTGGATTATTTTGGAAACTATTACAGCCGTGATGACATAAAAATTTGCTCGTACCCATCAGTTTGCTCTTTGAAAACTAAAAATTTTCCCAAACCCATCTTTGAAGAAGAAATAAATGTACGGTGAAACTTTACTTCAAAAAATGTTTTTCTCAATAATTTTTTCCTGATTACAGCTTGTGAAGAATCCAGCTTCTTTTGATGTTCTAGTGATGCCTAATCTTTACGGTGACATAATAAGTGATCTCTGTGCTGGGTTAATTGGAGGCTTAGGCTTGACCCCCAGGTATATGTGATATCTGGCCATTTGTAGAATGTCCATAATGAATATTTTCACCTGACTTGGTCCTATACAGTTGTAATATTGGGGAGGGAGGTATTGCACTTGCTGAAGCCGTACATGGGTCTGCACCTGATATAGCAGGAAAGGTTTGTACCAAAGTAACTCAGTTTGTTCATTTGATTCTGCAAAGTTGTGTTAGCCGGTTGTTTATGTGTGCATATAAGTCGAATTTCTAATTATTGCTGTCTTATTTAGTTAGTGAGCATCTTGTAGTGTTGGAGGCAATATGAATCTTTTTAGGAGGATGGCCGATATATTATCGTGCCAGCTTGTGTTAGATATTTTCATAAATTAAAGACGGACACAAACTAGTTGCTAGGAGAAATCATTTTGCCTGGTCATGCTCGCATGGACCTTCACACATCACGGGCCTAGGGGCTAGGGCATAATAGAATGTTATCATAGATGACCCCAGGAGTGCTATTGGCCTAGAGAGTTTGTTTAGACATCTACAGGGAAGCTCGTAGAATGTGAAAGAATGCAACAAGGACGTCACATGCCTGTCAGGAGTTGATTGCAATACCCGTCCCTTATCATAATATTTTGAGTAAAATGAGTGTATTTATAAAGGCATATGATGGTCTCTTCAAGGATCTTGTGTTGATCCAATTTATCAAGCAAAGAATGATACGAAATAGTTGCTGGTCTATACATAGTCTCACTTTCACAGACTCTACTACCTTGTGAGCCTGGAGCTTTGATAATATGTTCTAGAGATATGGGAGTGTCACCAGGTCATTATGTTAATAGTTTTCAAGTGATATTTCGATGTTTCAGTAGGTGTGTATTGGTCTTGCGAAGTGTTTGGTACTTTGTTACTACATCAGTGTCTCAAGTTCATTTACTAGGGGCAGGTCCTGTAAAACCATTTGAAAATACAATCATCTTTGTGAACCAACAGTCTTGTCTTGTTGGTTACCCATATTAGTTAGATATCTATGCTTGTATATGGACGTCCTTTTGGAGATTCTATAGCAGTCAATCAGTTATACTAGGAAATAATAACTCATCTTGGGGAGGTTTAGGTATTGAGTTTATATATTCAAATCTACCTTTGAAGTTATAAACTAAACTCTATTCATTGAGATGCAGTGTTTTGAACTAGCCTTCTGTATGAGCAAGTGTTATCATATTCGTATCTATGTTGAATCAGGAAGAAAAACGGTTGCTTAATGTCAAATTTCACAGAGTTCTTCTAGACTAATGACCTAGAACAAAGAATTGCTCAAGCAGGTTTCTTGGTAGTATGGTTGAAGTGGGGTATTTTGATAAAGACTCAGATCTCTTTATTGTGTTGATCCCCATGATCATCTTAGTGGCCATATATGTTTAGACTGTTCTATAAATGATCTCATAAAATATGTTTTGATAAATTAGTCTCTGAATATGAGAATAAATCTCAAATTACAAATTGCTGGGAAGTCAAGGAGTATACCATGTGGAATTTATTTATTTATTCTTATTATTTTTTTAATTTTCTTTCTATGTGATAATGTCTGTGTGCCAAAATTTGTTATTCATCTAAAAATCAATGCAGAATTTGGCAAATCCAACTGCTTTGCTTTTGAGTTCCGTCACAATGTTGCGGCATCTGGATCTCCATGATAAGGCCGATCAAATCCAGGATGCTGTCTTGAAGACCATTGCTGAAGGGAAGTACCGAACAGGTGATCTTGGTGGTAAATCTAAAACATCGGAGTTCACCAACGCTATCTGTGATCATCTCTGAGCAGTGTTTCAGCACATGTACATTTGATTTTTCCGACGAAAAGGTTATTTATTGTGGATGTTGCTTTCGATATGAATTACATATCATCACTTTGAATTTGAGAAGATATCTTCCACCAGTATGACATGTTGGAGAGAAATAATACATTGCGATGTTAATGAAAATCTGGGTCGATGCAAAAATGTTGCTTATTTGATCTTGAAAAATGAAATGCAATGACATATTTTACAGTCTACATTTCTGCAGTCATGTTTATCTTCCGATGACTTTTGTGGACTACTCAGTTTTTTTTTTTTTGAAGAGAGTGACAGGAATTGTGTATCAGGTATTCAGGTTGAGAATCATCTTGGTTGCTGAGCTTGTTGAAGAATGCATAAAATGTGATTTTGCCATCTGCCATGACCTCAAACCATCAGGAGATGGTCTCAAAATAACATGAGTAAAGCCGATTACTTGTAGTACATTTGATGTTGAGGTCTCAAGTTTAGGACGAGATCTCATATCAGTAATAACACTCGTCTCCTCTAACTAAAAAAATTAAAAAAAAAAAAGATAACTTAGGTATATATATGCTATTTCATGAATTGTAGACGTAATTGTTAATGTTGTCTTCTGTGTATGTATATGTGCTATTGTATGAAACATGATAATTTGATGAAGAATAGGTTTTTTTATGAAATGATATCGTGAATCTATATTCGTGAATAAAATTGATCTGATCCATATATTTTTTGTGAAAAATAATAATTTTGACATAACTTTTTTTAAAGATCGAGTCAAATTAGAAATATGTGTCATAAAATTGATTCCTAAAATAGTTTCATGAGAACTTTTGTGTGTGGGGGCATTTGAGCAATAATTTGATTATACCGTTTAAAATGAAATCAGAGCTATCGATATATTAAATTTTTTTTTTAATAGGTAATGATATAAGTGGGGAGAAAAAGGAGATGGTACGTTGAATATGCGTTAAAACTTTAGTGTGGTAGGTAATGCCGTAATGGTCAATGAAGACAAAATTGGGAAATTGTATAAAAGAGAAATTGCAAATTATTATGTTTGAAAACCATAAATTGAAAAGGTATAATGTTATAGAAAAAAAAACAAAAGGGATTTATTTAACTAAATAACCTTCGTTTGACCATGATTTGAAAATATAACCTTCTCAATTTTTTTTCTTTATTTTGTTTTTGCATTTCCTTTGTATTTGAAGGTCATTTTGCAAATTTTTTTTGAAAGAAGGTCATAAATCAAAAAATTTGGTTGACCAAGGTCATTTTTCAAACTCTCCCGTGTGTCAATTAAATTTTCTCATTTTTAGATTGTATTTCAATTTTGTCTCAGACTCTCAGCTATTAGTTCAACGTTAAAGGTTGATGATTGAAGCACATGAAACAATGCGATTTTAATATTTGCCTTTAAATTGAACGATCAACATCCATAATCATCTATTTCGTAGATAAATTTGAAACTTGAACGTCTAAATTGAATGATCATCACCCATAATCATCAATTTAAGATAGTGCTCATGTATGCAGAGTAAGATGAAACTATCAATTTGGATGTTGATGCAATTTGGTGAAATAGAGTAACGTCACGAAGTTTTGCGTGAAACTATCAATTTGGATGTTGATGCAATTTGGTGAAATAGAGTAACGTCACGAAGTTTTGCGTGCGCTTACTGTTAATTCTCAATTCTTAAAACTAAACCTATCGATTGAGATGAAATCAATAAACAATTTAAATTTGAGAGACATATAATTAGTACATGAAAAAGTAAAGCAACAAAATTGAAAATAAAAGCAAACTATAACAACATAATTATGAAGTATTCCGAAAAATAAAATAATAAAGTCCATCATGGAACATGTTAAAAAAGAATAATCCACGGGGTTGGTGAAGGATGGAGATATCATCTCACATTAATTGATTAAGTAACTGGCACTAAATATATGAATTTGGCAATTTGGTTATCTAAATTAGTCAATCGGATCCATTTAATGAGCCTCAATTTATTTATTTTTTAAAATCAAGTGTATCATATAAATATAAATTACAGTTGGGAAGAAACGAATTATAAATTTATGCTTATATGGTTAAATTTTAGAAAAAAATTTAATTTGATTTCTTCAGTTTTACATGATTATTACGTATTCAATTCGATGTAAACAGAAATTAAATACTCTAAAATTGGATCACCCGCATTAGCCTAACCTACCAAGCAAACTAGATGTCAGCTACCAACCGACGGAATCAAAAGGAGAAATTTTATGCTGCATTCGGTCCATCACATTTCTCACACATCAACTGTTTAAATAGCCCCATCACAGTCAATATCCGCACGGTAGAATCTCATTAATTTTATTTTATGTAGTATACAAATTATGCATTTGATGATTGATATTTCAACATATGAATATAATTAATATTACAATGTTGATGTGTCAAGACATGAATCATATTTGTGATTAAGGTAATGTTCCTAAAGTAGGTTGAATTCTATCCCCAACTTAATAGTTTAGTTCAACATATCTTTAAGGTATATCTTTGTTTTAAATCAAACGACCACACCATTTAATTTAACAAAATTTTAATATGAAATCAAGCCTGGATCCCACATGTTTAGAACAAATGATAAAGATTGGATCTCTGGTTAGGATAATATCGGTTTTGTAGGATTTCATTAATCCAATTTAATCCAGAAAAATAGAAAAATTTAGAGATTTTATAAAAATCAATGAATTAATAATACATAATTTAATATATTACTCAAATCGATTAATCAAACCGTCAAACAAGAAAATCAACCATACTAAAGTGAAAAAAATGATTCAATTTTCGAGTTGAAGATTTGAAAAACAAAACCGAAAAACCAAACTGAAATATACCAAATTCAAACCGAATCTTACACTATAGTTTATTTAATTGTAAACAAAATAATAAGGGATTTTATATTTACACTCTATTTTCTGTTATTTATACTTTGTTTGTGAATAAATTTGCACTTGTAAAGTTTGAAAAAAATTTGCACTTCATTTTACATCTGGAATATAGATAATATAAAATGAGGTGTAAATATCAAATCTCAAATAATAATTTTTCATATTTACACTTTAGACTTTGGTACAATCATAAAAGTACTTATTTTTAAGCTGAATCGAAATCTCAGTTAGAGAGAATCATTGCCCACCTCAATCCACCCACCACCCAAATTTCCAAGGTAATCTAATAAACATAAACATATTATACAATAGTTTTTTTTTTAAAAAGTATTTAATAATCATTACATCAAAATTAAGAATTTAGAAAGGATTTTTCATATTTGAATGATTTTTATTTTTAAATAAATTTATTTTTTTATAATTTATATTTTATAACATTATAATTATTTTTTTCTCCGCAGGTGTGTGCGTATATATATATGTTTCACCCTCTGCATACCAGCCCTACTCCATTCATTTGTATTCCTCAACCGGAAGCCAAAAGCCAGGCGCATTTCAGTTAACCGCGAAAAGTAGAAATGGGGCGCGAAGGAATCCTATTGGGAATGGGGAATCCGCTTCTGGATATCTCCGCCGTGGTGGATCAGGAATTCTTGGACAAGTAATTTCCGGAATTTGTCTCTTCTTTTTCGTGCATTTGTTTTAGTTTTGATTCATATGCTTGTTTGAGCTTGAGATCTGGTGTTTTATGTATGTTTCTATCAGTTTTTGGCTCTCTGTTTCACAGATCTGCGTGATTGTGGAAAATTTTGCTTGTATAATAAATTTGCTTGCTTGTATGGTATGTTGCGGCCTTGCATTTATTTTAGTTTTTTTTTGGTTCCACGGATATGTGATTGCAGTGTTGCTGCTATTTTGCAGTTTTTGTGGTTTCACATTTATGTGTAAATTTTGCTTGTATAATGTGTTTACTTGCATGCGTTGTTGCTGTATTGCATTTTTTTCAGCTTAATTGCTTAGATCTGAGATTTGCTGCTATTCATGATTTAATAATGGATCAACGCGTTATGTTAAATTTATGAGATCTGGTTTTTTGGTACCCGTTGAAGTTGAATTGGTGTTTATTGTTTTGCAGATATGATATTAAATTGAACAATGCAATTCTTGCAGAGGAAAAGCACCTGCCTATGTAAGTACTTTGAATGCTATTATTCGAATTTCTGTTTTAGCCATTCGTTTGCTTGTCAGAACTAGAAATCCATATTTATTTATGAAAGGACCAACATAATCGGTATTAACAACCATATGTCGTTCTAGGTATAGGTTAGAATAGCTTGCAAGATTTTTTTATCTGTTTATTTCATCAGGTGTAGAAATAATTATTTGTCCATGTGTGTTTCAGGTATGATGAAATGTCAGCCAAGTACAAAGTGGAATACATTGCTGGAGGTAAATTATCTTTGGTGAAGACCAACAGTTTTTGAATTGGCATATTGGCTCACTTTGTCGGATATTACTAGCTTTTATTTGTGATACTAATGATTTTGCAATGCAGGTGCTACTCAAAATTCAATCAGAGTTGCCCAGGTACTTTACATTGCTGTTTGTGGCTTGATAATCATTGTCTATTTGAGAATTCTAGTTGTGACTGGCTGATATTTATAAAATTTTCATGCAGTGGATGCTTCAAATTCCTGGTGCAACCAGTTACATGGGTTCCATTGGAAAGGATAAATATGGTGAGGAAATGAAGGCCAATGCAAAACTAGCGGGCGTCAATGTTAGTATCTTGTTTTATTTTTTGCGTTTCAATTACTATCACCATTTTTTAAAAAACTAATTTGTACTTAACGCACATGTTTGTGTTAGGTTCATTATCATGAAGATGAAGCTGCAACTGGTACTTGTGGTGTGTGCGTGGTTGGTGGTGAAAGGTCAGTCTTCTATGTATGTACATATTCGGGACTTTAGTTAGTCTTCTCTTATTTTTTTTATTGAGATATTTATTGGTTTATATTATATTATATTATTATATAATGTTTGTGTTCTCATGAACAAAATAAAATTCAGAAAGTTCTATGATGTTATATATATATGTATATTTAATTCAAGTGCCAATTTGTGCTCATACAAAAAGGAGAAGGGGATAGCCAGTAGCCACTGTATATTGCACTAATCAATTGTCCTCATCTATTACTTTTTCTTTCTAAATTAGTTACGATTATGCAAAAAATACTCGTTTGACCGCCAGTAACTTAAAACAATAAATATACCGTGCAATATACATTTCCTAGAACTGCATGTTTATTCTTGATTAAAGCTTCTATTTTCTTCTTCCATATTTTCCCTTTAATTCCAGTTAGGAGCCCCACTCTTCCATCCCCCGCTCCCCCTCCTGCTCTCCTTTGGGTGGCAACCCTCTCCTCCTTTAGTGCCGTGCCCCATCTGTCCTTTTCTCCTGTACCAACTTGTGTTTCCCTCCACGCTCATTGCCATGCGGATCCTTTTCGCATAACCTCCCTAATTTTGTACTACTAATTATATTAAACTTTCACGTATCACCCAAGTGGATGAATGCATTGGCCATTGGGCTAACAAATCATGGTTAATGTACTGCAGATCACTTGTTGCCAATTTGTCAGCTGCAAATTGCTACAAAGTTGATCATTTGAAGAGACCAGAAAACTGGGCCTTGGGTAAGTGCTGCATAACGAGTACTATTTGGCCCTTGCCTCATTTTCCATATCACATTGTTATATGTACTCATCTAATCTTTACACAGTGGAAAAGGCCAAGTACTTCTATATTGCTGGATTTTTTTACACTGTTTCTCCTGAGTCTATCTTACTTGTTGCTGAGCATGCAGCTGCTAAAAACAAGGTTAGAAGCTGGATAATTATTTTTTTTGCTCACTTGATGCTTAATTTACAACACCAATATGAGTGCATCTATGTTCTCAAAGTTAATGCATTTGTAGGTTTTTGCGACGAACCTTTCTGCTCCATTTATCTGCGAGTTCTTCAAGGATGTTCAAGACAAAGTATTCCCGTAAGGCTAATTTACTAAATTTCATAACAACCTAGTTTATTGGGAAGAAGAGACATTGTTTGATGGCCTGCTATTATTTGTTTTTAGATATGTGGACTTCCTTTTTGGAAATGAAACAGAAGCAAGAACTCTCTCTAAAGTTCATGGCTGGGAGGTAATGATATAATTGCACCAGATTTAATAATGATTTTTAATCACTATGGACTTACGCATGTTGAGTGTGGATTAACAGACGGAGAATGTTGAGGAAATAGCTTTGAAAATTTCCCAGTTGCCGAAGGCATCTGGAACACACAAAAGAATTACCGTTATCACACAAGGTGCAGATCCAGTTGTGGTTGCAGAGGACGGGAAGGTGACGTTGTACCCTGTAATTCTGCTGCCTAAAGAGAAACTCATCGATACCAATGGTGCAGGTACGTGATTTCCTATTTTTAAGAGCCTCTAACGCGAAAAGGTTACTAAAAATATCAGTTTTTGCATCGAAGTATCCTTAGTTAAAGGTTAAAAAGGTGACTTACGAAGACCATGGTAACAACATATTGGAGTTGTCCTTGTAATTTCTCTAACTTTGAGGAATCTCGCCATCAAAGATGATTCTCAAATCAGGCTTATGGCCAATTAGCTACTCCAATGACCTTTTGTTGTCTCAATCAATACGAATCAACACTAGATATTATATTTTCTCTCGCTGATTGGAGATGTTAGTGCAAATATCGAATCAATATACCAGAACTTGCAGACCCATGTGTTGCAAATAGGGGGGGGGGGGGGGGGGGAGGGGAAGCAGCAGGAATGAGGGGGCAATCTAATTTTTTTTAATATATAATTTAAATCTTTCGCTTTCCCAAACTGCAAGTCACCCCCTTGCATAAAATTCTGGTTACGCCCTGTGTTACATGAGATTTAGAGTGGTGTTAATTTGCATTTGTGAATGTTTTAGGGGATGCCTTCGTGGGTGGATTTTTGTCTCAATTGGTTTTGGAGAAACCCATAGCGGATTGTGTAGAAGCAGGCTGCTATGCAGCAAATGTGATCATTCAGAGGTCCGGTTGCACCTATCCAGAGAAGCCCGATTTTGAATGAAATTTCACATGAATCACCCTCAATCCTTTTTCGAATTTTGCTTTTTTTGAGAAAGTTATTAATTTTTAATTTACCTATATTTGGCATGGTTTCTTGTTTACAAGGGATTTTAAATGCCCCAAAATCATGTAAGATTCTCTTAATAGCATTGTTTTACAACTATTTTGCCGAGGGAATTCATATTTAATATCATGTGATTGTATTTGTACCAGCATATCGCTTATAACTTATTTATCTACAATATATTGTTTTTGTTATAATAATAAATTTGTGTTGCTGGCGGCTTATGTACATATTATATATCGACCAAGAGAAGTAAAGACTCATAACTGCTAATCTGATTACCTCTCTCATCATAGTTTTAACGTCAATGGTTTTGGTTTTGAGATTTAATTATTGCGATTCTAGATTCCAAAAGGGGAAATCGGAAACTGAACATTTTGGATACTATTTCGTATCCAAGTCCCAACAAATACATTCATGGTTTTAAGCGTTAAAAATGTGGCCCAACTATTGACACTTCTATCAAACGAGCACACCGGCGTCTCATCTAGTCAAGCATTAATATTCCGATCAGAGCACTAGTTCGACTTGTTATATGGCTAGTCAAGAATGATGGGCAGAGTAAAATCCATTAGGAGGTGATAAAATACAGAAACATAGAGCGAGATCACATGGCCAAAAACTTTATCGATCGATTCGGACATTGATGCATTTTCTTGAGTTTAGGAAAGATTTTAGGTCACACCGATGTGATTCTCGCACCAAATGAATAATGCAGATCCATTGGGTGTGGGTCCTCCCACCGTGTCATTTCTTGGAAGCTAACAACTTGAAATCGAAAGGATTGATTAGGGCAATGATGTGTAGCAATCCTAGTCCCTTTGTCATAGTCGCCAGGTTAGGTTTTAGCCAATTTTGAGTGGACCCATTAGTCCAAACCCTTCGAAGCTAATTATATAAACAGCTCTGACTGGATGCCAACATAAATTTTCTAGTTTGATGGAGAAATTTGTTTGACGTCATATTTTTGTTGCAAAAATCTATTTTTTCAACAAAAGAAATTGATAATTCAAATTCACAAACAGTTGTCTTTTCTCATTTCTACAACTGGTTACGCTTGCCATCACATGCATGTGCGAATAACCAAAAAACAGAAAATAAATAAAATATGATACATACATACATACATACATACATACTATGATGTACGTATATCATCAATAACACAAGTATGCAGATAAAAGAGACAGAGAACGCAAAAGATTAGAACGTGATACGTCTAAATATCTGCACAAGTACAGATATACAAGTGAAAAGACCAGTAATTTAAACTAGATTTATCAAGATTCAAGACTGTATGTCACATAATATCTGATTTATTTTATTATTGATAAGATTTGTAACATGAAGCAATCCCAAGATATGATATGTATGTATTTGTAAACCAGTTCACACGACTGGGAGACCATAGAAAGGACATTAGTGGGGTGACAACACTAAGGTTTGACTTTGATTCTTTTGTTTGGGATGAGTTATCGGCTCTTTTTGCGTCAAAGACAGAAGAAGACTTCAACGAGCAAGTTGCACCGTGGAAGACTCTCATTTCACTGACCACCAATTAAGTCTTCCGCCTTCGATTTTTCTGTCTTTTTTTTTACATACTTAAAGCCATCGAGAATCTCAGTTACGGTCATCATCAGATTACAGACAGACAAAAAGGTACGATCTTCTCCAAAAATGTGGTCCAGAATTTGATTTGGTGTTCTTGGATTTTCCTCGTGATCGTTTCTTGAAAAGTATCAAAGTTAATGGAAGCTCCAAAAGCCTCGATTTTCTTTTTATTATTATTATTATTATTATTTTTTAAATTAGAAAATTATAAATTTTTTTGTGTTGTTGGCCTCGCCCTTTCCTCCTCTGCTTCGTTTGACGAGTTTAACTTGAAGGGATTTCTGTTTGGCCATTCAAACCCACTTCACCTAAAAAAAATCACAGAGCTTGGGATGCATTTGGTTTTCAGCCTGGAGAAATATATGTTCATTTGGAAAAAAAGGGGGCGATATCCCAGTTTCCCTTGTGGGATCCATCTTGCTAACCAATGCTTCTATTTGATCATGTTGTTTGATATAAGCTTTTAAATGTGTAGCCTGTTTCCTGATATTAGCACTTGTTTCTGAAGTTGGATCCTTTATCTTAGTTTATAATTATTGCCCGAATTTTCAGGGAGTGGTGCTACAAACATATAAAACCATGAAATGCTTCCAGTTCTTCAATAGATGGAGAAATAGGGAGCCACAGACTCCAAGGCTAAATTCGGTTCAGTCCTCATTCACCGATCATGAACAGGGGAAACAGACTGAATCTGGACTTAATTCTACGAGTGGATCAAATCATAGCACCAAGTCTAGAGGCCAAACGCAGTTGCCGAATTTGTACGAGAGACCGAATGGTCTCAGGCTGTTTACTTTTCCGGAGCTGAAACAAATGACAAAAAGTTTTAGTCTCTCTTCCAAACTCGGGGAGGGTGGATTTGGGTCTGTTTATAAGGGCTTCATGAAATGCTCCGAAGATCCAGCCAAGAAACACGCAGTGGCTGTAAAACAGCTCGGTAAAAGAGGGTTGCAGGTCTGTTCTCCTCTTTCATACACTTTTTGTAAATTTACTTGCGAGTTTTCTCGATTTATATCAACAATATTAGTGTTGTAGTATCAATCCTATCTTAGTATGTGAATGCTGTGGTTGTTGGCAAGCAACGGTTGCCGATAAATTCAAGCTGCCTCTTTATCACTACTTGCAGTTTCTACTTAACGAAATTTTTCGCCAACTTGGTGTATAATGGTGAATAAACACTTACCAAGACTACTTAACAGGGTCACAAAGAATGGGTGACAGAAGTTAATGTTCTTGGTGTTGTTGAGCATCCGAATCTCGTTAAGCTCATTGGCTACTGCGCTGAGGACGATGAAAGAGGAATGCAGCGGCTGCTAATTTATGAATACATGCCTAACGGAAGCGTGGAAGAACATTTATCAATTAACTCAACCACGCCCCTTTCGTGGGCTATGAGGCTGAGTATCGCCCTGGACGCTGCCAAGGGCTTAGCATATCTGCATGAAGAAATGGATTTTCAGGTCATTTATTTGGTTTCTTAACATCGTTCTCGATTTTGTTGTCTGTTGTCTCACTAGAATGTCTCCTTCTATATATATATGTATGTATTCAGATCATCTTTAGAGATTTCAAAGCTTCGAACATTCTCCTAGATGAGCAGTGGAACTCTAAGCTATCGGACTTTGGGTTGGCTCGGTTGGGACCTCCAGAGGGACTAACGCACATATCAACTGCGGTATATATGCTGAATCACATTAGACTCATGTCTCTGTTATCTGAGTCGAATAAGATAAAAAAAATAAATAAATTCAAGAGTCATAGTGTTGAATTTTAATCTAGTTCAAAACTTCATCAATAACAAATCATGTATCGCCAGGTTGTTGGAACCATGGGATATGCAGCCCCTGAATACATACGAACTGGCCACCTCACGTCAAAAAGTGATGTTTGGAGCTACGGTGTCTTTCTATATGAACTCATCACAGGCAGACGCCCATTGGATCGAAACCGTCCCAAAAACGAGCAGAAGCTCTTGGAATGGGTGAAACCATACCTATCAGATGCCAAGAAGTTCAAGCATATATTGGATCCAAGGCTTGAAGGGAAGCAAATCCTTAAGTCCGCACACAGACTCTCTCTCGTGGCTAATCGTTGCTTGGCCAAACAGCCGAAGACACGGCCAAAAATGAGCGAAGTTCTTGAAATGGTTAGACAAGTTGTGGACACATCTGCTACTGCCAATCCTCAGCTAACTAAAGATCAGATGAAAACATCCAAGGAAGCCAACGATACAGGCGAAATTCGAGACGGTGGATCGTTGATTAGTGCATGGTTATCAAAACTATCGAAGGTTTCTTGACATTGAGAAAGTGTACCACACAAGAGAATGCATATAACACAAATGAATGGGTATCTTCAATGCTAACACTTGAAAGAATAAACCTTGCTGAGTGGTGTAAATTTTTATATATAGCGTTTCTATAGGAATGCGTTTTAGTGTCATTCTTTATTCGCTTTGACCTTTAAATTACCCCATTTTCCTTCGAAATAATATTTTCTATTATACTCTCCTTTTTATGAAAAATTCTTAACATAATAAAATACAATAAAGGACAAAGATAACATTCGATTATAATTTGTGCTTGAAATATATATTTAAAAAATCAACCATAAATTGTGTTGATCGTTTATTGTGCTTGAGATTTTTTTTTTTGGCCAAAAAAAGAAAAGACGAATCAAATGTTTTGTATGTGATTTATTGTTTTTTGTTTTACAGTGTTTAGTGTGTATGGGTTTGATTTGTAATAATTTATGCAAAATGAAAGTTTTTTTGAATAAAATATAGCATGATTTGGAAGACAAGTGGAGCAAAATGACTTCTCACGTCGGTGCATACATTAATACATATATGTGTACGCTTTTGTTTATCGGCGTCTCCATTTAAAATTCACTTTTATCAATCATAAAAATTGTTGTGAAATATTTTCACAGGTAAATTTTGTTAGACGAATTACTTAATTGGGTCGCTCATAATATTGTATTATTTTTTATGTTAAAAGTATAACTTTTTATTTTAAATATGAGTGTGTCTGACCCGCATAATGAATAAAGATCCGAGAAACTATCTCTTTAATTATAAATAGATCTAAATAATATTGATTGATTATTTGATTTTATTTTTCTCCATTAATTGGAGGTTTTTGCTTAATACACGAATTTATATATTTTCCAATTCATCTCATTAAAATAGAGCTGTTGCTGTTAAACCTTACAAGCATCAATCGTCTCTATGCGCTATATATATGATTAGGTTTGAATTCTTAACCATTCAAATAATACTTTTTTAATAAAATTCGATGTTTTAATCAAATCTAGATAGTAACGCAAATGCGAAAAAGTGAAATATATATATAAACAATTTTAAAAAGTAAAATCTAAACACAAACAGGGGTCAATATAAAATCTAAACACAAACAGGGGTCAATTTTGTGAGACGAATCGTAATCCAATCTACTCATACAAAAATTATTATTATTTTTATGTAAAACATTATTTTTCATTACAAAAATAAAACTCAAGCCCTCGAATAGATCCTTCCGCTTGACGGCATCACACCCATGCGTCGTCTCCACTGGCACGATGGCTGGTGGAGGTTTCATCAGACAGACGGAAGTGCATATAGCGTCGATTGGTACGCCTTAGTATAGGTGGCGTCGATGATGAGTGGCTCGACCTGGTGTAGGAACCACTAGATGACCTCTCCTTCGTATCTGCCTTAGCCAGAAGACACGGAAGGCAGCCGGCGTATAGGGTGGCCGTGTACGACCATTGACCTTCTTGTGGCGGTCCTTTGTAGAGTTGAACCCGGAAGAAACCCTTGTCAGAACAAGCCACGAATGGATAACCCCCATGTTATGATGAATTCAGAAAGGAGACGAGAATGTGAAACACCGAAATATGACATGATAAAATTATATTTTTAGAAAAACTACACATAATTATTGATATATATACATATATATGTCTAAGGGATGATTTTTGAGATTTGCATTCCATTGTTGTGAAGTAAATTGTTGCATGTGGAATATTACAGGGATGGAGAGTGTATTTATAAGGAGAAAAAAAGTCTTGTAGTAACATTTGTCAAAAAATCCTTTAGGGCTCCTAGCTAGCATATTGCTTTTGGATTTCCATTATTTGACACAGGATCGATGTGAATGACAAATGTTTAATTATGCGCGTAATATCTTAAGAGGAATCTCTCAAAATTGAATGTTAGATTATTGTAACGGTTTAAAAGATTTGAGTTATATAATTATCACGAATTATAGTTTGTGAGCGTCAGATTATTAAGGTTCTCTTTGGACATATATTTATAAAACGATTTTAGTATTTTATAAGTGAAAAAAAACTTTTGAACGGGTAAATTTTGTGAAACGGATTCACAAAAACTCTTGTGAGACGGTTTCAATCAGCGGGTAAATTTTATGATATGGATCCCCTAGTTGAGTCACCGTGATAATATATTACTTTTTATGACAACTATTATTCTTTATTGTATATAGGTGGTTCAGTTACTTTTTATGACAATTATTACTCTTTATTGTAAATATATGTGGGTTTGAACCCGTCTCATGGATCACAAGATACCAATTTTTTTTTTTTTTTGTTTTGGGAATTAGGAGTGATATGAGTATAATTTTGGATAAAATTGAAATATATTCTTAAATGTGGATAATATTGAAATATTTTTGTATTTTCTTATCCTTTTCAATATCAAGTTCAATACCATAAGAAATTATGAGGATAATTTTATCCATCAAAACCAAACGGGCGAGTCCAGAGAAGATTAATGTTTTGATCGATTATTGTGCTTGAGATTTTTATTTTTATTTTTGCCAAAAAAAAGACGAATCAAATGTTTTGTATGTGATTTAATAAAAAAACGGGATGGTAAATGAAAAAAATAATGAAATAGAGAAAAGTCCAAATATAAAAGGAAAAAAATCTTTGCACAATAATTTAAATTAAAGTTTAGAACGCATTATCTATATTACTTTTTTTTTTCTTATAATTGTCACAATACAATCTTAATGGTTTAGACATATAATTCACAATTCTAAGCTCATAAATGAAACTCTTCAATATACACCATACAAAGGTGCTTCAAAATAATAAAGAACATAAACTCCATAATGAAAGTAATAAATCACTTTCAAATTGTCAATTCGTCTATACAATATAAGAATGTAATCTTTAGTATGTACCATGATGGTAAAAATTTTGCAGCTTTCTAGTGGTCAATAACTAGATTACTTTGATATTTTTCTAATAAATTCTGCTCCCATTAACTTTTTGGTATACATAATGGTTCATCATGTTCTCAACAAAACTCAATGAAGAGAAAACATCAAGAAACCTTGAATACCACTAATGTAAGGCTTGTTTCAATCTATATAGCTTTAAATATTAAATACTCACACACACTAGAATCCTTAATGTTTCATACAACCCTCTTTCTCTAGTTCATTAATGAATAATATTGTTGTCACATCCATCTAAAGCAAATCAAAATAGCTACTAATTCAATCATGCACCACATGAAAAGAATTTTCTTAACTACACGAGAAAATATTTTTGTAACGCCCGGCCGGAATTTTCTCACGTAAACTCGCATGCATAATTAGGAAAAAATAATTATTTAAATTAAAGAAAAGAGGGTTAAATGATTTTACGTGCTATTATGTGAATTATGTGAAGTATTTGCATGATTTAAATTTTATTTTAGCATTTAACTACCTATTATGAAATTTATGAATTTATTTTAGAAAAGTCAATTTTCGATCGCGTAGACGGGACTGTGGACGAACGAGATGAAGATTTTCATCCAAAATTTTTGAATAAGGTTTTCAAGAGTCATATTTATTATTTTAAGATTTTATTTTCATAAAATAATAGTTTATATATATATATATATGTATATATATATATATATGTGTGTGTGTGTGTGTGTGTGCGTATAAAACCCCAAATTTCACAAGAATAAGCCATTTTAAGGGCTTTTAAAATGCTTTCAAAAGCTCACAACTTATTATTACGAAAATTATAGTTTATCTTTACTATATTATTAAGTGTGCATACCCTAGAAAAATTCCTTTTGGTATCATGGTAATTTTTCTTAAATTTTCCGATTATACCCCTGCCCTCCCAAAAAAACTATCATGTCAACCTCCTTCATTATCTTCCATTTTTTTTCACTGTCAAATTAAAATTGCCTCTGACGGCACTTCATCAAGTTGGAGTTTTTTTTATCAAATTATATATTTATTGGACACGCATGCGTGTGCCACAATGGCTTGCATCAGATTATTTAGTGGGCTTAGTTGTGTTTAAACTTGGTTATTTATTTAACAAAACCCGCCCATTCTATACACAAACAAATAAAAGTTTTGATCTCATTTCCTTCCCCTCCATCACGTTTCACCCTCTCAGCCGCCACTCTTAGATTTTCAGCAGCCTTCCCCTTCACTGTTCACACACTTCACGATTTTTTTGAAGAAAAATCAAGGCTTTGACATCCCGTTTGTCCCGAAGGACAATCTACGCATCGGTATTGTATTTTTGATTGAAATCTATGCTAAGGCACATTCAAATCCGTCCTTGCTCACCATTTAAGTTTTATTACACTGATTTTAACATGATATGTCTATTTTTTTTAAAGAGAAACATGATATGTCTAATCTTTCATGTTATATGTGTTTTTAAATGAAGATCATCCAAGTTTTCATGAACAACTCACATTTTCATGGCTTTTCCATCAAGTTTCTCAATTCATTCTAGTCTGCTTACTCATGGCTTGGGGTCTGAGTTCGGGTCCCTAGGGTCGATTTGGGTGGTTTTTTGAGCCTGGTCTTGCTTGGAAACAAAACAGGAACAAAAAAGAGTCGCCTTGGTCGCACAGAATAGGGTTTAGAGGAAGAGGGCTCGGATGCTACATGCAAGGCCACGAACCAGAGCGGGGTTTGGATGGTTAGGACCAGCAAGACTCTGGGAAGGTCCTGCCGGCGGAAGCCCTCAAAGGGCTGCTGGTCGCTGCAGGGAAGCTGCACATATTATGTTTCTGATTTTGGGCTTTAGGCGGGCCGGGCTCGGGTTTATGGGTCCGGGTCGGGTTTAAAAATATGGTGGGTCAAGCTAGTTGGGCCTGGGTTTGGGTTATATTAGTTGGGCTCAGATATTTAAATTTATTTTGAATTTTTGATTAAGAGTTTAAGTTATGTCAAGCTAGTTGGGCCTGGGTTCGGGTTATATTAGTTGGGCTCAGGTATTTAAATTTATTTTGAATTTTTGATTAAGAGTTTAAGTTATGATTTAATGGATTTGGGTTAGCTTGAATAATTAAATGAGTTAGTAGATTTTATATGTTGGGCTTAGTTAATTATTTAAGTGAGCATATTAATTTTTATGGGTCTAGTAGTCCATGAGAATTATTGGGCCAAGTCTTATTGGGTTAAGAAATTTAATGGGTTAGATTAGGTGCTATTGGACTTGAATAATTTATTTGGGCTAAAATTTAAGTTAATGAGCTAACTAAATATATATTGGGCTAATAAGATGAGCTAAGTGTTAATGAGCCTAGATTCAGTTGTTGGGCCAGTCCATGAATGTATGAGCTTAAGTCTAAGGGGGTCAGCAGATCGAACAAGTATATGAAAAATAAATAGTCCTTAAATATATATTTAATTCATGCATGTATTTTTATGTATAAGTATGATTTTATGAAAAATAATTAAATATATATTTACGGGCAAATCTTTATGTAAAGATGAAGTTATGAAGGAATTTTAAGATCATGCATCATGAAAGAAATATTTTATGAATTTTGTTGGGCATGTAATAATATTTTAATAAAGTTGAAGTGTACGTGTGACAATTACGGGATTGGAAATGAGATGTCTAGGCTCGGAGCCCTTCCCATATGTTTATGGGACTATGAGTCGGGATACTGGGGCCCGATTGCCTTTCCATATAATTATGTTACGCGCCTATGGATCCGAGGTAAGCCTGGTGAAGAGACATAAGAGGTGGAGATCCCACCTCTACGTATGTGGTTCATGGATTGATCAATCAAATATGTCACGGTCACACGACAATGATGCAAGCTTTATGAAAGTTTAAGTTTATTACATGTCATATGTTATTATGTATGACGATCCAACTTATGATATGATTATGCTTATGATAAGGTTTATAAAACAGTATATGATTATGATTCAGTAATGATTCACAAATTTTTAAGAGAATGCATGCATACATGAGTTTTATATACGTATATAGTATGAGTTATGTGCTTGCATTGCATGTGATTTTCATGTTGTTATTATTGGATAGAGCGTGCCGAGTCTCTAGATTCACTAGACTTAAATGGCACAGGTGAGCAAGAATATGTTGATGAGCAAGTGGCTCTGACTGGTGGTGAGGATGTATGAGCTTCCAGGCGGCTAGCACCCGTGACCGATGCTCAATTTATGTTCAGTGGTTTTTGGAGTTAAAACATTTATTTTCGCACATGTTTTAATATTTTCACAGTTATGGGTTTTGAAGTTTAAATTTGCATGGATTTTAGATTTTTCATACTTATGTTTACGTTACATGGATTGATGAGAAGAATTAATATGTGAGTATATCAGACATGAGATTTTTATGCATGAAATTTTATCATGAGTTAGTATTAAATTTTTATGTTATTTAATTATACAAAATATATTTATATATCTATGTACTGTATATATTTATGTAACATTAAAAATGAGTCAATTGTGAATAAATCCCTAAACCCAAACCTAACTTTTTTATAAATCCCTACAATAAAAATTCTTTCTTAAAACTCCATAGGACCACCAAACTTGGTCAAATCCAATGTTTAATTCTTGTACCCAATTTATGCATTTATGTACTCCATTTATGCAATGTTTGTGCTCAATTATGGTACTCGAATCATCTGCAAAAATGGTATCAAAGCTTTAGGTTAAATATTCAGACTTAATATTATTCGTTAACTCATACTTTTCTTTGTTGAGGAGAAGATTTTTTTATAAAAGATGACTTCAAACGAAGGTTTGAATCAAGAGGATTTTATATATATGAAATCCTATAAGCAAGTTAATTTGTTCACAATAGATTACTTAAGACAGAAAAATGATTTCTAACTCTCAATTTTTAGAAATTACCCCAGATTCCTCTAAACTCTCCGGAGATCTTAGAGAAATTCAAAAGACGGTACAATATTACAGCAATCAGCTGTATGAAATACCTCGGCAGATTGAAGGAATCCTTAAGAAACAAGAAGAAATTCTTGTAACCCTAAAGGATCTTCAAACTAAAATCACAAATCTAGAACAAACTTCAGGTTCTAGAAAAGGAAATACAGGAGGAAGGTTACCACTCTCGTTTGGTACCGAACCGTTGTTACATCAGAAAGGTAAAACCAAAATGGTTCAAAAACCTTTAACTGATGATGAAAGGATGATTAATCTTATAAAAGCAGTATCAGAGAAAAACACTATCTGATGACTACTTTAGAGAGATTAAATCTCGAGGATCTACAAGATCTCGCGGATTCTTTTGCGAATCTCAAAGTAGTAGATCTAAAAATGAACTCCCCTGAGGGTGAACAACCCATAGGGAATCCCCCAATATATGTGGTTAAAACAGAAGAACCACATAGTGAGTTTCAGGTTGGAGAAAATTCACATCCAGCAGGAACCAGATCAAGAAGGAGTAAAATCCCACTCCATCAAACTCCTTACGGAAAAACTGTTTTAGATCCAATACATCCTTACGGGGTTATGTTAAACCTTGATGTTTTGGACTTCAAAAACAGAGAAGATCTTATAGATGATTGGACGTCAGCTATGAGAATTGCAGCAGGGACATTAGATCTCAATAAAGAAGGATTCATTAAACTTCTAGAAATGAGTCTAATGGGATCTGTCAAGATTTCTTGGGAGATGACTATGCTAGATACGAAGGAATCAATCTTAGCAGGAGAATCCCTCAGCGAAATTGGAGAAAGAATGGCCACCCTATTTAAAGCACAATTCATAGGGGTAGACTATTTCAACAATCAAGATACAGAGAAAAAGAGAAGATATACTCAAGCTATGTATAGCCTCGAGTTACATGATATCTGTTTAATTGATGAATACATTATGTTATTCATTAAATACAGATGGAATTCAAGAGTCGAGGAAAATGTAGCTATTCAGCTATTTTTCGCAAAAATGCCAAGTCCCTGGAGAGAAATGTTGATTAAAGAATACGTTCCAGGTCATCTTGACACTTTGGCAAGACGCGCGTCCTTTTTGAAAGGAAAATTGGCAGAATGGTGCCATATGGCAGCATTACAGAAGAACTACAAGAAAATAAGGGGTATAAATAAACGTACACCTTTATGTTGTAAAGATAATGATCTTCCAACGATCATTGGAAACAGATCACAGGGATTTAAAAGGAAGAAATTCAGAAGTAATCCCTACAATAAAAGAATGAGAAGTTCTTGGAAACCAAGAACAATTTGGTCCAAACAAAAGGCCAGATCTTATAGGTCAGGAAAAAGAAGTGGACCTACAAGAACATCCCCAGTAACAAGAAGAACACCATCAAGAAGAACTTTCAGAAGAACTCATACAAGAGCAAGTGAAAGTTTCAAGGATTGCAACTGCTGGACATGTGGAGCAAGAGGACATATATCTAAAAATTGTCCAAAAAACGAGAAAAAAGGAGTTAAACTCTTTGAAGCAACACCAGATATGGATGATGCGGTCTTCTTTCAAGATTTAGTCCAAGTATATCAATTTGAGGATATCCCCTCAGATGAAAGCATATACGAAGAAGAGATATTGTTTAGTCAAGAAGATTTTGAGGATGGATCAGAATCAGAATCAGAATAAAGAAGAAGTGTTTCGGCATGAAACACATGAAAGTTTGGCTGGATTCTTTAGCCAAACCACGATATCTCATAATATGGTCCAAAGGATTATGAGAGAAAATCCAACGTTACAAAAGTACCAGGGATTTTCGGCAGGACAAGTAGAAAGAGTCTTAGGCAACCTAGGGCTTAGACAAAGAAGACATAATTTGATTTACAAAGTATCCAGAAGGGAAATGACAATCCCCATGGAGTTAACAAGTAATCAAATAGAGATGCAGTTAATTCCTTTTGAAGAAATAAGAGAGGAATTGCAAAAGTTGAAAGGTGAGGTAGCAAGGACAATGTCTTGGATTCATATTGGAGCAATCCAAATAATGATCAAGGCAACTTTTAAAGAAGGAATAGATTCACCCATAGATATCGTAGTATGCGATAAAAGAATGGGGAATATTCAAGATGCTGTCCTGGGTACTATCTCAGGAAATCTTTGTGCAGGAAAAATTGTAGGAGTTATCTATCCAAGAATAGCCTACAATTTAGCTGACAGGGACTTTAGTCGAGCCTTGACGTTGCATCAAAACTTCAAGGAAAAGAGACTGATGAAGGAAGGTAATAGACCATATTTTATTACATATCAAATTTCATATGCTCTTTCTAATACTCATCATTCTGAATTATTTATTAGAAATGAGTTCATTGAAATTCCAGAGATCTTTGGGAAAGTTGCTCATGCAATATACCCAAAAAGAATCGAGTTTCCTTTAATTCAGGAAACAGACATTCAAATTCAAGACAGACCGGTTCTATACAGAGACCTTAAAATAGAACCTCGAAGGTTATCTTTTCAAGGAAACCGAATGACAAGTAGGAGATGGGACAAATCTCCTATTCAAGAAATTCCATCAGAAGAAAAAGAGTTTTCTATAATAGGAAAACTTAGATCTCCAGAAGGATGGAAAGAAGTGAAAATAGTATTCGATATTACAAGTCATCGGAACCAGTTCCCTTGTAACTCGATTTACTATTTGGAACAACATGAAAAAGGAACTTACCAAGGATTGATAAATATTGGAGAATTGGAAGTTCAAATATGTGGAATTCCAGGAAAAGAAGTGGATCAGCTCATTCTTGGCCTAGAGTTTCTGGAGGATCATAAACCATGGAAACGCCTTGAAAAGGGAATAGAGTTCATGGCAAAAGAAAAGACTTGGAGGATTCAATAAGAATTCTACGAAATGGAAAACCAAGAGAATTGGATAAGGGACAATCCCTTAATCAGATTCGAAAACTCTGTTTACAAACAGAGGAAAAAGCAACTGTTGAAATTAGTAAGTCATGAACATGATTTACTAGAACGCATTGAAGAGGTAGAAAGGAGTAACCATAATCTACCTTCTGAAGCCTTAGGAAGACTAAAGGTGAATAGTCTTAATCGGATTACTGAGTTACAACACAGTCTGTTAAAAATGGCAGGGCCATTTAGTAATCCCTTTAAAAAATGACAACAAGTCCTTTCTCCATATACATTCCGATAGGGATGTTGTATGAACAATATAAGGCTGAATAATTTGCAGCTTATATCGATTCGGGAGCAGGAATTTGTTCAACAAAAAGAGGAGTCTTCCCTGAAGAATGTGAAGAAGATTTGCCAAAAATTGCTGGACGAGATTTCTCTCGAAGAATTTTAATTCTTTGCAAAGGAATAAAACAATCAGAGATCCTTATGGGAGGAGCAGGGCAGACACCTTGGTACAAGGTAAAGACACCACCAATCTATTTCCATGATACAGGAGCTGATATCCTGTTAGAAAATAACTTCTTACAAATGTTTAAGAAGTACACACAAGACAATGAGTCAAGAAGACTTATGTTCACTACAATTTGTGATCAAAAAATTATCGTTCAAAGACTCAAAGTTGCTTTTTATCGACAATTGCCCATAATATTTCGCAGCCAGCGTGGTGATAAAGGACAACTTTTTCACCCAAAAATGAAAGATCCAAGGAGGTTTGGAGAAACCATGTTGAAAATAACAACAGAACAAGAACTCCAAACAGAGGATATGGAGTTTCTCAAGGTAACTCTACATCACAGAAATATAGAGTTAGAAAATAAGGTATCCCTTGAAGATGTCAAAAAGAGGCTCAAAGAAAGTTACAACGAGCACCCTTTGGCATGGTGGGATAGAAATCAACTCAAAGCCAGTCTTACTCTAAAGGAAGGCAAAAATTATGAATTCGTCAGATATAAGCCTATCCCGATGAATATAACAGATCAAAGGGATATGAGAATGATTATCAAGGAACATTTGGACCTTGGTCTAATCAAAGAAGGAGTTTCACCATATAGCAGCCCAGGATTTCTGGTCAGAAATCATGGTGAAATAAAAAGAGGAAAACCCAGGTTAGTTATTAATTACCAAGGTATTAATAAAATCCTGGAGTTTGATGGGTACTTCATACCCAGTAGAGAACATCTAATTAGCTGTGTACGAAATGCTAGAGTGTTCTCAAAATTTGATTGTAAGTTTGGATTCTACCAGATAAGAATGGAAGAAGGCAGTAAGAAATTCACAGCCTTCTCTACTCCACAAGGACACTATATTTGGAAAGTTATGCCTATGGGATTGGCCAATGCACCCCAAATATTTCAAAGAAAGATGGATAATCTTTTTAAAGATTATTTCAACTTTATGTTTGTTTATATTGATGATATTCTTATAGCATCAAAAAACATAGACGAACATGTTAAACACTTAGAGATTTTCTTTAAGATTTGTAAAAAAGAAGGACTGGTTTTATCTGAAAAGAAAGCAGTCATAACAACAAGGAAAATTGAATTCCTTGGTATTGAGATTGATGAAACTGGAATAATTCTACAACCCCATATTGTGGAAAAGGTAAAGAATTTTCCAGATAAACTCAAAGATGTAAAACAACTCCAGAGTTTTCTAGGAGTAGTTAATTTTGCAGGGATGTTCATAAACAACCTAGCAATGTACAGAAAGGTGTTCAATCCTTTGTTAAAAAAGGATGCCAGGTTTATATGGACCGATGACCATACTAAAGGGGTAAACCAATTAAAGGAGATATGTAAGAATCTCCCAAAAATGGCTATACCCATAGATGAAGATGATCTGATATTATTCACAGATGCCAGTAATGATTGGTGGGTAGCTGTCCTTACCAAGATCACTCCAGATGGAGAAATACCATGCAGATACTGTAGCGGTCTTTTTTCAGAATTAGAGGCCATCAGATGACATATCAACGAGAAGGAATTTTATGCAGTTAAAAGGGCTTTTGAAAAATGGCCATTATTTTTACTTGCTAAAAAATTCACGCTGAAGGTTGATAACACCCAGGTAAAAGCTTTCTTAAGAAATAAGATCGAATCTAAACCTGAGAAAGCTAGGTTATTAAGATGACAAGCATTATGTCAAAATTATATTTTTGATATTGTTATTATTAAATCTCATGAAAATATTCTTGCAGATTTCTTAACAAGAGATGGAAGACAGTGACGTGGATTCCATCATGAAAATGCAGAGGCATCTCAGGAAACACCTTGGGTTGCTTCAAACCGAGTTCAACCAGTTAGTCATTAATGCTGAAATGGCTGGCAGGTTACAACAAGCTGATCGGATCAAAGTATCTAATCGAATTACTGGATGTATGCAAGCTCAAACTCAACTATGGGTTGCTATTCAAGGGCCAATTGTTAAGGCTATAGAGAAACCATTGGTTTCTCATAAACAGGAAAAGTTAAAACCATTGGTTTTACAAGAAGAAAAAACACAGCCACTGGTTGTAGAACAAAGGGTTGAAGATTCCAAAACCCAAGAAACAAGTGCTAATCTATCATCAGCTTTTGATGAATTGGATGAAGCAACAATTGATGAGAATAATTCATCAAGTCAACCTTCCGCCTCTGGGTTAAAAGAGGAAGAGATAAATTTTAGGCCCAACACTGACAAGGGTAAATTTAAGATTGATACTAATCCAGCTATTATTTCTTCATTCCAGGTTTATCAACAGAAGTGGGAGAAATTAAAGACAAGGAGTGAAATCAACCCAAACACTTGCATGGTTGATGTTGCAGGAATATATCCAAGGGTTTGGCTAAAAAACAATGTCAATCCTAAGGATGTAAAACTCTGGTATGAATTTGGGGCTTTGGCCTCAGTTTATACAACGTCACCAAGCTTCCCGGAGATATCACAGTTACCAAAATGGATCCAGGAAGCAGTCCAAGAAACATGGACAAATAATGATCATTTGTCCAGAGGAGATGTGCTAGAACTATATTTCTTCAGTGCAGCTCCAGAGCCAACAGGGAAAGGATCACATGAACCCTTTCATTTCATCAAGCTAAAGAGACCTGATATGACGGGCCATAAATTTATCCAGGATCCTAAAGCGGAAGAAATACCTTTGGTGTCCACTTTTGGAGAAAATGAAATCTCAACCAGAAGGGCATGGGGTATTTGAGTCTGTCTCACCGAGATGGACAAAGTCAAATTTCCGTTCAAATTCTACCAGAATTCTGTGAATGGATCGTTCTTGTTAAATACAATGACAGAAAAAACTACAGCTTTCGCGGAAGAACTCTTCGAAAAGAAGAGAAACTTTTTGTGGAACAACAAGCTGCCGGGGAGTAAAGAAACTCACCGAAAATTTTGTAACATGGCTCACATAGGAAGATGGTCTGAGGTTATCTGCCCAGAATGTCTTGATCAGAAGGAGCCAGAGTTCGGAAAAACATTCAAACCCTGAACGGATCGAAAAGATTTTTCCGAGACAAGTAAAGGTGGACAGGGACCACCAAAGATGCGTTTTTTCAGGGGACCACTGCAAAAGCAGAAGATGCCCCGACAACAATAAAGAAGACATGTGAGGAGCATAAATCCAAAAGAAAAAGGACGACATGTGACTCCTCCACCAACAAACGATGCCATCAATAATGGCATAACAGGACAAGGTGAATAACGGGTGACTCATCCACTAGCTAAAGATGCCATTAATAATGACATAAAAGGACAAGACAAACAACTGTAAGATTCCCTGAAGTTTCTCGGTGTAACGAGTGGATGCTCAGCTATAAATACAAGCGTTCAAGGAAGCTGAAGACATCGATCATTCCCTTCAGTTTTCTTACAAATAAATTGTTGTAATATTTCTCTTTCTATTGATATAAGTTTTTGTTTATGTATTTCAAGAACAAGGCTACTATGAGTAGCTAAAAAAGTTGTCTTCTCCTCTTCAAAGAAGTTGATTTATGTAATAATATTATGTCTGAATAATTTTTCTAAAGTCTCTTGTTCTTTCATGCTCATATTTTATAATTAAATTCATATACCATACGCCTTAAGGTAGAAAACGAATTAAGGCTGTGCTGGGTGTCGTTGAAGGAGCTTGTGCAGAAACCATCTGTTGCGACTGCGTGGTTGGAGTGTGAGGAGCACTTCGTAAAACTCGGAAGGTATGACCCGACGACACTATGGTCAAAGAGGTTTTTGAATTTAATTCATCTTACGGAAGCATGTTGGACCCTAATCCAGAGTATATCGGCTGGAAACCTTGCGTAACCGATAGTTCGGCTTAGCCTGAACTGGTTCGATAGATAAAACAATGCCACATACAAAGGATTAAATGCTAAACACTTTATTAAGACAAATTTGGGGACCACTAGGGAGTTGAAACAAAGAAATTGGAGTGTAGGGAGTTAAGAGAAAGAAATGTTTGGGTTTGGGGATTTTAAAATAATTTGCCCTTATTTTAAGTATAATATATATATATATATATGTATGTATGAGTTTTATTATGCTGCCCAACAACTATGCCCAACTCTGTGCCCACCATATACAATAAGTGAGCTGACCAGTACAATAAGTGAGTTGACTTTTACATGGTGGACACGGAGTTGGCCATAGTTGTTGGACAGCATAACAAAATTCTGTATATATATATATGTATGGGCATATATATATTTATATAGTATTATTATATAACAAAAAATTCAGTAGTAAGTATGAGTCGTTTTAATTTTCATGTAAATACTTCTCTTCCTTGAATGAATGACTTAGGAAATAGTCTAACATTATGTTGTTTGAAGTTGTTTAATGATAATTTCTTTAACTTGATGAAAACTCATTTATAATAAATGACAACTGAACCAACTTTTAGACTTCATTACTTGCTATTTCACTCATCCCATCGTTCATAACATTGTACCACAAATTAGATTTTTTATTTTTCATGGTTTGTGGAAAACATATTAGGATCATTTTCAGCTCAAGAACAAATAGTCAAATTATTTCAGATACATAAATCACTTGAAATTTGTTGATCTCTTAATTCTATTAGATCTTCTTAATTTGCATCAACACGTTCACAAATTTGGATCATGTTGTGTCAACCCAATGCTCAATATATTGATGAGCATTAAAATCCACAAGATCTTGATCAACAATTTGTGGAATTTAATTATATGACCGGTTCTACAACACACATTTGAACTTAAGAGATGTTGTGAATAAAAATCAATATATAACTTGTGTGGACGGATGAACATCATAATGATCAATATTCTAAATTTGATCGCTCCCACTAATCAATTCATTCTCAAGAAATTTCTTGATTTCACAAACTTCAAGATTTATGATGGACTAAAATATATATCCTTCAGATTTCTTGGCATATCCAATGAAATACCCATGAATGGGCATCAGGTCTAACTTACTTTCTTGTGTATTCAACTCTCGACTATCCCCAACATTTATATGTCCTAAACTCGATTTCCAACCTTTTCATAAACCTAATGATGTCTTTTGGACAACCTAAATTGGAATCGATTTATCATATGCACAATAGTCTATAAGAGTTTTTAGTTGTATCTACCATAATATATTTTACCTTATCTCATCTCACGATCGTAATTTGTTTAATACATGAACTCTATACATTAACCTTATATGCTTTAAAAATATCAAATACTTCATATGTATTATGAAGCATGTAGAGAAACACATATCATGAGTAGTCATCAAGAAAGGTAATAAACTCATTCCTAATGGCCTTCCTTGACTTGCAATAATTATAAAAATTGTTGTGAAATAATCTCACGGGTAAATTTTATGAGAAGAATCTCTTAATTGGGTCATCCATGATATTGTATTACTTTTTATGTCAAAAATATAACTCTTTATTTTAAATATAAGTGAGTTTGACCCGTATAACTGATAAAGATTTGTGAGACCGTCTCACAATAGATCACATTTTTATAAATAGATCTAAATAATATTGATTGATTATTTGATTTTCTTTTTCTCCATTGGAGCTTTTTTCTTAATACACAAATTTATATATTGACCAATTCATCTAATTAAAATAGTGTTGTTACAAGCATTAATCTTATATTCGTATGTATACACTATATATGATTAGGTTTGAATTCTTAACCATTAAAATAATACTTTGATGTTTAATAAAATCCAGATAGTAACACATATACGAAAAAGTTAAATATATATAAAAAAATTTAAAAATTGAAATCTAAACATAAACACGAGTCAATTTTTTGAGACGGGTCGTAATCCAATCCACTCACAAAAAATTATTATTTTTATATCAAAACAGTATTTCATTACAGAAATAGAACTCAGCCTTCTGGTAGATCCTATCGCTTGACGTCATCACTCCCATGCATCGTCTCCATTGGCACGATGGTTGATGGAGGTTTCATCAGACAGACGGAAGTGCATATAGCTTCGGCCGGTACGCCTTAGTATAGGTGGAGTCGATGATGAGTGGCTCGGCCTGGTGTAGGAACCACTAGATGGCCTCTTTTTTGGAGCTAGCCACCCAGAAGACACGGAAGGCTGCCGGTGTATAGGGTGGCCATGTACGACTATTGACCTTTTGTGGCTGTCCTTTGTAGGGTCGAACCCGGAAGAAACCCTTGTCAGAACAAGCCACTAATGGATCGTCCCCATGTTATGATGAATTCAGAAAGGAGACGAGAATGTGAAACACTGAAATATGACATGATAAAATTAAATTTTTAGAAAAACTACACATAATTCTTGATATATATTGTGACGCCCGGGGCTGAGGAGGCAGGGAGTGATCGCCGGTGCCAAGAGGTTGCACGGACAATGAGCGGCTCCTGGTAGGCTTCTAGGCGGAGGGAGACATGAATGAACCGATCCCGTGCCTGAATGAGAGGGGATTCTGAGACTGTGTAGGTATGGGACTACATAGTTGAGGAGGGCTTAAAAGATTTCATATGTACTGCTCATATCAAGAAGGTGCATCTTATTTTCGGAAGCTCATCACATAAGAACTCCAAATTAAGCGTGCTTGACTTGGGGCAATTATAGGATGGGTGATCCCCTGGGAAGTTTTCCAGGGTGCGTGTGAGTGAGGACATAAGCACGCTGAAAAGACCCGTCTTGATACAGTGGGGCGTTACATATATACATATATATGTCTAAGGGATGATTTTTGAGATTTGCATTCAATTGTTGTGAAGCAAATTGTTGCGTGTGGAATGTCACAAGAATGGAGAGTGTATTTATAAGGAGAAAAAAAGTCTTGTAGTGACATTTGTAATAAAATCCTTTAGGGCTAGTAGCTGGCATATTTATTTTGGATTTCCATTATTTGACAAAATGGATCGATGTGAATGACAAATGTTCAATTATGTGCGTAATATCTTAAGAGGAATCGTTCGAATTGAATGCTAGATTATTGTAACGGTTTAAACGATTTGAATTATATAATTCTCACGAATTATATATAGTTTGTGAGCGTCTGATTATTAATGATCCGTATGGACATATATTTATAAAATGTTTTTATTGTTTTATAAATGTAAAAAAAAATTAGCGGGTAAATTTTGTGAATCGGTTTCACAAAAACTCGTGTGACGGTTTCGATCAGCGGGTAAATTTTGTGAGACATATATCTTAGTTGGGTCACCATGATAATGTATTGCTTTTTATGACAATTATTACTCTTTATTGTCAATATAGGTGGTTCAATTACTTTTTATGAAAAAAATTATTATTCTTGATTGTAAATATATGTGGATTTGAACCCGTCTAACGGATCATAAGAGACCAATTTTTTTTATAATTAGGAGTGATATGAGTATAGTTTTCGATAAAATTGAAATATATTCTTAAATATGGATAATATTGAAATATTTTTGTATTTTCTTTTCATTTTTTTAAACATATTATCCTTTTCGATATCAAGTTAAATACAATACGAAATTATGAGGATAATTTTATCCACCAAAACCAAACCGGCTAGGCCAGAGGAGACATGCATGTGAAATTGGCCCCTTATTTATTTATTTATTGTATATTTGTTTTTGTTTTTGTTTTTTGTGTGTATTATATATGTTCAAAAAATATTTTCAATACAATACAATAATGCATGAACCCCTTAGAGTAACCATCTTGGTCAAATTAATGGACGAACAAAAATGTCCCTTACTACCTACCATATTTCAATTTTATTTTTCAATTTAAAATATAAAAATGTTCATTATTTTTAGATGAAATAATATAAACTATTTATGCACGCGAATTTTCGCGTGTGGGGATTACTAGTATATATAAAATGTAAGGTGGTATTTTTTTATTTTTGTTATTTTAAATGGTCAATTTTGGTTTTAGTCCAGAAATTGATTAAAAGGTTTCTTAAGAGATGATATCAATAATCTGTATCCCAGCACCACAAAAAAACAGATGATTAGAGACGGTTTTAAAAGTAGCAAAACCTTTTTACATCGTTTGTGTTTTCTTCGTCGCAGAAATCCATGATGGTTTCCTACAACCGTCGTTAAAATTAATGACAGTTTTTAAAATTTCGTCGCAATTTGCAGACGTAACTTTCTTTGAAAACCGTTGCTAAAATTAGTAAAAACTATCACTATTTTGCGAGACACAAATACGAGTCAATTTTGTGGGACAGGTTGTTATGAGCCTACTCATGATACAAAAATTACTTTTTATATCAAAAACATTATTTTTCCAATTCATCTTATTAAAATAGTGATGTTACAAGCATTCATCGTATGTATGCGCAATATATGATTAGGTTTGAATTCTTAACAATTAAAATGATATTTTTAATAAAAATTTGATGTTTTATCAAATCAAGATATAGTAACTCATATACAAAAAAGTTAAATATATATATATAAACAATTTTAAAAAGTGAAATCTAAACACAAATACGAGTCAATTTTGTGAGACGGGTCGTTATCCAATCCACTCATGCAAAAATTATTACTTTTCATATCAAAATCATTATTTTTCATTACATAATTGGAACTCATCACTCGGGTAGATCCGATCGCTTAACGGAATAACTCTCATGCGTTGTATCCACTGGCACGATGGCTGGTGGAGGTTTTATCAGACATATAGAAGTGCATATAGCGTCCGCCAGCCCGCCTTAGTATAGGCGGCGTCGATGATTAGGGGCTCAGCCTAGTGTAGGAACCACTGTATGGCCTCTCCTTCGGAGCGGTGGCTGAGTCTTTGCTTCAGCTGGAAGACACGGAAGGAGGTCGGCGTATAGGGTGGCTGTGTAAGACCATTGACCTTTTGTGGCGGTTCTTTGTAGGGTCGAACCCGGAAGAAACCCTACCAGAACAAGCCACGAATGGATCACCCCCATGTTATGATTAATTCAGAAAAGAGACGAGAATGTGAAACACCGAAATATGACATGATAAAATTATATTTTTAGAAAAACTACACACAATTCTTGATATATATACATATATATGTCTAAGGGATGATTTTTGAGATTTGCATTCCATTGTTGTGAAGCAAATTGCTGCGTGTGGAATGTCACAAGAATGGAGAGTGTATTTATAAAGAGAAAAAAAGTCTTGTAGTGACATTTGTAATAAAATCATTTAGGGCTCGTAACTGGCATATTGATTTTGGATTTCCATTATTTGACAAACTGGATCGATATAAATGACAAATGTTCAATTAATGTGCGTAATATATTAAGAGGAATCGTTCGAAATTGAATGTAAGATTATTGTAACAGTTTAAACGATTTGAGTTATATAATTATCACGAATTATATATAGTTTGTGAGCGTCTGATTATTAATTTTTCATTTGGACATATATTTATAAAATGTTTTTAATGTTTTATAAATGTAAAAAACTTTTTAGCGGGTAAATTTTGTGAATAGATTTCACAAAAACTCTTGTGTGACGGTTTCGATCAGCGGGTAAATTTTGTGAGACAGATCTCTTAGTTGGGTCACCATGATAATGTAATACTTTTTATGAAAATTATTACTCTTTATTGTCAATATAGGTCGTTCAATTACTTTTTATGAAAAATTATTATTCTTTATTGTAAATATATGTGGGTTTGAACACGTCTCACGAATCATAAAAGACCAATATTTTTTTATATTAGGAGTGATATGAGTATAGTTTTGGATAAAATTGAAATATATTCTTAAATTTGGATAATATTAAAATATTTTTGTATTTTATTTTCTTTTTTTAAAGATATTATCCTTTTCGATATCAAGTTAAATACAATAGGAAATTATGAGGATAATTTTATCCACCAAAACCAAATGGGCGAGGCCAGATGAGACATGCATGGGAAATTGGCCCCTTATTTTTTTATTTATTGTATGTATGTTTGTTTTTGTTTTTTTTTTTTTGTGTATTATATATGTTCAAAAAATATTTTCAATATAATACAATAATGCATGAACCCCTTAGAATAACCATTTTCGTCAAATTAATGGACGAACAAAAATGTCCCTTACTACCTATCATATTTAAATTTTATTTTTCAATTTAAAATATAAAAAAATTTTCATTATTTTTAGATGTAATAATATAAACTATTTATGCACGTGAATTTTCGCGTACGGGGATTACTAGTATATATAAAATGTAAGGTGGTATATTTTTATTTTTGATATTTTAAATGATCAATTTTTGTTTTAGTCCAGAAATTGATTAACATGTTCCTTAAGAGATGATATCAATAATCTGTATCCTCGCAACACAAAAAAACCGATGATTAGAGACGGTTTTAAAAGTATCAAAACCTTTTTACATCGTCTGTGTTTTCTTCGTCGCAAAAATCCATGATGGTTTCCTACAACCGTCGTTAAAATTAATGACAGTTTTTAAAATTTCATCGCAATTTGCAAACGTAATTTTCTTTGAAACCCGTTGCTAAAATTATTGACGGTTTAGAAAAACTATCACTATTTTTCGAGACTGGTTGTTATCAACCTACTCATGATACAAAAATTACGTTTTATATCAAAAACATTATTTTTCCAATTCATCTCATTAAAATAGTGATGTTACAAGCATTCATCGTATGTATGCGCAATATATGATTGGTTTGAATTCTTAACCATTCAAATGATATTCTTAAATAAAAATTCGATGTTTAATCTAATCCAGATATAGTTACTCATATACAAAAAGGTTATATATATATATATATATATAAACAATTTTAAAAAGTGAAATTTAAACACAAATACGAGTCAATTTTGTGAGACGAGTCGTTATCCAATCCACTCATACAAAAAGTATCAAATCCATTATTTTTCATTACATAATTGGAACTCAACACTCTGGTAGATCAGATCGCTTAAAGTAATCACTCTCATGCGTTCCAATGGCACGATGGCTGGTGGAGGTTTCATAAGACAAATAGAAGTTCATATAGCGTCCGTCGGCCCGCCTTAGTATAGGTGGCTTCGATGATGAGTGGCTCGGCCTGGTGTAGGAACCACTAGATGGTCTCTCTTTCGGAGCGGTGGCTGAGTCTTTGCTTTAGCTGGAAGACATGGAAGGCGGCCGGCATATAGGTTGGCCGTGTACGAAAATTGACCTTTTGTGGCGGTGATTTGTAGGGTCGAACCCGGAAGAAACCCTACCAGAACAAGCCACAAATGGATCGTCCCCATGTTATGATGAATTCAAAAAAGAGACGAGAATGTGAAACACCGAAATATGACATGATAACATTATATTTTTAGAAAAACTACACATAATTCTTGATATATATACATATATATGTATGAGGGATGATTGTTGAGATTTGCATTCCATTTTTGTGAAGCAAATTGCTGCGTGTGGAATGTCACAGGAATGGAGAGTGTATTTATAAGGAGAAAAAATCTTGTAGTGACATTTATAATAAAATCCTTTGGGGCTCGTAGCTGGCATATTGATTTTGGATTTCCATTATTTGACAAACTGGATCGATGTAAATGACAAATTTTCAATTATTTGCGTAATATTTTAAGAGGAATCGTTCGAAATTGAATGTTAGATTATTGTAATGGTTTAAACGATTCGAGTTATATAATTATCACGAATTATATATAGTTTGTGAGTCTCTGATTATTAAAGTTTCATTTGGACATATATTTATAAAATGTTTTTAGTGTTTTATAAATGCAAAAAACTTTTTAGCGGGTAAATTTTTTGAATCGACTTCACAAAAACTCTCGGGAGACGGTTTCGATCATCGGGTAAATATTGTGAGACAGATCTCCTAGTTGGGTCACCATGATAATGTATTACTTTTTATGACAATTATTACTCTTTATTGTCAATATAGGTCGTTCAATTACTTTTTATGAAAAAAATATTATTCTTTATTGGAAATATATGTGGGTTTGAACCCATCTCACGGATCATAAGAGACCAATACTTTTTTATATTAGGAGTGATATGAGTATAGTTTTGGATAAAATTGAAATATATTCTTAAATTTGGATAATATTGAAATATTTTTGTATTTTATTTTCTTTTTTTTAAAGGTATTATCCTTTTAGATATCAAGTTAAATACAATAGGAAATTACGAGGATAATTTTATCTACCAAAACCAAACGGGCGAGGCCAGATGAGACATGCATGGGAAATTGGCCCCTTATTTTTTTATTTATTGTATGTTTGTTTTTGTTTTTTTGTGTATTATATATGTTCAAAAAATATTTGCAATACAATACAATACAATAATGCATGAACCCCATAGAATAACCATCTTCGTCAAATTAATGGACGAACAAAAATGTCCCTTACTACCTACCATATTTCAATTTTATTTTTAAATTTAAAATATAAAAAAAATGTTCATTATCTTTAGATGTAATAATACAAACTATTTATGCACGCGAATTTTTGCGTACGGAGATTACTAGTATATATAAAATGTAAGGTGGTATATTTTTATTTTTGATATTTTAAATGGTCAATTTTGGTTTTAGTCCATAAATTGATTAACATGTTCCTTAAAAGATGATATCAATAATCTGTATCCTCGCAACACAAAAAAACCGATGATTAGAGACGATTTTAAAAGTAGCAAAACCTTTTTACATCGTCTGTGTTTTCTTCGTCGCAAAAATTCATGATGGTTTCCTACAACCGTCGTTTAAATTAATGACAATTTTTAAATTTTTGTTGAAATTTTCAAACGTAAATTTCTTTGAAAACCGTTGCTAAAACTAGTGACGGTTTTGAAAAACTATCACTATTTTTCGAGACTGGTTGTTATCAACCTACTCATGATACAAAAATTACTTTTTATATCAAAAACATTATTTATCCAATTCATCTCATTAAAATAGTGTTGTTACAAGCATTCATCATATGTATGCGCAATAAATGATTCAGTTTGAATTCTTAACCATTCAAATGATATTTTTAAATAAAAATTCGATGTTTAATCAAATCCAGATATAGTAACTCATATACGAAAAAGTTAAATATATATATATATATATATAAACAATTTTAAAAAGTGTAATTTAAATACAAATACGAGTCAATTTTGTGAGACGGGTCGTTATCCAATCCACTCATACAAAAAGTATCAAATCCATTATTTTTCATTACATAATTGGAACTCAGCACTCGGGTAGATCCGATCGCTTAACGGAATCACTCTCATGTGTTCCACTGGCACAATGGCTGGTGGAGGTTTCATCAAACAAATAGAAGTGCTTATAGCGTTCGTCGGCCCGCCTTAGTATAGGTGGCGTCGATGATTAGGGGCTCGGCCTGGTGTAGGAACCACTAGATGGCCTCTCTTTCGGAGCGGTGGCTGAGTCTTTTCTTTAGCTGGAAGACACAGAAGGCGGCCAACATATAGGGTGGCCGTGTACGACAATTGACCTTTTGTGGCGGTCCTTTGTAGGGTCGAACCCGGAAGAAACCCTACCAGAACAAGCCACAAATGGATCGTCCCCATGTTATGATGAATTTAGAAAAGAGACGAGAATGTGAAACACCGAAATATGACATGATAAAATTATATTTTTAGAAAAACTACACATAATTCTTGATATATATACATATATATGTCTAAGGGATGATTTATGAGATTTGCATTCCATTGTTGTGAAGCAAATTGCTGCGTGTGGAATGTCACATGAATGGAGATTGTATTTATAAGGAGAAAAAAAATCTTGTAGTGAAATAAAATCCTTTAGGGCTCGTAGCTGGCATATTGATTTTGGATTTCCATTATTTGACAAACTGGATCGATGTTGATGACAAAAGTTCAATTATGTGCGTAATATCTTAAGAGGAATCGTTCGAAATTGAATGTTAGATTATTGTAACGGTTTAAACGATTTGAGTTTTATAATTATCACGAATTATATATAGTATGTGAGCGTCTGATTATTAATGTTTCGTTTGGACATATATTTATAAAATGTTTTTAATGTTTTATAAATGTAAAAAACTTTTTAGCGGGTAAATTTTGTGAATCGGTTTCACAAAAACTCTTGTGTGACGGTTTCGATCAGCGGTAAATTTTGTGAGACAGATCTCCTAGTTGGGTCACCATGATAATGTATTACTTTTTTTTGACAATTATTACTCTTTATTGTCAATATAGGTCATTCAATTACTTTTTATGAAAAATTATTATTCTTTATTGTAAATATATGTGGGTTTGAACACGTCTCATGGATCATAAAAGACCAATACTTTTTTATATTAGGAGTGATATGCGTATAGTTTTGGATAAAATTGAAATATATTCTTAAATTTGGATAATTTTGAAATATTTTTGTATTTTATTTTCATTTTTTAAAGATATTATCCTTTTCCATATAAAATTAAATACAATAGGAAATTATGAGGATAATTTTATCCACCAAAACCAAACGGGCGAGGCCAGATGAGACATGCATGGGAAATTGGCCCCTTATTTTTTTTATTTATGGTATGTTTGTTTTTGTTTTTTGTGTATTATATATGTTCAAAAAATATTTGCAATACAATACAATAATGTATGAACCCCTTAGAATAACCATTTTCGTCAAATTAATGGACGAACAAAAATGTCCCTTACTACCTACGATATTTAAATTTTATTTTTCAATTTAAAATATAAAAAAATGTTCATTATTTTTAGATGTAATAATATAAACTATTTATGCACGCGAATTTTTGCGTACAGGTATTACTAGTATATATAAAATGTAAGGTGGTATATTTTTATTTTTGATATTTTAAATGATCAATTTTTGTTTTAGTCCAGAAATTGATTAACATGTTCCTTAAGAGATGATATCAATAATTTGTATCCTCGCAACACAAAAAAACCGATGATTAGAGACGGTTTTCAAAGTAGCAAAACCTTTTTACATCGTCTGTGTTTTCTTCGTCGCAAAAATCCATGATGGTTTCCTACAACCGTCGTTAAAATTAATGACAGTTTTTAAAATTTCATCGCAATTTGAAAACGTAAATTTCTTTGAAAACCGTTGCTAAAATTAGTGACGGTTTAGAAAAACTATCACTATTTTTCGAGACTGGTTGTTATCAACCTACTCATGATACAAAAATTACTTTTTATATCAAAAACATTATTTTTACAATTCATCTCATTAAAATAGTACTGTTACAAGCATTCATCATATGTATGCGCAATATATGATTATGTTTGAATTCTTAACCATTCAAATGATATTTTTAAATAAAAATTCGATGTTTAATCAAATCCAGATATAGTAACTCATATACGAAAAAGTTAAATATATATATATATATATATATAAACAATTTTAAAAAGTGTAATTTAAATACAAATACGAGTCAATTTTGTGAGACGGATCGTTATCCAATCCACTCATACAAAAAGTATCAAATCCATTATTTTTCATTACATAATTGGAACTCAGCACTCGGGTAGATCCGATCGCTTAACGGAATCACTCTCATGCGTTCTAAAGGCACGATGGCTGGTGGAGGTTTCATCAGACAAATAGAAGTGCATATAGCGTCCGCCGGCCCGCCTTAGTGTAGGTGGCGTCGATGATGAGTGGCTCGGCCTGGTGTAGGAACCACTAGATGGCCTCTCTTTCGGAGCGGTGGCTGAGTCTTTGCTTTAGCTGGAAGACACAGAAGGCGGCCGACGTATAGGGTGGCCGTGTACGACAATTGACCTTTTGTGGCGGTCCTTTGTACGGTCGAACCCGTAAGATACCCTACCAAAACAAGCCACAAATGGATCGTCCCCATGTTATGATGAATTCAGAAAAGAGACGAGAATGTGAAACACCGAAATATGACATGATAAAATTATATTTTTAGAAAAACTACACATAATTCTTGATATATATACATATATACGTATGAGGGATGATTTTTGAGATTTGCATTCCATTGTTGTGAAGAAAATTACTGCGTGTGGAATGTCACAGGAATGGAGAGTGTATTTATAAGGAGAAAAAAAATCTTGTAGTGACATTTGTAATAAAATCCTTTTGGGCTCATAGCTGGCATATTGATTTTGGATTTCCATTATTTGACAAACTGGATCGATGCAAATGACAAATGTTCAATTATTTGCGTAATATTTTAAGAGGAATCGTTCGAAATTGAATGTTAGATTATTGTAACGGTTTAAACGATTCGAGTTATATAATTATCACGAATTATATATAGTTCGTGAGTCTCTGATTATTAATGTTTCATTTGTACATATATTTATAAAATGTTTTTAGTGTTTTATAAATGTAAAAAAAATTTTAGCGGGTAAATTTTGTGAATCGGTTTCACAAAAACTCTCGTATGATGGTTTCGATCATCGGGTAAATTTTGTCAGACATATATTCTAGTTGGGTCACCATGATAATGTATTACTTTTTATGACAATTATTACTCTTTATTGTCAATATAGGTCGTTCAATTACTTTTTATGAAAAAAATATTATTATTTATTGGAAATATATGTGGGTTTGAACCCATCTCACGGATCATAAGAGACCAATACTTTTTTATATTAGGAGTGATATGAGTATAGTTTTGGATAAAATTGAAATATATTCTTAAATTTGGATAATATTGAAATATTTTTGTATTTTATTTTAATTTTTTAAAGATATTATCCTTTTTGATATCAAATTAAATACAATAGAAAATTATGAGGATAATTTTATGCACCAAAACCAAATGGGCGAGGCCAGATGAGACATGCATGGGAAATTGGCCCCTTATTTTTTTATTTATGGTATGTTTGTTTTTGTTTTTTGTGTATTATATATGTTCAAAAAATATTTGCAATACAATAATGCATGAACCTCTTAGAATAACCATTTTCGCCAAATTAATGGACGAACAAAAATGTCCCTTACTACCTACGATATTTAAATTTTATTTTTAAATTTAAAATATAAAAAAATGTTCATTATTTTTAGATGTAATAATATAAACTATTTATGCACGCGAATTTTTGCGTACATGGATTACTAGTATATATAAAATGTAAGGTGGTATATTTTTATTTTTGATATTTTAAATGGTCAATTTTTGTTTTAGTCCAGAAATTGATTAACATGTTCCTTAAGAGATGATATCAATAATTTGTATCCTCGCAACACAAAAAAACCGATGATTAGAGACGGTTTTTAAAGTAGCAAAACCTTTTTACATCGTCTGTGTTTTCTTCATCGCAAAATTCCATGATGGTTTCCTACAACCGTCGTTAAAATTAATGACAGTTTTTAAAATTTCATCGCAATTTGCAAACGTAAATTTCTTTGAAAACCGTTGCTAAAATTAGTGACGGTTTAGAAAAACTATCACTATTTTTCGAGACTGGTTGTTATCAACCTACTCATGATACAAAAATTACTTTTTATATCAAAAACATTATTTTTACAATTCATCTCATTAAAATAGTACTGTTACAAGCATTCATCGTATGTATGCGCAATATATGATTATGTTTGAATTCTTAACCATTCAAATGATATTTTTAAATAAAAATTCGATGTTTAATCAAATCCAGATATAGTAATTCATATACGAAAAATTTAAATATATATATATATATATATATATATATATATATATATAAACAATTTTAAAAAGTGTAATTTAAACACAAATACGAGTCAATTTTGTGAGACGGGTCGTTATCCAATCCACTCATACAAAAAGTATCAAATCCATTATTTTTCATTACATAATTGGAACTCAGCACTCGGGTAGATCCGATCGCTTAACGAAATCACTCTCATGCATTCCAAAGGCACGATGGTGGTGGAGGTTTCATCAGACAAATAGAAGTGCATATAGCGTCCGCCGGCCCGCCTTAGTTTAGGTGGCATCGATGATGAGTGGCTCGGCCTGGTGTAGGAACCAATAGATGGCCTCTCTTTCGGAGCGATGGCTGAGTCTTTGCTTTAACTGGAAGACATGAAGACGGCCGGCGTATAGGGTGGTCATGTACGACAATTGACCTTTTGTGGCGGTCCTTTGTAGGGTCGAACCTGGAAGAAACCCTACCAGAACAAGCCACAAATGGATCGTCCCCATGTTATGATGAATTCAAAAAAGAAACGAGAATGTGAAACACCGAAATATGACATGATAAAATTATATTTTTAGAAAAACTACACATAATTCTTGATATATATACATATATATGTATGATGGATGATTTTTGAGATTTGCATTCTATTGTTGTGAAGAAAATTGCTGCGTGTGGAATGTCACATGAATGGAGATTGTATTTATGAGGAGAAAAAAAATCTTGTAGTGAAATAAAATCCTTTAGGGCTCGTAGCTGGCATATTGATTTTGGATTTCCATTATTTGACAAACTGGATCGATGTAAATGACAAATGTTCAATTATGTGCGTAATATCTTAAGAGGAATCGTTCGAAATTGAATGTTAGATTATTGTAACGGTTTAAACGATTTGAGTTTTATAATTATCACGAATTATATATAGTATGTGAGCGTCTGATTATTAATGTTTCGTTTGGACATATATTTATAAAATGTTTTTAGTGTTTTATAAATGTAAAAAACTTTTTAACGGGTAAATTTTGTGAATCGGTTTCACAAAAACTCTTGTGTGACGGTTTTGATCAGCGGTAAATTTTGTGAGACAGATCTCCTAGTTGGGTCACCATGATAATGTATTACTTTTTTTGACAATTATTACTCTTTATTGTCAATATAGGTCATTCAATTACTTTTTATGAAAAATTATTATTCTTTATTGTAAATATATTTGGGTTTGAACACGTCTCACGGATCATAAAAGACCAATACTTTTTTATATTAGGAGTGATATGCGTATAGTTTTGGATAAAATTGAAATATATTCTTAAATTTGGATAATTTTAAAATATTTTTGTATTTTATTTTAATTTTTTAAAGATATTATCCTTTTTGATATCAAATTAAATACAATAGGAAATTATGAGGATAATTTTATCCACCAAAACCAAACGGGCGAGGCCAGATGAGACATGCATGGGAAATTGGCCCCTTATTTTTTTTATTTATGGTATGTTTGTTCTTGTTTTTTGTGTATTATATATGTTCAAAAAATATTTGCAATACAATACAATAATGCATTAACCCCTTAGAATAACCATTTTCGTCAAATTAATGGACGAACAAAAATGTCCCTTACTACCTACGATATTTAAATTTTATTTTTCAATTTAAAATATAAAAAAATGTTCATTATTTTTAGATGTAATAATATAAACTATTTATGCACGCGAATTTTTGCGTACAGGTATTACTAGTATATATAAAATGTAAGGTGGTATATTTTTATTTTTTATATTTTAAATGATCAATTTTTGTTTTAGTCCAGAAATTGATTAACATGTTCCTTAAGAGATGATATCAATAATTTGTATCCTCGCAACACAAAAAAACCGATGATTAGAGACGGTTTTAAAAGTAGCAAAACCTTTTTACATCGTCTGTGTTTTCTTCGTCGCAAAAATCCATGATGGTTTCCTACAACCGTCGTTAAAATTAATGACAGTTTTTAAAATTTCATCGCAATTTGCAAACGTAAATTTCTTTGAAAACCATTGCTAAAATTAGTGACGGTTTAGAAAAACTATCACTATTTTTCGAGACTGGTTGTTATCAACCTACTCATGATACAAAAATTACTTTTTATATCAAAAACATTATTTTTACAATTCATCTCATTAAAATAGTACTGTTACAAGCATTCATCATATGTATGCGCAATATATGATTATGTTTGAATTCTTAACCATTCAAATGATATTTTTAAATAAAAATTCGATGTTTAATCAAATCCAGATATAGTAACTCATATACAAAAAAGTTAAATATATATATATATATATATATATTTATATATATAAACAATTTTAAAAAGTGTAATTTAAATACAAATACGAGTCAATTTTGTGAGACGGGTCGTTATCCAATCCACTCATACAAAAAGTATCAAATCCATTATTTTTCATTACATAATTGGAACTCAGCACTCGGGTAGATCCGATCGCTTAACGGAATCACTCTCATGCGTTCCAAAGGCACGATGGCTGGTGGAGGTTTCATCAGACAAATAGAAGTGCATATAGCGTCCGCCGGCCCGCCTTAGTGTAGGTGGCGTCGATGATGAGTGGCTCGGCCTGGTGTAGGAACCACTAGATGGCCTCTCTTTCGGAGCGGTGGCTGAGTCTTTGCTTTAGCTGGAAGACACTGAAGGCGGCCGACGTATTGGGTGGCCGTGTACGACAATTGACCTTTTGTGGCGGTCCTTTGTAGGGTCGAACCCGGAAGAAACCCTACCAGAACAAGCTACAAATGGATCGTCCCCATGTTATGATGAATTCAGAAAAGAGACGAGAATGTGAAACACCGAAATATGACATGATAAAATTATATTTTTAGAAAAACTACACATAATTCTTGATATATATACATATATACGTATGAGGGATGATTTTTGAGATTTGCATCCCATTGTTGTGAAGCAAATTGCTGCGTGTGGAATGTCACAGGAATGGAGAGTGTATTTATAAGGAGAAAAAAAATCTTGTAGTGACATTTGTAATAAAATCCTTTTGGGCTCGTAGCTGGCATATTGATTTTGGATTTCCATTATTTGACAAACTGGATCGATGTAAATGACAAATGTTCAATTATTTGCGTAATATTTTAAGAGGAATCGTTCGAAATTGAATGTTAGATTATTGTAACGGTTTAAACGATTTGAGTTATATAATTATCACAAATTATATATAGTTCGTGAGTCTCTGATTATTAATGTTTCATTTGTACATATATTTATAAAATGTTTTTAGTGTTTTATAAATGTAAAAAACTTTTTAGCGGGTAAATTTTGTGAATCGGTTTCACAAAAACTCTCGTATGACGGTTTCGATCATCGGGTAAATTTTGTGAGATATATATCCTAGTTGGGTCACCATGATAATGTATTACTTTTTATGACAATTATTACTCTTTATTGTCAATATAGGTCATTCAATTACTTTTTATGAAAAAAATATTATTCTTTATTGGAAATATATGTGGGTTTGAACCCATCTCACGGATCATAAGAGACCAATACTTTTTTATATTAGGAGTGATATGAGTATAGTTTTGGATAAAATTGAAATATATTCTTAAATTTGGATAATATTGAAATATTTTTTTTTTTTATTTTAATTTTTTAAAGATATTATCCTTTTTGATATCAAATTAAATACAATTGAAAATTATGAGGATAATTTTATCCACCAAAACCAAACGGGCGAGGCCAGATGAGACATGCATGAGAAATTGGCCCCTTATTTTTTTATTTATGGTATGTTTGTTTTTGTTTTTTGTGTATTATATATGTTCAAAAAATATTTGCAATACAATAATGCATGAACCCCTTAGAATAACCATTTTCGTCAAATTAATGGACGAACAAAAATGTCCCTTACTACCTACGATATTTAAATTTTATTTTTAAATTTAAAATATAAAAAAATGTTCATTATTTTTAGATGTAATAATATAAACTATTTATGCACTCGAATTTTTGCGTACATGGATTACTAGTATATATAAAATGTAAGGTGGTATATTTTTATTTTTTATATTTTGAATGGTCAATTTTTGTTTTAGTCAAGAAATTGATTAACATGTTCCTTAAGAGATGATATCAATAATTTGTATCCTCGCAACACAAAAAAACCGATGATTAGAGACGGTTTTAAAAGTAGCAAAACCTTTTTACATAGTTTGTGTTTTCTTCGTCGCAAAAATCCATGATGGTTCCTACAACCGTCGTTAAAATTAATGACAGTTTTTAAAATTTCATCGCAATTTGCAAACGTAAATTTCTTTGAAAACCGTTGCTAAAATTAGTGACGGTTTAGAAAAACTATCACTATTTTTCGAGACTGGTTGTTATCAACCTACTCATGATACAAAAATTACTTTTTATATCAAAAACATTATTTTTACAATTCAACTCATTAAAATAGTACTGTTACAAGCATTCATCGTATGTATGCGCAAAATATGATTATGTTTGAATTCTTAACCATTAAAATGATATTTTTAAATAAAAATTCGATGTTTAATCAAATCCAGATATAGTAATTCATATACAAAAAATTTAAATATATATATATATATAAACAATTTTAAAAAGTGTAATTTAAACACAAATACGAGTCAATTTTGTGAGACGGGTCGTTATCCAATCCACTCATACAAAAAGTATCAAATCCATTATTTTTCATTACATAATTGGAACTCAGCACTCGGGTAGATCCGATCGCTTAACGGAATCACTCTCATGCATTCCAAAGGCACGATGGTGGTGGGGGTTTCATCAGACAAATAGAAGTGCATATAGCGTCCGCCGGCCCGCCTTAGTGTAGGTGGCGTCAATGATGAGTGGCTCGGCCTGGTGTAGGAACCACTAGATGGCCTCTCTTTCGGAGCGGTGGCTGAGTCTTTGCTTTAGCTGGAAGACACGGAAGACGACCGACGTATAGGGTGGCCGTGTACGACAATTGACCTTTTGTGGCGGTCCTTTGTAGGGTCGAACCCGGAAGAAACCCTACCAGAACAAGCCAAAAATGGATCGTCCCCATGTTATGATGAATTTAGAAAAGAGACGAGAATGTGAAACACCGAAATATGACATGATAAAATTATATTTTTAGAAAAACTACACATAATTCTTGATATATATACATATATATGTATGATGGATGATTTTTGAGATTTGCATTCTATTGTTGTGAAGCAAATTGCTGCGTGTGGAATGTCACATGAATGGAGATTGTATTTATAAGGAGAAAAAAAATCTTGTAGTGAAATAAAATCCTTTAGGGCTCGTAGCTGTCATATTGATTTTGGATTTCCATTATTTGACAAACTGGATCGATGTAAATGACAAATGTTCAATTATGTGCGTAATACCTTAAGAGGAATCGTTCGAAATTGAATGTTAGATTATTGTAACGGTTTAAACGATTTGAGTTTTGTAATTATCACGAATTATATATAGTATGTGAGCGTCTGATTATTAATGTTTCGTTTGGACATATATTTATAAAATGTTTTTAATGTTTTATAAATGTAAAAAACTTTTTAGCGGGTAAATTTTGTGAATCGGTTTCACAAAAACTCTTGTGTGACGGTTTCGATCAGCGATAAATTTTGTGAGACAGATCTCCTAGTTGGGTCACCATGATAATGTATTACTTTTTTTGACAATTATTACTCTTTATTGTCAATATAGGTCATTCAATTACTTTTTATGAAAAATTATTATTCTTTATTGTAAATATATGTGGGTTTGAACACGTCTCACGGATCATAAAAGACCAATACGTTTTTATATTAGGAGTGATATGCGTATAGTTTTGGATAAAATTGAAATATATTCTTAAATTTGGATAATTTTGAAATATTTTTGTATTTTATTTTCATTTTTTAAAGATATTATCCTTTTCGATATAAAATTAAATACAATAGGAAATTATGAGGATAATTTTATCCACCAAAACCAAACGGGCGAGGCCAGATGAGACATGCATGGGAAATTGGCCCCTTATTTTTTTATTTATGGTATGTTTGTTTTTGTTTTTTGTGTATTATATATGTTCAAAAAATATTTGCAATACAATACAATAATGCATGAACCCCTTAGAATAACCCTTTTCGTCAAATTAATGGACGAACAAAAATGTCCCTTACTACCTACGATATTTAAATTTTATTTTTCAATTTAAAATATAAAAAAATGTTCATTATTTTTAGATGTAATAATATAAACTATTTATGCACGCGAATTTTTGCGTACATGTATTACTAGTATATATAAAATGTAAGGTGGTATATTTTTATTTTTGATATTTTAAATGATCAATTTTTGTTTTAGTCCAGAAATTGATTAACATGTTCCTTAAGAGATGATATCAATAATTTGTATCCCCGCAACACAAAAAAACCGATGATTAGAGACGGTTTTAAAAGTAGCAAAACCTTTTTACATCGTCTGTGTTTTCTTCGTCGCAAAAATCCATGATGGTTTTCTACAACCGTCGTTAAAATTAATGACAATTTTTAAAATTTCATCGCAATTTGCAAACGTAAATTTCTTTGAAAACCGTTGCTAAAATTAGTGACGGTTTAGAAAAACTATCACTATTTTTCGAGACTGGTTGTTATCAACCTACTCATGATACAAAAATTACTTTTTATATCAAAAACATTATTTTTACAATTCATCTCATTAAAATAGTACTGTTACAAGCATTCATCATATGTATGCGCAATATAAGATTATGTTTGAATTCTTAACCATTCAAATGATATTTTTAAATAAAAATTCGATGTTTAATCAAATCCAGATATAGTAACTCATATACGAAAAATTTAAATATATATATATATATATATATATATATATATAATTTTAAAAAGTGTAATTTAAACACAAATACGAGTCAATTTTGTGAGACGGGTCGTTATCCAATCCACTCATACAAAAAGTATCAAATCCATTATTTTTCATTACATAATTGGAACTCAACACTCGGGTAGATCCGATCGCTTAACGGAATTACTCTCATGCGTTCCAAAGGCACGATGGCTGGTGGAGGTTTCATCAGACAAATAGAAGTGCATATAGCGTCCGCCGGCCCACCTTAGTGTAGGTGGCGTCGATGATGAGTGGCTCGGCCTGGTGTAGGAACCACTAGATGGCCTCTCTTTCGGAGCGGTGGATGAGTCTTTGCTTTAGCTGGAAGACACTGAAGGCGGCCGGCGTATAGGGTGGCCGTGTACGACAATTGACCTTTTGTGGCGGTCCTTTGTAGGGTCGAACCCGGAAGAAACCCTACCAGAACAAGCCACAAATGATTCGTCCCCATGTTATGATGAATTCAGAAAAGAGACGAGAATGTGAAACACCGAAATATGACATGATAAAATTATTTTAGAAAAACTACACATAATTCTTGATATATATACATATATACGTATGAGGGATGATTTTTGAGATTTGCATTCCATTGTTGTGAAGCAAATTGCTGCGTGTGGAATGTCACAGGAATGGAGAGTGTATTTATAAGGAGAAAAAAAATCTTGTAGTGACATTTGTAATAAAATCCTTTTGGGCTCGTAGCTGGCATATTGATTTTGGATTTCCATTATTTGACAAACTGGATCGATGTAAATGACAAATGTTCAATTATTTGCGTAATATTTTAAGAGGAATCGTTCGAAATTGAATGTTAGATTATTGTAACGGTTTAAACGATTTGAGTTATATAATTATCACGAATTATATATAGTTCGTGTGTCTCTGATTATTAATGTTTCATTTGTAAATATATTTATAAAATGTTTTTAGTGTTTTATAAATGTAAAAAACTTTTTAGCGGGTAAATTTTGTAAATCGGTTTCACAAAAACTCTCGTATGACAGTTTCGATCATCGGGTAAATTTTGTGAGACATATATCCTAGTTGGGTCACCATGATATTGTATTACTTTTTATGACAATTATTACTCTTTATTGTCAATATAGGTCGTTCAATTACTTTTTATGAAAAAAAATATTATACTTTATTGGAAATATATGTGGGTTTGAACCCATCTCATGGATCATAAGAGACCAATACTTTTTTATATTAGGAGTGATATGAGTATAGTTTTGGATAAAATTGAAATATATTCTTAAATTTGGATAATATTGAAATATTTTTGTATTTTATTTTAATTTTTTAAAGATATTATCCTTTTTGATATCAAATTAAATACAATAGAAAATTATTAGGATAATTTTATGCACCAAAACCAAACGGGGGAGGCCAGATGAGACATGCATGGGAAATTGGCCCCTTATTTTTTTATTTATGGTATGTTTGTTTTTGTTTTTTGTGTATTATATATGTTCAAAAAATATTTGCAATACAATACAATAATGCATGAACCCCTTAGAATAACCCTTTTCGTCAAATTAATGGACGAACAAAAATGTCCCTTACTACCTACGATATTTAAATTTTATTTTTCAATTTAAAATATAAAAAAATGTTCATTATTTTTAGATGTAATAATATAAACTATTTATGCACGCGAATTTTTGCGTATAGGTATTACTAGTATATATAAAATGTAAGGTGGTATATTTTTATTTTTGATATTTTAAATGATCAATTTTTGTTTTAGTCCAGAAATTGATTAACATGTTCCTTAAGAGATGATATCAATAATTTGTATCCCCGCAACACAAAAAAACCGATGATTAGAGACGGTTTTAAAAGTAGCAAAACCTTTTTACATCGTCTGTGTTTTCTTCGTCGCAAAAATCCATGATGGTTTTCTACAACCGTCGTTAAAATTAATGACAGTTTTTAAAATTTCATCGCAATTTGCAAACGTAAATTTCTTTGAAAACCGTTGCTAAAATTAGTGACGGTTTAGAAAAACTATCACTATTTTTCGAGACTGGTTGTTATCAACCTACTCATGATACAAAAATTACTTTTTATATCAAAAACATTATTTTTACAATTCATCTCATTAAAATAGTACTGTTACAAGCATTCATCATATGTATGCGCAATATATGATTATGTTTGAATTCTTAACCATTCAAATGATATTTTTAAATAAAAATTCGATGTTTAATCAAATCCAGATATAGTAACTCATATACGAAAAAGTTAAATATATATATATATATATATATATATATATATATATAAAAAATTTTAAAAAGTGTAATTTAAATACAAATACGAGTCAATTTTGTGAGACGGGTCGTTATCCAATCCACTCATACAAAAAGTATCAAATCCATTATTTTTCATTACATAATTGGAACTCAACACTCGGGTAGATCCGATCGCTTAACGGAATCACTCTCATGCGTTCCAAAGGCACGATGGCTGGTGGAGGTTTCATCAGACAAATAGAAGTGCATATAGCGTCCGCCGGCCCACCTTAGTGTAGGTGGCATCGATGATGAGTGGCTCGGCCTGGTGTAGGAACCACTAGATGGCCTCTCTTTCGGAGCGGTGGATGAGTCTTTGCTTTAGCTGGAAGACACTGAAGGCGGCCGGCGTATAGGGTGGCCGTGTACGACAATTGACCTTTTGTGGCGGTCCTTTGTAGGGTCGAACCCGGAAGAAACCCTACCAGAACAAGCCACAAATGATTCGTCCCCATGTTATGATGAATTCAGAAAAGAGACGAGAATGTGAAACACCGAAATATGACATGATAAAATTATATTTTTATAAAAACTACACATAATTCTTGATATATATACATATATACGTATGAGGGATGATTTTTGAGATTTGCATTCCATTGTTGTGAAGCAAATTGCTGCGTGTGGAATGTCACAGGAATGGAGAGTGTATTTATAAGGAGAAAAAAAATCTTGTAGTGACATTTGTAATAAAATCCTTTTGGGCTCGTAGCTGGCATATTGATTTTGGATTTCCATTATTTGACAAACTGGATCGATGTAAATGACAAATGTTCAATTATTTGCGTAATATTTTAAGAGGAATCGTTCGAAATTGAATGTTAGATTATTGTAACGGTTTAAACGATTTGAGTTATATAATTATCACGAATTATATATAGTTCGTGTGTCTCTGATTATTAATGTTTCATTTGTACATATATTTATAAAATGTTTTTAGTGTTTTATAAATGTAAAAAACTTTTTAGCGGGTAAATTTTGTAAATCGGTTTCACAAAAACTCTCGTATGACAGTTTCGATCATCGGGTAAATTTTGTGAGACATATATCCTAGTTGGGTCACCATGATATTGTATTACTTTTTATGACAATTATTACTCTTTATTGTCAATATAGGTCGTTCAATTACTTTTTATGAAAAAAATATTATTCTTTATTGGAAATATATGTGGGTTTGAACCCATCTCATGGATCATAAGAGACCAATGCTTTTTTATATTAGGAGTGATATGAGTATAGTTTTGGATAAAATTGAAATATATTCTTAAATTTGGATAATATTGAAATATTTTTGTATTTTATTTTAATTTTTTAAAGATATTATCCTTTTTGATATCAAATTAAATACAATAGAAAATTATGAGGATAATTTTATGCAACAAAACCAAACGGGCGAGGCCAGATGAGACATGCATGGGAAATTGGCCCCTTATTATTTTATTTATGGTATGTTTGTTTTTGTTTTTTGTGTATTATATATGTTCAAAAAATATTTGCAATACAATAATGCATGAACCCTTTAGAATAACCATTTTCGTCAAATTAATGGACGAACAAAAATGTCCATTACTACCTACGATATTTAAATTTTATTTTTCAATTTAAAATATAAAAAAATGTTCATTATTTTTAGATGTAATAATATAAACTATTTATGCACGCGAATTTTTGTATTACTAGTATATATAAAATGTAAGGTGATATATTTTTATTTTTGATATTTTAAATGATCAATTTTTGTTTTAGTCCAGAAATTGATTAACATGTTCCTTAAGAGATGATATCAAAAATTTGTATCCTCGCAACACAAAAAAACCGATGATTAGAGACGGTTTTAAAAGTAGCAAAACCTTTTTACATCGTCTGTGTTTTCTTCGTCGCAAAAATCCATGATGGTTTCCTACAACCGTCGTTAAAATTAATGACAGTTTTTAAAATTTCATCGCAAATTGCAAACGTAAATTTCTTTGAAAACCGTTGCTAAAATTAGTGACGGTTTAGAAAAACTATCACTGTTTTTCGAGACTGGTTGTTATCAACCTACTCATGATACAAAAATTACTTTTTATATCAAAAACATTATTTTTACAATTCATCTCATTAAAATAGTACTGTTACAAGCATTCATCATATGTATGCGCAATATATGATTATGTTTGAATTCTTAACCATTCAAATGATATTTTTAAATTAAAATTCGATGTTTAATCAAATCCAGATATAGTAACTCATATACGAAAAAGTTAAATATATATATATATATATAAACAATTTTAAAAAGTGTAATTTAAATACAAATACGAGTCAATTTTGTGAGACGGGTCGTTATCCAATCCACTCATACAAAAAGTATCAAATCCATTATTTTTCATTACATAATTGGAACACAGCACTCGGGTAGATCCGATCTCTTAACGGAATCACTCTCATGCGTTCCAAAGGCACGATGGCTGGTGGAGGTTTCATCAGACAAATAGAAGTGCATATAGCGTCCGCCGGCCCACCTTAGTGTAGGTGGCGTCGATGATGAGTGGCTCGGCCTGGTGTAGGAACCACTAGATGGCCTCTCTTTCGGAGCGGTGGCTGAGTCTTTGCTTTAGCTGGAAGACACTGAAGGCGGCCGACGGATAGGGTGGCCGTGTACGACAATTGACCTTTTGTGGCGGTCCTTTGTAGGGTCGAACCCGGAAGAAACCCTACCAGAACAAGCCACAAATGGATCGTCCCCATGTTATGATGAATTCAGAAAAGAGACGAGAATGTGAAACACCGAAATATGACATGATAAAATTATATTTTTAGAAAAACTACACATAATTCTTGATATATATACATATATACGTATGAGGGATGATTTTTGAGAATTGCATTCCATTGTTGTGAAGCAAATTGCTGCGTGTGGAATGTCACAGGAATGGAGAGTGTATTTATAAGGAGAAAAAAAATCTTGTAGTGACATTTGTAATAAAATCCTTTTGGGCTCGTAGCTGGCATATTGATTTTGGATTTCCATTATTTGACAATCTGGATCGATGTAAATGACAAATGTTCAATTATTTGCGTAATATTTTAAGAGGAATCGTTCGAAATTGAATGTTAGATTATTGTAACGGTTTAAACGATTTGAGTTATATAATTATCACGAATTATATATAGTTCGTGAGTCTCTGATTATTAATGTTTCATTTGTACATATATTTATAAAATGTTTTTAGTGTTTTATAAATGTAAAAAACTTTTTAGCGGGTAAATTTTGTGAATCGGTTTCACAAAAACTCTCGTATGACGGTTTCGATCATCGGGTAAATTTTGTGAGACATATATCCTAGTTGTGTCACCATGATAATGTATTACTTTTTATGACAATTATTACTCTTTATTGTCAATATAGGTCATTCAATTACTTTTTATGAAAAAAATATTATTCTTTATTGGAAATATATGTGGGTTTGAACCCATCTCACGGATCATAAGAGACCAATACTTTTTTATATTAGGAGTGATATGCGTATAGTTTTGGATAAAATTGAAATATATTCTTAAATTTGGATAATATTGAAATATTTTTGTATTTTATTTTAATTTTTTTTAAGATATTACCCTTTTTGATATCAAATTAAATACAATAGAAAATTATGAGGATAATTTTATCCACCAAAACCAAACGGGCGAGTCTAGATGAGACATGCATGAAAAATTGGCCCCTTATTTTTTTTTATTTATGGTATGTTTGTTTTTGTTTTTTGTGTATTATATATGTTCAAAAAATATTTGCAATACAATAATGCATGAACCCCTTAGAATAACCATTTTCGTCAAATTAATGGACGAACAAAAATGTCCCTTACTACCTACGATATTTAAATTTTATTTTTCAATTTAAAATATAAAAAAATGTTCATTATTTTTAGATGTAATAATATAAACTATTTATTCACGCGAATTTTTGCGTACATGGATTACTAGTATATATAAAATGTAAGGTGGTATATTTTTATTTTTGATATTTTAAATGGTCAATTTTTGTTTTAGTCCAGAAATTGATTAACATGTTCCTTAAGAGATGATATCAATAATTTGTATCCTCGCAACACAAAAAAACCGATGATTAGAGACGGTTTTAAAAGTAGCAAAACCTTTTTACATAGTTTGTGTTTTCTTCGTCGCAAAAATCCATGATGGTTCCTACAACCGTCGTTAAAATTAATGACAGTTTTTAAAATTTCATCGCAATTTGCAAACGTAAATTTCTTTGAAACCGTTGCTAAAATTATTGACGGTTTAGAAAAACTATCACTATTTTTCGAGACTGGTTGTTATCAACCTACTCATGATACAAAAATTACCTTTTATATCAACAACATTATTTTTACAATTCATCTAATTAAAATAGTACTGTTACAAGCATTCATCGTATGTATGCGAAAAATATGATTATGTTTGAATTCTTAACCATTCAAATGATATTTTTAAATAAAAATTCGATGTTTAATCAAATCCAGATATAGTAATTCATATACAAAAAATTTAAATATATATATATATATATATATATATATATAAATAAACAATTTTAAAAAGTGTAATTTAAACACAAATATGAGTCAATTTTGTGAGACGGGTCGTTATCCAATCCACTCATACAAAAAGTATCAAATCCATTATTTTTCATTACATAATTGGAACTCAGCACTCGGGTAGATCCGATCGCTTAACGGAATCACTCTCATGCATTCCAAAGGCACGATGGTGGTGGAGGTTTCATCAGACAAATAGAAGTGCATATAGCGTCCGCCGGCCCGCCTTAGTGTAGGTGGCGTCGATGATGAGTGGCTCGGCCTGGTGTAGGAACCACTAGATGGCCTCTCTTTCGGAGCGGTGGCTGAGTCTTTGCTTTAGCTGGAAGACACGGAAGACGGCCGGCGTATAGGGTGGCCGTGTACGACAATTGACCTTTTGTGGCGGTCCTTTGTAGGGTCGAACCCGGAAGAAACCCTACCAGAACAAGCCAGAAATGGATCGTCCCCATGTTATGATGAATTCAGAAAAGAGACGAGAATGTGAAACACCGAAATATGACATGATAAAATTATATTTTTAGAAAAACTACACATAATTCTTGATATATATACATATATATGTATGATGGATGATTTTTGAGATTTGCATTCTATTGTTGTGAAGCAAATTGCTGCGTGTGGAATGTCACATGAATGGAGATTGTATTTATAAGGAGAAAAAAAATCTTGTAGTGAAATAAAATCCTTTAGGGCTCGTAGCTGGCATATTGATTTTGGATTTCCATTATTTGACAAACTGGATCGATGTAAATGACAAATGTTCAATTATGTGCGTAATATCTTAAGAGGAATCGTTCGAAATTGAATGTTAGATTATTGTAACGGTTTAAACGATTTGAGTTTTAAAATTATCACGAATTATATATAGTATGTGAGCGTTTGATTATTAATGTTTCGTTTGGACATATATTTATAAAATGTTTTTAATGTTTTATAAATGTAAAAAACTTTTTAGCGGGTAAATTTTGTGAATCGGTTTCACAAAAACTCTTGTGTGACGGTTTCGATCAGCGATAAATTTTGTGAGACAGATATCCTAGTTGGGTCACCATGATAATGTATTACTTTTTATGACAATTATTACTCTTTATTGTCAATATAGGTCGTTCAATTACTTTTTATGAAAAAAATATTATTCTTTATTGGAAATATATGTGGGTTTGAACCCATCTCACGGATCATAAGAGACCAATACTTTTTTATATTAGGAGTGATATGAGTATAGTTTTGGATAAAATTGAAATATATTCTTAAATTTGGATAATATTGAAATATTTTTTTATTTTATTTTCTTTTTTTTTAAAGATATTATCCTTTTCGATATCAAGTTAAATACAATAGAAAATTACGAGAATAATTGTATCCACCAAAACCAAATGGGCGAGGCCAGATGAGACATGCATGGGAAATTGGCCCCTTATTTTTTTATTTATGGTATGTTTGTTTGTTTGCAATACAATACAATAATGCATGAACCCCTTAGAATAACCCTTTTCGTCAAATTAATGGACGAACAAAAATGTCCCTTACTACCTACGATATTTAAATTTTATTTTTCAATTTAAAATATAAAAAAATGTTCATTATTTTTAGATGTAATAATATAAACTATTTATGCACGCGAATTTTTGCGTACAGGTATTACTAGTATATATAAAATGTAAGGTGGTATATTTTTATTTTTGATATTTTAAATGATCAATTTTTGTTTTAGTCCAGAAATTGATTAACATGTTCCTTAAGAGATGATATCAATAATTTGTATCCTCGCAACACTAAAAAACCAATGATTAGAGACGGTTTTAAAAGTAGCAAAACCTTTTTACATAAAAATTCGATGTTTAATCAAATCCAGATATAGTAACTCATATACGAAAAAGTTAAATATATATATATATATATATATATATATATATAAACAATTTTAAAAAGTGTAATTTAAATACAAATACGAGTCAATTTTGTGAGATGGGTCGTTATCCAATCCACTCATACAAAAAGTATCAAATCCATTATTTTTCATTACATAATTGGAACTCAACACTCGGGTAGATCCGATCGCTTAACGGAATCACTCTCATGCGTTCCAAAGGCACGATGGCTGGTGGAGGTTTCATCAGACAAATAGAAGTGCATATAGCGTCCGCCGGCCCACCTTAGTGTAGGTGGCGTCAATGATGAGTGGCTCGGCCTGGTGTAGGAACCACTAGATGGCCTCTCTTTCGGAGCGGTGGCTGAGTCTTTGCTTTAGCTGGAAGACACTGAAGGCGGCCGACGTATAGGGTGGTCGTGTACGACAATTGACCTTTTGTGGCGGTCCTTTGTAGGGTCGAACCCGGAAGAAACCCTACCAGAACAAGCCACAAATGGATCGTCCCCATGTTATGATGAATTTAGAAAAGAGACGAGAATGTGAAACACCGAAATATGACATGATAAAATTATATTTTTAGAAAAACTACACATAATTCTTGATATATATACATATATACGTATGAGGGATGATTTTTGAGATTTGCATTCCATTGTTGTGAAGCAAATTGCTGCGTGTGGAATGTCACAGGAATGGAGAGTGTATTTATAAGGAGAAAAAAAATCTTGTAGTGACATTTGTAGTAAAATCCTTTTGGGCTCTTAGCTGGCATATTGATTTTGGATTTCCATTATTTGACAAACTGGATCGATGTAAATGACAAATGTTCAATTATTTGCGTAATATTTTAAGAGGAATCGTTCGAAATTGAATGTTAGATTATTGTAACGGTTTAAACGATTTGAGTTATATAATTATCACGAATTATATATAGTTCGTGTGTCTCTGATTATTAATGTTTCATTTGTACATATATTTATAAAATGTTTTTAGTTTTTTATAAATGTAAAAAACTTTTTAGCGGGTAAATTTTGTGAATCGGTTTCACAAAAACTCTCGTATGACGGTTTCGATCATCGGGTAAATTTTGTGAGACATATATCCTAGTTGGGTCACCATGATATTGTATTACTTTTTATGACAATTATTACTCTTTATTGTCAATATAGGTCGTTCAATTACTTTTTATGAAAAAAATATTATTCTTTATTGGAAATATATGTGGGTTTGAACCCATCTCACGGATCATAAGAGACCAATACTTTTTTATATTAGGAGTGATATGAGTATAGTTTTCGATAAAATTGAAATATATTCTTAAATATGGATAATATTGAAATATTTTTGTATTTTATTTTAATTTTTTAAAGATATTATCCTTTTTGATATCAAATTAAATACAATAGAAAATTATGAGGATAATTTTATGCACCAAAACCAAACAGGCAAGGCCAGATGAGACATTCTTGGGAAATTGGCCCCTTATTTTTTTACTTATGGTATGTTTGTTTTTGTTTTTTGTGTATTATATATGTTCAAAAAATATTTGCAATACAATAATGCATGAACCCCTTAGAATAACCATTTTCGTCAAATTAATGGACGAACAAAAATGTCCCTTACTACCTACGATATTTAAATTTTATTTTTCAATTTAAAATATAAAAAAATGTTCATTATTTTTAGATGTAATAATATAAACTATTTATGCACGCGAATTTTTGCGTACATGGATTACTAGTATATATAAAATGTAAGGTGGTATATTTTTATTTTTGATATTTTAAATGGTCAATTTTTGTTTTAGTCCAGAAATTGATTAACATGTTCCTTAAGAGATGATATCAATAATTTGTATCATCGCAACACAAAAAAACCGATGATTAGAGACGGTTTTAAAAGTAGCAAAACCTTTTTACATCGTCTGTGTTTTCTTCGTCGCAAAAATCCATGATGGTTCCTACAACCGTCGTTAAAATTAATGACAGTTTTTAAAATTTCATCGCAATTTGAAAACGTAAATTTCTTTGAAAATCGTTGCTAAAATTAGTGACGGTTTAGAAAAACTATCACTATTTTTCGAGACTGGTTGTTATCAACCTACTCATGATACAAAAATTACTTTTTATATCAAAAACATTATTTTTACAATTCATCTCATTAAAATAGTACTGTTACAAGCATTCATCGTATGTATGCGCAATATATGATTATGTTTGAATTCTTAACCATTCAAATGATATTTTTAAATAAAAATTCAATGTTTAATCAAATCCAGATATAGTAATTCATATACGAAAAATTTAAATATATATATATATATATATATATATATATATATATATAAACAATTTTGAAAAGTGTAATTTAAACACAAATACGAGTCAATTTTGTGAGACGGGTTGTTATCCAATCCACTTATACAAAAAGTATCAAATCCATTATTTTTCATTACATAATTGGAACTCAACACTCGGGTAGATCCGATCGCTTAACGGAATCACTCTCATGCATTCCAAAGGCACGATGGTGGTGGAGGTTTCATCAGACAAATAGAAGTGCATATAGCATCCGCCGGCCCGCCTTAGTGTAGGTGGCGTCGATGATGAGTGGCTCGGCCTGGTGTAGGAACCACTAGATGGCCTCTCTTTCGGAGCGGAGGCTGAGTCTTTGCTTTAGCTGGAAGACACGGAAGACGGCCGGCGTATAGGGTGGCCGTGTACGACAATTGACCTTTTGTGGCGGTCCTTTGTAGGGTCGAACCCGGAAGAAACCCTTCCAGAACAAGCCACAAATGGATCGTCCCCATGTTATGATGAATTCAGAAAAGAGACGAGAATGTGAAACACCGAAATATGACATGATAAAATTATATTTTTAGAAAAACTACACATAATTCTTGATATATATACATATATACGTATGAGGGATGATTTTTGAGAATTGCATTCCATTGTTGTGAAGCAAATTTCTGCGTGTGTAATGTCACAGGAATGGAGAGTGTATTTATAAGGAGAAAAAAAATCTTGTAGTGACATTTGTAATAAAATCCTTTTGGGCTCGTAGCTGGCATATTGATTTTGGATTTCCATAATTTGACAAACTGGATCGATGTAAATGACAAATGTTCAATTATTTGCGTAATATTTTAAGAGGAATCGTTCGAAATTGAATGTTAGATTATTGTAACGGTTTAAACGATTTGAGTTATATAATTATCACGAATTATATATAGTTCGCGAGTCTCTGATTATTAATGTTTCATTTGTACATATATTTATAAAATGTTTTTAGTGTTTTATAAATGTAAAAAACTTTTTAGCGGGTAAATTTTGTGAATCGGTTTCACAAAAACTCTCGTATGACGGTTTCGATCATTGGGTAAATTTTGTGAGACATATATCCTAGTTGGGTCACCATGATAATGTATTACTTTTTATGACAATTATTACTCTTTATTGTCAATATAGGTCGTTCAATTACTTTTTATGAAAAAAATATTATTCTTTATTGGAAATATATGTGGGTTTGAACCCATCTCACGGATCATAAGAGACCAATACTTTTTTATATTAGGAGTGATATGAGTATAGTTTTGGATAAAATTGAAATATATTCTTAAATTTGGATAATATTGAAATATTTTTGTATTTTATTTTAATTTTTTAAAGATATTATCCTTTTTGATATCAAATTAAATACAATAGAAAATTATGAGGATAATTTTATCCACCAAAACCAAACGGGCGAGGCCAGATGAGACATGCATGGGAAATTGGCCCCTTATTTTTTTATTTATGGTATGTTTGTTTTTGTTTTTTGTGTATTATATATGTTCAAAAAATATTTGCAATACAATAATGCATGAACCCCTTAGAATAACCATTTTCGTCAAATTAATGGACGAACAAAAATGTCCCTTACTACCTACGATAATTAAATTTTATTTTTCAATTTAAAATATAAAAAAATGTTCATTATTTTTAGATGTAATAATATAAACTATTTATGCACGCGAATTTTGCGTACATGGATTACTAGTATATATAAAATGTAAGGTGGTATATTTTTATTTTTGATATTTTAAATGGTCAATTTTTGTTTTAGTCCAGAAATTGATTAACATGTTCCTTAAGAGATGATATCAATAATTTGTATCCTCGCAACACAAAAAAACCGATGATTAGAGACGGTTTTAAAAGTAGCCAAAACTTTTTACATAGTTTGTGTTTTCTTCGTCGCAAAAATCCATGATGGTTCCTACAACCGTCGTTAAAATTAATGACAGTTTTTAAAATTTCATCGCAATTTGCAAACGTAAATTTCTTTGAAAACCGTTGCTAAAATTAGTGACGGTTTAGAAAAACTATCACTATTTTTCGAGACTGGTTGTTATCAACCTACTCATGATACAAAAATTACTTTTTATATCAAAAACATTATTTTTACAATTCATCTCATTAAAATAGTACTGTTACAAGCATTCATCGTATGTATGCGCAAAATATGATTATGTTTGAATTCTCAACCATTCAAATAATATTTTTAAATAAAAATTCGATGTTTAATCAAATCCAGATATAGTAATTCATATACAAAAAATTTAAATATATATATATATATATAAACAATTTTAAAAAGTGTAATTTAAACACAAATACGAGTCAATTTTGTGAGACGGGTCGTTATCCAATCCACTCATACAAAAAGTATCAAATCCATTATTTTTCATTACATAATTGGAACTCAGCACTCGGGTAGATCCGATCGCTTAACGGAATCACTCTCATGCATTCCAAAGGCACGATGGTGGTGGAGGTTTCATCAGACAAATAGAAGTGCATATAGCGTCCGCCGGCCCGCCTTAGTGTAGGTGGCGTCGATGATGAGTGGCTCGGCCTGGTGTAGGAACCACTAGAGGGCCTCTCTTTCGGAGCGGTGGCTGAGTCTTTGCTTTAGCTGGAAGACACGGAAGACGGCCGACGTAAAGGGTGGCCGTGTACGACAATTGACCTTTTGTGGCGGTCCTTTGTAGGGTCGAACCCGGAAGAAACCCTACCAGAACAAGCCACAAATGGATCGTCCCCATGTTATGATGAATTCAGAAAAGAGACGAGAATGTGAAACACCGAAATATGACATGATAAAATTATATTTTTAGAAAAACTACACATAATTCTTGATATATATACATATATATGTATGATGGATGATTTTTGAGATTTGCATTCTATTGTTGTGAAGCAAATTGCTGCGTGTGGAATGTCACATGAATGGAGATTGTATTTATAAGGAGGAAAAAAATCTTGTAGTGAAATAAAATCCTTTATGGCTCGTAGCTGACATATTGATTTTGGATTTCCATTATTTGACAAACTGGATCGATGTAAATGACAAATGTTCAATTATGTGCGTAATATCTTAAGAGGAATCGTTCGAAATTGAATGTTAGATTATTGTAACGGTTTAAACGATTTGAGTTTTATAATTATCACGAATTATATATAGTATGTGAGCGTTTGATTATTAATGTTTCGTTTGGATATATATTTATAAAATGTTTTTAATGTTTTATAAATGTAAAAAACTTTTTAGCGGGTAAATTTTGTGAATCGGTTTCACAAAAACTCTTGTGTGACGGTTTCGATAAGCGGTATATTTTGTGAGACAGATCTCTTAGTTGGGTCACCATGATAATGTATTACTTTTTTTGACAATTATTACTCTTTATTGTCAATATAGGTCATTCAATTACTTTTTATGAAAAATTATTATTCTTTATTGTATATATATGTGGGTTTGAACACGTCTCACGGATCATAAAAGACCAATACTTTTTTATATTAGGAGTGATATGCGTATAGTTTTGGATAAAATTGAAATATATTCTTAAATTTGGATAATTTTGAAATATTTTTGTATTTTATTTTCATTTTTTAAAGATATTATCCTTTTCGATATAAAATTAAATACAATAGGAAATTATGAGGATAATTTTATCCATCAAACCAAACGGGCGAGGACAGATGAGACATGCATGGGAAATTGGCCCCTTATTTTTTTATTTATGGTATGTTTGTTTTTGTTTTTTGTGTATTATATATGTTCAAAAAATATTTGCAATACAATACAATAATGCATGAACCCCTTAGAATAACCCTTTTCGTCAAATTAATGGACGAACAAAAATGTCCCTTACTACCTACGATATTTAAATTTTATTTTTCAATTTAAAATATAAAAAAATGTTCATTATTTTTAGATGTAATAATATAAACTATTTATGCACGCGAATTTTTGCGTACAGGTATTACTAGTATATATAAAATGTAAGGTGGTATATTTTTATTTTTGATATTTTAAATGATCAATTTTTGTTTTAGTCCAGAAATTGATTAACATGTTCCTTAAGAGATTATATCAATAATTTGTATCCTCGCAACACAAAAAAACCGATGATTAGAGACGGTTTTAAAAGTAGCAAAACCTTTTTACATCGTCTGTGTTTTCTTCGTCGAAAAAATCCATGATGGTTTCCTACAATCGTCATTAAAATTAATGACAGTTTTTAAAATTTCATCGCAATTTGCAAACGTAAATTTCTTTGAAAATCGTTGCTAAAATTAGTGACGGTTTAGAAAAACTATCACTATTTTTCGAGACTGGTTGTTATCAACCTACTCATGATACAAAAATTACTTTTTATATCAAAAACATTATTTTTACAATTCATCTCATTAAAATAGTACTGTTACAAGCATTCATCATATGTATGCGCAATATATGATTATATTTGAATTCTTAACCATTCAAATGATATTTTTAAATAAAAATTCGATGTTTAATCAAATCCAGATATAGTAACTCATATACGAAAAAGTTAGATATATATATATATATATATATATATATATATAAACAATTTTAAAAAGTGTAATTTAAATACAAATACGAGTCAATTTTGTGAGACGGGTCGTTATCCAATCCACTCATACAAAAAGTATCAAATCCATTATTTTTCATTACATAATTGGAACTCAGCACTCGGGTAGATCCGATCGCTTAACGGAATCACTCTCATGCGTTCCAAAGGCACGATGGCTGGTGGAGGTTTCATCAGACAAATAGAAGTGCATATAGCGTCCTCCGGCCCGCCTTAGTGTAGGTGGCCTCGATGATGAGTGGCTCGGCCTGGTGTAGGAACCACTAGAGGGCCTCTCTTTCGGAGCGGTGGCTGAGTCTTTTCTTTAGCTGGAAGACACTGAAGGCGGCCGGCGTATAAGGTGGCCGTGTACGACAATTGACCTTTTGTGGCGGTCCTTTGTAGGGTCGAACCCGGAAGAAACCCTACCAGAACAAGCCACAAATGGATCGTCCCCATGTTATGATGAATTCAGAAAAGAGACGAGAATGTGAAACACCGAAATATGACATGATAAAATTATATTTTTAGAAAAACTACACATAATTCTTGATATATATACATATATACGTATGAGGGATGATTTTTGAGATTTGCATTCCATTGTTGTGAAGCAAATTGCTTCGTGTGGAATGTCACAGGAATGGAGAGTGTATTTATAAGGAGAAAAAAAATATTGTAGTGACATTTGTAATAAAATCCTTTTGGGCTCGTAGCTGGCATATTGATTTTGGATTTCCATAATTTGACAAACTGGATCGATGTAAATGACAAATGTTCAATTATTTGCGTAATATTTTAAGAGGAATCGTTCGAAATTGAATGTTAGATTATTGTAACGGTTTAAACGATTTGAGTTATATAATTATCACGAATTATATATAGTTCGTGAGTCTCTGATTATTAATGTTTCATTTGTACATATATTTATAAAATATTTTTAGTGTGTTATAAATGTAAAAAACTTTTTAGCGGGTAAATTTTGTGAATCTGTTTCACAAAAACTCTCGTATGACGGTTTCGATCATCGGGTAAATTTTGTGAGACATATATCCTAGTTGGGTCACCATGATAATGTATTACTTTTTATGACAATTATTACTCTTTATTGTCAATATAGGTCGTTCAATTACTTTTTATGAAAAAAATATTATTCTTTATTGGAAATATATGTGGGTTTGAACCCATCTCACGGATCATAAGAGACCAATACTTTTTTATATTAGGAGTGATATGAGTATAGTTTTGGATAAAATTGAAATATATTCTTAAATTTGGATAATATTGAAATATTTTTGTATTTTATTTTAATTTTTTTTAAAGATATTATCCTTTTTGATATCAAATTAAATACAATAGAAAATTATGAGGATAATTTTATGCACCAAAACCAAACGAGCGAGGCCAGATGAGACATGCTTGGGAAATTGGCCCCTTATTTTTTTATTTATGGTATGTTTGTTTTTGTTTTTTGTGTATTATATATGTTCAAAAAATATTTGCAATACAATAATGCATGAACCCCTTAGAATAACCATTTTCGTCAAATTAATGGACGAACAAAAATGTCCCTTACTACCTACGATATTTAAATTTTATTTTTCAATTTAAAATATAAAAAATATTCATTATTTTTAGATGTAATAATATAAACTATTTATGCACGCGAATTTTTGCGTACATCGATTACTAGTATATATAAAATGTAAGGTGGTATATTTTTATTTTTGATATTTTAAATGGTCAATTTTTGTTTTAGTCCAGAAATTGATTAACATGTTCCTTAAGAGATGATATCAATAATTTGTATCCTCGCAACACAAAAAAACCGATGATTAGAGACGGTTTTAAAAGTAGCAAAACCTTTTTACATCGTCTGTGTTTTCTTCGTCGCAAAAATCCATGATGGTTCCTACAACCGTCGTTAAAATTAATGACAGTTTTTAAAATTTCATCGCAATTTGAAAACGTAAATTTCTTTGAAAACCGTTGCTAAAATTAGTGACGGTTTAGAAAGACTATCACTATTTTTCGAGACTGGTTGTTATCAACCTACTCATGATACAAAAATTACTTTTTATATCAAAAACATTATTTTTACAATTCATCTCATTAAAATAGTACTGTTACAAGCATTCATCGTATGTATGCGCAATATATGAATATGTTTGAATTCTTAACCATTCAAATGATATTTTTAAATAAAAATTCGATGTTTAATCAAATCCAGATATATTAATTCATATACGAAAAATTTAAATATATATATATATATAAACAATTTTAAAAAGTGTAATTTAAACACAAATACGAGTCAATTTTGTGAGACGGGTCGTTATCCAATCCACTTATACAAAAAGTATCAAATCCATTATTTTTCATTACATAATTGGAACTCAGCACTCGGGTAGATCCGATCGCTTAACGGAATCACTCTCATGCATTCCAAAGGCACGATGGTGGTGGAGGTTTCATCAGACAAATAGAAGTGCATATAGCGTCCGCCGGCCCGCCTTAGTGTAGGTGGCGTCGATGATGAGTGGCTCGGCCTAGTGTAGGAACCACTAGATGGCCTCTCTTTCGGAGCGGTGGCTGAGTCTTTGCTTTAGCTGGAAGACATGGAAGACGGCCGGCGTATAGGGTGGCCGTGTACGACAATTGACCTTTTGTGGCGGTCCTTTGTAGGGTCGAACCCGGAAGAAACCCTACCAGAACAAGCCACAAATGGATCGTCCCCATGTTATGATGAATTCAGAAAAGAGACGAGAATGTGAAACACCAAAATATGACATGATAAAATTATATTTTTAGAAAAACTACACATAATTCTTGATATATATACATATATATGTATGATGGATGATTTTTGAGATTTGCATTCCATTGTTGTGAAGCAAATTGCTGCGTGTGGAATGTCACAGGAATGGAGAGTGTATTTATAAGGAGAAAAAAAATCTTGTAGTGACATTTGTAATAAAATCCTTTAGGGCTCGTAGCTGGCATATTGATTTTGGATTTCCATTATTTGACAAACTGGATTGATGTAAATGACAAATGTTCAATTATTTGCGTAATATTTTAAGAGGAATCGTTCGAAATTGAATGTTAGATTATTGTAACAGTTTAAACGATTTGAGTTATATAATTATCACGAAGTATATATAGTTTGTGAGTCTCTGATTATTAATGTTTCATTTGGACATATATTTATTAAATGTTTTTAGTGTTTTATAAATGTAAAAAACTTTTTAGCGGGTAAATTTTGTGAATCGGTTTGACAAAAACTCTCGTATGACGGCTCGATCATCGGGTAAATTTTGTGAGACAGATATCCGAGTTGGGTCACCATGATAATGTATTACTTTTTATGACAATTATTACTCTTTATTGTCAATATAGGTCGTTCAATTACTTTTTATGAAAAAAATATTATTCTTTATTGGAAATATATGTGGGTTTGAACCCATCTCACGGATCATAAGAGACCAATACTTTTTTATATTAGGAGTGATATGAGTATAGTTTTGGATAAAATTGAAATATATTCTTAAATTTGGATAATATTTAAATACTTTTGTATTTTATTTTCATTTTTTAAAGATATTATCCTTTTCGATATCAAATTAAATACAATAGGAAATTATGAGGATAATTTTATCCACCAAAACCAAACGAGCGAGGGCAGATGAGACATGCATGGGAAATTGGCCCCTTATTTTTTTATTTATGGTATGTTTGTTTTTGTTTTTTGTGTATTATATATGTTCAAAAAATATTTGCAATACAATACAATAATCCATGAACACCTTAGAATAAACATTTTCGTCAAATTAATGGACGAACAAAAATGTCCCTTACTACCTACAATATTTAAATTTTATTTTTCAATTTAAAATATAAAAAAATGTTCATTATATTTAGATGTAATAATATAAACTATTTATGCACGCGAATTTTCGCGTACAGGGATTACTAGTATATATAAAATGTAAGGTGGTATATTTTTATTTTTGATATTTTAAATGGTCAATTTTTGTTTTAGTCCAGAAATTGATTAGCATGTTCCTTAAGAGATGATATCAATAATCTGTATTTTCGCAACACAAAAAAACCGATGATTAGAGACGGTTTTAAAAGTAGCAAAACCTTTTTACATCGTCTGTGTTTTATTCGTCGCAAAAATCCATGATGGTTTCCTACAACCGTCGTTAAAATTAATGACAGTTTTTAAAATTTCATCGCAATTTGCAAACGTAAATTTCTTTGAAAACCGTTGCTAAAATTAGTGACGGTTTAGAAAAACTATCATTATTTTTCGAAACTGTTTGTTATCAACCTACTCATGATACAAAAATTACTTTTTATATAAAAAAACATTATTTTTACAATTCATCTCATTAAAATAGTACTGTTACAAGCATTCATCGTATTGTATGCGCAATATATGATTATGTTTGAATTCTTAACCATTCAAATGATATTTTTAAATAAAAATTCGATGTTTAATCAAATCCAGATATAGTAACTCATATGCAAAAAATTAAAAAAAAATATATATATATATATATAAACAATTTTTAAAAAAGTAATTTAAACACAAATACGAGTCAATTTCGTGAGACGAGTCGTTATCCAATCCACTCATACAAAAATATCAAATCCATTATTTTTCATTACATAATTGGAACTCAGCACTCGGGTTGATCCGATCGCTTAACGAAATCACTCTCATGCGTTCCAAAGGCACGATGGCTGGTGGAGATTTCATCAGACAAATAGAAGTGCATATAGCGTCCGCTGGCCCGCCTTAGTGTAGGTGGCGTCGATGATGAGTGGCTCGGCCTGGTGTAGGCCGAACCACTAGATGGCCTTTATTTCGGAGCGGTGGCTGAGTCTTTGCTTTAGCTGGAAGACACGAAAGACGGCCGATGTATAGGGTGGCCGTGTATGACAATTGACCTTTTGTGGCGGTCCTTTGTAGGGTCGAACCCGGAAGAAACCCTACCAGAACAAGCCACAAATGGATCGTCCCCATGTTATGATGAATTCAGAAACGAGACGAGAATGTGAAACACCAAAATATGACATGATAAAATTATATTTTTAGAAAAACTACACATAATTCTTGATATATATACATATATATGTATGAGGGATGATTTTTGAGATTTGCATTCCATTGTTGTGAAGCATATTGCTGCGTGTGGAATGTCACAAGAATGGAGAGTGTATTTATAAGGAGAAAAAAAATTTGTAGTGACATTTGTAATAAAATCCTTTAGGGCTCGTAGCTGGCATATTGATTTTGGATTTCCATTATTTGACAAACTGGATCGATGTAAATGACAAATGTTCAATTATTTGCGTAATATTTTAAGAGAAATCATTCGAAATTGAATGTTAGATTATTGTAACGGTTTAAACGATTTGAGTTATATAATTATCACAAATTATATATAGTTTGTGAGTCTCTGATTATTAATGTTTCATTTGGACATATATTTATAAAATGTTTTTAGTGTTTTATAAATGTAAAAAACTTTTTAGCGGGTAAATTTTGTGAATCGGTTTCACAAAAACTCTCGTATGACGGTTTTGATCATCGGGTAAATTTTGTGAGACAGATCTCCTAGTTAGGTCATCATGATAATGTATTACTTTTTATGGCAATTATTACTCTTTATTGTCAATATAGGTCGTTCAATTACTTTTTATGAAAAAAATATTATTCTTTATTGGAAATATATGTGGGTTTGAACCCATCTCACGGATCATAAGAGACCAATACTTTTTTATATTAGGAGTGATATGAGTATATTTTTGGATAAAATTGAAATATATTCTTAAATTTGGATAATTTTGAAATATTTTTTTATTTTATTTTCATTTTTTAAAGAAATTATCCTTTTCGATATCAAATTAAATACAATAGGAAATTATGAGGATAATTTTATCCACCAAAACCAAACGGGCGAGGCCAAATGAGACATGCATGGGAAATTGGCCCATTATTTTTTTATTTATGGTATGTTTGTTTTTGTTTTTTGTGTGTTATATATGTTCAAAAAATATTTTCAATACAATACAATAATGCATGAACCCCTTAGAATAACCATTTTCGTCAAATTAATGGACGAACAAAAATGTCCCTTACTACCTACGATATTTAAATTTTATTTTTCAATTTAAAATATAAAAAAATGTTCATTATTATTAGATGTAATAATATAAACTATTTATGCACGCGAATTTTTGCGTAGAGGGATTACTAGTATATATAAAATGTAAGGTGATATATTTTTATTTTTGATATTTTAAATGGTCAATTTTTGTTTTAGTCCAGAAATTGATTAACATGTTCCTTAAGAGATGATATCAATAATCTGTATCCTCGCAACACAAAAAAACCGATGATTAGAGACGGTTTTAAAAGTAGCAAAACCTTTTTACATCGTCTGTGTTTTCTTCATCGCAAAAATCCATGATGGTTTCCTACAACCGTCGTTAAAATTAATGACAGTTTTTAAAATTTCATCGCAATTTGCAAACGTAAATTTCTTTGAAAACCGTTGCTAAAATTAGTGACGGTTTAGAAAAACTATCACTATTTTTCGAGACTGGTTGTTATCAACCTACTCATGATACAAAAATTACTTTTTATATCAAAAACATTATTTTTACAATTCATCTCATTAAAATAGTACTGTTACAAGCATTCATCATATGTATGCGCAATATATGATTATGTTTGAATTCTTAACCATTCAAATGATATTTTTAAATAAAAATTCGATGTTTAATCAAATCCAGATATAGTAACTCATATACGAAAAAGTTAAATATATATATAAATATAAACAATTTTAAAAAGTGTAATTTAAAAAAAAATACGAGTAAATTTTGTGAGACGAGTCGTTATCCAATCCACTCATACAAAAAGTATCAAATCCATTATTTTTCATTACATAATTGGAACTCAGCACTCGGGTAGATCCGATCGCTTAACGGAATCACTCTCATGCGTTCCAAAGGCACGATGGCTGGTGGAGGTTTCAACAGACAAATAGAAGTGCATATAGCGTTCGCCGGCCTGCCTTAGTGTAGGTGGCTTCGATGATGAGTGGCTCGGCCTGGTGTAGGAACCACTAGATGGCCTCTCTTTCGGAGCGGTGGCTGAGTCTTTGCTTTAGCTGGAAGACACGGAAGGCGGCCGGCGTATAGGGTGGCCGTGTAAGACAATTGACCTTTTGTGGCGGTCCTTTGTAGGGTCGAACCCAGAAGAAACCCTACCAGAACAAGCCACAAATGGATCGTCCCCATGTTATGATGAATTCAGAAAAGAGACGAGAATGTGAAACACCGAAATATGACATGATAAAATTATATTTTTAGAAAAACTACACATAATTCTTGATATATATACATATATATGTATGAGGGATGATTTTTGAGATTTGCATTCCATTGTTGTGAAGCATATTGCTGCGTGTGGAATGTCACAGGAATGGAGACTGTATTTATAAGGAGAAAAAAAATCTTGTAGTGACATTTGTAATAAAATCCTTTAGGGCTCGTAGCTGGCATATTGATTTTGGATTTTCATTATTTGACAAACTGGATCGATGTAAATGACAAATGTTCAATTATTTGCGTAATTTTTTTAAGAGGAATCGTTCGAAATTGAATGTTAGATTATTGTAACGGTTTAAACGATTTGAGTTATATAATTATCACGAATTATATATAGTTTGCGAGTCTCTGATTATTAATGTTTCATTTGGACATATATTTATAAAGTGTTTTTAGTGTTTTATAAATGTAAAAAGCTTTTTAGCGGGTAAATTTTGTGAATCGATTTCACAAAAACTTTCGTATGACGGTTTCGATCATCGGGTAAATTTTGTGAGACAGATATCCTAGTTGGGTCACCATGATAATGTATTACTTTTTATGACAATTATTACTCTTTATTGTCAATATAGGTCGTTCAATTACTTTTTATGAAAAAAATATTATTCTTTATTGGAAATATATGTGGGTTTGAACCCATCTCACGGATCATAAGAGACCAATACTTTTTTATATTAGGAGTGATATGAGTATAGTTTTGGATAAAATTGAAATATATTCTTAAATTTGGATAATATTGAAATATTTTTTTATTTTATTTTCTTTTTTTTTAAAGATATTATCCTTTTCGATATCAAGTTAAATACAATAGAAAATTACGAGAATAATTGTATCCACCAAAACCAAATGGGCGAGGCCAGATGAGACATGCATGGGAAATTGGCCCCTTATTTTTTTATTTATGGTATGTTTGTTTTTGTTTTTTGTGTACTATATATGTTCAAAAAATATTTGCAATACAATACAATAATGCATGAATCCCTTAGAATAACCATCTTCGTCAAATTAATAATGGACGAACAAAAATGTCCCTTACTACCTACCATATTTCAATTTTATTTTTGAATTTAAAATATAAAAAAAATTTCATTATCTTTAGATGTAATAATATAAACTATTTATGCACGCGAATTTTCGCGTACGGGAATTACTAGTATATATAAAATGTAAGGTGGTATATTTTTATTTTTGATATTTTAAATGGTCAATTTTGGTTTTAGTCCATAAATTGATTAACATGTTCCTTAAAAGATGATATCAATAATCTGTATCCTCGCAACACAAAAAAACCGATGATTAGAGACGATTTTAAAAGTAGCAAAACCTTTTTACATCGTTAGTGTTTTCTTCGTCGCAAAAATCCATGATGGTTTCCTACAACCGTATTTAAAATTAATGACAGTTTTTAAATTTTCGTTGAAATTTTCAAACGTAAATTTATTTGAAAACCGTTGCTAAAATTAGTGATGGTTTAGAAAAACTATCACTATTTTTCTAGACTGGTTGTTATCAACCTACTCATGATACAAAAATTACTTTTTATATAAAAAAAACATTATTTTTCCAATTCATCTCATTAAAATAGTGTTCTTACAAGAATTCATCGTATGTATGCGCAATATATGATTAGGTTTGAATTCTTAACCATTCAAATGATATTTTTAAATAAAAATTCGATGTTTAATCAAATCCTGATATAGTAACTCATATACGAAAAAGTTAAATATATATATATATAAACAATTTTAAAAAATGAAATTTAAACACAAATACGAGTCAATTTTGTGAGAAGGGTCGTTATCAAATCCATTCATACAAAAAGTATCAAAATAATTATTTTTCATTACATAATTGGAACTCAGCACTCGGGTAGATCCGATCGCTTAACAGAATCACTCTCATGCGTTCCACTGGCACAATGTGTAAGGCCCGAAAATATTAAGTTCTTAATTACGGGATTTAAAATTTAAATTCCGAAAATGAGAAAAGAGTTATTTGAAGAAGTTAAGAAATGAGAGATTTCAATTTCGGGTCAGAAATATTTAATTTTAGGATTTTCGGATTTTAAGATTTTAATATCCGAAATTCTTAAATTAAAAGTTTAAAAATATTTTCAATTGATATTTATGGAATTTAAGATGTGAATTCCAAGATGATAAATATCAAGAATTTAATTTGAGGATGACATCCGAGCAAGGGCCAATTTGCAAATATTGAATAGTTCAAGGACTAAAATGCGATAAGTTCCGAAATGATTTAATTTTAATTCGATAATATTTAATTTGAGAATATTTAGAGTTTAGACTTAAATTCTAATATTCTTAAATTATTTAGGATTGAAATTGAATTAAATCGCTTGTTCGGGGACTAAACTGCAATTATTGAAGATTTCAGGGACTAAGTTACAATTAGGCTAATATTTATCAGAACTTGCACATTATTCCTAGAATTTCACGTGTGTTCATCAGAAAGGAAAGGAGGAGAACCAGCAACGTTCCCTAAACCATTTTTGTCCCTTTCAATCTCCAATAACTTTTGATCCGCCCGGTAGAATTTCCGATTGAACATATATTTGCGATCACAGCTTTGAGTACTTCGTTTTGACGTAAGTTTTATGAAGTTCTACCATATTTTAATTTTATGATGTTGTTAGAATTAAGATTTGATTGTATAAACGTGTTCTAGCATATACGACGATAGCATATCTAAGATGGATCGAGAAAAGATCGTCGTTTGAACATGTTTTCGATTTTTGAAAGATTTTTCATAATTCTGAATTTTTAGGGCTGATGATTTCGAAATTGTGTTGATGAATTGGTGTTGCTTTTGAGTTGAGATGAGTAGTAAGATTGATGTTATGCTTTTGGAAAGACCGAAATCGTATCGTTACGCCGCCGGTTCAAGATTTTGACTTGTTATGCATTCTAAATGTCTAGAGCTCATATTCAAGTTGATTGTGGAGGAATTGAATATGAGATTATGTTTAGAATGAAGATATAATGATATTTGAATCGAAAGATTTATCGAACTCGAATAGTTGCGACATCGGTTTGAATTTCGATTGTATTAGCAAGATTTGAACTGAATAAGCTTTAAAGAATCATCGATTCATATTGGAAATTCATGTTTAGATATGTTATAATCTATTTCAGATTTGAATTGAAGATTATCGAAGTTGAATCGACGAGTTCGAGTTCGAATAACTTGAAGTATTTGAAGTTGAATCATAAATATCTTCAATTGGCAAAGATTGAAATGAGCAGAATTGTATGATCGATTTGGCTAGCTTTGAGATGATCAGCATTGGCAGCAGATTCAAGATATTTGAATCACGATGAAAGGTATGATTCGACATTATTCCTGCCAGGTAGAACAACTCGAGAACGTGGTGGTTTTCGAGTTAGCCTGAAATCACATACTTAGTTGTTTAAGTGCTCTTATGTGATTTACTTGCTTTTGTTGGTATCCTTGATTACTTACATGCATATGAATATATTATTGATGTGTTCAAGATGTTGCTTTAGCTTATGTATGATTTAATGCATCCAGATTGTGTTGCATTCATCTTGAACCCTACCTTGAATAGCACAGAGGGCAGAATGGCCTAGAGTGCATATGACGTTTGGAGAACTGTAGTTGAGTGGCATGGAATGTAGATTTACTTCCAGAGTCAGATGACTCATGGCACGGAATATAGATTTATATCCAGAGCTAGATGACTCACTATAGTTGCACCAAAGTCAGCGGAATTGAGATATTTAACACCACCTCGATTGGGAGAGTCGGTGGTTAGTTAAAGATTTTATTCCCCGGGATCCCAAGAACTAAGCTTATTGGTATCAGATTTGATAGCCTATTCCTTGGCACATGCATTGCATTCATGCATTAACCTAGAGTTTTCTATGGTTTAGATTATGCAGTTATAAATGCTAGCATGTAGTGATACACTATTCTAGATATGAATGTGTGCTATTGCTTTAGATGAATCATTATGTGTTAAGAGTTTAAGCATCGATGATGATTCTATGATCTACATGTTATTACATGTTTTATGATTTTAGAGTTTTATAGCATATAGATTCCATATGCTTTCATGATGTATATGCATGTCTTTCATACTGAGATATATTCTCACCGGAGTTATCCGGCTGTTGCTTTGTTTGTATGTGTACATTGCATCAGGTTGGGGCATGATCAAGCTAGAGTTGGCTTGGATATCTTGAGAAGAGAGATAGCATGTGGTGATTCGGGTTTTAAGCAGATGACATGTAATTATTATTTGGTAAACATGTTAGAAAGCAAGAACCTTTGTATAGGTTGTTTTTGTCAAGTATTGATTTATACTTGAGAGTTCATGTATTCTAGATCACTTGATATTAGTTTGAATGCATGTAAATTAGCTAGAAGCATGTTTAGAAGTTTATATGAAAGTTGTATAAGTTTTGGAATCACATTGTACAACAAGATTTCATTTTATTTTTCTGGACAGGGTGCCCGCTCGATCGGGTGAACTCCACCGATCGAGCGCGGCCTGTGAATTTCCAAAGCAGAGAAGTGAATTTTTGGGCTCGCTCGATCGGGTGATTTCCACCGATCGAGCGAGACCAATATGGATTCAGACCCAAGAGCTGGACTTTCTTGCCCACTCGATCGGGTGAATTTACCCGATCGAGCGAGGTGCTCAGTTTTTTTAAAAAAAAAAAATTTTTTAGCTCTTGGTTTGAATATTATTTTATTGTTCGATTAATTGTCTATTAATCATTTATTGCCCTAAGATGATATTAGCAACCCGGGTCCCCACAACAGGTGGTATTGTGATTCAAGAATTTATGAGTTGATGTATTTAGATGCTAGGAGTTATTTATCAATGCATGTTTATTGTTTTAGCAGCATGTTAAGGATTGAAGGGCACCAAGAAAGAAGCAAATTCAGAAGTTGAACAGCTGCAGTTTTGGAGCAGGGTATGCCCGCTCGATCGGTAGAATGTAACCGATCGAGCGAGGCCCATTTTGTCCAAAACAGAGAAGTCGATTTTTTCTGCCCGCTCGATCGGTAGAGTTTAACCGATCGAGCGAGGCCATATGTTTGCAGACCCGAGGGTTTATACCTTGTGCTCGCTCGATCGGTAAGGTTTACCCGATCGAGCGAGGGGCCTTCTTCAAAAAAAAAATTTGTTTTTTAGCTCTTGGTTTGAATATTATTTTATTGTTTGATTAATTGTCTATTAATTATTTATTGCCCTAAGATAAGATTAGCAACCCGGGTCCCCACACAATGGCTGTTGGAGGTTTCATCAGACAAATAGAAGTGCATATAGCGTCCGCCAGCCCGCCTTAGTATAGGTTGCGTCGATGATTAGGGGCTCGGCCTGGTGTAGCAACCACTAGACGGCCTATCTTTCGGAGCGTTGGCTGAGTCTTTGCTTTAGCTGGAAGACACAGAAGGCGGCCGACGTATAGGGTGGCCGTGTACAACAATTGACCTTTTGTGGCGGTCCTTTGTAGGGTCGAACCCGGAAGAAACCCTACCAAAACAAGCCACAAATGGATCGTCCCCATGTTATGATGAATTTAGAAAAGAGACGAGAATGTGAGTCACCGAAATATGACATGATAAAATTATATTTTTAGAAAAACTACACATAATTCTTGATATATATACATATATATGTCTAAGGGATGATTTTTGAGATTTGCATTCCATTGTTGTGAAGAAAATTGCTGCGTGTGAAATGTCACAGGAATGGATATTGTATTTATAAGGAGAACAAAAGTCTTGTAGTGAAATAAAATCCTTTAGGGCTCGTAGCTGGCATATTGATTCTGGATTTCCATTATTTGACAAACTCGATCGATGTAAATGACAAATGTTCAATTATGTGCGTAATATCTTAATAGGAATCGTTCGAAATTGAATGTTAGATTATTGTAACGGTTTAAACGATTTGAGTTATATAATTATCACGAATTATATATAGTTTGTGAGCGTCTGATTATTAAAATTCCGTTTGGACATATATTTATAAAATGTTTTTAATGTTTTATAAATGTAAAAAACTTTTTAGCGGGTAAATTTTGTGAATCGGTTTCACAAAAATTCTTGTGTGACGGTTTCGATCAGCGGGTAAATTTTGTGAGACAGATCTCCTAGTTGGGTTACCATGATAATGTATTACTTTTTATGACAATTATTACTTTTTATTGTCAATATAGGTCGTTCAATTACTTTTTATAAAAAATTATTATTCTTTATTGTAAATATATGTGGGTTTGAACACGTCTCACGGATCATAAAATACCAATACTTTTTTATATTAGGAGTGATATGAGTATAGTTTTGGATAAAATTGAAATATATTCTTAAATTTGGATAATATTGAAATATTTTTGTATTTTCTTTTCTTTTTTTAAAGATATTATCCTTTTCGATATCAAATTAAATACAATAGGAAATTATGAGGATAATTTTATCCACCAAAACCAAACGGGCGAGGCCAGATGAGACATGCATGGGAAATTGGCCCCTTATTTTTTTATTTATTGTATGTTTGTTTTGTTTTTTTGTGTATTATATATGTTCAAAAATATTTGCAATACAATACAATAATGCATGAACCCTTTAGAATAACCATTTTCGTCAAATTAATGGACGAACAATACTACCTACGATATTTAAATTTTATTTTTCAATTTAAAATATAAAAAAATGTTCATTATTTTTAGATGTAATAATATAAACTATTTATGCACGCGAATTTTCGCGTACGGGGATTACTAGTATATATAAAATGTAAGGTGGTATATTTTTATTTTTGATATTTTAAATGGTCAATTTTTGTTTTAGTCCAGAAATTGATTAACATGTTCCTTAAGAGATGATATCAATAATCTGTATCCTGGCAACACAAAAAACCGATGATTAGAGACGGTTTTAAAAGTAGCAAAACCTTTTTACATCGTCTGTGTTTTCTTCGTCGCAAAAATCCATGATGGTTTCCTACAACCGTCGTTAAAATTAATGACATTTTTTAAAATTTCATCGCAATTTGAATGGTGGTATATTTTTATTTTTGATATATTAAATGGTCAATTTTGGTTTTAGTCAAGAAATTGATTAACATGTTCCTTAAGAGATGATATCAATAATATGTATCCCCGCAACACAAAAAAACCGATGATTCGCGACGGTTTTAAAAGTAGCAAAACCTTTTTACATCGTCTGTGTTTTATTCATCGCAGAAATCTATGATGGTTTCCTACGACGGTCGTTAAAATTAATGACAGTTTTTAAAATTTTGTCGCAATTTGCAAAAGTAAATTTCTTTGAAAATCGTTGCTAAAATTAGTGACGGTTTAGTAAAAACTATCACTATTTTGCGAGACACAAATACTAGTCAATTTTGTGAGACATGTTATCTACCTACTCATGATACAAAAATTATTTTTTATATTAAAAACATTGTTTTTCCAATTCATCTCATTAAAATAGTGCTGTTACAAGTATTCATCGGATGTATGCGCAATATATGATTAGGTTTGAATTCTTAACCATTCAAATGATATTTTTAAATAAAAATTCGATGTTTAATCAAATCCAGATATAGTAACGCATATACGAAAAATTTTAATATATTTATATATATATAAACAATTTTAAAAAGTGAAATATAAACACAAATACGGGTCAATTTTGTGAGACAGCTCGTTATCCAATCCACTCATACAAAAAGTATTACTTTTTATATCAAAGTCATTATTTTTCATTACATAATTGGAACTCTGCACTCGAGTAGATCCGATCGCTTAAAGGAATTACTCCCATGTGTTGTATCAACTGGCACGATGGCTGGTGGAGGTTTCATCAGACAGATAGAAGTGCATATAGCGTCCGTCGGCCCGCCTTTGTGTAGGTGGCGTCGATGATGAGTGGCTCGGCCTGGTGTAGGAACCACTAGATGGCCTCTCCTTCGGAGCGGTGGCTGAATCTTTGCTTTAGCTGGAAGACACGGAAGGCGGTCGGCGTATAGGGTGGCTGTGTATGGCCATTGAAATTTTGTGGCGGTCCTTTGTAGGGTCGAACCCGGAAGAAACCCTACCAGAACAAGCCATGAATGGATCACCCCCATGTTATGATGAATTCAGAAAAGAGACGAGAATGTGAAACACCGAAATATGACATGATAAAATTATATTTTTAGAAAAATTACACATAATTTTTGATATATATACATATATATGTCTAAGGGATGATTTTTGAGATTTGCATTCCATTGTTGTGAATCAAATTGCAGCGTGTGGAATGTCATAGGAATGGAGAGTACTGTATTTATAAGGAGAAAAAAAGTCTTGTAGACTGTAGTGACCATTGTAATAAAATCCTTTAGGGCTTGTAGTTGGCATAATGATTTTGGATTTCCATTATTTGACAAATTGGATCGATGTAAATGACAAATGTTCAATTATGTGTGTAATATCTTAAGAGGAATCATTCGAAATTGAATGTTAGATTATTGTAACGGTTTAAACGATTTGAGTTATATAATTATCACGAATTATATATAGTTTGTGTGCGTCTGATTATTAATGTTCCGTTTGGACATATATTTATAAAATGTTTTTAGTGTTTTATAAATGTATAAAACTTTTTACCGGGTAAATTTTGTGAATCGGTTTACCAAAAACTCTTGTTTGACGGTTTTGATTAGCGGGTAAATTTTGTGAGACAGATCTCCTAGTTGGGTCACCATGATAATGTATTATTTTTTATGACAATAATTACTCTTTATTTTCAATATAGGTGGTTCAATTACTTTTTATGAAAAAAATTATTATTCTTTATTGTAAATATATGTGGGTTTGAACCCGTCTCCCGGATCATAAGAGACCAATTTTTTTTATATATATTAGGAGTGATATGACTATAATTTTGGATAAAATTGAAATATATTCTTAAATGTGGATAATATTGAAATATTTTTGTATTTAATTTTCTTTTTTTAAAAAATATTATCCTTTTCGATATCAAGTTAAATACAATATGAAATTATGAGGATAATTTTATCCACCAAAACCAGGGCGAGGCCAGATGAGACATGCATGGGAAAGTGGCCCCTTATTTTTTTATTTATTGTATGTTTGTTTTTGTTTTTTTGTATATTATATATGTTCAAAAAATATTTGCAATACAATACAATAATGCATGAACCCATTAGAATAACCATCTTGGTCAAATTAATGGACGAACAAAAATGTCTCTTACTACCAACATATTTCAATTTTATTTTTGAATTTAAAATATAAAAAAATGTTCATTATCTTTATATGTAATAATATAAACTATTTATGCACGCGAATTTTCACGTACGGGGATTACTAATATATATAAAATGTAAGGTGGTATATTTTTATTTTTGATATTTTAAATGGTGAATTTTGGTTTTAGTCCAGAAATTGATTAACATGTTCCTTGAGAGATGATATCAATAATCTGTCTCCCCACAACACAAAAAAATCGATGATTAGAGACGTTTCTAAAAGTAGCAAAACCTTTTTAAATCGTCTGTGTTTTCTTCGTCGCAGAAAACCATGATGGTTTCCTACAACCGTCGTTAAAATTAATGACAGTTTTTAAATTTTTGTCGCAATTTGCAAATGTAAATTTCTTTGAAAACCGTTGCTAAAATTAGTGACGGTTTAGTAAAAACTATCACTATTTTGCAAGACACAAATACTAGTCAATTTTGTGAGCCATGTTGTTATCAACCTACTCATGATACAAAAATTATTTTTTATATCAAAAACATTAATTTTCCAATTCATCTAATTTAAAATAGTGCTGTTACAAGCATTCATCGTATGTATGCAAAATATATGATTAGGTTTGAATTCTTAACAATTTAAATTATATTTTTTTAATAAAAATTCAATGTTTAATCAAATCCAGATATAGTAACGCATATACGAAAAAGTTAAATATTTATATATATAAACAATTTTAAAAAGTGAAATCTAAACACAAATACGGGTCAATTTTGTGAGACGGGTCGTTATCCAATCCACTCATACAAAAAGTATTAGTTTTTATATCAAAATCATTATTTTTCATTACAGAATTGGAACTCAGCCCTCGGGTAGATCCGATTGCTTAACGGAATTACTCCCATGCGTTGTCTCCACTGGCACGATGGCTAGTGAAGGTTTCATCAGACAGATAGAAGTGCATATAGTGTCCGCCGGCCCGCCTTAGTATAGGTGGCATCGATGATAAGTGACTCAGTCTAGTGTAGGAACCACTAGATGGCCTCTCCTTTGGAGCGGTGGCTGAGTCTCTGCTTTAGCTGGAAGACACGGAAGGCGACCGGCGTATAGGGTGCCGTGTATGACCATTGACCTTCTTGTGGCGGTCCTTTGTAGGGTTGAACCCGGAAGAAACCCTACCAGAACAAGCCATGAATGGATCACCCCTATGTTATGATGAATTCAGAAAAAAGATGAGATTGTGAAACACCAAAATATGACATGATAAAATTATATTTTTAGAAAAACTACACATAATTCTTGATATATATACATATATATGTCTAAGGGATGATTTTTTAGATTTACATTTCATTGTTGTGAAGCAAATTGCTGCGTGTGGAATGTCACAGGAATGGAGAGTGTATTTATAAGGAGAAAAAAATTCTTGTAGTGACATTTGTAATAAAATCCTTTAGGGCTCTTAGCTGGCATATTGATTTTGCGTGTGAAATGTCACAGGAATGGAGAGTGTATTTATAAGGAGAAAAAAATTCTTGTAGTGACATTTGTAATAAAATCCTTTAGGGCTCTTAGCTGGCATATTGATTTTGGATTTCCATTATTTGACAAACTGGATCGATATGAATGACAAATGTTCAATTATGTGTGTAATATCTTAAGAGGAATCGTTCGAAATTGAATGTTAGATTATTGTAACGGTTTAAACGATTTGAGTTATATAATTATCACGAATTATATATAGTTTGTGAGTAGCAGATTATTAAGGTTCTGTTTGGAAATGTTTTTATAAAACATTTTTAGTGTTTTTTAAGTGTAAATTTTGTGAAACGGTTTCACAAAAACTCTTGTGAAACAATTTCGATCAACGAGTAATTTTTGTGATACGGATCCCCAAGTTCGGTTATTTTGATAATGTATTAATTTTTTATGACAATTATTAATTTATTGTAAATATACGTGGTTCACTTTTTATGACAAAATTATTATTATTTATTTTAAATATAGATGGGTTTGACCCATCTCACGGATTACATAAGACCAAATTTTTTTTTTTTTTTTTTTTTTTTGGAAATTTGGAGTGATATATATGAGTATAATTTTGGATAAAATTGAAATATATTCTTAAATGTGGATACAATAGGAAATTATGAGTATAATTTTATCCACCAAATCCAAATGGGAGAAGTCGCCCCTTGTTTTTTTATTGTAGACATGCAGGCGAAATTGGCCCCTTATTTTCTTATTTATTGTATATTTGTTTTTGTTTTTGTTTTTGTTTTTTTGTGTATATATATGTTCAAAAAATATTGCATCTTCCCCATCCCGCAATATTTTTCAATATTTTCAATTCACTTTCATCCTTGGCCAAAATTCCGAATCCATCCCGTGTGATGTTAAAACTGTATATTTTAAACAATATTTATAATGTAAGATGGTATATTTTGATTTTTGATATTTTAAATGTCAATTTTTGTTTTAGTCCAGAAATTGTTTAGCATTTTTTTTTTCAGTTTGGTTCGACTTTTCGAGTGATATGATTGATAATATATAGATAAGTAATGTAATATAATAAAAATAAATAAAAAAAATGATAGTTAACATATTATTTGATTTGATTGATAGCTTATATTTTATTGATTTGATTGATTAAATTTTATATAAAAAATGATAAATTATCATTTTGTTTTTTTAACAATAAATAAAATATGAATAATATTATTTTATAAGGGGTAATATAGTAATTTGACTTTAATGATTTTATTGATGTAAAATAAATAATTAATGATTTGATTGATGTAAAATTATAATTAATAGATGGATAAATAATATGACGAGAAAAACGTAAAATTAGACAAGATAAGTTTATACATGGATTATTAATACTCGTACCAAACGTAAAAGGTGATGATATCAATGATTTGTATCCTTGCACCACAAAAAAACCAACGATCCGAGACAGTTTTAAAAGTCGCAAAACCGTCTTACATCGTCTGTGTTTCTTCGTCGTAGAAATCTATGATGGTTTTCTACAAGCGTAGTTAAAATTAATGATGGTTTTCAAAATTTCATCGCAATTTGAGACGCAAACTTCTTTGAAGACCGCTGCTAAAATTAGTGACGGTCTAGTAAAAGCCATCGCTATTTGCGACTAAAAAATTATGAAGGCAATCTCTAACGTTAGAGACGGTTTAAAATAAATCGTCTCTAAATCTAGTGACAGTTTTATCCAAACCATCTCTAAAGTTAGAGATGCTTAGAAAAAAAAAATCGCTAGTTTTAGATCAAAAAACAATATTTTTATTGAGTCGGAACAATGTTTCACAAAATTGACGATAACAGCTTTTCGTTTCATAAGAGTTTCTATGTAAATTGATTGAGTTTTTTTATGTTATTTTTTCTACTTTATCATTAAAACGTCGACATGAGGACGTGGGCGACATCATGTTTGGTAAACAGAGATCCTAAAGTAAATAAAAAAAATATTAGATTAAGGACGAATTTTGAATAATCAAAGTATCAAAACTCAAAATTAAATAAGCTTATTTGTAAGATAATTTTGCTAATTTTCTAGTGTAGATTATCATTATAAATTTATAAATTAATTAAGTATAACACATGGTAAAAATTCTACTGCAAGGGGCCACTGATTGCTCTTAGCTTCAATTACTAGTGTCCCCATATTAGTAGCAAGCAACCCCAGATAGGCAGATAGATATTATTTATTGTGTGTGTATATATATATATATATATATATATATATATATATATATATATTTTGTATTTTTGTTTCAAATCAATTTAAATTTAAAAATAAAATCAAGGCACACAAATAGAGAAAATCATGGACAAATGAAGTTTAAAATATAGAGATAGAGATTGAGATTGATATAGAGATAGATATTTTCTTCTTTTTTATTTTAGATATTTTGTCTTGGGCTTCACCAAATTAATGTTAATTCGGTTAGTAAGTGGTGCTCTTCTTTAATAAGATAGTAAGATATTCTTCACGTGTGTAATTTATTTAGATTCGTTAAAACAAAGAAACTGAAGAATATATAGACAGAAGCGAAAAAATGCCTCGTACCTGTCTGCAAAATAACTCCCCGAGTTCGAATTTATTTGGAGCCATTCCAGAAAAGAAATAACGTATGTAATAAGAGAGAAGAGACTTCATACACATCTAGGCAAAAGTTTGTATCTCGTTTTTACGGGGGAAAATCGTAGTTGCATTCGACAATTCTTATTTTAAATCATGTAACTCAACAAGGTTAGTCTTATCTTAGGTAGAGTTTTTCGGAAAATTTAATGAATGAAAACATCAGAAATGCTTCCAAGAAAGATCTCCAAACACTACCTCTGTCTAATAGCTAGCAGGGCGTATAATACTAAACTTTTGATAATTTACAGGATAAAAAATTAAAAACAAGATAAATTATATTATATAACCATTAATATTGTAATTTTTTCATTCTCGAGTACTCGAAACTGAGAAACCAATGCATAATCTAGATATGACAAAATAATAAACAAGTTGAACTCGAGTCGAGCTTGAAGAAAAAAGTGGATTATTTTTTTGTGACAAGAGAACGACATGAAATGGAATTTGTTCAAACTAATTTATATATTACAATACTTGATTGGTAGTTGGTACATATAATTTATGTAAAATATATGCAATATAAAAATAAATAACGAAAATAATTGAAAGTTCATGAGCTATAAAACCAGCACCGTACTTAACAATTGGAGCTCGAACCCAAGTCGATCGTAGGGCCTCAATATCTTAGGCTTCTATGAATGGTTTGATGTCGGATCCATAAATTTATTAATGTTAGAAATTGAGCACTTGAACTTAAGTCACCCCAAAAGCCAGACTCCCAGGTTATTTAACCAACCGACATGGGACACAAACGATGACACCAACAATTATAGTTGTACGGAAGTTCATCAACAATATATTGTGTCTAAGTCGGTAATCGCTAATGCAGCATCATCAAGATTCTCATTACGAATTACCATGTACACACACATATATATACTCTGAATGTGAATCTTGATAACGCTGCATTTGCAAGAAACGACTAGTGCTCTCCCCAGACGACGAATATTTACTAATACTTAAGATTTTGGGTGGGTTCAAGAAGATGAAAATCAAAGAAGTTGATGTAAAAACATCTTCTTCATAACAAATATATAAGATCGATCGCCAAACATATGATTAAAATCTTGTATAAATAGGCAGAGAACTTACTTTTTTGGAATTTGAAACCATTATATATATATATATGGGGATCAATCAGATCGATCAGAGATGATCAGATTTGTTCCTGCAACAAATTCATACACATAAATATATACTCGTAACAAATATAGCAAGATCTGACTGACAGAGAAAAAAAAAGATTTAAATCAAGATTTTTGAATGTGACAAGACAAGTATAATCTGATAATCAATCACCAAAAAGTGTTAGAAAATGGATCACTATGCTATATGGATTAAAAACAACGAGGGGAATCTGCAGTGTGTGTGTGAATGAGTGAAAGAGGTTTGGAACAAAAAATATATGGAGTTTCAGGTGTCCGAGGTTCTAGGTTATATACTAGGTTTGGGTTTGGATCTGGTTTTCCGGCGTTAAAATCTCCTGTATTCCGGGGTTTTTTTTTTATTTTTTATTTTGGATTTTGGATTAAGAAAAAGATTATTATTATACATTGATTATTCATTTAATTTATATTATTTTAATTATATCAAGTTATAATTATTACAATATCCATTCTTTCAAATTAGAAGCACGTACGAATATATTATAGTATTAGGTTTACACTTTCATAATTTGGGCCGATGGCTGAAATCTTTATTAAATGAGAAATGCTATAAAAAGTGATTGGTGAAATTTACCTGAAAGCCCTAAAATTTTTGGATTTAAAATTGTCATTTAAATTTAGGTAAGATTATAAAAACAACCTTCGTTACGGTTTGAATTAACCGTTTGATAGATAAGATCGATTAACATATATAGTTTTGTATCCTATTCAATTTACCATGCCAGTACTTTTTTTAAAAAAAATAAAATAAAATAAAATCTCCTTAGATGTTAATTTATATGTCTTGTGGGGGGAAAATTGGTGAATCTTCACATGCATCGCGTAGATATATATTTATGATCGATAACCGATATATATACCACTAGTTATTGTTACACACAATTACATTACATTTATTTTGAATTTTATGCACATATGATTAAGGTATGGACATTGATTCATATTTATAGTGGAAAATTTCAAAAATATATAAAGTATGTATAATATGAACTAAAATATTTGTACATGTATATGCTTTATCGGTAATATTTTAACTAAATAATTTAATCAAAAAAATTCAATCTACGTGATCTATTTCTCTAAATTAAAGTATTTAGAACAATAATCTAATGCAATAAAAAAATGATTGAAATCTCACAAAACTTCATTCAAAATAAAGCATATCTAAACATGTTCTCTCTTTTTGACATAAATTATGATATTCTTGCAAAGGAAAACACCAATTTTGTCCTCTAAGTTGACCAATATTTGAACTTTTGGTCCTTTATATAATCAAAATCAGGTCTTGGTGCAATAATTTCGCCCGTTTTTCGCTCTTAATAGTTTTTTTAGAAGTCTTGACAAATAACATGGCATCGAATTTGATGTTATATCAGTATCTCGACATACAAAATGCAAACGAAGTCAATATGATGCATGGTTGGAGCGAATGGAACACTGGTAAACTAAATTGTTTAATAGGCATAATAACGAACAGTATTATTAAAATTCGTCTAAGTACAACGTATAATAATGACCTGCAAAACCTAATAAAACAAGAGTGGTTCCGAAATTTATAGATTTGTACCAACAAATTAATTAATTTGTCACGCAAATGCTACTCTATTGGATATGAAATAACTAATATTCTTTTCCGAGCGGCTTGTGGTCCATTCATAGCTGGACTCTATAAAATATTATGTCGAATATTCACATGTCATTGAGTATTTTTTTTTCTTTTTATTTTTATTTTTAAAAAATTAGTATTCAAATATAAATTTATGTTCGTTATTTTAATAAATTGAAATTTAATTATTCTTTATTCAGACGGATGAAGTTTATTTAAAATATAATATGTCAGCCGTGGTTGTCGAAATTAAGGTTTTTATTATGTAAATGTTAAATATTTGTTTTTTTTATTGCTTATCTCTTCTTAAATTTTCTCCTCCGCCCGAAAATAATTATAGTTCCATCAAAATGTGGTTTAATTAATGTTTTCGCGGTCTTAATCAGAAGAATAAATTAATCTTCTCATGGTCAACCTAGGAGTGAATTTTATGTATTTATTTATTTATTTGCATTTAATTTAAACTATACATTTGCAGAGATTGCATCTAGTTCATTTCATTTGTACGCTAGCTATTACGAGACTCCATTTTTTACATTATTTATTAGACATATTTATCGAGTTGTTATTAATTATTCCTGTATATATGTATTGAAAGAACATGATGTGCACATGTCTTTTAAATTATTTCCTTATTGCATTCAATTTCTATATTTATAGTTTTTTCTTTCTTAGAACAAGTTTTAAAATTGGTAATATCAGTTATATCTTGATTCGAAATATTTGATTCTGATGATATATTGTTTCCATGCTTTGTAGGTTCTTATTTATGGAAATATATTGAAGATCTATTTATAGGAGTGCTTGGACTAAGAGAGACAATCAAGAGAGAAGAGAGTGAAATATAGAGAGCAAAATACATAGAGAAAGTACTGCAGAAATTCTAAAGTATTGAAGATCAATCATTGAAGAATTTTTGAAGTGTTCATCGCTACTACACTGTGTTGCCGAGTAGTGTTGGAAACACTGAAGAACACACGAGTGAAGTGTTGTTCAAAAAGTGTTTCTTTGATTTTCGTTTTTCGGCTTAGTACTTCCTATTGATGTTTTATTCTAGTTCTTACTAGTTTTTAGGAAGTCTTTTATTTTCTCAATTTGTTGAGAAAAATATTTTTTCATAAAACAATCACTAGTTGGTTTTTGTAGACTGATTTTATTTTTCTAGTGATTATTTCGCCATGAGGCATCGCGCAAGTACTTGATACTTGTGCATAATTATCTGTGTTATTGTTTACTTTTGCTATTAGTTAAATAATCTGCTGCACAGTGTTATCGTGAAGTGTTGACAATATTAACAGATAACACTCACTCAAAAAGTTTTCTGGTATTTCTGTGATTTTAGACTGTCCAAACCTAACAAGTGGCGTCAGAGACATTCACTTGACGATACTAAGTGTGATTCTATTTTTGTGTTTGACAGGACATCACAATGGAAATACCTTATTCAGGAACTGCTCAACGTCCTCCAACCTTGGATGGATCCAACTATGCTATCTGGAAAGTCAGGATACGTGTTTACATCAAATCGATTGATGAAAGGGCATGGCAACGTGTGCTACAAGGCTGGAATCCACCAAGAAGAACTGATGGAGAAGGAGACTTTCCACTCAAACCAGAAACGGAATGGAATGCCGAAGAAACTGCTGCTTCGAATATGAACAACAAAGCCCTTAATGCTATTTTCACTGCTCTTGATTCTAATATGTTTTCTCTGGTCACTAATTGTGTTTGTGCTAAACAGGCCTGGGAAAAACTTCAAATGCACTGTGAAGGATCCGATAGTGTGCATCAAACCAAAAGAAGGATTCTCACTACTCAGTTTGAAAATCTGAGAATGGAAGAAAGTGAGACGATTGATAATTATGAACGCCGCTTGAGGAAGATTAAAAATGAGGCAATTGATCTTGGTGATGCTATTTCGAATGAACGACTTGTGAGCAAAGTGTTGAGATCACTGCCTGAAATATTTCAAATAAAGATTTGTGCAATTGATGAATCAAAAGACACATCAATTCTGGGATTGGATAAATTGATGAGTTCACTACAAACATATGAGTTGGAGATGAATGGAGTAAACGAGTCTGATCTAGGAGATGATTCCATTGCCTTTCTTACCAAACAATTTGGTACCTATTTGAAAAGGATGAGAGATTCAAAGAAACCTGGTCAGAAGCCCAAAGTTTTAAATACTCCTGTTGTTGGAAAACCCTTAAGAATCGGTGGACCAGAACAGAATACCATCCCATCAAAGAGTCAAAATCGATTTCAAAATGAAGGAAAAACCTTGAATAACTCAAAGAGGTTTGAGTCTGTGAAGTGTCATGAGTGCACTGGCTTTGGTCACTTTGATAATGAGTGTCCAACCAAACTTCGCAAAGGAATGAGTGCTTCCCTAAGTGATGATGAAGATGAGGAGGGTACAGAACAAGGAGATGATGAGACTCACAATGCACTGTTAGTTCTGGTACAACAGAAAAACAGTGTTGTCACAGGTGTCCCAACACTTGGTCACAACACTGACCAAAAGTTATTCTGTCTGAATGCATCTGTTTCTAGAGACTCAAATCAGGAATCTGGTGAAGTAGAACTTTCTTGGGATAATGCTCAGAAGATGTATGAAGAATTGTATAATGACTGGATATTAAGGAACAAGACAAATTCTGCTTTAACAAAGGAGAACAGTGAACTGAAAGCTTCAGTGGCTAGACTTGAAGTTGTTCTGAGCAAGAAGGATTTAGAACTAGGCAAGGTCAAAGAAGAGCTTGGAAGATCCAATGCAACTCTTGCAAAGTATAATTCAAGCAAGACCAAGTTGGATTCAATTCTGATGATGGGAAAAGATGATAGAGCTGGTCTAGGATTTCATAATAGCAAGTTTGAAGTTGGGAAGTCGTCACAAACTGTTTTTGTCAAAGAAAACAGTAACTCTGCTAGTGTTCCAATTGCAATTCCAAAGGAAAAACCAATTTCATTGAAGGCACAAGCTCCTGTTCAGAAGAAAAATCAAAGGAAGCGTAGGTTTGTTTGTCATTACTGTCACAAGCAAGGTCACATCAAGCCTTACTGTTTCAAACTCAGGTATGACTATATGTACTGGAATTCCAGGCAAGAGCTGTCATCAGTGTTGCCAACACTGAACCAGAACACTGCCAGGAGGAAAAATACTGAGAAAAAGGTTTGGGTATCAAAAGCTAAATCCAGTTGTAATGTTGTTTATACTTCCTTGAAAACTAATGTTGCAGGTCATTGGTACTTCGACAGTGGCAGTTCACGCCATATGACAGGATTGAAGAAGTATCTTTCTGACTATGTTGAACAGGATAAAGGAAAAGTGACTTATGGAGGAGGAGCAAATGGAAAGATTGTTGGAAAAGACACATTGAATATAGAAGGACTGCCTAAGCTTCACAATGTTCTACATGTTGAAGGATTAAATGCTAATCTTATTAGCATTAGTCAACTTTGTGATGATGATCTTTATGTTAAATTTGATAAGAATCTATGTCAAGTATTTGATAAAAGTAACTCTTGTGTTTTGACAGGAACTAGATCATCGGACAACTGTTATCAACTTGGAGAAGAAATTGCTTGTAAATTCACCAAGGTTGATGATTTGAATTTGTGGCATCAAAAGTTAGGACATGCTAACTTCAAAGCTCTGAAGAAACTGAGCAAGTATGAAGCTGTTCGTGGGATGCCAAATTTGACTTCTGGAGTTCCATACGTGTGTGGAGACTGTCAAAAAGATCTGAAAGGGAAAACAATTGAAGACCATATTGATGATCTTCTAGATACTGTTGCTCCACAGACTGATTCCAGTGTTGTCAATAGTGTTGTCCCACCTGAAAAATCACCCAGCACAACACTGAGTCCAACACTGACTATGGATGAACAGAATACAGAAGATCAGGATGATTTTGAACATGAAATACAAGATGCTGGACATGATGTGCCTAGCAAAATTCAGAAAAAGCATCCTACTTCACAAATCATAGGAGATGCACAAGGAAGGATGCAGACCCGAAGAAAGGAAAAAGTTGATTATCGAAAGATGAGCGGGTTAGTGTGCATGACTTCCGCATACTATCAGGTAAGACATTCTTGCTTTGTGTCTAGTATTGAACAAAAAAATATTGGTGAAGCTTTAAAAGACGAGTTTTGGGTCAATGCTATGCATGATGAACTTGAACAATTTGTTAGGAATGATGTGTGGATCTTAGTTCCTCCACCTGATCATAGTAATATCATTGGAACAAAGTGGATTTTTAAGAAAAAAACTGATGAATCAGGAAATATTGTAAGGAACAAAGCTAGATTAATAGCTCAAGGGTATACACAAGTTGAGGGGGTGGACTTTGATGAAACCTTCGCACCTGTAGCCCGAATAGAGTCTGTTAGATTACTGTTAGCTATTGCTTGTCACATGAAGATGAAACTTTTTCAAATGGATGTCAAAAGCGCATTTTTGAATGGAATTTTGAATGAAGAAGTTTATGTAAGACAACCAAAGGGATTTGAAGATCCAAATCATTTTGATCATGTTTATAAGTTGAAGAAGGCCTTATATGGATTGAAACAAGCACCTCGTGCTTGGTATGGAAGGCTCACGGAATATTTGCTTGACATTGGATTCAAAAGAGGTAAGGTAGACAAAACACTTTTTGTTCAAAAAGTACAAGGTAACATTCTTATTTGTCAAATCTATGTTGATGACATAATTTTTTGTGCTTCATCTCAAAAACTTGTGAATGATTTTGTTGAAAGCATGACTGCTACCTTTGAAATGAGCATGGTAGGAGAATTGAATTACTTTCTAGGTTTACAAGTGAAACAAATGAGTGATGAAATCTTTTTGTGTCAAAGAAAATATGCTAAGAATTTGATAAAGAGATTTTGTACTGATCATGTTAGACATATGAAAACACCAATGGGAACTAATGAAAAAATGTGCAAAGACAGTGTTGCTGACAGTGTTGACAACACTCTGTACAGAAGCATAATTGGAAGTATGTTGTATTTAAGTGCAAGTCGACCTGATATTATGTTCAGTATGTGTTTGTGTGCCCGATATCAATCTGATCCTAAAGTCACACATATGAAGGCTGTAAAATGAATTTTGAAGTATGTTGCAGGAACTTTAGACTTGGGGCTATGGTACTCTAACCGAACCAATACTAATTTGATAGGCTATAGTGATGCTGATTGGGCAGGAGATGTTGATGAAAGAAAAAGCACCATGGGTGGTTGTTTTTATTTGGGTAACAACTTGGTGTCATGGTATAGTAGGAAACAGAACTGTGTGTCACTTTCCACTGCTGAATCCGAATATGTAGCAGCGGGAAGTTGCTGTTCTCAATTAATTTAGATGAATCAAATGCTGCAAGACTATGGTCTTAAAAGTGAAACACCAATTGTGTACTGTGATAACTCAAGTGCTATAGATATATCAAAAAACTCAGTACAACACTCTCGAACTAAACACATTGACATAAGACATCACTTCATTCGAGATTTAGTTGAGAAGGACATGATCCAAATGGAGTTTGTCGGGACCAATAATCAACTGGCCGATATTTTTACAAAAGCATTAAACTTTGAGAGATTCTCCAGTTTAAAGAAATCTCTCAACATGTGTTCTTTATAAGCACTCACAGTTGTTGTCCTGAAGTGTTGCCAACACTGAAGGACAACACCAATCATGTATGTGCATTTTTAGGACTTTAGGCATACTGCATATTCATAATGTTCTATGTTTTGCACTGTTTGATAATACTGACTAACACTTTGTAGTTCTTCTGCCAAAGTTATTTTCAGATCACACTTGCCATGAAAAAGTGCTTTAAACCACGAAGTAGTTGAGGGATGTTCGTATATTCCATGATCTTGTCCCATGTGAAAAGTGGTTTTAAAAATTAAAAAGCATGGTTTGATAAAATTTCAGTGACCAATGTCTTGAAAATCAAACAAAAATCGGAAAAAAATTGGAAAAAGCTACCTAAAAGAGTCCAATGAAGACCGTTCTTTTAGTGTGCAGGCTACCACTTCTGATTCAAAATAAAAATAAGAAAAACATGGCTCTGGAAGTGTGAAAAAGTTCAAAATATTTTGAAAACTACAGTGTTGTTGGAAGGTGTTGCCAACACTAGTGCTTAACACGTATTGCACACACTTTGCATGCATCATTTTTGATCTAATCTCATTACATTATGTTTTAGACATAAATTAGGTCATGCATTTTGCATTTATTGTGATCATATCGTGCTCAGGGTTAACAGTTCAAAGACGTACAAAAATTGGAAAAATTGCCCAACTTGCTGAAAATTGAATTGATTGAGATTGAATATGTTTCAGTGGAGTTAAAACTCGATGTGGAGTTATTTATTTTTGGGGAATATTGATATTTTCTTAAGTGAGAGTTTTCAGGGTATCCTTAATTAATCAAATTTAATTTTCTTAATTAGAGAGATTTTTTACCCGTTGGAGAATTGTTACCGTTAGGGGGAGAATCCTAGTCTGATTTGAGGGATAGGGGCGTTTGATTTTTTTACCGTTTGAACCTCGTATCCCTATATATTTATATTACTGTAGAAATTGCTTTTATCGTTTTCAACCTTCTCTAATTTTCTCTCTGCTAAAATTTTCTGAAACCCTTACTCTCTAAATTGTGTATAATGGCAGGCAAAGCTTTTGATTCGCATGATATACGATCGGAGATGGGATACCAAGAGGAAGACAAACCTTCAGAGGTTCATTCTGAAAACCCCACTCTCGCGATTGTTCCTGCTACCATTCAACCTACACCTTTGGCAAAAATTGCTCCAGGAGAACCAGGGAACGAAATCGACCTTGAGAATCCTCCTGATTTCTCAGTGTTGAATCGTGTGTTCCCAACACAGCCAATAGCAAGGAGGTCAAAGCGCCAAGAGGGATTCAACCCCGATTTTACTACCATCAAGAGATTTCGTGGAAAGGGGGAGACTTCTCGTCCTATTGTAGATGATCCAGATTTTTCATCTGGAGATGATTCTGCAGATCAAGACTTTGAGGTGGTTGCCATACCAAAACCTTCTATTGCTGCAAAGGCCAACTCAAAGAATGAGGAATCATCAACGAGTGATGATTCATCTAAAGAAGATTCTACTGTTGTGGCTTCGAGTGAGAAAGAGCCAACTGCTGCTGTTGTTGATGATACCACAATGACAACCACAGAGGTTCCAGTGTCTACTGATGAGGAAATTTCACTGGCCACTTTCATGGCGAATATTCGAAAGACCAAGGCTAAACCCGTTGCATCTTCACAGGTTCCATCTGATGATGAGAACCAGATTCTGAAATGATGAAAGAATTTGAGGATAACAGGCCCCAGAAGTCTGATAGTTCATCCTTTTCAAGTTCTGAAGAAGAAAATTATGAGGATGCTGCTTCTGATGAATCTGAAAGTTCTGAGGAACAAGCTGCTGATGACAGTGTTGCCAACACTGATGACAACACTGCTGCTGAATCTGACTCTGATATTGATCCTGCTAAGGCATACAATATTCAGTTTTATTCAAAGGAATCTGCTGATGAATGGAAAGCTCTGTCTGGAAAAGACTGTTGGGAAGAAAGGAATATTGATGAAGTGTCCTTCGAAAAGCAGAATTTGGTGACATTCTTGAAACAGTAGAATTTATATTCTACTGTCACCACTGTTGGACCTTTGTCCAGGAAAGCTGTTTTAGAATTTTACTGCAACCTGAACATCAAGACTGGAGATGAAGAATCATTCAAGTTTGGAAGAGTATACATCAGGGGAAAGATGTATGATTTTACTCCTGTTTTGATCAATGAGCACTACAATACTGCTGATTTCGAAGATGATGCAGTTACTGAAGACATTGATCAAGTCACAAAGGTGATCACTGGTGGTATGGTTCATAAATTTCCACTGCACCCAGACAGGTTGTCAGCTGCAAAGCTTACCTCTTTTTTTTCTGTGCTTCACAAGATTGCAATCAGGAATTGGACGCCATCGACCAATACAACCGTGGTAACTAAGCCACAAGCTCTTGCATTGTTTGCTATTGGAACTCAAGCACCTTTGGACTTTGGAAATTTGGTGTTTGAAAATATTATGACCTTTAGAGAAGGTGGTTGAAAAGCAACAAAGTTTCCGTTTCCTTCTTTGATCTATGGTATGCTGGAATCTCAAGGTTTCAAACCAGAGGATGATGAAGAATTGATCGGAGGAGAAGAGCTTATCAAGATTGCACCTGGACTGTTGAAAGGAAATAGGAAGCTTGATCTACCATGGACTGGTGTTGTACCCAGTGTCGCCAACACTGAGTCTGTTCCACATATGACCATTCATAACACTGCTGTGATTATGTTGAATTCTACTGCAATTCGTGCTCAAATGGCTCATGCTGAACTGAAAATTGCACAAGCCAAAGCTGATCTCGAGTACTATGAAGCCTTAATGGCTGAGTACAGGAATAAACTTGGACTACCAGGACCCTCTGGACAAAAAAGGGGAGTAGAATCAAGTGCTGAGCAAGCTGAAGAGGCAGATGATTAGTTGTGGTTGATCGTAATTGGTTTTAGGATTTTTTTTTATCCTTATCTTTTATTTTTGTTATTTATTATTTTGATCTGAGTTAGTAATTTTTTTCCTGAGTTGATTAGGTTGTGCTCCTTATTACTCTCTGATATGATATTAAACTATTTGCTACTCTGATCTAGTAAGTGTTGAGAGTTGGTGTTGCCAACACAATCACACAACACTGTGTTCTGAGATGATTAAATTCAGGGGAAACTTTAGTTACATAAGATAGGGGGAGTTATTTGCACTTATTTGTGTGTTTTGTCCAGAAAGGCAAAAAGGGAGAGTTTGAAAGAACATGTTGTGCACATGTCTTTTAAATTATTTCCTTATTGCATTCAATTTCTATATTTATAGTTTTGCCTTTCTTAGAACAAGTTTTAAAATTGGTAATATCAGTTATATCTTGATTCGAAATATTTGATTCTGATGATATATTGTTTCCATGCTTTGTAGGTTCTTATTTATGGAAATATATTGAAGATCTATTTATAGGAGTGCTTGGACTAAGAGAGACAATCAAGAGAGAAGAGAGTGAAATATAGAGAGCAAAATACATAGAGAAAGTACTGCAGAAATTCTAAAGTATTGAAGATCAATCATTGAAGAATTTTTGAAGTGTTCATCGCTACTACACTGTGTTGCCGAGTAGTGTTGGAAACACTGAAGAACACACGAGTGAAGTGTTGTTCAAAAAGTGTTTCTTTGATTTTCGTTTTTCGGCTTAGTACTTCCTATTGATGTTTTATTCTAGTTCTTACTAGTTTTTAGGAAGTCTTTTATTTTCTCAATTTGTTGAGAAAAATATTTTTTCATAAAACAATCACTAGTTGGTTTTTGTAGACTGATTTTATTTTTCTAGTGATTATTTCGCCATGAGGCATCGCGCAAGTACTTGATACTTGTGCATAATTATCTGTGTTATTGTTTACTTTTGCTATTAGTTAAATAATCTGCTGCACAGTGTTATCGTGAAGTGTTGACAATATTAACAGATAACACTCACTCAAAAAGTTTTCTGGTATTTCTGTGATTTTAGACTGTCCAAACCTAACAAGTGGCGTCAGAGACATTCACTTGACGATACTAAGTGTGATTCTATTTTTGTGTTTGACAGGACATCACAATGGAAATACCTTATTCAGGAACTGCTCAACGTCCTCCAACCTTGGATGGATCCAACTATGCTATCTGGAAAGTCAGGATACGTGTTTACATCAAATCGATTGATGAAAGGGCATGGCAACGTGTGCTACAAGGCTGGAATCCACCAAGAAGAACTGATGGAGAAGGAGACTTTCCACTCAAACCAGAAACGGAATGGAATGCCGAAGAAACTGCTGCTTCGAATATGAACAACAAAGCCCTTAATGCTATTTTCACTGCTCTTGATTCTAATATGTTTTCTCTGGTCACTAATTGTGTTTGTGCTAAACAGGCCTGGGAAAAACTTCAAATGCACTGTGAAGGATCCGATAGTGTGCATCAAACCAAAAGAAGGATTCTCACTACTCAGTTTGAAAATCTGAGAATGGAAGAAAGTGAGACGATTGATAATTATGAACGCCGCTTGAGGAAGATTAAAAATGAGGCAATTGATCTTGGTGATGCTATTTCGAATGAACGACTTGTGAGCAAAGTGTTGAGATCACTGCCTGAAATATTTCAAATAAAGATTTGTGCAATTGATGAATCAAAAGACACATCAATTCTGGGATTGGATAAATTGATGAGTTCACTACAAACATATGAGTTGGAGATGAATGGAGTAAACGAGTCTGATCTAGGAGATGATTCCATTGCCTTTCTTACCAAACAATTTGGTACCTATTTGAAAAGGATGAGAGATTCAAAGAAACCTGGTCAGAAGCCCAAAGTTTTAAATACTCCTGTTGTTGGAAAACCCTTAAGAATCGGTGGACCAGAACAGAATACCATCCCATCAAAGAGTCAAAATCGATTTCAAAATGAAGGAAAAACCTTGAATAACTCAAAGAGGTTTGAGTCTGTGAAGTGTCATGAGTGCACTGGCTTTGGTCACTTTGATAATGAGTGTCCAACCAAACTTCGCAAAGGAATGAGTGCTTCCCTAAGTGATGATGAAGATGAGGAGGGTACAGAACAAGGAGATGATGAGACTCACAATGCACTGTTAGTTCTGGTACAACAGAAAAACAGTGTTGTCACAGGTGTCCCAACACTTGGTCACAACACTGACCAAAAGTTATTCTGTCTGAATGCATCTGTTTCTAGAGACTCAAATCAGGAATCTGGTGAAGTAGAACTTTCTTGGGATAATGCTCAGAAGATGTATGAAGAATTGTATAATGACTGGATATTAAGGAACAAGACAAATTCTGCTTTAACAAAGGAGAACAGTGAACTGAAAGCTTCAGTGGCTAGACTTGAAGTTGTTCTGAGCAAGAAGGATTTAGAACTAGGCAAGGTCAAAGAAGAGCTTGGAAGATCCAATGCAACTCTTGCAAAGTATAATTCAAGCAAGACCAAGTTGGATTCAATTCTGATGATGGGAAAAGATGATAGAGCTGGTCTAGGATTTCATAATAGCAAGTTTGAAGTTGGGAAGTCGTCACAAACTGTTTTTGTCAAAGAAAACAGTAACTCTGCTAGTGTTCCAATTGCAATTCCAAAGGAAAAACCAATTTCATTGAAGGCACAAGCTCCTGTTCAGAAGAAAAATCAAAGGAAGCGTAGGTTTGTTTGTCATTACTGTCACAAGCAAGGTCACATCAAGCCTTACTGTTTCAAACTCAGGTATGACTATATGTACTGGAATTCCAGGCAAGAGCTGTCATCAGTGTTGCCAACACTGAACCAGAACACTGCCAGGAGGAAAAATACTGAGAAAAAGGTTTGGGTATCAAAAGCTAAATCCAGTTGTAATGTTGTTTATACTTCCTTGAAAACTAATGTTGCAGGTCATTGGTACTTCGACAGTGGCAGTTCACGCCATATGACAGGATTGAAGAAGTATCTTTTGACTGACTATGTTGAACAGGATAAAGGAAAAGTGACTTATGGAGGAGGAGCAAATGGAAAGATTGTTGGAAAAGACACATTGAATATAGAAGGACTGCCTAAGCTTCACAATGTTCTACATGTTGAAGGATTAAATGCTAATCTTATTAGCATTAGTCAACTTTGTGATGATGATCTTTATGTTAAATTTGATAAGAATCTATGTCAAGTATTTGATAAAAGTAACTCTTGTGTTTTGACAGGAACTAGATCATCGGACAACTGTTATCAACTTGGAGAAGAAATTGCTTGTAAATTCACCAAGGTTGATGATTTGAATTTGTGGCATCAAAAGTTAGGACATGCTAACTTCAAAGCTCTGAAGAAACTGAGCAAGTATGAAGCTGTTCGTGGGATGCCAAATTTGACTTCTGGAGTTCCATACGTGTGTGGAGACTGTCAAAAAGATCTGAAAGGGAAAACAATTGAAGACCATATTGATGATCTTCTAGATACTGTTGCTCCACAGACTGATTCCAGTGTTGTCAATAGTGTTGTCCCACCTGAAAAATCACCCAGCACAACACTGAGTCCAACACTGACTATGGATGAACAGAATACAGAAGATCAGGATGATTTTGAACATGAAATACAAGATGCTGGACATGATGTGCCTAGCAAAATTCAGAAAAAGCATCCTACTTCACAAATCATAGGAGATGCACAAGGAAGGATGCAGACCCGAAGAAAGGAAAAAGTTGATTATCGAAAGATGAGCGGGTTAGTGTGCATGACTTCCGCATACTATCAGGTAAGACATTCTTGCTTTGTGTCTAGTATTGAACAAAAAAATATTGGTGAAGCTTTAAAAGACGAGTTTGGGTCAATGCTATGCATGATGAACTTGAACAATTTGTTAGGAATGATGTGTGGATCTTAGTTCCTCCACCTGATCATAGTAATATCATTGGAACAAAGTGGATTTTTAAGAAAAAAACTGATGAATCAGGAAATATTGTAAGGAACAAAGCTAGATTAATAGCTCAAGGGTATACACAAGTTGAGGGGGTGGACTTTGATGAAACCTTCGCACCTGTAGCCCGAATAGAGTCTGTTAGATTACTGTTAGCTATTGCTTGTCACATGAAGATGAAACTTTTTCAAATGGATGTCAAAAGCGCATTTTTGAATGGAATTTTGAATGAAGAAGTTTATGTAAGACAACCAAAGGGATTTGAAGATCCAAATCATTTTGATCATGTTTATAAGTTGAAGAAGGCCTTATATGGATTGAAACAAGCACCTCGTGCTTGGTATGGAAGGCTCACGGAATATTTGCTTGACATTGGATTCAAAAGAGGTAAGGTAGACAAAACACTTTTTGTTCAAAAAGTACAAGGTAACATTCTTATTTGTCAAATCTATGTTGATGACATAATTTTTTGTGCTTCATCTCAAAAACTTGTGAATGATTTTGTTGAAAGCATGACTGCTACCTTTGAAATGAGCATGGTAGGAGAATTGAATTACTTTCTAGGTTTACAAGTGAAACAAATGAGTGATGAAATCTTTTTGTGTCAAAGAAAATATGCTAAGAATTTGATAAAGAGATTTTGTACTGATCATGTTAGACATATGAAAACACCAATGGGAACTAATGAAAAAATGTGCAAAGACAGTGTTGCTGACAGTGTTGACAACACTCTGTACAGAAGCATAATTGGAAGTATGTTGTATTTAAGTGCAAGTCGACCTGATATTATGTTCAGTATGTGTTTTGTGTGCCCGATATCAATCTGATCCTAAAGTCACACATATGAAGGCTGTAAAATGAATTTTGAAGTATGTTGCAGGAACTTTAGACTTGGGGCTATGGTACTCTAACCGAACCAATACTAATTTGATAGGCTATAGTGATGCTGATTGGGCAGGAGATGTTGATGAAAGAAAAAGCACCATGGGTGGTTGTTTTTATTTGGGTAACAACTTGGTGTCATGGTATAGTAGGAAACAGAACTGTGTGTCACTTTCCACTGCTGAATCCGAATATGTAGCAGCGGGAAGTTGCTGTTCTCAATTAATTTAGATGAATCAAATGCTGCAAGACTATGGTCTTAAAAGTGAAACACCAATTGTGTACTGTGATAACTCAAGTGCTATAGATATATCAAAAAACTCAGTACAACACTCTCGAACTAAACACATTGACATAAGACATCACTTCATTCGAGATTTAGTTGAGAAGGACATGATCCAAATGGAGTTTGTCGGGACCAATAATCAACTGGCCGATATTTTTACAAAAGCATTAAACTTTGAGAGATTCTCCAGTTTAAAGAAATCTCTCAACATGTGTTCTTTATAAGCACTCACAGTTGTTGTCCTGAAGTGTTGCCAACACTGAAGGACAACACCAATCATGTATGTGCATTTTTAGGACTTTAGGCATACTGCATATTCATAATGTTCTATGTTTTGCACTGTTTGATAATACTGACTAACACTTTGTAGTTCTTCTGCCAAAGTTATTTTCAGATCACACTTGCCATGAAAAAGTGCTTTAAACCACGAAGTAGTTGAGGGATGTTCGTATATTCCATGATCTTGTCCCATGTGAAAAGTGGTTTTAAAAATTAAAAAGCATGGTTTGATAAAATTTCAGTGACCAATGTCTTGAAAATCAAACAAAAATCGGAAAAAAATTGGAAAAAGCTACCTAAAAGAGTCCAATGAAGACCGTTCTTTTAGTGTGCAGGCTACCACTTCTGATTCAAAATAAAAATAAGAAAAACATGGCTCTGGAAGTGTGAAAAAGTTCAAAATATTTTGAAAACTACAGTGTTGTTGGAAGGTGTTGCCAACACTAGTGCTTAACACGTATTGCACACACTTTGCATGCATCATTTTTGATCTAATCTCATTACATTATGTTTTAGACATAAATTAGGTCATGCATTTTGCATTTATTGTGATCATATCGTGCTCAGGGTTAACAGTTCAAAGACGTACAAAAATTGGAAAAATTGCCCAACTTGCTGAAAATTGAATTGATTGAGATTGAATATGTTTCAGTGGAGTTAAAACTCGATGTGGAGTTATTTATTTTTGGGGAATATTGATATTTTCTTAAGTGAGAGTTTTCAGGGTATCCTTAATTAATCAAATTTAATTTTCTTAATTAGAGAGATTTTTACCCGTTGGAGAATTGTTACCGTTAGGGGAGAATCCTAGTCTGATTTGAGGGATAGGGGCGTTTGATTTTTTTACCGTTTGAACCTCGTATCCCTATATATTTATATTACTGTAGAAATTGCTTTTATCGTTTTCAACCTTCTCTAATTTTCTCTCTGCTAAAATTTTCTGAAACCCTTACTCTCTAAATTGTGTATAATGGCAGGCAAAGCTTTTGATTCGCATGATATACGATCGGAGATGGGATACCAAGAGGAAGACAAACCTTCAGAGGTTCATTCTGAAAACCCCACTCTCGCGATTGTTCCTGCTACCATTCAACCTACACCTTTGGCAAAAATTGCTCCAGGAGAACCAGGGAACGAAATCGACCTTGAGAATCCTCCTGATTTCTCAGTGTTGAATCGTGTGTTCCCAACACAGCCAATAGCAAGGAGGTCAAAGCGCCAAGAGGGATTCAACCCCGATTTTACTACCATCAAGAGATTTCGTGGAAAGGGGGAGACTTCTCGTCCTATTGTAGATGATCCAGATTTTTCATCTGGAGATGATTCTGCAGATCAAGACTTTGAGGTGGTTGCCATACCAAAACCTTCTATTGCTGCAAAGGCCAACTCAAAGAATGAGGAATCATCAACGAGTGATGATTCATCTAAAGAAGATTCTACTGTTGTGGCTTCGAGTGAGAAAGAGCCAACTGCTGCTGTTGTTGATGATACCACAATGACAACCACAGAGGTTCCAGTGTCTACTGATGAGGAAATTTCACTGGCCACTTTCATGGCGAATATTCGAAAGACCAAGGCTAAACCCGTTGCATCTTCACAGGTTCCATCTGATGATGATGAACCAGATTCTGAAATGATGAAAGAATTTGAGGATAACAGGCCCCAGAAGTCTGATAGTTCATCCTTTTCAAGTTCTGAAGAAGAAAATTATGAGGATGCTGCTTCTGATGAATCTGAAAGTTCTGAGGAACAAGCTGCTGATGACAGTGTTGCCAACACTGATGACAACACTGCTGCTGAATCTGACTCTGATATTGATCCTGCTAAGGCATACAATATTCAGTTTTATTCAAAGGAATCTGCTGATGAATGGAAAGCTCTGTCTGGAAAAGACTGTTGGGAAGAAAGGAATATTGATGAAGTGTCCTTCGAAAAGCAGAATTTGGTGACATTCTTGAAACAGTAGAATTTATATTCTACTGTCACCACTGTTGGACCTTTGTCCAGGAAAGCTGTTTTAGAATTTTACTGCAACCTGAACATCAAGACTGGAGATGAAGAATCATTCAAGTTTGGAAGAGTATACATCAGGGGAAAGATGTATGATTTTACTCCTGTTTTGATCAATGAGCACTACAATACTGCTGATTTCGAAGATGATGCAGTTACTGAAGACATTGATCAAGTCACAAAGGTGATCACTGGTGGTATGGTTCATAAATTTCCACTGCACCCAGACAGGTTGTCAGCTGCAAAGCTTACCTCTTTTTTTTCTGTGCTTCACAAGATTGCAATCAGGAATTGGACGCCATCGACCAATACAACCGTGGTAACTAAGCCACAAGCTCTTGCATTGTTTGCTATTGGAACTCAAGCACCTTTGGACTTTGGAAATTTGGTGTTTGAAAATATTATGACCTTTAGAGAAGGTGGTTGAAAAGCAACAAAGTTTCCGTTTCCTTCTTTGATCTATGGTATGCTGGAATCTCAAGGTTTCAAACCAGAGGATGATGAAGAATTGATCGGAGGAGAAGAGCTTATCAAGATTGCACCTGGACTGTTGAAAGGAAATAGGAAGCTTGATCTACCATGGACTGGTGTTGTACCCAGTGTCGCCAACACTGAGTCTGTTCCACATATGACCATTCATAACACTGCTGTGATTATGTTGAATTCTACTGCAATTCGTGCTCAAATGGCTCATGCTGAACTGAAAATTGCACAAGCCAAAGCTGATCTCGAGTACTATGAAGCCTTAATGGCTGAGTACAGGAATAAACTTGGACTACCAGGACCCTCTGGACAAAAAAGGGGAGTAGAATCAAGTGCTGAGCAAGCTGAAGAGGCAGATGATTAGTTGTGGTTGATCGTAATTGGTTTTAGGATTTTTTTTTATCCTTATCTTTTATTTTTGTTATTTATTATTTTGATCTGAGTTAGTAATTTTTTTCCTGAGTTGATTAGGTTGTGCTCCTTATTACTCTCTGATATGATATTAAACTATTTGCTACTCTGATCTAGTAAGTGTTGAGAGTTGGTGTTGCCAACACAATCACACAACACTGTGTTCTGAGATGATTAAATTCAGGGGAAACTTTAGTTACATAAGATAGGGGGAGTTATTTGCACTTATTTGTGTGTTTTGTCCAGAAAGGCAAAAAGGGAGAGTTTGAAAGAACATGTTGTGCACATGTCTTTTAAATTATTTCCTTATTGCATTCAATTTCTATATTTATAGTTTTGCCTTTCTTAGAACAAGTTTTAAAATTGGTAATATCAGTTATATCTTGATTCGAAATATTTGATTCTGATGATATATTGTTTCCATGCTTTGTAGGTTCTTATTTATGGAAATATATTGAAGATCTATTTATAGGAGTGCTTGGACTAAGAGAGACAATCAAGAGAGAAGAGAGTGAAATATAGAGAGCAAAATACATAGAGAAAGTACTGCAGAAATTCTAAAGTATTGAAGATCAATCATTGAAGAATTTTTGAAGTGTTCATCGCTACTACACTGTGTTGCCGAGTAGTGTTGGAAACACTGAAGAACACACGAGTGAAGTGTTGTTCAAAAAGTGTTTCTTTGATTTTCGTTTTTCGGCTTAGTACTTCCTATTGATGTTTTATTCTAGTTCTTACTAGTTTTTAGGAAGTCTTTTATTTTCTCAATTTGTTGAGAAAAATATTTTTTCATAAAACAATCACTAGTTGGTTTTTGTAGACTGATTTTATTTTTCTAGTGATTATTTCGCCATGAGGCATCGCGCAAGTACTTGATACTTGTGCATAATTATCTGTGTTATTGTTTACTTTTGCTATTAGTTAAATAATCTGCTGCACAGTGTTATCGTGAAGTGTTGACAATATTAACAGATAACACTCACTCAAAAAGTTTTCTGGTATTTCTGTGATTTTAGACTGTCCAAACCTAACAAGTGGCGTCAGAGACATTCACTTGACGATACTAAGTGTGATTCTATTTTTGTGTTTGACAGGACATCACAATGGAAATACCTTATTCAGGAACTGCTCAACGTCCTCCAACCTTGGATGGATCCAACTATGCTATCTGGAAAGTCAGGATACGTGTTTACATCAAATCGATTGATGAAAGGGCATGGCAACGTGTGCTACAAGGCTGGAATCCACCAAGAAGAACTGATGGAGAAGGAGACTTTCCACTCAAACCAGAAACGGAATGGAATGCCGAAGAAACTGCTGCTTCGAATATGAACAACAAAGCCCTTAATGCTATTTTCACTGCTCTTGATTCTAATATGTTTTCTCTGGTCACTAATTGTGTTTGTGCTAAACAGGCCTGGGAAAAACTTCAAATGCACTGTGAAGGATCCGATAGTGTGCATCAAACCAAAAGAAGGATTCTCACTACTCAGTTTGAAAATCTGAGAATGGAAGAAAGTGAGACGATTGATAATTATGAACGCCGCTTGAGGAAGATTAAAAATGAGGCAATTGATCTTGGTGATGCTATTTCGAATGAACGACTTGTGAGCAAAGTGTTGAGATCACTGCCTGAAATATTTCAAATAAAGATTTGTGCAATTGATGAATCAAAAGACACATCAATTCTGGGATTGGATAAATTGATGAGTTCACTACAAACATATGAGTTGGAGATGAATGGAGTAAACGAGTCTGATCTAGGAGATGATTCCATTGCCTTTCTTACCAAACAATTTGGTACCTATTTGAAAAGGATGAGAGATTCAAAGAAACCTGGTCAGAAGCCCAAAGTTTTAAATACTCCTGTTGTTGGAAAACCCTTAAGAATCGGTGGACCAGAACAGAATACCATCCCATCAAAGAGTCAAAATCGATTTCAAAATGAAGGAAAAACCTTGAATAACTCAAAGAGGTTTGAGTCTGTGAAGTGTCATGAGTGCACTGGCTTTGGTCACTTTGATAATGAGTGTCCAACCAAACTTCGCAAAGGAATGAGTGCTTCCCTAAGTGATGATGAAGATGAGGAGGGTACAGAACAAGGAGATGATGAGACTCACAATGCACTGTTAGTTCTGGTACAACAGAAAAACAGTGTTGTCACAGGTGTCCCAACACTTGGTCACAACACTGACCAAAAGTTATTCTGTCTGAATGCATCTGTTTCTAGAGACTCAAATCAGGAATCTGGTGAAGTAGAACTTTCTTGGGATAATGCTCAGAAGATGTATGAAGAATTGTATAATGACTGGATATTAAGGAACAAGACAAATTCTGCTTTAACAAAGGAGAACAGTGAACTGAAAGCTTCAGTGGCTAGACTTGAAGTTGTTCTGAGCAAGAAGGATTTAGAACTAGGCAAGGTCAAAGAAGAGCTTGGAAGATCCAATGCAACTCTTGCAAAGTATAATTCAAGCAAGACCAAGTTGGATTCAATTCTGATGATGGGAAAAGATGATAGAGCTGGTCTAGGATTTCATAATAGCAAGTTTGAAGTTGGGAAGTCGTCACAAACTGTTTTTGTCAAAGAAAACAGTAACTCTGCTAGTGTTCCAATTGCAATTCCAAAGGAAAAACCAATTTCATTGAAGGCACAAGCTCCTGTTCAGAAGAAAAATCAAAGGAAGCGTAGGTTTGTTTGTCATTACTGTCACAAGCAAGGTCACATCAAGCCTTACTGTTTCAAACTCAGGTATGACTATATGTACTGGAATTCCAGGCAAGAGCTGTCATCAGTGTTGCCAACACTGAACCAGAACACTGCCAGGAGGAAAAATACTGAGAAAAAGGTTTGGGTATCAAAAGCTAAATCCAGTTGTAATGTTGTTTATACTTCCTTGAAAACTAATGTTGCAGGTCATTGGTACTTCGACAGTGGCAGTTCACGCCATATGACAGGATTGAAGAAGTATCTTTCTGACTATGTTGAACAGGATAAAGGAAAAGTGACTTATGGAGGAGGAGCAAATGGAAAGATTGTTGGAAAAGACACATTGAATATAGAAGGACTGCCTAAGCTTCACAATGTTCTACATGTTGAAGGATTAAATGCTAATCTTATTAGCATTAGTCAACTTTGTGATGATGATCTTTATGTTAAATTTGATAAGAATCTATGTCAAGTATTTGATAAAAGTAACTCTTGTGTTTTGACAGGAACTAGATCATCGGACAACTGTTATCAACTTGGAGAAGAAATTGCTTGTAAATTCACCAAGGTTGATGATTTGAATTTGTGGCATCAAAAGTTAGGACATGCTAACTTCAAAGCTCTGAAGAAACTGAGCAAGTATGAAGCTGTTCGTGGGATGCCAAATTTGACTTCTGGAGTTCCATACGTGTGTGGAGACTGTCAAAAAGATCTGAAAGGGAAAACAATTGAAGACCATATTGATGATCTTCTAGATACTGTTGCTCCACAGACTGATTCCAGTGTTGTCAATAGTGTTGTCCCACCTGAAAAATCACCCAGCACAACACTGAGTCCAACACTGACTATGGATGAACAGAATACAGAAGATCAGGATGATTTTGAACATGAAATACAAGATGCTGGACATGATGTGCCTAGCAAAATTCAGAAAAAGCATCCTACTTCACAAATCATAGGAGATGCACAAGGAAGGATGCAGACCCGAAGAAAGGAAAAAGTTGATTATCGAAAGATGAGCGGGTTAGTGTGCATGACTTCCGCATACTATCAGGTAAGACATTCTTGCTTTGTGTCTAGTATTGAACAAAAAAAATATTGGTGAAGCTTTAAAAGACGAGTTTTGGGTCAATGCTATGCATGATGAACTTGAACAATTTGTTAGGAATGATGTGTGGATCTTAGTTCCTCCACCTGATCATAGTAATATCATTGGAACAAAGTGGATTTTTAAGAAAAAAACTGATGAATCAGGAAATATTGTAAGGAACAAAGCTAGATTAATAGCTCAAGGGTATACACAAGTTGAGGGGGTGGACTTTGATGAAACCTTCGCACCTGTAGCCCGAATAGAGTCTGTTAGATTACTGTTAGCTATTGCTTGTCACATGAAGATGAAACTTTTTCAAATGGATGTCAAAAGCGCATTTTTGAATGGAATTTTGAATGAAGAAGTTTATGTAAGACAACCAAAGGGATTTGAAGATCCAAATCATTTTGATCATGTTTATAAGTTGAAGAAGGCCTTATATGGATTGAAACAAGCACCTCGTGCTTGGTATGGAAGGCTCACGGAATATTTGCTTGACATTGGATTCAAAAGAGGTAAGGTAGACAAAACACTTTTTGTTCAAAAAGTACAAGGTAACATTCTTATTTGTCAAATCTATGTTGATGACATAATTTTTTGTGCTTCATCTCAAAAACTTGTGAATGATTTTGTTGAAAGCATGACTGCTACCTTTGAAATGAGCATGGTAGGAGAATTGAATTACTTTCTAGGTTTACAAGTGAAACAAATGAGTGATGAAATCTTTTTGTGTCAAAGAAAATATGCTAAGAATTTGATAAAGAGATTTTGTACTGATCATGTTAGACATATGAAAACACCAATGGGAACTAATGAAAAAATGTGCAAAGACAGTGTTGCTGACAGTGTTGACAACACTCTGTACAGAAGCATAATTGGAAGTATGTTGTATTTAAGTGCAAGTCGACCTGATATTATGTTCAGTATGTGTTTGTGTGCCCGATATCAATCTGATCCTAAAGTCACACATATGAAGGCTGTAAAATGAATTTTGAAGTATGTTGCAGGAACTTTAGACTTGGGGCTATGGTACTCTAACCGAACCAATACTAATTTGATAGGCTATAGTGATGCTGATTGGGCAGGAGATGTTGATGAAAGAAAAAGCACCATGGGTGGTTGTTTTTATTTGGGTAACAACTTGGTGTCATGGTATAGTAGGAAACAGAACTGTGTGTCACTTTCCACTGCTGAATCCGAATATGTAGCAGCGGGAAGTTGCTGTTCTCAATTAATTTAGATGAATCAAATGCTGCAAGACTATGGTCTTAAAAGTGAAACACCAATTGTGTACTGTGATAACTCAAGTGCTATAGATATATCAAAAAACTCAGTACAACACTCTCGAACTAAACACATTGACATAAGACATCACTTCATTCGAGATTTAGTTGAGAAGGACATGATCCAAATGGAGTTTGTCGGGACCAATAATCAACTGGCCGATATTTTTACAAAAGCATTAAACTTTGAGAGATTCTCCAGTTTAAAGAAATCTCTCAACATGTGTTCTTTATAAGCACTCACAGTTGTTGTCCTGAAGTGTTGCCAACACTGAAGGACAACACCAATCATGTATGTGCATTTTTAGGACTTTAGGCATACTGCATATTCATAATGTTCTATGTTTTGCACTGTTTGATAATACTGACTAACACTTTGTAGTTCTTCTGCCAAAGTTATTTTCAGATCACACTTGCCATGAAAAAGTGCTTTAAACCACGAAGTAGTTGAGGGATGTTCGTATATTCCATGATCTTGTCCCATGTGAAAAGTGGTTTTAAAAATTAAAAAGCATGGTTTGATAAAATTTCAGTGACCAATGTCTTGAAAATCAAACAAAAATCGGAAAAAAATTGGAAAAAGCTACCTAAAAGAGTCCAATGAAGACCGTTCTTTTAGTGTGCAGGCTACCACTTCTGATTCAAAATAAAAATAAGAAAAACATGGCTCTGGAAGTGTGAAAAAGTTCAAAATATTTTGAAAACTACAGTGTTGTTGGAAGGTGTTGCCAACACTAGTGCTTAACACGTATTGCACACACTTTGCATGCATCATTTTTGATCTAATCTCATTACATTATGTTTTAGACATAAATTAGGTCATGCATTTTGCATTTATTGTGATCATATCGTGCTCAGGGTTAACAGTTCAAAGACGTACAAAAATTGGAAAAATTGCCCAACTTGCTGAAAATTGAATTGATTGAGATTGAATATGTTTCAGTGGAGTTAAAACTCGATGTGGAGTTATTTATTTTTGGGGAATATTGATATTTTCTTAAGTGAGAGTTTTCAGGGTATCCTTAATTAATCAAATTTAATTTTCTTAATTAGAGAGATTTTTTACCCGTTGGAGAATTGTTACCGTTAGGGGGAGAATCCTAGTCTGATTTGAGGGATAGGGGCGTTTGATTTTTTTACCGTTTGAACCTCGTATCCCTATATATTTATATTACTGTAGAAATTGCTTTTATCGTTTTCAACCTTCTCTAATTTTCTCTCTGCTAAAATTTTCTGAAACCCTTACTCTCTAAATTGTGTATAATGGCAGGCAAAGCTTTTGATTCGCATGATATACGATCGGAGATGGGATACCAAGAGGAAGACAAACCTTCAGAGGTTCATTCTGAAAACCCCACTCTCGCGATTGTTCCTGCTACCATTCAACCTACACCTTTGGCAAAAATTGCTCCAGGAGAACCAGGGAACGAAATCGACCTTGAGAATCCTCCTGATTTCTCAGTGTTGAATCGTGTGTTCCCAACACAGCCAATAGCAAGGAGGTCAAAGCGCCAAGAGGGATTCAACCCCGATTTTACTACCATCAAGAGATTTCGTGGAAAGGGGGAGACTTCTCGTCCTATTGTAGATGATCCAGATTTTTCATCTGGAGATGATTCTGCAGATCAAGACTTTGAGGTGGTTGCCATACCAAAACCTTCTATTGCTGCAAAGGCCAACTCAAAGAATGAGGAATCATCAACGAGTGATGATTCATCTAAAGAAGATTCTACTGTTGTGGCTTCGAGTGAGAAAGAGCCAACTGCTGCTGTTGTTGATGATACCACAATGACAACCACAGAGGTTCCAGTGTCTACTGATGAGGAAATTTCACTGGCCACTTTCATGGCGAATATTCGAAAGACCAAGGCTAAACCCGTTGCATCTTCACAGGTTCCATCTGATGATGATGAACCAGATTCTGAAATGATGAAAGAATTTGAGGATAACAGGCCCCAGAAGTCTGATAGTTCATCCTTTTCAAGTTCTGAAGAAGAAAATTATGAGGATGCTGCTTCTGATGAATCTGAAAGTTCTGAGGAACAAGCTGCTGATGACAGTGTTGCCAACACTGATGACAACACTGCTGCTGAATCTGACTCTGATATTGATCCTGCTAAGGCATACAATATTCAGTTTTATTCAAAGGAATCTGCTGATGAATGGAAAGCTCTGTCTGGAAAAGACTGTTGGGAAGAAAGGAATATTGATGAAGTGTCCTTCGAAAAGCAGAATTTGGTGACATTCTTGAAACAGTAGAATTTATATTCTACTGTCACCACTGTTGGACCTTTGTCCAGGAAAGCTGTTTTAGAATTTTACTGCAACCTGAACATCAAGACTGGAGATGAAGAATCATTCAAGTTTGGAAGAGTATACATCAGGGGAAAGATGTATGATTTTACTCCTGTTTTGATCAATGAGCACTACAATACTGCTGATTTCGAAGATGATGCAGTTACTGAAGACATTGATCAAGTCACAAAGGTGATCACTGGTGGTATGGTTCATAAATTTCCACTGCACCCAGACAGGTTGTCAGCTGCAAAGCTTACCTCTTTTTTTTCTGTGCTTCACAAGATTGCAATCAGGAATTGGACGCCATCGACCAATACAACCGTGGTAACTAAGCCACAAGCTCTTGCATTGTTTGCTATTGGAACTCAAGCACCTTTGGACTTTGGAAATTTGGTGTTTGAAAATATTATGACCTTTAGAGAAGGTGGTTGAAAAGCAACAAAGTTTCCGTTTCCTTCTTTGATCTATGGTATGCTGGAATCTCAAGGTTTCAAACCAGAGGATGATGAAGAATTGATCGGAGGAGAAGAGCTTATCAAGATTGCACCTGGACTGTTGAAAGGAAATAGGAAGCTTGATCTACCATGGACTGGTGTTGTACCCAGTGTCGCCAACACTGAGTCTGTTCCACCTATGACCATTCATAACACTGCTGTGATTATGTTGAATTCTACTGCAATTCGTGCTCAAATGGCTCATGCTGAACTGAAAATTGCACAAGCCAAAGCTGATCTCGAGTACTATGAAGCCTTAATGGCTGAGTACAGGAATAAACTTGGACTACCAGGACCCTCTGGACAAAAAAGGGGAGTAGAATCAAGTGCTGAGCAAGCTGAAGAGGCAGATGATTAGTTGTGGTTGATCGTAATTGGTTTTAGGATTTTTTTTTTATCCTTATCTTTTATTTTTGTTATTTATTATTTTGATCTGAGTTAGTAATTTTTTTCCTGAGTTGATTAGGTTGTGCTCCTTATTACTCTCTGATATGATATTAAACTATTTGCTACTCTGATCTAGTAAGTGTTGAGAGTTGGTGTTGCCAACACAATCACACAACACTGTGTTCTGAGATGATTAAATTCAGGGGAAACTTTAGTTACATAAGATAGGGGGAGTTATTTGCACTTATTTGTGTGTTTTGTCCAGAAAGGCAAAAAGGGAGAGTTTGAAAGAACATGTTGTGCACATGTCTTTTAAATTATTTCCTTATTGCATTCAATTTCTATATTTATAGTTTTGCCTTTCTTAGAACAAGTTTTAAAATTGGTAATATCAGTTATATCTTGATTCGAAATATTTGATTCTGATGATATATTGTTTCCATGCTTTGTAGGTTTTTATTTATGGAAATATATTGAAGATCTATTTATAGGAGTGCTTGGACTAAGATAGACAATCAAGAGAGAAGAGAATGAAATATAGAGAGCAAAATACATAGAGAAAGTACTGCAGAAATTCTAAAGTATTGAAGATCAATCATTGAAGAATTTTTGAAGTGTTCATCGCTACTACACTGTGTTGCCGAGTAATGTTGGAAACACTAAAGAACACACGAGTAAAGTGTTGTTCAAAAAATGTTTCTTTGGTTTTCGTTTTTCGGCTTAGTACTTCCTATTGATGTTTTATTCTAGTTCTTACTAGTTTTTAGGAAGTCTTTTATTTTCTCAATTTGTTGAGAAAAATAGTTTTTCATAAAACAATCACTAGTTGGTTTTTGTAAACTGATTTTATTTTTCTAGTGATTATTTCGACATGAGGCATCGCGCAAGTACTTGATACTTGTGCATAATTATCTGTGTTATTGTTTACTTTTGCTATTAGTTAAATAATATGCTGCACAGTGTTATCGTGAAGTGTTGACAACACTAACAGATAACACTCACTCAAAAAGTTTTCTGGTATTTCAAACCTAACATGTATATATATGTATATATTAAAGGGGCCATTTAAAATAATATCTAGATTCGAACCAGAAAGAAAAACCGGCCAATTATAAAAATTAACAACTGATCCCATTTCAAAATAATATATAAATTCTGTTCAATACATTCAAAAATCGTAAATTGTCGTATCGACATGTGTGGAATGAAATCTAGTCATCAATGTGATAAATACTCATAGTGATTGCGCATTATTTTTTTTAAAAAAATTAAACAGAAAACTTGTAAATTCGTTGTTTGAAATGTCTCAATTTACAATGGTTTTCATCCAAATATGAAAATTCTCACTTTCCCAAACAAACGGGTTAAAATTCCCTAGAAAAACAATCGGGCAACGTAAACGTTGTGGGTTACAGAGTTGGGAAAATATTTTTTTGGTTTATTAACGTGTTTATTTTTTATTTTTGATCCATTAACTTTTCAAAATTTTGTTTTTATATATTAACTTTTAGTTTTTGGGTATTTTTGTCCAACTGCTGATGTGGCACCGGAAAATGCTGACATGACATCGAAAAATGATGACGTGGCACCAAAAAATGCTGGCGTATCTAGCTGCCACGTCAGTCACTGGACCCAAAATTACTGAAAATTAAAAGCTATTGTACCAAAATCAAATTTTAAAATATTAATGGACCAAAACCAAAAAATAGACAAGTTATTAGACAAAAAAAAACATTTCTCTCATTGGGTTTGTCGTTCGCCTAACAAGTAGCAAATTACTAGCAGCTTGTGTCATGTCTATAGGCTTGCGAATCCATCTAATTTCATTTCCAATTTTGTTATTGTTAGACACATGCAGCTGCCATATTTGACCAACCCACCAACCAAATTCATTTCACATGGATTTGTCAAATGTTGAGGCCTACAGGAGTTGTCAGATTTGAAAATTGAATGGAGAAGGCCGAGAGCAATTTCTATGTTCACACTTTTTGGAAAGCCTATAAATAGATGCATCTTTCCCTCATTTCATATATCCCACAGCGTAGAGAAAAAAGAGAGATAAGAAACAAAGAGAGTTTCTTGGTATTTTTCTTGAGTGTTCTCTTGTGTGAGTTAAATAAATTATTTTCTCGGTAATACTCGGGGTTGGGATCGTGTGAGAGATATAGTATTTTGTATACACTTATAATATTTCTCCGGTTATAAATATTGAAGCAGCTCCGTGGACGTAGCCTATATTGGGTGAACCACGTAAATCTTAGTGTTCTTGTTGATTGTTTTATTTTGCAATTATTATTATCGTCATGTTCGCTCCGGCATAATCCTTAAAAACTGGTATCAAAGCAGTTACGGTGTCCGGGAGCCTTGGTGAAAAATTTCTTAAAATTCTGAGTATGCTCTGTGGTTGCAGCTTTGTCTGATCTTCCACATCAGAAAAGATTTTTTGAAATTTTATTAAGGCAATAGAAGCGATGGCCGGAAATGACGGATCGGGACCTGGAATCAATAAGTTCGACGGTACAGATTTCACGTTCTGCCTCTTACAGATTAAAGATTATCTGTATAGCAAGAAGCTACATCAACCTCTATCCAGGGTGAAGCCAGAAAAGATGGAGGATGATGAGTGGGAGCTTCTTGACCGACAAGTGTTAGGGGTAATACGATTGACCCTAACAAAGAACGTGGCACACAACGTGGCGGAGGCAAAAACCACGGAGGAAATGATGTCCATTTTGTCGGACATGTACGAGAAGCCATCAGCAAATAATAAAGTGTTCCTCATGAAAAAGTTATTCAACTTAAAGATGGAGGAAGGTGCTTCGGTGGCAGCACACATCAATGAATTCAACACGATTGTTTCCCAACTAACATCGGTTGAAATTAAATTTTATGATGAAATTCGAGCACTTATTCTATTGGTGTCTTTGCCAAATGCTTGGGAGCCGATGCGGGCAGCGGTTAGCAATTCTGCTTGAAAGGGAAAGTTACAATTCAATGATGTCAGAGATCGAATCCTTGGTGAAGAAGTTCGCATGAGGGATTCGGGAGAAGCAACATCATCGAGATCTGCCCTAAATCTTGAAAACAGAAGTAGGGGCAGGAGTAGCGAAAAAGGTTCTAACCGATGGCGTGGCAGATCCAAATCAAGAACTGGAAAAGAAAAAAATACCTTTGAAAATAAATTGAAGTGTTGGAGCTGTGGTGAAACTGGTCACATGAAAAAGGACTGCAGATCACCCAAGAATAATGAAAATGCTGTTACTGAGGATGTACATGATGCCTTAGTACTATCCATGGAAAGCCCGGTTGATTCTTGAGTTATGGATTCGGGAGCTTTATTTCATACCACCGGTGATCGTGAGGTATTCAGTAATTACATTGCTGGTAATTACGGAAAAGTTTTTCTGGCTGATGGAAAACCGTTGGAAATAGCTGGTATGGGTGATATCAGTTTGAAAATGTCAAACGGATCCATCTGGAAGCTCAACAAAGTGAGGCATGTACCAAAGTTGACCCGAAATCTGATCTTAGTGGGACAGCTCGATGACGAAGGCCATAAAGTAACCTTTGGTGATGGCTCTTGGAAAGTGAGCAAAGGAGCCATGATAGTTGCTCGAGGAACGAAAACTGGAACTCTCTACATGACTTCCAGTTGCAGAGATATGTTAGCAGCTTTGGATACTGGAGCTAACTCAAGTCTATGGCATTGTAGACTTGGACATATGAGTGAGAAGGAAATGAAGATGCTGATATCAAAAGAAAAGCTACTGGAGTTAAAAACTGTCGAACACAAACTGTGTGAAAGTTGTGTTCTTGGAAAGCAGAAAAGGGTGAGCTTTTCAAAAGGCGGTAGAGAACCAAAAGCAGCAAAGTTGGAGCTGGTTCATACTGACGTGTGGGGGCCATCTCCTGTGACATCTCTCGGAGGCTCACGATACTATGTCACATTCATCGACGATTCGAGCAGGAAAGTTTGGGTTTATTTTTTGAAAAATAAATCTGATGTTTACGAAACCTTCAAGAGATGGAAAGTCATGGTGGAAAATGAGACCAACTTGAAAGTGTAGTGTTTACGGTCTGATAATGGTGGAAAATATGAAGATTTTGAGTTCAAGAAGTATTGTGCACAGAACGGGATCAAGATGGAGAAAACCATTCCTGGTAAACCTCAACAGAATGGTGTAGCTGAAAGAATGAACAGGACCCTGAATGAGCGAGCCAGGAGCATGAGATTGCACGCTGGACTGCCGAAATCATTCTGGGCTGATGCAGTTATCACTGCAGTGTATCTGATCAACAGATGACCTTCGGTACCACTTGATTGTAGAATACCAGAGGAGGTCTGGAGCGGCAAAGGAGTAAACCTTTCGTTCTTGAAAGTGTTTGGTTGTCTCTCATATGTTCACATCGATTCAGCCAACAGAACGAAACTTGATCCAAAATCAAAGAAATGTTTCTTTATTGGTTATGGAGATAATGAGTTTGGTTATCGGTTCTGGGATGACCAAAATCGAAAGATTATTCGGAGCAGAGATGTCATTTTCAATGAGCAAGTTTTGTACAAGGACAAGTCATACATTGCAGCAGGAGATAAATGTCCCGAAGTCCTGAATTCAAATGAGGTGCCATTGATAGATATTCCTATGAATGAGTCGGAGGATAGTAACCAGGAAGAAGAAACTGCACAAGAAGTTGATCCACAAACTCCGGTGATTGAACTCAGGAGATCGTCGAGAACCATCAGACCACCTCAGAAATACTCCCCTGCACTTCACTATATTTTGCTGACTGATAAAGGTGAATCGGAGACCTTTGAAGAAGCGATGCAAAATGATGATTCAATCAAGTGGGAGTTAGCCATGAAAGACGAGATGGATTCACTGTCATCCAATCAGACTTGGGAGCTGACAGAACTTCCAGAAGGCAAAAAGGCATTACACAACAAGTGGGTGTACCGGATCAAAGAAGAAGTTGACGGTAGCAAGCGGTACAAGGCGAGACTTGTTGTGAAAGGTTTTCAACAGCGGGAAGGCGTTGATTACACCGAGATTTTCTCTCCAGTGGTGAAGCTGACCACTATCAGAACTGTACTTGGATTAGTGGCGAATGAAAACTTACATCTGGAGCAGTTGGATGTAAAGACGGCATTTCTTCATGGTGACCTAGATGAAGAAATTTATATGAAGCAGCCACAGGGATTTGAAGTACGAGGGAAGGAGAAAATGGTATGCAAACTTCAGAATAGCTTGTACGGTCTCAAACAAGCCTCAAGACAGTGGTACAAAAAGTTTGACGGATTCATGAATAACAACGATTTCCTGAGGTGTCAGGCGGATCACTGTTGTTATGTGAAAAAGATTGATGATTCTTATATCATTCTACTGCTATATGTGGATGACATGTTGATAGCAGGATCTTGTCTGGAGGAGATTGATAAACTCAAGAGAGAGTTATCAAAAGAATTTGCAATGAAGGATTTGGGAACTGCAAAACAAATTCTTGGTATGAGGATCTTGAGAGATAGGGTGAACGGAGTCTTGAAGTTATCTCAGGCAGAGTACGTGAAAAAGGTGCTTAGCAAATTCAACATGGATGAAGCTAAACCGGTTAGTACTCCTTTGGCTAGTCATTTCAAACTAACCAAAGCCCAATCACCATCGACGGAGCAGGAGCATGCTTATATGAATAAGGTTCCTTATGCATCTGCTATCGGAAGCCTCATGTATGCAATGGTGTGCACCAGACCAGACATAGCACATGCAATGGGAGTTGTGAGCAGGTTTATGAGCAATCCAGGGAAACAACACTGGAAAGCTGTGAAGTGGATTCTCAGATATTTGAAAGGTACTATCGGTTCATATCTGTGCTTCAGAAAGTCAAAATCAGGCTTACAAGGTTTTGTAGATGCCGACATGAGTGGTGACCTAGATGGTAGGAAGAGTACTACTGAATATGTGTTCACATTGGGTGGTACGGCAGTAAGCTGGGTATCCAAGTTGCAAAAAATTGTTGCACTTTCGACTACTGAAGCTGAGTATGTTGCAGTGACAGAAGCTAGCAAGAAGATGATATGGTTGAGATCATTCCTTGAGGAATTGGGTCAGAAGCTTGAGGATAGCACATTACACTGTGACATTCAGAGTGCTATTCATTTGGAAAAGAATTCTGTTTATCATGCTAGGACGAAGCATATACAGGTTCGGTACCATTTCATCAGATTAGTTTTGGAAGATGGAATCTTGATGCTTGAGAAGATTCCTGGAAGCAGAAATCCAGCTGATATGTTCACAAAGGCGGTGACCACTGACAAACTGAAGTTATGTTCGACTTCAGTCGAACTGCAAGTATGAGAGAGGAAGCATGAGCTGCTGCATTGATTGTGTGAAGCCATGATTGGGATCAAGTCTTCAAGTGGGAGAAATGTTAGACACATGCAGCTGCCATATTTGACCAACCCACCAACCAAATTCATTTCACATGGATTTGTCAAATGTTGAGGCCTACAGGAGTTGTCAGATTTGAAAATTGAATGGAGAAGGCCGAGAGCAATTTCTATGTTCACACTTTTTGGAAAGCCTATAAATAGATGTATCCGTCCCTCATTTCATATATCCCACAGCGTAGAGAAAAAAGAGAGATAAGAAACAAAGAGAGTTTCTTGGTATTTTTCTTGAGTGTTCTCTTGTGTGAGTTAGAGAAATTATTTTCTCGGTAATACTCGGGGTTGGGATCGTGTGAGAGATATAGTATTTTGTATACACTTGTAATATTTCTCCGGTTATAAATATTGCAGCAGCTCCGTGGACGTAGCCTATATTTGGTGAACCAAGTAAATCTTGGTGTTCTTGTTGATTGTTTTATTTCGCAATTATTATTATCGTCATGTTCACTCCGACATAATCCTTAACGGTTATTTTTTTAGTTTCAATATTTTTTTCCGTATAATAGTAGTATAAGTATGACGAAATGATGCTGACATGACACCAAACATTCACATATACATGATATGGCACATCAAAATTTTTGATAAAAAAATATTTAAAATTACCAAAACATTAAAAATAGAAGAGTAAGCTCAATTTCGACAAATAGAAGACTAAAAAAAAAAAAGCATATCAGACGTAAATAAAACTATAATCACAAATAATAAAAGTAGATTCCATCGGATCAATTCGGCCATTTGTAGATGATGTCCTTAAAGAAAAGAGTACATTTAATAAATGATCATATAATAATAGTGGGCGGGGGCGGCTTTTTTCCCATAATAATATTGGGAAAAATTATGGAAAATATTATAATTGTACCCTATTGTCTCCAACCACCACACTAAGTCAAAATTTGAGGGACCGAAAAATATTTGATTTATTAATCTTTAGACAAAATAATGTGGGGTTTTGAAATGCATCCTATGATCTTGCAGTGCATCGATGTGTGGGAAGAAAAAATTTTAATTTATTAGTTGAGGAAAATGATGGAGTCTATATTTTTTTTACTTTGAGATTTGAAAACATTTATTTAGGGTTTGGTACAAAATATTGTCATGAACTCATGGTCCCTCAAATTAAATAATAGTAAAATTATAGGATCAAAAATGAAATTATTGGGAAAATATTATTGTCACATAATTCATTCTCAAATTGTCTCCTGTTTACATATAAAAATATTTTTTTCTTAATTAAATGTAATCCCATCAAAGACGAGCTAGATGTATGTTCAAATTTTTTATAGGTGATAAAAAAATTAAATATACAAATGCGAACATTTTTTTTTTAAATCTTTGAAATGTATTGCTATATTGCTCCATTCTTTAGCTGGTTTTTATTATTTTTATTAATTTGATGATTTTTAATACGACGTAAATGAAATTAAATTTTACAAATGCAAATTTTATATGCATCTAGAATGGATAGAATTTTGTGTGATAGCTTACCACTGGTCAGTTTAAAGAATTCCACTGACGGAAAAGTAATAGAAAAGTAGATTCCCCCGTTACAATAATAATTATAATTGAAATACAAATCCAATAAAGGTCAAATTTGGGCATAATATTATTTATTTTTCCTAAAATATTTATTTGATTCAATTTATGAAAAAGAGTACTTTGTCAGTAGTAATTGAGGTTATGTGCCTGTGTTATGGCGGACAACCTAGTACAAAAAATAAAACAATGGGCGACTCTCAAAAACACTTTTGAGCGCCGTGCATCATTTGTATTTAAAATTTGAACATTGATCCACACCAAATTGTATACTTTTATAATATAATCGATCAAATAATTAACCAAAGTCTGTTTGGTTGAAGAAAGATAACATACTAAAAATGTTCTTTTAATTTAAAAAAACAATATATATGTATTTTATTACAAAATTTGTTTGGTTTTTAGAAGGTAAAATTTTTGGTTTTTGAACTTTTGCTTCTCTTTCTAGAATTTGAAGACTGATTCAATAAAAATATATAGAACATTTAGTCATTTAAATAAATGTCGACACCGATCCTATGGTAATTTCCATATACATACATATATATATATATATACATATATATTTATATGAGTTCTTTTATGGTGCCCAACACTATATGCTTACTTCATGCCCAGCATGTACAATAGATGAGTTGACCGGTACAATAGATGAGTTGACTTGTACATGATGGGCATGAAGTGGGCATATAGTATTGGGCACCATAAAAGAACTATATATATATATATATGGTGCCCAACACTATATGTCCACTTCATGCCCAGCATGTACAATAGATGAGTTGACCGGTACAATAGATGAGTTGACTTGTACATGGTAGGCATGAAGTGGGCATATAGTGTTAGGCACCATAAAAGAACTCAATATATATATATATATATATATATATATATATATATATTTGTATCTATATATGTGTGTGTATATATATTTATATGCCTTTAGCAATTATCAGGGATAGAATCGCAACAACATTATTTATTAATCAATGAGTTCAAAGGTGATAACATTGGACGCATTATTGATTTAGCTTAGGCCCTTTGGAATTTTAAGGTTTGGCCCTTTTAATTCCAAGTATCAGCCTTCTTGAGTTTGGGTCGAAACTATATGCAACCAATTGTCACATTTTTTAATGTGTATAAGCTATCTCCGATCCCCTTTTAAAAAGTTATATATTACATGTTTGATTATTAGTTGTCATTCAGGAAACTTAATTGGAATACTCTTTAGCTATATAAAAAAAACCCTTTTGGAAGGTTTCAAAGTGTTTAAAGCCAATCATATTTTTTAATTAAGGTTGTAGAAGCGTCGAATATTACTGGTGTCTCACCAAATATATATATATATAATTAACAGTAAAAATGAAGAAGAATTAAAGGGAGTTTTTTTTTCCTTGAAATTTGATTATATTGAAGAAGAAAAAAAGAGCGAAATGTTTCGTAGAGATTGTTGGATTAGTGCCAAATTTGATCAATATGTAAGACAATTCAACGACAATGCTATAATTTTGTGTGTGTAATCTAATTAATTAGAGAAAGTAAAAAAGTCAAGAAATCCCGACTTGGGCTCATAATTGACAATCAATTTAACAAATGAATAAAATTCATACTTATATTCCACTTTTTCTAGTTAATTTCGAGTTACGAAAAAATTCTAGCTCCATCATTGATTTATATATATATCGATTTCATTTTCGAAATTTCACTTTTACCCATTTTGATGAAAAAGGTTGGGTAAGATCAATTAGATTCTGTCCCTTGAAAACGTTAAACGAATGTAATAATTTATATATAATGACTATATCTTTAATTTTTCTATTAGTTTAAATCCTTTCATGTATATACTATATGAAATATTCTAGGAGTAACTGAATAAAATGACATATAAAAAAAAGACAATGCTATATGTACATAGACTCTGACATAGAGGTATACACGCTCTATTAAATTAGGAAAGAATTTCAAATTCTTTTAAAATTTCTTTTTTTTTCAACCTACAATTTTTTGTCTTGCTCAAAAAAATATATCAAATTATTTTAAAATACTTTTATTTTCAACCTACAATTGTTTATCTTTTTCAAAAAAACTCTTAATGAAAATATTATTATTATTAATTTAATTATTTATTGTGAAATTTTAGGGGTGTCAAAATTGAATCCGACCCCAGTTGATCAGTTACTATCGGATTAAGGTTGATTTTTGGGGTTCGGGTTAGACCCGAAATATTTGATTTTTTTTAAAATTTTTAACAAAATAATTAAATACACATAATAATAATTAATATATTTAGATTTAAATACATAATAACAAAATCTCACTTATATAGTTCCTTAAATTTGAAAGTTCAAGTATACAAAATTTAAAATAAACTTACTACACACAATAAAAATTATTTTTAAAAATCAATGTTTTACAACATAATTATTACATGTTTAAAATCTATGATACAATATACAATATTTTTTTTTCAAACATACAATATATAAAAATATAGTAATTATTTCTTAATTCTAGAAATAAGTACAAAAACTTTTTATAAATTTCTCAAACCAAATCCGAATAAATCAATAACGATCGACTCGAACTCTACTAACACGATCAACATAAACCTATATGATTTGATTTTTTATTTTGTTTTTAACAAAATAATTAATTATTACACATAATAATATTAAATATATTTTAGTTTAAATATATATTTTATCCATAATAAATTTAAATATATAATAATAAATCTCGCTTATATATGATTTAAATTTGAAATTTTAATTTTAAAAATTTTAAAATATATTTTCTATAAGAAAATAGACAATTGCTAATTTTTAACTCAATTAATAATTATATTTTCATAATTATATTTTAAAATTTTATAAAATAATTATTTTTGTGGAACTAAGTAAAATTAATTCTACAAGTAAGTAATAAATAATAATAATATTTTCTTAAAAAGTTTTTTGAGTAAGACAAAAAATTGTAGGTTGAAAAAAAAAAAAGAAATTTTAAAAGAATTTGAAATTCTTTCCTAATTTAATAGGACGTGTACACCTATATGTAAGAGTCTATGTACATATAGCATTGTCCTAAAAAAATCTAGCAAATTAAGACACATGCATGAATCACACAATTTACATTGAAAAGTACCCTTTTTAAGTCGAAGGCTTGGAAAGGGCCGACGGGCCACCAGGAGAAATTAATTTTCTTTCTAGTAAAGAGTTTATATGTATTGATTTTTTTGGAAAATTTCAAAAATCGCCCGATTGGTAAATTGGCCACATTACGTTTTGATCCTATAATTTGATTCGTCAAATTTGTTCTTAGTTTGATATTGATTTTTATTTTTCATTTTTACCTTCGGATCTGATTTTCGTTAGCGTGCTTTGAGTGACTGTTTAGCCCATAAAATAAATTATTTTATTGGCCCAAAAAGAACACAAGAGTTCCACCCCAATTCTTGAGACGCTACAGCCCAAATGAATATTTGAAAATGTTGGTTCCAAGTCCGTAAAGATAAGCGGTAAAGTGAAAAGAAATGAAATTTAAAATAATCCAAGACCATTTCAGAATTGGTTGCAAAAGAAATGGTGAAGAGAACGTGGCCATTCTCATAGGTAGTGAGAAGTTATTCCATGCAGGAACAAAAAGCTTCTCGGCATCAATAATTGGACTCTCGCAAATTCAACTCAAACTCTCAAAAGGCTCTGAATTTTCTCAGCAATATTTCTGCACATTTTCGTATACTCAGTTGCATATTTTTTCCAGAATTTCCAGAGCATGTGTTTAGCACTTTTCGTTAGTTCCTCAAACTTTCCGGCATTATCTTTTATGCTATTTGTCAAATCTGAATTTTCAATAGAAAGAATGAAATGTTCAATTGCTATTAATAATTCTTCTTCAATATTCTTTGTGTTCTTTGGCATATAGCTGGTGGAATTAAGACCGACGACGAAATCGAAACTCATTTCTCTTGATTTTAGAAGTTAGATTTCATCTTTCATTTCATTTTATTTTTTGGCACATTAGTGTCTGGCACGCCCGCAATTAACCCGATCGAGCCAATTTTGTGACCAAACAGTGACACATAAAAAATCGGACCAAAGATGTAAAATTAATTTAACGAACAAATATCAAATTTTTCACCAATATCAAGAAACAATCAACATAAGTTAAACCATATTGGAGCAAAATTTAAATTCTTTGTTCATTTTAATTTGTTATATATTATATTATATATATATATATTAATTTTGAAATTAAGTACAGAATATTACCTCCGATCCAAATCACCATTAGGTTTAAGTACATGTTGCATTCCAACATAAATTAAAAATTTCTTATGTTGGATTTTAGAAATTCTACCCCCAAAAATGGCATTATCTCCTCTCTGGTCATACACTCATACACTTGCGTGCCTCCATTCGGCAAAAGATTCAACAATTTAAAAAAGCTCGAATAATACCATGACAAAAACGAAATAAAATTCTCAGTCATGAGGTAGCACTTCCAAATAACTAATAAAAATTGTGACGACAAATATTTAAAAAAGTGAACCTTTGAACATGCGAAAGGGTAAAGTGCAAATACTTAGGAAAGTATATTCTTAATGTGATCTCTGTCTCCATGCTATGATATAGACAATAATTGGTTAATTTGTATCAATATATAGCAACAATTGAAATAAAAACAAGCACGTAGAAACAATATTAACCCTTCCCAAGAGTGTGCATGATTCGTTACAATTAATGCATAGTCATTATATAAATCCCCGTAATTAAAGATTTCAACGATCGAAATACTACTTAAATTACATACTAAAAATTTATCTAAATGATATTAGTTGGTAATTATTTAATTTGTGCGCACATTTGATATTCTAAATGTACATGGAACAACTTGTTTTTCTATTAAATTTTTGGCTGATGAATCAATTGAAAGAGCAAAATATCAACAATATTGTGTGGTTTTGAAGATTTTATACCATATTTTAATGTCATCATATTACAAATCTGACTATATAAATATGCCAAGCTGGTCCTGCAAATCATAACCCCTTCATGCATCTATATATATTTTTCTGCTCTATCATAAAGATTTGAAATATATAATTACCTGATTTGAATTAATGGCTGAAATATATGAGCCTGCAGGCTCCCCTGGAAGCTCCATGCATGGAGTAACCGGCAAAGAACAGACCTTCGCCTTCTCTGTATCAACCGAAGAAACAATAATTCCCCCGAATTCGACATCGAAAAGATTCACCTTACCAGTAGATTCGGAGCACAAAGCCACGGTTTTCAGAATCAATTCCTTGGCAAACCCTCACATGACAACTTTCCATCTCTCCTGGATTTCATTCCGATCATCAGGGACAACCTGAATCTCACCAAACAAGACATCGGGAACGCCGGCATAGCGATCGGTTTCCGGCAGCATTTTCTCCCGGCTGGTGATGGGCGCCGCCTGCGATCTGCTCGGGCCACGGTATGCCTGCGCGTTCTTGATCATGCTGACCGCGCCGACCGTGTTCTGCATGTCGCTTGTTTCGTCGACCGAAGTTATCAGGAGATGCGGGGCGACGCCGTTTACGGCCTGGAGGATTGCTTTTTTCGTCCCTGGATGGATGCATGTGATCATGGGATTACTGGTTTTAGGGTTTGGCCAAGATCTTCCGGATGGAAATCTCGGGACTATGCAAAAGAAGGGAGACGTTCTCACGGATAAATTTTCTAAGGTCACGTAATATGGCTCGATATATGTTCTTACAATTATATATGTCACGTTTTCGTAGAAAAATCAAATATAATTATTTTGATCGTGTTAGAAAATCAAATACACCTAACGACATATATTGCCGGTTTCTTCTTGTTCAATATCAGGTTCTTTGGTATGCGGTAACAAATTACAGGACATGGATTTTTTTTGTTTTGTATGGTATGTCACTTGGCGTCGAGTTAACGACGGATAATGTCATCGCCCAGTACTTCTTCGACAGGTATCCTAAAATTTATTAATAAGTGCTTCAAGGATTGTTTTGGACTAAAAAAAAACTTATCAACTAGGGAAATGAATTTTGATAATTAAAGTGAGCTAGAGAAATAACAAATAATCTTCAAAGATTTGAACATAAAAGTTCATAATTTCTTATTCGAGTTAAAGGAAAAATTACATCCATTGTCCTCCCTACTAGATCTCCCTTTTTTCATGATGATAAAACTCGTCGTTGTTATCGATCGTTCGATTTCCACGGGATAAACTCGCAGTAGCACAATACTTAATTTGCTTAGTCATAGATTTGCTTTCTCTTCTTAGAATGGGTCATTCATTGAAAAACTTTTCATATTACTCTCCTCATCTTCCCTCAACTTATAAAGTAAAGTTTCAACCATGCATATATATGTGATAATTATAAATTTATGTTTTTTCATTCTAAATAAAATTTTCTGTGTTGTAAAATTTTAGTTTTTATTCATTTTTTTGGGTAATTTTACTCATTTTTGACATGTCAATGATGTAGTAATAACGTGACACGGACATGACGCGATATGCAAGTGTGACATAATTAAATAAGCACTAGCTTACATGCAAAATACTAAAATTCTAAAATAAAAGACCTAGCTAGAATTGCTAATAAACAAGTATAAAGGACGATCAAAGCTCTAGATTTTTTTTATTTTTTTTTACATAATAATCTATATATCTTAAGCTCGATTTTTTGAAATATTTTATATGGTATCAAAGTTTTACTAGTCCAAAATATTCTTTAGTGGACGATTTCTTTCATTTGAATTAATTTGGACTTTGGTGTTTGTTTGTGAGCTCCATAGTTTGAAATTTTGAAATTAGACATGGTTCTTTGTTTTTTTTTTTTTTTTATGATTAATTTTTTTCCTGTAGGTTTGATCTGAACCTTCATACAGCGGGCACCATAGCTGCCACCTTTGGCATGGCCAACATAGTATCCCGACCATTCGGCGGTCTCATGTCCGACACCGTTGAACGCCGGTTCGGCATGCGGGGTCGGCTTTGGAACCTCTGGATTCTGCACGTTGCCGGTGGCGATGGTGCATTTCCCGCAGTGGGGGAGCATGTTTCTGCCGCCGAGTACGCGGCGGAGCGAGGAGTATTATTATGGCAAAGAGTGGACTGTGGAGGAAAAGGAGAAGGGGCTGCATCAGGGGAGTCTTAAGTTTGCGGAGAACAGCCGCTCGGAGAGAGGACGGCGGATTGTTTCCGCGGCGACTCCCGCTTGTGCTTAGCTTGAAACACTTGCCTATAGCATGTTTCAATTTATTATCTTACGTGGGTAAAAAAAAACGATGATATAAATTAATACATACATATATGTGTATCATTTTGCAAAATATGCTGAACATATTTGAAATATTTATGGAATAAAAGATATATGAAGCAGTTGGATTATTTGGGAAAACCAAGCTACCCGTTTAATTTTCATGGATGTCCTCTCGAATTCGTTACTATCATGTATGTAATATGGGAGATCAAACTTTTATTTTATGTTATGTTTGTCAAGCTATAAAATATGATTTATTTTTATTATTGATCCATAATATAATTCTTACATGTTTATTTATTTAGGAAAATATATTTTTTGTTATGGATATTGCATATTGTTTTTCATTTTTATATGTACATATTATCGGTTATTTCATAGTCGTTATTAAGGGTGCAAACGAGTCGAGCTACTCGTGAACAGCTCGATCAAAGCTCGACTCGAGCTCGGTTTGACCGAGCTCGAGTAGCTCGAGCATACAATCGAGCTCGAGCTTTAAATCTATGTGCTCGAGTAGCTCGCGAGCTACTCGATAAGACACATATATATAAAATATAATATATAAATATAATATATATATATATAATATTATATTTATTTATTTATATATATATAATTTTCAAGCTCGAGCTCGAGTACTCGAACATTACTCGAGCTCGAGTACAAAATTTACTACTCGATCGAGCTCGAGTAGTAAAATATGAGTCGAGCTCGAGCTCGAGTAGTATGCTACTCGAACTCGGCTCGGCTCGATTACACCCTAATCGTGATCTTAATCTGGTAGCTTGCATTATTTTCAATTAAAGATGATCTATTTAATAAGGACCGTTTTTTATTATTTATTTAATATTAATATATCTGTGATGGATCTGAATTATAGAGTTCTTTTGTGATGAGATTTTCGAAGTTCATGTTTGTAATTGCAACTGCATGCGAGCTATTGCGGTATGATTTTGTCATATATAAATTCATTATCAATCGTTAAAATTTGTATTTTGTGAAGCAATGAATTGACTTTAGAAGTTAGAACAAGTAAATACGATGTGATAGTCCTTCGATCCAGTTTGTTTTTCAATTTTTTTTTGTATTATGATTTTCAATTATAACTTTAACATATATATATATATATATATATATATATATATATATGTACTAATTATAAAAGTGTGAACCAAGGTCAAAGTGTTTCATCAATGTGTATTTTTAACTTTGTCCTTGGTTTGTACACATTTAATTAAATATGTGAGGATGTTTTTGTAAAATATTATGATAAAGATCAAAGTTGACAAGGTGCATGCATATTATAAGATAAGAATCAAATTTCCAAAAAGATTGAAATACCAAAATACTAATTTGGTTTTATTTTTTTCAGATAAAGTGAACAGATTATTTCCAACAAAAATTAATTAAAAAAATTCCACAAAAATCTTAATTAAAATAATAATCCAGTTTCCTTAAAGATTGAACACCAAAGTACTTTGGTTGTTATTTTTTGGTAGATGGAATGAACATACATATTTTTTCAACAAAAAATCTTATGTATTTTAATTTGAGTAAGGATCGGACCTATTGAGCTAAATAATTATATCATGAGTTCATAAATATATAAAAATATCATATTTGTAAACATTATTAATATATATATATATATATCTTACTATTTATTAATAAAGGAAAAGTGGTTCATAGTAACTACATTTGGTATTTTAATGTGAAGATCATAAAATGCCCCTAATTATACTAATTATTTTTTTATAAAAAAAACAATACAAGAAGAGTAATAAAGTAATATTTCATTCCCATTATCCCACTTTCTCAACTGCCACTTTCTCAACATCTATCTCACGTTCATCTTTATTATTGTAAAAACATAAAATATATCATGTCCTTTTATCTTTTTTTTCACTCAAATTCTTCTTTCTTTTTTTTTTTTTTTGAAGAAAAACATGTATCAATATTATTACTAAGAGTTGAGCTGATATACAATGTTTACCTTTATTATTGTAAAAACATAAAATATTTCATATCCTTTTATCTTTTTTTTCACTCAAATTCTTCTTTCTTTTTTTTTTTTTTTGAAGGAAAACATGTATCAATATTATTACTAAGAGTTGAGCTGATATACAATGTTTACCAACCAAGAAGAAAATTCTCCGTTCACCCAACAAAAAGGTGTAGAAAAAAAAATAACAAATTGAGCTAAAGAGTGAGCCAGTAAAATAGTTGAGCGCCTAGCATAATTTAAACTAATTATTGAAGAGGCTGTCATCAATTCTTTAATCTCTTGAGCACACGAACCATTATAACCACAATCATCACATGGATCCATGACTGCTTGCACGGCCATCTGTGAATCAGAAAAAATATTAATGTGAAGGAATCCCTTTTCTCGAGCTAAAATGATGCCTTCCATGATTGCCTGAAGTTCTGCTTGTACCACAGATAGAGGTTGGCATATTCTTTTTCCAAATGCAAGTAATAGATTACCATATGAATTTTGAAGAACTCCTGCAATGCTATATAAGTTGAGATTCTCATTTACAGCAGCATCCACGTCAAACCTCAAATGGCCACACGAGGGAGGTAGCCAGATGTGAGCATCTACATTTACTGTCCTCGTGATGTCAACCTTCAAGTCTCGAATAGCAGCCCGGTACTCCTCCAAATATCGATCGGCACATTGTGTAGATAGAGAGGTAAATGTGTCAGAAGAGTTATGAGTAACTCAAAGACGATGACTCCAAACACTCCAAGTCTTGCATGCGAATCTTTCAAATTCGAGTTTGGTGAGGTTTTTCATCATCCATAAACAGATATCTAGAGTTGGGCAACCCCTAACTTGACGCAATAATTGTTTGAACACCTCACCCTTCCAAAAACAATTATTATGGGGACAAAAGAATAAAGCATGGGTAGTTGTATCATCTCCAGACCCACAAAGTGGACATTTACCCGATACTGGAACATGTTGGGCTACAAGATTCTTTTCTGTAGGTATAATATCCAGTGATAGTTTCCACCAAAATATCTTGATTTTTGGTGGGATGGATAATGACCATATAAATCTCCACCATTTTGAAACATAAAGATCCACCTGGTTGGCCGGAGCATTGTGAAGTCCTACACCCAATCTATAGCCATCCTTAACTGAATATTTTCCTTTGACATCAAACTTCCAAAATCTTGAATCTGTAGAATTTGAAGACAGCAAAGGTAAGCGTACTATTTCATTCCCAACATAAGGTATCAAATTTTCTTGTATAGCCTCCATATCCCAACTTCCATTTGTTATCAGTGAGCTGACCAAGAGTTGATCACTTTCTGGAGATCCATGGTTGACTATACAATTTCTGAATTTTGGAATCCACTTATCTTTAAAAATCTTAATTGTTGCTCCAGATCCCACTCTCCAACATAAGCCTTCATCCAACAAACTTTGGCTCCACAGAAGGGATCTCCATATATATGATGGGTTACTACCTAGTGTCGCTGCCATGATGTCAACATGCTTGAAATATCGACCTTTGAGAACTCATGCAACTAGCGAATCAGGATTACGCAAGATTCTCCAAATTTGTTTGGCAAGAAGAGATTTATTAAAAATTAATGTTAAGTTTTCTAAATCCCATACCTCCTTGGCATTTTGGCTAGCACAGGTAGTCTCATCGTTTCCAATGTACCCTCTTTTTCTCAGAATTTGTTCCCCACCAGAATTTGGCGCATTCACGTTCAATGCTATCACACGTAGATTGTGGTATCCGGAAACATGACATTGCATAGGTAGGGATTGCTTGGATGACCGATTTGATAAGGACCTCTTTCCCTCCCATAGAGAAAAATTTGTTACCCCAACTTGAAAATTTACCCACTACACGTTCCAAAAGGTACGAGAATTGTACTCTTTTATTCCTTGAAGAGAAAGTAGGTAGCCCAAGATAAAGATCATGGTCTTGAACGACCGGAATGCTAGAGTTGATTTGATTCGATTCACTTCATCTTGGTTCGTATTTGGGCTAAAAGAGATAGCAGATTTATCAAAATTTATAATTTGGCCCGACACCCTAGCATAGATATCAATGCATTGTTTCACTTTCAAAAATTCCCTGAGTGTAGCCCTAAAGAAGATTAGGCTGTCATCCGCAAAAAACAAGTGCGAGAGAGTAGGACTCGAGTTTGCAATTTTGATTCACTTGAACAGATTTCTACTTTGGAATGCTGTTAGAATAGAAGAGAAACCCTAAGCACATAGTACAAAAAGGTATGGAGATAAGGGATCACCTTGTCTAATTCCACGCTTCGGTTTGAGGTGTCCAAAAACTGCTTGATTGACCCGAAAAGAGTAAGAAACAGAAGTGATACAGCGCATTATTTTTTGAATCCAGTTCTGAGCAAATCCCAACCTGTTCATCATCGCCTCAAGAAACTTCCATTCGACTCTATCATAAGCCTTACTCATATCGAGTTTCTGCGCCGCATAACCAACTTTCCCCATTTTCCTGCTTCGCATCCAATGAATAGTCTCAAAACCCAAAATTATATTATCAGAAATTAATTTCCCTTTCACAAATGCACTGTAGTGACCCTTACCCGAATCACCTACTAACAGAACTTAGGCATGCAATTAACTTAATTAAACAGATATCAGAATAAAACTGCGGAAACCATAAACGTTATACAATCCCAAGTAAAGGAATCTGTAATTTATCCAAATAATATACACCAAATCGAATAGCTGTATCAACCTCAAAACAACAGAAATTAAACCTAGACGAAGCTCCAGCTGGTCAACCACTGACTAGCCCCTCTTGGATCCACCCGCCTCGTCCAATCGCAAACATGCCCCATGGAATAGGGTGTCCAGAAACACAGAGTATGAGACGTGAGCATAAAACGCTCAGTACGAGAGAATGAGTATACATGCATGCAAAGTGAACTCCCTATAAACTCGAGGTCAAGGATCAGATAACAGAGACAGACCGGGCCCTGGTATGTAGCACGTTGTGCCGTCGCTTCAGGAGGTGGCTCCCATACCATAATACCAGTGGATATGCCGGACCCAAATCGATGGAAGTCCAACCACTAACAGGATAGGGAAAAACCCTACTAACAGACATCTCGAAGGAGATAGCTCAGTATGCAAATGAATGCAGCATATATCAATGACATATAAACCATGCAGTCACATAATACATGCATACTCAGTCAGGATATCTCGAACAGTACTTCCGTACCTCAAAACAGTGCAAGCTCTACCAACTTTAGGTCAACGCCTATAGTTTGCTCTACACTGCCAAATGATACTACTATCATTAAAGTGCTCTAAAAGCCTTAACTAAGCTATTGCATATTCCTAAATATTTATAGGAAGCAAAAGCTATACCTTCGTCCGTCGTTAGCCCTTTGATGTCGATGCCTCCAGAACTTGGGCACAACTCTGCTACGACTTTCGAACGCCTCGCCGATCGCCGGGTCAAGCCTAGGAAGGCTAAAATAACTCGAATAGACTAGAAAGGAGAGGGAAATACTCGGAATTGGCAATTGGAAATGAAGCCTCGGCCCTCTATTTATAGACAACGATCAGAACTTCCGATCCTCGATCGGAACGTTCGAACCTCGATCGGAACGTCCGATCCTGCTATCGGAGCTTCCGAAGATCCTGATCTGCCACGTGTCAAAATATCACTTGTTGACTTCGGATAGGGGTGATCGGAGCTTCCGATCCTGTTCGGAACTTCCGAACCTACCTTCGGAGCTTCTGAACTCTATTCAAGTAATTATGATTAATCCCTTAATTACTGATTTTGGTTACGGGCTACTACGTTCTCCCCCACTTAAGATATTTCGTCGTCAAAATCAGATCTTAAGTACTGAATGTAATACAGAAATCAAAAACATTCTTTATTCAAATAAAACGTTTATAGAGTTTGCAACTGAATACAACTTAAGAATGAAATCAAAACAACTCAGGATGGTCTTCACGCATCCTGTCCTCAAGCTCCCAAGTAACTTCCTCAGTGCCTCGGCGCTGCCACTGAACTAAAACCAGATGAATGACTTTGTTCCGCAAAACCTTATCCTTAAAATCCAGGATACGAATAGGTTTCTCAACATAAGTCAAATCCTTGTTCACCTGAACCTCAGACCGCTGCAGAATATGAGATTCATCCGCCACATACCGTCGCAACAGAGATACGTGGAACACGTCGTGAATACTGGATAGATACGGTGGCAAAGCTAGTCGATAAGCCAAATCGCCAATGCTCTTCAAGATCTCAAACGGACCGATAAACCTGGGAGATAACTTGCCCTTAAGGCCAAATCTGAGAATCTTGCGGAAAGGTGACACTCTCAGAAACACTTTCTCCTCGACATCGAACTGCAAAGGCCTACGCTTGATATTAGCATAGCTGGCCTGACGATCCTGTGCAGTCTTAATCCGTTTCTTGATCTGATCGACAATGTCTACCGCCTGCTGGATAAGCTCCGGTCCCTCAGCCTGTCTCTCCCCCACTTCTTTCCAGAAGAGTGGAGTACGACAACGTCGCCCGTACAACGCCTCAAAAGGTGCCATCCCAATACTAGTATGATAGTTGTTGTTGTACGCGAACTCGATCAACGACAAATGATCCTGCCAGGCTGAACCAAAATCCATGACGCACGCTCTAAGCATATCCTCCAAAGTACGGATAGTGCGCTCTGACTGACCATCAGTCTCCGGATGATAGGCAGTACTCAAACTGAGAGTAGTACCCATCGCACGCTGAACACTCCCCCAGAATCTAGAAGTGAACCTGGGGTCCCGATCGCTGACAATGCTCACAGGAACTCCATGAAGTCGAACGATCTCCTGAATGTACATCCGTGCCATGCGATCCACAGAGTACTCTTGGCTATAGGCAATGAAATGCGCTGACTTGGTGAGTCGGTCCACCACAACCCAGATAGCATCACAGTTCCTCGGGGATACCGGCAAATGGGTCACAAAGTCCATTGTGATAAACTCCCATTTCCATTCAGGAATAGGCAGACTGTGAATCAATCCTCCAGGTCTTCGGTGATCTGCCTTGACCTGTTGGCACACCAAACATCTCAAAACAAACTGATAAACACTGCGTTTCATACCCTTCCACCAGAAATGAGTACGTAGATCCTTGTACATCTTGTTGCTCCCAGGATGAATACTCAACTTATTGCGATGTGCCTGAGACAAAATCTCCTCTCGTAACTCTTCATCCTGCGTAATCACAAGCCTACCAGACAAACACAGAAAGCCATCTGATTGATAATGAAATCCAGACGAGCTACCTCGTTAGCCAGACGAGATAAACGCTGGGTCTTCGAATCAGACATCTGAGCATCTCGAATCCGCAAATACAAAGCTGGCTCAGATAATATTGCAAACATCTGGATACTCTGCATACCTTTCTTATGCTTGAAGGTATAACCTGAAGTACAACAGTCACTGATCGCACTAGACATCGAACAAGTCTGAAGTGCGGATAGTCGCACCTTGCGACTCAAAGCATCAGTGGTGAGATTAGCAGCTCCCGGATGGTACTTAATTTCGCAATCATAGTCCTTAAGCAAGTCCATCCAACTTCTCTGCCTCATGTTCAACTCCGCCTGAGTGAACAAATATTTGAGACTCTTATGGTCGGTGAAGACCTCAAATTTCTCTCCATACAGATAATGACGCCAGATCTTCAAAGCGAACACAATGGCTGCTAACTCCAAATCGTGGACTGGATAGTTGTCCTCGTGAAGCTTCAGCTGTCTAGAAGCGTATGCGATCACATGCCCATTTTGAGTCGGAACACAACCTAACCCCTGAAGAGAAGCATCAGTGTATACCACATACCCTCCAGATCCTGACGGTAATGCCAACACCGGCGCAGAAGTCAACCGCCGTCGAAGCTCACAGAAATTCTCCTCACACTCGGAGGACCACTCGAAATCCATACCCTTGCGGGTAAGCTGCGTCAACGGTCGAGCTAACTGAGAGAAATTCAGAATGAAGCGACGATAATACCCTGCTAGACCCAGAAAACTACGGATCTCAGCAACTGTCATCGGACGCGACCAATTAAGTACCGCTTCAATCTTGCTTGGATCAACAGAAATCCCCTCCCTGGATATGATATGGCCAAGAAAGACCACTCTATCCATCCAGAACTCACACTTGCTCAGCTTGGCGTACAACTGCTCATCTCAAAGAGTCTGTAGTACCAACCGCAAGTGAGAAACATGTTCTTTCGTATTACGCGAATACACCAAGATGTCGTCAATGAAAACCACGACAAACTTGTCCAAATACTCCCTGAAAACACGGTTCATCAGATCCATGAATATAGCCGGCGCATTAGTCAAACCAAATGGCATTACTAGAAACTCGTAATGCCCATAGCGAGTACGGAATGCAGTCTTGGCTACGTCCTGATCACGGACTCTCAACTGATGATACCCAGATCTCAAATCAATCTTGGAGTAAACTGACGTGCCCTGTAGCTGATCAAATAAGTCATCAATACGAGGCAACGGATACTTGTTCTTCACAGTGACTCGATTCAGCTGCCGATAGTCAATGCACAGCCGCATCGACCCATTCTTTTTCTTTACAAAAAGAACAGAAGCTCCCCAAGGAGATACACTAGGACGAATGTACCCCTTGTCCAAAATATCATGTAGCTGATTCTTCAATTCACGCATCTCTGACGGAGCTAGACGATACGGTGCTCGAGAAATAGGTGAAGTACCCGGCATCAACTCTATGTCAAACTCGACTTCCCTAGCAGGAGGAAAACCCGGAATCTCATCAGGGAATACATCTGGAAATTCATCCACAACAGGAATGCTCTCTATCCCAATGCTCTCAGCGGATAAATCAACTGCATAGATAAGGTAGCCTTCCCCGCCAGACTCTAGAGCTCGACAGGCTCTCAAAGCTGATACCAAAGGCATCGGAGGTCGCGCTCCCTCACCATAGAAAAACCAGCTCTCACTCCCCTCCGGATGAAAGCGTACTAATCACTGATAGTAGTCCACTGAAGCTCGATAGGTAGTCAACATATCTATTCCCAGAATGCAATCAAAGTCTTCCATCGCCAGGACCATGAGATTCGCTAACAGAATGTTCCCTTCGAACTCTAAAAGGAAACCCATCACTAGACGCTTAGCCAAAGCAGATTGGCCGGTCGGAGTAGAAATAGACATCACTACGTCTAGTGCAATGCATGGTAACTTATGCCTCTTAACAAAACGTGTAGAAATGAAGGAATGAGATGTACCAGGGTCAATAAGTACAAGAGAAGGTATACCATAAAGCAGAAATGTACCTGCGATGACTTTTTCATTCTCCTTCACTGCCTGATCATGTCTCAAGGCAAACACCTGGCCAGAAGCTCGTGGCCTCAAATGAGAACTCCCAGCAGACTGTCCCTGCGACCTCTGCTGTACGGTGGCCTGAGAACCAGATCCTGAACCAGATCCAGAACCGCCTCCCCCAGATAGTGGACAATCTCTTCGGATATGACCAGTCTCTCCACAACGGAAACAAGCTCCAGAAGCTCTACGGCACTTGTCGGATGGATGGTTCTTCCCACAGTGATCACACTTGTCCTTCTTACCGAAATGAACAACACCTCCAGAACCAGAGGAAGAAGTAGATCCAGACTTCTTGAAAGATTGGGCACGGGGACCCAAAGAACTAGCAGGCCTCGACTGAGGGAAAGACCTATTCCGCCGAATGCTGTCCTCCGCCTGGTGACAACGGCTCACCAAACCCTCGTAGGACATGTCATCGCCAACCGCCACACGGTCATGGATCTCAAGGTTAAGGCCCTGAAGGAACAGATTATACTTCATCCCAGAGCTATTAGCAATCTCGGGGCAATAGGATAGCAGATCAAAGAACCTCTGCTGATACTCATCGATAGACATGGCTCCCTGTCGTAGACTCAGTAGCTCGCCTGCCTTCGACTGTCGGAGTGCAGGAGGAAAATACAGCTTCTGAAAAGCTGTGCGGAACTCGGCCCAGGTGGCCACTCCTCTTGCCGCCACAAAAGGTGCAGAAGTAAACCTCCACCACCTGCGCGCACGTCCATCCAGAAGATAACCCAGAGTCTCCATCTTCTGCTCCTCGGTGCATTGAAAAGTCTGAAAAGTCGTCTCCATGCGGTCTAACCAATTCTCCGCATCCTCCGGAGACTCACCTCCAACTAAGGGCTTAGGACCCATAACTAAGAATCGACGCACAGTGAAACGCTCGTCGTCATGATGACGATGACGCCGTTCTCGACGAGGCTCCTGGTCGGCATCACCCCAACGCCCACCAATACTGCCATGAGAACTCCGGTCGTCATGATCTGCCATCTACAAAAATACCTCACGGTTACCTTATGCAGAGTCTAAATCCCAAGAATACTATGCATGCTCTGATACCATAAATGTAGTGACCCTTATCCGGATCACCTACTAATAGAACTTAGGCATGCAATTAACTTAATTAAACAGATATCAGAATAAAACTGCGGAAACCATAAACGTTATACAATCCCAAGTAAAGGAATCTGTAATTTATCCAAATAATATACAACCAAATCGAATAGCTGTATCAACCTCAAAACAACAGAAATAAAACCTAGACGAAGCTCCAGCTGGTCAACCACTGATTAGCCCCTCTTGGATCCACCCGCCTCGTCCAATCGCAAACCTGCCCCATGGAATAGGGTGTCCAGAAACACAGAGTACGAGACGTGAGCATAAAACGCTCAGTACGAGAGTATGAGTATACATGCATGCAAAGTGAACTCCCTATAAACTCGAGGTCAAGGATCAGATAACAGAGACAGACCGGGCCCTGGTATGTAGCACGCTGTGCCATCGCTTCAGGAGGTGGCTCCCATACCATAATACCAATGGATATGCCGGACCCAAATCGATGGAAGTCCAACCACTAACAGGATAGGAAAAAACCCTACTAACAGACATCTCGAAGGAGATAACTCAGTATGCAAATGAATGCAGCATAAATCAATGACATATAAACCATGCAGTCACATAATACATGCATACTCAGTCAGGATATCTCGAACAGTACTTCCATACCTCAAAACAGTGCAAGCTCTACCAACTCTAGGTCCACGCCTATAGTCTGCTCTACACTGCCAAATGATACTACTATCATTAAAGTGCTCTAAAAGCCTTAACTAAGCTATTGCATACTCCTAAATATTTATAGGAAGCAAAAGCTATACCTTCGTCCGTCGTTAGCCCTTTGATGTCGATGCCTCCAGAACTTGGGCACAACTCTGCTACGACTTCCGAACGCCTCGCCGACCATCGGGTCAAGCCTAGGAAGGCTAGAATAACTCAAATAGACTAGAAATGAGAGGGAAATACTCGGAATTGGCAATTGGAAATGAAGCCTCGGCCCTCTATTTATAGAAAATGATCGGAACTTCCGATCCTCGATCGGAACGTCCGAACCTCGATCGGAACGTCCGATCCTGCTATCGGAGCTTCCGAAGATCCTGATCTGCCATGTGTCAAAATATCACTTGTTGACTTCGGATAGGGGTGATCGGAGCTTCCGATCCTGATCAGAGCTTCTGATCTAGCCAATCGTCATGCCTGACGTAGTATGATCGGAGCTTCCGATCCTGCATCGGAGCTTCTGATCCTGTTCGAAACTTCCGAACCTACCTTCGGAGCTTCCGAACTCTATTCAAGTAATTATGATTAATCCCTTAATTACTGATTTTGGTTAAGGGCTACTACATGCACTTTGAGATTCGTCAATGATAACACCCATAAAAGGGCGCATGCGGTTGGTTAGAGCTCTTGCCACAATTTTTTAGCACACATTACACAAGCTAATTGGTCTAAACTCTTTCATCATGAGAGGATTGGCTACCTTAGGGATAAGAGTTACCAATGTGTTGTTCTAGTCATCAAGTTGAGCATCATCATTCAGAACTCCTAATATAGCCCTTGTAACATATGTACCTATGATGTGCCAAAATTTTTGAAATAACAGTGCAGAAATTCCATCCGGACCCGGAGACTTATCCGGATTCATATCGAACAACGCTTTCTTTACTTCGTCCTCCGTAAAGGGAGCACACAGTATATCATTCATGAGATTGGTAACCTTAACTTCCACACAGTCAAGTATCAAATTCATCTCTTCCAATGATGGATTACAAGAATAAAAAATCTTTGAAAAATAATCAACAATGATTTCAGACATACCTTGAGGTTCAGAGCATAGATCACCATGAGCCGATATCAAACCCCGAATGGCATTTTTGTTCTTGCGATTAGAAGCTGTCAAATGAAAGAATTTTGAGTTTCTGTCCCCCGAATGGATCCATTGAGTACGGCTGCATTGGCGCCAATATTCTTCCTCTTGTGTACATAGTTTTTCAAGTTCGGTTTCAAGATCATATATCTTCTCCATTGAATGTGGCCACTTCGAAATGCATTTAAGGTTATTGAGTTGAATTCGCTTTTCCTTGATTCTGTTTGGTAACATCCTAAGAGAATTTCCAGCCCAAGCATTCATGACTTTTAAGCAGTTAGAGATTCGCTGCATAAGGTTCATGGACTCATCATAGGGACGCCAACCTTCAATGACTTTTGCAGTGCATTCTGATTCCCGGAGCCAGCCAGCTTCAAAGCGAATAATGGATGAACTTGAGGATAAAATACTTTGTCCGCATATATCCGGTATACTCAATTGAAGAAGAAGCGATCTATGATCAGAATGATAAAATTCCAAGGCGTGTACTGAGGATGTTGGATAGAGAAGCCTCCATTCCAATGATCCTACGTACCAGTCCAATCTTTCAAAAATTAGTTGACGACCCTCTCTTCGATTCACCCATGTAAACAATTCACCAGTACAATGGAGATCCTGTAATGAACAATCATCAAGAGTGTCCCGGAAATCTTGCATTTTAGAATAGGGTCGCAAATTACCTCCACATTTCTCACTGTCAAAACAGATCTCATTAAAATCACCTCCCACTACCCAAGGTAGATTATTAAGTTCCTGAATACCACGTAAACTTCGTAACAGAGTCCAGGATTGATTCCTTCGTGAAGCATCAGGGTTTCCATAGAAGCCTGTAAACCTCCAATTTTTGTCCCCTTCTCTAACTTTACAGTCAATGTGTCCCTGGGAAAAAGATAAAATTGTAACTATCATTGGGTCCTTCCACAGCATACATAAACCTCCACTACGACCTCGTGAATCCACAATAAAGCATCCATCAAAACCAAGCCAAGATTTCCACACAGACATATTACTTACTTTCCTTCTTGTCTCACTGAGAAAAAGAATGGAGGGTTTCTTTTCGGCCAAAAGCCGTTTAAGTTCACGGATTGCCCGTTGGTTCCCAAGCCCCCGGACATTCCAGACTATGCAATTCATTGATGTCGGCGGGGTTGCAATGCAACCTCCTCCATTGGATGAAATGAATGTAACATCAACTTCTTTGAGTCTGTCGAAATAGACTGACTATCTTCCACCGATTCAATCGTTCTCTTCTGACCCACTGATGGTACTATGTTTGTGCATTCCAATCCCATCTGCATCGGTATATCTCTAGCCATCCTCGTCCATTTCATTGATTCCTTCATTTTTGTAATTGGTTTTGGATTAGCAGTGTAGTCCAAGTTCATAGTTGAGTTAAGAGGGATAAGTTCAGTAGCCTCTGGTGGTGAGATAGGAATGAATTTATTGATGCTTTGACATATAGAAGATAGTTGCAAGGGAGAAACACTGATAGAAGGTTCTGAGAATGTTGAAGTCATATGATTCACCACTTTCACTTCCCCACCCTGTGAATTCCCCACATCTTCCTGAATGCTCTGTTCTTCCTTTGATATCTCTACCTCATCACAATCTACATCAGAGTGTTTCTCAAGTTGTTCAAGTGGAAGCTTTTGAAGAGAAGGTAAAATATTTTTTCTCCCTCGATTATTATTTGATGCGCGTAGCCAAGCACCATAATCCAATTTCCCTTCTTTCACTATCTCTCTTTCACATTCCTTAAAAGAGTGACCGATACGCCCACAAGCATAACAGAAGTCAGGCAATCTTTCATAGGTTAGAATAACAACCAAATCTTCCTCAACGTCTTGCACTCGAAGTCTTACAGATCTCTTAAGGGGCTGATCTAATTTGATACGCATCCGAATTCTTGCAAAACTTCCCAGGAAGATCCCATTTTCATTAGAGTCCATCTCCTCAACAATACCTATCTGAGATCCAATTTTCTCCAAGAAATTTTGGTGTAAGAGGGCGAAAGGTAGGTTATGACATTGTACCCAAATTGAGGTTTCATCGAAGTTCAGTAAGCGTGGTTTCTGCATACCTTTAAATTCCTTGAAAACCACAAGATCATTAAAAAAGTTCACTACACCAAATAATGGTATCAACAACACCTAAAAGACAACGGTTTTTTTGAAAAACCGTTGTATTTTGGTATTTAACAACGGATTTTACTAAAACCATTGTTATTGGCCTCTTTTTAATGAAAAAAAACAATGTTATTTTAATAACCGTTGTCTTATATGTGTCAACGACAACGGGTTTTTAAAACCGTTGCCTATGAGCGCATTTATATGGCCTACAACAACGGTTTTAATTAACCGTTGTCTATGAGCGGGTTTTTTTAGGCCTACGACAACGGTTTTTATTATCCGTTGTCTATGAGCAGGTTTTTGGAGTTCTACGACAACGGTTTTTAAAACCATTGTGTATGCGTGTGTTTTTTAAGCTCTACGACAACGGTTATTTTTAACCGTTGTCTTTTTCTATTATTTTATGTAGTTTAAGACAACACTTGTCTTTAATCCGTTGTCTTTGCTTTGCTTTTTTTTTTTTTTTTAAACACACATGTATATGTATATATATATAGAGTAATTTTCAGCTGCCCAACCATTTCTGCCCAACTCGTCCTCGACCACTAAAACCCACTATCGGGTTTTAGTTTTTTTTTAAAAAAAAAAATTCGTATCACTAAAACCCACTACCCTACCGGGTTTTAGTGGTCGTGGATGAGTTGGGCATCATTGGTTGGGCAGCTGAAAATTTATATATATATATATATACAGTAATGAACACCTGCACACTAGGATGCAGGATTTTTCGTGTGCGATCACCGGGTTTTAGTGTTTTTTTTACACTAAAATCCGGTAGTCGCACACGAAAAATCCTGCACCCTAGAAAAATTGTACCGGGTGTTAGTGTATTTTTTTTTACACTAAAACCCGATCGTACATGAAAAATCCTGCACCCTAGGGTGCAAATGATAAAAATTATATATATATATATATATATATACACACACACATAATACACAATCCTCTTTTTAAATACACGAATCCTTTTTTTAAACACACACACATATATATATACACAATACACAATATATACACAATCCTATTTTTAAAAATACACAATCCTTTTTTTAAGCACACACATATATATATACATATATACACATATAATACACAAGCCCTAGCCCAACAATATTCTGTCGCCCCGTTTACCCACGATTCTTCTTCGCCTCCTCTCTTCTCTCCGCTCCTCATCCTCACCAAATGGCCACTCCTTCAAGCAAATCGCACAACCTTCACCTTCATTTTCATGGCTTCATTTTTTTGGAATTTTGCAGGAGTCGGGATGAGAAGAGCTCCGCAAAGAGGCGCGAAAAAAATTCAAGGCAATCTCGATGTTAAGCTCTCTTCTTATGCGAAGCTCGGCTCTCGATTGACCCAAGGAAGTTAATTGTGAAATTCACCACAATAATTTTGTTATTATTTGGAATTCAGATTTTGGATGTTTCTGCGAGCTCTTCTGAATCTCTGTATGTATTCGTCTCTCTGATTATTCCATCCCTTATCAGATTCTTCTTAAACCTTAGATCCGCACCAATATCTGTTTATTTTTTGTTTTTTTGAAGCTTCGGAGGATGGCGGGCCCTTCACTTGCTGAGGAAGAAGTCGTCAAGAGGAACACGGATTGCGTTTACTTTCTGGCTTCTCCTTTAACTTGCAAGAAGGTCCGTTTTTTCGTTTTTTATTAGCTTGCATCTTGCAGTTGCGGAGACCGGATCTTTATGTGGGATTGGAAATTTGGGTTTAATTTGAGCCTTGGGGATTATTAATATTATGCCTGAAGCAAAAAGATTTAACAATTGGTGTTTGATTATTTACGTTTGCAATTAGTTTTGCTGGTGGAGAGTGGCGAAATTTGATGTGCTCATAGAAAAGTGTCGTATGCCTGCTATTCGGGACTCGGAAACTTAGTACGGGTTACAGGTTGCTTCTTCAATGTTTCTAGGTATGATGTTCGTCAAATGAGTAATATCAATTGTATTTGAAATGTAGTTATTTCGATTAATATAACCAAGTAATTGATGTTTGTAGATCCGAGTTGTATTTGAAAATTTTATGGTAACAATGGCATCAATAGGTTTTCTCTATGGCTAGATCTATGAAGTATCTCATAGTTTAGTGTTCCTTCTGGTGTGATGGATATGCGTGTTTATGTATGTTACGAGTTTTCTTATTTTGCAAAACAAGGTTTGCTTTCGGCTTCTCCATTGTCATTCGTTTCAGCATTTAATATGATTGTTTGTTACTGTTTCATGTTCACTTAGCATCTCATGGCTTCATGTGCAGGATATTGGAGGGGCACAAAGGTACCTTCAAGGCTTCACTCATATTAAGCATAAGAAGGTACAAATAATAAAGTTTGTCAGATTTTCAATCACTTAAAATCTTGTTTTGTATCTATTCTCATGTTTTTTATTGTTAAAAGCCTGCACATTTAGATTGGTTTGGTTGGTGCACGTGGATGCTTTCTATAAAGATGTCAATCCTCTGGGCATTAAATAAGGGCGCAAGAGGTACACTGAACCTTTTAGATTTAAATATCTTATAAAAAGTATTACCTTGTTCATTCCCTTATATGCAATAGATCTTTGTGGCTTAAACAGCTTTAGTGAGGGAGGTTGTCCACCCAAATTTGAAGTTTGCTTCATGTGTATATCTACTTTTTATGGAGCATTCTCCTCATTTATATCATGCAAAGTTTGCAACTACAATATTTTTATGGATCTAACAGCTGTGAATATCAATTTATGAAAGCACTGTGGAGATACATGCATCAAAAAGAAATTGGTTACCTTGTAAAACTTATGGCTGCTTTTATCGTGTTGGCGTCCGTCCTTGAAATCCTGGTACACTATATTATTTTGTGGTAGTAGCTCAATATGATTGCATTCTGATTTGATCAGTGTGACTATAAAATCTTTATCGGGGATGCATTTATTTAATCTTTTAAAATCTCTATGGTCTAAGTAGAAATAATAGTGTTACAAGCTCGCTGAGCTGCCTAAGAGAAGCAAATTATATTATGACAAGAGACTTTATGGATTATAACATGGCTATAAGTCAAACTCAACTGCATATGACACTGATGATTCAATTTTGTTGGTTCAAATTGCAGGAGGGACGTCAAGTTCATGTGATCGAAAGAGACTTAACCGAGCCAGATCGTATAGTTGGCGAACTGTTACAGCTTGGAGGATATTTTAAACTAATTGAGTTAGGCCTAGAAGGTGTGGCTGAAACTTAATTTCTTAGCTGCACCTGTTAGATCATGCATGTGTCTTTCCATGATTTAGTTGTGATAATGAATTGTTTAAATGTAACTGCAGATTGCGTGAGCGATATCGATGCTCAACCTGTTTACGGATATTCCCTTTACAAGGACGGTAAAGGCGCCAAGTTGTTTTATCCCCTGGAGAAATTTAACTCGGATGTCTCGGGTAGAATCTTTCACAATGGCCGATTTATACAGAAGATGAGAGAAAAGGCCGTGACTCTGCCCAAGTATGGCTGGCTTCTCAACTTGAAAACATTTCTTTCTGTTTTCTTTCTCTTTTTTTTTTTGTTATCTGATGTGATGATGTTTTCTTGGATCAGCGTGAGACTCGAACAAGGGACAGTGACATCCTTGGTCGAAGAAAAGGGGGCTGTTAAAGGAGTACAATACAAAACTAAGAGTGGTGAAGAGAAATTCCCAATGGCTCTGTGGCAGTACTAACCCCAGATATGCCTGATGTTCTATCCCATGTTTCTGTCCGAGCACAGAACAGTAAGGTAGTCTTTTTTTAGCTTTTGTGTTTCAAGTGTGATTGCTGACAATCAAAAGTATCCCAGTGACTATCTATTTGAGTTCTCCTCAGTGCAGGTTTGCTTCCAAAATTATGTCAATCAAGGAAGTATTCGAAAGAAGAAAGGAAGGATGAAAAATCAGACAAATAATATGGTTCATCAATTGACTTGGACAAGGTAATTGAATTCTTATGTGGTTTTTTGATGACTCGATGATTCTTGCTCCAGTAAGTCCTTCCATTTTTATTTATTTGATGTGATAATTTTATAGATAGTAGCTCTTGTATCTGCTTTTAAGATCACAGTGCCAATGCACTGGTGATTTTGGCTCTGGAAAATAAGAAAGGTTATGATCGAATTGGTTTTGAAATGAATGAGATATGGAATTTCATTCGGGTCTTTGCTTCTGTGTGGTGTTCTTTGAATTACTGGGGAAATTCCACACATTATTAAAAGTTGTAATTCAAATGAAAGTTTTAGATAATCAAGTTATCTTTTATTTGGCGCTGGTCTTGTAATATTTCGATTTTTATTGAGTGCATTATGCAATCTCTGATACAGAGCATACAATCTACAAATACAGGACATGAGAAATTAAACTTGTAAATTGCACATAGGATTTGGGTCATGGAATGAATTTATTTGATAAATATGTGTGAAGATAAATTGGTTGGGCTTCAAGTTATCTTGCATATCCAACTAGCGGCACTTGATTTGATTCAAGATTGATGAAACTGCTGTGTTTTGTGTTCTTGAAATATGCTTAGATGTGGAAACATGTATACTCAAATACAAAAATCTGCACTGACTTAATTTATTTCTTGTGTTTTTGTAGAAGAAGATAAGAATGATGAGAAAGACAATGCTGATGTTTACTGTTGTTGATACTCTTTTCTACTACCTGAATTTGTCAACTTGTACAGATAGCCGGGATGCAAGGGATAATGGTAGATGTTAATCTAGAAGGAGTGTTCCAAGTTAATTTATATAGATTAGTTCATAACTCGATGTATAGAAAAGTTCCGAGTTAATTTATATAGATTAGTTCATAACTCGATCGATATATTTTCTAGTGTAGATTGATTTAGAATTTAAAATTAGAATATTGATTTGTAATATTGAAAAATTGTATATTAAATTTTATTTTAGAAATTTTAAATATTGTTTTATTTATAATATTGAAAATTTGTAAATTAATTTTTTTTGTTTTGTTATTGAGCAACGGCAACGGATAAAATCCGTTGTCTTTGTCATTTTAAAACTGTTGTAATTTTCGGTGTTGTTAAAAGTTCTATATACGACAACGGATAAAAACCGTTGTCGTTTCAAGGCAAAGACAACGGATTTGAAAGAAACGACAACTATCCGTTGTCGTTGGGTATATTTTCGACAACACCTTAAAGTACAACGATTTTTTGACCCCTACGACAACGGATTATATCCGTTGTTGTACGTATCCCATTTTTGTTGTAGTGGTTCCAAGGCCCACCATTCAAAGCTCGCCGTCGATCTAGGCTTGATGTAAATTCAAGTACAAATATATTTCCTCCCACAGATTGTGATTCAATCGGACGAGTAGCTTGTAAGATCCTTGGAATTTGCGTTTTGAAAGTTTCCTTATTCACTGATTTTGTTGAAAGAACTTTTGCAGCCAAGCTCATGGAAGTGCGCTTCTCACCAATATATATATCTTCGCTTCCCACTAAAATCGTGGGTTCTTCTTTATCTGAGATTTTTATTTTTCTACCAAACTAGCAATATCAATCAGATCCATGGAGGGTGACCACGTGTGTGTTTTTTTGCTAGTACTAATTAAAGTACACACTGATATTGAAATAAATCAATTCAAGTGGAGTCAAGTTTATCCAAAATAATAAATAAAAAACACACCAACACACACATATCATATATGTAAAAAGTTAAAATTTTAAAAAGTTAACTATTTTTCCTCCTCATAAAAACTAAAAACTATAACAATTATTTTATGAGATATTTTGAAATTAACGAAAGAATATTTTTAAAAGAGTTGGAGATAGATAAATCTATTATAGCTTTATGAAACTTAGAATGACATGTTTTGAAGGTAAAATTTTAATTTTTTATAAATAAATATTTACAAAAAATATTCATTAGCATTACTCGCTATTTCTCCTTATGACTAAAAATAGAAAATTTAAACATTGAAATTTAAAAAATTAACTATTTTTTCCTTATAATAAAGGCTAAAAACTATAACGATTATTTTTTAGATGATCTTGCAATTAACGATTGAATATTTTTGCAAGAGATGGAGATGGATAAATCGATTATAGCTTTCTGTAATTTAAAGATACATGTTTTGGTGGTAAATTTTATAAATTTGTGTAAATAATATTTACAAAAATTAGTTATTAACATTACTCACTACTTCTTCTTATGACTAATAGTAGAAAAGGTTCAGCTCTAAACAAAAACGACGTTCACAAATCCCTCCTTCATGGAAAAAAAACAACAACAAATATATGGTATGAATATCTTCAATTAATTTTAAAAAAATTATAAGATTGATATTATTTCCTTAATTTAACTATTAAAGTCTATAAATATATCTATGTTAATCAATCTACTACGGGCTATAACTTCGGAAAAAAATCTAGAAGAACTATGGATGATACGTCTCACATCAAATTAAATATTCAAAAAAAATATCTTGATACAAATTCTCAATCAGATGAATAATCTACAAAATGTACAATATTATTTAATATTTTAATTTATTTTTATCATTTCACCGGCTAAATTTTGAATATTTTATCATTTGATCAAATATTTTATAAATGACATTTATAAAACATGACACAGAAAATTACAAAATCATGATTTAATTTTATTTATACTTATTAACAAATATATAATAAATTATATTGCTTCAAGACATACATACATGAAATAAAAAAATATAAGACAAATCCAATAAACGAAGCATGCAGTAATTGTTCAAGATTAACCAACAAAACAATGGAAAACATGAGCTGTAATAAATGGATAAACTTTGATATTAATATTATGTCAATGTAATAATATATTTAAACATTATATTTATAAGTTTACATGAGTTATTGAAATGTCTTATCTTAAACTGTTAATATAAATATAGAAAAACGATGATAACAAATGATGACATTGAAACTGCAACAGTAACATTGTTCGAAAATGTAGCAAATTTTTTAATTGTTGAAGCGTTGAATATTATATCGATTCGGTCCATCATAAAGTATATTAATAATTTTTTTCTTACAAATAATATATAATGATTAGCAATTATTAATAAAATCGCTTTCATATATAAGACGATAACACTTCAATATACCACAAGCATTTAGATACACCAAATAAAGAATAATATGCATTTACTCTCAAAATAGACAAAAAAGTTGAAATAAAATGAAGTGTTAACATTTGTAATTCAAAACTCAATCAAAAATTTCAACAACGAAAGTATTGTTAGCAAAATGAGATCAGCATATTTTGAAAACCAAGAAATTAAAAAGAAAAAAGAGTGTTCAACAAGTACATCGATCATTAACGATATTGACATATAAGTAATAAAATAAAATCACATAGCAGAATGCAATTGAGAATGATGAAATTATTGTTATTTTTGCAAATAAATATGTTTAGTATAAAAAATAGGTCGTCCAACAAAAAAATAAAATAATAACTATAAAAAATACAAATGATTGATGGAGACATCATAACAAGAATTGCTATTAAATATGGGGAAAATTGCTTTTTTCGTCCGTTATATTTACTCTTCTGCGATTTTAGTCCGTTATGTAGTCAACTTTCAGTCTTAGTCCTTTACATTTTATTTTTTGGCGATTTTCGTCCAATTGTGGCCGGAAAATTCAAACTCGCCGAAAATTGATGATTTGGAATCTGAGTTCGCCTACGTGGAATAAAAAATTGGGGATATTACCTACATGGCTTAAGACTATTTTCCACCTATTTATATTGGGTTCCTATTCTGCTTCCACATCATAAAATACCAAACATGGAGGGAAATTGTATCTCATTCCCTCCAACTACTTCAATTAATTATCCTACTCGGTCAAAAAAATTACAAAAAATCTACCACTCCAAAATGTATTATTTCATACCCTCCAAAACAGAAGATCTGGGCTGAAAATCGTGTTTAGAAAATTGATTTTTTTTCGCATTTCTTGTTTCTGCACCTATCTCATGTCTTCTGTTTCTGGATCTATGTTAATTTTTTGCAATTGTGGAAAGAGAGCGCAACTGAGAACTTCTTGGACAAATGACAACCCAGGCCGCAGATTTCATGGGTGTCAAGATTGGAAGGTGATTTTTTTCTTAAATTTTTCTGTTTTATTTTGGTCGATTTTTGGATTGAGTTTCATCTCATGTCTTTTCTTCTACAACACAGAGTAGTGGCTGCAATTTTTTTTCTTGGAATGACCCACCTATGTATTCAAGATCTATGACTATCATTCCAGCTTTAAAGCGGAAAGTACAAACATTGGAAGATGCAAATAAGGAGATGGTGAAGAAGAACCAAAAATTGAAGTTGTTTCTTCTTGTTTCATGGTTGCTGTTTTTTTTTAATTTGATTGGTTTAGTATTACGTGAAATATGTTTGTGTAAGAATGCAAGTGTTTGTATGAGAACTAAATTGAAATATGAGAGATGTGTTGTTATCATTGAATGAAGAAAATGTCTTTTTCAAGAATCCATGAATGCTCTATTCTATTTGATGATAGATGTTGATCATTGACTATTTTGTTGTCCATTACGTGTGTTTGGAGTGTACTTAATTAAGACCACTGGAGTTATGTCATGAGGAATCATTTTTGCATTTTGTAAGTCATTTAAAGAGTTGCATGTGGAAAAAAATCAGAAAGAGACTAATGATAGTGGGAGTCCTAACAAAAGATACTGGTGTTGGCCAAAATCAAGAAAGCTAGAGTGGTAAGGCAAAAGCTTGCAAAACTTATAAAAGAGAATATGAGGACCAGAGAATGGCCTCAATTTAAGCCATATTTTACCATAAAAAATAGTAAAATATACAACACAAGTAGGAATGTAAATGAACCGAACTGTTCGCGAGCTATTCGGAGCTCGGCTCGTGAAAAAGCTCGTTCGGGCTCGTTCGTTAAGCTTATTGAGCCGAGCCCGAGCTTAATTTTGAGCTTGAAAATTTTAATGAGCCGAGCCCGATCTTAAGGATGTTCGGCTCGTTAGCTCGCGAACATGTTCGTTAATAGGCTCGGAAGCTCGAGCTCGAGCTCGGCTCGTTTAGGTGGCTCGTTAGCTCGGGATTGGGCTCGGCTCGTTTAATGGCTCGTTTAATGGCTCGTTTAATGGCTTGTTAGCTCGGCTCGTTTAGTGGCTCGTCAGATCGGACTCGAGCTCGGCTCGTTTAGTGGCTTGCGAGCTCGGGCTTGGACTTGGGATTGGATCGTTTAGTGGCTCGTCAGCTTGAGCTCAGGTTCTGGATCGGGCTCGACTCATTTTTTTTTCTTGTGAAAATATATTAATTTATATAGTTTCTCGAACTCGGCTGGTTTAGTTATTTATATGCTTATTGAGTATTTAAATCTATAATATTTTAAAAATTAAATTAAATATTCCTAGAAAAAACTTGTTTTTTTAAATAATAAAATTTTGATTTGTATTTGAAATTTATATCAAAGTATTGATATGATATAATAAATTTATTTGTTTTTAAAATATTATTGTAAAAATTATTAATATTGTTTTTACATATATATGCATACGAAACATTTGTTTGAAATTAAAATTGTGATAACATCATATCAAATTTTCAATTTTAAAACAAAAATTAGTATATTGTAATAAATAGAAAATTGCTGATAAGTGATAACATATAATCAAATATGAAATAAAATTTTTATATTAGCATATATTTCATTTATATAAATGTTCACGATATGGAGACACAAAATTAACTGAAATAAAAAATTAGTTTAATATTCGATCAAATTTCAAATTGTGAAACCAAATTCATAATTTCATTACAGATAGAATTTATGGATATTTTCACATATATATGGATACAAAAAAGTTAAGTGTAATTAAAAAATAATGATAACATTAATCAAATTTAAAATTTTTATAGAAAAAATAGATACATTATTATGCATCTATATCGTTTGTGAATATTTTTGCACATAAAAACTTGTTAAAATAAAAAATAGTGACAATATTATATCAAATTTTGAACCAAAAAACATATATTTGATTATGTTTATTTCTTTTATTGGTAATTACGTTTTAGTAATAATTATATATATATATATATATATATATATATATTTATATATAAATTTGGTATCGTACGGACAACAATCTTAAGAACTTACATGAACAACAACTGATGTAACACTTTGTACATTCAATCAATTATTGTTACATGAGTTGTTGACCAACTAGGTGTCTATGATTGTCAAGTAAAAGTTTAAGGTAGAACACAAAATATCTTAAATTTTAATATTAAATAATATTTTTTTTATTTTAGATTATAATTTTATGACATACTTCGGGTTATATTAACAAAATAATACAACCCTAATCAAATGGAGGGTATATAGGTTTATAATTTATATTGTATTTAGTAATTTTGTTTACAAAAATACATGCATGTATATAGCCATGAAAATACAAGAATAATTTTTTTCATTCATTTTATACATTTTCTTTTAATGATATTATTATCTATGAGAAGAAAAAATTAGGTATATATAATTGAGATGAAAAGATTATGATATAAATCATATCACACATTGGTATAATTAAATCATTATATATAATTAAAAGAATTTGTGGAATAATAATATCATTTCATTGGTATAGGTAATAAAAATAAGCTTATCAATTATCAAACAAATTATAAAACCAAATTTTATTATGATTAAAACTTAAAAGTTAAAACTATGAATTCACTCTTGTTAAATAATATGATGTTTATATGTGATCATTAGAATTATTATGTAGAATGATGTTTTAAAACTATGTCACCATATAGGTGTCCATAAATTTGTGGTAGGCTGAAGTTTTTGTTAAAATATTTTCAAAACTTAATTTAATATTTTCAAAAATTTAGTTGCAGACAACGACTTAATACATCATTTGCGAATGGAATAACTCTTTAAAAACAACAACTTATTTTCAGAAATTGTTTTTCATAATTATAATAATTACCGATACGTTAGATACATACAAAATTATAAACGTGTCGTAATTTAAAATTACCGATAATTATAACAACTAATTAAAATTACCGATATTTATAACAACTAATTAAAATTACAAACGTATTTTAAAAAATGGTCGTCACATTCAGTTTTCTGCTTGCTTATATTACTTTGTGATACTAACTTTATTTTTTATATTGCATGATGATTTTTAATTTTTATTAGAGATGATGTTGCGAAGAATGTTGGTTGCAGGATGTATTTAATTTTTATTGGAGATGCAGTTTGCACTTTTCTAATGGTTTTTCTAATTTGGGTTTTATATATATGTACAATGTAATGATGTTATATTGTTATTGTGTATCGTTATAGTGGACTGTTGCATATGACATACATTTGATAATTAATTTTATAGTTTTATTTATGTTTGTCATTTTTATTTTTTTAAGAAAAATTTAATTTTAGTTTATATAGAGATTTATATTTTATATTTAAGCTTGACGAGCTCGAAAACGAGCTCGAGCCGAGCCCAAGCCCACTTAAAGAGCCAAAATACGAGCTTGCTTAACGAGCCAGTTAAACGAGCCGACGAGCTTGAAAACGAGCTCGTTTAACGAGCCAAACTCGAGCCATAATATGAGCTTGCTTAACGAGCCAGTTAAACGAGCCAACGAGCTTGAAAACGAGCTCGTTTAACGAGCCAAACTCGAGCCAGGTTCGTTTCATATGATAAATGAGCCGAGCTCGAGCCCGAGCCCGAGCTTACAAATTCAATAAACGAGCCGAGCCGAGCTTTATTACAAAAGCTCGGCTGGAGCTCGAGCCGAGCCCGAGCCTCCACATATACCAAACGAGCCGAGCCCGAGCCTGATACTGTTCGGCTCGGCTCGGCTCGTTTACATCCCTAAACACAAGAACCATAAAGAAAATACATATACAGAAACGAAATAGAAATGAAGCAAATGCCAAACCAAATGCAACAAATGTCAAACCATAAAAGTCATCAGTCATCCCATAAAAAACTGGATTAATATAACTTAAAATCCATAAAATTCATCTCATAACAAAGTGACGAATCCACAAAATATGAAATTGTTTTCACCAACTGTAAATACCAAACCAAATGGAGCAAATGCCCATCCAAATCTATCAAAATGCTCCAACACAGAGGTCAAGTTCTACTAACTATTAGATACAAAACCATATTCGCCAAAATGCCTCCAAGACATTGAAATCAAAAAATCCAGTTTTAAAACACAATAGTCATTTTGAATGCATCTTTCCCTTGCCTTTTTTAACCTTTGCATCTTTGATTTGGGAGAGTGCTGAAACTAGGTTGGACATAGTAACATATTTTTTTCCACCTTCAGTCATGATTGGCTTAGGAGCTAGGCAAGGTTTCGTGATGCACTTTTCAATACTTTGGATGTGACAGCCCCCAATGAAAGGTGCAGGTGCCCTGATATTAACAGAGTGTGTTGTCATTTGGCATTGTTGCAACTGCTCAAACATTGTTGGATTTGGTATAGGAAGCGATGATGTTGTCGTTGCCATGATATTATCGTGTTTGAACTGTGATGATAAAAAAATTAATGTCGATAAAAATGAGACAATGAGATTAATTAAAAAATAATTTAGTATACTTACACCAGTAGTTTTTGAAGTAAGTTTGGATTTATTATTTGTGTCGGAGCTTGGTTCCTTCCAGTTGAAATTTCCCTGTACCATTGTAAATATGAAAGTGTTAAATATGCAGTGTTTAAGTAAATATTATTACTTACTGAAATATTATCTTGTCTCTTGACAACATTTTTTGGACAATGAGTTTCCCAGCTTCTCACCTGAGTTTGTTAGAAAATAAATATATTAACATAAAGAATAATTAAACACGTGAGGTAAAAATTTAATGCACTATGTCACCTGTGATCCAGAGGGTTTATCGACTACCATTTCTTGTGTTAGCTGACTTAATAGTTCTTGTGATTCACCAACACGTTCAGCCCCAGTTGGGATTGACAATCGATTTTTTGAAGGGCATGATGCCTTGTTGTGCCTTGAAACTCCGCATAAGCTGCACTTAACTGTCTTTTGCATCTTTTTCATTGCATGTGGATTATCTGTCAATTTTTCCTTGCCTCGAGATCTTTTCTTAAATTTTACTTCAGGTTCATCTGGCTCCCTTCTCCTAGTCTGTTTTGGCCTCCCAACAGGCCTTCCAACAATAGGTGGCAGTAAAGGAATGCCACCAGTTTTTCTCCATTCACTCCTACCATTTAAGGGTATAATTACTGGAGCATATACCAATTTGTATGTGTCTATGTTGTAACAATTGTGCACATAATTACCATAATCCAATCCCTCAGAAGCAATGGTACACAGAACATGATTGCATGGTATTCCACTAAGATCCCATCTCCTACAACCACAAGTCCCATTTTTCAAGTCCACACTGTACTTTGCCCCATCAGAGCAGTATATTTGATAATGAGAATCATCTGACTTAATGGGAATGCAGTCCCCAAACTTCTCCATGTTTTTGTCTATAATTTTTTGAATTTTAGGGCAGAATTTTCCTTTCCACTTGACAGCCTTGTCCCTATTTAACTGCATCCTTTTCATCAAATATTCAAATATCCACTCGCACATTGACACAATAGGCCTATCTCTTGCCTCTAATATATTGCTATTGAATGATTCACAACCATTGTTCAATAGCATGTCACATCTGCAATTGGCAGTGAAGTGTGATCTACTCCAGTGATGAGGTGGTTTATCATTGAACCAATCACTCGCTTTTTCATTAAGATCTCGCAACTGTTTCATTTTCCGACCAAATTCATTCACTGTTGTGGCTCCAGCACAATTCCACAATGCAGTCTTAAATGCCTGACCTTTAAAACCAGCATTTTTGAAGTTTGAATGCAGATGCCTTACACAAAACCTATGTTCAGCATTTGGGAACACATTATTAAATGCTTGGATCAGGCCTTTTTGCTTATCAGACATGAATGTCCACTCATAATCTTTCTCAATATTTAAATCTAGCTTCAGCAGATTTAGAAACCATTCCCATGTATCAAAATTTTCAGTTTTCACTACAGAAAATGCAATGGGGTATATGTTATTATTGGGATCAATAGACACGGCAGTCAATATCACTCCCCCGTTGGAACTCTTCAAATGACATCCATCCACCCCAATAAAAGGCCTGCATCCAACATGAAATCCCTCTTTTAACGCATGCAAACACAAGTAAAACCTATCAAATCTGTTTTCACCATCAGAATTGTCGGTGCCTATTATCACAGTACTTCCAGGATTTGTTCTTTTAACTTCATCTGCAAAATCCCAAAGCAAAGAATATTGTTCTTCGGGCAACCCTTCAAGAATGTTAATAGCTTTTGATTTTGCCCTATAAGCTTGCCAATCAGATACACCACATTTGATATCTTGAATGACATCGACCCTAAACCCCTTAACATTTCTTTTAGGATCTGATCTAAATTTGTTCACATATTTCCTAGACAACCAACTGGACTTTAGATTTTTTACCCGAAAACTTACCGAGCAAGTGTGAGTTGGGACATACTTCTTGATTTGAAATGTGCACTCATCAGTAAGTCTCAATGCATGAAGTTTCCACCCACACTCTTTATTTTCACACTTTGCATGTATCCTGTCTTTGTCATTTTTTGAGATGTTTATGCTCCTTTTTGTCATTATAGCATGTGAGTGTACTGCATGCCTTAGCTCAGTTTTGGTGCTGAAGATCATCCCAATTTCAAAAGTAGGGTTAAACAGTGATACTGGATTGAAAACTGGATATTTCTCACCTTCACTTTCATCTCCAGATTCTTTAACACTTGCAAAGTCATCTTCACTTCTATTGAGGTCTTCATCTCCGGAATGATTATCACAATAATCATTAGTTTCAATTTCAAGTTCATTACCATTTCCCTGCCACTCACAATCATTGTCGACATTCAAATTGAACAACTCATCATCTCCAACTTCTTCATTAACATCAGTTTTTTCTTCATAATTACTTTCATTAAAATCATCACTGTCATCATCTATAGTATCCTCCAGCCCCCTCCCACTAGTATCTTTTTCCACCTCATTTATCATATCATACTCACCTTCACTCTCACACTCATCCTCCTTATCTACCCTACCAATGTCATCATTTTTTTCTTCCAATTGTTTGATTGAAACCTCAGTAGGTACATATGGACAGAATAATCTTTCTTCTTCGATGTACAAGTTAATTTCCCTGGTAGTTTTAAGCTTTTTTTCACAAATACTAACCAAATCATTGTCATCATATATCCATTTAAAACCACCAGGATTAACATCAGTGAACACCCTCATCGGTTGTTTTACACCATCTTTTTCAACCAACTTCTTAAGGTATTCTAACACCAGCATATCAAACTCATAAAAGTCGAACTTACACAGAAAACCACCTACATACGCATGAACTTCGCCCAGATTGAATTTACCTCCGTAATGAATACCAAGTGTGAGAAATCTGCTATTTTCATCTGCCAATTAACAAACAAAAACAAAATAATACACATTTCTTAGTTGCCGTGAAAAAAATAAAACAAAAAAAAATCCACATAAGAAACAAGATTGAAAAATTTTCATCCCTTTTCGGTTGAGTGCAAACATGTGGAAATATTTTTTTTCATTATTTTGTCCCTTTCTCAACCATTTGGAAGGGACCACCACTATTCGATATTATTCAACCATTTTCTCAACCATTTGGAAGGGACCACCAAATTTTTTTCTTTATGAACAGAAAAAAAAAACAAAAGATGGAATATGACATACCGTACTTAGGTGGTGCTAAATTGAGTTTATCTATCGGTCGAATATGCATTTCACCTCAATTTCTTCACAAGAATCTATGGTCTCAACATTTTCCTCGATAATTCGATGTAGAAGAAGGGTTTTTACTTTTGAGAAAGTATCGGCAAGTGTGGGAGAATTATGATGTATTTTGAAAAGTGACCGATATTGTTTCTTTTTTTAATTTAATAATAATTATTTTTTTTTTTTTGTTTTTTTAATTTTATTATGTTATTGATGATTTGGAACCCAATATAAATAGGTGAAAAATAGTCTTAAGCCATGTAGGTAATATCCCCAATTTTTTATTCCACGTAGGCGAACTCAGATTCCAAATCATCAATTTTCGGCAAGTTTGAATTTTCCGGCCACAATCGGACGAAAATCGCCAAAAAATAAAATGTAAAGGACTAAGACTGAAAGTTGACTACATAACGGACTAAAATCGCAGAAGGGTAAATATAACGGACGAAAAAAGCAATTTTCCCTTAAATATGAGGAGAATATTGATTCTTTCACAGAGAATAAAAAACAGATGGTAAATGAAAAAATCGTAAAAAAGAGAAAATTCCAAAATATAAAATAAAAAAAATATGTGACACAATAATTTAAATTAAGGTTTAGAATGCATTATTTAAATTTTTTTCATAAATCAATAGTCACAAATAAGTAATCAACAAATAAGATGAAAATTAATTACAAAATCAATATTTAATTTAATTTGATTATCACTTATTAACAAATACAGAATAAATTATATCGATTCAAAACATACATACATGTTATAAAAATAGATGAATTCATAATACAAAGCATGTCATAATTACTTAAAATTAATTAACAAAATGATAGAAAACCCGAGATATTGTAATAATTGCATATGCATCAATATCAATATTGTGTCAATTAAATAAACTATGGTTATATAAACGAAAAAAAGAAGCAGTAATGTAATGCATTATCTTTTTTTTTCCTTCACATAATCATCAATGCTAAATTTTTTTTTAATACTATGTATTATTATATTTTTTATTAAATATGTCATGACATCAAATTATATATTTTTCTCAATGTCTAATTTATACAAAATTATAATATTTATTACAACCATGGTTTGCAACAACTATAGATTCAATTAGATTTATAACACATAAAATCTTTGAACAAAGATTGTTCGCACTCATTTTATAATACATGTTGTACATATTATATTATATTATTTTACTGTTGATTAAATATCATAAAAATCATTAATTAACTACACTTTAATTTCTTATAATCTCATTAATTAATTTAACAACATTAATCGAAAATAAAAAATGTTATCACGTGTATCGCACGTGATCACTTTTAATAGTAATATCTAAATAAGTGTAATTCTTTGAATTTGAAACCAATGTTTGGACAAAAATGATGGACCCGAGGACAATAAGAAGGAAGATCAATTTTTTTTTTTTTTAGGGCAAGGAAGATCAATTATTAGGCTAATGAATCAACATTCGCACACTTGTGGGTCAAGGCCCATCTAATCGACATGTGTTCGTCTACCAAAAATTGCTTGTAGTTGTAAATATGGAAAAATATCATTTTTGGTTCTTTATATTAATTCTTATTTCTTTTCCAATTATTGTGTAGTTCACTGTATTTAATTTGCTTTTCTTTATTATTATTATTATTATTATTATTATTTTACTTCGTTTCTTTATTTGACGCGGTGTTGGTGTGACATTGAATTGACGCTTACACGATTATCTTAATACTATTTAAAAAAGAAAAAAATTAAAAAAAGATTAACATTACAAAAAATTGAAATATATATATAAGAGTAAGACTCAATCTTGACATTATAGAAACTCAAAATCACTAATATAACAAAATTTGCAATTTTCTTAAAGAAATAGGAACTTAGATATACAAAGGGTAAAGATTCGGGTGGGGTACTTCATATCTTTCGTCCCTTATTTATTATATAAAGTATATATTTCTCACTCAAAAGAAAAGATAGTTAATCAAGATTATATTTAATATTAAATTAAAATTTTTAACATAAAAATAATATTTTTACACGATACGTGTCAAGTCGATGATCTGTTTTACAAAATTATCTTGTGAGAAGGTTTCATACGACCGGACGATGCAAATTTCATCTCAAACTCAGAACTTGGACGGTGTCGCGAGTGCAAAACCCAAATTTTTTTTTTTTAAACAAGTGAAAACCAACATTTTACTATTGTTTCATCACGTTATAATAATGATACCACGTCACACATAGTCGTACTTTGCACGATTGTCGGTAAATTACATCTTATTGAAGCAGTGTGACACTTTTTATTACTATTCAATAACTTAAAAAAATGTGGCTCAACGGTTGTTATCTTTAAAACGTACTTGTCCAAGATTTCCCAAATCAAGAAATCAAAAGCCCTTTAAATCCTAAAGTCTCAAATATAATATATAATTCGCCTTCCTCCACTCCCTTATAACCAAACCTGATATTAAAAACCTTCTTTTTTAAAAAAAAAAAAAAAATTTCTCCTTCGATAACCCAAAAATACCCACCAAGATCGAAAACATACAACCTTAATTTCCTTTAAAAAACCAGAATCGACAAAGATGAAAGAAAGTGGAGAGGAAACAGAATATTCAACTGTATTAGTCTCATGCAAGTTGTTTGGGCATAAGGGTAGCCATTTCGCGAAGAAGCAGAAGGTGAAATTTTACATAATCTGGCGTTGCATCACGATGCTCGTGTGTTGGCACGACAGAGAGAAATGAGACCTCACTTGAAGATATATTTGGTGTGCAAAAGTACTTTAAGGAGATTAAAGTTAAGTTTGTATCCATATGATATAAATATAAACAGTTTAGTTTATTGTATGATCTTGGAGTTCTTTCTGAGTTTTCAGTGAATATATATATATATATATATATATATATATATATATATGTTGCTTGAAAACTCAAGCTAGATCGTACTATTGATCTTGTAATTTGGTTTTCATTTTGATCATATTATTAGTCAATTCGCTTCTTAATTTTAGTCATATAACTTATAGTTTTTCCAATCTTCATTGTCATAACTCAAATGGAAAAGTACTAAAATCAACCAATTTTAAGTTAATGGATTAAGATCATAAATTGACCAAAACATATTATCAAAAACTGGACGGTTACAAGATAAAAGTATAATTTTTCGATTGTTCAAACATTAAATTAATTACTAGTTTTTGAAGTTATATAGTTGTATCAATCTCTTAAATCAATTAATAATGCTACAGGTACAATAAATATATATGTTTACAACATTATATCATGAGATTTTGCTATTATATCAAAAGATATTATATTATATTTATCATGAGATTTTGATAAATAAAATTTTTGTATTGAATTTTAATTTTATGATTAGAATTGTTGTACAAATCGATCTTATTGTGTCTGTAGCATGACTCAGAATTAATTAATCCCCTACATAATATTATATATAATATACCTTCTATCTAATTCTAGTAGAACAAAAAAACCACTAGTAAACATTGTACATAATGATATTGGTTGTCAAAGATTCTATCTTTGCTATTTGCTATATATTAACTCGAGCTTCAACTCGAAAAATAAAAGTAATTCATTGTAATGTTTATATTACATAACTCTAAACAAATAAATTATATATATATATATATATAAAGTTTTGCTATGCTACCCACCAACCGTGTCAACCTCTGTGCCCACCATGTATAAAATACTCAACTATTGCACATGATGGGCACAGAAGTTGGCACGGTTGGTGGGCAGCATAGCAAAACTATATATATATATATATATATATATATATATATATATATATATATATATATATATATATATACACACACGCATCGGAGTAGCTCACGAGCAACTCAAGTATACATAATTAATACCCGATCTCCATTCGTGTTCGAGCTCAATCAAATCAAGTTCGAGTCGAATTTTGATTGAGTTATTTACGTGAAACTTGACTGACTTACTCGCTTTAATTAAGATATGACACAAAATATTGTTCCGAGTCAAATTTACTGTACTTTTTGTTTATATGACCATTTAAATGTGCTCTCATATCCATGGTAACACACCCAATTCCTCTGTTAAAAGTTGCATGTGACTAATTCCTATTTTTGTCTAATTCTTGATGTATATTGGTAATGGGAAGTTTGGTTCTTGTTTGTACCATATTCATATTTGGCCTTTACTAACAAAAAATAAATGGCCCCCCTCTCTCGATATTCATTTCAAGATTTTAGTCGAGCCCCTTATCACTTTCCAACGCAAATTATTGATTCATTCGTTTCAATATTGGGTCAAATATAATTTTTAGAAAAAGGAGACACGTACGAGTTACGAGTTACGACACGCTTGAACTTAGAAAAATATTTTGAATTTTCAAGAATTTAGGTAAGTATTATTTATGGACCATTAGAAGTTAAGTATTGGGGGTTAAATATATATATTTTTTAATCATTATACATTTTGTTTGGAAGACGAAATTAAAAATAAAACTATTTATTTTGTTAAATTTCCTCAAAATCATGTTTCTTAACTTGCATGAACATAATATGCGAAAAAAAAGTGACGGGCATGGTCTCCAACCATGGAATCCATGGAATAATTAGTACATTTTGCTTCTCTCTTTTTTTTTTTTAAAAAAAAATTATAATAATAATAATTTCTTTCTTGGTTTGAATCTATGCAGATGGTGATTTAGTCAATGCTAGCTTATGGGTTGTGCACTTGTGCTCATGAGCTAGATTTAGGGGCCCAATTTTTTTTTTCTCCGTGATATTCGGGTGAACATCTCGGATGACTTTGGACACTGCCCGAGAGGTAGCATGAACCGTTCTGCGAATGGTATATTTTTGTTCTATGAAATGTTTGCTTAGACCTCAAATACTTCATTTATAGGCATTCATATACCATTAATGTTAAATAATGGAGCATGAATGGTGTATGCCCGCTTAAATAATCTAAAATCATACATCTTCTGTTTAAAAATCGGGAAGATTTTATTCTACGTGTATAGACACTGTCTTGATAATGCATTTAATAATGGTGGAAATTTATGAATATATATGGAGTCCAATGAAAAATAATAAACTCCACATGTATTGATAAATCTTTAACTTTAGAATCTAAATTGAGGAAAACAAGTAAAAAATTTCGTTTAAAAATACATACTTTAAAAATATTATTCATAAATTCTTATTTTAGTCAATTATTAATTAATTAATAAAAATATGTTATAGACTATTCCGTCCGATAATATACTCGCAAACAGATGTATTATAGAAAGACTATTTCTATAATAAGTTTGTAAACAAATATCGTTTTCCAACTCCAAGGAATACTAATTATATGTATGCAATTGATGAATATGTAGTAGTAAAAAAGAAATTGAAAATTAGGCGTATCTGCATTATAAGAATTTGAATAATGACACCAACAATATAACAGAATACAAAACAGTACATTATAAACTTCTAACAGACATCAAATTGACAGGTTCGAGAATCGATCAACTTAACGAAATCCCTTGACATAAAACAAGATTTTGATTGAAAACTCAAGAAGACAACCTAACTATAAAGATCATCTTCATCAGCTGCACCAGCGGAAGATGCAAAAGGATCCGATGCAGCAACGCCACTGCTGTTCTCAGTAAACCGGAATTCAGTACCAAATCCTCTCGACTGCTGCAATGTCTGAGCAAATGACTGGTACTTGCGAATGTCAGCATCGCTCACACTCCTCCTCGCATACTTCATTGATTCCTCAAAATGTGCTGCCTTTATCTCAGCCACCTCGTCTTCGAGGTCCTCCTCCATGGCCTCCGGATTCTCGCTTCTTCTTCTCTCTCTTTCAATATCCTGAAATGGCAAACTCAAGATTCAAAATTCTGTATCTGACAAATATAAACTATTATATATAAAAAACTATAGCTGATTTAAAGGCCACAATACAAATTTTTTCAAATTATATACCGATATAAAGAACATGATTCAATCATTTGCCCACACGTGCAGTCAACACACAAGTACAACAGTAAGGGAAATTCTTGTAATTGGTTCACCTTGTTACTCATAGAAATCAAATACATGAACATTGATTTTACGACTAATAATAAATAAGTAACTCAAATTTTCTTAAATGTACAAGCAGTTAATTTGCCACATTTGAATTGTTGGCACAAACAGGATTTCATATGCAATTGTAGGCTTGTAGCAACACATGATTATAAAGATAACTTAGAAGTAATGAAATGTTACGCGTAATGACTATTGAGTATGCAAAGCAACTGGAAAAGACAAACCTTTTCAATGTTCTCTCTGATAGCATATTTGCATGCACGTTGGCATATTTCTGTGATGTCGGCACCACTAAACCCTTGAGTGTACTTAGCAAGGGCTCTTAAGTCCACATCTTTTGAAATAGGTGACTTTCTTAAGCATGCTTTGAAGATTTGGTGGCGTGAGTCCTCATCAGGAAGAGGGATGTAAATCAACTGATCAAGACGGCCAGGACGAAGCAGTGCGGGATCAATAATATCTGGCCTGTTGGTGGCACCAATAATGAAAACCGTTTTCTTGGCATTCATACCATCCATTTCAGTAAGAAGTTGATTCAGTACTCGATCAGCAGCACCACCAGCATCTCCTACGCTACTTCCTCTCTGAAAGAAAAAAAGAATCGAACTTGGTGAGATATAAAAAAGCATTCAGCATGGATATTGCAGATACACATTGAAAGATAAAAGAACCTGAGTTGCAATTGAGTCCAATTCATCGAAAAATAGGACACAAGGAGCAGATTGACGAGCCTTGTCAAAGATTTCTCTGACATTGGCCTCACTCTCTCCGAACCACATTGTAAGCAATTCAGGACCCTTGACGCTGATAAAATTGGCCTGACATTCATTGGCAATGGCCTTGGCCAACAAAGTCTTTCCACATCCAGGAGGTCCGTAAAAAAGAACCCCCTTAGAAGGTGACATGCCAAATTTTTCGAACTTCTCAGGATGCTCCACTGGATATTGAACAGTCTGCAAGAAAAATCGGTCCATTCATCAAAGAATGAATTACAACTTCCAGCATTGTAGAAATAGAAAATCAACAGAAAGGACATCGATATATTGAAATACATATACCTCTTGGAGTTCACGTTTGACATTTTCGAGGCCTCCAATATCTTCCCAGCTAACATTAGGAACTTCAACCACCTACAACCCTCAGTGATGCATTAATTAAGATGTTGATCGAGATGAAAAATTCAACAAACAAGGTTCAATAGGAGTTACACATACTGTTTCACGTAGAGCCGAAGGATTGCTAGTTCCGAGAGCGGTCTCAAAATGTTCATTAGTAACAGCCATGGAATTCAGTATTTCTGCATCAATGGAATCGTCCTCCAAGTCAATCACGTCCATCTTCTCCCTGATGCATTGAAGGGCAGCCTCAGTGCATAGAGCAGCCAGGTCGGCACCAACATAGCCATGTGTGTTCTTGGAAATTTTTTCCAAATCAACCTGCAACATCATCAGAGGTTAGATTGGCAGAACAAAATGTGCGATAAAGTAGCAAAAAATCATTAAGAGTTCAGATGATTGAGAACAAAAGCTTTGATAAGTACTGATGGGTTTAATTCAATAAAGAGATAGAAATTTTGAGTTTTACATCTTCAGCAAGCTTCATGTTCTTTGTGTGGATACGAAGTACTTCAAGACGCCCAACTTCATCAGGAACACCAATGTCTATTTCCCGATCAAATCTCCCGAACCTCCTCAGGGCAGCATCGATGCTATTGGGGCGGTTTGTGGCACCAATTACAATAACATGGGCACGGGATTTGAGTCCATCCATCAACGTTAGGAGTTGGGAGACTATCCTTCTCTCAACCTCTCCATGTGTTTTCTCTCTCTTGGGGGCGATTGAATCAATTTCATCGATAAAGATGATGGACGGAGCATTCTTCTCAGCTTCCTCAAATGCCTTCCTTAGATTGCTTTCACTTTCTCCAGCTAATTTAGACATTATTTCCGGTCCATTGATACAAAAGAAGAAAGCACCGGTTTCGTTTGCCACAGCTCGGGCTATTAAGGTTTTTCCAGATCCCGGAGGTCCATAAAGCAGTATTCCTTTTGGAGGCTTGACACCAATTGATTTAAAAAGCTGTGGGTGCCTAAGTGGCAGCTCAACCAACTCACGGATTTGAGCCATCTGTTTGCGAACACCGCCAACATCGTCATAGCCAACCTCATCCAGACGATCCTCATCCTCCCTTTTTACTGGCTCTCCCTCACAGAATATTTCAGTATCCGGGGCAACAACACAGTACTCTGAAGGATCAGACTCAATGATCTTAAACTCCACACTTCTCATCCCTCCCCTCACAAGAAACAGGTCGCCTTTCCTTACCGGTCGGTATGCTTCAAGGAAGTATGCTGCATGTACGATAGGAAAAGTTAGAAATACTAACCAGAAAATAAGGAAAAAAAGAAAGGTAACTTCTGAATTTGGATATTTTCCAGATTTATTTCATACTGATACACGAAACCTAAATTAACTACATTATGAACTTACGTTTAAGGTAAGCATCGAAAAGATTTCCTGTAACCCCTTCAATTGTATCGTCCACTGGAAGAATGTGGACTCGCTTCCCATATTTCACATCAGCACATTGATGGACAGAAACCACATCTCCAAGTCTAACCCTGAGGTTGCTTCTCACAACCTTGTTCATCCGAATCTTTGGTTCATCACAAGTATCATCAGCAAGGGCAATGCAAATTGTATCCTTCCTTTTCTTACCCTGTATCATAATTTTAACAAACAACTAGGAATAAACTCTAAAATAGCATATAAAATCCATGAGATATCATATAACTAAACCATTGGATTCTTAAGATTCCAAGTGGCAATAGGAAATGGTGAAACTAAATTAACGTAATAACATCTTAAGAACCAATTAAAACACAAGTCCCTCTGTAAATTACAAGAACAGAGAAAACAAAAGCAAATGAATCTAAGTTGCTGATGGTATATGCAACAATTTGTAAAGTTGAGTGAAATCACTATTAATGCATTACCAATAACTTAGGCGATTATGCCCGAAGCAATAAGTCAATACACAACTCAAGGTTGCAAAGATCTACCAGCCTGTATGAGAAACAGGCATACCAGACTATTTTTTGGTGATATAACTCAAACTGCAGGTATGAATTCCCAACTTTCCGGCATTTGATATCGGTTGTTCCAAAGTTCTATTTCATGAGTTACTTAAGCTTTTACCAGTACCGTGATATCTAATTTTTCCATTGAGCTTCCATGACTGAGCTCCATAAAAAGACATATCAGCACCGTATGAGGTGCAATAATAAAATAATATTCTATTAGAAACTATGCACATACTTCACAAAGAAATGAGATCAACAAAAACCCACAGGATAATTTGACCTGGAAAACAGGATAGCATCATCAATGATAGAGCACATGACAGGGTAGTATGCATAAATCTTTTATTACTATATACTTGAGAAACATAATTTCACCACCTAAAATTTTTCAACTTCATAACCCCAGTTCCTACAAAATCCTGGCTCCTGGCTACATCGCCCATGGAACAACAACTCAATTATAATTTAAAAAAAACAGCTATTATTAATCAAACACCAAGAAATTTTGCTCTGTGGCCATTTTTCAATACGAAAACAAGTAGCAGAATCACAGAATTCAGAATTAGTCCAGCGACGATTCCCAAATTCAGAATCTCCTACTCTTTCCACTCACTCAAACTTAGTTATTCAAGGACAACGCAGAATAGGCAACAAAACCCACAAAATTATCCCAACGACAAAATACTACACGTGAAAAAAAATGTAAAACCTTGATCAAGATAGTGTCTCCGCGGAAAAGCTGAAGCTTTTCCATAGTTTCAGGGTGAAGCGACACCACAGAATTATCATCATTAATAGCCTCATCAACCACTAATCGATTCGGCGCCTTCTTCCTCTCCAGAATCGCTGTACTAAAATCCCTTTTCGTACCTTTTCTGCACAGAAAAACAAAATCCCACAAAAATTCAGCAAAACCCAGGAAAAAAAAAGAGATCTGAGAATGTATAGAAACACTTACGAATCGGAGGATTCGGCTTGATTGCTCATGATGTTCTGAAACAACAATTCTCTGATGCAGGTGAGAGATTTATGTAAATTGTGCTGGGGCAAGAGAATATCAATCAAATTTTATAAGAAGCATTTCTTGTTGAAAAAGAAAAGGGTAAAATAAAATAAAAATAATAAAAATCGTTGCTTTGTGCCTTTTTTTAACGATGCTTTCTTCGTTGCGGCGGATTCGAATATTAACATCTGGGATTGTAAATAAATCACAATAAAAAAATTTGAATCTAAAAATTATTATTATTATTATTTGTTAAAATTTGGAGATTATTTGTGTTCTAGAATGTTCCTTAATCTTATATTAATTAATATAATAATATGGAAATATGGCCAAGAATCCCCATATTTTTTGAATCGTTTTTAATCCCAATGTTCACATATGAGTTGAATTGACGGGCAACTCTTGGTTATCCACATCAAAGAAAATCCAAATAAAAAAAAAATAATTAGATTATAAAATATAATGTTATTCTAGTAAATTATCAAACAAATCTTATAAAAATATCATCTCTCATGCCCACAATGTTAAAGTAATCACTAGTTTTTTTTATGCAAAACTTTGAAGATATTATGTCACACATCTTAACGAAGCACGAAACTTTTGATTCGATGATATGATCTCTCTTTCATTTTATCTCGGTAGGTTTTTAGTTTCCTCACTTCAACTATTCTTCTTTTAAGAAGATGAAGAAAAACTAGCATACATATACCCCTGCACATTTCTGGTTTGGTAATACTAATTTCACAAAATTGGATGGAAAAACAAAAAATACATGGAAATTTGATTTATGTTTAAGGAAATTATAGAAATCAATAAATATTATCGAAACATGTAACCATAATAAAATATTATTATACTTTTAAGATGCCTACAAGCTACAGCAAGGTGTGAACAATATACAAATTTTGACCATTTATATGTTCTCCACGAAATTTTGACATTTTGGGGGAAAAATGAAAGTGTTATTTTGATTTGAAAGGTCAAGATTCTCGAAATTTGGGTGTCTGTTAAATTTAATTTCATGATTTTTTTTCATTATACTAAGGTTTAGCAGCAAAAATCATCCTATACATTTATAATTTCAAGATTCAAGAAAACAAGCTGCAAAGGAAGAACTACCTTGCTATAAATTAAGTTACAGCAGAAGCATAAATTAAATAGCTTGCTGACAAAGATTTACTCCATTGGGAACCCAAACATGTTTTGCAGATTGATCCTGAATCTCAACACTTGCTCCACCTTTCTTCTTCGTCTGAATCTTGATTTCTTCCATGAACAAGCTGAAGTTTTTCTCCGACGATCCGTCGCTCGGCAAGGCGTTTTTCAATGTCCTCCTCACATCCATGACTGCCTTCCTCAGCTCCTCCGAACTCGTCCGGCTCATCAAATACTTGATCTTTTCCGCCACTTCTTCACGGGTGATCGTCTCCCTGTCGCATAGATTGATCCCGATCCTCCAGTCGTTGACGACCAACTTGCGGTTGGTGAACTGATCCGTGAACAAAGGGAAGCAAATCAAAGGAATGCCGCACCATATGCTTTCAAGAACGGAGTTCCATCCACAGTGGGATAAAAAACCTCCAATGGCACGGTGCGAAATGACTTTAATCTGGCTGCACCATTGAATAATCAACCCTTTTCCTTTCATTTCACTTTCGAATCCAGCTGGGAGAAAATCAATCTCATCGGAGCTCACAATATCAGGCCTAACAACCCACAAAAAATTCACCCCACTTGCTAATAGTCCATGAGCTATCTCCCAAATACCCTGTCTAGTAATGGTGTGAGCATGGCTACCAAATGAGACATACAGAACGGACCCATCCGGCTTCGAGTTTAGCCACTGTGTACAGTCTGACTCGGACCACAGGCTCGTGGAAACCGTCTGGTTTGTGAAGCTAGAGACGATAGGACCAATAGCATAAGTAGGCTGTTTCTTGTGTAGGGCTGAAAGTGTTTGTGACTCCAGTTCTTGAACAGTGTTGCAGATTATAATATCAGCTTTCTTTATGTCCTCAAATGCTCGGTAAATCACCCGATGCACCACCGTCCATATGTCGGCAGCTTGGAGGTAGGACATGAGATCGGTTGGCTTGATCGCCTCAACTCCGGGTATGTAATCGATCATGTCCTTCCTATTCTCTATAAAAATACACATTCTTTAGTTAGGCAAGAAGGCTGATATCTCAAACAAAAAGGTTCAATCTTTATGCATAAGTTCTCAACACTAGTTCCACCCACAATGTTCGCAACCTCTAAATTCAAGATAGACCAAGATGCATCAAAAACCATAATCTTGGGCTTGCCAATATTTCAATTTGCAAAGTTGGCATACAATACATAGGAAATCGACACAAGCTAAAGGTAAAAAGAGAATGAAAATCCCACAGGAAATCAAGAAAATTGAAAAACAGAGCACTAACCGGCGGAGGCGAAGTGGCCATTTGCCTTGAGCAGGTCCAGATGATAATACATAGACAAAACCAGAGCAGGCTCCGTCCAAAACGAAACATTGACCAAATCATGCTTCCGCGCGATCTCCGAGCCCCAAACGTAGAAAGTATCCGCAATCAAACACGTAGGAGGCGGATCAGACTTGCACAAATCCGCCACGAGCTCGTCCACGTGAGCGGAGAAAACGTGGAGCAAGCCCTCCACGAACTGGTCGTGGTTGGAAGATCTGTCGAACGAGAGAGGAAACCCGTCGGACAGCGTGGCGTAGCGGATGTCCAGGCCCGAATCCCGGGCTTTGGTGAAAATGTCGGCGCCGTTTGTCCGCAGCTGGGCCCTGGAAATCCTGTAGTGCACGGATTGCGTGTTGACGAAGGTGATGGTGAAGCCATGAGACGCCAGCTTCATGGCAAGATAAACGAAGGGGTTGATGTGACCCTGGTACGGGTACGGGATCATTATGGCGTGGGGCCTCCGATGGGTTCCGGCCATTTTCGCTTGTTGTACGGTGGATTTGGGATATGGGTTTCAGGTGGAGAGGATGCAAAGGAGGAAAATATATTGGAGCGTGGAGAATTTGGTGGGCGTTTTGTGTGTGAAAATGGCAGTGTCTGAGGCTGAGGACTGTGTGTCTTCGCATTTACATCTGTCGGAGAAAAGGGCTGATTAATTTTTTTAATGTTATTGGCTAACTACCACTGCATCTGCAAGTGCAACTTGGTGGTTGTGGATTATTATTATTATTAAATAAATATTCAGAACAAATACATTTTTTTTTATTATTTCACTTTTTAAGTTTAAAATATGGGGACCATTACTTCTCTCTTTCAGACTTTTGTGTCAAATATCAATATCCGTCCATCAATTTTTTACATTCACTTCTTAATTTGTAGTATATAGCATTAACAGGCAAAATATCTTATCATTATCGGATAATAAATGTTTATCCATTTTCTACGCCCTCAACCATTTTGTTATAAATATTAAGTAGAGTAAACTTTTATTTGGTAACCATTGATTTTGTAAAAAATAAAATAAAGGCTGAAAAATATTGCTTATAAGCAATAATGAACACTATATACCTAAACCATTTATTATGTACTGAGAGTGTAAAAATGTAAACTGTAATAAGTGATTGAGTAAAAAAAAGTTTCAAAAAATTTTCTTGGTTTATCTTCTGATTTTGTTATTTGATTTATGTACATTAAAAAATAGTGATAATTTCATTTTTTATAAGAGAAAAAAATAATATAATAATTATAATATTTGTGGTGCATTTAATAGAGTGACAGGGCCGTTCCTATTTGGAGCAGTGTTTTCATAACTGGACCGGTGATCGAACCGATTTACTTGAAAAAAACGGTCCAACCGGTCGGATCGTTTTAACCGGGCGGTCGAACCGGAAAATCGTTTATATAATTTAATATAATAAATAATATATTTTAAATTTTAAAAACTCAAAAATTATATAAATAGACAAAAAAAATATATTTAACATATTTTGAAAACTAAATAAACATTTAAATATATTCAAAATAACAATGATAATTATAAATTATTTAAATAATAAATTATTTAATTTTTAAAAAACAATAATTATTAAAATAATTTTTTAAATAAAGTAAAAATTCTAAATAATAATGTATATATATATATAAATAATAAATTTAAAGTTTTAAAAATAAAAAAAAATCTTAAATTTTAAAAAAATAAATAAAAAAAATTCGGAAAACCGGTTTTCCGGTTCTTGACCGGTCCAACCGGTTCTTGACCGGTTTTGACCGGTTTTGACCGATTGGACCGGTTTTCCGATTTTTGGAGTTGGTCCGGACCGGAGAACCGACCGGTTTTCGGTCGAATCGGTCGAACCGGCCGGTCCGGTCCGGTTCCAAAAACATTGATTTGGAGGCCGAAGAGTTGTCCGACTCGTGTGCATTTTTTTTCTCTCTTATTTCGTGACTCTAAATATTATATCGATTCCACTTGAATGCTACGTTGTGATTAAAATTTTGAAAATGGTTTGTATTAGAATCTTTGAAGTAATAAAATTTACGGTGTGATACAATTTTCTTAATTTAAAAGTAGATGCGATGTGTACAATGGAAGAGTCTATGTTATCACATGGTTACTGCCTGAAGATCCAACAATTTTTTTTTTTTTTTTGCATTTCAAATATTCATATGAACATCTAAAATTATAAACAATGTTCATGTGCTAACATTAACTATTCCGTGTGAAACCTTTTTGTGACTATATGGTTTTATCAATTATATACCGTCCATATGTTATAAATTATAATATAATATGGATGTAAAAAGATAAATTTTTTTTATGAATTTGTTACTCATGGACAGACAAATTGAGACAACCGACAAGTTGCTGGGGTAGGAATTTATGGGGGGTCGCATAATGGGGAAAGAAAAGTTAATATGATCTTTTGAAGTGTTGTATATATTCCACAAATAATTAAAAGGTTCAATTATTTTTTGTGAATAATTCCTTTAAAAAATATCAACACATGTAAATACTGGGAACGTTGGTCTTGTATAATATTTTAAGAAACGATATATATTTCAATGTCGTTTCTCAATCATATATGGAAATTAAAAATCATATATATATATATATATATATATATATATATATATATATATTATATCCGATAAAAAAAAATCATATATATATATATATATATATATATATAGTGTTGATCAAAACGGGCCCAAGCAATAACGTGGCCGGGGGTGGATTATATATATTTCTTGAAGCGCTAAAACAATAATTTTGCCATCAACAAAGTATATGGCCGATCGACATGGCAACAAAAGAGACATATATATTGGAGTGGCAATTACTTCATTATATTAACAAAACATGCATAGGTAATATTTGAGAGAGTTTTTTAAAAGCACTTCTCAGCTTATCTGTTAACAAAAATTTAAAATTTTGTGAAATTTTGTTAACGAAAAGCTGAGAAGTGCATGCTTACTAGAAGCTCTTCCAAACACTACCATAATCTCATCATAATCAACTTATAAGGAATATTAATGAGAAATTGGTTGGCTGAGGATTTGTATATGTACAAGGTTAATTTCATGAGTGGATCAGCTTAATTAATGAAATACAAATGGATTCCCAGGGAGCAACTTGATATCATCATCAAGAAGTCACTGAGAAAACCAATGTTAATTCCCAGTATCCATGTCGATCGTGTGTTGTACAGAAAAATCGGCCCAGATACAACTACTTGGTATCGATTTCGCTTGCATATTAATAGTACTGATGCTTCTGACCCAAATTGTTTAAACATAAAATTTAAAAGAATGGTTTATAACGAGCTATCATGAATACTTATAGCAACTTGAATTTATCGTTGAAGGACGTACGGATACTATATAAGTTATTATAGGCCCCCATTTTGGAATTGTGTTTATATATACGCGGCTGGCTATTTCTTGATCTTGAAGAGAGTAATGGTTAAATCCTTAAAATCAGCAAGTTCAAGGTTCTTTTAATCTATTTTATGATTGATATTCTTGCAACATATACATAGGAAGAATGAAACTGTTTTGACAGTAATTGAACATGCATGACTCGAGCTTGATGGAATTAAAGTAGTGGATCTTAATTAACAGCTGAAAACAGCATGAAAACATCCTCATCTTTCCCATTTATATATCCAAGAATCTTGATTTTCAAATCCTTCACGAAACCAAGAACTGATGATCCTGTTCGAATAAATTCAATGAATTAAAATTTAATATTGTAACCATTGTTTAAGAGTTGAATTGAATATGCTTAATTAATACATGAAGTTAATGTGAAATTGAAATAGGTGGAATGCATAGAGTATTAGGACTCTATATAAATGTCTCCAACCTCATTAAAAGAAAAAACACAACAAAGATTAATAACAAAAGGTTTCTTTTTATTTTATGTTATAAAGGGTTAAAGGGTGATCACGATCATGCATACTTTCTGTTCGCCGGAATAGCAAGTTTGTGTTTATTTGCTACTGGTACGACCGTTGTATTCTGGGAGACAGACGTCTATACGATCCTCAAAACACCGTCGGTGAGGAGGCGAATCTGTTTTAAGGAAACTGTGTTCTTCACAGGTCTTGGTCACCTACTTGTTAAATTCATTGGAGCCTACCACATTCTTATTCTTTTGATTATTTTATATTTATGAAATTAAATATATAATTTCATTTAATTGTTGAAATTAAATATATTATTTCTAATATATTTGTTCCTCTTTTCATATCCGACTAACAATCTTAAAACAGATTCTTTTCCCAAACATTTGATCGTTTGAGTTGTATTTTCAGACATGGACACTGATTCAATTGTATCAACACCAAAGGTGACTCATTCTGTTGCCAACGTGTCAGCAGCACCAGTTAATGTTCATGCTGCTACAGTGCCGATTAACCATGCTGATAAACCGGAAAAATTCGATGGATCGAATTTTAAGAGGTGGAAACAAAAGATGTTCTTTTATCTCACCACCTTGAGTTTGGCAAGATTTTTGACTGAGGATACTCCCAAATCAGCTGAGGGTGAAGGAGATATGCAGGCTGTTAGTCCGGTTGATGCATGGCACCATTCTGATTTCTTGTGTAGAAAGTACATAATGAATGGCTTGGCTGACTCACTGTATAATGTCTATATTGATAAAAAGACAGCTAAGGAATTATGGGAGTCATTGGATCAAAAATATAAGTCTGAGGATGCCGGAGCCAAGAAATTTATTGTTGGCCGGTTCTTGGATTATAAGATGGTGGACTCCAAGACTGTGATCAGTCAAGTTCAAGAGCTTTAAGTCATCTTGCATTAGATTCATGCCGAAGGTATGGTGTTGAATGAATCTTTCCAAGTTGCAGCTATTATTGAAAAATTGCCTCCGGGTTGGAAAGATTTTAAAAATTATTTGAAACACAAACGAAAGGAAATGAATGTAGAGGAACTTGTTGTTAGGATTCGTATTGAAGAAGACAACAATGGTTCTAAGAAAAAAAAATTTAATCTTGATGTGGCTAAAGCAAACGTGGTCAAGCATGGTCAGAGCTCGAAGGCCAAGAAAAATATTGGACCATTTGGAAGAGGTTCCAAGTTAGGACCTAAGAAAGATACATTCAAGAGAAAATTCTCTGGAAAATGTTACAATTGTGGCGGTACAGGTCACAAGGCTTCAGAATGCAAGAAACCCAAGAAAAATTGAGAGACAAATATGGTGGAGTCCATATCTAAAGAGGTTTCTCATATGAATCTATGTGCTGTTATTTCTGAAGTTAACTTGGTGGGTTCCAACCCATGGGAGTGGTGGATTGATACCGATTCCACTCGCCACGTGTGCTCCGATAAGGAGATGTTTGCTACTCTTGAGGAATCTGAGAACGGAGAAAAACTGTTCATGGGGAATTCAGCTACCTCTGATATCAAAGGTCGGGGTAAAGTGATCTTGAAAATGACTTCTGGTAAAGAATTGACTCTTAACAATGTGTTGTATGTTCCAGAAATTCGAAAGAATTTAGTTTCTGGTTCGCTTTTGAACAAGCATGGATTTCGTATTATTTTTGAGTCAGATAAAGTTGTTTTGTCTAAAAATGGAATGTTTGTTGGAAAGGGATATGTAAGTGATGGGCTTTTTAAGCTCAATGTAATGGCTATTAAGACTAAAATGAATAAAGTGAATGCTTTCGCTTACTTTCTCGAGTCTTTCGATTTATGGTATGGTAGACTAGGACATGTTAATTATGATACTATTCGCAGATTAATTAACTTGAAAAACATTCCTGCATTTCAAATTGACAAAAAACACAAATGCAAGACTTGTGTTGAGGCAAAACTAACAAGATCATCTTTTCAAACTATTGAAAGAAATAGTGAACCCCTTGATTTAATTCACACTAACGTGTGTGATTTAAAATCAGTGCAAACACGTGGTGAAAATAAATATTTTATTACTTTTGTTGACGATAGCACAAGATTTTGTTACGTGTATATTCTCAAAAGTAAGGATGAATCCATAGACAAATTTGTCATCTATAAAAGTGAAGTTGAAAATCAACTCAACAAGAAAATTAAGGTGCTAAGAAGTGATCGTGGAGGTGAATATGAATCACCTTTTGCTGAGCTTTGTGCTCAACATGGAATTAGACATGAAAGAGCTGCACATTATTCCCCTCAACAAAATGGGATTGCAGAAAGAAAAAAATCGTTCTTTGAAAGAAATGATGAATGCATTGTTGTTGAGTTCTGGTTTACCACAAAACATGTGGGGTGAAGCTATTTTGACAGCAAATTACCTTTTAAATAAGGTGCCTCGAAAGAAGCTGGATAAAAGTCCATATGAGTTATGGAAAGGAAGAACACAGTCTTACCAATAATTGCGAGTGTGGGGGTGTCTTGCCAAAGTGGCAGTACTTACTCCAAAGAGGGTAAAGGTAGGACCAAAAACTGTTGATTGCATTTTCATTGGATATACACAAAATAGCAGTGCTTATCGTTTTTTTGTGTATGAATCTCAAATACCTGATATTCACAAGAATACGATAATGGAATCAAGGAATGCCTCGTTCTTTGAACATGTGTTTCCATGCAAGTCTAAAGAAGAATCAAATTCTTCTAAAAGATTATATGAGAAGCTGGAACAAGAAAATGAAGTTGACTATGAGGTTGAACCTCGACGTAGCAAGAGAGCTAGGATAGAAAAATCCTTTGGTCCGGATTTTATTATTTTCATGTTAGAAAGTGGACCTCAAAGCTTTAAAGAAGCTGTGAATTCATCTGAGGGACCTCAATGAAAAGAGGTGATTAATTCCGAAATTGAATCTATTTTGCAAAATCATACATGGGAATTAGTGGATCTTCCACCGGGAAGCAAACCACTAGGTTATAAATGGATTTTCAAGCGAAAAATGAAATCATATGGAACGATGGATAAGTACAAAGCTTGATTGGTAATTAAAGGATACCGTCAAAAAGAAGGGTTTGACTACTTTGACACTTATTCTCCAGTAACGAGAATAACTTCAATTCGAGTGATACTTTCAATTGCCGCTTTGCGAAATCTTGAAGTACACCAAATGGATGTAAAAACAATTTTTCTAAATGGGAATTTAGAAGAGGAAATTTACATGGAATAACCTGAAGGATTTTCATCACCTAGGCAGGAAAACAAAGTCTGTAAATTGGTGAAGTCTATGTATGGCTTAAAGCAAGCACCAAAACAATGACACGAAAAGTTTGATAAAGTCATGATTGAAAGTGGATTCAAAGTCAATGAGTGTGACAAATGCGTATACGTTAAAGACACTGAAAAAGTTTATGTTGTTTTATGTCTTTACGTAGATGACATGTTTATCATTGGAAGCAATGATAAGATGGTTAAATCCACTAAGAAGTTGTTGAACTTAAGATTTGACATGAAAGACATGGGCTTAGCTGATGTAATTCTTGGAATTAAGATCCAAAGAATATCAGAAGGACTTGTTCTAAGCCAGACACATTATGTTGACAAAATTCTTGAGAAGTTCAACAAAGATGATTCTGCATTGGCTAAAACTCCGATAGATATGAGTCAGCATCTATCGAATAATCGAAATGAGAGTGTATCTCAATTAGAATAGTCTCGAATAATTGGAAGTCTGATGTACTTAATGAGTTGAACAAGACCAGACATAGCCTATGCGGTAAGCAAATTGAGTAGATTCACGAGTAATCCAGGAACTGAACACTGGAAAGCGATTGTGAGATTGCTTAGATATTTAAGGTATACTCGTGATTATGGACTGCACTATACCAGATATCCTGCTGTTATTGAATGATACAGTGATGCGAACTGGATATCTGATATGAAAGACTCAAAGTCTACAAGTGGATATGTATTCACACTAGGAGGTGCAGCAATTGCGTGGAAATCTTCTAAGCAGACAGTAATAGCCAGATCACCATGGAATCTAAATTCATAGCCCTTGACAAATGTTGTGAAGAGGCTGAGTGGATGCGTCTATTTTTAGAAGATATTCCAAGATGGCCAAAACCTGTGCCGGCTATTTGCATTCATTGTGACAGCCAATCTGCGATTAGAAGAGCAAATAGTAAAATGTATAATGGTAAGTCGGGACACATACGTCGTAAACATAATACTATTAGACAACTACTCTCAACTGGAGTAATCTCTATTGATTACGTGAAGTCAAAGGATAATCTAGCAGATATGCTAACCAAAGGATTAAATAGAGAGCTAGTTGCAAAATCTTCGAGGGGAATGAGACTTAAGCCTACTGAATAAGTTGGTGCAAAGAAAAACCCAACCTATGCTGGCTGGAGATCCCAAGAACTAGGTTCAATGGGACAACCTACTTGCACTGACTTGGTGAATCACTGTGGGGTTTATCCCCTGTCCATTCCTATGGTGAAACAGTGAAAGAGGAGGATAAGCATATGGCTTTTAATGATTCTTATGCATCAGCAAATGAGCCAAATAAGACAAATTTTTCTTACAAAGAATAACCTATGTGAGAGAGAAGTGGGGCCGCTTCGAATGAATTGCACGGCTCAATTCTAGACCCTCTCACAGAACCAGGCATGTGTTCATGGCCAAAACGAACACAATCATGAGAACAGAAGTGTATCAAGAAGAATCCTGTGTGAAGTATATCAAAGTTTACACAAAAAGCATAACAGTTCAAGGACATCGTGTCTACTGATCAGCCAGTAAAGTAATATATTTTCACAAGAAAAGATTCAAAGGGTAACACCTACCTATCCTATGCAAGATTCAACTGTTGAATTTAATCACCCAATTTTTTTTCTTCTGGATCAATTTTAATTCATGGGGGGATTGTTGGAATAAATTCAATGAATTAAAATTTAATATTGTAACGATTGTTTAAGAGTTGAATTGAATATGCTTAATTAATACATGAAGTTAATGTGAAATTGAAACCGGTGGAATGCATAAAGTATTAGGACTCTATATAAATGTCTCCAACCTCATTAAAAGAAAAAACACAAAGATTAATAACAAAAGGTTTCTTTTTATTTTATGTTATAAAGGGTTAAAGGGTGATCACGATCAGGTATACTTTCTGTTCGCCGGAGTAGCAAGTTTGTGTTTATTTGCTACTGGTACGACCGTTGTATCTTGGAGACAGACGTCTATACGATCCTCAAAACACCGTCGGTGAGGAGGCGAATCTGTTTTAAGGAAACTGTGTTCTTCACAGGTCTCGGTCACCTACTTGTTAAATTCATTGGAGCCTACCACATTCTTATTCTTTTGATTATTTTATATTTATGAAATTAAATATATAATTTCATTTAATTGTTGAAATTAAATATATTATTTCTAATATATTTGTTCCTTTTTCATATCCGACTAACAGATCCATCCGGCCTCGAAGCATTCTCAAGTTTCTTCCTAGACTTCTCCAATATGTCCATGCACCCTAGCTAGCCCATTGGCATGTGGATAGCTTTCAAATGAAGCGTACAAAACCGAGTCCTTCTTAAGTAGTGTTTGAGAGAGCTTATAGGAAGCACTTCTCAACTTTTTATTAACAAAATTTTACAAAATTTCAAATTTTTGTTAACGGAAAAACTGAAAAGTGCTTCTAAGAAGCTCTCTCAAACACTACCTTAGCCTTGCTGTCGAGCCATTCCACGTAATTTGATTCGGGCCACGTACAGATTCATATATATTGCCTTCACGTACATCCTCGATCAAACGCCTTGTGGATTGTTCTATATTGCATGCATAACTTTTGTAGTATCACATTCTTGAAGATATGACATCAAATCTCTTGGTTCTATTGCATCCACATCTCACATCTGGTACGTAATCTATGATATGTCCTTCACGTACATCCTCGATCAAACGCCTTGTGGATTGCCTGTCTATCCTTTCCAAAAAACCATGAATTATTCGCTTAGGGGGGTGCTGGGATTTCTTTCGACTTGACAACTATCACCTTCAATATATGCCTAAGTCCAGCAAATTAAAAAAAAAAATGATTGGAGAATCGTAAAAAATAAAAAAAAAAGGTGATGCTACGTGTACACAGAAGGTTACACGTTGGGTTACAAGCTACACTTAAAATTACATAAATATTTTTAATGTATTTTGGAAAAAAAAATTTCAAATCAAGTGGAGGAATAATTTTGTAATTTCATGTGTAGTGTGTAACTCAATGTGTAAATCAATGTGTACATGTAGCATTTCAAAAAAAAAAATGGTAGAAAAATGCTTGTATATAGGACATGCCCCATACTTTGACTATTTTGACAAGTCTTAGCCAAATTTAGATAATGATTATCTGAAATATTCCTCCCTAATAAAAATTATATTGTCACCTAGCTCTTAAATCTCGACCTAATTTTATCTAAAAAATAGATATATACATCCCGAAATAGCGTCAAATGATATCCGAGATGTATTCTAGGACATCAACACGTATGTCTCGTTTACCACCATTGGATCAACTTTGAGGTAATATCCAAGAGTGGATCCAATGTATAAACGTTCGTATGTAGTTAACCACTAACTATATACTTGATATAGAATTGTATTTTCGCGATGAACGAAATTCTATTTGCCAATTGAGTAAAAGGGTTCTTAATTGCGATAAAAGTAATAAATGTATTTTATTATATTTAAATTTTTATATATAATATAAATATATACTCTTATCTCTGGCTAAAATTTGACTTTTACTCTTATATCTCTATAATTTATGTAGGCTATTGGAATAAAAAAACAATTTTGCTAATTCATGATTGTAAAACGTTTTTATTTTACTCACATTTATAGGTTGGTAATAAAATTAATGTAGAATAAAAGACAATGTTATTAATTCATAAATGGTAAAACTTTGCTCTTTTGTTAATAACTAGTAAAAGTCACGTGCGATGCACGTGAAAACATCTTTTATTGTTGATAATAGTTGTTAAATAAATGAGTTGAGATAAGAATAAATAAACATACAATTAATTAATAATTTTTATGATATTTTAATAAATAGTAAAATTCAATTTAATATAAGTGCGAACAATCTTTGTTCAAAGATTTTATATGTTACAAATCTAATTGAATTTATAGTTGTTGCAAATATTATAATTTTGTACAAATTAGACATTGAAAAAAATATATAATTTTATGTTATGACATATTTAATAAATTAAATTTAATAAAAAATATAATAGTGCGTAGTGTTAAAATATTATTTTACCATTACTGATTATGAGAAAAAAAAATATAAATAATGTATTCTACTGCGTCTTTTTTTTCTTCATATAACCACTTTTATTTTTTTCACGATTTTTTTGTTTGACATCTGATTTTTATTTTTTATAAAAAAAGAAGCAATTTTCTCATCATTTTCAATAATAATTATTGTGATGTTGTATTCATAAATTATTTGCATTTGTATATCTTTATTCTTTGATTCTTTTGTTAGATGTACTTTTTTTATTTTTTATTTTTTGATGATGTCGGAATTTTACCTTGGGTTCGGTCTGGTAGAATGGATCCTCCAAATCCTTTATGAAGCAGGTCAGGTCGGGTACTACCAAGTTCTGCACAAGAAACAACTAGGTCAAGGGGAGCCGAAAGTGTTTTCGGTGTGACCCCTCTGATGTCTAAGTCAGTGTCTTGAAAGCAGAGGGTATAATGAATACGAAAACAGGAGAGATATGAGCATGTGAATGTAAAAGTGAGAGTGAATGTGTGATGAATAACGAATAGTAAGTAATGAATGAACACAACCATAACAGTACTTGTATTTATATGGATAAATAGAGTAAATTACCTAGTCTAATTATAACATGTCATGAACTAGGACTCTTCATCTATTGGACCTTTCTTAAGTCTATCTCTATCTCGTGAATATTCAAAAATATCCCAGTTTATCTCATATATATCAGAGTCCTGCTTGAACTAGAAACGTATGCGCATCGTATTGGTCCTAGCTCGGGTCCGCCTATTAAAGGCAGCCCAGGTCATGACAAGACCTATCATGTAGAAAACTGTGCTGGACCTTTTCTTCTAATAATAATCCCACCATTGGGACAACCCTTATAAACCTATAATGAACGAGTTCGAGCTAGAATAATTTCACGGGATAACAATAGTACCTCCCCGACTGGTCTAAAAGAAGAATTAATTTAGACCATGAGTACAGACCATGATGTGTTTTCAACGAACGGTCTAGATGAAGGTCTGATTAGAACCGAGCTCGAAAGAGCAATAGACGACAATCTGATGAAACCGACCTCAAATAAAGAGTTGTAGATAACAATCGATGTTGCCGAACGGATCGGGCTTTTGAGAGAGGCCGCGAGTTGCGTGGGATTACACGATGCCGAGCTTGGTCGGGCTTTTGAATTGACCACAAATTGCGTGGAATTACAGGGTGCCGAACGGATCGGGCTTTTGAGTTTGACCACGAATTGCATGGGATATGCCAAACTTGATTGGGCTTTGGAGAATACCACTGACGTGGATTTATGATGCCATTGATGTGGACTTTTTGATGCCACTAATATGGGCTTTTGATGCCACTGATGTGGATTTTTGATGCCACTGACGTGGACTTTGAGTGACAGACCTGTCTGGGCTTTGAATACCACTGATGTGGGTCACTAAAGTGGACTTTGAGACCTGTCTGGCTTTGTATACCACTGATGTGGGCCACTGAAGTAGGCTTTGAGTGATAGACCTGTCTGGGCTTTGTATACCACTGATGTGGGCCACTGACGTGGACTTTGAGTGCCAGACCTGCATGAGCTTTGTATACCACTGATGTGGGCCACTGACGTAGACTTTGAGTGCCAGAACTGTCTGGGCTTTGAATACCATTGATGTGGGCCACTGAAGTGGACTTTGAGTGTCAGACCTGTCTGGGCTTTGTATACCACTGATGTGGGCCATTGAAGTGGACTTTGAGTGCCAGACCTGTCTGGGCTTTATATACCACTGATGTGGGCCACTGACGTGAACTTTGAGTGGCAGACCTGTCTGGGCTTTGAATACCACTGATGTGGGCCACTGAAGTGGACTTTGAGTGCCAGACATGTTTGGATTTAGTATACCACTGAAGTGGGCTTTGAGTGCCAGACCTTCCTGGACTTTTTATACCACTGATGTGGGCCACTGAAGTGGACTTTGAGTGCCAGACCTGTCTGGAATTTGTATACCACTGATGTGGGCCACTGAAGTGGGCTTTGAGTGTCAGACCTGCCTGGGCTTTGCATACCATTGATGTGGGCCACTGAAGTGGGCTTTGAGTGTCAGACCTGCCTGGGCTTTGTATACCACTGATGTGGGTCACTGACGTGGACTTTGAGTGTCAGACCTGTCTGGGCTTTGTGAAGTGTTGAACCACATATTGGGCCTTACTGCGAGATTACATGCCCGATGTGATATAATTGAGCCTTACAGCTAGATTGCATGCCCGATGTGATATAATTGGGTCTTACAACTAGATTGCATGCCCGATGTAATATAATTGGGCCTTACAGCAAGATTGCATGCCCGATGTGATATAATTAGGCCTTACAGCTAGATTGCATGTCCGATGTAATATAATTGGGCCTTACAGCGAGATTGCATGCCCGATGTCTGTAAAAAAGGCCCAAACAAAATACAAGACAATAGAAGTACAATATAATATTGGGTTAATTAAACACATTGACTCATATAAAAAAAAGATTTATTACGAGATATCCCATGAATAAGTGCAATTCCTTAATGAACAGTGCATTCTAGCACATATATTCATGGAACATATAATATAAAATTAAGAGTTATCCTTTATGACAGGCAAGCAACATAGCGGAGTCCAATGTGCTTGGAATTTTTGGTGGGCACCGATTTGCAATGTTGTTTGATAAAGGTGACATGACAATATTGTAGTATGTCCCATCCCGACTTACGCGCTAAAGTCCATAGCCGATGTGGGCTTTCATCTGAGAGTATGCTTTTTTTTTTGTTTTGCCCTTTCATTGAATATCTCTTGGCAGTTGCAAATTAGACCTCCATATAGCACTTTAAATCCTGAAATTTACTTGGGAGAACCAACAAACACCTTATATGCACTCGATTAAGGAGAATAGAAAATCACAAAGTTTTATGGACACAACGCATACTAGAGAACAACAAAACCACATGAGACCAAAGCTATGCAACACATATCTGGTTCATATTTATGCACTTTCCTAGCTCTTTAAAAATTTGAAACAAGACTTATCCAACCAAGTAACAAATGGCATAATTGGAGAACATCACCTTATAATTTAGAGAAAGTGACAAAAAGTAAGTTTCATGGGAGGGAACGACGAGGAGCGACAATGTATAGACCCACGAGAGAATCATTGTTGTTTTCTTTCAAGCATCCCGACGACCAAACGGCAGTTCTCAGTGGGAGGGGTCGGCCTTGGGACACGGGGAGGTGAGTTGTAAGAGGAGCAAAAAAGGCAAAGATGTTGGTTCGGATCATGTCCATCCGTGGTGACCTCGACAGTAAAGGTGGCCAATTGTTAAGTAAAAAGGATACCTGATAAATTCATGAGGAAGCAGAATGTGTGCTCTGGGAAGAAAAGACACGGGTAGAATTCTAGAGTAGATGTGGCATGGCGCAGGTGTAAGCCGCTTATCACGCATCTCGTGGTTTGCATGAGTGGGTTAAACAAAGTGCGGACTTGGCGAAAAATTCGATTTGCAGCCAAGGAAATTGTTTTGATTTTCCGATGGAAGATGCTGGGAGTCATAGGTGCCGTCGTGCACCTATGATTTTTCTTTTCTTTTCTTAATTCAACCAAGTAGAAATAAATCAAGTAGAAATAAATCATGGGTTTATATTTCGTTCCCACAGACGGTGTCAATTGATGATTGTTGCGTGTTTTTTGTTCGCAAGCGCACGATGTCAAGTAATAATATAGGAATTAAGTCCAAGTCAATCCCACGGAGAATGAATAGATGATATTATATCAAATATTTGTAACTAATAAAATCCTAATCCTATGTAGAGCTACGAAATTGATCTGATTTTATAAAACTAAAATTTTCAAGAAACAAAACTAAATAACCACGAGTTCACGAGAGAAAAAATCAATAAGCGATAAATGCTAGAGGTTCGACTTCACTTGACTGTCCACCACAATTTATTTCTAATGATTGTTCAATTATCAATTCTTCTAGTTTATTAGCCAAGAATTCCTATTATTTTCTACTACTTCTCTCGAGCGTCAAGAAGAAATTCGTATTCAATAGCAAACTCAATATCCCTATCTAAGTTCAACTATTAAATCCGGTAAATAGCACAATAATTCTTACAAAGGCTTCAATGGAGTTATAGGCCTCTCAAACTCTATAAACACCAATGATGTATTTTCCTACGGTCCTATTCAAAATCGCCTCTCTCGAGTGCTAGATTTCAAATAAATATAACAATTCAACTAATGATCAATTAATTGAACGCAATCAATTCAGAAAAACACAAATAAACCGAATGAAAAATTATAATATATCAATCAAAGTATCAAAAATATGGTTTCAAGTCAAGCTACGTCGTCCCTCTAGACAAAGAAATTATTCATAATGAAAATAAAAATCAAACAAAGCATGTTCTTGAACATCATTCAAAAATTAGGAGAAATAATGAAATAAAAATGAAGGTAGATGATGCTTCTTCGTCTCCGGTAGTCGCTTCGTCCGTCTTCGTTCCAAGAATGCTTCTTCTCCCTATTCCTTGGTCTCTAGCCGTCTCTAGCCTTCAAAAACTCTTAATACTCTCTAAACCCCCGTATCCTCCAGAATAAGTCATAAAATCCCTTTTAAAACTCGATTAAAGACTTTCCATATTTTTGGAGACTGCGCAGCGCTGGAGCGCTAATAATTCGGCGCTAAGGCGCTCAAGTTTCGTATTTTATTTTTCAATGACGGACGTCTAGCGCTGGAGCGCTCAAAATACGGCGCTGATGCGCTCTGGACATGAATTTACGGGCCCTGGAGCGCTGGAAAACTAGAGCTGGGGCGCTACTTGTTCTTCCATTTCACCATCTGCGCAGCATTTTTGTAAAATCATAACTTAAGTTCTAGCCGTCGGATCAAGCTGATATTTTGACAAAAACTTTAAAACATCCTAAACTTCAATTTGAACAGTGGAGATCGGATTTAATGTCTGTAACATTCCTAGTAATTTTCTGAAGTTTGCTGTCCCGTAATTCGGCTTTTCGCTTCTTCTTGCTACTTTTCTTCAAATCCTTGCAACTCACAAAAACAACAACAAATACGCATAATATTCACTCGATACATCACAAAATCCAAGTCAAATCATATATAAATTAAGTGCATAAAATGCACTTATCAAATCCCCCCAAACTTAGACTTTTGCTAGTCCCGAGCAAAATAGTAATGAGCAATATAGTCGACCTCTGAATTTTTACATTTCAAGATTCAATTCACATGTCGGCTAATTTTTTCAAGAGTTCTCGTGTGTGTGTGTGATTTGCCAATCTCATCTATCCACCTAACTTTCGGTAAAATCATGCAATTTGTAAGCTTCATAAAATCATTAACTCCATCCTCAAGTTTCAAAATACTCTCAACCAAGTTCAACTTTTACTCACACAGATCAACAGGACTTTTTCGGTTAACATTAGGCTCAAGCATAATCAGTAGGAGATAAGAATCCATATATATATATCAATGCAAACAAGGACTCATGATGCAAAGCAAAGGAAATTGAATATTTTCAATTTGTGCAGGATTATGAGTAGCTAAAAAATTTTTATTTGCATTGCCAAACATTAGTCTTGGCTTTCTTCTACTCCATACATCTCCATCTTTATGCCTTGTATTTGGACTAGAATTTCAATCCATTTTTTTTTCTTTTCAAGGCCTCCCCTCACCTTACTTTCTCCGCCATTACTTTTCTTTGAACTTTTTAGCTACTCAATTTGTTTTGGATTTTTCATGAATATAGAATGGCTAAAAAAACTCAATAGATTCGAAAAAAAAACGCCTAAATTACTTCTGTGATCTTAAAAATCTACCTCAGTTTCAAATAAAAATCACAAGAGTTAAGAATCAAATCCTCTAATCCACATCACAAATCCACATAATTTTTTTTTAATTGCTAGGAGTATCGAAAATCATGGCATTCGTGCATAAATGTGAGAACTCAAGATTAAATATAGCTAATATAAACTTTTTCAGCACACAAAATTTATTTTCATCATAGGCCAACACAATTACAACATCATGCCTTCAACTCCAACTAACTCATAAAAAATTTCAAATTTTCACAATTTTTAAACACCCCCCAAACTTAAAATTGTGCATTGTCCTCAATGTACAGTATTCATTAAAAACAAGGAACACATACCTTAGGCACCAAGCGTCAGTACTCAGTACCATCTTAATCACTCAAAACTCTTCATCAGGGGTGGCTCCTAAACTCTTTCAGCTCCATACTTTTTAACCTACACAATTCAAAATCATTATTAATGTCTAGTTTCCTCATGATAAAAATAAAAACAAAAACAACTAAAAGAAAATAAAAAAACGCAAAAAAAAAACTAGCTTGGGTTGCCTCCCAAGAAGCGCTTAGTTTATAGTCCATAGCCCGACTTTATTCCAATTCTAGCCCGGTTCCGCTTTGTTGAGGGTCTTCCCTTTCGCTTTCACCCTCCAAATATATTCAACAATCTTTTTAAACTTTGATTTCTTCTTCGTTTTCTTCTTCTTCTTTGGCACCTTCGGATCATTCTTCTTTGAATCTACCTCATGAACAAGTTTTGGATGGTCATCTAGCTTCACAACTCGCTCAATCATGCATAATTCCTCGATGGGTGGATTACTTGATTTCTTGAATATGTTAAAAATAATTCTTTCTCCGTCCACACCCATCGACAACTCACCATTCTTCACCTCAATCTTGGCATCAGCAGTGGCCAAGAAAGGTCTCCCCAATATTAGTGGCATATTTGCATCCTCTTCCATATCTAGCACAACAAAATCCGGCGGAAAAATAAATTTATCTATTTTTACCAAAACATCTTCAATGATTCCAAGCGGATATGTGATAGATCTATTAGCTAGCTGCAATGCGATCATTGTGGCCTTCACCTCGCCAAGTCCTAAGCTCCTGAAAATAGACAAAGACATCAGATTAATGCTAGCTCCTAGATCGCAAAGTGCATTATTAAAATAAGAAGAACCAATAGTTCCAGGAATAGTAAAACTCCCTGGATCCTTCAGCTTTTGTGGCATCTTCTTTTGGAGCACATCACTACATTCTTCAGTTAAGCTCAACACCTCATTCTCATGCAGCCTCCTTTTCTTGGACATCACCTCTTTAATAAACTTCGCATAATTCGGAATTTGTTCCAAAGCATCAGCAAAAGGGATGTTGATATGTATCTTCTTGAAAATCTCCAAGAATTTTGAGAACTGCTCGTCCACTGCCTTCTTCTTGAACCTTTGGGGGTATGGAAGAGGAGGTTTGTACATCGTTTTCTGCTCAGGTTCAGACTCTTTCTCCTCGACCTTCTTCTCGTCAACTGCAACTTTTTCAGACTTCTTTCTCTCATATTTGCCTCTTCATTATCCACCTGCTTCCCACTCCTCAACGTGATAGCATTACACTGCTCCTTGGGATTCACCTCAGTATTACTTGGGAATTGGCCTCTGTTATTATCTTTCAGTGCGTTCGCCAACTGCCCAATGCTAGTCTCCATGGATTGCAATACAACACCCATGTTGGCCACATGCGCCTCTAAGCTGTCAAGGCGAGTCTCAGTCCTCGCCATCCTCTTGCTCGATTCCTGCACAAAAGCATTAACAACATCCTTCAAAGGAGGCTTACCCTCACCCTTATTTGTATTGTATCCCGGAGGAGGATTCAACACATTATTATTGTTAGTATAAGAAAAATTTTCATGATTACGCAGACTAGGGTGATATTGATTGGGTACAGGATTACCTCGATAGTTGTTGTAATTTCTGTTGTTCACATATTGAGCTTGCTCCAGACTCTCAAATCCATCAGCACAATTTACGGCAGTCGCCAGCGATGCTGTCTTAATAGAAACTTGATTGCCTTTGGTCAGTGCAGCCAACTGTATAGAAATAGTAGCCATCTGAGCAGTCAAAGAAGTGAATGCATCAACCTCATGAATTCCAGCAGACTTCCTTATTACAGATCTCTCACTCGGCCACTGATAACTGTTAACAGTCATTTGCTCAAGCAACTCATAAGCATGTTCAGGAAATTTAGAAAATATTGAACCTCCAGCTGCAGCATCCACAGAAATCCTCGTTGGGCCATTCAAACCATTGTAGAATAACTCAATTTGTTCCCAATCCGGAAAAGTATGGTTTGGACACTTCCTAAGCAACTCCTTGTACCGCTCCCAAGCTTCATAAAGCTGCTCAAAATCTTGCTATTTGAAAGTAGTGATCTCAATTTTCAGCTGAGCAGACTTGGCAGGAGGAAAGTACTTAGCCAGAAATTTAGATGTCATGTCTTCCCATGTAGTGATACTCCCAAGAGGTAATGACTGCAACCAACTACGAGCATTGTCCCTAAGAGAGAACGGTAACAATCGTAGTCTGATGGTGTCCTCAGTAACACCATGAATCTTTACTGTGTCAGCAATCTCCAGAAAAGTACGCAGGTGAAAATATGGATCTTCAGTAGCTGCACCCCTAAAATGATTCTGCTGCACCATATTAATCAAAGATGGTTTCAACTCAAAATTATTTGCTGTGATATTCTGCCGAGCTATCCCAGAATAATGAGTATTGATCACCGGTCGAAAGTGATCTCTGATAGGCACCAGAGCATTATTGACAACTCTTTCTCTTTCTCTTTCTCTTTCTTCAGCCATTTGTTGCAACTCTTCTCTTCTAGCTTTTCGCAAAGCTTTAGCAGTTTTCTCGATTTTCGGATCAAAGAGTAGTGACTCGTAACTTTGGCTTTTTCACATAAACTGCATAGACATGGAAAATTTTAAAATTAGAACCAACAAAATAAAATAAAATGCTCTAAATCAAAATTAAGACTAATTAGCACAATTTAATATAAATCAAATAAAATTCAATCCCCGGCAACGGCGCCAAAAACTTGTTGCGTGTTTTTCGCTCGCAAGCGCACGATGTCAAGTAATAATATATGAATTAAGTCCAAGTCGATCCCACGGAGAATGAATAGATGATATTATATCAAATATTTGTAACTAATAAAATCCTAATCCTATGTAGAGCTACGAAATTGATCTGATTTTATAAAACTAAAATTTTCAAGAAACAAAACTAAATAACCACGAGTTCACGAGAGAAAAAATCAATAAGCGATAAATGCTAGAGGTTCGACTTCACTTGACTGTCCACCACAATTTATTTCTAATGATTGTTCAATTATCAATTCTTCTAGTTTATTATCCAAGAATTCCTATTATTTTCTACTACCTCTCTCGAGTGTCAAGCAGAAATTCGTATTCAATAGCAAACTCAATATCCCTATCTAAGTTCAACTATTAAATCCGGTAAATAACACAATAATTCTTACAAAGGCTTCAATAGAGTTATAGGCCTCTCGAACTCTATAAACACCAATGATGTATTTTCCTACGGTCCTATTCAAAATCTCCTCTCACGAGTGCTAGATTTCAAATAAATATAACAATTCAACTAATGATCAGTTAATTGAACGCAATCAATTCAGAAAAACACAAATAAACCGAATGAAGAATTCTAATATATCAATCAAAGTATCAAAAACATGGTTTCAAGTCAAGATACATCGTCCCTCTAGACAAAGAAATTAGTTCATAATGAAAATAAAAATCAAACAAAGCATGTTCTTGAACATCATTCAAAAATTAGGAGAAAGAATGAAATAAAAATGAAGGTAGATGATGCTTCTCCGTCTCCGGTAGTCGCTTCGTCCGTCTTCGTGCCAAGAATGCTTCTTATCCCTTTTCCTTGGTCTCTAGCCGTCTCTAGCCTTCAAAAACTCTGAATACTCTCTAAACCCTCGTATCCTCCAGAATAAGTCATAAAATCCCTTTTAAAACTCGATTAAATACTTTCCATATTTTTGGAGACTGCGCAGCGCTGGAGCGCTAATAATTCGACGCTGAGGCGCTCAAGTTTCGTATTTTATTTTTCAATGACGGACATCTAGCGCTGGAGCGCTCAAAAGATGCGCAGGGGCGCTCTGGGCATGAATTTACGGGCGCTGGAGCACTGGAAAACTAGAGCTGGGGCGCTACTTGTTCTTCCATTTCACCATCTGCGCAGCATTTTTGTAAAAATCATAACTTAAGTTCTAGCTGTCGGATCAAGCTGATATTTTGACAACAATTTTAAAACATCCTAAACTTCAATTTGAATGGTGGAAATCGGATTTAGATGTCTGTAACATTCCCAATAATTTTCTGAAGTTTGCTGTCCCGTAATTCGGCTTTCCGCTTCTTCTTGCTACTTTTCTTCAAATCCTTGCAACTCACAAAAACAACAAAAAATACGCATAATATTCACTTGATACATCACAAAATCCAAGTCAAATAATATATAAATTAAGTGCATAAAATGCACTTATCAATGATGTCGGAATTTCACCTCGGATTCGGTCTGGTAGAATGGATCCTCCAAATCCTTTATGAAGCAGGTCAGGTCGGGTACCACCAACTTCTGCACAAGCAACAACTAGGTCAAGGGGCACCAAAAGTGTTTTCGGTGTGACCCCTCTGATACCTAAGTCAGTGCCTTGAAAGCAGAGGGTATAATGAATGCGAAAACATGAGAGATATGAGTATGTGAATGTAAAAGTGAGAGTGAATGTGTGATGAATAACGAATAGTAAGTAATGAATGAACACAACCGTAACAGTACCTGTATTTATAGGGATAAATAGAGTAAGTTATCTAGTCGAATTATAACATATCCTGAACTAGGACTCTTCATCTATTGGACCTTTCGTAAGTCTATCTCTATCTCGTGAATATTCAAAAATATCCCAGCTTATATCATATATGTCAGAGTCCTTCTTGAACTAGAAACGTGCGCAGCGTATTGGGCCTAGCTCGGGTCGGCCTATTAAAGGCAGCTTAGGTCATGACAAGACCTACAATGTAGAAAACTGGGCTGAACCTTTCCTTCTAATAATAATCCCACCATTGGGCCAACCCTTATAAACTCATAATGAACGGGTTCGGGCTAGAATAATTTCATGGGGTAACATTTTTTATGCAGAAAATAATTCTTTGCAAAAGTAAAAATAATTTCATTATCTCCAATCTTCATTCCCGTGTTATTGTCTTCTATTACTTATAAGTCGATCGTTAATGATCAACGATGTTATTAGGCGTTCTCTTTTATTGTTATTTTCATGTTGAATTGTTCAAAATCTACTATTGCAATGATTTTGTTGCTAAAATTTTTGCTTCAATTTTGAATGTTTTCGATTAAAAATGTTAACATTCCGTATTTTATTTCAGCAATCTTGTCCATTTTGAGAATAAATGTATATTTTTTTTTATTTGGTGTCTCTAAAATATTGTAGTATATTGAAGTGTTGTTGTCCATTTTGAGGAGACATTGGAGACGAGTCTTCATCTCTCAAATTTATAGTTTCTGAGGTAAAAAGAGAAGCACAAATGATTTTTCTTTTTTTCCCCTTGATCACTTATACTTTTTGCAATATCCATTTCGGTTGATATTTCAATATTTCCAAACAATGCTCAAATATGAATTCAAGACTTTTATTCTCTTTCTAGCTAGTTTTGGCTAGTCTAATCTGCAAAGAATAAAAATTTTACACGAATAAAAAACATACAAAATCTAAAAAGTGTTTGCATATAAAAAAAAAAACTTAATCCCAACAAATGTATACCTTATCATTCTCATTATGACCACTTTCATGCAAACTTTCAATTTGAGCCAAAAACAAGCACATAACTTATTCACTGAATGTTGAATAGTGCTTCGACGATTCGTTAGTGAGTGAGCGGTTCGTTCTTGAAAATTAGGTTTCTTGCATTCATGGTAGTATTGATGTTCCCTACTCCAAAATATAGTGGATCTTTTTATCGTTCCCAACAATTGCATCTAAGCTCGTACAAAGTCAACCACTAACTAATATTTTGTCTTCGTTGCGAGTGAAATTCACACCTCGTTGAGTTTTTTTACTAGTACCTTCAGTGGTAGTTTGAGGAGTCGGAGTAAATGTCACTAAATCATTTAGAAAGTTTGGATCTCTATTTTGTAAAAGTTTAATGTCACCACTTTGAGTATCTATTGTGATAAACATTAATTAAATGGTTTGTCATATAATCAATAAATAAAAATTCATTTACAACAAGAATCACAACCAAAAACGTTATTTCAATGAGTTGATTTCGCCAGTGTACTCTAGACTCAAACACGTCTAAAAAGTAACACCCCATTCTTCATTTTAACTTCAATATCCAATAATTCAATATCAATATCTTCGACTCTCTCTCTCAAAAAGTAATATTTTCTCATAAATCTCTCAATTCAACAAAATTCTGTAACACCTCAATAATAATTATCATTATATAAAGTCATATAACCTAAACTAATTGTAGTAGTCCAGAACTTGCATTGAAAGAAAAATAAAATAAAGAGGAGCAAGAATATTTAACCCGTACTACAGAAACTCAAAACAAATAAAGATAAAAAAAAATCCCACAAAGGAAAATATCGAAGACACAACTATGCCGAATATTTATAACAAGATCAATCTGCAAGAATGACCAATGATGTATTGCAAGATAAGAAACGATGGCTTTTCATTTACCTTACTAAAACAAAGAGAATGCCCGATCGATGATGCCCAAGATACAAGAATGGCCAAGAGTCCGGCATCCGTAAATCTTCAATATATTTGTTGTTAAAACGGAGAAAAATAATTGAGAAAAGAAGAAGAAACGAGGGTTGAAGTATGAAAGGGAATATGAAGCGAGAAAAAAAGGGGAAAATGAAAAATAAGATGGAGGAGAGAAAAATAATATTTTATTATTTAAAGAATAGATCTCATTCTCCAAATTTACAGATTTATTTTTCATAAATTATAAATTTAGGGAATTTATTAGGTAGCTGATGTAGAAGATTTTTTAGTGCAAAATCTAAATTTTAAGGTAAATTTTTGTTTTAAAGATACTGATGCGAATGCTCTAATGATCTTTATTATTTTTTTATGAGATAGTCAAAATCTTTGAAATATCTACTACTACTACTACTACTTCTATTATTATTATTATTATTATTATTATTATTATTATTATTAATATTATTTCTAAAAGTTAAAAATAAATTTCACAAAATTGAAGAGTATACGCGTTAAATGATCTATAACTAACAAATCCCGCTAGAGTTAATTAGCACGTTTTCTGACTTTCATGGCTCAATGAAAATAAATAAATAATTATTAATTATACGGGTTATATTAAGGGAAAATTATTTTAAAATCCCCAAACCCAAATATTTCTTTCTCTTAACTCCCTACACTCCAATTTCTTTGTTTCAACTCCCTAGTGGTCCCCAAATTTGTCTTAATAAAGTGTTTAACATTTAATCCTTTGTACGTGGCATTGTTTTACCTATCGAACCAGTTCAGGCTAAGCCGAACTATCGGTTACGCAAGGTTTCCAGCCGATATACTCTGGATTAGGGTCCAACATGCTTCCGTAAGATGAATTAAATTCAAAAACCTCTTTGACCATAGTGTCGTCGGGTCATACCTGCCGAGTTTTACGAAGTGCTCCTCACACTCCAACCACGCAGTCGCAACAGATGGTTTCTGCACAAGCTCCTTCAACGACACCCAGCACAGCCTTAATTCGTTTTCTACCTTAAGGCGTATGGTATATGAATTTAATTATAAAATATGAGCATGAAAGAACAAGAGACTTTAGAAAAATTATTCAGACATAATATTATTACATAAATCAACTCCTTTGAAGAGGAGAAGACAACTTGTTTAGCTACTCATAGTAGCCTTGTTCTTGAAATACATAAACGAAAACTTATATCAATAGAAAGAGAAATATTATAACAATTTATTTGTAAGAAAACTGAAGGGAATGATCGATATCTTCAGCTTCCTTGAACGCTTGTATTTATAGCTGAGGTTCCACTCGTTTCACCGAGAAACTTCAGGGAATCTTACAGCTGTTTGTCTTGTCCTTTTATGCCATTATTAATGGCATATTTAGCTAGTAGATGAGTCACCCATTATTCACCTTGTCCTGTTATGCCATTATTGATGACATTGTTTGTTGGTGGATGAGTCACATGTCGTCCTTTTTCTTTTGGATTTATGCTCCTCACATGTCTTCTTTATTGTTGTCGGGGCATCTTCTGCTTTTACATTGGTCCCCTGAAAAAACGCATCTTTGGTGGTCCCTGTCCACCTTTGCTTGTCTCAAAAAAATCTTTTCGATCCGTTCGGGGTTTGAATGTTTTTCCGAACTCTGGCTCCTTCTGATCAGAACATTCTGGGCAGATAACCTCAGACCATCTTCCTATGTGAGCCATGTTACAAAATTTTTGGCGAGTTTCTTTACTCCCCGGCAGCTTGTTGTTCCACAAAAAGTTTCTCTTCTTTTCGAAGAGTTCTTCCGCGAAAGCTGTAGTTTTTCCTGTCATTGTATTTAACAGGAACGATCCATTCACAGAATTCTGGTAGAATTTGAACGAAAATTTGACTTTGTCCATCTCGGTGAGACAGACCCAAATACCCCATGCCCTTCTGGTTGAGATTTCATTTTCTCCAAAAGTGGACACCAAAGGTATTTCTTCAGCTTTAGGATCCTTGATAAATTTATGGCCCGTCATATCAGGTCTCCTTAGCTTGATGAAATGAAAGGGTTCATGTGATCCTTTCCCTGTTGGCTCTGGAGCTGCACTAAATAAATATAGTTCTAGCACATCTCCTCTTGACAAATGATCATTATTTGTCCATTTTTTTGGACTGCTTCCTGGATCCATTTTGGTAACTGTGATATCTCCGGGAAGCTTGGTGACGTTGTATAAACTGAGGCCAAAGCCCCAAATTCATACCAGAGTTTTACATCCTTAGGATTGACATTGTTTTTTAGCCAAACCCTTGGATATATTCCTGCAACATCAACCCTGCAAGTGTTTGGGTTGATTTCACTCCTTGTCTTTAATTTCTCCCACTTCTGTTGATAAACCTGGAATGGAGAAATAATAGCTGGATTAGTATCAATCTTATATTTACCCTTGTCAGTATTGGGCCTAAGATTGATCTCTTTCTCTTTTACCCCAGAGGCAGAGGGTTGACTTGATGAATTATTCTCATCAATTGTTTCTTCATCCAATTCATCAAAAGCTGATGATAGATTAGCACTTGTTTCTTGGGTTTTGGAATCTTCAACCCTTTGTTCTACAACCAGTGGCTGTGTTTTTTCTTCTTGTAAAACCAATGGTTTTAACTTTTTCTGTTTATGAGAAACCAATGGTTTCTCTATAGCCTTAACAATTGGCCCTTGAATAGCAGCCCATAGTTGAGTTTGAGCTTGCATACATCTAGTAATTCGATTAGATACTTTGATCTGATCAGCTTGTTGTAACCTACCAGCCATTTCAGCATTAATGACTAACTGGTTGAACTCGGTTTGAAGTAACCCAAGGTGTTCCCTGAGATGCCTCTGCATTTTCATGATGGAATCCACGCCACTGCCTTCCATCTCTTCTTAAGAAATCTGCAAGAATATTTTCATGAGATTTAATAATAACAATATCAAAATATAATTTTGACATAATGATTGCCATCTTAATAACCTAGCTTTCTCAGGTTTAGATTCAATTTTATTTCTTAAGAAAGCTTTTACCTGGGTGTTATCAACCTTCAGCGTGAATTTTTTAGCAAGTAAAAATAATGGCCATTTTTCAAAAGCCCTTTTAACTGCATAAAATTCCTTCTCGTTGATATGTCATCTGATGGCCTCTGATTCTGAAAAAAGACCGCTACAGTATCTGCATGGTATTTCTCCATCTGGAGTGATCTTGGTAAGGACAGCTGCCCACCAATCATCACTGGCATCTGTGAATAATATCAGATCATCTTCATCTACGGGTATAGCCATTTTTGGGAGATTCTTACATATCTCCTTTAATTGGTTTACCCCTTTAGTATGGTCATCGGTCCATATAAACCTGGCATCCTTTTTTAACAAAGGACTGAACACCTTTCTGTACATTGCTAGGTTGTTTATGAACATCCCTGCAAAATTAACTACTCCTAGAAAACTCTGGAGTTGTTTTACATCTTTGAGTTTATCTGGAAAATTTTTTACCTTTTCCACAATATGGGGTTGTAGAATTATTCCAGTTTCATCAATCTCAATACCAAGGAATTCAATTTTCCTTGTTGCTATGACTGCTTTCTTTTCAGATAAAACCAGTCCTTTTTTTTTACAAATCTTAGAGAAAATCTCTAAGTGTTTAACATGTTCGTCTATGTTTTTTGATGCTATAAGAATATCATCAATATAAACAAACATAAAGTTGAAATAATCTTTAAAAAGATTATCCATCTTTCTTTGAAATATTTGGGGTGCATTGGTCAATCCCATAGGCATAACTTCCCAAATATAGTGTCCTTGTGGAGTAGAGAAGGCTGTGAATTTCTTACTGCCTTCTTCCATTCTTATCTGGTAGAATCCAGACTTACAATCAAATTTTGAGAACACTCTAGCATTTCGTACATAGCTAATTAGATGTTCTCTACTGGGTATGAAGTACCCATCAAACTCCAGGATTTTATTAATACCTTGGTAATTAATAACTAACCTGAGTTTTCCTCTTTTTATTTCACCATGATTTCTGACCAGAAATCCTGGGCTGCTATATGGTGAAACTCCTTCTTTGATTAGACCAAAGTCCAAATGTTCCTTGATAATCATTCTCATATCCCTTTGATCTGTTATGTTCATTGGGATAGGCTTATATCTGACGAATTCATACTCTTTGCCTTCCTTTAGAGTAAGATTGGTTTTGAGTTGATTTCTATCCCACCATGCCAAAGGGTGCTCGTTGTAACTTTCTTTGAGCCTCTTTTTGACATCTTCAAGGGATACCTTATTTTCTAACTCTATATCTCTGTGATGTAGAGTTACCTTGAGAAACTCCATATCCTCTGTTTGGAGTTTTTGTTCTGTTGTTATTTTCAACATGGTTTCTCCAAACCTCCTTGGATCTTTCATTTTTGGGTGAAAAAGTTGTCCTTTATCACCACGCTGGCTGCGAAATATTATCGGCAATTGTCGATAAAAATCAACTTTGAGTCTTTGAACGATAATTTTATGATCACAAATTGTAGTGAACATAAGTCTTCTTGACTCATTGTCTTGTGTGTACTTCTTAAACATTTGTAAGAAGTTATTTCCTAACAGGATTTCAGCTCCTGTATCATGGAAATAGATTGGTGGTGTCTTTACCTTGTATCAAGGTGTCTGCCCTGCTCCTCCCATAAGGATCTCTGCTTGTTTTATTCCTTTGCAAAGAATTAAAATTCTTCGAGAGAAATCCCGTCCAGCAATTTTTGGCAAATCTTCTTCACATTCTTCAGGGAAGACTCCTCTTTTTGCTGTACAAATTCCTGCTCCCGAATCGATATAAGCTGCAAAGTATTCAGCCTTATATTGTTCATACAACATCCCTATCGGAATGTATATGGAGAAAGAACTTGTTGCCATTTTTTAAAGGGATTACTAAATGGCCCTGCCATTTTTAACAGACTGTGTTGTAACTCAGTAATCCGATTAAGACTATTCACCTTTAGTCTTCCTAAGGCTTCAGAAGGTAGAGTATGGTTACTCCTTTCTACGTCTTCAATGCGTTCTAGTAAATCATGTTCATGACTTACTAATTTTAACAGTTGCTTCTTCCTCTGTTTGTAAACAGAGTTTTCGAATCTGATTAAGGGATTGACCCTTATCCAATTCTCTTGGTTTTTCATTTCGTAGAATTCTTATTGAATCCTCCAAGTCTTTTCTTTTGCCATAAACTCTATTCCTTTTTCAAGGCGTTTCCATGGTTTATGATCCTCCAGAAACTCTAGGCCAAGAATGAGCTGATCCACATCTTTTCTTGGAATTCCACATATTTGAACTTCCAATTCTCCAATATTTATCAATCCTTGGTAAGTTCCTTTTTCATGTTGTTCCAAATAGTAAATCGAGTTACAAGGGAACTGGTTCCGATGACTTGTAATATCGAATACTATTTTCACTTCTTTCCATCCTTCTGGAGATCTAAGTTTTCCTATTATAGAAAACTCTTTTTCTTCTGGTGGAATTTCTTGAATAGGAGATTTGTCCCATCTCCTACTTGTCATTCGGTTTCCTTGAAAAGATAACCTTCGAGGTTCTATTTTAAGGTCTCTGTATAGAACCGATCTGTCTTGAATTTGAATGTCTGTTTTCTGAATTAAAGGAAACTCGATTCTTTTTGGGTATATTGCATGAGCAACTTTCCCAAAGATCTCTGGAATTTCAATGAACTCATTTCTAATAAATAATTCAGAATGATGAGTATTAGAAAGAGCATATGAAATTTGATATGTAATAGAATATGGTCTATTACCTTCCTTCATCAGTCTCTTTTCCTTGAAGTTTTGATGCAACGTCAAGGCTCGACTAAAGTCCCTGTCAGCTAAATTGTAGGTTATTCTTGGATAGATAACTCCTACAATTTTTCCTGCACAAAGATTTCCTGAGATAGTACTCAGGACAGCATCTTGAATATTCCCCATTATTTTATCGCATACTACGATATCTATGGGTGAATCTATTCCTTCTTTAAAAGTTGCCTTGATCATTATTTGGATTGCTCCAATATGAATCCAAGACATCGTCCTTGCTACCTCACCTTTCAACTTTTGCAATTCCTCTCTTATTTCTTCAAAAGGAATTAACTGCATCTATATTTGATTACTTGTTAACTCCATGGAGATTGCCATTTCCCTTCTGGATACTTTGTAAATCAAATTATGTCTTCTTTGTCTAAGCCCTAGGTTGCCTAAGACTCTTTCTACTTGTCCTGTCAAAAATCCCTGGTACTTTTGTAACGTTGGATTTTTTCTCATAATCCTTTGGACCATATTATGAGATATCGTATTTTGGCTAAAGAATCCAGCCAAACTTTCATGTGTTTCATGCCGAAACACTTCTTCTTTATTCTGATTCTGATTCTGATCCATCCTCAGAATCTTCTTGACTAAACAATATATCTTCTTCGTATATGCTTTCATCTGAAGGGATATCCTCAAATTGATATACTTGGACTAGATCTTGAAAGAAGACCGCATCATTCATATCTGGTGTTGCTTCAAAGAGTTTAACTCCTTTTTTCTCGTTTTCTGGACAATTTGTAGATATATGTCCTCTTGCTCCACATGTCCAGCAGTTGCAATCCTTGAAACTTTCACTTGCTCTTGTATGAGTTCTTCTGAAAGTTCTTCTTGATGGTGTTCTTCCCCTGCTTTGTAATGAGCTTGTTACTGGGGATGTTCTTGTAGGTCCACTTCTTTTTCCTGACCTATAAGATCTGGCCTTTTGTTTGGACCAAATTGTTCTTGGTTTACAAGGACTTCTCATTCTTTTATTGTAGGGATTACTTCTGAATTTCTTCCTTTTAAATCCCTGTGATCTGTTTCCAATGATCGTTGGAAGATCATTATCTTTACAGCATAAAGGTGTACGTTTATTTATACCCCTTATTTTCTTGTAGTTCTTCTGTAATGCTGCCATATGGCACCATTCTGCCAATTTTCCTTTCAAAAAGGACGCGCGTCTTGCCAAAGTGTCAAGATGACCTGGAACGTATTCTTTAATCAACATTTCTCTCCAGGGACTTGGCATTTTTGCGAAAAATAGCTGAATAGCTACATTTTTCTCGACTCCTAAATTCCATCTATATTTAGTGAATAACATAATGTATTCATCAACTAAACAGATATCATGTAACTCGAGGCTATACAGAGCTTGAGTATATCTTCTCTTTTTCTCTGTATCTTGATTGTTGAAATAGTCTACCCCTATGAATTGTGCTTTAAATAGGGTGGCCATTTTTTCTCCAATTTCGCTGAGGAATTCTCCTGCTAAGATTGATTTCTTTGTATCTAGCATAGTCATCTCCCAAGCAATCTTGACAGATCCCATTAGACTCATTTCTAGAAGTTTAATGAATCCTTCTTTATTGAGATCTAATGTCCCTGCTGCAATTCTCATAGCTGACGTCCAATCATCTATAAGATCTTCTCTGTTTTTGAAGTCCAAAACATCAAGGTTTAACATAACCCCGTAAGGATGTATTGGATCTAAAACAGTTTTTCCATAAGGAGTTTGATGGAGTGGGATTTTACTCCTTCTTGATCTGGTTCCTGCTGGATGTGAATTTTTTCCAACCTGAAACTCATTATGTGGTTCTTCTGTTTTAACCACATATATTAGGGGATTCCCTATGGGTTGTTCACTCTCAGGGGAGTTCATTTTTAGATCTACTACTTTGAGATTCGCAAAAGAATCCGCGAGATCTTGTAGATCCTCGAGATTTAATCTCTCTAAAGTAGTCATCAGATAGTGTTTTTCTCTGATACTGCTTTTATAAGATTAATCATCCTTTCATCATCAGTTAAAGGTTTTTGAACCATTTTGGTTTTACCTTTCTGATGTAACAACGGTTCGGTACCAAACGAGAGTGGTAACCTTCCTCCTGTATTTCCTTTTCTAGAACCTGAAGTTTGTTCTAGATTTGTGATTTTAGTTTGAAGATCTTTTAGGGTTACAAGAATTTCTTCTTGTTTCTTAAGGATTCCTTCAATCTGCCGAGGTATTTCATACAACTGATTGCTGTAATATTGTACCGTCTTTTGAATTTTTTTTAAGATCTCCGGAGAGTTTAGAGGAATTTGGGGTAATTTCTAAAAATTAAGAGTTAGAAATCATCTTTCTGTCGTAAGTAATCTATTGTGAACAAATTAACTTGTTTATAGGATTTCATATAAATAAAATCCTCTTGATTCAAACCTTCGTTTGAAGTCATCTTTTGTAAAAAATCTTCTCCTCAACAAAAAAAAATATGAGTTAACGAATAATATTAAGTCTGAATATTTAACCTAAAGCTCTGATACCATTTTTGCGGATGATTCAAGTACCATAATTGAGCACAAATATTGCATAAATGGAGTACATAAATGCATAAATTGGGTACAAGAATTAAACATTAGATTTGAACAAGTTTGGTGGTCCTAGGGAGTTTTAAGAAAGAATTTTTATTGTAGGGATTTATAAAAAAGTTAGGTTTGGGTTTAGGAATTTATTCACAATTGACTCTTATATTAATTTTTATCAATTTACGAAACACATTCCTAAATTTTTAATTTTGTTGGAAAAATCATAAGCATTTAATTTACCTCGAGTAAAATTGGTTTTCTCATATTTTATAAACTGACCAAATATGTACAATCTTTTGGCTCATGCGGCACATCCAAAGTTTGAACTTTTATTAAAAAAATATGTATGAGTTGTTCAAAAATTAAAGAATAAATAACGATGATGATGATATTATAGCCATACGCAATCGTTTCCTATTACAAATAATATATATATATATATATATATATATATATATATATATATATAATTTTGCTATCCTGCCCACATAATGTACCCACCATGAGGTGACATTCAACTATTGGACGCACAATTCATCACATCCAATAGTTGAGTGCCACCTCATGAGGGGTATATTAGGTGGCACAGTGAGTGGGCAGGATAGCAAAATTGTATATATATATATATATATATATATATATATATATATATATATATTGAATTGGACTTGGATTTGAGATAATTGAGTGTCGTCATTAATTCATGACATTAGAAGTCATTTGTGACATCACACTGTATCAAGACGAATCTTTTCAGCGTGCTTATGTCCTCAGTCACACGCACCCTCACTAGTAGAATTTCTGCATATTACTTCGCTATTTTTTACTTCGGCGATCATTATTACCGAAGTAATACATAGTTATTTACTGCGGTTGTAAAACTAACGAAGTAAAATGCACTTTTAACTTCATCAATTAAAAAAACGGGCTTCACTTAAATTTTTAAGTAACTTTTTACTTCATCAAATTAAATTTGATGAAGTAAAAAGTTAAAAATAAAATTTTTAATTTATATTTGGTGAAGTAATAGGTTGATCGGTATAATTCTCTACTTTCATTTTTTCCACGAACTTATACGTCTCTCCCTTTCTCTCGATCTCCAAGTGCAAATCCATTTATCAGGACTTCCCCTGTCGTCTCCCCCCTTTCTTTGTTCCATATGAACATTCAAGCATGTATGGATATATGATGCAACGAAGTCATATATGTTCTATTACTTCGTCGTTTAATGAATCAACGGAAGTCATATATGTTCTATTACTTCGTCACTTAAGAAAACTGCCGAAGTCAAATACGCGCATTTAATTCGTCTATAGATGTTATATTACTTCGTCACATAATGTAAATGCTGAAGTAAAAGGCATGCTTTTACTTCAGAACCGGTCCAATATTAAGCGAAGTAAAATGGTACCCTATTACTTCAGTAATTTCATGCCTAATACTTCGGTTATTAAGCGAAGTAAAATGGTACCTATTACTTCACGTGCATCTACTTCGGTACTTATCTATCTACGACTTCAGTTAATATGCGAAGTAAAAGGCATAAATTCTACTAGTGCCTGAGAAACTTTCAAGGGGGATACTCATCCTATAATTTATCCAAGTCAAGCACGCTTAACTTTGGAGTTATTATGTGATGAGCTCCCGAAAAAAAGATGCATTTTTTTTTATATGAGTAGTATCTATTAAATCTTTTAAGTCCTCCTCAACTATGTAGTCTCATACCTACACATTCTTAGAATCCCTCTCATTCCGGCACGGCTCGATTCATTCATGTCTTCCTTCGTTTAGAAGTCTGTCAGGAGCCGTTCATTGTCCGTTCAACTCCCCGCCCTCTTCAGCCCCGAGCGTCACATGTTATTAATAAAAAAAAAGATTGAGACGTTTATGGAATTAAAAAATAAAAAAGATTGAGACATATTATCGATTTTTCTCCCTCCAAATCATCTTTATCTCATAATTAAAATTAATTTTTTAAATAAAACAAAAAATAATAAATTATTGATGAAAAAATAATATTAAATACAAATTGTTCGAATCTTATTATATATATTTCATATAAAAAAATTTTAAGAACGTAAAATTATATTTTAGATAAATATTAATATATGTGCACACGTTGTATACGTATATTGTCTATTATTATCACAAACATGAGCTAGCTTGGATATGTTAATATAATCTCCCTCGTATTTTTTTTAATCATTTGATAGTTATTTAATTAAAAAATACCTCATTTACTTTTTTTCGTTTTCTACTTTGGCTAAAATTTATTTATGAAAGCATTGTAGGGTTATTTAAATAAATATAATAAATTTAAATTTATTTTAACAAATATAACAAATTTTAAAATTTTAAAAAAATATAATAACATGGTGTTTGAGACCCCGCTTCATTGAGGAGTTGGGGTTTGAGACCCCGACTCCTCATTGTATATACATTTATATTTTATATATATATATATATATATATATATATATATATATTTTCAATTTTACCATTATTATTTTTTGATTTTATATTTGCATCTATAGTTGTTCTACATGTTTGGAAAAAGTTTGTAATAATTGAACTTTTATAAAATGAATAATAGTCAAAATAGTCTTGTACGTTTTTTTGTTTTGTGATTTGGTCATGTAAGTATTCAATTTTGGATTTTGGCTTTGTAAGCTAAGTTATGTTTTGATATTTAGTCTTTTTTTATTTAAACAATATTTTTATAACCAGGTCAGTGATCGAACTGGTCTAATTTAAAAAAACGATCCAATCGGTCAAATTTTTTTACCGCACAGTCAAACCAAAAAATCGTTTATATAATTTAATATAATTAATAATATATTTTAAATTATAAAAACCTAAAAAATTTATATAAATGGAAAAAAATATATTTATCGTCGTTTGAAAAATAAATAACTATATAAATATATTCAAAATATTAGTTATAATTATATATTTTTTATAAAATTAATTAATTAATTAAAAAACTCTAATATTAATAAAATAATATTTTTAACGAAAAAAAAATTCCAAATAACCATGTATATATAATAAAATATTAAATTAAGGTTTTAAAATAAAAAAACTATTTTTTTAAAAAAAAATCAAAAAATCGATTTTTTGGTTCTTAGTCGGTTCTTGACCGATTCTGGTCGGTTGAACGGTTAAAACGGTTTTTTGGAGTGTTTTAGACCAGACCGGTGACTGATTCCTGGTCGAACCGGTTGAACCGATCGGTCCAATCTGATTTTGAAAACATGACATTCAAGTATTGACGTTACAACAGATACATCGTCATTTTTCAATGCCGTGAAAAATTTTTAGTTGGCACGTCATCATTTTCTGATTTCACGTCGATAATCCATGAAGAAAAGACTAAAAACCAAAATATAACTTAACTTATAGGACCAATATCTAAAATTAAATACTTAAATGACCAAAACACAAAATGAGTAAATATACAGGAACATTTTGACTATATTCTCTTTATAAAATAACTAGCATAATCGTGTGTGTATATAAAATCATATAATATATTTAATATTATATGTTATGTATAAATATTCTTTTTTCGATAACAATTTAAATTTATTTATTTTATTTATAAAATAATATAAAAAATAAATTTAAAATTTATTTATCAATTTATCTTATCTATAGTGTTTAGTTGAGAAAAATATAAAAATTTGAAATATCGAAATTTTAGAAAAAAAACTAATAAAAATAATAGTGTAATATTTATAACACATAAGATCAATCTCGGTAAATGAAAATATGGCGTCTACGAAAAAATTCTTTATATATAATAATAATATTTTACTAGTTTAGAGAAGTTTTGATTAATCGATGAATTAATAAATTATTATTTTAAAAAATATATTTTGTTACTCCTGGAATTGGTAGATAGACATTTGTTTTTTTTTTTTTTCAATTTATTAATTACATGTTTGAAAAGTGACGAGTATGATTAATAGTATTTTTATTAAAACGAAAATTAGTAATATTTTAGATGTTTGGAATTTTACAATAATTTAAAGGTTCTATATATTAATAATATTTTGATCAATGATATTCAATTTTAGAAAGATATCAATTAACTGATAAATTAATAAATTATTATTTTAAAAATTATTTTTTGATTTAATGAACGTGGTTTTGGTTTTCTAAAAAAAATTATAATCTTATTAATTTATTAAAACTATTAATTTAACATATCAATCCAAGTCGAGATTGAAAAAATTTATCTTTTATTAAAATTATTAATTTATCAAAAATTAAATTTATAAAAGTTTATTTTATCCTTTTATTTCATTCTAGCACATATATTCATGGAACATATAATTGCTTGCATTTCGAGGGCTGATGGATTCAGTGATCCGGTAAAGTACAAGGTGGCACGAGGTAAAATGTTGCACTTTATTTACCGATAAATTTAGTGACAAGTACTAGTAGATTTCATCTATAGACTATGGCTCTTGACCTAATCGTGTTATAATGGGAAGATTTCATGCTCGCGCATTTCGTTGTTTGCTTAAAAAAAAACTGAATAAACAGCCATACAAAATCAAACCCCACGATCAAAACCACAATTGATTCATCCCTTGCAACAACATCCATTTCATGGTTGAGTCGATACTACCGGCAGGGTAGTGCCCTGCGGGTGACATGACGACTCATGATTGGTTAAAATCAGTGACCACACATGGAACCCATTCATTTTGACCAATCATGAGATTACACGTCACCCGCAGAGTAGTGTCCTGCGGGCGGCATGTACTAAACCAACCCACCTTAACTTGACGGCTACTTACTGAATTGGAGAATATGACACAACAAATGAGCAATGATGATCTTGCCATAGAAAAAAAACAAAAACAAAGTGATTCCTTGCCAACCAAAGTCACCGTGAAAACATAGCAAAAACACCTAAATCAGTACCTTCAAACAGTCTTAACATTGGCCAAAGAGCTGAGATTTTCCATTCATCACAAAGGATTCCAGATTACACCTGCCTTCAAGTTTTGTTGCCATCTTCTGTATTTGAGGCAAGGGCCTCTCTCCTTTGAAAACTCATCGTCTCCCTACGTCTATATATATGGTGGCCTATGAATGACCTTTCCATCAACAAAGAGATCTCCTGTAAATGATTCCCCCCACGATACATAAGGTGTAAGAGAAGTAGAAGCCGAACGATGGATAATTATTTAAACCACCACCAACCTCCATAGTCCTTCCAGAGGACATTGAAATACAAATCGGGAAATACCCATAAAACACCGGGAAGTTCTATCAACAAGAAGCCCAAAACCTGTTACTCATGGATCCTGATATACAGGGGAAATGTTAAACATTTAGTAACTACCTTTGACCTTGTTGGAGAGTTCTTCCGAGATCAACGCGCCAAACGCTTTGATAAAAGCCCTGGTAAATACTGAATATATCTTTTTCTTTGCTTCCTCTTCACTACAACATGTTTGTTGCATGTTAAACAAACAAATTTCATCACATCCTTAGGACGATCTATAACCGAATTCTAGCTCCAAACACACATTCCGATGCCGGTGGTAAAGAATCAACGACAAGAAGTGACGGCTAGGGTTAGGTTTTGGGAGAGTTGTGAGAGAAGGGCGCAGGCGTGAGACGAATGAAGAATGGGTTGAGAAAATTAAAGAAGGAAGGCCCAGATCCGGCATTATTATTATTATTATTATTTATTTATTTATTTTAAAGAAAAAAAAGTTAAGACAACACTTTAACATAATCTGTTGTGTTTGACTCTATAAAACAACACAAAAACACAACGGTTTTAAAAATCATTGTCGTAGACAAAGAAAAAAACGCACATAGACAACGGTTAATTAAAACCGTTGTCATAGGCCATAAAAAGCCCGCTCATAGACAACGGTTTTCAAAAACCGTTGTCTTTGTCATATAAAAGACAACAGTTTTTTACAAACCGTTGTCTTTTTTCATTAAAATATGGCCAACAACGGTTTTTAATAAAACCGTTGTTAAAATCTAAAAGACAATGGGTTTTTGAAAAAACCGTTGTCTTTTATGTGTTGTTGATACCCAAATTTATTGTAGTGATTATTCGTTTTTATCCTTCAGAAATGTAAAGTAAAAGAAAGAATGTTGATGATATTGATAAGGGGCGTGGAAAGAGTAAGAAACGATGTTTTTCTAAGTATTCTCCAATGATTTTTATAGATGTGATGAAAATTTTATTGTCAAAGCTTGGTGAAAAGATACGTAAGAGAATCTCTAACACACCAGTTGCAGAATGGTTGGAGATGCCAAAGTTAGCCATATTTAATACAAGATTTGATTTCATTCTGAAAAGATTCAATGCAGAAACAAAAAACGCTTCCTTTCGTTTTGGGTCCGATATTAATGTATCATTTACTACTACATATTTTTCAATTGTTTTAGGGTTGCCTCAAGCTAGGCAGCCTGTGGACCTAGATCTTAATTTGGGTTCAGATTTCCTTGATCGATATTTCCAAGGGAAACGATCAATCGGTGATAGGGATGCTATATCTACCAAACTTATTGAGTTAGCTGACAAGAAGTCTGATCAAGATGTAGATGACTTTGTTAGGTTTTTTATTTTGTTTGCATTCAACTGTGTTTTGTTTTTAGCTAGCAACTTACGTACACCACAATGTATTTGGTCTTATCTTGATGATTTGGATACCTTCTTTGAATATTCTTGGGGGATGCTGCGTATAGGTTCTTATTGGCTAACATTTCAGACCATTGGATTTAGGGAAAAAAATATGTTGATGGATGCCTTGTTGGGTTAATGGTGAGATTTCTCTTATTCTCAATGTCAGCAATTAGGATGAAGTGTGGATTAACGTTAGCTTCAGAGGCGACAGATGGGGGAAGAGGCTAATGGATGGTGCTGCCAGTTTATATTATTCAGCGGCATGGAGTTAACTGCAGCTCTTATGCATGGTTGAATTTGTTACAGTAGAACGCAAATCAGAGCTCAAGCTCGAACTTTTAAGAACTAATTTGTACTCTAGTTTGTTTCGAATTATAGTTTGATTAATCTCGTTGAGTGATCTTAGCTTTGACAAATAAAAAAAAACTCCAGCTCATGAGCTTGTTTAACAAGTGTACTTGTACTCATATTATTATATTAAAATTCTACTTTAATTGAGATTAAAAAAATCTACGAAATAGTTTGAACTTGACTCTCGAGTTCAGCAATTCACATAGCTTGACTTGACTGATATGGCTCGCCAAAATTTTTGCACCCTTAGGAGCGTTATAAATGCCAAAGTTGATAAACAATCAGTTGACAATGAGATCAACTTTTCTTGTTTAATCTTTTTATGATTCCATATATTTCAGTACAAGTTTCTTGTAAAAATCACAATCTCTCAAAAAGTAATGATGCTAATAAATAATAATAATAATAATAATAATAATAATATTTTATGTGAAATAACCATATTTTTCAATTAGTACTTTTGGTCAAAAAAATTAATATATATATTTCATGTGAAATAACAATATATTTCAGAATAATACTTTTGATATAAAAACTAATATCTTTGTCCATAAAATTAATACTTTTGATCATAAAAATAATACTTCTCATAATTATAGATTACAAAACAATATTTTTATTTGACATAAAAATATATTTCCAAGTAATATTTTTGGTCAAAAAATAATATTTTGAAATAATAATAATATATTTTCAAGTAATATTATTGGCATAAAATTAACATTTTTTGTCTAAATAAGTAATACTTTGGGAAAAAATAATAATACTTTTCATAATCATATACTACAAAATAATATTTTTCAGGGGACGACCATATATTTCCAAATAATACTTTTACTAGAAAACGTAATACATTTACTCAAAAAAGCAATAATTTTAGTCAAACAAATAATATTTTTTATGTGAAATAATCATATATTTCGGGAGTGTTTACAATAGATTGTGCTTTTGTAGAAGTGATTAATTTATAGATTATAAAAAAGTTAAGAAAAATCAAAAGTTGGTAGTGTTTGGAAACAAATGTGAAAATCTAAAAATCAAAGTTGGGTAGTGTTTGATAAATAAGTGATTAGAGTGATTTTAACAATGACCTTCTTATTAGAATCACTTTTGGAGAATCATAATCACCACATGACTAGCTTTTGGATTTCAATTAAGTTAAGCATAAGCTAACACATGATCTACGTTTAAGAAACACACAAAAATAAATTTTTTAAGCCAAAAGCTAACAATCACTTTTTTTTAGTGATCGCAAACGCTCCCTTCAAGTAATACTTTTGGTATAGAAACTAATTATTTTGAAAAATAATAATACTTTTCACAATCATATATTATAAATCAATATTTTTATGTGATATAACCATATATTTTTTAAGTAATACTTTTGCCCAAAACATTAATACTTTTGCCATAAAAAATTATATTTTGGACCAAAAAAATATTTTCATGTAAATTAACAATATATATCCAAGTAATACTTTTGGCAAAAATAAAATCATAATCATAGATTACAAAACAACATTTTTTTAATATGAAAGTCATATATTTCCAAGTAATACGTTTGACCAAAAGAGTAATACTTTTGGCATAAAATTTGATACTTTGGACCAATAAAGCATTATTTTTCATGTCATATAATGCTTTGAACCAATAAAGCATTACTTTGAACGGTTAAAACGGTTTTTTGGAGTGTTTTAGACCAGACCGGTGACCGATTCCTGGTCGAACCGGTTGAACCGATTGGTCCAATCTGATTTTGAAAACATGACATTTAAGTATTGATGCCACAACAGATACATCATCATTTTTCAATGCCGTGAAAAATTTTTAGTTGGCACGTCATCATTTTCTAATTTCACGTCGATAATCCATGAAGAAAAGACTAAAACCAAAATATAACTTAAGTTATAGGACCAATATCCAAAATTAAATACTTAAATGACCAAAACACAAAATGAGTAAATATACAAGAACATTTTGACCATATTCTCTTTATAAAATAACTAGCATAATCGCACACACACGTTGTGTGTGTATAAAATTATATAATATATTTAATATTATATGTTATGTATAAATATTCTTTTTTCGATAATATTTAAATTTATTTTTTATTTATATAATAATTTAAAAATTAAATTTAAAATTTATTTATCAATTTATCTTATCTATAGTGTTTAGTTGAGAAAATATAAAAATTTGAAATATCGAAATTTTAGAAAAAAACTAATAAAATAAAAGTGTAATATTTATAACACATAAGATCAATCTCGATAAATGAAAATATGGCGTCTACGGGAAAATTCTTAATATATAATAATAATATTTTACTAATTTAGAGAAATTTTGATTAATCGATGAATTAATAAATTAATATTTTAAAGAATATATTTTGTTACTCCTGGAAATTGTAGATAGACATTTGTTTATTTATTTTTCAATTTATTAATTACATGTTTGAAAAGTGATTAATATGGTTAATAGTATTTTTTAAAAACGAAAGTTAATAATATTTTAGATTTTTGGAATTTTACAATGATGTAGAAATTTTATAAATTAATAATATTTTGATCAATAATATTCAATTTTAGAAAGATATCAATTAACAGATAAATTAATAAATTATTATTTTAAAAATTATTTTTTGATTGAATGAACGTGGTTTTGGTTATATATGTTTATTTTCATAAATTTTTATAAGAGTTTTTCTAAAAAAAATTATAATCTTATTAATTTATTAAAACTATTAATTTAACATATCAATCCGAGCCGAGATTGAAAAAAATTATCTTTTATAAAAATTATTAATTTATCAAAAATTAAATTTATGAAAGTTTATTTTATCGTTTTATTTCATTCTAAATTTTATAATAGGAAAAACATATATGCATATAAAACCTTAAAAATACTTTTTATAATTATTAATTATGAAAATAATAATTTTTCAATCTCGATTTAGAAGACTCTTATATAAATCTATGAAAATTAATAAAACACAATTTTCTTATATAATTAATCTCTATATTCATTTTGAATCAACAATACTCTATAAATAATAATTTATTAATTTATCGATTAACTAATGAATTTTTAAATTATTAAAATATCATCATCGTTATATTATTAATTTATAAAAGTTCAACTGTATTATAAAAATTTTAAACAAATAATAAATTTTTAATCATAATAATTATTTTTTTTAACTTGCAAAAACAATTAAATCTGTAAATATAAAACTAAAAAATATTAATGAAAAGAATTAATATTACACACATATATATATATATATATATATATATATATATAATATAGGCTATGAGAAGTAGGGGTTTCAAACCTCGACTCCTCGAAAATAACAAATGAGGAGTCGGGGTCTCAAACCCCAGATCTTCAAGAAAGTGGGGTTTCAAACCTCACGTTATTATATTTTTTAAAAGCTTTAAAATTTGTTATATTTGTTTAAGTTTTTTTAAAATTTATTATATTTATTTAAAAAACCCAAGCATTGTATATTTGTAATTATTTTTTTGTTGCACTCGTGCCAATCCGTATGGCTCCAAGCTTTCTCATTCACCTAGGATTCATTTGTATGTTTCGTCAGAACGATAGTACTTCGAAATATGTGAACCACAAGTGGTGCCATTTTTTGAATTTTTTTTATTTCAATAATAAAAAAAGTGAACTGTACGAGAATATAATGTATGCGTAAGAGTACAAATATTATTCAGAAAAAACCGCAATTATTTTCATTTTTCGTTATCACTTTGCGATTTTGATTTTTTTATATTTTGATATTTCAGTTTTAGTCATGCATGTTATGATTTTTGACAATTTCAGTCATTTTTCTTTGAAAATGCTTACGTGGCACTGTACTCATCAGCTTCACATTAACTGTATTTGTGTCACATCAGTGGCACATCCGGAAAAAAAAAAACTAAAATTACCAAAAATAATAATAAAGATAGCGAACTAAAACTGAAATCTAAAAATATAAAAGATCGAAATCGCAAAAAGACAATCATAAATGATAAATTTTATTTATAAAGATAACGAACGAATGAATCGTCTACTCGAACTGGAACCATCCCCCGATTGTTCAATTAATCTCTGTAGAAAATGGAGGAAGCAAGAAGCTGCAAGATCCACGCCATAATGTTCCCACTTCCTTACCAAGGTCATATCAATCCCTTTGTGGATTTAGCCATTAAACTTGCTTCTAAGGCCTGGATAGCAAACAAGTATCATCTGTATTGATTGCAGACAGTTTCTTTGCGTGGTCTCCCTGGATAGCAAACAAGTATCATCTGGTGAATGTTTCGTTTTTCACGCAGCCAGCTTTGGTTTTTCACGTCGGCTGCCACCTGGGATCTCGTAACTCAGAATGGTCATTTTCCACTTAAAGGTAGTTTCTTGTACTAAATTTATGGTGATCTTATAATGAGAAACTAATCTTTGAGTGGTTTTAGGACTTAGCTTGAATATTTGTCTATTTTTGTGTTGATGTGTCAGCTGGAGACACTGAGGAGGAGATAAAATACATTCCTGGTGTGGATTCGATATCCACAAAGGACTTGATGTCATATTTCAAAGAAGAGGAAACAGAAACTGTTGCCAAAGCTGTGTTTGTAGCATTTCATGAAATGAATAGAGCAGATTTCGAGCCCGTTTGGATTTTGATAAGATTTTTTAAAATAAGTGCTTTTAAAGGCTACAATTTTTGGCTTTTGAAAAAGCTTTAATTTTGACTTTAAAAAGTGCTTATTTAAGCACTTTTTTAATCAACCAAACACCTTGTTAACTGAAAAACACTTTAAAAAGTGCTTTTTTGGCCTGGCTTTTGAAACCAAACGGGACCTTCTTCGCGTTGCTTTACAGTGTCCAAGAACTCCAGTCCAAAACCTTGAGTACTCTAAGCAAGAACCAGCCAACATATGCAATCGGCCCTGTTTACTCTTTCACCAATCGTCCAGACATCACTCGGGTGGCCAGAAGTCTACGGTCTGAATCAGACTGCACGAAATGGTCCGACTCGAAACCTCCGGGCTCGGTTCTATATGTCTCGTTTGGCAGCGTGGTTCAGACGACTAAACAGGTGATTCAAGAAATCGCCCACGGGCTTCTGCTAAGTGGGGTGAACTTTCTTTGGGTGGCACGAGAAGATATTCTGAATTCCAGGGACTCGGACATTTTCCCGGATGGATTCCAGGATGAGACCAAGAACAGGGGGCTGATTGTTCCATGGTGTGATCAAATAATGGTTCTTTCGAATGCAGGGGTGGGAGGGTTCGTCACATATTGCGGATGGAATTCGACGCTGGAGAGTATGTGGTTTGGTGTTCCAATGATCTGTAATCAAGTGGCGTATGATCAACTTACCAACAGGAAATTGGTGGTGGAGGATTTGAAGATGGGGATTAATCTTTCTGATGGAGGATCCATATTTCACAGGGAAGAAGTTGCAGAAAAGATCAGAGGTTTCATGAGTGGATCAACTTTGCAGGGATTCATGCACCAAGCGGAGAAGGTGAAGAACATCTTGCATAATGCATTGGATATTGGTGGATCTTCGGAGAGGAATCTTGATAAATTCATCGAGGATTTAACGGCTAAAATTATTAATGTTTAGGCACCGTTTGGTTTGAATGATGATATATCTAATATATAGATAACTAATATAATGTAATAAAATAAATAAAAAATATAGTTAAAATAATATTGGATTTGATTGATAAATTATGTTTTATTTGATTTAATTGATTAAATTTTTATATAAAAATGTTAAATGACTATTTTGTATTTTTAACAATAAATAAAATAAAAATTATATTATTTATAAGAGATAATATAATAATTTAAATTCAATGATTTGATTGATGTATTATAAATAATTAATGATTTGATTGATGTAAAATAAATAGTTAATATATGGATAAATAATATATTGAGAAAAACGTGTGATGAGATTAGATGAGTTATACATATATTAATAGACAAAAACTCATATAAGACGGTCTCAAATGTCATTTTCTTGAGACGGATCTCTTATATGGGTTTTTCATTAAAAAATATTGTATTTTATGTCAAAATCATTACTTATTATTATAAATATGGATAGGATTGATCCGACTCATTTGTGAGACCGTCTCACAAGAGTGTTACTCATATTAGTAATACTAGCCGCGTCTGCACACGCGTTGTGCGTGTGATTAAAATATAAATATTATTTATTGTGTGTGTATGTATATATATATATATATTGTGTTTTTTGTTTCAAATCAATTTAAATTTAAAAATATAATCAAGGCACGCAAATAGATAAAATCGTGGACAAATGAAATTTAAAATATAAATAGAGATATAGATTGAGATTTTGTTTTTTAAGGGTATTTTAGATATTTCCTCAGCTTCACCAAATTAATTTTAATTCAGTTACTAAGTGGTGCTCTTCTTTAATAAGATAGTAAGATGGTGAACAGAACGGTGTCTTAATGTATAATACCGAAAGATCACATGCATCGTGTGTGTGTGTGTGTGTTACCAATGTTTGTTAAGAAGCTAATCATCCAACACCACTGTTAGTCTGTTACGACATAATAATAATAATTAATAAATAAGTTTTTTTATTATTATATAAAAGGTTAATTTCATTTAAGATGAACCACGTCATTTGCGACCACTGATTTGAAGAAGAAGGTAATAAGTATTACCTCCTTGAAAAAGAAATCACAGCTATCCCCGAAACTATTATGAACATCTTGTTTGATAACAAATATTTGATTTTCATCGATACTTTCTGTGTTTTCGGAAATGTTAGTTGAAACATTTATTTATTTTTTTAAAAATAAAAAACTCGGAAATGTTAGTTGAAACATTTATTTATTTTTTTAAAAATAAAAAACACCAAAAATGCTTATCCCAATCTACCATAGCATCGCATATCGTGACTCTTGACAAATCGAAATAAAAAACACCAAAAATGCTTATCCCAATCTACCATAGCATCGCATATCGTGACTCTTGACATTCTACCTTTGTAAAATCCTATGTTTTCTTTTTTACTTGTCCAGTCCTATTCTTCGGTGCGTGTCAACCAAGTAATTAACAGGTTCGCCGCCATTTTTGAAATTAAAATTTAAAATGTAAAGATATTTGGATATAGAAGTTGAAGCAAGAATAGTTATTAAAAATATACCATCTTCTACGAAAAATGCCTGTTGTTATACAGACTGACGCGCTGCATAAAATTAAATGATTTTGAAGGATTCGAGTTGGTGGAATATGTAAGCATTTTATCAATTGATGCATGAAAGTTTGATTTTTTTATTAATATTTTTTCAAACAAAATTGTCATATAAAATTTGTTTATTGTAGCTTACCTTACTAGCTTGATTTACATATACACTATTGTGTTAATCCAAAGATTTATCTAATACTCGTCTAAAAGTATAAAGACCGACAAGTGCTTTCCTCATATAAAAAATTTTAAAAAGTTTTTGAATGTCACACTAATTTCTATCATGATCACTTCTATCTTCTATCAAATTAACGTTCCGCCCGATATACATGCAGGGGCGGTCCAAAGAAAAATGAATCCCGGGACAAATATTAAAATAAGAGTTTCTTACATTAATTTAAAAAAATGGATATTTAGATTCTATTTTTTTTAATTATTTGCATTTCATTTGTGAGTAAATTTGCACTTCATTTTACATATAAGTGGGGTGTAGATAAATATCAACTCCAATAGTCCTATTTAAAAAAAAAATCAAATATAATTGAACAGTACGAAATTACATTCATCTTTTGTGAATATAATTATGAAATTATCCAAAAAAAATCACATTGAAACATCAAAACTCACAATTTAAGTGTGAATTTAATTTAGAAAATCATTCAAAGATAAATTAAATAAAATTTCCAATTTTCAAAATTATGTGTCGAAATTCGTACCTTCAATCCATAAATTTTCAACCACGACATGAAATTAAGTGTAAATATTAAAATCTAACATTAAATCAAAATTAAATTGGACGAGTCATAAGTCAAATTTTAACTAACACAAAGACCGAAAAAATTGGTCGAACATCAAGCTATAAAACTAAAGACTACGAACGTCGATGATAAAGGAGAGGCGATGGAAAGTGACGGTCGACGACAAACTACACCAAACTAATCGAGGTGGTGAACGAAGCAAAGATAGAACATATATATCATTTTGGATGATAGTTTTTTTGTTGACGATGCATAAGTATTCTTCGATATTTCTAATAACTATTATAATATAATAATTAATTTCAACTATATTAATTCATAATATTTATAGTATATATTAAAACTTTTTAGTAAATTTTGGGCCTCACTATGAGCATAAGCCCGATTTGCCCTGGGGCAGGACCATCTTTGTGTATATATCTCATTTGAAAAATGTTATATTTATAAAGAGAGTTATAAATTATATTTGAAATTATAAAATTATTTTTATATTAATTTTGAATTTTATTTTCAAAAATGCATTTAAAATAATTTTGTAATTTTAAATAAACTTTGAAACTCAGTGTGTAAGACTCGTTCATTTACATATAGCATGATCCGTCTTATTTTTTCCTTTTTCTCCCCCAATTTTACTCTTTTGTTTTTTTTTAAATTGGTATTTTTTTTTTTTTGAAATTTTAAATGGTCACTTTTAAAAATGATCAAAACCTCCCAATCAATATTGAAAATATACACTCCTCTTCTTTGAAATTTTAATAGACACCATAACCCTTAAATTTTTGTAATAATTGCACATTTAATATTTGTCACAGTGAGTAATTGAACACGTATTCAGTATTAGATCTATATTATGATACATATTTTATAATTTTCAAATAGAGAAATGAGAAAAACGGACCCGAAATCCACAAGTGTCGCACAATTCAAGTGTAACTTTTATAACTACAAATAGAAAAGAATATATAAGAGAGGTGAATGAATGAATCGATCGATAGTGCTTCATTCTCTGCGGAAAATGGCGGAAGCAAGAAGCTGCAAGCTCCACGCTTTAATGTTCCCACTTCCTTACCAAGGCCATATCAATCCCTTTGTCGATTTAGCCATTAAACTTGCTTCTAAGGGCTTCACCATCACATTTGTCCACACCCAATACATATACCACACTCTCACCAATGATAAACAAACCGACTTGTTCTCCCAAGCTCGGAAATCAGGCCTCGATATCACTTGCTGTACTATTTACGACGGCTTTCCGGTGGATTTTGATCGTCGTCTTCAGTTTGTCGAGTATTTCATATCCCTGCTGAATGATTTTCCAGGTCGGGTCGATGAATTTATGGGGAACATGATCGGGTCTGGTTCATCGTCACCTCCCGTTTCTGTATTGATTGCAGACAGTTTCTTTGCGTGGTCTCCCTGGATCGCGAACAAGTATGGTCTGGTAAATGTTTCGTTTTTCACGCAGCCAGCTCTGGCTTTTGCTATTGGCTGTCACTGGGAACTCCTAACTCAGAATGGCCATTTTCCAGTCAAAGGTATATTATTTTTCTGATCAGTTTATGAATTTATGGCGATTTCATTTTGATCATCGAGCAGTTTTTAAGACCCTTTTTCTTGATGATCAGGAGACACGGAAGAAGAAGAAATAACATACGTTCCTGGAGTAGACGCAATATCATCGAAAAACTTGATGTCATACTTCAAAGAAGAGGAAATAGGAACTCCCATTCACAATTTTGTATTTGCGGCATTTCACGAAATGAACAGAGCAGATTTCGTGTTGCATCACACTGTCCAAGAACTCGAGTCCAAAACCTTAACTACTCTTAGCAAGAACCAGCCAACGTATGCAATCGGCCCTGTTTACTCTTTCACCAATCGTCCAGACATAAGTCTACGGTCCGAATCAGACTGCGCGAAATGGCTGGACTCGAAACCTCCGGGCTCGGTTCTGTATGTCTCGTTTGGCAGCGTGGTTCAGACGACTAAACAGGTGATTCAAGAAATCGCCTACGGGCTTCTGCTAAGTGGGGTGAACTTTCTTTGGGTGGCACGAGAAGATATTCTGGATTCCGGGGACTCGGACATTTTCCCGGATGGATTCCAGGATGAAACAAAGGACAGGGGGCTGATTGTTCCATGGTGTGATCAAATAATGGTTCTTTCGAATGCAGGGGTGGGAGGGTTCGTCACACATTGCGGATGGAATTCGACGCTGGAGAGTATGTGGTTCGGTGTTCCAATGATCTGTAATCCGGTGGCATATGATCAACCTACCAATAGGAAATTGGTGGTGGAGGATTTGAAGATCGGGATTAATCTTTCTGATGGAGAATCCATTCACAGGCAACAAGTTGCAGAAAAGATTAGAGGTTTCATGAATGCATCAGCTTCACAGGGATTAAGGGACCGATCGGAGAAGGTGAAGAAAATCTTGCACAATGCATTGGATATTGGTGGATCTTCCCAGAGGAATCTTGATAAATTCATTGAGGATTTAACAGCTAAAATTGTTGATGTTTAATGTATCTGAAGATTTGGAAGTTATAATAAGTTTGCCTACATCATATTCATTATAGATAAGATCAAGTGCAACTTTTTAGTAACCACTAACCAAAGTTTGGAAGGAGCCAACGATCCATTACCATTTACCACACAATTTTATATTTTCATATAAAAGAATCTCCCAGCTTTGCTCAATTTTCTTGGCTTTTAGTCCTCAACGATTAGTTATCTGTGCTTTCTATTCGTGTTTTAATTAATAAAATTCAATGCAGTTATTGGATGTTTATTTAAAAATAGTGTTAAAAAGATAAATTTAATTTGATGTAACAAGGATTGAAGCTATTTTTAAAGAAACCGGAGTTTAACTAATAGTATAGAAGATTTAGACGACTTTTGGTTCTTTATATTCTATTCGTTGAGCTATAGTAGTTCTGTTATGAGGGTGTACTCCGAATTCTAAAAATTTGTACGTCAACAGCAATAACAGTAGCAACAAAGATGAACAAAGTCGAGGCGAGAGAAACTCTCTATCCGCAAGACGAAATTGCCCGTTAACAGTGCTCAACGTTGGCGGCAATCGTCCCTAAGATACAACGACTAACGATCGTGATATAGCAGCACTACAAATATCACGAACTTCAGCGAACGAAAAATACGTTTCAACTTTTCTTTTGAGAAAGTGAGGGAGAGATGAAATCTGATGTATACGTTATAAGATGTTTCTGTGTTATAACAACTTTATATATAGTCTTATATACGAAACAACACCTTTGAAGGCGTAAGGATGCAACCCATGATAGAAAAAGTCGTGACTTTTCAGTATGCAGAAGGATGCAACCCATGACAGAAAAAGCCAAGAAACAACACTAATTTTTTTTTTTGCTCTTTTTTCAATTAAATTTTATCCAAAAAAGAATAATTGATCATAGGACCTCACCGAGCCGAGCCGGCCGCGCTTGTGTTTGTTGCATCGACTAGCGTCTTGTCCCTTTACAAAACATCTGGTGCCCTAAGGGCCAATCAAATAATCCAAAGTTGGATTATATAAAGTGAACAATACATTGGAATTTTTCCAATGTGAGACAAACCACAACCAAGTTTTCCCTCCAAATCATTTCAACAAATTCAAATTTACTTGGGACAAGTCTTTCCTTCAACTCATTCAATTCATTCAAATAATTTTTCCTAACAAGTTCAAAATAATTATTCAATTTGATGTGGTGAGTGGATGACAATATGGATATCTAATAAAAACACATTTTTTTTACCGATTATGTTTAGGTGCTTGATTCTATTTTTACAATCCATCGTAATTAACACATTCCACGGAACATGGACAGACAATTTTTTTTACTGTAGACTAACTCAATAACTTGCAAATCACTCCTGAAAACGTGTACAAGACAATTTCGGACACTTCTGAAAGGCGTGTACAAGACAAATTCGATCATTCAAATTCTTGTTTCGCACGTATTAACAAATAAGGACTAGACAATTTTGGTATTCAAATTTAGCGAACTTTTCAAATCCGGCGGCGGCTTAGCTTTCACATAGGCTGACACGTACTAACAAAGAGACCAGTCAAGCACAAACATGACCAATTTCAATTTGTCTTTGGAAAAGGTTTCCTCATTTGATATCCTTGAGGCTTGGCATTGCCTACATCCATTGAAATTATGACATATAACATTTGTTTTCCACTTCATTGCAATTAATTTTCTCCTTTTTTAATTAATCACACAACCAAACCAAACCAAACCAAACCTTTTATAATCATTCTACTTCATTAGCACATTAATATAACACACAAACCAGCCAAATTGACAAATATCTCATAACCCCAACAAACAAAAAAATGGGAGAAAAGCCCCACGCCATTATGATTGCATTTCCCTATCAAGGCCACATCACACCATTTGTGAATCTTGCCCTCAAGTTTGCTTCCAAGGGCTTCACCATCACTTTTGTCCATACTCACTACATTCACCACACCATATCTTCATCCAATGACCACACCAAAACAAGCCTGCAGGGAACCGATTTCTTCGCCCAAGCACGAGAGTCCGGGCTCGACATACGTTACACCACCATCAGCGATGGGTTTCCCCTCGAATTCGACCGAGCTCTACACATCAAAGAGTTCTGGGACGCCATGCTAAGCGATTTTCCAGGTCGAGTGGACGAATTCATTGGCGATATGTTAAAACAACCTGGATATGATGGTGTCAGTTTCTTGATTGCTGACACGTTCTATTCTTGGCCTGCAACCATCGCCTTCAAGTACAATCTGATCAGCGTTTCGTTCTGGACTCAACCGGCTGCCGTTTTTTCCGTAAATTATCACTTAGACCTGCTGATCGAAAATGGCCATTTTCCACTCAAGGGTATGGATATTGTTGAATTGTGTGTGCTCTTACTACACAAGTGTTGTTCATATGTTATCTTGGCCAATTTATGTTATGACATTATAGCCAAAACATGTACTTCTACTGATAATTCACTCTGTTTTGACAAAATTCTCTTCTTTTGTTATATCATCAGACAACATTAACGAGGAAATAATCTACATACCTGGAGTGGGATCAATAAACACAAGGGACCTGATGCCATATCTCAAGGAAGATGAACCAGCAAAATTTGTGCAAAAGGTTATTTTCCAGGCTTTCAATGAAGTGAAGAAAGCAGATTTCATCTTATTCAACACAATTCAAGAGCTAGAAACCCAAACACTATCAGCTCTCAACCAAAAACAGCCAACTTATTCAGTTGGCCCCGTCAACTTTTTCAAAGATCTTACCAAGAACTCCGTCTCCAAGAGCTTACGTTCCGAATCAGACTGCACCAAATGGCTCGAGTCCAAGCCTCCTGGCTCTGTTCTATACGTGTCATTCGGTAGCCACGTCAAGAGCAGCGAGCAGATGATTCAAGAAATAGCTCACGGGCTAGTTCTAAGTGAAGCAAACTTTATATGGGTGGTTCGAACCGACATAGCGGATTTCTTGCCGGATGGATTCCATGATGATGTTAATGGTAAAGGGTTGATGGTTCCATGGTGCGATCAAGTTACGGTTCTTTCGGATCCTGCGGTGGGAGGGTTCTTGACTCACTGTGGATGGAATTCTGTGATGGAGAGTATTTGGTGCGGTGTTCGGATGATTTGTTATCCTTTGTACACTGATCAAACTATGAACCGGAAATTGGTTGTTGATGATTGGAAGATTGGGATTGATCTTTGTGATGGGATGGCGACATTAATGGTTGATAGGATTAAGGTATCAGAGAAGATTAAAATGTTGTTGAATGATGAATCTGATACTTCAAGGGGTCTGAAGAAAGAGGTGGAAAGAGTGAATTTAGTCTTGCGAAATGCGTTGGAGAAAGATGGATCTTCTGAGAAAAATTTTGATCAAGTTGTTCAAGATTTGAAGGCCAGGCTTTTGGCCAAGAATTGAAAGATTCTTGCTTCTTTTTGGCCCGATAAACTGCGTTTGATTTTAGTTTTATATGTTGTCGCAGTTTTAATGTTATATTTTTTTAATTTTCTGACGATTTTAGGCAATTTTTTTTAAATAAGAAGTGTTGATATTGCACACGTTAGTACTATGTTTATGTCATGTCAACGACTTGCCCAAAAAATTATTAACATGGAAATTTAAAAAAGAAAAAGAAAAAGAACAGATAAACATAACGTACTAAAATTGAAATTTGATCGAATAATAAATCAAAATCGGAAAAAGACAAATATATATAACAAAAAATAGATTTTTTCAATTTGTTTAATATGAAGTAGCAATCAAGAACATATATAAATATACTAATTTGAATTGTGAATTTCCTATTATATTTTTCATTTTTTATTTTATTATCTCATCATTAATTAATCATATTATATTTTAATTAATATTGTCAATCAAATATCTGTTCTCCACTATGGATTAGATATTAATAAACATACAATAAATTTTTTACGTGTTCTTTCTTAGTTGGTAAAAAATATTACACATAAGAACATAGAATTCATACTAAAACACTTCATATTATATATATATATATATATATATATATATATATAATATGAAGTGTTTTAGTATGAATTCTATGTTCTTATGTGTAATATTTTTTACCAACTAAGATATATATATATATATATATACTAGAAAAGTGCACGTGCGCTGTACGTGGATGACTAATGGTTGAAAATATTATCACAAAATTTAGATATTGTTTAAATCCATTTAATAATACTATTTTTAGGAGTATTTATCAATCTAAAGAGCAAAACACATTAGATAAAAAAAAAACATTGTGCATTACAATAAGGAAGAATTGGAGATAAATTCCCAATCAAAATCAAAAGTTTAAAATCAGTCCCCTTGTCATAACTTTTTATTCTGCACTCCCTATTGACCCAAAAAGTTTAATTATACTCCCCGTTTCATGTTTTATCCCATTTTCCCTTTTAATTCTATTTTTTTTTAAAATTTTCTTTTCCCATTTATTATTATTATTATCTCCTACCTTCACTTTAGTTTTTCCCCCAATTTCACGTCTCATGTGAATCCCTAGCCAACTCCACCGATTTCCATCGCCTCTCTTCCCTCCCAATTTCTACGACGTCCAGTGAAGAAAACTAAATCTTGTGCCACCAATTTTCTCATCTTCTAGTCAACATCAAGAATCCACCGGCAGTAGGAACCCACCAATTTGTGACACCTACAGGAAACGATAGAAAGCAGGCGACAAGGGACAACGATTGGAAGCAAAGAAGCGAGGAAAATGAGTTTCTTGTTATCTACTTGTTCGATTTGTTCCATATCTTATGAGATTTTTTCTTAATTTGTTTAATCAGTGTTTCGCTTCAAATCCTCTCATTTTTCTGAATCGAGTTTATGACAATCATGTCAAAATATCAATTTTTTCACCTATCCTAGTGTATCAACCAGTGTCAATATCTTTATTTGGAATTAAAACTTGGAAGTCTTTTTATTTGTTAGTTAGTGCACATGTGAGGACGATACTGGAAGTAACTTCAGTTGAGCCTAACCCGACCTTTTATCTCGTCTCTGCCAATTGCCATTCACTGTAGTCGAGGTAAAAAGCTTGAAATTTACATAATATTGCTTGTTACAGTCATATGTTTCAAAGTAAGTCAATCTGCTCATCTGTTGAGAATTGAGGATAGCTTCCGAAATTCTTCATTGGCTTAACCTTGGGGCTCAAATTTTTATTCCTAGCCTTTTCTTTCTTGAAAATGTAAGGAAAGGATGAATTTGGGTGCTAGAGTGTCAGATATTCTAACACGTTCAAGTGGTGGTGAACCTGTTTTTTGCTTCAGTAACTGAAAATCCCTTTTGTTGATATTTTTAGTGTGTGAGTTGGAGAGAATTCAGAGTCAGTTGAACATGTTTTTGTTTTTTTATTATGTATATTGAGGTATAGTTATTGATTTTTATGTTGTTTTTCGTTATGACTTATGACTTTACACTGTTTTATTTTTTTATTTAAAAATGGTTCGAAAATAAGTAGGATCTGAGGTGAAAGCTAATACCCGGAGGCCGTATGAGACACCAAGCCGTTGTTCTGCTTCAGTATTTCGGAATACGATGGAAGACCTTTCGCCTATAATCGAGAGAAGACAACTACAGTGGATCAAAGATTCTCCATTCTCGGAATGGTTGAAGATTCCAAACCTTAGCTTTAGTTCTTTGAAGGTCGAGGCAGTGTTAAAAAGGTTTGATGTTCAGTCTTTGTCCTTCAAATTTGGAGATGGTAGTGTATCGGTTCCTTTTAAGTCGTCGGAGTTTTCTATTGTGATGGGGTTAAAATATATTGGACAGCCGGTGAATATTGATTTGAAAATGGAATCTTCCTTCGTAAATCGTTATTTTGGGGGTAATGTAAGCAAGGTGATCCGGTCAAGTATTCGTTTGAAACTTCTTGAACTAGCATGTAAGAAGAAGAAAATATATGTTGAGGACTTTGCGAGGATGTTTATCTTATATTTATTCAATTGTGTGATATTTCCGGTTGGAAATTATTCGACTCCACGATTTATTATGCCATATCTTGATGATCTGGATCTTTTTTTTTATTACTCGTGGGGTGATGCTGCTTACCGATTCCTTTGCGAGCAAATTGCTTCCCATATCGGTGATGGACAAGGTGAAGTGGAACGAAAGAAGTACTTAGATGGTTGTTTAGTCGGGTTGATGGTTAGTATTTATTGTACTTAATACATTAATCATCTAACATTTTCTTCTTGTTCATACTTAATCTAATAATATTTCAACGTAGGCATGGTTGTACGATAGTGTACCTTCATTTGCTATTCAGGCAAGTTTTATGAAATTTTCCCGTGTTTTTCGTTGGGCAAAGTGCAAAATTCCTAACAATGCCGATTCTGCCGAAGAATGTTTTAACGCAATTACGAGGATGAAGGTCCTATTTGATATGTTCTTTTTATATAATATTATCCAAAATAATTATAAGGTTCTAACGTTGCAATTTTATGTTATAAATAGGTTATTCCTGTAGTTCCATTCCTTGAAGAAAGAGTGTTTGTTGAGGAGCTATTTTCCAGCGGTGTGGTACGTGAATGTGATGCGACTTTATAAATTGTGCAATTAATTGTAATGTTCTTATTGTTTGTTGATGAAATGTGTGATTGATTTGTTATAGGTAATGTCAACAATGAATGAGTATGTTCTGAAAACTGATGTCACTCGTTTGGAGAAGATTGTTAGGGAATAGTCATCTGAGATTGAGAAGTTGAAACGCAAATATGGTTCGAAGAATGTTGCTGGAAAAAGTAGTGGTCATAAAAATTCTTTTGGTAAGGATCTTGATGGTAATTTCAATGACTTATATAGTTTGCAGATTGAGACACAAGTTCCAATAAATCATGAAGATGTGAATGATGCTGCGGATGAAATGGATGGTGGAGTTGGTAAGTTAGAGGAGACGGAAGGTGAGAAAATGGAAATAGAAAATGAAATTGAGAAGGAAATTGAGAATATATTTGATGATGTGAATGTGGATTCTAGTAAAATGACCTTGAAGGACGATGAAGAAGCCTCCGGCCAAAATATTGATGACCATGTTTCAAAGTTGCTGGTTGACGAGAGCGATGCTGCAAGTGGGTTTGATCCGAAGAAGATCACAAACATGAGAAAGAAAGTAGAGCGCGCTAGCAGGAAAAACAAAGAGAGTTTGATGAATGTTCCAAGAAGAACTTCAAAACGATTGAGAGAGAAATCCAGTAGTTTGGTTGGTAGTACGACAGAGGTTAGTTGTAATATATTACCTATAGTTGTTTATTTTTCTTTATTTGATATACGACTTATATTGTTTATGTTTTAATTGTTATGTGTTTCATTAGGATGACTACCACATAGATCTTGTTCGTATTGTTGAGCAGGTCACGTTGGACGTTGGACAGGTCGTTAAGGATCCTTTGCAATTATACAAGGATCGGACAGATTTTCGTGGACATAATTTTGTGACTGAATCGGAGAGAAATGTCATTTGTTCTTTCCTATCAAGAGAAAAATTAGAGTAAGTCTTCATGTTTATTACATTGTTATTTTAATTAGTGCACTGATTTCTTTTGCACAGTTGCATGGTGTGGAATGACTCGTACCTATCAGTGAAAGGACCTCAATTATGTGATATGTTATTTGGAAAAAATGTACGAGGAGAGATAATAGAATGCTACCTGAAAATTCTGTGTCGCTCCAATAACCATGATCTCCCCATTTATGTGGTTCAACCTTGGGTTCAGGTTATTATGAGCTATTTTTTTAGTTAATTTTATTTCATCTAGTGTTCTTTTATTTAAGTACTTAAGCACCATAAAAATTGATTGTTGACAATTTAAATATTTTCGTAGCGTGATGCATTACATGTACTTGGTAAGCACTACAATAACAAACCACTTGAGGATCATCAATATGTGGACTTCCTCTCCAAGTGTACAAACAGTACTGTGGTGAAGCTACACGATCTAGAAAAGGAAGTAATGGAGATATGCAGATATGTCTTATTTCCTATTGGTGTGAGATCTCACTGGTTTTTGCTTGTGTGGAATAATACAAAAAAGGAATTTGTGGTGAGGAACTCAATAGACAGTCCATATGACAGGACAAGTGCGAGGCAGTTTGTAAGTAATGCATTATTTTACCTTTCTTATTATGTGATGCAATTAGTTTTAATATTACAATAATTCATTTTTGTCCAGGTTGAATTTCTATTAGGATACTTGAGGATTTTCAAGGATATTGATCTTTCCAATTGCAACGTGGGATTTCCAAAGTGTAGAGCCCAAGGGCTTAATCCAGATTATGGTGTGTTTACTTGCCTATGGGCAGAGTGCTATGCTCGTGATGACCCTTTTACATGGTGTAATCGGAGTGAATGCAACATAGACGGTATAAGGGCACACGTTGTCGCAACCATCCTAAAAGACGAATATGGTTTGATGGGGAAGAACTAATGAAAATGAAAATAAAGTGAACAATTGTGTTGGTGTATTCTGTACTATACTTTGATCGGATGGATAATTTTGTTGATGAAATTGGTATTGTAATTTGGTAGAATTGATGTTTAATTTCTATTTATAACTATGTTGTTGAAGTTGGATGTTTGATTTTGGTTGAATGGATGTTTAATTTTGGTAAAATTGATGTTCTCATACAACAATTAGGCTTTATTATACTTCATTTTTAAGCAAATGGTATTGCGTTTCTGATAACGCATCAACACCACAATATAAAACATGCATGAAAGATGTACCAAAATTAACAGATTCTCATACCAGAATAAGAGGTTATTATACTTAATTTTCAAGTAAACATACTACGTATTGATACAAATGTTACTGCGTTTCTGAACCACGCACCAACACTAAAATGTAAACATGTATGAAAGATGTACCAAATATAAAAACTCTCATACCACAATTAGACGTTATTATACTTCATATTCAACAACATGTACTACTTATCAATACAAATGATACTGTGTTTTTGACCACGCACCAACAGCACAATATAAAACATGTATGAAGATGTACCAAATTTAACAGATTTTCATACCATATTATGAGCTTATTATACTTTATTTTCAAGTAAACCTACTACGTATCAATACAAATGGTACTGCGTTTTTAACCACGCATCAATATATTATGTGGTATACTTTAAAATACGATACGGTACAACGTAAGCTAGTTTGTGGTACATTAAACATATGGATGTGTTACACTTTCACTTAAATTTTGGAAATACCATATCATACATAGTTCTATAAGTCCAAAACATATGCTACTATACCATTTCTATTAACAATGTTCCAATAATTTACACATTTCTACATATACTCAAAATAAGATACGGTTCCATATGAATTTAGTGTACTATATCATACATTAAGTGGTACACTTTAACATAACATACAGTACAAAGAAAGAATGATATGTGGTACAATAAACACAAGGATGTCATACTCTTTTAAGTTAAGGTGGTAAAAACTCCACATGAATTTATGGTACTATATCATATATTACGTGGTATACGTTAAAATAAGATACGGTACAACGTAAGCTAATTTGTGGTACAGTAAACATATGGATGTAGTACACTTTCACTTAAATTTTGGAAATACCATATCATACATAGTTCTATAAGTCCAAAACATATGCTACCATACCATTTCTATTAACAATGTTCCAATAATTTTCACGCGCATAATTTCTAGCGCTTTCTTTGGAAAAGAATACTAAATGATAAAAATATTTGAATTTTTGAAATATATCACATGATTAAGTGATAAAATAGTCATTGATAACTTGTTAAATTGTAACAAATGGAGAAACTACAACTTAGTCTATATTATCTTATTTGATATGATTACGTGACATTTTTATTTAATACATGTACTGATTATATTGTCATTTGATAGCATCTTGGTATCATGTAAGTTAAGGTGGTAAAAACTCCACATGAATTTGTGGTACTATATCATATATTATGTGGTATACTTTAAAATAAGATACGGTACAACGTAAGCTAATTTGTGGTACAGTAAACATATGGATGTGGTACACTTTCACTTAAATTTCGGAAATACCATATCATACATAGTTCTATAAGTCCAAAACATATGCTACCATACCATTTCTATTAATAATGTTCCAATAATTTTCACGCGCATAATTTCTAGCGCTTTCTTTGGAAAAGAATACTAAATGATAAAAATATTTGAATTTTTGAAATATATCACATGATTAAGTGATAAAATAGTCATTGATAACTTGTTAAATTGTAACAAATGGAGAAACTACAACTTAGTCTATATTATCTTATTTGATATGATTACGTGACATTTTTATTTAATACATGTACTGATTATATTGTTATTTGATAGCATCTTGGTATCATGTAAGGTAAGGTGGTAAAAACTCCACATGAATTTGTGGTACTATATCATATATTATGTGGTATACTTTAAAATAAGATACGGTACAACGTAAGCTAATTTGTGGTATAGTAAACATATGGATGTGGTACACTTTCACTTAAATTTTGGAAATACCATATCATACATAGTTCAATAAGTCCAAAACATATGCTACCATACCATTTCTATTAACAATGTTCCAATAATTTGCACATTTCTACATATACTCAAAATAAGATACGGTTCCATATGAATTTATTGTACTATATCATACATTAAGTGGTACACATTAACATAACATACAGTACAAAGAAAGAATGATATGTGGTACAATAAACACAAAGATTTCATACTCTTTTAAGTTAAGGTGGTAAAAACTCCACATGAATTTGTGGTACTATATCATATATTACGTGGTATACTTTAAAATAAGATACGGTACAACGTAAGCTAATTTGTGTTACAGTAAACATATGGATGTGGTACACTTTCACTTAAATTTCGGCAATACCATACCATACATAGTTAGTTCCATAAGTCCAAAACATGAAAATTCATACATCAACAGAAATTATATCTAATATTCTTTCGCAAAAATAAAGTCTAAATTCGTCAATCCCACAAAAGAACATATGACTCTCTAGTTGAACAAAACATGATAAAAGAACGAGAATGTCAAGGGAACGATGCACCACTAATACTTTTGCAGGATCATGGACACCTTTTAAGCATATTGTCGCAAATTCTTCGTTCTTCCATCCTTCTCTTCCAGTAAATTAGAAAATGTATTAGTATTTTCTTCATAACAATGATAATCTTGCAAGACACTAATATATAATTGTATGATTTTTACTGGTAAGTCAAATAGCTAACAACTAAGTTAACAAACCATAAAGCAAAAACTAGTTAATGGGTTCTTTGCAGCTGCGGCGGTTGTGGCCTTTCTTGCGACATCGACCACAATTTGACACACGTACTATGACTTGCGACGGTATTCTTTGAGTTCTTCTTCGGCCAGGTTGGCTTCGAACATCGATAGGATTGATTACAAACGATTGACTAAGATTGGACTCATGCATCTCAAATGTAGGGATAGGATTTAAGATTCCTCTATATGCTTCACGATAGAACTCTATCTTAAAGTATTTGTCGCAAAAATCATATAAAGACAATGATTTTGATTCTATTGCGGCACATGAATGCTTGCATGAAAGACTATTAATCTGCCAACCTCTGCACGAACAAGTCATAGCAGACAAATCAACAACAAATGATTTATCCCCGTCCACAACCTCAAAACTCAAGCCACTTGCTTTACGCACTTTCAAGCTGCGAGATTGGGCATATGTCTTTGCAAGAAAATTCTCCTTTGATGGACTCAATCTTTTAATCATCACCATTGTCGCTTCACGACGTTCGTGCATCATTTCCATAATTTGAATGCGAATATGGTCTACCATGACCACAATAGGGAGAGATCGGGCTGGTTTCACCCAATTATTCCAACACTCGGCCATGTTATTATTTATCACACCCCAACGCTTTCCTGGAAACCATGCATTTGCCCAACTTTCGGGACATGAATTGACTATAAACTCTCTAGCAAGTGGCATCGATGTTATTATATTGTTAATATGTTCTTCAAACTGTAGTAACCCAGATTTCATTTTAAGATAATAATATGATAATCATGATTAAGGGTCCAGTCTTAACTGCTGAACTGTTGAGCAGCTAGGGAATATGAGCAGCTAGGGAAACATGAGCAGCTAGAAAAATATGAGCAGCTAGGGAAACATGAGCAGCTAGGGAATTTGCTGCTATGGATTATACAGCTAGGGATTCTTTAGCTAGGGAATTCTCTTGCTAGGGATTCTACAGCTAGGGAATTCTGCTGTTAGTCTGTTAGGGAATTTCGTTACTAAGGAAGTTTGAAAAGCTGCTAGGGAATCCCGAACTGCTATTAAGGAATCCCGACCTGCTGCTAGGGAATCCCAAACTGCTATTAGGGAAGCCCGAACCCTCCAGGACAGGCAGACAGGTGTGTGGACGCTTGCATGAATGACAGTTGGCGCCTAAGCATGAGCTGTAAATAATGGTAGTGACTCAGCTCAAGCATCTAATACGTGTCGTGCTTATAGGAGCTCGGACATCTCGACGTCAGCTTAATAATCCCGATCACCCCAAATATTTGTCTATAAATAGGAGCTGGGGATTCAGTTATTTTTCACATCACTTCCATCTCACTTCATATCTTTGCCCGGAAAAGAGTAGCTCGGGAGCTCGGGAAAGAGTAGCTCGAGAATTCTGGAAGGAATAGCTCGGGAAGGAAGAGCTCGGGGTCGGACCAAGAGACCAGTTTGGGTCAAGCTTGAGACCAAGTCAGGTCGGGAGTTGACCTAGGACAGCTAGGGGTTGTCTTTTTCCAGCTTATTCAGACTTCGGTGTTAAGTACGTACACATTGATTGAGATTGCCAGCGAGTATACATGTTTATATATTGCATTTATTTGGCATTATTATATGGCATGATGTATGATTTACCGTTTCCCATATTCATATGTCATATGCATATACACGTTGAGCCTATACCTTGTTATACCTGATTATAGAGCCGCTCAGCTCTATACTCGATAGTCTGTCACTGAGAGTACCGCGACGGCGGGGACATTTATGTCTGTCTACTTTGGTGTACTAGACAAGTGTGGTTGCACCCAGAGGTTGATCCGTGCGGTGGTAGCACTCATGTGGCGCCGGTACTGGGCATGACTTTTCGGATGACCCTTTACAAGTCATCATGTTGCATGCATTATATACATATGTTTACTCATGTCTATGTACTGGGCGTTAGCGCTCACGTCCTAGTTGTTATCTTGGACACCCTATTCCACGGGGCAGGTCGCAGGATGGACGGAGCTGGTAGTTCAAGGCAGGACTAGGGAACAGGGGCCTTGAAGAGTTAGTTATACAGCAGGATTCGATATAGCTGTATAATGTTTACTTTTAAGATTTTCGATTTGGTTGTATTACTACAGATTTAAGCTTGGACTTATTTTACTAAGCTGATATTTAAATTATGGTTATGTTTTTGCACGTTTTACTCTGCTAAGTATTTTGCTGTATTAAGTTTAATGCATGCTATTAGTTGCCAGTTAGTAGGTGATTCCATGCAGGATCACTATATTTTTGGTATCAGAGCATGCATAGATTTTGAAATTAGTACTTGGGATTTAGTTTAGTCTTGAGTAATTCTTGCGCATTTGGGATTTTAATGTCCAATTCTTTTCAGGATATGGCTGACGAGAGTCACGGTAGTGTTGGCCAGAGAGGTGGTCATCATCATCGTCACCATCATCATCAGGATGATCGACATCGTCCTTATGAGGGTAGACGTCGCTACACTATTAATAAGTTCATGCAGGTAGGACCGAAACCCTTGGTGGGAGGCGAGAATCCTGAACAAGCTAGAAGCTGGATGTCTAAACTCGAGAGTACTTTCCGAGCTTTCGAGTGCACTGAGGAACAGAAACTGGAAGTTCTAGAATTCGTTCTAGAGGATCGAGCACGTTTTTGGTGGGATGCCAAGGCTGCTCAGGCACGTACTGAGAGAGGACAGGTGACTTGGGGGGATTTGTCAGCAGTTCCAGAAACTGTATTTTCCTCCGGCTGTTCGCCAAGCACGATCGATGGAGTTGCTTACTTTGAGGCAAGGATCAATGACTATTGATCAATATCAGCAACGATTTCTTGATCTGCTACCTTTCAGTCCTCATATCAATGAGAGTGATGCGTTGAAGTATGATATCTTTCTACAAGGTTTGAATCAAGATATCTACTCACAGGTTGTCGTATGTGATGACCCGGTATCTTATGAGACTTTGGTGAACCGTTGTCGTCTTGTGGAGACTAGCAACAGGCGGGGATAGCTGATGATGCCAGCACAGCCTAGTGGATCTTTTGAGCCTCGAGCTCAATCTGTTGTGCCATCTGTACCTACGTCTTCTTCTACTCCTACTACTTCGTCTGGTTCTCGTGGTTCACGAGGTACATTCCGCTTTGGGAAAAAGAATAAGAAGAAGGAGTTTTGTAGCCACTATGGTGGGAAGCATCCTGCAGCTTCATGTCGGAGAGCTACTGGTGCTTGTTATATTTGTGGTCAGCAGGGACATCTGCGGAGAGATTGTCCTCAGCGCCTGGGTTCTGCTAGTGGATCGGGATCCCAGGTTGGATCTCAGGCTTCTACTTTTCCATGTCAGCAGCCAGCACCACAGAGTTATTCTGGTTATCGTCCCCAGACTCAAGGGCAGGTATTTGCTCTGTATCAGGAGCATGCTACTGAGGGAAGCGATCGCATGTTGGCAGGTAACTTTTTGTTATGTGGTATTCCTGCACTTGTCTTAATTAATACTGGAGCATCGCATTCCTTTATTTCTAGTCGCTTCGTTAAGAGACATAGATTACCTTATGTATCATTAGATATGAATTTAGTTGTATCTACTCCGTTGGAGCAGGAGGTAGTAACTAAGCGTCTAGTGATGGGTTGCCTTCTGGAGTTTGAGGGTAATGTGTTATTGGCTAATTTGATGATATTAGCAATGACAGATTTTGATTGTATTTTGGGAATAGATATGCTGACTTTATATCACGCTACTGTGGATTGTTATCAGCGTCTGGTACAGTTTCATCTTGTTGAGGGTGATAGCTGGTATTTTTATGGTGAGGGTGCGCGACCTCCGATGCCACTTGTTTCGGCTCTGAAGGCATGTCATGTCTTGGAGTCAGGTGGGGAGAGCTACCTCATCTATGCAGTTGACATGTCTGCGAGTAGTCCGGGTATTGATCAGCTACCGGTTGTCAGCGAGTTTCCTGACGTATTCCCTGATGATATTCCTGGTTTTTCTCCGGTTCGAGAGGTTGAATTTGGTATTGATCTAGTACCAGGAACTACGCCTATATCCCGAGCACCTTATCGTCTAGCACCGTCAGAGATGAGGGAATTGAAACAGCAGTTACAGGATCTGCTTGATAAGGGATATATTCGTCCGAGTGTTTCTCCGTGGGGAGCACCTGTGTTATTTGTCAAGAAGAAGGATGGATCGATGAGATTATGTATTGATTACAGGCAGTTGAATCGTGTCACCATCAAGAATAAGTATCCTTTGCCGCGGATTGATGATCTGTTTGATCAACTACAGGGTACTTCTGTCTATTCTAAGATAGATCTGAGATCTGGATACCACCAGATGCGGGTACGAGACTCTGATATTTCTACGACTACTTTCAGGACCAGATACGGGCATTATGAATTTCTGGTGATGCCATTCGGTTTGACGAATGCACCGACAGTCTTTATGAACCTGATGAATCAGGTATTTCGAGAGTATCTGGATAGATTTGTCATCGTCTTCATAGATGATATTCTTGTCTATTCTCATGACAAGGATGAGCATGCACAGCATCTAAGGATTGTTTTACAGACGTTACGAGATAAGCAGCTGTATGCGAAATTGAGCAAGTGTGAATTTTGGCTTGATCGGGTAGTGTTTCTCGGTCATGTGATTTCTAGTGAAGGAATATCTGTTGATCCTAGTAAGATAGAGGCAGTGCTGAACTGGTCTCGTCCGACGACGGTTGCTGAGATTCGTAGTTTCTTGGGTCTAGCTGGATATTACCGTCGGTTCATCGAGAATTTTTCACAGTTGGCCAGGCCTTTGGCTCAGCTTACTCGGAAAGATGTTACCTTCATTTGGTCCTCGGATTGTGAGGAGTCATTTCATGAGCTGCGTAGACGTCTTACTACTGCACCTGTGCTAGCTCTACCTTCTGGATCAGGAGGTTATGTTGTTTATACTGATGCCTCTGGTCAGGGGTTAGGATGTCTTTTGACACAGCATGGACATGTTATTGCCTATGCTTCTCGACAGTTGAAGACGCATGAGAATAATTATCCAGTGCATGATCTCGAGTTAGCCGCCATTGTATTTGTGCTCAAGATTTGGAGGCATTATCTTTATGGCGAGAAATTTGAGATATTCACGGATCACAAGAGTTTGAAGTATTTATTCACTCAGGCAGAGTTGAATATGCGACAGAGACGCTGGATGGATCTTTTGAAGGATTATGATTGTGAAATCAAATATCATTCAGGTTCTGCCAATCTTACTGCTGATGCCTTGAGTCGGCAGGTGAGACTTTCTGCACTTCAGACTAATGAAATATCTCATATGATTCAAGAGTGCTGTTCATTGAGTTTTACGCTCAAGCACAAGAAAGGGAGGAATTGGATTCGTTTGTATACTATTCTATCTGAGCCAGCATTGTATTCTCGGATCAGAGATGCTCATATATCTAATGTTAAGACTCAGCGTTTGGCATGTCTAGCCAATGGAGTTAATACATCTGGATTCCATTTTCAGGCAGATGGTTTATTGTGTCTATCTAATCGAGTGGTTGTACCTAATGTTGCGGAGCTCAGGAATAATATTCTTTCTCAAGCTCACAGGAGTCGATTATCAGTTCATCCTGGTAGCATGAAAATGTATAAGGACTTGCACTAGATTCTGGTGGAAAGGGATGAAGCGAAGTGTTTATCAGTTTGTTTCGAGATGTTTGGTTTGTCAACAGGTCAAGGCTGAACATCGACGACCAGGTGGATTACTGCAGAATCTTGAAATTCCCGAATGGAAGTGGGAACACGTGACTATGGATTTTGTCACCCACTTGCCTATGAATACACGTCAGTGTGATGCTATCTGGGTTGTCATTGACCGGTTGACGAAATCAGCACATTTCATTCCTTACAACCGGGAGTATTCTTATGATCGCATGGCACGCTTATACATCCAGGAGATAGTGCGATTGCATGGGATTCCAGTGAGTATAGTCAGTGATAGAGACCCGCGATTTACCTCACATTTTTGGGATAGTTTTCAGCAGGCGTTGGGTACCACTCTGAGTTTGAGTACTGCATATCATCCGGAGACTAGCGGGCAGTCAGAGCGGACGAGTCGTACACTAGAGGATATGCTACGTTCTTCTATCATGGACTTTGGCTTATCTTGGCAGGATCAAGTACCTTTGATTGAATTTTCCTACAATAACAGTTATCATCGTAGTATTGATATGGCACCTTTCGAGGCATTGTACGGTCGATGGTGTCGTACTCCGTTATTCTGGGATGAAGTCGGGGAACGACAAGTCGAGGGTCCTGAATTGGTGCAGCAGATTGTAGACAAGGTAGATTTGATCAAGCATAGGATCAAAGTTGCTCAAGATCGGCAAGCCAGTTATGCTAATATTCGCCGTCGGCCACTTCAGTTTGAGCCTGGTGAATATGTGTTCTTACGAGTATCACCTTTCAGGAAGGTGATGAGATTCGGTGTGAAAGGCAAGTTGTCTCCTCGTTTCATTGGGCCTTTCCAGATACTGGAGAAGATCGGAGATGTTGCATATCGTTTGGCTTTACCGCCATCTCTTTCCAGTATACATAATGTTTTTCATGTGTCGTTACTTCGACAGTACATAGCTGATGAATCTCATGTGATTCAATCTACTGATATTCAGCTAGAGCCAGATTTGTCTTTTGTTGAACGACCAATCTGTATCCTAGACAGAAAGGAGAAAGTTCTTCGGAACAAGACTATACCACTTGTGATGGTACAGTGGCAGCACCGAGGCGTTGAAGAAGCAACTTGGGAAACGGAGAGTCGTATGCAAGGGGAATATCCTGAGTTGTTTGTTTTATACTTTTGATTACCATGTATCAGTATAATTACAGTTTGTTGTAATAAGACATGGTTTTCTGTTTCATATTGTTATCTTAATTTGTCTTTAGATTTTATTTCGCGGACGAAATATCTAAAGGTGGGGAGAATGTAGTAACCCAAATTTCATTTTAAGATAATAATATGATAATCATGATTAAGGGTCCAGTCTTAACTGCTGAACTGATGAGCAGCTAGGGAATATGAGCAGCTAGGGAATATGAGCAGCTAGGGAAACATGAGCTGCTAGGGAATTTGCTGCTAGGGATTATACAGCTAGGGATTCTTTAGCTAGGGAATTCTCTTGCTAGGGATTCTACAGCTAGGGAATTCTGTTGTTAGTCTGTTAGGGAATTTTGTTACTAAGAAAGTTTGAAAAGCTGCTAGGGAATCCCGAACTGCTATTAAGGAATCCCGACCTACTGCTAGGGAATCCCGAACTGCTATTAGGGAAGCCCGAACCCTCCAGGATAGGCAGGCAGGTGTGTGGACGCTTGCATGAATGACAGTTGGCGCCTAAGCATGAGCTGTCAATAATGGTATTGACTCAGCTCAAGCATCTGATACGTGGCGTGCTTATAGGAGCTCGGACGTCTCGACGTTAGCTCAAGAATCCCGATCACCCCAAATATTTGTCTATAAATAGGAGCTGGGGATTCAGTTATTTTTCACATCACTTCCATCTCACTTCATATCTTTGCCCGGAAAAGAGTAGCTCGGGAGCTCGGAAAAGAGTAGCTCGGGAATTCTGGAAGGAATAGCTCGGGAAGGAAGAGCTCGGGGTCGGACCAAGAGACCAGTTTGGGTCAAGCTTGAGACCAGGTCAGGTCGGGAGTTGACCTAGGACAGCTACGGGTTGTCTTTTTCCAGCTTATTCAGACTTCGGTGTTAAGTACGTACCCATTGACTGAGATTGCCAGCGAGTATACATGTTTATATATTGCATTTATTTGGCATTATTATATGGCATGATGTATGATTTACCGTTTTCCATATTCATATGTCATGTGCATATACACGGTGAGCCTATACCTTGTTATACCTGATTATAGAGCCGCTCAGCTCTATACTCGATAGTCTGTCACTAAGAGTACCGCGACGGCGGGGGCATTTATGTCTGTCTACTCTGGTGTACTAGACGAGTGTGGTTGCACCCAGAGGTTGATCCGTGCGGTGGTAGCACTCATGTGGCGCCGGTACTGAGCATGACTTTTCGGATGACCCTTTACCAGTCATCATGTTGCATGCATTATATACATATGTTTACTCATGTCTATGTACTGGGCGTTAGCGCTCACGTCCTAGTTGTTATCTTGGACACCCTATTCCACGAGGCAGGTCGCAGGATGGACGGAGCTGGTAGTTCAAGGCAGGACTAGGGAGCAGGGGCCTTGAAGAGTTAGTTATACAGCAGGATTCGATATAGCTGTATAATGTTTACTTTTAAGATTTTTGATTTGGTTGTATCACTACAGATTTAAGCTTGGACTTATTTTACTAAGCTGATATGTAAATTATGGTTATGTTTCCGCACGTTTTACTCTGCTAAGTATTTTGTTGTATTAAATTTAATGCATACTATTAGTTGCCAGTTAGTAGGTGATTCCATGCAGGGTCACTACACAAACTCTTGCTTTGATGGGGCATACGCAGCTTTCTTGAAAATAGATGACCAGTGTTTTTTGTTTTGGAGTGGGTATCTTCGCATGACCTACATTCAAATAACCAAAACAAAATATATAAATAGTGCACATATACTGAAATGCTAAAACTAGTGCACATATACAAACCTGTTTCACGAAATTATCCACCAAATGTCGCAGACAATATGCATGATGACTGCATGGGAATATTAACTCAACTGCCTTGATTATCCCTGGATGCCTATCGGAGAAAAAGGTAAACTGATCGAATACCATACAGTGATGTGAAACTAGAACGCCTTTGAGATGGAAACAAAACCATCCCCAATTGTCATCATTTTCAGAATCCACAACTGCATATGCTAACGTAAAAAGATCATCGTTAGCATCCTTTGCAACGGCAACCAAAATATTTCCCTTGTATTTATTTTTTATGTGAGTGTCATCCAAGAAAATCAAGGGTCTACATCCACTGATAAAACCAGTTGCACATGCATTGAAACAAATGAATAACCGTTTAAATTTATTACTAAGAAGGTCAATTTCACAATCAACAATACTTCCCGGATTAGTTACTTTGATAGCATTGCAATACCATCTTAGTTTGTCATAAGATTCATCCTCTACACCATGAATGTCACGCAAAGACATTTCTTTCCCTCTCCAAACCTTGTGGTAATTGAGATCGACCCCATAATCTCTTTGTATATCTTTCAACATCATACATGGTCGATAAGACGGTTCTCCTCTCAATCTCTCCATCACAACATTGGAAACCCATGCAGCATCAGCTCTAGGATATCCTCTACTACGAAGATTGTCATCTCCACATGTATGTGTTAGATTACATTTTCTAATTCCAAAGAGATTGTCAGCTTTGTGTCTTGAAGCATAAATTCTCCAAGAGCAGTCATTTGCGCTACATTCAAGAATAACCTTCTCTTTATCATTCTTTTTATACAAAAAAGACCGTCTCATAGCAACTGCATACTTCTTGGCATATACTCGAAATTCTGCAACATCCTTGAATATCTGACCCACTCCTCGAATGCAATTACTCCAAACGTCTATAGAATTTCTTAACAAACCCACTTGAAGATGATCATCGTTATTAGTGAACGTGTCATCTTCAGATCCAAACCTATTTTAAGTAATGAAAATTTTTATTAACCTCCCATTTTTTAAATTGAAGTAAATTATTAACATAACACAAATAAAAAAAAGGGAGAATAAAATACTCATATTCTAGTTAATAGTTTAAAACTCTAATGATTTGAAAAATATAACTTACTTCTTACATAAGATCTAGATTCGCAAAAGCACTAAACATAATATGACAAAAAATGAGATATCAATAAACAATATAGTATTAGTAGTTGCACGCTGCAAATGACTTACCAATAAAAAAATTAAATAAATATTTATAAACATCAACCAAATTTATATGGAAAACAAAAAATCAAGGCAGGAGTTTTTACCTCGTGGAATTGTAAGATCTCATTTCGTCTTTTTCCACAGCCCTCATGTTAATTATTGTAAGTTTCATAGATATGTGAAGATGAGTCATAATACGGACGTCATCATCTTCGTTCAATGTAACATATTTTTTCTGATGAGGGGCTAGATACTGCAATGTCATAGTTTGTGGAGTAATCTCCTTACATTTTCTTCCAAGATTCAGAAACAACTCCATTAGACTGAAGCCATTATAGATTGAAATCATATAAAGGTCATTTTTATAATCACAGCTACCCAAAAATGAAAAATTAGAGGATCCAGATGCAGATTCCATTCCTACAAGAAATTAAGCAGAAATATTAGTCAAATGAACGATTAAAAAATTAAATAAAAATCAATAACTATACCTCAATATACATGATAAAAAAAACAAAATCTTAGTAAACAAGAATAAAATTATATTCTTTCAACTCAACGAATTCAAAGTCCTGATGAGAAAGATAATTGCTGCATCAAATAATTATTTTGAACACTAATACAAATAGAATTTACTGATTGGTAATTAAAAACAAGGAAAATTAAGTACCCACCAAACCAATAAACCTAGAAGTCAACAAAACTCCAAAAACAAAAAAAAAACCATCACAATGCCTCGGAAATAAAAAAAACATACGAGTAAAAATCATCGATTAATTGATCAAAGGATAGTGGGTGTCGCTAATAATATAAAATTATTAAGCCAACAGATTCCCAACAAGTAAAGTAACAAATCATCACCAAATTATCAGCTCGAAATTGGTGACCACGATTCAGAAAAATGAGAGGATTTGAAGCGAAACACTGATTAAACAAATTAAGCACAAATCTCATAAGATATGGAACAAATCGAACAAGTAGATAACAAGAAACTCACTTTCCTCGCTTCTTTGCTTCCAATCGTTGTCCCTTGTCGCCTGATTTCTATCGTTTCCCGTAGGTGTCACAAATTGGTGGGTTCCTACTGCCGGTGGATTCTTGATGTTGACTAGAAGATGAGAAAATTGGTGGCACAAGATTTAGTTTTCTTCACTGGACGTCGTAGAAATTGGGAGGGAAGAGAGGCGATGGAAATCGGTGGGGTTGTTTAGGGATTCACATGAGACGTGAAATTGGGGAAAAAACTAAAGTGAAGGTAGGAGATAATAATAATAATAAATGGGAAAAGAAAATTAAAAAAAATAGAATTAAAAGGGAAAATGGGATAAAACAAGAAAATTAAAAAAAATAGAATTAAAAGGGAAAATGGGATAAAACATGAAACAGGGAGTATAATTAAACTTTTTGGGTCAATAGGGAGTGCAGAATAAAAAGTTATGACAAGGGGACTGATTTTAAACTTTTGATTTTGATTGGGGATTTATCTCCAATTCTCCCTTACAATAAATCATATAAATTCACCTATCCAAATAAGACACTTTTCAATCCATGTTTTTGTGTAATCTTAATGTAAGGACAACTCTCCTCAAGTAAAAAAAAAAATACTTCATTCGTCCTAATTATATAGACCTATTTTTTTCACACGGATTAAGAAAAAAAATATTGGGAAACAAATTTTGTACAAACTCCCCATTTTATCTTTATTTAATGTATTCAAAAAATAATTGCACAATTTTTAAGATATAATTAATAAATGTATATTAGTCAAGGAGTGTAATAAATATTATTTTACATTTGAGACAAAAAAAAAAAAAAAACGTGACCTACATAATTTGGACATATAGAGTATTTTTTTCATTAAATTAATACTAATCATAAATAAAACCAATAAAAATAAGGGTAGTGTTATACATGTACACTGATTGTTATACGTTGAGTTACACATTATACTTAAAATTACATGATTATCCCAACACTTTATTTGGAAAAACAATCTTTCAAAAATGCATCAGGGATAATCATGTAATTGTAAGTGTAATGTGTAAACGTGTAACTCTCCATGAACATGTAGTATTTTCCTAAAAATAATGTAGGACCGATTGTATGACACTTACCAATAGCTATAGCTAGTGGTGACGGTGCAATTCAAATCTTTTAAACTGCACAACTCAAGCTCTATGCCTCAAAAAATTTTCTTAATTAAAAAAATGATCGTATTAATGTTAAATAGAAATCCTAAAATTGTTACTAAATTCAATATCACTCATGTTTGTGCGAAATTTTCAATCATTTAAAACCTTTCTCAATTTTTTTAGAGTTACTATAAATAGTTAATTTTATGTCACAATGATTTTTTTGTAAATTAATATTGATGAAAATTAATTTCATGGGAAATAAAATTTCTCATGATATATATGATCAATTAAATAAATATGTGTAATAAAAACACATATTTTAAAACAAAAAATATAATATGTGTTTTAAGAAAAAAAAGAATCAAACGTCATATGTAAAAAAAATTTCCTATAATTAATATTATATTATATATAGTATACATTAAATTCAAAAGTAGAAAGTAATTTATATCATTTAAAACTTCTCATTAATTTATTTTTCTATGAATAAAACTGAAAATAAATCAAACTAATAAAATTATAGTGCAAATAAATGTTAGAAAAAATTACAAAATCACACTTAAAATACACATGCTCTCAATACTCAGTTTCATTGGAAAGACACACTAAAAAAATGACATATATTGACATATTTTAAAGGGCACTTGTGGATTTTTTTTTTTTAAGTATTTTATTTTTTTTAATCTCTTTATTCTACTTGTGGCTATTAGGCAAAAATTACATGTAAAGGTTGAAAAACATAAAAATCTAGAAGTCAAACAAAAAATTGTAGACGTCTTTATATCATTAATATCGAAGTAAAAAATCAATTACAAGAAAATGAATGACAAATTTATTTATATTTAGGAAGATGATAAGGAAACAAAAAAATACATTAATTTCACAAAAAATGGATAGTCGGTCATAATAATTAACACACATTACCGAAATAATTAAATGCAAACACACGCTTCGAATGAATCAATCAATAATCCTTTCATTATACATCAAATAAAAAAAATAGATCTTATTTTTTTCTTAGGAATATCATTTTCTACTAAGCACTCAAACTACAAGGTTATCAAAATTGGTAGAATTAAGTATACTATTAATGACTATATTAATTTAGTACAAAAAATTAAATGACACAACAACCTTATGAACCACAAATAAATTATAGATAAAAGAATAAAATATATAAATAAAATTGAAAATAAATCAACTAATCAAATTTTAGTGCAAATAAACTTTAGAAAAATTTACAAAAGCGCATTTATAATCTACCTCTTTCAATACCCAGTTTCATTGGAAAAAAACTAAAAAAAATGATATTTACTGACATATTTAAAGGCACTTGTGGATTTTTTTTTATTTTCTAATTTTTTTCTTCTACTTGTGGCTATTAGCAAAAAATTACACGTAAAATTACTTTTTTTAAAAAAAAATTAAAATATGGAAACCAAATCGGAAAAATGTAGACGCCTTTATATCCTTCATATTGAAATGAAATCAAAGACACGAAGATGAAATCAAAATTTATTTATATTTATGAAAAGGGAAAAAACATTAATTTCAACAAAAATTAAAGTAGGTAGTTGATTATAATATTTAACACACATTACCGAAATAATTAAATGAAAACACACGGATCCAATTACCATGCATCAATCAATAAACCTTCCACTTTACATGAAATAATAAAAAAAATTAGCTCTTATTTTTCCTAGAAATATCATTTTCCACTAAACATTCAAACTACAAGGTTATGAAATTTGGTGGAGTTATTTATTGTATTAATGACTCTATTAAGTTTGTGCAAAAAATGACATAAACAACTTTATGAACCACAAATAAATAAGAGGGTAAAATTAGTTACAAATCAAACTCATATATTTATAGTTGTATTATAGATTATATTATTATATTAGATAAGGGTAAAATTGGTCCCAAATGAAACTCATATATTTATAGTTATAGTATAGAATATAGTATTAGATTAGATATTAGAGATATAAAATAGAGAAATTAAATAAAATAATAAAAAAATCAAATAATAAATAGTAGATGCACAAAATTATCATTTTTTATTTGAAACAGTGCATATCAAATAAAAACAAGGTCAAATAATAAATAGTAGATGCACAAAATTTTAATTTTTTTTTTAAAAAAAGTGCATGATATAATTTTTTAAATGAATTACTTAATTAGTTGAAGAGACACATAAATAGATAATTAAAAAAACACATTAATTATGTAGTATTAATAGAAAAGGGTAGACATGTAAATTCACAAGCACAAATAAATAAGAGTGTAAAATTAGTTACAAATCAAACTCATATATGTATAGTTGTAGTATAGATTATATTATTATATTAGATAAGGGTAAAATAAAATTGGTCTCAAATGAAACTCATATATTTATAGTTATAATATAGATTATAGTATTAGATTAGATATTAGAGATATATAATAGAGAAATTAAATAAAATAATAAAAAAACCAAATAATAAATAGTAGATGCACAAAATTATCATTTTTTATTTGAAACAGTGCATATCAAATAAAAACAAGGCCAAATAATAAATAGTAGATGCACAAAATTTCATTTTTTTTTATTTTAAAAAGTGCATGATATATTTTTTTAAATGAATTACTTAATTAGTTGAAGAGACACATAAATAGATAATTGAAAAAACACATTAATTATGTAATATTAATAGAAAAGGATAGACATGTAAATTCACAATTAAACTCACATATTTATATGTTTTAGTGATACAAATTTTTTTTAAAAAAAAACAACTAAACCCCGATAGTGGGTTTTAGTGGTCCGGAACGAGTTGGGCAGGAATGGTTGGGCAGCTGAAAATTACTCTATATATATATTAATATATATATAGCTTCGAAAGAAAGTATAATTGTTTTTATCTCATTATATCTTTTATTATCAAAAAAATTTAAACAATTTGAGAGTGAAAATGTGGCGGGAAAGGCATGCATCAATGAACAGCAGCAATATATCAACACAGCAAAAAGCTTGAGTTAAAATGTGAGAAAGTGTCAAGTTTCTATTTTTGTACAGCACAAAAGAACTTCTGGCTCAACAACACAAAGAGCTATCGATTCTGTAGTCTGCTAATTGTTACGATTGTTTTGAAATACCACATAACCTTAACTAAATTATTTCAGTCGAGGTTAACCTGACAAAGCTCAGGTGTGAATGCGCTGTATTTCAGCTGTAAGATCTCTTGCAGAATCTTAAACTTCATTGCCGATTTTGAAATCTGAAACGGTAGCATTTTGACGAGTTTCAGCAGTAGGTGCCGGTTCTTTCTTGTCCAATCCAAATAATGAGCAACTTTGAAACACATCCAAACTGTTGGCCACAAGACGGTTCAAACCACCAAGGCTATCGCTAAAAATTAGATCATCGCTATGGTATCTACAGGTTGGTATGTCCAAATCTAACGGTCCTAAAGAGTCAGGCTGAGCCACGGAAAAAATTAGAATCAGATTATCTTAAAAACTAGCAATCACGACATAAATGAAAGAAGAACAGCTGATAGTAATCAATAACGAACTTCTGCAACAAGAAAATGGAAATTGTGAACTCCGGAAAATCTTACCCAATATATATCAGTGATCCCACCGATATCCTTTGTACCATTCTCTGAATTATAACTGGGCCCACAGTTACCTATCAGGTCTCCACAATCAGGATTAGTACTGGTTAATTTTTCCACTTCAGGCAGTTCCTAGATGAAAGAAGAACAGTATCACTACTAAGACATTGATACCAAAGGCAAACATTCAGGTAACCCAATGACATGCTGGTTTAAAATCATACCTCAACTTCCTTGTAAGTAACAAGATTTCCTTTAGTAGCTTGTACACACGCTTCTGGGGAATCGTTCTTTGATGCACCATGGCTATCGTCACGTAAAGGGCCATTCGTTTGGAATGCAAAGGCATCACATGTTTCTTCAGCTTCCCAAATGGAAGGCACGTGAGATTGCACTCTATGCTGGAAATCTACTTTGTTTTGATGTTTGTAAATGTGAGCAGCAACTGCAGCATCAAAAGAGTCACAACTGAATGGGATCTGTGAATGACAGTCAGAGTTGACAGGCACGGGAAAATCTGAGCAGTTGATGTCCATGTTCTGTGCTGACTCAGAAAGCAGATCTCCCACACTAATGTTAGTAAGGCTATCGGCCCACTCCCCAGATGACAAAGTCACGCCCTTCTGCGAATTAAAAAATATATATATTATCTCAAAATGAGGCAACACTAATCTTGAGGTTGGTTTGACTAACATGTGAGACCGAGCGTTAAATCATTCTTATACAACTCACATGCCATGAGTGACCAAGGTACTCGATAATTGTCAGAAAAGGTTTCCATTTGTTCCTTTTAATGGACAGGACGATAGGTGAAAAAGTGCGTTAGAAGTTTTTAATAGAAACTGTACGCTGAATAGTCTCATAAACAGTACATGTAACTTAATATAATACGGTGCAAATATATAGCAGTTTGTAAACTTATTTGTATATCACATAAATTTTCACGACAGTATTCAGTTCTATCAAAAGCTTCCAAGTTAAAAGACATAAAGCAAAAGTAGAAGGTATACCATTTTTTCAACTTGTCTGGTAACTGCCGAAGCTCCAGCATCTCTTCTGGGCAGTGACATATCTACAGCTTCACTATAATATCTTGAAATATTAACATCAGAACCACAACGTTCAACCATTTCATTTGGAGCACATGTTGATGAGGGAACATGAGCATTATTCTGTCCTGTTGAGGCAATCTGACAGTCATGGAAACTAAAAAGGTGCTCAGTTTGAAAGTTCTGCTCGTTTGCTAGGTTAGTGTTCAGAGTTTGCTCGATGAGATTAGCATGTGACAATGTTTGAGCTGTTTCCAATTCAACTGCAGCTTTCGAGAACCAGCCATACCTTACATACAAAACAAATCTGTTAATCTATTGATTCTACAAACATCAACACTGAGTGTATGAGAATTAAACCTGAGGCGGAAGATCGGAGGGCTTCCAATTAGATGATAAATATCTACTGCACAAAGAGAACAATCCTTAGTCCACCTCTGATATCCCACCAGGTTTTCCCCTTGTGCCCAGTAAGGAAAAAGCATCAGCTCTTGTGCATTAAAGCTTGAGTTACCCCATTTTCTACTTAGATGCTCAAACACAGATGATATTTTCTTTCGTGAGCTCAAAGTAAGTTCCAGATGGGGATTGTGTTGTTCCTACAATAAATAAACATAGTCCATACTTTCTTAGTAATTTTAACAAGCACTGAAAAACCACCATGAAACATCATCAAGAAATACATTCACTAGCATGGCTTCCTTTTATCCTACCGTCTCCAAGGTTTTCCGAGTGCTTTCATCAATTGGGAACAACTGTAGCTTGAGTTTTGCAGAGTTCTGAATGTTATTCTCGTTGAACAATGTTTGTGAAGATACAGGTAAAGTGTTCACCATTTCCACATTTTGCTGAGAGCCATCATGACCTGGAAATTTAAGCAATAACACATTGGTTATCATAAGACAACTTAACGTCAATTCACCCATTAGTCCTGCCTTCCCTAGATTCAGAATGAAAATATGGGATTTAAACTGAGTTCTCCTGACCAATTTCAATATCTTTGTTGGAGTTCACTCGTTCCAAATGTTCAGCAGCATCAGCTACCAATGAAACCCCAGCAATGGCAGCTGTCTCCCATCTTTTATATGCAGCTGCAGATGCAATGCCTACATATAGATTTGGGAATACAGGAGTAACACCAAAGTGAACAAAAAGACAGAAGAAAATTTTGAGGCATCAAGCTTTTTTTAACACTTGCACAGCGCAGAGATAACAAGATCCAAGCCAACATTCATATGCCCAAAACCTTTCAGATAAACGAGGGCATTAATAGATCTTAAAAAGGATTATTGCAATGACCTGTTTTGCGTCGATGCTTTGCAGCTTTCACAGAGGTTGGGTCTACTTTAGCACGATTCATCATCTCTGCATTTACATGGCGCTTCAACATAGATCCTTTTCCAGATCCAACTTTTTGGATGTTTTGGCTGTCTACGAGAACCAATTTCACAGCACGACTGTCGTGACCTGATGTTCTGACCTCATTTGAGGCAGGGACATAGGCCGTAGAAGAATGATTTTCTCCACCAGGAAGTCGTTTCCTTATGTTCCTCTTCCTATCTTTCAAGAGTTGATTCTCCTTCATGAGAAAGGAATATAATCAGTTCAATCATGTTTCAAACTATTTCATATCTGACAAAAGAATCCATTAGCACAATACCAACCAGAGTCTCCAGAAATATCTTAAATCTTCGAGGTTTCAAGTGAAGCTTAGAGGCTTTGCAGCTATACTTTTCCAGTAACGACCACCTGCAAGTGACTACATATGTTAGGAGACTGATTGTTGGTGAAAAAATTCTCTGATTCACTCAAAGCAGAGAGTTGTATCAACTATCAATCATGACAGAAGGACTCCAATACCCACAAATGGAAAATACAGAAGAAAAGGGAAAGGAGAGACAAAATAGAAGCAAACTACAAAATTGCAGTGTATTACAAGTGAGTGCATGCTGATAAAAAATGCAACACATAAATGCTTGTGATGATAATTACTACTACATTAGAATTACAAAGCGAAACGCTACAAAGAGAACATTATGATGATTCGAAAACAAATTTAGAAGAAATCAAAATGTTATTACAACTCACAACCAGATAGCCAAAGTAGATTGGATACTAATGAAAAGAAAGTCAGAAAGTGTAAAAACCTATTGGTAAAAACTAAAAGTTAAGATTAAATGTGATAGTGATTCTCTATAAATGGTTGACTTACCATCGAAGCATAGCAGCGTTGGTATCTTTTGAGTTTTTGGCATCAAGACAAAGTTCAGGGCCAAGCAACTTGTTCATTCGTCTTACAAGCCGATAATAATAATGTCTGACCTGAATGCCAGATATAAATTAAAATAGGAGAAAAGTTAGAATCCAATAATGGAATAAACTGCATGGAAATTCATTAAAAAAAATCATTTAATTTTAAAAACCTGATCCTTGTTTTTACTCTGAACGCGGGAAGTGATTTTCTCGAAATTCTGAGAACAGGAGTATTCTATGGTCAGAACGTAGAAAAAGCAAACTTTCGGAACAAAAATCAGTACAAACATAGCAGATTGCTTGCCTTGCCAACTTGCCGTAGAGCAGCAAAAAAGCTTTCTTCCTCTTGACGAGTCCAAGCAGCCCATTGCCTTGTTTGCTTTTTTACTGCATAGAAATAAACAGGCAATGGTGAAATATTTCCTTTTTAGGATAACACTGAAAATTAAAGAGTAAAAGTTACTGGGCATTGGCGCAGCAGCTTGATCTTGTGCAGATGGGGGTACACTAGAATCCCCTCCATCACTTCCAAGATTCTCAGACCCAAGTAGAATCTCACAATCTATGGAAACCTGAGACACCATTTCTATGTTTTTGCTAACACAAAATTGCTACACTTCATTCCTTCTCGCTCTGCGGTTCTCAAAGGACACTTCAAACTACCTTTGCCGCGGGATCTAATACGACTGGTTGAAACACAAAAAAGTGTAAACAATCAGCAAAGAAACTTTTAAGGATTATCAACACACTTATATTTGTCCAATTGAGCAATTAAGTGGCGTCGATAAACAGGCTGTAGAATTTACAAGGATTAGTATATTAATAGTTAAAGAAACCAATAATTTAAAGTTCCACAAGCCTTTATACACAATCCCTAACTTGGAGATAAATGTGAATAATAGAGAGTAGTATCAGTATCTTAAAATTTGAAGAAATCCCACGTAAAAATGAAAATTCCCCAATTGCATGAGCGTTTAACACAACATAGAAATCAAAGTAGCGAAATAATCAAGATGTGCAAATAGGGTTTAGGTATCCCTCATTATAATTCGAGCAATGAAGCACCAAAATTCAACATTCGAACAGCATCATTCCCCAAATTAGCTTTAAAATAACCTTTGCCAACCAATTCAACCCACAACACATCCAACAAAAAGTTAAATCGATCCAGAAACAAAAAACCCCAAGATCTATTTCCAGTTAAGCAAAGAAAGGAACAACGAAAATCCAACTTCGTAATTAATTTGAGTTATACATATGGCGAAGACGGCAAAAATGACAAGGAAGAGATTTCTCACCAGCAATCTAATTCATTTCGGGGGAATATCAATTGAAGAGTAACAAAACCAGAAGAGGGAAGAGAAAGCAAAGGGAAATTGAAAAAAGAAAATGAAACCTTCCCAAATATGAATGCCTCTGAACTGCAGTTAAAGCTCACAAAATTGTAAAATACAGATTGAAAAAAATTGAAAAAAGAGTGAATTGGGCATTTACACCACCTGTTCGATGGATTGCCTTTCTTCAATGGTGAATGGGCAGCACCAAAAGCTGAGAAATTAGGGTTTCAAGTGTACCGGTGATGGTGAATTGGGGAATCATAAACACACCTCAGGCCACAGCAAAGCTTTCATTGGAAGTAATTATGTACCTATTCATTTAAATAATCTAATAATATGATAAATTTGGGGTAATTAATTTGTGATTCCATTGTAATTTTTACAATTTCGACCTTTTATTTTATTACAACATATAATGAAAATATTACACAAATCAATTTATTATAATTGATTCCATGGTAATTTTTACAATCTCAACCTTTTATTTTATTTATTTATTTATTATTTTATTACAACATGTGATGGAAATATTCTATTAACACAATCAAATAATTATAATGAGGTGCAATATCAATAATTTTCTTATACGACATTGTTAGTATAAGATGGATTTACAAATTTCATGGTCATATTTGAATTCAAGATAATTCTTTAATTCGATTGAATTGGATTTGAGTTATTATTCCAAATTCACACAAAATTGTTTGTGCAATTTATTGAACACATGGATTTCAATTTTTATTTTTTATTTTTGCTTACAATAAAATTTAAAATATTTATTTGACCGAAATATTTAAAACCTTTATATTGTTATGCCGCCAAAACTATAATTAAGCTAAAATAAATATAATTATCTCCCTAAATGGCTAAATTTGTGCCCCAAAAAAATTAAATCATTAAAATAAGTAGTCCAAAATCAAAACTAACATAGAGATTTCTATAGCACTGTCCCACATATTAATTTTATGAAATAGATGTTTTATTTGATACAACCCATGAATAAATATTATTTTTTTATGTCAAAATTATTATTATATATATTATAAATATGAGTCCAGTCAAATCGTTTAACGAATATAGATCTATCAGATCATCTCACGAAAAACCTCCTCTTAAATTAAATAGTTTGGAATTTGGCTTTGGGAAAACACCCGTGATCTATTTATCTATTTGGTGATATTTAGACTTTTTTTGGAAATATATGATCTTAAATTAAGTTACGTCTAATATTTATGTGCATAGTGCATGAATAAAAAATAGGATCATATGTTGTGACAATAACTCGTAATTGGTGTTTCTTCAAGTTAAATTCCACGATTCCGTCATCATGGAATTGTAGCCGGTTTCACAAAATTTGCGCCCAACAATTACAATTTATCAGGGGCGGCCCTTACGCAACGAAGGAATCAAGGATAAGAAATCTATTCGGGTTAGAATTTTTAACAAAAAAGTAAAAATAATGCATAAATATTAAAATATGAATAAGATACTATTTATTATAGTTTTAAAAAGCTTTTCATTAATAAGATCTTCAACAATTTTTCATGGAATCTTATGTAAGATTTAAAAATATTTGAATGATATCACAATCCAAATTTCTTTTCAATATGACATCATATCAGCAACATACGATCACTACGATGCATGATCTAATATAAATAGAAACTTAAACCAAACAGACAATTAAACTTTTTTATGAAATCAAAATTGCAATTGTAAAAAAATCTTTTAATTGCAATGTAGTTACTTTTAAAATAAGCAATATCACAAAGGCAAAAAAAAAAAAAAAAAAAAAAAGGGGGGGCAAGAAGAAATCTACCTTATATAAGTGAAAATATTATAAAAATATGGAGATTGATAAAGATGAAAGTTAAATTGAATTAAATCTATCGAAAAGACAAGAACGAAAAAACCTACTTTTGAGATATATGAGCTACTTAATTTTTTAATTGGGCTACATGTGAGCTATTTTTTATTTTTTTTTTAATTTGACTACCCGGACTAATATAGCATTTGTCCAAAAATAACACAAAAAATAATTTCTAAAAATATATATAACATATTAAAAAAATTAAAATGGGCCACCCGGATGTGCCTCCGCCCTTGCCCTTACGGAGGGCGAGTCGGGCGACCACCCAAGGTCCCATTTTGAGAGGGGATCTCAATTATTTTTATAAATTATTATAATGTCCATATAATTTTAGTTAATTAAATAAAAATAAAATACTTGGGAATAAATCTCTATGACAATCACGTACAATCATAATTTAATCACTTATTTCTTTTAATCCGAGCTAGGTTTATCAAATTTAATTATCGTCTTCAATTTTTTGTAGTGTGCACCTCTCACATACAAATAATTTTTTTTTGGATCTTATTCTACTCATATATTTTGAATTATGCCTAATTTTAAATTAAATTGAGAGAATTTATACTAAAATTGTGGCCCAAAAAAAAGCTTTTCCAAGTTTAACAACAATGCTTCAAGAGATATTAAATGATTTAACGATTATCTATATTGAAAACAACATTTGAGGATATTTCGTAGGATGGTATAATTAATGACTTTTTATATATATAAAAATTACAAATATGATGAATTTTACATAATATTAGTTTTTTAAATAAGTTATATTTATGTAAAACATTGTTTCTATTAACTAGCTTTACAATTACATATTAAGGTTTATTTGATTATGATATTAAATTATTATTATTATTATTATTATTATTATTATTATTATTATTATTATTATTATTATTATTATTATTATTATTATTATTATTATTATATATTTGAGTTTTTTTAAGTTGGAAGAAAAGATTTTTGTTATAAGTGAGTATCGAACTCGAGATCTTGTTTCACACTTGAGATTTTGATGTCAGACGAGTAACACGTCATCGGCTATATATTTGAATTTTCAAATTAATGTGATAGAGCCCATGTTGTTTTATCTCCCTAGACCTCGTTTTTCTCAAGACCAACTGAAACGACCCTAACTCTCTAATATAAATAAATATGCGGAAAAAAAAAATTTTATACTTACTAAATAATAATATGTACATACATGCCCATACATATATGCACAGAATAAATAGATTTAAAAATAAATAAACTAAGTAAAAATGCAACCTTTAATAAATTAAATATCTGAGTCAAACATTTTAATAAAATACTGACATAAGCAAAAATAAATAAAATTTGCATGCACTGAAAATATTTAAATAAAATATCCCATACTGTCAACCACTGAAAATAAATAAACAAATGTATAACATGCTAAAATATTCAAAACATGCATAAAGACTCAGACGACTATCACGGTCACGGGGTCACTGCATGTCCGCTCATATGTCCTCGCCGCCGGTGGGTACCACATCCTCCTCTACATACTCACCTGCACCATACCAGTGTAGTGAGCCTAGAGGCCCAACATGCTAACATAACAAGGGTTTAAAAATAATTTAAATCACTTTAATACTAATACATTCATATACATGAATGAGCATGCTTAAAAAAAAATATCATGTCATAACATAACTTAAATTAACTAAATATCATAATCATACATAATACACAAACATTGTTGAGCAAAGTATTTTCTAACATCGCATGGTTGTATCCATAGTGTAACCTTAAATCATACATTAAATACTGATCAGCGTGAAAACCAACGTACGTGGCGGTGACGAATCACCTCTTAAATTGGCAGTAAACTGCCCTTTAATAGTTCACATATGGGGACGAATGCCCCTTAAATTGTCACACTACTTCAACTTCCAACATAAAATTATTTTCTTTTGCTCAACCTTAAACATTAAATCATGCATAAAAATTATTTCATGAATGCATGTACTTAAATAAAATGTGTGTCTTTAATATATATTTAATTTAATTTTTATACTAACATATAAATACTAAAATAACATTCATGCATAAAATAATTAAATATATATTTAGGACACATGCAATTTCTCATGGTTTGTACTGAACTGCTGGCCCTAACACTCAGGCCCATTTTCTTAAATTCTGGCCCACTAACACTGAGACTGGCCCATTAACATACTTAAGCCCAATAATTAATTATTCTAAGCCCACTTAATTAATTAAAGCTCATTAACAAACTTAAATGTAGCCCATTAATTTAATTAATCTAATTAGCCCAATAAAACACTTAAATTTAATAATTAACTTAAAATTAAAAATACCCGAGCCCAATTAACTTAACCCGGACCCGAACCCAACTAACTTAACCCGTGATCCACGGACTTGACCCGGACCACTAACCCGACCCGGAACCCACCTGAAACCCTAGGACCCGTCGCCCTATTCCCGTCTCGGCTGCGGCCGTGAGCAGCAGCCACTCCTTGGCTGCTGCCGGCCTGCTCCGGCTGCCCCTGGCCGGAGCGCCGCCGCCCAGACGTAGGCCACGTCTGGGCGGACCTAACCTGCACCAGCCCCCAGCCCCATGCAGCCTGGACCCCCATCATCGAACCTCCTTCTCCAAAACCTAAACCTGCGCACTCCTGGAACCCGATCGACCTAGCTTGCTTCCTGGGCTCTTTTGGCTCGAACCACTCAAGCCACTCGAGTCCCGACCACCCTCACACCACCTAGGAATCCTTGGCCAGCAGTTAGACGCACCCATGGCTTAAAATCGTGAGCATGATTCCACAAAACATGAATAAAGCGCATACATCAAACCAATTTCGATTATTTTCTGAAAGTCCTTGAATAAACTGATGTATACACACACACACACACACATGAACACTGATATAGTACAATAAAACGAAAGGAAACATGCCTTGCACCGATAAAAGAAGAGGTAGGAGCGTGTAGAACGAATCCGGGACGACGGGACGACGAGCAACCTTGAAACTTCGAAGAAAAATCGGCTATGGAGCCTTGGAGATTTCTGATCGATGAAGAAGATGAAGGAGAGGGGGAGATGTCGGCTGAGGGCTTGGAGGCGTGAGGGTTGGGTAGGTTTAGGGTAAGGTTTTAATTTAAAAAAATAGGTTTTTAGGATAATAAAATATTAATAGGGATTTTTAAATATAAAATATATAACTTAAAAACTCTAAATAAGAAGTAAAATCTGATAACTAAAATTAAAATCCCGAAATATTAATTAAGGGAATTTTAAAAATACTAAAAAGTCATTATTTTGGCTTATTTTGAATAAAAACAGACTCCTAAAATTATATAAAATTAAATACTAAAAATATTGAGGAAATAAAACTCAAAATAATATTTTTGGGCTCTAAAAAGACTCATAAAATAATTTGGATAGAAAGTTGTCATCTCGTCCGTCCACGGTCCCGTCTACGCGATCAAAAACAATTAATTTCCATAAATCGTGAAAATCATTAATTATGGGTTAAATGCTTAAAAAAATAACTTAAAACATGCACAAAAAATTTCACATAATTATTTAACCCATAAATCTAAAATTTTAAATAAATAAATTTCCTAATTATGCATGCGAATTTACGTATTTAAAAATACCGGGTGTTACACCAACCCTGCCATTTATAAGTAGTAAATCATTCAGATGCATGAATAAATATTGAAATGACAGGCTATAATAATTATCACAAATCCAATCAGTTTCGTAACAATGAATGATGCTAATTAGGTTGATTTTGCATCCGATGGATTTAAGATCCATGTATATTACTTTAATAATCAACTGGCTTGAATAGATAAAAGTCAACTGGCTTGAATGTATTTCAAATATTTTCAAAACGGGTGTTATTTGAACTTTATCCTTATGATCTTTCCACAAATTAATCAAATCTCTCACTCTTAATCAAATTCATCAAAGCTCAATTTTAAGCGTGTTTGATTTCAAATCCACATCTAAAGTTCATCACATCCATTTGACTAGAAATATTAAAATGATGTGTAAAAACATATTTTTTGGTCCAATTTTATTCACGGGTTTCAAATTACTATATTGGAGAGTGAATTATCCTACAAAACTAAATTTTTCCATCCAAACTCAATCTAAACATACTAAAATTCATCATATCCATTTGACTAGGATTAAAATGAGAATTTAAACTATAGAATCATATATTTTTGGTCCAAATTTATTCACAGGTTTCAAATGATTACGTAGAATGAATTATCCTAAAAATCTAGTTTTTTGGTACACGAACTATTAAAAATGATTTAACTGATATATGGTCAAACTCAAAAGTTAATTTTGTCATTTATTTAAATTGATTTTAAGTCCAGTATTGTTATTAAATTCAATTAGATACATATTTTGTTTTTTAAATTATTTTATTGATTAAATTGTAAAAATAAATTCATATTTACTATAATATAAAAAGGAAATTATATATCATGCATCCAAAAAAATATTCAACGTGAAATTTATATATCATAAATGAAAAAAAAAACACAGATATATATAAGTATATATATAATATTTTTAAAAAAAATCGGTAGCCTATGGAGGTCGGAGCAACAACACAACATCATGTGAATCTTGCTCATTGTCTCGATTTTCACAATTATTATTGCCTCAAAAAATTTTGTATTTGGTTCATACATTTCTGATAAATTACATGATTTTTTTAATTGTATTTTTAATCAAACAATTAAATATAAAAATATATGTTTTATAATATTTTTATGTATATAATAAATTATATTTCAGTTTATACTTATTTATTGATGAATTGTAATTATATTAATGTAAATGAAAACATCATAAGATAAAGAGTAAAACATCATTTTATTGTATATTTATAAATATTTTTTAATATATATTATTTTTGAATATATAATTTATCAGTTGTTATATATATATATTTGTGTGTATATATATGTATTAATTAATATTTAAAATATTTTTGTACGATGAGTACAATTTTTTTATATAATATAAAATTTAAATAAAAATATAGATTTATTCTTATAATTGTAATCAATAAAATCATTTTGAAAAATTAAAATTTGTATCTGTTTGAATTTAACAAAAATCCTAGACTTTAAATAATTTAAATTTGTTGAAAAATATTATTATTATTAATATTATGTTGAATATTGAATGTTGAATGTTGAATATTGAGTTGTAAAATGTGGAAAGTTAGTGTGTGATGATGTAGATGATGATGTATTTATTTTTGGACTAATCTCAAATGTGGATCTATAAATAGGTCTTCATTTGTGATGAAAAATACAATTGAGTTGAGAAAAAAATATTATAAAGTGTAGAGTTTGATATATTTTGAGTTTTGGAGTTTTTACTTTTTACCATAAATTTTTACTTTTTCACAACACGTTATCAGCACGATCGCTCGAAGGTTCTCTATATTTTCTGACGCTCCAAAATACAAGAAGAAGTCAAAAATATTCAACAAGTAAGAATTTTTATTTTACTGTTTATATATTTTTATTGTGTATATATTAATATATAATATCATGTTATGAAAAAAATAAGTTTTTTTTCAAAACTTGTTATAAATCCTGGGAGGATGTTAAGACGACATCCCACACTCCCGGTAAGGGATACGACAAGTATAAAAGTCTCTAAGGTTTTTAAACAATAACGTGATATATATTTATTATGTATATATATTAACTATATTAATATATAATTTCATGTTATTATATAAAAGGTTGTCTATGACACTGACCTTATAATAACGTGATATGATATATATTATTGTGTATTTATATACTAATCATATTTGTATAATCTCATGTTATTATATAAAAGGTTGTCTACGGCACCGATCTTATAATAATATGATATACTATACCTGACTTTATACTAACTATATTAGTATAATTTCACAATATTATATAAAAGGTTGTCTACGACACCGACCTTATAATAATGTGATATGATATATATAATTATTTAATTATGATTATCATTATATGCATTGCATCATTATCACGAATTTTTATTCAACACATACTCGATTTTTTCTTACCCCCAACGGTCACAAACGGTCACAAACGGCTAGTTTTTGGCCTATAAATATGTTCACTCAAACTCATTTTCAATCACACCAAAATTCACTCTTTCTCTCAAAATATTTTCTCCTCGGTTTTTTCGAAGATGATGATGATGACATTTCTAAGGCTATTTTTCATAACGATTATGATCATCATGCTCACGAGTCTTGTACTCAACAGCGATTTTCCACCACATACTTTTTCTCTATTTGTACACGTACTTGTACTCATCGTTTATCCATTATTTTGTATTGTCATATTAATGGAAATTAATTTATAAAATGCATTGTTATTTTTCTAGTACCACCATGTCAAATTTGACAAAGTTTAAATTCGTTGCTCTCGATATCACTAGAAAAAGAGCAAAGAAATGTTAATGAGAAATCATCAATCCCGACTCAATGTATCTACGGCATTTCCAGAAGCAAATGTCGTAAGTAAAAAATGAAAACCAAAATCAAAGGCATAAACTAGATTTTGGTTGAGATCGAGGATGTGGTCATGAACGTGGACGTAGAAATGATCGTGGTCGTGGTTATGACCGTGAATATGAAAATAATCGAGATAGTTACTTCAATAACTAATCTCAAAAGAACGTCACGAACCACCCAAAAAGGCAGCATGAAAATATGAGTGAAAATAAAAATCACTCAAAAAGATATGAGAGTGTTTGTTATAAATGTGGCACTCCAAGACATTGGTCATGTACCCCTGAGCACTTATGTAAGCTCTTTAAAATATCGATAAAGGGGAAAGAAAAAGAGACCAATTTTGTTGAAAACAGTAACCATTTAAGTGGTTCAACTTATTTCAATGCTGCCGATTTTTTCAAATGATTTCGAGAACATTGATTAATATATTGGTGAGACTGAAATGTAACATGCTATATTTTTCATGCATTCTTATGAAACATGCTATATTTTGCATATATATATTATCCTTGATTTTTTTTATTGCATTTTTTTGAAGTATGGAAAATGCTATGAGCAAATATGGAAATAATATCATGGAAATTTGCATACCAGATAGTGGTACAACACACACTATTCTGCGAGATGAAAGATATTTCTTGGAAATAAAACCAACAAAAACAATGGTGAATACCATATCAGGTCCTGTAGACTTGATTGATGGTTGTGGAAAAGCACATTTTTTGTTACCTAATGGTACAAAATTACTGATAAATTATGATTTATATTCACCACAATCGAAAAGAAATTTGTTGAGTTTTAATGACATATACTCTCATGGGTATGATACTGAGACGATAACTGATGGAAATCAGAAATATATGTGTCTTACCACATATAAATCAGGAAAAAAATATGTGGTTGAAAAATTATCAATGCTCCCTACTGGATTGCATTATACACATATAAGGTCAATCGAATCAAATATGGTGGTTAATAGTTCTTCAATATTAACAAATTGGCATGATCGATTGGGACATCCTGGTTCAATAATGATGCGAAGAATTATTGAAAATACGCATGGTCATCCATTGAAAGACCAGAAGATCTTTCAGAATAATAAGTTTCAATGTAAAGCATGTTCACTTGGAAAACTTATTATAAGACCATCACCAGCTAAAATCCAAACTGAATCACCCATATTTCTTGAACGTATTCAGGGTGATATTTGTGGGCCAATTCATCCACCATGTGGACCATTTCGATACTTTATGGTATTGATCGATGCCTCTAGCAGATGGTCACATGTATGCTTATTGTCAACTCGGAATGTGGCATTTGCAAGATTGATGGCTCAAATAATAAAATTGCGAAATCAATTTTCCGATTATACAATCAAGAAAATAAAACTTGATAATGCTGTAGAATTTACATCCCAGAATTTCAATGATTATTGTATGTCAATGGGAATCACTGTTGAACATCCTGTAACTCATGTTCATACGCAAAATGGATTAGCTGAATCATTGATTAAACGTCTACAACTGATTGCTAGACCAATGATTATGAAAACAAAACTCCCTATTTCTATATGGGGACATGCAATTTTACATGCTGCGGCATTATTTCGCATCAGACCAAGTGCATATCATAAATTCTCTCCATTGCAACTTGCATTTGGTAAAGAACCAAATATCTCTCATCTGATTTTTGGATGTATGGTGTATGTGCCTATTGCACCACCTCAACGATAAAAAATGGGTCCACAAAGAAAAATCGGTATTTATATCGGTTATGATAGTCCATCAATCATTCGATATCTTGAGCCTCAGACAGGCGATGTGTTTACAGCACGTTTTGCTGATTGTCATTTTAATGAAGAAATCTTCCCAATGTTAGGGGGAGAAAAGAAACACATCGAAAAAGAAATCACATGGTATGTACCATCATTGTTACATTTGGATCCAAGGACCAAACAATGTGAGAAAGATGTACAGCAAATTGTGCACTTGCAAAGAATTGCAAATCAAATGCCAGATGCATTTGCAGACACAAAAAGGGTAACAAAATCATATATACATGCTGTAAATGCCCCTGCTCGAATTGAAATTCCAAAGAAACAAATTGAAGACACTCATGATGTCATAAAACGCTTGAAGCGTGGAAGACCAGTCGGTTCCAAGGATAAAAATCCTCGGAAAAGAAAAGGCATAGAGAAGCACGACGATCATAAAATAGAAAATGGTGTTCCAGAAGAATCACCTGATGATGAAAATATTCTGTAAGAACCACAAACTGACGAGAATCGTGAAATCTCTATCAATTATATTAATACTAGAAAAATATGGAACCGAAAAGACATAGAAGATATTGATGAGATATTTTCTTATAATGTGGCTTGTGACATCGTAAATGAAAATGAGGATCATGAACCAAAATCTTTTGATGAATGTAAAACTCGTCATGATTGGGTCAAATGGAAAGATGCCATCCAGGTTGAATTGGATTCGCTGAATAAACGCAATGTTTTTGGACCTATAGTCCTCACACCTGAAGGTGTAAAACCTGTTGGATACAAATGGGTTTTTATTCGAAAGCGAAATGAGAAAAATGAAATAGTCAAATGTAAGGCCCGGGATTAATTAGAAATTAATCCAAATTTATTTAATTTTAATCCGAGTATATTTAATTTGGGAATATTTAGAGTTTGATTTAAATTCTAATATTCTTAAATTATTTAGGATTGAAATTGAATTAAAATAAGGGCTGAGGACTAAATTGTAATTATTGAAGAATTGAGGGACTAAAGTGCAATTTTGTTGAAAGTTATCAGATTTTATTAGCTTACTCAGCTTATGCAACGTGTAAGCATGATTTTTTTCAGAAAACTTTCGAAACCAAGAGCAGAGTTTCGTTCTTCTTCAATTCCTTTGAAAGTTTGATTTTCGAATTGCCATAACTTTTGTTCCGGTTGTCCGATTTCGATTCCGAAAAGTGTTCTGGAATCCTTACGACGAGGGCTTCGATCTCGTGTAAGTTTTATGTTATGTTTTATGGATTTCGAATTGATATGTGGCAAAGATCAGATTCTGAAATTTTGGAATTGTGCTTGGTGTTCTATCGTTTGAATATGCAACACCGGAATTGATGAGCTTATGTTATTGTGTCCAAATATGATCTCCAGCTTATGATTGTAGATTATAGCTATTTCAATGAAGATTTGAATGAGTTATATCAGCTGGTTTGTGAAATATATCTATAAGTTTGAATGATATTGAAAAGAGAAATGATTTCGAAGTTGGGATTACGTCGGTTACCGATTTGGAATCGCTATGTCGTTTAATCGAGTTTTGGAACTGTTTTGATAGCCGAATTCTGAGTTGAAGTTGTTATTGAGATGTTATCAATGTTATAGTATTTTTATTGTTCAGTTTCAGTCAAGTTTGGAAGGCCAACAACACGAGACGCCGACTTTGAACGAACGAAGAAAGAGTTGAGGTTTGAAATGCGATTGATTGATGAATTCTTGATGGTTTTGACTCGTTTCTAAAATGATAGATTGGTATGAAGTTTGATATATGTATTTTGATTATATCTCGCAGATTTGAAGAGTTCAGAACCGAGATAAACGAAGGTATAATGACGACATCGCAAAGTAGGGACTTTGAAACTCAAAAATGATTATCTTTGAGTTGGCCCGCAAAAATCACATACTTGTTTATGTTTTGATTTGATTGTGGTGTTGTTGATCCATCTCAGGTAGTGGATCTTTAAATTTGAGTTGATATGATGTTATATCGAATTGAATCTAAGCCAAGGTTGCGGTTAACCTTATTTGCGAGTCGTTTACGAATTCGTTAGATGGATATCCATGTCAAGATCAGTTATGAATCTTGATGGCTTCGAAGTTATGTGAATCAATTCGTCTTTAAAGCGTTGAGTACTCTATTTGTTGAGTTGAGTTTTAAATAGAGTTGTTATGATTTATTTAACGCTTTCGATATGTTGGTTATACTGAGAATTATATCTCACCGGAGTTTATCCGGCTGTTGTCTTGTTTTGTATGTGTGCATGACAACAGAGAGGGCAGGAGCTGATTATCGATGACATTGACAGCTGGGAGAGAGTCTAGCACGTGAGGACTCGGGTTGTAGATGATGTTTTGAATGGTAGAAGCATGGAACCTTAGAACTTGTGGGTTTTGGAATACATGTATGAAACTTGAGATAGATTATGTCGTTTATCGTTTCTTTAGCGACTTGTGCGATGTAATAAATACATGTATAGATGCTTGAGACCTTGTTTATATTAATATGCATGATTTGGATCTTTTATATCATGTTTTGGACTTGAGTTTGATGAATTGGAAGGAGTTGAAGGGATCAAATTTGCGGACAAAGAACAAGGCAAGTTTCTGCTCCAGGAGGCGCCCCCGCGGTAGTTTTTGACGGCTCGCGCGCAGCCTGGAGACTAGCCTACTGTTTTGGAAAAAAACAGGGGCGCCCCCGCGGTAGTTTTTGGCGGCGGGGGCGCACCCCTTTTTGAAAAAAAAAAAAAAAATTTTTTTTAGATCCTTTCTTTCCTTATTAGTTTAATGATGCTTATTCATTAAATGCCCTTAAGATTTGAGATTAGCAACCCGAGGCCCCACAACAGGTGGTATCAGAGCGTTAAGTTTCTCGGACTAAGAATAGATGAGCGGGGTAGATCGAGTCTTTTACTCTGATTTAAGTATTCTTGAAGCATGTTTATTATCTGACTTGATTTACAGCTTTAAGAATTGCATGCTATTCGTTATCTGATATTATTGGAAGCGTGTAATAATACGACTGAATCAGATTCGATCTTTTGAGAAGGCATTGAGGAACTGAAACAGAAATGTGTTATGATATGATGAACTGTGCACTAATCTGTTTGATTATCAGATATGCCTCCCCGACCAGCACCGAGAGTTAGGCAGACATTGGCTACGAATCAGCCTGAACAGACAAATGCTGCACAGGTCCCAGTGATAGTGTCTGAACATGGACAGGGTAGTACGTCTACTGATGAGTTCAGTGATGCTAATCCGATGGAGAAACTTTTGAAACGATTCCAGTCATTCAAACCACCGAAGTTGCAAGGAACAGAGAATGCTATAGAGTGTGAGAACTGGCTGGAAGATATTGAGCAGTTATTTGAGTCCATTGATTATACAGATGATCGTCGTGTGAGACTGATAATTCATCAATTGCATGGCCTTGCCAAGAGTTGGTGGATAGCGATGAAGAGAGCACTAGAAAACCAAGGTACTGTTATTACCTGGTCTGTATTTCGAACTGCTTTCTATCAGCGTTTCTTTCCTGTGTCTTATCGCAAGGACAAAGGAGCAGAATTTGCAAGTTTGCAACAGGGACAGTTGAATATTGAAGAATATGTCGCTAAATTCACTAGCTTGTTGAAGTTTGCACCACATATCGCTGTTAGTGACGAAGCTCAAGCCGATCAATTCATCAATGACTTGAATCCTGATGTGTTTACACTGGTGAATTCGGGAAGACCGAATACCTTTGCTGATGCTCTGAATCGAGCAAAGGGTGCAGAAGCAGGGATACTAAAACAACGAGGAGCACAGTTTGTGCCACAGCCAGTGAGACAACCACAAGAACAGCCACACATTCCACAGCCACCTCGATTTGAAGCTGGAGGTAGCAGCAGTGGAAAGAAAAATTTCTTCAAGGGTAAGAGCAAACAGTTCAAGAGATCAGGTGGTGGTAGCTCTTCTAGTTCTAGTGGATCCCGACAGTCTAGAGCTGGACAGAAGTCTGATGTATATTGCACCAAATGTGGAGGTCGCCATACCGATGAACAATGTCGAGGGGTGTTTGGAAGCTGCCACATTTGCAACAAGATGGGACACTTTGCAAGAGTGTGTCCACAACGAGGATCTGAAGGTGCACAGGGTGCAGGAGCATCGAGACCGGTGGGTCAATCTACATCTTCAGTTCACTCTTTTCAACCACAGCCTGCAGCACCGAGTAGAGGAGGAGGTCAGACGGTGAATCATCCTCCAAGGCAACAAGCAAGGGTGTTTGCATTGACTGAGGAGCAAGCACAAGCGGCACCAGATGATGTGATTGCAGGTAACTGTTCTCTTTATGGTTATCCTGCTTATGTCTTATTTGATACTGGCGCGTCGCATACTTTTATATCTAAGCAGTTTGTTGCATTGCATTCATTACCTGTTGAGCCCTTAGTTACTGTTGTATCTATTTCATCACCTCTGGGTCGAGGTATTGTATCAGTGAAGTCTGTACGAAATTGTATATTAAAGTGTGAGGGGCATGAGATTGAGCTAGATTGTATTATACTCGGTTTGTCTGATTTTGATTGCATAATCGGTATTGATATGCTAACCAAGTACAGAGCTACAGTAGACTGTTTTCAGAAGATTGTGAAGTTCAGACCTGATATGGCTGATAAATGGAAATTTTATGGTAAGGGATCACGAGCTAGAATTCCTTTGATATCTGTTCTTTCTATGACTGACTTGTTACAGAAAGGGGCAGAAGGATTCCTTATTTATGCAGTCGATATACTGAAGACTAGTCCGAAATTGACTGATATACCGGTGGTGAGCGAGTTTGCAGATGTATTCCCTGATGAGATTCCAGGATTGCCACCATACAGAGAGGTAGATTTCAGTATTGAATTGATGCCAGGTACACAACCGATATCAAAAACACCGTACCGAATGGCACCGATTGAATTGAAAGAATTGAAAGACCAACTTGAAGATTTGTTGGCCAAGGGTTATATCAGACCGAGCGTCTCTCCTTGGGGTGCTCCGATATTGTTTGCTAGAAAGAAGGACAGATCGATGAGACTATGTATTGACTACCGGCAATTGAACAAAGCAACGGTAAAGAATCACTATCCTTTACCTCGTATCGATGATTTATTTGATCAATTGCAGGGATCGTCAGTATATTCGAAGATTGATTTGCGATCCGGATATCATCAACTGAGGGTTAGAGACGAAGATATTTCTAAGACTGCATTTAGAACCAGGTATGGCCATTATGAATTTATAGTCATGCCTTTTGGTCTAACGAATGCACCAGCAGTTTTTATGGGATTGATGAATAGGGTATTTCAAAGATATCTAGATGATTTCGTGATCATATTTATCGATGATATCTTGATTTATTCTAAGAATATGTGTGAACATGCTGATCATCTCCGAATTGTATTGAGAACGTTACCGGAAGAAAAATTATATGCCAAGTTATCCAAATGTGAGTTTTGGTTGCAGCGAGTCGTGTTTCTTGGCCATATAATTTCAGGAGATGGTATATCAGTGGATCCAAGCAAAGTAGAAGCTGTGATCAGTTGGCAAAGACCGACGTCTGTGCCAGAAATTCGAAGTTTTATGGGCTTAGCTGGTTATTATCGTCGATTCATTCGAGATTTTTCATCTATAGCGAAGCCTATTACACAGCTTACACAGAAGAATGCACCATTTGTTTGGTCTGAGGCATGTGAAAGGAGTTTTGTTGAACTGAAAAAGAGATTGACTACTGCGCCTGTGTTGACAATCCCTAAAGGTACTGGTGATTTTATTGTTTATTGTTATGCTTCTCACCAGGGTTTGGGATGTATTTTAATGCAGAAAGGACATGTTGTTGCTTATGCTTCTCGACAACTAAAACCACATGAGGTTAGGTATCCGATTCATGATCTTGAATTGGCTGCTATCGTTTTTGCATTGAAGATTTGGAGACATTATTTATACGGCGAGAAGTTTGAAATCTTTTCTGATCATAAAAGTCTGAAGTATCTATTCTCACAATCTGAATTGAACATGAGACAACGACGATGGCTTGATTTATTGAAGGATTTTGATTGTGAAATCAAATATTATCCGGGAAAATCTAACGCAGCAGCAGATGCCCTGAGTAGAAAAGTATGTGCTCTATCTTTATCTACTATAGGTGTATCTAATTTGATTGAGAATTGTTGTGTTTCTGGATATGTCTTTGAGACAGATAGAAGGCCTATGAGAGTTTATGCAATCAGTTCTGAGCCAGAGTTGTTGATTCGTATCAAAGAAGCACAGAAAGCTGATCAGAATGTACAGAAATCGATTGAAATGATCAGATCAGGACATCAGTCTGAGTACAAGCTTAGTGACGATGATATCTTGTATGTGAATAACCGAATAGTTGTTCCCAATATTGCAGACTTGAGACAGAATATTCTGAAAGAAGCCCATTGTAGTCGCTTTAGTGTTCACCCTGGAGGCAGAAAGATGTACAACGACTTGAAGAGTCAGTACTGGTGGAAACAAATGAAGTCTGATGTGACTGAATTTGTATCCAAATGTTTGAATTGCCAACAGGTGAAGGCTGAAAGAAAGAAACCGGGTGGCTTATTACAGAGTTTATCAATTCCTGAATGGAAATGGGATCACATTTCCATGGACTTTGTAACGAAGTTGCCACGATCATCTCGAGGATGCGATGCTGTTTGGGTGATCATTAACAGATTGACGAAATCTGCGTGCTTTATTCCTTATCGAATGACTTATCGTCATGATCAAATGGCGGATCTTTATATTCGAGAAGTGGTAAGACTTCATGGTATGCCAAAGTCGATTGTATCTGACCGAGATCCGAGGTTTACTTCGCACTTTTGGCATAGCCTACAGGAAGCTCTAGGTACGCGTTTACATTTGAGTACTGCTTACCATCCTCAAACCGACGGTCAATCTAAACGAACTATTCAGACGCTTGAGGATATGCTTAGAGCTGTAGTACTTGATTTTGGTGTTACATGGCAAAATTCTATACCACTCGTGGAATTTTTTTATAACAACAGTTATCAGACGAGTATAGAGATGGCACCATTCGAAGCGTTATATGGAAAGAAGTGTCGATCACCTTTGTATTGGGATGATGTTTCTGAGGTACCTGAGTTAGGGCCAGATATGATCAGACAGATGACTGAAAAGGTGAAACTGATACAGCAGAGAATGAGAACAGCACAGCACAGACATACCAGATATGCGAATGTACGACGACGGCCGTTATCTTTTGATCAGGGAGATAGAGTGTTTCTGAAGATTTCACCGTTCAGAGGCACCGTTCGATTTGGTAAACGAGGGAAATTATCTCCGAGGTATATTGGGCCGTATGAGATTCTCGAGAAGATAGGCAATCTAGCTTATCGACTCGCTCTTCCTATGTCTTTATCTGGAATACATGATGTCTTTCATGTATCGATGTTGAGGAAGTACATATCTGATGCATCTCATGTGATTCACTCCGATGAAGCTGAATTGGATGACACTCTTAGTTATTTCGAGCAACCTATTCAGATTCTTGATAGAAAGACGAAGCAACTCCGAACGAAGACCATTCCATTGGTGAAGATTCAATGGAGTCGACACGGAGTTGAAGAAGCGACTTGGGAAGTCGAAGAAGATATGAAGCAACGATTTCCTTACTTATTTCATTGATGTGAGTTCTTATTCAGTTTTCAGTTATTTTTATTCTTATGAGCATGCGGACTGCATGTCTATACTGTTTATGAATTCGAGGACGAACTCATGTCTTAGTGGGGGAGAAATGTAAGGCCCGGGATTAATTAGAAATTAATCCGAATTTATTTAATTTTAATCCGAGTATATTTAATTTGGGAATATTTAGAGTTTGATTTAAATTCTAATATTCTTAAATTATTTAGGATTTAAATTGAATTAAAATAAGGGCCGAGGACTAAATTGTAATTATTGAAGAATTGAGGGACTAAAGTGCAATTTTGTTGAAAGTTATCAGATTTTATTAGCTTACTCAGCTTATGCAACGTGTAAGCATGATTTTGTTCAGAAAACTTTCGAAACCAAGAGCAGAGTTTCGTTCTTCTTCAATTCCTTTGAAAGTTTGATTTTCGAATTGCCATAACTTTTGTTCCGGTTGTCCGATTTTGATTCCGAAAAGTGTTCTGGAATCCTTACGACGAGGGCTTCGATCTCGTGTAAGTTTTATGTTATGTTTTATGGATTTCGAAATTGATATGTGGCAAAGATCAGATTATGAAATTTTGGAATTGTGCTTGGTGTTCTATCGTTTGAATATGCAACACCGGAATTGATGAGCTTATGTTATTGTGTCCAAATATGATCTCCAGCTTATGATTGTAGATTATAGCTATTTCAATGAAGATTTGAATGAGTTATATCAGCTGTTTTGTGAAATATATCTATAAGTTTGAATGATATTGAAAAGAGAAATGATTTCGAAGTCGGGATTATGTCGGTTACCGATTTGGAATCGCTATGTCGTTTAATCGAGTTTTGGAACTGTTTTGATAGCCGAATTCTGAGTTGAAGTTGTTATTGAGATGTTATCAATGTTATAATATTTTTATTGTTCAGTTTCAGTCAAGTTTGGAAGGCCAACAACACGAGACGCTGACTTTGAACGAACGAAGAAAGAGTTGAGGTTTGAAATGCGATTGATTGATGAATTCTTGATGGTTTTGACTCGTTTCTGAAATGATAGATTGGTATGAAGTTTGATATATGTATTTTGATTATATCTCGCAGATTTGAAGAGTTTAGAACCGAGATAAACGAAGGTATAATGACGACATCGCGAAGTAGGGACTTTGAAACTCAAAAACGATTATCTTTGAGTTGGCCCGCAAAAATCACATACTTGTTTATGTTTTGATTTGATTGTGGTGTTGTCGATCCATCTCAGGTAGTGGATCTTTAAATTTGAGTTGATATGATGTTATATCGAATTGAATCTAAGCCAAGGTTGCGGTTAACCTTATTTGCGAGTCGTTTACGAATTCGTTAGATAGATATCCATGTCAAGATCAGTTATGAATCTTGATGGCTTCGAAGTTATGTGAATCAATTCGTCTTTAAAGCGTTGAGTACTCTATTTGTTGAGTTGAGTTTTAAATAGAGTCGTTATGATTTATTTAACGCTTTCGATATGTTGGTTATACTGAGAATTATATCTCACCGGAGTTTATCCGGCTGTTGTCTTGTTTTGTATGTGTGCATGACAACAGAGAGGGCAGGAGCTGATCATCGACGTCATTGACAGCTGGGAGAGAGTCTAGCACGTGAGGACTCGGGTTGTAGATGATGTTTTGGATGGTAGAAGCATGGAACCTTAGAACTTGTGAGTTTTGGAATACATGTATGAAACTTGAGATAGATTATGTCGTTTATCGTTTCTTTAGCGACTTGTGCGATGTAATAAATACATGTATAGATGCTTGAGACCTTGTTTATATTAATATGCATGATTTGGATCTTTTATATCATGTTTTGGACTTGAGTTTGATGAATTGGAAGGAGTTGAAGGGATCAAATTTGCGGACAAAGAACAAGGCAAGTTTCTGCTCAAGGAGGCGCCCCCGCGGTAGTTTTTGACGGCTCGCACGCAGCCTGGAGACTAGCCTACTGTTTTGGAAAAAAACAGGGGCGCCCCGCGGTAGTTTTTGGCGGCGGGGGGGCACCCCTTTTTGGAAAAAAAAAAAAAAATTTTTTTAGATCCTTTCTTTCCTTATTAGTTTAATGATGCTTATTCATTAAATGCCCTTAAGATTTGAGATTAGCAACCCAAGACCCCACATCAGATATAAAGCTAGACTTGTTGCACAAGGTTTTTCTCAAAGGCTTGGAATTGATTATGAAGAAACGTATTCTCCTGTTATGGATGCAATTACGTTTCGATATTTGATTAGTTTGGCAGTGTCTGAAAATTTGGAAATGTGTCTTATGGATGTTGTTACAGCTTACTTATACGGATCACTTGATAGTGATATATACATGAAAATCCCTGAAGGATTTAAGATGCCTGAAGCACAAAGTTCAAAACCCAGAGAATTTTATTCTATAAAATTGCAAAGATCATTATATGGGTTAAAGCAATCTGGCCGAATGTGGTATAATCGGCTAAATGAGCACTTGATGAAAAAGGGATATGTAAATGATCCAATATTCCCTTGTGTTTTCATCAAGAAAACAACATCCGGATGTGTAACTATTGATGTATATGTTGATGATTTAAACATCATTGGAACGAATAAAGAAATTCAAGAAGTTATGATGTACTTGAAGGAAGAATTCGAAATGAAGGATCTTGGAAAAACCAAGTATTGTCTGGGTTTGCAAATCGAACAAAAAGAATGTGGAATTTTTGTTCACCAGGCAAATTATACAGAAAATATCCTTAAACGTTTTAATATGGATAAATCAAATCCATTAAGTACTCCAATGGTTGTAAGATCATTAAACATAGAAAAGGATCCATTCCGTCCATGTGGAGATGATGAAGTTATTCTTGGTCCAGAAGTACCATATCTAAGTGTCATTGGTGCCCTTATGTATCTTGCAAATTGCACTAAACCTGATATATCTTTTGCTGTAAATTTATTGGCAAGATTCAGTTCATATCCAACAAAGAGGCACTGGAACGGAATTAAACATATATTTCGTTATCTACGAGGAACAACAGATTTGAAACTTTTGTACTCAAAATACACCAATCAAAGTATCATTGGTTATGCTGATGCTGGATATTTATCTGATCCACATAAGACACGTTCTCAAACCGGATATGTATTTACTCGTGGAGGCACCGCAATTTTTTGGCGTTCACAGAAACAAACACTCGTAACAACTTCATCAAATCACGCTGAGATTATTGCGCTACATGAAGCAAGCCGTGAATGTGTTTGGCTAAAATCAATGATATAACATATCCAAACTTCTTGTGGATTATCAGTAGACAAGAAGCCTGTGACGTTGTATGAAGACAATGCTGCATGTATTGCTCAAATGAAAGAAGGATACATCAAAAGTGACAGAACAAAACATATACCCCCAAAGTTCTTTGCCTACACTCAAGAGCTTGAGAAGAATAAAGATATTGATATTTGTTATATTCAATCAAGTGAGAACTCATCAGATCTCTTCACAAAGGCACTTCCCACGACGATATTCAGAAAGCATATATACAACATTGGGATGCGCAATCTGCGGAATATGTAAAGAATCACTCATGTTAACATGAGGGGGAGTTTACGTGGCTGCACTCTTTTTTTCTTACTATAGTTTTTATCCCACTGGGTTTTTTCTAGTAAGGTTTTTAACGAGGCAGTATAAAACACGTAATGAAGACAGTCATCATATCACGATCATCATCACAAGGAGGAGTGTTGAAAAATATTATTATTATTAATATTATGTTGAATATTGAATGTTGAATGTTGAATATTGAGTTGTAAAATGTGGAAAGTTAGTGTGTGATGATGTAGATGATGATGTATTTATTTTTGGACTAATCTCAAATGTGGATCTATAAATAGGTCTTCATTTGTGATGAAAAATACAATTGAGTTGAGAGAAAAATATTATAAAGTGTAGAGTTTGATATATTTTGAGTTTTGGAGTTTTTACTTTTTACCATAAATTTTTACTTTTTCACAACAAAATTGACTTTGTTACTTGATCATGTACTAATTAAACCATTTTCAATAGTTTATGTATAATTTGACATTTTATCAATAGTTCGTGTACCAAAATAAATTTTACTCTTAAAAATAATTATTTTTTTAAAGTAAAAATACGTGTTATTAAAAATATCATATTCAAACAAAAACAGACCACACTTCAATTTTCAAAAAGAGATTTAACACTTCCATATTGATTGGATCACTTCGGATTATTTTCGTTTTCTTTTTAGGTAAAACTTGGAGCTTAAAATTTTGGCCGTACATCAAAAGGACTGCTACACTTTATGTACATCCGTAGCACAAAATTACTCATCAACCTATAATTTATCAGTTGTCACCCGAAACTTTGAAAGCATTCGGTGGGCAGTTTCTTGCCTCGTTTGGCTTGGCACATTTGAGTCGTCTGCTACACTATCCGAAAGTTCACCGGATGCTACGACGGAACATAGAACCATTTACAGATTATGCAAATAGAGCCTCAGCTTGTTACTTTCACGAGTAAAAGTCTGTACATGGGATCACCACGATCTAACACATGCTGTTCCCAATCTGATGGCACTCCAAAGGGATTTTCCCTCAGCCATTCTCCTCCATCAGTCTTCTCCTCATCATGATTCAGCAATGCAAGCTTTCCCTTGCCGTGTTCTATAAATTCTTTTTTCATTCTCAGAGCGACTGCTTCTATATCAGATTGGAGAAATACCTGCACATTAACCAGTTTGTTATCGGTCGTTATTTTTAATCTACAGCATATCAGAAATCAAACCACTTTGCCATAAAATAATTCATCTTAAAAATAAAAACAGCTTGATTTATGGATTACCACATTCGCTCTACTATGGTAATAAACTCTTGAGACCTCCAACGTTTCTAAATGACAGGAGGGTGGCTGAATTGAAAACGAGAAGTGGAAGAAATCATTTTTCCATGACATTAAGCTTGTCAAACGAGGAAAGAGAATTTACAAGCAAAATAGATAGGAGGAAAAGTATAAAATCACAAGAAAGGGTAAAAGGAAAATAGATCGCCGCGTTTCAGGTGACACTGATTGTTTAATGAGACTTACACACACACACACACACAAACATATATGTGTATGTATGTATAGACACACACACACACACACACACACACACAGTTAACCAATGAAACTAGTCAACTATAAAGCTAAATATTTCTCAATACAATTATTATGTCAATTTCAAACATGTAATAATCATCAACATGTGGCAAGCTAGTGATAAAGTACCTTTCCACCGATCACAAGTCTATCTGCTATTGCTTCAACTAATGACCTCTGCAACATCCTCCACCGGTTATCTGGATTGTTGAAGTCAGGGTTTGGACACTGCAATCAGAAAGAACATTTTTGAATTGAATGTTTTATGTGGCTGCTACCGAGCAACGTGCATTTGATACTAGGTGGTTCATGATTGAAAATAATTTTATTCAGAGTCAGAGACAAAGCTAGCTGCAAGTTTCTGTGAATGCATTCATGCAATAAACCGTATCACCTGTATTGTTACGAGAACCAATGCCCCTGGGTAACTTGACACTATCGATCGAAATGTTGATGTTGCATTTGTTGTGAGAAAGTGCCTGTAAACCGGACGAGAAAAATGTAACAGCTTCTCTATTAGTAAATGGTGTCTCCAAAACTGGTTAAACAGAATTGAAATATTAAATAGCTATCTGGCCTCTCCAACCCCATCCCCCCACAGTGAAAAAAAGAAAGCAGTATTCTAGCAGCTACATTGTTCCACTTCCGCCTTTTACAGAAGAAATAAATTACATTAATTGGAATAATAGAATCAAGGACTTCAAGTTTGAGGATTGGTGTGACCCAATGAGAAATTCTTGAAATCAAAAGACAGGTCTCAAAAGAGAAATGAGGAAGAAAAAATACTGAGCCACTTACCCTAGAAATTGGTTAGGTGAAGTGACTTCAACAACCAGGTTATCTTAGTGGGTTCCAAATACTATCTGTATAAATTTATTTTTAGAAAACATCTTGATATTTGACTGAAACTGCAACGCGCACCAATATGAAACCAGGACACTCGTTTAGTTCCTTCCAGGGCGGATCCAGGAATTTTATGAAGGGGGGCGGCCGGACATAATAAAAGATTATATATATATACACACAATCACCACATAACAAAATTTAAATATAAGACTTTCATTTAAATAATATACGACTTTTTATTTTCTGAAAATAATTAATAATAACTTCATCAATAAACTAATATATACATACATATATTTCAGTATAATTAATTAATATTCGTAATAATCTTCTCAGCAAAAATTTTTTTCTTCAATGCAGTTGTTGCGACTGATAAAATAAAATTCAAACTCACAAGCTTGTAAGTTAACAATTCTTGCTTCAACAATTTGTTTTTAGATTTAAAAAACTTAAAATTCATTTGTGTTTAAGTTTAAAAACTTAGTGATTGGACTATAATTTATTAAATATTACGGGCCATAAATTTTCGGATCACTTTGCACACATTAAACAATGAAGATTAACTTAAATTTTTTGATTTTTTTTTTATTTCCGTGTTTGATTCCTAATTTATGCTCATAAATTATAATTTTTAAAATATAAAAATATTTTAGTAATTTAAAATAAAATTCAAGGGGGGGCAGCTGCCCCCCCTTGCCCCTTACTGGAACCGCCAGTGGTTCCTTCATGACTATATCAATCAAAAGATGCAACTCACGTGAAAACATTTGAACCAACTATTACCAGGAAATTGAAGTGTTTTGTGACATAATTTGACTGTCAATCGTGATAAAGCCAAGAACTATCTTGAAGTAACTGAAAGGAAGCAAGACATGCATTTATTTAAAGTGGAAGCTAAGTATAGTTCTTAACAACAAACTTGAAAATATATTAATCAAACCAAATCACCAATGATATTAAATCTTCACAGATTTTCCTTGGATCTTCTAGTTCATAAAATTTGAACCTCGCAACTTAGTAAATGAGCTGTAGTGATGTCTCCGCTCATTACAAATAAGCTTTTTACCAAGATTGTGAAGACTGAGACACCACAAGCATCTATGGTGTTCCAGGTAATTGGGATTCTCCAAAAAGTCAACCCTTGACTCGACTATGGTTTATTCATTTTGCGAGAAAGCAATGGCTTCGATATAAGCATGTATATCCAAATGCATGGAATACTTAAAATTGTCCAAATCATAAAATTTCAACCTCCTAACCTACACAAGGCAAGAGTGACCTTCATAGTCATGGACAATTCATCTTGATTTCTCATAGAGTTTTCGCCCTACGTTCCTGTAAAAACATGTTCTTTCTCTTTGTATTTTAGACTATGGGGTGCAACTCTGGCACATATAGTCAGTAAAAACAATTCTAAGTAGTGAGTACTGTTTGAAGGCCAAAAACTTTATTGCCAATATTTATTTAAATCATAAGGCTAAGGCATTATAAATTTGACAGGAATGAACAACTGCTTACGTATTTTGGATGCCCGGTCGATGAATTTCATTAAGACAACGATCTACCAGCTGAAATATATCCAGAGCCCAGATGCGATAAGTTCATAAGTCAAAATTTCAGGAACGAATATGTTCAGAGAGAGGATAAAAGACCTTTGCATTTATCTCTAGCCCAAGAAAATTCATATTTATAATTCTTCTTGCCATTCCAAACAGAAACAAGCCATTGCCTGTAATTTTCCAGCCATAATTTACTCTCTTTACTTCCTTGAGTACAGAATTTATTACCACAAACTTGTCGACAAAAATTGAACTAAACAGTATTTTAGATTCCTTCAAAAAGAGTTCGACATGATTGACCTCCACCATTGGAAATGAATCCCTTCTGTCCTCATATGTTTGTGACCATCTAATAGTTTGGCATGTCTATGGTATTTTGTACAAAAATTTCCCTCACACTTTCTCTAAAGTCTAAACATGGTGTTGTAGTTGCAAAGACAAATTTGGTCGGATGCAATTTGCTTCCTTGACCAAGCAGTACAAATGATTATGAAATATGGGAGGATGAGAGATTAAAATAAAATGCAGGAAAGTCAACCAGGCGCTTCTGGACATGTAATTTCCTTTCTTTGGCATCCACGTTCCGAATAAATGATTCAAGTAAAACTTAGAAAGCGTAATATATGCAGAAAGCAACAAAACAATGATTACAATAAATCCTATCTGCATCTTTTTGTGAATATGACATAAGAGATAGCCTCGAGCTTCAAACTGATTAATATAGTAGTTGGTGATGGCAAAAATGTTCATCCTGGGGCCATAGATAGTAGATAAACTGCAAAACTTTCACCAGAAATTTCTGAAATTTTTTTTTAATCTTAAAGTTGTTTGACTTGGAATTTTTAATGCAAACATAAGTAAAATGTACACCTAAACTTGAAATTCAAAATTGAAATAAACCAATAATATTTGTGTATTGACATGGTAGGCCAGAAGCGTGAAAAACATTGAAAATGCTTTAAAGATGGGTAATCATATTGAAGTACAGTTTCCCAGCCAACTAAATGATACCAAAGGAATTAGTAAGGTGATGCTTGGATTTTTATTTATTTTGACTTTATGCATGCGAGGTAGTTTCACAAGGAGATAGTAGCAAACAAAAAGCTGTTCAGGTTTTAAATCAAGATTAATTTTATGCTATTTGAATAACGTAGTCACATGAAGGTTACCACTTCCAACATCAACAACCAAAGGACGCATTGGATCGGTATAAGCGATATTCCAGTCTACATGGAAGGGATATGCCTGCAAAGATACAAACAATTTATAATGTACATGCAAGTTCCAAAGAAGAGAAAATTAATCAGGTATATATTGCTCCCACACAGCTTACTAATAAAAACACGTCCATTTTGCATGAGTACATGTATGTAAATATAAGGATCTTTTAGGGTCCCTGCACAGGCATATCATTTAACCATTGCTGCAACTAAATAATGGCAAATATTGCTAGTTAATACATTTCTTGGTTAATTTTATTTTGATAAACATCTATACGATGGTACTTGAATCTAAATGGAAAAGCTTGCGGAAGCTGGTAAAAAATGAATGAGGAACATTTTATCTTGTTTCACAATTTCCTTCATAACACCATGATTAACATACAGAAATGTTCAAAGATGGAGTTCGATATGCATACTCTATCTAATGCCTCAAGCCCAGGAAGTTTTCTTCCTTTAAGAAACTCCCACACAACTGCAGCATTTTTGACAAAATTATCTTCTGAGAAAGATTTCAATTTGCTTAATGATTCTTTAAACTGCATGTTCCCTACAAAAGTTGTATCGCAACTTCTTTTTTTAAGAGTATCGAGTTCTTCTGCCAGTTTAAACGCTCCACTTTTACCCTGACATAACGAGTTGAACTTCAATGGGCCAATCCACAATATTCTCTGGAAAAATAGAGTAAGATTTGTAAAGACGAAAACGTAAAATCTATGTGGGGAAGTCAAGCATATACAATCGACTCAGATTTTCTAGAGAACGAAAAAAATAAACAAAGTATAGTTCTCAACTCAGAAGTATTATATATAAAGGCATTGCAGCATGTGTAGTTACAGAGTTCCTCTACACGGGTAAACATACAGCATGTCTCTGTCTAGAAACTGCGAATTTACTATTTCTATGGTAAAGATTGAAAAATCTAATAAACTTCAGTAGTGTGGTGACACTTAGCAGGAAAATTATGTACCAACTGTCTCGTAAAAAGACCAGAAGTTCATCAACTACAAGAAGAAATGCATGGAGCAATCAAGTTAGCCGTTCTTCTGAGTATATGTTACCTAGCAATAGTGCACTTCCATATTTCTCTCTATCCCCTCTAGAACAGCTAATTGGAGTTTTTCTATACCTTAGAACATCCTGAATATGTGGAAAATCTGAACGATGACTATAGGCCACCGTGATGTTCATCTATGAGTAGGTGAACAGGAAACTCAACTAAATTTGACGAATGTCCAGGTAGTTTTATGAGAAACCAATAAGCACCTCGAAGATAAATGTTATCGCGTCCTAGTTTTTATAAAAAAGTTGTAAGCACCTTGCATTTTGAAAGTAAACAGATCATTTCTTGCAAAGATCTTGGACCGATATCAACAGGTTGCCAACCTGGAAAGATGAGAATTGAAAAACAAGGCAACAGTGAAAATTTGCAAAACAAATACCACACATTAACCATGACAATAAGAAACCCATGCACAAAAAGTTCAGAATCTCTTGCATTGTGACAACATTTGAACTTTACATATCTAAAAAACAGGAAGATAATGAAACTTGAGGATATGGTCTCTTTAATGCAAAAGAATACCTTGTTACTTACTGAAATGGTGTAAGTTGTGGCCTTACCTTTAGCAATAGAAGTAACAGAAAATATCTCCACTTGCTCTGGATTATGATTATTGATACACCAAACATCTTTTGGAAAGACAAGTGGAATATTTCTTGACTTTGCAGACTCCACAATACTGATAGCATCTTTTAATGCCCCAAGCTCAACAAATTCCGTCGATAGGGCATGCATTACTTGAAAGGCCAGACTCCCAACAAAAACTAAACCATCACATGTCGAAGCTAAAATCTGCAGGGCAGCTGCTTTGTCTGCAAGGTTACCTCCTCCTATCTGCATGTAAAATTGAAGCACCATAAATAAGAGACCAACAAATGCAAGAAAGAGCCAATTAAGAGAGTAAATATTTACACAAATATATATTGGTTTTGTACTTTTGTTACTTCATAGCTTACTTGTAAATGAATGATCACACTATTTATAGCCTATCAGTCTAGAAACATGATGCTACACACCGACAACAAACTTAGTGATCTATTCCTAGAAACAGCACACAACTGCCAAAGAGATAGCACCAAATACCTAGATTTTTGCTAAATATTTTGTCAGAAAAAATCATCCACTAGCAGTTCAAATAAATTATTGAGCAAAGATTATCATCTTACAATAGCCATATAGGGATTTTCACTGGTCCAGATGAGTTTCTTGAGCTTATAGAGGCCTTCCTCAAAATAAAATCCAGCAACGTAGGCAGGGCAAAAAGAAGCAACACCAACAGTTGAAGCTATAACTTTATGAGACTGAGAGAAGGCGTCATTGACAACAATATCAACACCAGTTGCAAGTTCTTTGGCAAACTTTGAACAGTTAGCCATTTCCCCTTTCAAGTGTAAAAGATTTTCGAGCAGAAGAATGTCATAATTTTTACTCTCTTCCACACCAGAATGCTTGCATCTCTCAGAAAATGTCAATGGAACAACTTTGAGTTCAAGTACCAACGATAGATATTCTGGAACATACTGAGCATCAGTAAAGAGCATTTAACATATTGCGACAGAAAATTGAAATGTGGAAACTAGCAAGATTAACATATCAGTCAAAAGAATGTATACCTGCTACAGATTCTGTTGAATGATATGCTCCTGAAGGAAGGCTAGAATTGGTAGTCTTACTCCAGCTGCCCACCATAATTACTCTTGCACCTGCTTCATACAAATACTTGATGGTATAAAGAGCACTGGCTTGTGGCGATTGGTCTTCCTTTCTGTGGAGTAGAATAATTGAATCGAATCTGACCATGACAACCTTTTCAAATAACTCCTCCTTGGGGAAGTTTCTAAGAGTTTGCACGTGAGGAAAATCAATAATTTTTGCTCCATCAGAAGCTGCATCCTAAATGTAAGAAAATGCACACATTATGACTTTGCATAATTGTCTCCTCAAACAATCTGAGCATTGAATGATTCCGTAGGCTCACTTATCTTAATTTTCCATCAATAATCAGATTCTAACGTTTGCATGCATATGACCCAAAAAAAAAAACATTCTTCATTACATTGTTCATAAAGTCCTATCGTCCCCATATTTCCTGTGTCCACAATGTTTGACGAAATGTTAAGCTGGCTGGACTATACATTATACAGAATGACCAAACATGCAAATCCTCAATCAAAAAGAAAAAAAGGCACATAAACGTCAACCCAAACTTCTATCCTAGAGCCAAAGAAAAAAATTGACAATTGAACTAATCTACCTCTTCTTGAAGCAAACCTGCATCTATATCAACCAGTTTGCAAGTAACTGTCGAAATAAATAAAAATATCAGGTGATTGCTTATGCAAGCTTAAGCGTCAAATAAAAAAAATTGTGCAATAACAAGATAACAACCTGGAAATTTTGACTGAACTGCTCGCCATTTCCTTTTCCTGCACAGAATCCTGTTTCTGAGAAGAAAAGATGCTTCGTGCTGCTGGATTTTGATTGAATCGAAGGCAATAATTTTCCGACTTGAAATTTCGGGTAAGAGATTCGCCTTCGTAATACCAAGAAATTGACTCATCTTGCTCGGTCAGTTGAATATTTGTCTTGAGTTTTTCATTCTGGCGGAAATGGAGGAGGCGAGGAGCTCAACGGGTTAATTAGTGTATGGGTAACATCCAAATCTAGTAATTAATTATATATTGTTAATTTGACAAATTATGAGACATTAATCGTTGGATAATATTATATTCATGTGATTGGTTGAACTAACACCTCAACGGATAGCATTATATTCTTTATTGCAAAGGCATCCTTCAAATCTTTTATAAGTTTCTCTCCTTTTGTTTTCCTTCTCTAATATCGACCCCCGAAATTTATATACAAATTCCTATATACAAATTAACTTATACTGAGAGTGACTTGAATTTTACCATATAATTTAGGGGTTGTATTTATTGCATAGATTTACTGACTTTTTTAAATGACAGATTTTTGTGAAGTTGATAGATTTCTGAAGAATTTTATAGAATCTTACAAATTTTTAATGACTTTCACAGAATCTCGCAGATTTGTTTTTCATGGTTTTTATTGACATTTGTAAACTTTTTTCAAAATTTATATTGGCATTTGTAATTTTTTTTTTGTTGAACCATATGTGTTTTGTAATTCATGATTTTGATTATGATTTATTTATTAAAATTATTAATCGAGTATCAATACCTTATATTTATCTCTCTTTAAAATAATTTTATTTCTTTAAAATATTTTTACCTATCATATAAATAATTTTTTGTTATCAATTTGGCTTATAAAAATCATAAGTAGTATTAAACTTGTTGCAATTAAAAAATTAATATGAATCTATAAAATTTGAAAATATTTAGTTTTATATAGTATAATATTCTTATTTATATAATATATTATATATACACACACATTCGTATTAATAATTTTTTAAAACTACGTCAATATATCAAGTCAATATGTATAAGTCATATACATATACATATACATATACATATTATTATTATTATTATTATTATTATTATTATATATGTATATGCATATTTATATTAAAGTGAATAAAATGTAAATTTTGAGTTATAATAAAAATTAAGCTACAAATTAAAAATATAAAAAATAATTAAAACATCAAATTTATATAATTAATAATGAATTAATTATAAAAAATAATTATTTTTATTTTAAATTTATGATCAATATAATATTATAAGTTTTTGTCGTGTAGTATAATAAGTTTTTATTTAAAAAAATTTAATCAATATGATTTTAATTCTCGTGAAATTTTGTAATTAAAATTCAAAAAATTATTAAAGATAAATTTTTTATTTTATTTTATTTTAAAGGGGTGTATTGGTTCTTATAAATAGAAAAAATATGTTTGTATATATATTATTTTTAATTTAATATAACTAATATTTATGTGGCTAGTGTATAGAGTATTTTAATAAAAATGAAAAAAAGCGTGAAAATGCATCCAAATCTTTAGATAGTTATGGAGTTGATGATTGGAAGATATCCATCTACTTATAGCAAGTAATGTTGTAGTTCGGTTCAACGTAGAAAAGATACAGTTGAGCTATGTGTAGATAATTGTTGGTGAACTTCTTGTTACTAGGATTTCATCAGATTTTGTGGATTGAAATTTTTGGTATGTATACTGTACTCTTTGTTATGTAATGAAGTAACGATATTTGTATGTGATTAATGTACATATTGATGAATTTTCATGGATGGATTCACCCTATCCTCCGCAAATAGGAGATGAACACCAGCATGTTGCAGCTCCCAAATGAGATTTTATCAAAAAAATGAAAGAATTTTACGATTATCATGAAGTTCAGAAAAAGCGTGGTTTGGAGAGATTAATTGGCAGCTACATCAGCTTCCCATTCCATTCACTCCCAAGATATTTATCAGCTTCCCATATCTGTTCATTTCCAAACGATAAGAGGGAAAAAATGTATTAGTGATTTTGCATCATCTGTTGTTTCTTCTCACAAGGGAAAACCTTCAAGAATTTTTCTTGCTATGCAAATATTCATAGCTACATTTCCCCAGTTCTCAATGAATTTGAGTCTTTGGTTACCATGGCCTTTTCTAGCTTAAATACAGATGAGACCTTACATATAAGTATAACACGGGAGAAAAGAGCTCATTTTAGAAAATGAGCATGATGAACAAGCATTTGTTTATTATTAGCTAAACATTTTAAAAATCTATCTAGAATAAAAAAGTCACAGCTTGGAAGATGGTTTCTTTGAGCTCCGGCTGGCTATGAATTCTTGCATTTTCTGAAATTGGTCGTTAGTCATTCCATCGTAATATTGGTGAGCCCTTTCCTGTGAGTGACAAAAATCCAACTCCTCAAATTCAAAACAACTGAGAACATATATATATATATACATATATATATATATAGATAGAGCAATAATAGCAGAGGAACATACAAGTTTTAAGTTGAAGGGATACCTTCTCCAGAGCAAGGGCATGACCCAGATCCATTCTGAATCCATCATTTATAACTGATTTATACCTCACCACCAAGTCTTGATTATTCTTGATCATGGATTCAGCTATTTCTCTAGCTTTCTTCACCACTTCACCTTCTTCAACTACATGATTAACCAAACCCCATCTCTCGGCTTGCTCCGCAGTTACGGCCATCGCCGTCATAGACACTTGGCGAGCTCGATTCGGCCCAATTATGCGAGAAAGCTTCTGAGACAGACCCCACGAAGGAAATATTCCAAACCTGCATTCATTACCCACCTCACAATCAATTATTCAAAGCAAATCCATCTGAAACAAAATCAAGACTTGCAACGATTTACAATCAAATAATTGTACCTCGCATGGGTATCGATAAATTTAGCTTGTTTAGAAGCCACCAAGAAATCACAAGCTAAAGCAATCTCAAAACCAGCCGTGACTGCGAAGCCGTTGATGGCTCCGATGATGGGTTTGGCGCAGCGGTCCATTTGGTAGACCGGGTCGGTTTCCATATCCTTGACATCCCCCTTGAACACGTCCTCCGCAGACGTCAGGTCTACGCCGGAGCAGAAGGCCCTGCCAGAGCCGGACAATATGATGACCCGGACCGAATCATCAGAGCTCAGAGTGTTGATGGCGCGGGCCAAATCGACGATCATGGGCCGGGTCAATGAGTTGAGAGATTTGGGCCGATTTATGATGACCAAGGCCACTCCATCGGGATCTTTCTTCACCAAGATCAGCTGCTTCTCCGGCGGCGGCTTCTCCATTTGGTTGTACGTGATGATCTGACATGAGATGAGATGAGATGTACAAGCGCATTGGATTTGCAATTATTATTATTACTAGGTATGGACACCTCAATACTTGAGGTGTTTACCCAGGTTTGCATATCTAATAAAATCGAAAACGTGGTACAGCATGTGGGTAATAACAAGAGGAAAAACAAGCGAAGAGACTGAGCCTGCAGAAGCCTTTGCAATCCCAAGCAGAAACCGCATGACGTAAAAGCAAATTTGATTCATGAAAGTAGAAGCAATGAGAAGACTGAATTAAAAAAATCTTAACAAAAGAAAGAACAGATCTGAGCTTATGGAAAACGTTTTACAGCATGCAGGAAAGAACCAAGAAAAAAAAAGCGACGAGAAAGAAACTACCCTCAGACATCAAAATATTTAAACAAAACAAAAAGCAGATCTGATAACATTGATAAAGTTGTACAACACGTGGGTAAAAACTAAACTTTACTTTAGTTAGACATTTAGTTAGAGATAAATGTATGAGTAATCTACACAAATGGTTATAGTTAATACCTAGGCAGCATTAAACCCTGTGAAGTAAGCATTCATTTTAAATTAAGTCATGGCATTCAAAAGCTCATATTTTTCTTCAATTATGATATGATGAGAATGGCCAAAATCCAGCAAGCAAAGCTCACAAAATCTTCTTTATTTCCCAAATATTACTAAGATTTTGGCTGTACCAGCAAGCTTTGCTGCTGCGTATATTATTCTGACAAACAAGGATTTTTTTTTTTTTTAGTTTGCAGGTTTCAAATCTACACGTGGTTAAATGGCTACATGTAGCAGATGTTCCACAACACGCAGAAAGTTGTATCTGTGGTTTAAGTTATAAATTGAGGGAAGTATTTTGATAATTTTTTAATGTGTCAAACAAAAAGAAAGAAAGAAGAAAAAAATGAGAAACAAAATGATGAAATCAAGAAAAAGGAATGAAAATAAAAGAAAATGAAAAAGAAATAAATGATGAAATCGTAATTATATTAAAAGCAATATGAAGCTAACCAAAAATGTCAGTATAGGGGGTGGAAGCTTTATATGTAGTAATAGCTATATATATATGTGTGTGTGTATTATTATATTAGTACAAGTTTAAAAAATATATTTTGGTTTCCTTTTTTACTTTAATTTCTGGGGAAAATTAGCATTTTGGTCCTGTATGTTGGCTTCTTTTTGGTTTTAGTCCTGTATGTTGACTTGTTTTGGAAAAGATCCTGTAACTCGATTTTTTTTTGGATTTAGTCCTATATGTTGGCTTATTTTGGTTTTGGTCCTGTAAGTTGGTTTGCTTTTTAGTTTTCGTCCCGTATGTTATCATGTTTTGAAATTTAGAAGTTGATCTCTAATTATTTTTGTAATAAATATTTTTTATTCTTTCATGTTTTATCAGCTTATTGGTTTGAGATAACTACAACTAACTAATAAAAAAAATATTTTTTTACGCTTAAATTTTTTTAATCTAAATAATTTAATAAAATCTAAAATATGTTAATTTAATGTATTAAATGTAACATACTTTTGTTCTTTTAAAAAGTAACAAACAAATATTCATTTATATCGTTCTCAACTGTAACTTCGATTTTTTTTTATTTGGCACTAAGTGTTCGCCCACTTAGCACCTATTAATGATCATATAAATAAGTTCCAACCTAAATTAACAAAATTAGCTAAAAAACTAAAAATATATTTAAAACATACTTTCGTTCTTTTAAAAAGTAACACTCTAATATATTTTTTTATCGTTCTCAACTATGGTTGACTTTTTTTGTTCCGCTTTTCTCGAAAGCAGAGCTTTTTAAGTATGTTTCACTTTTATCACGCTTAATCGCCGCTTAAGCGTGCTTTTTAGAACACTGCAAATAAGCAAAATTTTGCTGCTCCCTCCAGTTTCGGCGACGGAGGAAAAATACAAAAAAATAACCAAGTTATTGTACCTTTTAGAACATAATTATTATTTTAAAAAATAATTAGAATGTCAGCATCTAAATTTTAAACCTAATTTATTTAATTATAAAATCATAAAAAAATATTTATTATAAAAGCTTAAGCGGTGAAGTTGAAAAGTCAACATCTAAATTCTAAATTTAATTTATTATTTTAAAATAAAAAATATAAGCGCTTATTCTAACTTAACCGAGCATAATTTGGTCAAAACCGTATCTTTTCCACGATCAAAATAAAAAAAAAACAAGTCAACTAATAGGACCAAATCCAAAAAAAATCCAAATTCATGTACTTTTTTTCAAAACATAACTTTGTATAAGACCAAAATGAAAAAGTAAGTCAACCTATAGGACCAAAACCAAAACAATCAAACATGTAGGACTAAATCCAAAATAAAAACAAAGTTACAGGATCTTTTCCAAAACAAGCCAATATACAGGACCAAAACCAAAATGAAGCCTACATACAGGATTAAAATGCTAATTTTCCCTAATTTCTGAAACGTATTATATAGCCTCTATGGAAAAAACAAAAAGGAAAACTCACAAAAACTAAGACAGAAAACATCAAATCTAAACGAAAGAAGAAAGACCGACAGCGTTGCGGCAAACCTAAAAAAATCTGTCTTATTCTATCGGAAATAATTTTTTTGGAAAGAAAAAAGTCTCTAAAAAGAAAAGATAAAAAAAATTATAGAGAGTTATATTGTTAGCAGTAAGCTATGGATAGAAACTCATGGAGCAGAGAATGAAATATCTTTAAATCTATTAATACTTTCTGTGAAATTATAATTGGACCTTTTTTTGCATCAAAAGAAATAATTTAATCATTTTTCATCAAATTATATGTTAAAAAGTTACACACACACTGACAGCACCTTATATTTTATTTCCATTCTTTATTATGGGTTTTCTCCAGTCTGTTTGGTTGGGTAATTTTAATTTTCAGTGCAAACAAAACAAAACACAGATCTAGATCACATTTTGAAGCAAAACAAAGGTAAAAAAAACAAAAAAACAAAAAAACAAAAACAAAAACAAAAAAACAAAAAAACAAAAAAGCAAAACAGAGAAGAAGCAACTTATTACCCGTACGAAGTTTCCGAGTCCCGGATAGAAGGCAGAGGACACACCGATCTGAAAAAATAGACCACCTTTTACAACGCAAAACAAAGGGACAAAAACAGAGAAGAACGAAACCGTTAGCCGTACGAAGTTTCCAAATAGAAGCCAAACGACGCAAAACTGTTGGAACGGACAACTAATTAACGGCAGAGAAAACGCAGAACGGTCGGAGGAGAGAAGTATTATGCCCTAAAAAATCATCAAGCATTAAAAAAAAATTGTGTTCATCTTCAAGAAACAAGCAGTGGTATTGAAAGTGGTATGAGGCAGATATTAAAGAATATAAGAGGCAAGGGGCTGTCTTTCGGTTGGGGCCATTATTCGAGACAGTGGTGGTCAATTTGTGGCCGCTTTGGCCAGCCCTATTAGTAATCCAGGATTAGTTTTTAGAGGGGAGATGAAGGCTGTTCTCTTTGGGTTGAAGCTTTGTTTGCAATGTAATATTGATAAAATCTGAACTTATTCTGATTCGTTGGAAGCGGTTAAGGCAATTCAAGAACCTTTTGATTGGTTGGGATCAGATGAGAGAGTGGTCAAGGAGGTCAAAATTTGATGCGAGATGAAAGATTTAGAGGTATTCAACATATATGTCGTCAAGCCAACTCGTGTGCGCATACATTAGCACAATTTGATTTTTACTTGTACTGAGTTCTTGTACCTGGATCTGTTCTGGATTTCCTAATTGGTTGTTAGACTGTGTACTTCAAGACGTTTGATATGGAATCGTTTTTCTTTCAAAAAAAAAAAAAGAAAGAATATAAGAACTATACTTCTATACCTCAAAGTAGCATTAGATCTACATAAACTTGAAGGAAATTGTTCAACAGGGGCTGATAAATATAACAAATGCATCGCCACAAAATACAGGGCGAGGCGAAACAAGAGGCCTTCAAAACTATTATCTTGTACCCCCAATGAATCAGGAAGAATTCAATTTTCAGAAGAAGGAAGATAAAATTGCATTCAACCAACATACAATTTGCATAAATCTAGAAGTAATGAGATACCAGTGACAAAATCTAATCACCTTAGAAAATCAGAAAGCACAAACAAAGAAGAGCGAGGTGAAGAAACACAAACACCGAGAATATCCAAAAACCAAAAACAAGCGGAACAAAAACACGAGAAGAAAATTAACCCAGCCGAAGCTCTTCAATCCCACAAAAAGGGAACACTGCGCAGAAGAATGGGAAAGGCAAAGGAATTGTAAGCGATTAAGAAGTGGCAGAAACGAGAAGAGAAGAAACAAAACGGAGAAGAAGCTACTGACCTGATCTCCCAAATCACGGTGAAGAAGTGGAAGGGAACAGTGTTGTTTTGATGCTTGTTTTCGTTGAAGCGGTGGGGTGAGAAGGCTGGCACGTTTTTCAAGAAAAAAAAAAAAAAAAGAGAAGGCTGGCACGTGTGCTTTTTTTATTGGGATTGGGATGAGGATGGAGACGAGGATGGTTTAATTCTGGCCTCGCATCGAACCTGGCAACGGTGTTCATTTCAATCTGGCTATACAGGCATTATCCTATGATAGATCCTCATTTATTAGTACATGCGAGATCCACTAAAAAATAATGTATTCCACATTTATTGATAAATGTCCACCGTTAAATCTATCTCAAGGCAGTGCCTGTATATACAGGATCTAACTTACCGCCAACGGGATGAGTTTATATCCGGTCAAGCGAATGCATATGCGGGTTTTGGGTTTGGTCGGACACGTTCAGTCAAAAATAAATATAAAATATATATGAATATATATTAATAATATATAATTATATTTTTATATTAAATATTAATATTTTATTCATAATTTAAGTTTATAATATTTTTTGGATTGAAATAACGGTAAATTCCCCTTAAATGCCCAAACCCAAACTCATGTTTGTGCACAGTCCCCATGTCAGCCAAAATCACTTTCAATTACCTTACTCATTATTTTATTATTTCAAACTTCCCAAATACATTATACACATAAATTATATTATTTTTAAACTGTATATACCTTATGAATACATACATAAATAATAATAAACTTCATTTCCTCATTTACCGGATCTCTATTTCCTTCTCTGCTCTTCTTCTCACCGTCGCCCTGTCCTTTAGTTCGTTCTCGTCACCGGAAGGCATCGTTTCAGAAAGTTGCACCATGAAGAATTTTTCTCACCGTCGCCCTGTCGTTTAGTTCGTTCTCGTCACCGGAAGACATCGTTTCAGAAAGTTGCACCATGAAGAATTTTTCTCAGCCCAAGAAGGTTAAGAAAAAATTGAGATTTGAAAAGCAGGAGATTACTGCCGATCGTAAATCAAAAAAGGTTTGCATCTCGAAATTTTTCTGTTAATTCGTACTCGTTTCAGGAAGATTTGGAAGTAGTCATTGCTATTTGTGTGTTTTTGAGTCTTTTTTCTCATCTCATTTGTTAACCATTTTATCCCCAAATTTTAGGGTTACGTTCTTCGCGATGTCTCTGTTAATCCGTATTAGTTTCACGAAATTTTGAATTATTCATGGTTATTTACGTGTTTTTGAGTATTTTTTTCTCATCTCATTTGTTAACCCTTTTTTCCCAAAAAAATTCTAGGGTTATGTTCTTGGCCATGTAGTTATTCGTTCGTTTCTATTATATTTTTGCTAGGGTTCTGATGATATGATTATTTGTAAATTTAAAGTGAATGATTACTTTTGTTAAAAATGTTTTTGATACTGAAATTGATTTTTTTGATTTCTTGTTTACTGATTATGTATAAATTTGTAAGTTTTGTATCTTATTGTTGTTTGTATTTATTTAGGAATTGTTATTGAAGGAAAAAAAAAATTGATGATTTTGCGAAGAAAGAAAGTGTTAAAGAATATTGTAGTCGATGCTCTCCTATTATGTTTAAAGATGTGATGACATAATTAAAACCAAAAATAGGGAAACAACATAGGATTAGGATAACAGATACTCCTCTTGGTAATTGGATGGACATGCCCGAACTTGCAACCAGCAGCCGTAGGATTGATTTCATCTTGAATAGATTTGAGGTTAATTCATGCTCTTTGATTGTGGGTGATGATATTAAGATTTCTTTCACTCCAAGCGAGTTTTCAGTTATTCTTGGTTTGCAAAATTTTGGCCAACCAGTGGATTTGGATCTGAAAATGGAGTCTAAATTTCTTGCTCGGCAATTTGGAGGACATCTGGGCAGAGCAAAGCGAGCCGAAATCCATGAAAAACTTATTTCTCTTGCATGTAGTGACAGTGGGTCAGAGATTGATGATTTTGTCAGACTTTACATCTTGTTCATATTCAATTGTGTAATATTTTCTACGGGGAATTATTATACCCCTAGTTTTATATTCCCTTATCTCGATGACTTGACCACATTTTTTGACTATGCTTGGGGCGATGCTGCATTTCGATATCTTTGTCGATCAATACGCAACATCGAAAGTAAAAGTTATTTAGATGGATGCACTGTTGGGTTGATGGTACGTATTGTTTCTGTTTAGTTTATATTGTCTTATGTTTTCTATCTATTAAATACTACTGATTTATTTTTAGGCTTGGGTGTATGAAAGGATTCCTTCATTGGCTGTTCCTCGTAGTTTAAAAATGTTCCCTCGGTTGTTTCGATGGGGTGACAGTAAGATTCCTTTGAAGACTGCCAAAGCCGAATCATTGTTGAAATCTATAGATTCAACGAAGGTAATTGTTAAGGATGCAATATGTTTATGTCATTTTAAATCTTGTTTGAATTGACACTTTTTTCTTTCTTTTTTTTGTATTTCCATGATACAGATTCTTTCGATATATCTATTTTATGAGGAAAAAAAGTTTTTGGAGCCGACAAAAGTTAACATTGATTCAATAAGGGTGGATAACATTGTGAGAAAAGAAGTGGACGAGATAAAGAAGCTGTTATGTGTTGAATTGAGGAATTGCGAGAAGCAAAAAATTCTTGTTGATAAAGAAGTTCACGAGTTTGGATCAGATTTTCAATTGAAGAGTAAAAATGAGTGTGGAGTTGTGATCGAGGAGTACGAGACTTCTGAGAAAGATGAGGACGAGGTTGATTTAGTTTTTCATAGTTTGTGTTGAATGATATTGTTTCAGATATTTTTGAATGAAGAAATGAAACGAAATGATATGAGATAATTTATTTTAATTGAATTTTGGAATGATTATTTGTTGATCTTGGAACTGATTACATGTTTTACTTGCAGGTTAATTTGTATGAAATGGAGAAAGAAATTAATGAGGGTGTAGGTACTGATTCAAGAAATGTATCATGTGATTCGAGTCAGATTAATGCTTTGTTGTTGAATGTTGTTACTGATATTCAAAAAGAAAACAATGATGACGTAAGAGGTGATAAAGAAAATGATGATTCTGGCACCTCTGATTTGAACAAAGGTATGATATGTGCTGGTACTCCTGAAAAAAATGAAATGGTAGGCTGTGAGAATGTTTCTGAGACGGGTGACAATAGCAAAGGTTTGAGCTATGTTTCTAATGAGGTTGGAGCGTACAATGGTGTGGGATTTGAAAATGATTCTAAAATAGGTGATGATAGCAAAGGTGTGAGTTGTGGTGCTACCTCTGATGTGGTGAAGGAAAAAGATGATGTGTTAGCATCTGAATATGATTATGAAAGTGGTGATAATAGCAAAGTTATGAGTTCCAACTCTACCTTTGATGCGGTCAAAGATAACACTCTTGGGGTAGGAGTTGAGCAAATCCCAGCTATTCAATCTTCAATTGTGGATACGGTGAGGACAAGGGTTGATCGCAAGAAGAAAAGAAAATCACCGATGTTTGTGACACCGCCTAGTTCGACGCCCAGACCTAAGAGGAAGTGCAAAAAGCTGGTTTGACTATCAATTTATCGTAGTTTATGTTATACTGTATCTATATATATATATATATATATATATATATATATATATATAATAACCATTTAATTTATGTTTTTTTCAATTGTGTTCTTGTGTAGGATAACATAATTGAGTGTATTGATGATAATAGCAATAGTCCAGTAGAGGATGATCTACTGAGATACAAAGATAGACTCGATTAATGTGGCCATGAAGAAGCAACTGAGGAAGAGAAAAATTTATTGGCAAACTATCTTTCTAGGGAGGCTTTGAAGTACGTTCTTTATTTAATAATTTTGATTTTGGTTTCTAATATATATAGATGTATATATTTTGATGTTTTAATACAAAAATACATGTACATTCTTATATACAGTGTCATCATTTGGGAGGAAGACGCAGTATTTTTAGAAGGAAAAAAGTTTTGTGAATTTATGTTTGGTAAACCTGTTGATTTCGAAATCATTAATGTTTATATGCGGATTATGCAAAAAAAGAGTAAGGAAAATGGGTCTGAGATATTTTGCATAGACACAACAGTTCAGGTTCGTAGAAATCCAAATATTTTGATATTATTATGATCATGTTTTGCATGGACACAAATATGAGGCTTTGGTTTGTGTGGTTTGTTAGAAGGAAGTCTTTTCTCAGTTGAAGAAAAGAGGCAGTAGATGTAAGTTGCGTAGCGATGATGATTATGCCGCCTTTTTGCCAGTCTGACAGTTTACACGAGGGGAAGACTTCAAATGTTGAATGAGGAACTATTTAGAAGATGTAAATATATAATTTTTCCTCTGAATGAAAAGTGGCATTGGTTTCTATTTGTTTATAGAACTTCCGACGGTGTATTTAGAATTTGGAACTCAATGCGTGACCCAACTGCAAATGGAACTGCCACCGTTTATGTGAGTAAACACTATGACCATTTTACATTGTATATTTGATATTGAGAATCAGTTTTTTAAAAATATAGCTTTTGCAGGCTACGTTTTTGGCTGGATGCACCCGCTCTCAATCAGGTTTTGTTGTGGACAACGAGTCATTGGTGAGAGTAGCGTGTCGTGATCAAGGTGACACACTTGAATGCGGCGTCTATACATGCATATGGGTCAAGTGCTTGGCACGTGACACAGATATAATGTGGGAGTATCAAAAAGATGTCACGATGAGTGCTTATCAAGCCCGTGTTGCAGCCTCTATATTATCCGATGCGAATGGATTACTGAAATAGTTATTAGTTGTGTGAATGTTTGATGGTGACAAACATATGCACGTTTTGATGGTGGCATGCATATGCACATTTTGGTTTTGGTTTTGGTTTCATTTTGACGGTGATAGCCATATGCCAATTTCACATTTCAAAATTTTCATTCCATGTAATTGACTAAAAATATTAATGCTTGTAGTATTCCATGTAGTAGTTTGAATGTACGAGTATTTACAAACTCTATTTAGTGCAGGTACATATGACATATTAGGTACAAATGCATGCATAATAGGTAAACTTGATCGTAATAAATTTATGAGGTACAAATGCATGCCTATTGGGAACACTTGATCTTTTTTAAAGGTACAGATCCTTGGAAACCAGGCACACTCAGTAATTTTTGACCGGTTGTAGATAATTTAATTTTCCAAGTACGCATCATGAGCCTACGAGGTACAGATGCATGAATAATAGGTACAATTTAGCTTCAAATTCAGTACACATGAGAGTAAATCGAGAACAACATCGAGTATATATGAATATGAGTCGAACACATTCATGTATATGATATGTTTACATAAGTATGAAACATGTGATCAAATTCTTTGAAATTACTAGAATTATTTATGGATTGTGCTCTATAGTATGAAACAAGTTTTGAACTTCATTGTAACTAGTACAAGAATGTATATGATATGACTTCATGTAGTGACCACAAATATCCAATGCACGTAATGACATGTTGAAATATGTTTCACATACTTAAATATCTGAGTTTTAGATAGGACAAGGGTGAATAATTTCAAATCCAAAGTATTGAATCTCACAAGTACTCATAACAAATTTACGAGGTACAGATGCATGCCCATTGGGTACAATTGATCTCTTATAAAGGTACAGATGCATCCTTGTACTCCAGGTATGTGTTTCTTCAAATATTTTTGAACATCGTCCTCTCATCTCACAAAGGAATTACGGTTGCAGAATGGAGTACAAGGATGCACCATAGTGCCAATGTGGTTTCGGGAAAATGATTTTAAGACAAGCTGGAACTCGAGCTACCCGACCGGGAAAGTATTATTACATTTTTCCTTGCGATCTTCGACACAAAAATCGATTTTATTGGTGTGATGAATATCATGGTGATATACACGACACCACGACAAATTCCAACAAGAGCACAACAATGAATCCAAGTTATGGTGAATCACCGGATCAACAATCATTATCCACCTCGGCACTTGGTTTAACTGAGCAGCTTGATCACCAACTCCCTAAAAGCAACGACATGATGGGTGTTTACATTGCACGAATATGTTGTTGTTTCGGTTGTTCATGTTTTTTCATTGCAGTTGTTCTCCTTCTAGTTCTTCTCATTGTTCTAATGAGACATTGATAAATGAAACTAATCTTTCATTTTAGTAATAAGTTGGATGTCATATTTGAAAAACTTATTGTTTGTTAGTTGTATACCCAATTTGGGTTCAAGGGTACCTTATATTAGAAATTACTATACCTAATTTAGCTATATTTGTACTTATTTTTTGGTCTCAAATTCAACATGCTATTGTACTTTGTAAAAAAAAAAACTATGGTGCTAAAAAACACAGACACACACCATCACATTAATCAACCTAATAACACAGAAAAAAATCAAACACAATAATATCAAAAAATTTCCAGAATACAAATTCGACTTAATATAACAACACAAAAGTTTGTCCACAAATCAAAAATGTTCTCAGAAATTAAGCCACAAATAAGAGTCCAACTACTTGAGGCTATCAAAGCAAAACACAAGAGTTTTGTTTTGAATCCCTCAAAACAAAACTTCCAGAAAATGTCATCAAAATGAGGCTATCAAAGCAAAACACCACCAATGCTATGACCAGAACGTGTATGCCTCTTCTTTGGTAAATCCACGGATGATTGTACTTCATTCATCCTCTTCTTCCTGTGAAAATGTAAACACAGTGTATGTCAATAGTGTGTGTCATATAATCTATGTTAGAAAGCAAAATAACTAAGCAAGCAAGACATATAACTGCACTAAACAGTAAGACTGATTCAAGGAAAAGTATAAAAAAAAACCTATTCTATAGCTTCTTTGCAACTGCGTCTATTATGCCCTCGCTTACGACAACGACCACACTTTGCAACACGTGTTTCAACCTGGGACGGTATCCTCTTAGTCTTCCTACGACCTGGTTGACTGCGTACATCAGGAGCATTGATTATAGATCCTTCACCAATACTGTCTTCATTCATGTCAAATGTAGGTATGAGATTAATAATTCCTTTGTACGCTTGACGATACATATCAATGTGAAAATACCGATAACAGAAAGAATATAACGACAAAGACTTCGACTTAATAGCTGCACAAGCATGCTTGCACGGTAACATGTTGATCTCCCAAGCCCTACATGAACAACTTCAATCATTCAAATCAACAGCAAATGATTTATCACCATCAACTACCTCAAATTTTGAACCACATGATCTGTGAACTATCAAGTTTCGAGATTCAATATATGTGCTTGTAAGAGTTTTCTCCTTCTTTGGGCTTAATTCTTGAACCATGGCTAAGGTTGTTTCACGACGCTGGTGCATCATGTTCATGATTTGAACACGTATACCATCCACCATACCCACAATTGGAAGATAACGTGCTGGTTTAACCCAATTATTCTAAGATTCAGCCATGTTATTATTCATGACACCCCAACGTTTTCCACGAAACAAAGCATTCGCCCAACTTTCAGGTTCTGAATTTGTAATAAACTTTCTTGCAAGAGGCATGGATTATGAGATATTGTTAATGTGTTGCATAAACTCCTGATGAGAAGGGGCATATGAAGCCTTTTTAAACACAGAAGACCAATGCTTCTTGTTGTGTAGCGGATAGCTTCGCATAACCTACAATAACAACAAAATTAATGCATTATTAACATTGAAAAAAAAATAGACTTCTAGAAATTCATATTGCAAATAATTACTAACCTGCTTCACAAAATTGTCCACCAAGTGCCTCAAACAATAAGCGTGGTGACTACCAGGAAATAATAAATTAACAGCCTTGATGATACCAGAATGTCTATCAGAGAAGAAGGTGAAATTTTCGAATCCACTGATATGTTGTGAAAGCAGAACACTTCTCAAATTAATACAAAACCATTCCCAGTTACAATCATTCTCGGCATCCACTACAGAATATGCCAATGTAAAAAGATTATCATTAGCATCCTTTCCCACAGCAACTAGGATGCTACCTTTATACTTGTTTTTGATATGAGTGCCATCCAAAAAAATCATTGGTCTACAACCTGTGGAAAAACCATTGGCACATGCATTGAAACAAATGAATAAACGTTTAAATTTATTAGTTAAAGCATCAATCTCGTACTCTGCCACACTTCCTGGATTTGTTTCTCGAACATTACGACAATACCATCTCAACTTATCATAACAATCCTTTTCAGTACCATAGATATCATGCATCGCTAATTCCTTGCCCTTCCAAACCTTGCGGTACTCTAATTCTACTCCATAATTCCTATGTATATCTTTCAACAATAAAGATGGACGATAAGATGGCTCTGCCCTTAATTTTTCTTTCATCAAATTTGCAACCCAAGTTGCATCAGCTCTTGGATGTCCTCTGCCACATAAATTATCTTCTCCACATGTATGCTGTAAATTGCACTTTCGAATACCAAATAGATTGTCTACTTTATGTCTAAAAGCATAAATTCTTCATTTGCAATTTACTTCACTACAAACAACATTAATCTTCTTGCTATCATTTTTCTTATAACAAAATGACCGTCGAGTTGCAACAGAATAATTTTTAATATACGTTCGAAATTCTGTAGCATCCTTAAATGTCTGCCCTTGCCCGTGAATGCAATGTAACCAAGATTCAAGTGAATTTTGTACGTGGATTTGTTCAACCTCATTATCACTTCTAGATTGTGTGTCATCTTCTTCAGCCCTTATGAATTTAATATTCATAAATTCAAAATTCAACATACTACGAAAAATGTATTGCACATATATAAAACTACTACTTCGAACTTAAAAATGTAGAAACATTTTCATACGCATCATCATGATTGAAAAAAGACTTAAAGATGTACAAATAATTTATTAGCTCAATCATGTTTCATAAAGGACTAACCAACTAATATAGAGTTATAAAATTAATATTTTGAACTAAAATATGTATAAACAATTTCACGTGCAAATTCATGCTTCACATGAATTACAGAATCAAACCGATTATAAAAAATCAACACTAATAAGGTCATAGGGCAGAATAATGAAGGAAAAAATGTATTTTACCTCTCCATATTGAACCCTCCTCGAATCTGATCTTTCAACTCAGCCCTCAATTCGATCATACTCAGCTTCATACACATGTGAAGATGGATCATATTACGGACATCATCGTTATCATTTAAGGTAACGTACATCTTGTGCTGGGGAGCTAGGTATTGTAATGACATTGACAGAGGATTTATTTCTTCATATTTGCTAGACAAGCTCAAAAATATATCCTCCAAACTACATCCACTAAAATTTGAGATGACAAAAAGTTGACCTTTGCACTTACAGGTACCTAAAAACACAAGGTTGGAAGAAGACCCAACTCCGGATTCCATTCTACCGACAGACAACAAGGCTTTTCTCCAATTAATCAACGATGAAACCTGCTTGAAGCTTCTTTGATTTTTCGTAGCATTCAGCCCAGATTGTGTTACAAACCTCGAACTCGACTCCTAAAAAATGAAGATGGATTCAAGAGTTCCAATTTAGGGTTGCTTATCGTCTGCCTTCTTGCCCAATTTTCCAGCGTTCATGAGAATTCTTGTGTGGGGATGTCAAGAAAAATTGGGGATATGGTAAAATGAGTAGAAATCGACGGAAATGGGGTGACTTGAAAGTGGGAAAGTTGATCGAGAAGAAGGTGACGGCGATGAGATTTAGGAGAGAGGAGGGAGTTGGAATCGTGATGTAGATAAAGAAATTGTATAAGGTTTGTATAATGTATTTAGAGAATTTAACTTTTAAATTTTAATGTATTATATATTTAGGGAGTTTAAAATAAAAAATTAATGAAATAGGTAGTGCAAACTCATTTTTTCTGACACAGGGACTATCCATAAACTTTTGTTTGTCCATGGGTATTTTATCACAATTCACCCTTGAAATAATTTTAATATATCATGATATTTTTAATATGAAAATATATTATTATAAAATTTATTTAATTTTTAATTATTAATTAAATAAAAAATGATACATTTTAATTTTGAGAATATTTTTTATCCTAAACATTGTTAATATAAATTTGAAAAATAAATTTAATGATTTTTAATTAATTTTTTTAACTTATTTAAATTTTTTATTTAATAAAATTTAAATTATATAAAATTTGACGGGTTCAACGGGTCTAATCCGGATTGGACTCGCTGAGTTCACGGGGCGGGTCGGGTCCATGGGGAGGCGGAGCAGGTCTCGCGTTTGCCCAAACCCGACCCGCTGTCATTCCTAGTCTTTTCCGTACCTTGTTTTCTTGATTAGATTTAATTCAATTTAACTTTCATCTCTATCAATCTCCGATCTTTTAATAGTATTTTCACTCATTCTTATTGTTTTTTAATTTTTTTTTTTTACTTTGTGATATTGCTTATTTTAAAAGTAACTGCATTGCAATGAAATGATTTTTTTTTTGAATTGCAATTTTTGATTTCATAAAAATTTTAATTGTGTGTTCCATTCAAATTTTTATTTATATTAGATTATGCATTGATCTCATGTTGATGATATGATGTCATATTGAAAACAAATTTGGATGTGATATCAAACAAAAATTTTTAAATCTTAAACACGATTCCAAAAAAATTATTGAAGATCTTATTAATGAAAAGCTTTTTAAGGCTACAATGAATAGGTATTACTCATCGTTTTAATTCTTATGCATTATTCTTTGTTTCTCGTTAAAATTTCTAGCCCGGGTGGATTTCGGATCCCAGCTCCGCCATTGCCGGCAACCGTACAGAAACTGGCCCGTTTTGAATTATTCGCGTTTTATAGTATGAAGATAGATACATCTAACGATCTTTATAAATAGAATCCATTATTTTTTTAGTAGACTTCACATATATTGATAAATGAAAATTCTTAGATTTATTACTATAAAAATAGGTTGAAAACTTGAAATGAACCCTCAACGGATAGCATTATGTTCTTTTATTGCAACGGCATCCTTCAAATCTTTCAGATTTATAAGTTTCTTCCCTTTTGTTTTCCTTCTCTAGTATCGACATTCGACACCCAAAAATTTATAATATTGGAATTTCTATTTCTTTTGTAAGAAATATATGCATATATCCCTCTGAATAAAGTAATAACTTAAAACTTGCCTGATACTATAATAATATACATACATTATTATTTTAACGTAAGAACCCTGCTAATTTTATTAGTTTCCATTCTTGATGAAATGCAAACAATGTTCCTTGATTCTCTCCCAAATAGAATGAATTCAATACACCATTTTTGTGTTACTTTGATTTATATTATTATTATTTTCAAAAATATTTTATGCACATTATAAATGAATGTATGAAATAAATTGAAGTTGATGCTAAATAAAAGGCGCATCATATGTTTTCTTTAATTGGTGAAAGGGAAAAGATTAAAATTTTAAGTATCGCTATATTTTAAAATTTAGGCTTCGTTTGGACGTGTTTTAAAAAAAAATTAAATTTTTTTATAAAATGTTTTGAAATTTGTTTTAAGAATATATATATGTGTTTGATAACTATTTTATAAAAATATTTTTATATTTAAAAATGTGTTTGGATAACTGTTTTAGAAAAAACAATTTTAAAGTTAAAAATGATCAAGAAATTGTTTGGAACACTATTTTATATAAAAAATTATTTTTGAGAAAATTGCATATATCACCCTTGTGTAATCCCGGGTTTGCTGATAACCCCCTATGAAAATTTTTTAAGCTAATAACCCCCTGTGATTCTAGATTTGTAGCATCTACACCCTTTTCAGCTAAAAAATGACAAAAATACCCCTACATAAAATAAATGATAAATTAAAGAGTTCATAAAAGTCAAGGGTATTTTCGTTATTTTTTAATCAAAAGGGGTGTGCATGCTATAAATCTAGAATCATAGGGGGTTATTAGCTTAAAAAAATTTCATAGGGGGTTATCAGCAAACCCGAGATTTCACAATGGTGATATATGCAATTTCCCCATTTTTTTTTTCATTAGTGCACATTTAAATGTATAAAATTTAAAGCATTCAAATTCTCATTTTAAATGTAGCAACAAAAAAACATAATAAGTGAATTAAATATATAATAAAATTAAAACGTGCAAAAATAATAATTTATAATAGTAAAAATTGCTTTTTTAGTCATGTATGTTTGTCACTTTGCGAGTTTCGTCCTTTATATTTTCAAATTTCAGTTTTAGTCCGATATCTTTATTATTATTATTTTTTGCAATTTTAGTCTTTTTTCTGATGTGGCGCTGATGTGACATCAATTTAGTGCTGATGTGGAGCTGAAGCTTATAGTGCCACGTATGCATTTTTGAATAAAAAAGACTAAAATCGACAAAAATCGAAACATGCAGGACTAAAACTGAAATATAAAAACATAAAAAATCAAAATCACAAAGTGACAAACATAAAGGACAAAAATTACAGTTTTTCCTTTATAATAATATAATTTTTAACGACTTGATCTCTTTTTAATGACAAAATTATGACACCTAAATATCTAGAGCAAAAATGTGACATAGTTTGAGGTTAAACAAAAAAACTTTCAATAAATGAGAGTAGTGATTTTTCCCTTCACTTAGATCTGATCATAGTCAAAATTCTATCAATAAAAGTTAACAGTTTACCAGTGTCAAATTATTGGTTTACTAGCTTACAATTTACAATTAATAAAATCTATAAACTCCTAATCCAAGCTAATCTATGTCTTCTAGTCATCTTCAAAAAAAAAATAGTCATATAGGGTCAACAAAAGATGACTTTGTTATCTTCACAAACAAGAAGTCATCATAAAAATCAGATTAGTGAGTTTTGATCAAAAGATCATCAATCAAACTCTTAAAATACTTGTAATAAGACTGTAAAGTAAGAAAGTAAGGCTACTAAAATGGCAAAGACTTTATTTGGACATGTACCTTAAAAACGTTTTTCATATTTTGTAAAATGTTTTTGTAAAATATTTTTTAAAAAGTTTTCTCCAAGTATAGTTTTTAAATAACACTTGAAATATGTTTTTAGATGTTTTTAGAATGAAACTATGGAATGCAGAGATGAACAACATTAGTTTGAAATGTTAATTTTTTTCAATAGTTGTCTAAACACATATTTATTTTTAAAACAACTTTTGATAGATTTTATAAAAAGTTTTTAAAAAATTATTTTATAAAAACGTTTTATAAGTACATGTCCAAACTAACAGAACCTTTATTTCTTGGAATGTAGATTGAACGACGTTTATTATGTGCCAACCAACTGAATTCACAAGAGATTTGCTGCCTGAATGTTTCAAACAGAATAATTTCTCTAGGTGTTTTGATAAATGATGATCTTTAGAACTATCATGGAAGTAAATAGTAATGCATGTAAAGGTAGGTTGAAATGACCCGAAATCATCTAGTGGTGTGATAAGTGCATTTTGTATGAATATTTTGGTGTTGTTTTTATATTTATTTTGCATGCATTCATAGTGTTTTATAAGTTTTATTCATAATTTATTGCATGTGTGTGCATTTCACTCTTCGGGTTGATTTTTGTAGAAATATTGAAGAAATCATGATTTTTGGAACAAGAGAAGAGCCGCAAGAATGAACTACGGAGCAACAATGGTCAACTATTCATTTTTAATGATTGAGAGATCCAAATCCAATCTCCACCGTTCAAAATGAAGTTCAAGATGTTTGAAGCTGCTGTCCAAATTTCGGCTGGATCTGACGGCTAGAACTCGAGATATGATTTTTTTTCAAAAAACCGTGCGCTGAGAGGGAATGCAAGGACCCAGACACGGAAGTGGCACGGGGTCCGGACATTTCGCGAGGAAAAAATATTTTGGGTCAGAAAGTTGCTCGCTCGAGGGCATGTTTATGCGCTCGAGCGAGCCTGGAGCAGCATGAAAAAAATAAAACAAAAGATTTCTCGCTCGAGCGCATAAACCGAGACGGGCATGTAGATTTTTAATTTTGGAAAACATTTATTCGAGAAAGAATAAATCTTTTGGAGAGTGGGGCATATAAATAAGTCTTTTTTCATCAGATTAAGGGTTCCGCATATCAGATCACACAACACGTGAAGGAGGCGGCTCGAGATTGAAGGCTTTCTTTTTTTTTTATTTTTTGATTATTGTTTTCAATTATTGATTAGTTTTTTTTCAACCAAAGCCGCGTGATTGGGCCGAACAAATCTATATAGAAAACTTTGATGTTTGTTTGGGATTTTTCAGATTTGGTTTTATATTATTGATTATTAGATTTATATTTGTCTTGTGAATGATTTGGCCAATTGTTTGCTTGCATGTTAATCGATTCCAAGTCGACAGAGGAGGAATTGATTTCGATCACTCTAATAATTGACACAAGGTAAAATTGACTAGAAATAGTACTCAATTTCATCGTGCGGTTTTAGGTGCAAACTGAATTCTCATAGTTCCTAATTCATTTGAGTTTGATTAGAATTATGAAAATTAATCTGTCAATATTTGAATAGATTTAATTGTTCTATAAATAAATCTTTAAACAAGTTAGGAGAATTCACCGTAATTTAAGATTTAAATATGAGTTCTGAATTGACTACATGTTACATTGTTTGTTCCGTATCTGGGTGTGTCTTGGTTGGCTTATTTTAATTAGAATTATCATTGAGTTCTAGTTTTTAGTTAATTTCATAATTATTTATTATTTTAAATTCTTATTTTATTCAATTCATACTCATTTCTATTATTTTGTCTAGATTAAGTAAAATAATCAAATCTTCAAAATTGACAACAGTCCCTGTGGGATCGATACTTGGACTCTCTGTCCACTTTACTATTACTTGACCTAGTGCACTTGCTAGTTAATACCGAATTAAGCAGCCAAGTTTTCGGCGTCGTTGTCGGGGACTGTTTAGTTAATATTAGGATAGATTATTTGCTTGAAACTATATTTTTTTCCTTGCCTTTATTTAATTTTTAATTTTTAATATTTTTTTACTTGTGGATCATCGACAGGTGTTCACAAGGTTTGCCCAACAATACTCGGAGTCATTATATATTGCTTGGGGGAGATTCAATTATTTGGAAAACAGATTTCGATACCATGATTTGTCAAACTACACGCTAACTTAGATTTTCTGTGGTGGATTGGATGAAACAATAAGAAGTTGGGTAGATTATGGAGTTTTGGCAACTGTCAGTCACTTGTTCAGCAGAGATTACAACAATGCGATGCACTTGTTAAATGATATGGCAGATTTCATGGCATTGTGATCCTTTACTACAGGGTTGAAGTCATCAATATCCTCCAAAATTCAACTTCAAAAATTTTGCGAACCAACCATTTGAGCTTCAAAAAGAGTGTATAGGGCATTCTGAAGATTATGTGGCTCAGTTGAAAAACATTGTGAAAAAGAAGGCAGAGATAAATAAGTTCTTAGAAAGCCGCATTAACTCTTTGAGTCTTTTAGATGAACAGATTGAACTTTTTATGGAACCATTTTCTGAGATATGTCAAGAAAATGAAGTAATTGAGCCAAAACAAGAAGAAATATTATTAGAGGAATTTTGATTGAAGAGGAGCCAAACGTGACAGTGGAGGAGGAAAAAAATATACAAAGCGAAAGATTTGACCTCGTCAATGGTTCTTATACGTACACCACTTGAAGATTCATTCTTCCTATTGATGCCAGCTCCACAGTATTACATCCTCGATGAGCTTCAGCCTAGATTCGGAGTCTCTCCCCAAAATAATCATTTTATGTTAAGTATTGTTGAAGTGGCAAAATTACAAAGTCAATATCATTCCAAGATTGAGGGCGTCGAAAATCAAGACTCATACGTAGAGTCGAATGATTCTTACTATGGGCGGCAACCTCTCTTTGATGGTTGCTAATGTATAGTCTGGCGATAGACTATAAACTTAGCGTTGACTGGGAGATAACATAGTGTTCTTACCTTGATCTTTATTTTATTTTTGGTTTATGTTTCTTTTTATTTGAATTTTGCTTCTTTCCGATGTCAGTTTGCCATGCCTGCCGCTATACCCAATCTTATGCTATCGCCCATACCGCTGAGAAGAAAGCGGACGAATCTATAACCAGAGGAGTGTTATTTTTGTTTTCATTATTCGTCTTGAATTGTGTTCATTGTTTCGAAAGCATTGAGGGCAATGCTTTGAATAAGTATGGGGGGAGTCTAGTTTTTATATTTTTATTTTTTTTTGTGTTTGTGTTGCATCAGTCATGTTTTAGTTTATTTGCATATAGTTCGTGTCAGTTTTGTTGTTGTTTGCATGTGTGTTAAGTAGAATAATGAATGAGAGCCAATGATGATATGAAGTTATATTTTTGTGAAATTTTTTGGTTTTGCTCTTGACTTGACATGAAAAATTGTAGGTTGATCTGTGAATATTTTTTTAAGCACTCATGTTAGACCAGTGAATTGTAGCAAAACCATTGATGATGTTTTTATCTGTTTAACCATTGTACGGTACTAGGTGTTTTGTGATCTTAATTGTGTCATGTGAATTCTATGATCCTTTAACAAATTACACTTATGATCTTTGGCACACCAAATTTTTTGAAAAAGTGACATAGAATTTTTTTTTTTGAAACACTCAACTTCATCCGGTTCATGAACAAGGAATTGAAATCCTAATTACCTTGTCATTGGCTAAGTTTGTGGATTAAATGAGGTTATTTTTCTTTAAAATAAATAATTTGGCTTAGGAAAATTAATAAAAATTTCATCCGGGTTTCTGACAAGGGATTGAAATCATAATCGCTTGGTTAGAAGCTAAGTTTGCGGGTTCAATGAGATTATTGCTCCATCTGAGATATAGACGAGGGAATTGAAATTCGAATCTTATCACAGTTATAGCTAAGTTTGCGGGTAATTATTGAGATTTAAAAATGTCGGGTGCACAATCCGGCGGTACGTAAAAATAATCTCAAATAAAGTGTGTTAGAGATAATTAGAAGGAATGTATGCATGCGAGTGACTCTCGCACTAATGTGTTATTAGTTCGCTAAGCAGTTTTAAAACGGATTCTTTCTAAGTTGCATGTAGCTGAAATAACATTGCACACGCACACGTTCACGCTAAACCAAATGTGTAGTTGAGAGAATTCGTGTTTTTTAGTTGACAATAGAACTTATCGGAGGCTAATTCCCATGAATTTTTCCTACTTTATTTTTGTTGTGTGTTTGTTTATCATATTTCTTGCTCGAGTGCAATTAAGATTTAAGTATGGGGGATTTGATAAGTACATTTTGTGTGCATATTTTGGTGTTGTTTTTATATTTATTTTGCATGCATTCATAGTGTTTTATAAGTTTTATTCATAATTTATTGCATGTATGTGCATTTCACTTTTCGGGTTGATTTTTGTAGAAATATTGAAGAAATCATGATTTTTGGAACAATAGAAGAGACATAAGAATGAACTACGGAGCAACAATGGTCAACAATTCATTTTTAATGATTGAGAGATCCAAATCCGATCTTCACCGTTCAAAATGAAGTTCAAGATGTTTGAAGCTTATGTCCAAATTTTGGCTCGATCCGACGGCTAGAACTCGAGATATGATTTTTTTCAAGAAAACTGCGCGCTTAGAGGGAGGATGCACGAACCCAAGCACAGAGGTGGCACGGGGTTCAGACATTTCGCAAGGAAAAATATTTTGGGGCAGAAAGTTGCTCGCTCGAGCGCATGTTTATGCGTTCGAGCGAGCCTGGAGCAGCGTGAAAAAAATAAAACAGAAGATTTTTCGCTCGAGCTCATGTTTATGCGCTTAAGCGAGACGGGCGTGCAGAATCTTAATTTTGGAAAACTCTTGTTCGAGAAGGAATCAATCTTTTGAAGAGTTGGGGCGTATAAATAAGTCTTCTTTCATCAGATTAAGGGTTCCGCATATCAGATCGCATAACACGTGAAGGAGGCGGCTCGAGATTGAAGGCTTTCTTCTTTTTCTTTTTTATTTTTTGATTATTGTTTTCAATTATTGATTAGTTTTTCTTCAACCAAGGCCGCGTGATTGGGCCGAACAAATTTATGTAGAAAACTTGGATGTTTGTTTGTGATCTTTCAGATTTGGTTTTATATTATTGATTATTAGATTTATATTTGTCTTATGCTGAATGAACTGACCAATTGTTTGCTTGCATGTTAATCGATTCCAAGTCGACAGAGGAGGAATTGATTTCGATCACTCTAATAATTGACACGACGTAATTGACTAGAAATAGTACTCGATTTCATCGTGCGGTTTTAGGTGCAAACTGAATTCTCATAGTTCCTAATGCATTTGAGTTTGATTAAAATTATGAAAATTAATCCGACAATATTTGAATAGATTTAATTGTTTTATAAATAGATCTTTAAACAAGTTATGAGAATTCATCGTAATTTAAGATTTAAATCTGAGTCCTGAATTGACTACATGTTACATTGTTTGTTCCGTACCTGCGTGTGTCTTGGTTGACTTATTTTATTTAGAATTATCATTGAGTTCTTGTTTTTAGTTAATTTCATAATTATTTATTATTTTAAATTCTTATTTATTCAATTCACACTCTTTTATATTATTTTGTCTAGATTAAGTAAAATAATCAAATCTTGAAAATTGACAACAGTCCCTGTGAGATCGATACTTGGACTCTCTGTTCACTTTACTATTACTTGACCTAGTGCGCTTGCTAGTTAATATCGAATTAAGCGGTCATGGTGCCTTGCTAAAATGAAGTTGTACAATTGGATAGGGAAAGCTATAGTCTAATTTTGACTTTTGGTACAATAAATTTCCGGATGGGAGTATGGGTGGAAGCCACAGTGGATTGGGTCACGATATATATGATGAAATTTTTAATACCTTTGTGGCTATAGCAGACTTCTGCAAAATGATTTTTATATTTTAGTTAAGTTATTTTTAGGGAAATATCACTGTAAAATATTATAAATATATATTTTATCACTGTAAACTTTTAATAGCCATCTCAAATCTTGATATTTTATAAAATTATTATATTTGTCTTTCATATGAATGATTGGTTGAGCATATGTTACTCATGCAGTCATGCGTTCTGGCAAACACTTTAAGATTTTTTTTTTAATTTGCACCAAAGTACATATTTGACCTTTTAAAAGTATAATTTTTAAATATTTCAACTCTTAATACTCAATTTTTATTAAAATCCAATTATAAAATATTAATCAAACATTTTTCATTTTATTAATTTTTATTTTTATTTTAAATTATTATTCTTAATTAATTTATTTCTAAAAAAATTATTAGTTTATCTTGCTATTATTATTTTATTACACGCACTTCCTGTTTTCAAATTTTTCATTAAACATGCATTCATAAACAAGGATTTAAGTATCTAAAAATACCAAAATATTAAACCAGAATTATAAGTTAATGGATATTAATTTTTCGATTTAGGATTATATTGTATTTAACCAAAATTTAAAATTTTCAAAAAAATACATTGCAATTTGCAATAAATAATAAATAAATAAAACGAAAATATTTAATAAATATTTTTTAATTGGATCTTAAGAAAATTATATATCATAAGTTGAAGAGATATAACAAATAGAAAATTATCACATTTAAATAAATAATTAAATTAGTTTTGTTTATAATTTTATATTTAATTGAATAAAAATAAAAGTTTAATTAAATAACTATGAAAAATATTAATTATATGAAAAATATATTTTAATAGTAAATTTTATTATTATATTAAATTAAGTAATGGGTTCAATTATTTTTTAAATAAACTTTAATACTTAAATTAAGTAAAATAATTGTATAAATAAACTTATTTAGAAATATTATTTAATGTATTAAAATTTTTTTTTACATTATCTAAAAAATTTCAGAAAAATTAATAATATGAAAAAATTAATAATTAATAAAATTAAAAATATTTAATAAATATTTTATAATTGAATTTGAATAAAAATTATGTATTATGGGTTGAATTGATAAAAAAATATACTTTCAAGGGATCAAATACGTATTTTCAATATTTTGTAGGGTATTTGGTGAAAAAAATTCAAAATGTTTATCCAGTCGTATGAGTAGCGCGTGCTCAACCAATCACTCATATAAAGAAGCACGTGTGCTAATTTTATAAAAGTTCTGTGTTAGAATTCATACTAGCATAATAGTAGTATCTTAATATTAAATCCAATTGCCCAAAATCGTTTCGGACATGTGAGATTGATAAAAATTCACATATATACTCAAATTAAAAATAAACTATTAGTCGTAGCGCAAGAATATTACTTTTATATCAACCATCACATCAACCCTATATCAGCGTGAAGTATATCTGAGTTGAGTACGTAATAAGAATGGTCGTCTCAAGTTCATCATCTTCTCCTACATATAAAGAATTTACCTATTAGACACCATCTTTTTGTTTATCAAAATTAACATTATGCGATATATTATAAATATTACATTTTTGTTTTGTTTTCTTTTTTTTAAAAAAAAAAAATTTCGATATTAAAATTTAGTCCCTTAATAATTTTTAGAACTATGATATCATGAATATCGGATTTTTGCTTCCACAGCGCAGTTATGCAATTTTCCCTTGTTTATTTATTTCCGGCCTTTTTGTTTTTTTTTTTAATTGGCTATCTAGCTCTGGCAAACATAACCGGTGGCGTAACCTCTTCCGATGGTGGGCGGCGAGAGTGATCAAATCCTAAGAACTGAAATGATGGTATTGGTAACTGCCCTTTCGATGTCCATTATGTACTAAGCCTCTTTTTTATTCTTGATCAACTCACACTTCTTTTTTATTATGGGTTAATAATTGCATTATCCTTGTCTTTGAGGCATGACCAAACTCATAATCGTCTCTATTAAAATCGTAAATATATCTACATGAGCTACCACAGTTGTTGGAAATAGCATTCATTGGACCATGTGCATTGATTTTTATATATACATAATGAACCTTATTTGGAAACCTTCTTAAGTAAATTAAATGTTAGTTTAACACTTATCAAGCATTAATATTGACTTCCCACCACCCAAAGTTTCCAGCTGACAACTACTTTTATAGACATTATCATTCTACTTTTATAGACATTATCATTTGGTGTATTTAAGGTTAAAGATTTAATTATCAATATTTGTTAGATCAAAAAATAGTAAACCTTAATATATTGATAAATCTCACCTTTAAATTTATAAAATGCAGATAGAATCTTATTCACCGAACTAAACAATGCTCACGTGGGCTACTTCCTGAGTGGTGAAGAAAACTTAAAATTTTGCATTTTCAGTTGAAACCTATAACTAATTAAAAAATATTTACTCAAACACACATTTAGCAGTTTATCGATATGTGCAAGTATATCTAGAACTTTAATACATAGTGGCAACAAAGTTTTAGAAAAACAATAACCACTAAAAAATTGAAAAAAAAAAAAAAAAAACGCCTCCATTACTACGGTTTCAAACAATCGTTGCAATTTTTGTTACGGAATATAAAAATTCGCAGCAAAAGAAATCGGAAATTAAAAAAAAAAAACACATGCGACGGTTTTTATATGATCTTGCAAAAATTACATATGCGACGTTTTATACATTACCGTCGCAATTTACTGTCGCGAGTTTCTACGAAAATTTACTAACCGTCAGAAATGTTGTTCATGATCCAGCGTGTATAATTGAACTCACTGTACGACGGTTAGTAAATTTTTGCATTTATATTTTCACGCGTTTATATATTGGGGGATTTCAAATAATGTCTACATTTATATTTCCACGCGCGTATTTATTGGGGGATTTCAAATTTGTCACGGTTTCAATATAAATCGTCGCACATTGCAAGGGTTTAATCTAAACCGTCGCAAATTTGCGACGTTTTATGCACAAATTGTCGCTAATATCAATAATATTTTCAATTTTCAAATTTACGACCACTTTAGTATAAATATCGCAATTGTGACGGTGTTTTAAAATCTGTCGTAATTTTCAAAACGCATGCATTATTGTAGGGGTGGGCACGGGTCGGATAGTTCGGGTTTCGGGTAGTTTGGGTCGGGTACCCGACTAATCGGGTAGTGTTTTACGCTACCTGAAACCAAACCGACAACCTCGTCGAGTACCCGATTAAGTCGGGTTTGGGTCGGGTCGGGTCGATTTCGGGTTTCTTATTTTTAAAGAAATAAATAAAAAAATGGAAAAAACACTACAAATTAATATTTACATGAAGCACCAAGAAAGTATGTCAAAATTTAGGATTGAACAATTCACCAGCTTGATGTTATGAATGTGATGAAAATTTATTTTCATGGCAAAGACATCAAACTAATGGGCTACTGGGCTTATTTATCCAATTACAAAGTCCAAACCAAATAAACAATAGCCCATATATATATATTTTAAAATATATTAATAAATAATAATATTAGTCGGGTACCCGATCGGATATTTCGGATAGCATATGACTACCCGAACCCAAACCGACTAAATATTAATCGGGTTCGGGTAACCCAAACTACCCGATTAAATTTTATTGTGGCCTTTTTAGTTGCGATGAATTTAATATAATCTGTTGCTAATTGCGACCGTTTTATAACATTTTACTTACTACCCGATTAGCAACAGATTATACACTAAAATATCGTAATTGTGACGGTTTTTTTCATATCACACAGAGTAATGGATTTTTAATCCCCGTTGAGATAGTTAAATTTAAAGAGTTAAATTTAATGAACAAAGAAGTGAGACTTCTTATTTAAGAGTAGAGGAGTAAGATTTCCTAAAATGATATAGGGATGGACATTTTTGGAAATCACTGAATTCGGATTCAGAAAATTTATCTTGACTCTAAAAGATGCAGAAATGGTTTCTGTGAACATTGGTGAAATTGGTTTATCAATCTGAGTCACGATGAATTTTATATTAATTTCTGAACATGCGGGTTTTGCTTGTCGGACTTGAACTTATGACTAATGGGCAACTTTCGAAACGCTTGCATTTATATCACAGTAATTAGCAACAGATTATACACAAAATATGTGGCCTTTTTAGTTGCGATGAATTTAATATAATCTGTTGCTAATTGCGACCGTTTTATAACATCCGTCACAACTTTCAAAAAGTGTTCATTTATTGTTGGTTTTTTACGTTGCTATGGTCTATGGATTTAGCGAAGGTTATTTAAAATCCGTCGATAATTGTGACGGTTTTATAAAATCCAGCGCAACTTGCATTTAAAGATAAACCGTTACATGTAAATATTATCTATACAATATACTCTCTCCGTCCTAATTATATTGTGCACGTTTTCTTTTTTGTTTGTCCCAAATATATAATCATACACCATATTTAGTAATATTTTTTTACACTTCTTTACTAATATACCCCTATTAACTACACCTTGAAAATTGTGCAATCATTTTTTAATACATTAAATAGGGATAAAATAGGAAGTTTATATAAAATTTACTTTTCCAATAAATTTTTCTTAATTCGTGTGAAAACTAAAACAAGACAACATATATGAGACGGAAGGAGTATTAAGTAAGAGTAGTGATATCTTGGTATGTCATCATCTTTATTTTTGTCTTTATATAGTTATAAAATTATGAACATACCATTTTTATTGTTTTTTATTTCATGAATATTTATTTACAAAAATATCATTTTTAATCTAACTATTTATTATTATAATTTTTTTATATTTTAAATTAAAAAATAAACAATAAAAATCACGCAAACCATTGTCCAGGTGGTTTCTATTTTCGACAATTTGCGACGATTAAAAATGTGCTACGCCTTTAAAAAAAAACTATCCAAATTATTTTCCGACGTATTTTGAAAGCATCGCAAAATCGTCGCAAAAAATTCTTGTTTCAGCAATAATGGCTTGAGAAACACTACAGCAAGTAAAAATTGGCAATTTGATTTTTTGATCCATTATACTTACACCTCAACAATTTACTTTCTCCAAATCAAGAATTCAGATTTGTTTTCTTTTTTGTAATATTTGTGCCGCGTAATGCATGCTTGATGTGTTACGTTGCACAGGGACTTGGTTTCAAGTTGATTTTGCTACCACTATTTTCAATACAGTTGTTAGTTTTCAAGAAGCGAATTTCCTCCTGAAACAAATATTTCGTTGCAAAGACATTACCCATTAATTGATTGGCTTATACATGAATATATACTTCATGTTAGAAATTGAATTGTGTTACTTTTTTCTTCTTGCATTTCTATCATCTTTATCATACATAAATTCTTGTATAAATAAACTACACTTCATGCCAGTTTTGAGCTCAAATTCATACCCAGAAACTAACGACATAACCGGCACAAATGAATATAGCAAAATGGCGATTTAGTGTCCAGTTGAACTCAAGCTTGAACGCAGAGATCCACTCACTAATCGAGTCGAGCTTGAGTGTACATCAAGCCTAGACCCTCGTGAACACATGTCATCTTATTCGCGGCAACATCCCAAACAACGATCCTCCACCTAAATACCGCCGTGGCGGAGGATGAGACACACGAAAAGGGGGACAAAATGGCAGGCACAACTTGTTTTCAGAATCAATTACAAGCCATAATTTTACTTGAAAATGATGCATGACACCAATGATTCATGCATTATCCACAAAACTTCATAAAATTGGAAAGTTCTTAGCATAGAGTGCAAATCGCCAAATTGATTGCTTATTAATCCCTTTCCTCCTTAGTATTGCGATAATAATACTCACTAAATGCATGCATCATTTGGCATCTGCATGAACCATCAGCACATGCCACAAAGAAAATGTCTGAACTGTCACTTTCTTGTTTCTATTTTTATTTTCTTCTTTTTCCCCCTACGGCTGAGGCCCACAAGAATTCGCGTCCCCCCTCATCTTTTCAATCATAATGTGTTGCAGATAAAAGTCCTTCCACTTCTGAAACCCCTAGTTTCTTTAGGGTATACCAACTTGCATCAGGCTAAAAGGACTGCTCAGTTGTGAAATAAATTAAACAGTAGATACTAATGTAATCACCACTTGCTGTACTCACCCCCACACCAATCAAGTTTATTTTCCCTACAAGGAAGGCAAACTGTGAAGATTCCCCGTGTTCCATTAATAGACTCACATTCGATTCACAGCAATCTATATATAACAGAAAAAAGATTGTCCTGTTGAATCAAGAAACAACTGAAACTGCAAAATTTATCGCTTATGGGAACAAACAAAAACAAAGAAAAGGGGGTGGGTTCAAAATGCAGAACAACTAGCTCCTTTGTAACAATCAAGCAATCCGTAAAAATGTTGAAGTGCTCGGATTACATCGTAAATTGGGTGACCAAGCTATGCAACAGCACCTGGATGACTGGTCATGAAAGAATCGCAAAAGATGGGTATTTTCCGGTCATTACAATTGGTGATGGAGAGCAAAGGAAGTTCATGGTAGAATTAGCTTACCTTTCATATCCTCCTTTCATAGGGTTGCTCGAAGCAGCGGAGAAAGAATTTGGATTCGAGCAACAGGGTGTGTTAGCCATACCTTGTGAAGCAACTGCGCTCCAAAACATATTATTGCATGCTTGAGATGACTTTAACCAAGAAAATGGATATCTGTGTAAATGTCAAACAGCTGTTAAAAGTAACAACACAGCTCGGACAATATATTGAATCTGTATTGTTTACTTGAGTAAAATAAATCAACACCTTGCATTTCTCTCCACATTTCTGCTTTTGTATCACAACACAGAGCTCGGACAAGATATTAAATCTGTATTGTTTACTTGAGTAAAATAAATCAACACCTTGCATTTCTCTCCACATTTCTGCTTTTGTATCACACATGAAATTTCAAGACCAGTCCACATGGCGATAAATGATCATTGGTTTTTCATGCCATCATAATGGCCAGAAACAAATTAATAAGGAACCATGCATTAGTCTTTTCTAAATCAGAACAAGACCCCTTCCCCTTCAATACAGCCAGTCATTATTGTGTGCACCAGCAGTCAATACACACAAACACAGCCAAATTAAAAGATAAATTTTAGTGCTGAAACAAGCTAATTAAACTATCATTCACAAATGGATGGGGAGAAATTAAACTTGCAGCATGTTAATGAAGGCCCATTTGTTGATGAGAAGGACAATTGTAAGACTGGTAACACATCATTAAGAACAAAATGCATTTAAGAATTGAAGAAATCAAAGAAAGAGAGTAAAACGGAAGCTTTTCTGGAGGTACTTGCAAGCACACTAGATCAAGTTAATATGGTCAAATTTGAGTTCGAGCCATATCCATAGAGGCGAATATTTAATAACTAAATTAAAATTACTAAACATAAGCTAGAGTAAATTAAACGAGTGACACAGTAAAGTGGTAAACTCATACAATAACGATAAAAATTAAAACTAAGTAAAATTTTCAATTAAATTTAACAATAGTCAATGATAAAAGAAGATTCCAAATTCAAATAAAAGAACCAAAACACATAACGATACCAGATTTTACTAAATTGAAACCTATGTAAATTCAATTAATTATCAAACATCACTCTATACGGTGAAATATCCTAAATTATTAATTAATATTTTTCTAAAATTAATAAATATATTTTAACTTAAAGACAATTTATTTCTAAATGAACTTGATTATTAAATACAAATACATTAAAAAACTAGGGATTTCAGATTTCACCGAAACTGAAAAATCCGATGTTATTTGCAGTCAATTTAACCACATGTGGATTGATATCTTTAAAGTTATATCAAACCAATTCTCTTCCAATTCAAGAATATTCAACAAACATATCAATAATTGACTAGATTATTAATCAAACAATATAAACCATCACAATCTATGATTGGAAGGTAAGAAATAATTTACTGCATAATAACTAAATATCAAAACATAGTGTTATGTCTATCAATATCGTGGTCTTGATCTAAACCACATTATTCCATAAACGCATAACAAAGCATAAAAACAATGTTTGAGTTCATGATAATGAATTACAAGAAGGAAATTAAGAAAAATTCGACGTGAATGGTGAAATTCCCACTTGAAGTTGTCTTCCTCCTCTTTCAAACCTCTGGCCGTCAAAAAAATTCGACAAAAGTCCTCCTTGAATGAATGACTATGTCCTATTTATAACTGAAAAAAATAAAGTCCTTTTTCCTTCGAGATTGGTAGATTTTGAGTTCTAGAGAAATAAGGATTCTTCCTTATTTTTATAGATTCTTGAATAGCTTCCCAATTTTTTGCAGATTTAGAATGAATTGTCAAATCTAAAACAATAACAAGAACACAATAAATCAGCTCAACATTTGGATATATTTTGCCATATAAGCACAAATACGACAAGTGAATTGAACATAAAATGAATATATAATTTGTGCTTTATGATACATTCTAACAACATTTGGAAAGAAGAGAAAAAAACTAAATGACAAAAGTTGAGAAGAGAAGAGTGACATAAATGCTTCCTCTTCCCATTATTGAGAATTACTAGCTCAAACTGATGATAAAGATTCAATGTTCAGCATTAACTCAATATCATACTCTTGGTAAAACATCACTGAACTTGGATGAAGTTTCTTAAACAAGGCACATATTGCTTAAAGCATGCTATCGACTTACAGCTAAAGCTACTGCTCCTCTTCTACAACCTTCAAATCAGGGTATAAAGGATGAGAAGACCTGCCAATTTAAAGAAATCTATATTCCCATTTTAGTTAGTTAAGCACACTGCACACATACCATGGATGATAGATAACATTCATACTTGAAAAGTATAGCACTGTAATAAATGCAGTAAAACAATGTCCGGAATTGAAGTTTACACCTTCTACATGCTGAGTAAACTGCACCAATTACAATGCGTACACAGATATCTATAAAATAAACAAGTGAAGATACATTTTCATTCACTGGAAAAAATCATAATGTAGACTTACAGAAGAAACTAAAAACACACACAAAATTTTCTCGAAAAATGGCTTAGATTAGGTCCGATACCTGTGTGGGTTCTAATCACATTCACCAGCACAACTAACTACAATTTCTAGTCAGACTAACCTAATCAACTGCTATATTCTTGAGCTAGCGTATGCAAATTCTCTTTGACCTAACACACTCGGGGAATTACAAATTTACAACTGAGGGAGTTCTAGCTGGTTTTCCATAGACTTCCGGAGTATAAACTCAACCCTCCTCTTCTTATCATCTTTTTCGTCCTCACGTTCGAACCAGGATGAAGTTCTAGCAGAGGCCTTGTTCTGAATCCTCAAATCAAGTGATTCTCCAAAGACTTTTTTACCACCCTTCAACTCCAGAAATATAGGTTTCCTCTTTTGCGGAAGAAGCTTGTCCCCATCACTTCCAGAATCAAGCCCATCCTTCATTGCCTCGATAGCAGGAGCAAATGTCTCCAATAAAGAGGCCCGCTTGTCTGTGTGTGACTCACCAGGAAGCTTAGCATGCAGATCAGCTGGTAAAGAGCTTCTCCCACCATCCTGCAACGGCTTAACAAGAACAGAATTTTCAATTTCAGAAAACTCGGACTTCCCCACCTCATCTGGTTCAGCTAAATCTCCAGATGAGGCCGCAGCCAATAATGACCCGTTACACACCAGCCGCTGCTGCAAGCTTAACAAGGACCTTTCTGCCTTTCTGCGCTGCCTTGCCAGCTCAATCATATCTGTACGAGGGTCAGTGTCCCTCTCATTCCATACAGGCGTTTGTATATACGTGTGAGGATCTGGAAATGCAGGCAACCACACTGGTATATGCGTAGAACTGGGTGTCTCACCCATTTGCGAGAAACTAGGTATCATTTTCCGTCCCCTGATCACAGGAAACTGTGGAACTGGCTGAGCAAAAGGTATCTCCTCCGAAGACACCACATACTCCTCAAGCTCTTTGACAGGACCAGAACTAATTACACAATCATTCCGGGCCTCCGAAATACCAGAAAATCCTTGTGACGAGCCCAAATCCACTAACCCTTGAATGACATCAAAGACATTGCACTCGGCCCTACCAGCCAAATTTGCATGAAAATTTGAAGTTTTCCCCAGGTCACTGATGTACCTAATCACAATTCCAGCTAGTGAATCAAGAGCAGACTCGTTGACTCCCTGAAAACCAATACTCTCACACATCTGCGCCACAAATACCCTTGAAATCGCTCGGCCAAATTTATTGGTGCCAGATCGAATTATCGGACCTTGGTCATCTCTCTTTCCATCTACTTCACCTCCACCGTTCATATTCAGATTCCCCAACCACTAAGGTCTCGTTCAACTCCAAAAACTCAAAATCACTAACCTCATAAACCCAAACACCGCCACAGCACAACTAGGGCACAATTATATACATTCCATCCACGTCCCACTATGAACAGCCACGAAACCCAAATGGCCCAGCTGTAATGTCAACCAGTTTACAACACACATATTGTGTTAATGCGAATAAGTTTGAGTGAATTACGAATACTTACTAGATATGCAGTTCCCAGAGTCTACCGAATCCCACAATCTCTAAGTTCTGATGAGCGAAAGCGAATTGCATCAATTGCGTCAAACCCTTGACACAAAAATCACAACTTTAGGGTTTTCACATGCAATTGTCGGTTCGGAGAATGAAATTGGGGGTTTACAGAAAATACGGTAGAGTTTAGAACCCTACCAAGAAACTGGAAGTGAAAGCGTGGATCTGTACAGGCTATCGGGGGTATTTATGGACGGAGCCATGCTCAGGATTCAAACAATTTCAGTTAAAATTATTGTAAATTATTATTATTATTTTTTTTTTTGGGTTTCATTAATATAAAATTTGATCCATTCGATTTTTCTATTTTATGCTCTTTTTCATTTTTTGAATGATCCATTCGTTTGACAACCGTGCAAACTATGTCAATAATAAACGGGAAGATACGATATCTTTAGCTTCAATTTATGTTACAATTCGTGTTATATTTTATTCAAATCAGTTTTGTTTATTTGGATGATAAAAAAAATTTAAAACACATTCGATAATGTGTATAAACAAAATATAATTAATCATGAGTAAAAATTTTTTGCTTGAGATAATTTTTTTTTTCAATTTCTTATATAAAAAAGAGATGAATCTAATTTTTTATTTAACTATTTATTGTATGTTGTTTATATATACATAATGTGCACTTAATTTTTATTAATTCGTGTGAACAGAACTTTGTTTAAAACCACCTCAGGACTCTAGGAGGTGAAGATTTCGTTCTGAAAGATCTAAATGTAGAGATTCATTATTGAATATTTTATCATTCAATCTTATTATAAATTAAATAAAATTAGCCCGATTTATTTTTTATACCTTATTTTTCTAAAATAAAAAATAAAATAATATGATATAAAGTGTGATATATATATATATTTTAAAAATATAAAACCTATATAAGATAATTTATTTTGAGAACATATAAACAAAATATATATGGGATATAAAAAAAAAATTCTTCTCATTTAAATATCCGAAGTACACAATTTATCCATCTACCCAACTATAAATTGAACTATGGTATTAAGCAAAATTTCCAGATTAATCATCAAATTACATTGATCTGGATTTTATGAGATCGGATTATTTGTTTCTAAAACGAATCGGCAATTCGGCATGCCTTTGGTGGCTCAGTTGAATAATTAAAAACGAAGTTAGATAAAGTTAGATTGAAAATTTTAAATAACATTCTATATCCTCGTAAAAAAATCAAGAAATTCCCTTAATTCTTCAATTTCCACCTTTTCTTTTCAATTTTCATAAGGAGTCGAAGGAAAAGCTCAAAATACTTCCTAAAAGCATTTCAACGTACTAGCATGTAGTATAAAGTGGATAATTTTCCGTGGTTTGTTGAGATTTATTTTTTATATTTACAAATTAGAATTCGCTAAAGTTTAATCGTTATTCATTAATTAAAAAAAAAGCATGCCCATCCATTAAATTAAAATAATAAAATAAATAAATAAAACCATTATAAAGACGGAATCAAGATTTCCAAGTTCTTATAAGCCGTCCAATGGCTTATCTTCTGCAGCATCCGTCTTCATCCCTCGCATTTCGACAAATTCCTCTCCCTGTCTCGGCAAAATCCGCAGCAGCATCACTTTCTTGCAACATCAAACACCAATTTCCCAGATGGGTTCCTCGTATTCCTCCGAAATCTTTGAATATCTTGCTGTCTGGATCTTTAGCTCTTTCTCTCTCCCTCACTGGTGATGATGCTTTACATTTGTTTGTTAAGCAATGAAAGTACAAATGAATGAATTATTGCTGGTTTTACATTTGTTGCAAAATGAATTACGCTTTGTAGGAGTAGGATCTGCTGAGGGAAAAGCCGGGGTGAACAAGCCTGAATTGCTTCCTAAAGTGTTTACTACGGTTATTGATGCCGCTGGCTTTCTTTCAGAGGGTCAGGTGCCTTTTTTTACTCACCGTTTCTCTTCGAATCAATTTCATCTTTCGATTTCGTAAGTGTTTTTTGCAAGTTTCGAATCCTTTCAGACATTTCCTAAAGAGTTTACCTTTGTTTGTATAATAGTTCTGTCAAATGGTTTAGAGATCATGCATGAATAAGATGCAACTCTAAATAGTATCATATTGTTCAATTTGATTTGCAGAAGAATAGAATAGCCCTGGAGATTGATGCCCTCGAAAAGGATACAGGATATAAGTTGCGAGTTTTGGCTCAGAACTATCCTGATACTCCCGGTATGACATCAATATTCTGAGTTTCTAAATGTAAACAACACTTTACAGATGTTTAGTTTTGTTACGAAAATGGTTCTCCCAAGTTAATGGGAGAGTTCATCTTTCTTTTATATCCATACGTCTACACCTCTCCGACAACTTAAGGTGGCTCCAGCATGCATAGATGATAGAACTCTATCTCGCGGCAAATGAAACTCTAATCGGAGGCTACTATCTAATCTGTATTCGCCATTCCCTCTCAACGGAAAATGGCGAACCTGAGTTGTGAGAGTAGTCCATTTTGTTTTCTTATAAATCTATCTACACCCCTTGTATAATGCAATGTGGGGTGTGATATCAAACATCTAAGTGTCTGCATTTTCTGAAAACATTTTTATCCACAGGTCTAGCTATCAAAGATTACTGGAAGGTGGACGATAATACAATTGTATTCGTGGCCGATCCCACCTTTGGTAGAGGCCTAAAACAATATTTTTCTCAATCTTCCTCAATTCTCAACTTCATGTTTATGGTCATTGTTATTCAACCAGGAAACATATTGAACTTCAATGTCGGAGCATCGGTGGATTTAGACATACCACGCAGTTTCTGGAGCCGATTGGCAGGGAAATACGGAAACATTTTTTACTGGAGAGAAAAGGTTAAAGTTCCTCAAGTCAGATTAGTACCATCAATATTATGAAACATTTAGCATTAGTAAGATGATGTTGGCCTTGAGCAGGGAGAGGATGCATCTATCGACGCCGCTGTCGTGGCGATATCAACGTGCTTGAGAGAACCCGTGGGTGCAAACAACTGCTCAGAAGTAAAATGAGAATCTGCAGTTCTTAGCATTTGTTTCTATGTATGCTCGTTCTCCTGTACAACAATCTTTGGACAGCAGTTCATATACATTTTGTAATACAACACATTGATTTTCATTGATTTATTACAAGGAAATTGATGAATTTTTTTAGTTACAAGTCAGTTTATGGAAAAAAGTTTGAACTCCACGTATGAGAATAAATGTTGGATGTCTTAATACTTTAAAGGATAGGATCTCAATAACAAGCACGGAAAATTTCCCAACTCTATGTCATAGCACATATAAACTCAAATGGAGAATGTAATGACACCCTCCTATATCCATTCCATTTTAGATTATATGAAAGTTTTCCAAGATTTCTTATTACAAGATCACTTCTATGATTACATAAACATACGACATCCTTTATATCTTCATGAATCAATCAAGTCCACAACCACAAGCGAAATAGACGCAATGCACAAGGCAAAAGACGCACATTTGATTACGCAGTTGGCTTCAGCTGAAACGAGGTTCCGGGATTATCGGTACTTAGGAAGACCTGAAGACCGGTGACCATGGCATCCGGCGGGCCACTTCGGCAGCGCTGCTCCATCTCCTCGACCTTCTCGGGGTTCCCAGAAAACAGGGCTTCCACAGAGCCATCTCTCCTGTTCCGAACCCAACCCTTGAGCCCCAATTCATTGGCATTGTTAATCGTCCAATTTCTGTAGAATACACCCTGAACCCTCCCCTTTATCATCACTCTTACCTACGACACACCACCAGCAAAATGCAAGAATCAGTCACAAGCTAAAATTTCATCCCAACTTAATACTAGACACAGATACAACAAAGGCCCATTAAAGCCGATGAAGATTCTCGGATTAAAAACATAATCTTTTTGCACAGAACAAATTATCAAAATCGAAGCATAAAATCAGTGGAAATCTGCGAAAGAGGGGATTGCTCACAGTTTTAGCAGGTGGGTCGGCGGCGGGTGCGTCCTTATCCTGGGAGAAGTTCACGGAGGCGGACATAGGAGAGACGAGAGGAGGTAAACGACGTCGGAACAGAGGAAGAAAAGGAGCAGTAGGAAGAAGAAAAAAGCGAGGAAACGAAAGAGGAGGAGGAAGAAGACGAAGAGGAAGAGTGCGTAGAAGAACGCGAAGGTGGGGGAATCGTCTGTGGCAGAGACTAGCATTGCCGTCACGGTGGCGCGGCCATGGGAAGTCTGGAAGATTCTTCGAGCGGAGAATATGGGATTTCAAGATTGAATTCGCCATTTTTATATCAGCTCAAAAAGGTTCTGAAATGGAGCTTGGGATTTGTTTCGAATCTTGGGAAAGAGTTATTGTGGGCCGTTGGATTATGGATCCAGGAATCTTGGACGGTACACGGAGATTCCATCAAAATGTGCTCTTTAGGCCTACCCACAAATGGGCAATGGGGAAGTTCGATAATGGGCCGACTATTTGAATTCAGGGCTGGCCCTTAAGAACAACTCAAGCCCAAACTACCATGAATTTTGAATTTTCCATGACTCCATTTTTCGGCCAGATTCACACATGAAATCCATGATTTAGCCCAATTTCGAATTTTTTTTGATAGCCCAATTCGAAAATTTTCATATACTAAATATCCTGTAATATGTATATATATACTGTGGTTATTAGTATGACTTTTACTACATTTCGAGTTGATTGTGATTATAATTTCTTTCATACGAAGTTTAAGTATTTGTTGTCCCACTCTGATTCACGCCGCACAAACTTGACTGCATAATGAGCTTTTTATAGCAATTGAGAGTAATATCTTTTACTTTACAAAAATTATTAACACATGTTGTGTAGGGATCCATGGAAAATCGCTATAAACAATTTTAAATTTCATTTTCAACTCACGTAGGTTAAGCCGTCGGTTGTTTCATATTATTATATAGAAACAATATGATAGAATACTTATTATGCAACTGTATTTTGAAGATAATCTCGTATTTCTTACACTTGAAAAACGAGGTTATAATACATATACAAGGAAGGCTAATTAATTAGTCAAATAAAGGGCAAGGAATCTTCTTCTTTCAGACAAGCAGTCATGCGTTGCGTCCCATAATGTTTACCATATATCCACACATTTAAAAACCGTTGAACATTAAAAACAATTGTTCAAAAATAGGAAGCGCATTCAACGCAAAAATTTTGAAGGAAAAAAAAACAAGAATTAGTAAAAAATTGTGGCTTTTGTTGCAGCAGCCCTTTGGGAGACATCAAAGATGCATGGCGCTTTGACTTTTTGGATTCGTCCAAAAATACTGAGCTCAAGCCTCAATCCGGCATGAATAGGGCAGCCCCTATTTGAGAATGATGCGAAAAATACTTAAAATTTGTTTAGATTAGTACTTTAAAAACGTTTTTAGTGTTTATATGTGAAAAAAACTTAAAATATGTGGTTAGATAAGATTTTAATGAAACGTTTTTTAAAAAAAGTTTTTTTTTATGTTTTCCGAATTGAATTGAAGCACCGATGGAAATCAAAACATATTATATTACAGGCTGAGTAGCTAGTATTTAAAAATGTGTTCTCCAAGTGTACTTTTTAAATATATTTTCATAAAATGTTTTTTTATAAAAAAAATTTGGTTCAGTGTATGTTATGCTTAATGCAGTTGAGTAGCTATCTCCGTCATTTTCTATCATTTTGATCAAAGCAAATTCTCTCATTTGGTCACATTATTACATGACATATAGCATATATATAGAAAAATCCCTAATTAATAATGTTGATTTTTCCAAGTATCTATCTATCAAGCTCGAAGTGGATTGTCACCAATGACAATGGATGCTTAATTAATGAATCCTACACACAAAATACACACTAAATTTCTAAACGTCGTGGATGTATCTATGAATTTCTCTAGACTCGATGGTTTATTATTATTATTATAAAAAAAAACAGATTAAGTGATTTTCTATGTCCAAAATGTGGACAGATAGTTGAATATAATAGGCCATATCTGGTACGCTTTATATATAATCTAAATAAATTGCCAGATGAGCAAACTTTATTTAAAAAAAAAGAAATAATTGGAAAGCATAACATTAATATTATTACTAGAAGGTGGCACGATTGGAGTAAGAATTAAAATTCCGACGCAGCGCCAACAAAGAACGGGACCCCCCCTCACGCCTACTCTTGTACCCCTTAACCTAACTAAACATTTTTTTTCTAGAATTTTTAATTAATTAATATTATTATTGGATCTAGCAGATTCCTAAAACCCAATTCCATTTCATTTTCATACTGGGGGATCCATTTTATTACATTATATATTCATTTATTTATGCCTAAACTCAGACAAACTACACGTGACACTAGCCTCAAACGGACCCCTACCACTATTAATCAGTACATGGGTAACAACGATCGATGCTCGTGGATGATGTGTGTGGCTTGAGTTATTTGAGATTGGCGAATTTCAAATCTATGGATTTAAATTTGATCGAGTATTTGTTTGGACGAGTTTATTTGGATCGAGAGATTTGAAGTCGTAAAAATCATGATTTTCAAAGCCGTTTAATTTGTTTTATTATTTTTTTAAAAAATATAATCAGTTGAATTTCAAATCTATCGTTTATTAACTGGAGGGTAAAAATAAAAACTACATTATGTAAAGTCTGACAACGTGCATAATTGAACTTCTATAATTCTATTATTCTATACGAACAGTATGCAATTTTTTTTTTTTGTAAGAAAAAAAAAAGTAAAAGGGAATTTTTATTCAAGAGTTTGAAAGTATATATCTGATTTTTTCAGCATTTGAATTTTGAAATTTGAAAATTTAAATGTGAGATTTTGTTCAATGAAAGGGAGCACGAGGGGAGTACATGTCATTAATTTCTCAATTTTTTTTAAAAAAATCTCTGTCGATTAATTTTTTTAAATAAAGTAAACTAGTATTTTTCTTATAAAAAAATAACATAAAATTCTTATTTTCATTTATTTATTAATCCCCAGCTGGATTTGATGGTAGCTAGGTCTACTTCATGGCTGCATGTCATGTGATGGACATGATTGATGCATTTATGTATGATATGATATGCATGTATGTATGATGTATATGTGTTTTTATGCATGATACATACATGGGGAAGAAGCCAAGATCGAAGGCTGCAGCGGTAATTTGCTGAGTCAGAGGGCAGTGGAGTTTAGGTCAAATCTGATGTTTCTTTGTCAACTATATATATATGGATGATGATGATGTATATCATTCACCTAAATTTAATTCCATTTGTCTTTATATAGGTGCGCACGTATTAATTTAATTAATATCAGCATATCACGGCTATGGCTGCTTAAATTAATTAGGCTACGATCAAATTCCCATTTTGCTTTTGTTTTGAACATTTGTATCATGTTTTACCCGACTTTTAATTCAGAAATCACATTCTTCTTTCTCAAATTGAATTCAATCTCTGGATTTTTGGGGATACATAGTTGAAAATAATAAAACATTTCCATACAACACACACGCGTGTATGAAAAAATGTTGTTTGTCTCATAAGATTTACCTAAATATGATTTTGGTCATTTGACCACTCAAAATAGTACTCCCTCCGTTCCAATTATATTGTCTACATTTTTTTTTGTCCCAAATATATAATCATACACCATATTTAGTAATACTTTTTTACACTTCTTTACTAATATACCCCTATTAACTACACCTTGAAAATTATGCAATCATTTTTTAATATATTAAATAGGGATAAAATAAAAAGTTTATATAAAATTTATTTTCCCAATAAATTTTTCTTAATTCGTGTGAAAACTAAAACAAGACAACATATATGGGACGGAGGGAGTACCTTTTTAATGTCTGATGAGCAATGTTTAGTGTCATGTCGGCAGTATGAAGTTATATATAGATGGCGAAATTAGTTCTTTAAGTTGGTTTTAATTGAATTTTGGTTGTAAATTAAAAGACACGGAAACTCTCGTTAGACCGTTTCATAGGTTAATTTTGTGAAACATATATTCTACTTGATCTGATTCATGTAAAAATTATTACTTTTGATACTATTACTTTTCACTTAATATATGGATCGAGTCGACGTCTGAGACCATCTCACATATGTGATTGTCACTTAACGGATTATTATCTTTTACCACATTATTAAGATTAATTTGAGGGTAGGAATCAGATTATTATATACATAGGTAGTTTATAAATTTATATATATATATATATATATATATATATAGATGACTTTTCAGCTGTCCAACAATATTTTTTCACCTCGTCCCCGACCACTAAAACCCGGTATCGGGTTTTTGTTGTTTTTTTTTTATTTTTCGCATAACTAAAACACGATACCGGGTTTTAGTGGTCGGGAACGAGTTGAGCGTCACTGGTTGCGCAACTAAAAATTTCTCTATATATATGTATGTAAAAGTAGTTTCCAGTTTGGCATATATCTCATATCTCATGGCATTTTTTAAAATTTATTCACAAAATGTATGTGAGAGTGATATTTGAAAAACTAGGTGGAGAGAAGATAAATGCAAATAACTAAATAAGTAGCTTGGCCATGAAATAAATATTAACAATAAAGGCCCTTAAAGGTTTGCTTTTCATCTTCTTTTTTTTTTTTTTGGAAAAAAATTATTTTAAATACAGCCAGTTTCCTCTTCATATATAATATATATTTCATAAATATATACAAATGATAGATCAATCCGAGTTGTAGCATAATGTTAATTAAATTTAACGTAATTTAAATAAAATTTTATTTCTGGATTTACGTACATGGATCATACATTTATATACATAATATAATATAAAATAGTATATTTATCCAGAAGATAATTTATAATTTTTACTTTTGAGGATCGAAAAGATATTAAAAAGTTTTAAAAGTTGAGTATGCGGTGGATCCCAACATATGATTATAAGATTTTCAGATGTTTAATAAGCAAATTAGGTTGGAATGGAGTAATTTGCCTTCCAAATCTTCCAATCATTGTCATCGAATACATTTTGGGGAAAATACAGGATTCCATGAGTATAACATAATATAGTCGATATAAGATCAGTGGAAACTTTTAATTTGTCCTTAAACCTTTATTGTTCCAATTATATAAAAATGTGAGATAACTTACTAATTCCCACGATATTGTTATCCTGAGTTAGGCGAATGAGGTATTTTGTTACAATTTGCTCTTGAACTTGATGAATTACAAGTTATCAGTCTCACAATATTCTTACAATAATTTCAAAATGGGTACATTTGGATATTACTATTTTTTCATCATTTTCAATATGGATTTTCAGAGAGTAACTACACTACGATAATAAGCACATGGTAATTCAATCGATATCATTTAACAATCAGAAAATTTGAGTGCATGGATCGATGACAAAATTTCATTATTATTATTATTATTATTATTATTATTATTATTATTATTATTATTATTATTTAAAACACTAGTAAAATAAAATTTAATCGTAAAATTATTTTTATTTAAAAATTGAGGGGACAGTCGCATTCACCATCCCTTTCACTCCGTCTAGGCTAACGATAGTATCTTAAAAACACAATATATCTTTGTAACCATGTAATAATAGTTGATTACATTCACTTAAATAAAACTAAAAATACAAACAACTGTCTAGAAAATAATCTCGATACTGTTTGTTCATTTGTTGGAGTGGTTGACACTTGAAATCCAATATCTAAGAGATAAAATAAATAAATAGAACTTACTTTTATAATTAGTTGGTCCTGATTTGATTATATTAATAATTAAATTGTAATTATCAAATAGGACATGTACTGATAGCTAGAGTCAAAATTGCATGTTAAATTAGTCCATTTTAGTCCCTTAATGCATAAAACTTTTGAGTCTTCCCTATTTTCATCTTAAATTCAAGTTTTTTTTAGCATTATGATCTCTATTCACATATTTAAGACTTCTTTTAAGAAGAAGACGGAAATTGGAGCTTGGGAAGGACAATTTTGAAGCGCGGGACAAAACACTTCCGGCCTAGGGAGTGATTTTTTCCACCAGGACGGGAAAAGATTGAAAAAAAGGGGAACACGTCGCGCTTATGCGGTGATTTATTGTGCCTAGATGTGGGACACGAGAAAATCAAATGGATAAAGTCAGAAGACTTTCGTGCCTAGGCGACATACACAACACACACACACAAAAAGAGAAATTTTTTGTGAGTGAACTAAAAAAGAAATGACGAGAAGTGTGGACTCTTGGGAGATAAAAAAAAAAGACCAAAAATTAGGTTTTAAAAGAACTTTGAACGGTTGAAATCAAGGAGACCGAGAGACGAAGAACAAGCAAGGAAGAAGCTTGCGTGCGGCATTTATTCTCGATCTCAATCATCTTTTCTTTAATTTTTCGTTTCAAATACTGAACTTTTGATAAGATTATGGATTTTATGTGTAGCTAAATTTATTTTATTGGAAACCGTCCGTAGATCTACAATTTGAATAGAAATATGATACATATTGATATTGAATTAGTGATAGTTCAATCGGTCGAAAACTAGTAGATTCCAAGAAATGTTCATGCAATCACCTATATTATAAATAAATGAAGATATTTAATTATTTCTGTAAGGTTTGGACAGTCTGAAATCACAGAAATACTAGAAATAACTTTTCGAGTGTGTGTTATCTTTCAGTGTTGTCAACACTTCACGATAACACTATGCAGCAGAATAATTAACTAACTGTAAAAGTAAATAACACACAGATAATTATGCACAAGTATCAGATACTTGTGCGATGCCTCATGGCGAAATAATCACTAAAAAATCAAATCAGTTTACAAAAACCAACTAGTGATTGTTTATGAAAAACTACTTTTCTCAACAGATTGAGAAAATAAATGACTTCCTAAAAACTAATAAGAACTAGAATAATAAACCAATAGGAAGTTCTAAGCCGAAAAACAAAAACCAAAGAAACACTTTATGAACAACACTTCACTCGTGTGTTCTTCAGTGTTTCCAACACTACTCGGCAACACAATGTAGCAATAGTATCTTTTCAGAAATTCTTCAATGATCGATCTTCAATACTCTAGAATTTCTGCAGTACTTTCTCTATGTATTTTGCTCTCTACGTTTCACTCTCTTGATCTCTCTATCTCGTTGTACCTTCTGATCGGTCCAAGCACTCCTATAAATAGATCTTCAACATGTTTCCATAAATAAGAACCTACAAAGCATGGAAACAATATGTAACGCCCCGTTTTTATCTTAAATGAGTTTATTTGAGTTAATCGAAGATTACAGAGTTCACAAGCCGACTTGTTTTTTATCAGGGTCCTTTTTGCAAATTTTGGAAGTTTCAGGGACTAAAACGCAATTATTGGATTTTATATAATATCTACACTTAGAATTGATTGAGAAGTCTTCCCTCATCTTCCTCCCAACCGAGAAGCACCATTGAAGACGCCTCCAAGCTTTTCCAAGCTTCCAGATTTCAGTCCGAGCTCGATCCGACCGTTGGAATTTATTTCTGAAGGCAGATTATCGATCACTGCAGTGAGAGCTCTGTTATATTGTAAGTTCTTCTACGATCGGATACATTCTAGTTTTCGGATGTTGTTAGAATCGTTCGAGATTCGAGTATGTTGTTCTTGACAGAGTTCTGATAGTTTATTATCTGTCGGTTTTGAATTAGAACGACGTTCGGATTTGTTATGATTTTTGGAAGCCATTTTCAAAAATGTGGATTTTTAGATTGATGGGTTTGCTTTGTTATTGTTGTTTTGGGCATTGATATGAGTTGATATCGGTATTGAACTGCTGTCTGCGTTTCCGGTTTGTTCAGTTTATAGCCGTTATGCCGTCGTTTGAGTTTTTGGAATTTCAAACCGTTTCGGGTTGTTGAACTTTGGTTGGTGAGTTGATCGTTGTTGTTGATCATCTCTTGTCTTCGTACAGATTCGTTGGAGTTTGTCGAGCCCTATATTAGCAGCATTTGGTCGTCGAGTGATTGGACGAAGAACGGTAAAGAGATTTTCTTTGAACCGTTGATTGTTGTTTAGGTTGTATAGTTGTTGATACAATCTTTTGTTGTAGCTTTTTCAGAGTTGGAACTACTGCATTGAAAGATAAAAGCAGTCATCGTAGCGGTATAGCATACTCGGGACAGTTGGTTCTCGAGTTTCCCTTTCAAATCACATATTGCATCTACACTTGTTCTAGCATGAGGAACTTGTGTCTTGTTGATTGATTTTGCTTTTGACTATGTGGCTTATGTTTTATGTTTCTGTTATGCATTCATCTTGAGCCTACGTTGATTTCAGCGGGCAGAACCGCCCTTTTGTTTGGACGTTTGGGAACTATGATTGAGTGGCCTAGGTCGTAGTCGTATCACCTAGTGCTAGCATACTCATTATGGTTACTCAAAGTCTAGAGGAGTGAGATATGTGGCACTACCTTGATTGGGAGAGTCGGTGAGTCATCACATGATCTCATCCTCGGGATCCCAAAAGCACAGCAGTAATCCCTCGTTTATCAGCTTTGATATCCCGTTTTAAAGACACGCATTTCATTATGTTGTTATTGATTTCGTTGATGTCTTGAAAGCATGTTTATTGTTGTATTACTTGTTATGTTGCTTTTACTGGGATTATTATTCTCACCGGTTATCCGGCTGTTGCTTTGTTTTGTATGTGTACTTGGCAACAGGAGGGTCAGGATCAAGTCAGCGTAGACCTGGTTAGCGTCAAGAGCAAGAGATAGAAGTGAGACTCGTTTAGAAGTCGAATCAGCATGTCAATCTAGTTTATGTTTTATGATCATGTTTTGTCATTCGAACTTCTCGTTTTGTATTGTAAGCAAGAATTGATGTAGGTACTACCGAATCGGATGTTTTTCTTTCCTAAACTTTTCTTGTATTGCCATTGGCTTGTCAGATACTTTAAATGCAAGTGTTTAGGTTTGGTTGGATTTATTTTCGGTGCCTTGGATTTCTGGGCGAGAGGAAGGCGCGGGCGCGCGGATATCAGCGCGGCCGCACGGCCGTTTGGCGAGGTAAGGGCGCGGGCGCGCGTTCTGAGAATGCGGGAGCGCTGGTTCTTGGCGAGGAGAGGGCGCAAGCGCGCGGTCGTTTTCTTTAAAAAAAAAAATAAAATTTGTCTTTGGTTGTTTTCTCCGAGATTAGTTGTTTAGAAACGAGGTCTCACACAATATATCATCAGAATCAAATATTTCGAATCAAGATATAACTGATATTACCAATTTTGAAACTTGTTCTAAGAAAGACAAAACTATAAATATGGAAATTGAATGCAATAAGGAAATAATTTAAAAGACATGTGCACGGCATGTTCTTTCAAACTCTCCCTTTTTGCCTTTCTGGACAAAACACACACACAAGTGCAAATAACTCCCCCTATCTTATGCAACTAAAGCTCCCCTTGAATTTAATCATCTCAGAACATAGTGTTGTGTGATCGTGTTGGCAACACCAACTCTCAACACTTACTAGATCAGAGTAACAAATAGTTTAATATTATATCAGAGAGTAGTAAGGAGCACACACTAATTATCTCAGAAATATAATTCGAACTTAGACCAAAATAACAAAAATAAATAACAAAAATAAAAGATAAGGAAGAAAAAAATCCTAAAACCAATTACGATCAACCACAACTAATCATTTTCCTCATCTTAAGCTTGATCAGCACTTGATCCTACTCCCCCTTTTTGTCCAGAGGGCCCTGGTAGTCCAAGCTTAGTCCTGTACTCAGCCATTAAGGATTCATAGTACTCGAGATCAGCTTTGGCTTGTGCAATTTTCAGTTCAGCATGATCCATTTGAGCACGAATTGCAGTAGAATTCAACATAATCATAGCAGTGTTATGAATGGTCATGGGTGGAACAGACTCAGTGTTGGCAACACTGGGTACATCACAAGTCCATGATAGATCAATCTTCCTATTTCCTTTCAGCAAACCAGGTGCGATCTTGATAAGCTCATCTCCTCCAATCAACTCTTCATCATCCTCTTTCGTGAAGCCATGAGATTCCAGCATACCATAGATCAATGAAGGAAACGGAAACTTAGTTGCTTTCCAACCACCTTTTCGAAAGGTCATAATATTTTTAAACACCAAATTACCAAAGTCCAAAGGAGCTTGAGTTCCAATGGCAAACAGCGCAAGGGCTTGTGGCTTAGTTACCACTGTTGTATTGGTAGATGGCGTCCAATTCCTAATCGCAATTTTGTGAAGCACAGAAAAGAAAGAAGTAAGCTTTGCAGCTGACAACCTGTCTGGGTGCAGTGGAAATTTTTGAACCATTCCTCCAGTGATCACTTTAGTGACTTGATCAATATCCTCAGTAACTGCATCGTCATCGATATCAGGAGTATTGTAGTGTTCATTGATCAAAACAGGAGTGAAATCATACACCTTTCCCCGGATGTACACTCTTCCAAACTTAAATGATTCTTCATCTCCAGTCTTTATATTCAGATTGCAGTAAAATTCTAACACGGCTCTTCTTGAAAATGGTTCGGCAGTGGTGACAGTAGAATATAAACTCTGCTGTTTCAAAAAGGTCACCAAGTTCTGCTTTTCGAAGGACTCTTCATCAATATTTCTTTCTTCCCAACAGTCTTTTCCAGACAGAGCTTCCCATTCATCAGCAGATTCCTTTGATTAAAACTGAAGATTGTATGCCTTTGCAGGATCAATATCAGAGTCAGATTCAGCAACAGTGTTGTCATCAGTGTTGGCAACACTGTCATCAGCAGCTTGTTCCTCAGAACTTCCAGAACCAGGAGAAGCTGCATCCTCATAATCTTCTTCTCAGAACTCAAAGAAGATGAACTATCAGACTCCTGGGGCCGGTTATTCTCAAACTCTTGCATCATTTCAGCATCGGGTTCATCATCATCAGCTGAAATCTGTGAAGATGCAACTGGTTTATCCTTGGTATTTTGAATATTCGCCATGAAAGTGGCCAGTGAAATTTCCTCATCAGTAGACACTGGAGCCTCTGTGGTTGTCTTTGTGGTATCATCAACAACAGCAGCACTAGATGGCTTTTTCTCAGTAGAAGCCACATCAAAAGAATCATCACCACTAGATGAAACTCCTTTATTTGATTTGGCCTTTTCAGCAACAAAGGTTTTTGTCCTAGCAACCACCTAAAAATTCTGATCCGCAGAATCATCTCCAGATTAAAAATCTGGATCATCTACAATAGGACGTGAAGTCTCTCCCTTACCACGAAATCTCTTATTGGTAGTAAAATCGGGGTTGAAGCCCGCTTGGCGCTTTGACCTTCTCGCTATTGGCTGTGTTGGGAACACACGATTCAACACTGGGAAATCAGGAGGATTCTCAAGGTCGATTTCGTTCCCGGGTTCTCCAGGAGCAATTTCTGCCAACGGTGTAGGTTGAATGACAGCAGGTACAATCGTGAGAATAGGATTTCCAGAAGATACCTCTGAAGGCTTGTCTTCCTCTTGATAACCCATCTCCGATCGTATATCATGCGAATCGAAAGCTTTGTCTGCCATTATAAACAATTTAGGAAGTAAGGGTTTCATAGAATTTTTATAGAGAGAGTTAGAAAAGGTTGAAGACGATAAGATCAATTTCTACAGTGCTTAGAAATATATAGGGATAAGGGGTTCAAACGGTAAAAAAAAATCAAAAACCCTTATCTATCATATCAGACTAGGAATCTCCCCTAACGGTAACAACGGGTAAAAATCTCTTTATTAAGGAAATTAAATTTGATTAATTAAGGATACCCTGAAAACTTTCACTTAAGAATATATCAATATTTTCCAAAATAAATAACTCCACATCGAGTTTTAACGCCACTGAAACATATTTAATCACAACCAATTCAATTTTCAGCAAGTTGGGCAATTTTTCAAATTTTTGTTCGTCTTTCAACTTTTAACCCTGCGCACGATATGATCACAATAAATGCAAAATGCATGACTGATAAGTGCATTTTGTATGCATTAGTTCGTGATATTTTTATGTTTATTTTGTGTGCATTCATATTGTTTTTATGTATTTTTATGTGTTTTAAGTGCATGTGTGTGTATTTCACTCCTCGGGTTGATTTTGTAGGAAAATGGATTTTTGAAAAGTTAATTATGGAGCAGCCTTGATCTAAAAATCATATTTAATTTTAGAAAGATCCAAATCCGATCTCCACAAATCAGAATGAAGTTCAAGATGTTTTGAAGCTGATGTCCAAATTTCAGCTTGATCCGACGGCTAGAACTCAAGATATAAATTTTTCAAAATTGTCGCTCGGAGCAGAATGAAAGTTGCGCTGATGGTGAGTGTGTAGCGCGTTTGCCCTTGTGTTTTGCGCTAACAAGAAATGGTGGAGGCGCTATCGCGTTAAGGAAAGGGAGTTTAGCGCATGAATGAACGCTAACGCGCAAGAGGAAGAAGGGAACCGCGCATGAAGTCTGTGCGTGAGTTTTTCTCGGGCAAAAAATGTCTCGCTCGAGCGAGAGTTGATGCTCGCTCGAGCGAGCGAGACGTGATTTCAAATCTTTGGAGAAGAAGAGTGCTCGCTCGAGCGAGACCCTATGCTCGCTCGAGCGAGACGCGGGACCAGAGTTTTATTTTTGGAAAATTCTTGCTCGGGAAGGATTTTATCTTTTTAATATTTGGGACCTATAAATATATTTTTTAGCATCAGAATAAGGGTTCCAACACGCATAACGCAGACGCAAGGCGACAGCTGGGAGGGGAGAATATTTCTACACTTTTTCTTCTTCTGTTCTTCTTTATTTTTATTTATTGAATTATAATTTCAATTATTGAGTAGTTTATTTTCAACCAAAACGGCGTGATTGGGCCGAACAAATTCATTTAGAAAACTTGGATGTTTGTTTGAGATTTTTCAGAGTTGATTTTATTTTATTGATTGTCAGATTTATATTTGTCTTGTGAATAATCTGATCAACTGTTTGCTTGCATGTTAATCGATTTCAAGTCGATAGAGGAGGTATTGATTTCGATCACTCTAATAATTAGCACATGGTAAAACCGACTAGAAATAGAATTCGGTTTCAGTGTGCGGTTTGGGTGTAAACTGAATTTTCATAAATATTTAATGCATTCAAATTTGATTAGAATTAACAAAGATTAGTTCATCAATATTTGAATAGGTTTGATTGTTCTAGAAATAGACCTTTGAACAAGATAGGAGAATTTCCGTGATCTAAGATTAAATCTGAATCCTGAATCAACTACATGTTACATGATTTGTTCGGTACCTACGTGTGTCTTGGTTGTCTTTGTTTTAATTATTTTTATCTTCAGTTATTTTTATTCTTATTTCTTAAGCAGTTTTTATTTTATTTTCTTATTTTATTTAAATCAAATTGCTTTTTATTATTTTGTCTAGATTAAGTAAAATAATTAATTTTTGAGAATTGACAACAGTCCCTGTGGGATCGATACTTGGACTCTCAGTCCACTTTACTATTACTTGACCTGGTACGCTTGCCAGTAGATTTATATCACGCCGATTTAGCCGGTCAAGTTTTTGGCGCCGTTGCCGGGGACTGTTCAGTTAATATTAGGATAGATTATTTGCTTGAAACTAGACATTTTTTTTCTTGCATTATTTTTTTTTTATTTTTAATTTTTAATTATTTTTTTTCTTACTTGTGAGGTACTTGGAGATGGATCATCGACAGGTGTTCACAAGGTTTGGCCAACAATACTCGGAGCCCTTCTATGCTGCTTGGGGGAGATTCAATGATTTGGCTAACAGGTTTAGATGTCATGATTTTTCGAACTACACTCTAGTTCAAATTTTTTATGGTGGTTTGGATGAGCTAACAAGACGTTGGATAGATTATGGAGCTTGGGCAACTGGCAGTCACTTGTTCAACAGAGATTATAATAGTACTATGCACTTGTTAAATGATATGGCAGATTTTGATTACCATTGGCATTGTGATCCTTCATTGCAAGGTTGGAGTCACAAATATCCTCCAGAATTCAACTCCACAAATTTTGCGAACCAACCACCGGAGCATCAAGAAGAGTGTGTAGGGCATTTTGAGGATCATGTGGCTCAATTGGATAACATGGTGCGATGGCAGACATCGACAAATCAGTTCTTAGAAAGCCGCATCAAGTCTTTGAGTCTTTTGGATGAACAGATTGCGCTTCTTAGAGAACCAATTTTTGAGATCTGCCAAGAGAATGAAGTAATTGAGCCAGAGCAAGAGAAAATATTTTTTGAGGAATATTCATGTGAAGATGAGCTAAAAGTGACAGTGGAGGAGGAAGAAACATTCAAGGCGGAGGAATTGAACTCGTCAATGGACTTTACAAGCACACCACTTGAAGATCCATTATTTCCATTGACGTCAACACCACAATATTACATCCTCGATGAGCTTCAGCCTATATTCGGAGTCTCTTTCCAAAATAATCAGTTCTTGAAGAGTGTTGTTGGACCGACGAGCATCCCATGCATATATCACGCCAAGCTTGAGGGCGATGGAAATCAAAACTCATACGTAGAGTCTTATGATTCTTACTATGAGCGGCAACCACTCTTTGATGGTTGCTTCTGCATAGTCGGGCTGTAGACTATAAATTTAGCGCTGACTGGGAGGCAACCCAGAGTTCTTTCCCTTGTTTTTTTATTTTATTTTTTGTTTTTGTTTTTTTATTTAATTTTTACTTGTTTCCCATTCCAGTTTGCCGAGCCTGCCGATATACACAGTCTGCTGCTGCTGTCCCAGCAGATACTGTCATGAAGTAAGAGGATGAATCGAAAACCAGGGGAGTGTTATTTTTGTTCTCATTGTGTTTTTGTTCGTCTTTGCATTTGTGTGTTTGTTATGCATTCTGTTCATTGTTCTGAAGCATTGAGGGCAATGCTTTGGATAAGTATGGGGGCTAGACTAGTTTATTGCATTGTTTGTTATGTTTGTATTGCATCTGTCATTTTTTGTGTTTGTTTGCATTTAGTTTGTTGTTGTTGTTGTTTTTTTAGTCTTGCATGAGTAAGATGAGTCATAATAGCCAATGATGATGAAGTTTATTTGAAAATTTGTTTTTTTAAAAAAAATTTGCTCTTGACTTGACATGAGAAACTGTAGGTTGAACCGTGAATATTTATAAGCACTTGTGTTAGACCAGTGGACTGTAAAGAAAGATTTGATGAAGTTTCTGTCTGTTTGACCATTTCACGGCAATAGGTGGTTTGTGGATCTTGATTGTGTTCTATGAATTTTGATGAGGCTCTAGTTTACACTTATGATCTTGGGCGCACCTAGAAAAAAAAATATTTTTACAACTCCATCCGGGCTTGGACAATGATTGAAATTCTAATCATTGTTCCATAGCTAAGTTAGCGGGTAAAATGGGGTTGATGCTCCATCCGGCTATAGACGAGGGGATTAGAAAAAAAAATAGAATGATTTTTTGTATCCTAGCCAGTTATATCTAAGTCAGCGGGTAATTATTGTGGCTAAAGCAATACCGGGTGCAAAATCCGGAGGTGTGTAATTCATTATCTCAAGGGAGGTGGGTATGTCTAGGGGTCATTGGAAGGAATGGACACTTGAAAAGTGAAACTTGCACTGATTTGTCATAGGTTGCTAAGCAGTTTTGAGACAAATTTGGTCTAAGTTGCATGAAACTGGAATAACATTTCACACACACACGTTCACGTTAAATCGAAGGTGTATTATGAAAAGTTGAGAGCATGTATGTGATTTTTTTGTTGGTGATTGAACTTCTCAGAGGCTGTGCACATTCATGACTTGTCCTTACTTATGTTTTTGTTTGCATTTTATTTTGCATGTCTTGCTCGAGGGCGAGCAAGAGTTAAGTATGGGGGTGTTGATAAGTGAATTTTGTATGCATTAGTTCGTGATATTTTTATGTTTATTTTGTGTGAATTCATATTGTTTTTATGTATTTTTATGTGTTTTAAGTGCATGTGTGTGTATTTCACTCCTCGGGTTGATTTTGTAGGAAAATGGATTTTTGAAGAGTTAATTATGGAGCAGCCTTGATCTAAAAATCATATTTAATTTTAGAAATATACAAATCCGATCTCCACCAATCAGAATGAAGTTCAAGATGTTTTGAAGCTGATGTCCAAATTTCAGCTCGATCCGACGGCTAAAACTCAAGATATGAATTTTTCAAAATTGTCGCTCGGAGCAGGTTGAAAGTTGCGCTGATGGTGAGTGTGTAGCGCGTTTGGCCTTGTGTTTGGCGCTAACAAGAAATGGTGGAGGCGCTATCGCGCTAAGGAAAGGGAGTTTAGCGCATGAATGAGCGCTAACGCGCAAGAGGAAGAAGGAAACCGCACATGAAGTCTGTGCGTGAGTTTTTCTCAGGCAAAAAATGTCTCGCTCGAGCGAGAGTTGATGCTCGCTCGAGCGAGAGTTGATGCTCGCTCGAGCGAGCGAGACATGATTTCAAATCTTCGGAGCAGAAGAATGCTCGCTCGAGCAAGACCCTATGCTCGCTCGAGCGAGCCGCGGGACCAGAGTTTTATTTTTGGAAATTTCTTGCTCGGGAAGGATTTTATCTTTCTAATATTTGGGACCTATAAATATATATTTTAGCATCAGAATAAGGGTTCCAACACGCATAACGCAGACGCAAGGCGGCGGCTGGGAGGGGAGAATATTTCTACACTTTTTCTTCTTCTGTTCTTCTTTATTTTTATTTATTGAATTATAATTTCAATTATTGAGTAGTTTGTTTTCAACCAAAACGACGTGATTGGGCCGAACAAATTCATGTAGAAAACTTGAATGTTTGTTTGAGATTTTTCAAAGTTGATTTTATTTTATTGATTGTCAGATTTATATTTGTCTTGTGAATAGTCTGATCAACTGTTTGCTTGCATGTTAATCGATTCCAAGTCGACAAAGGAGGTATTGATTTCGATCACTCTGATAATTAACACATGGTAAAACCGACTAGAAATAGAATTCGGTTTCAGTGTGCGGTTTGGGTGTAAACTGAATTTTCATAAATATTTAATGCATTCAAATTTGATTAGAATTACGAAAGATTAGTTCATCAATATTTGAATAGGTTTGATTGTTCTAGAAATAGACCTTTGAACAAGATAGGAGAATTCCCGTGATCTAAGATTAAATCTGAATCCTGAATCAACTACATGTTACATGATTTGTTCGGTACCTACGTGTGTCTTGGTTGTCTTTATTTTAATTATTTTTATCTTCAGTTATTTTTATTCTTATTTTTTAAGCAGTTTTTATTTTATTTTCTTATTTTATTTAAATCAAATTGCTTTTTATTATTTTGTCTAGATTAAGTAAAATAATTAATTCTTTAGAATTAACAACAGTCCATGTGTGATCGATACTTGGACTCTCAGTCCACTTTACTATTACTTGACCTGGTACGCTTGCCAGTAGATTTATATCACACCGATTTAGCCGGTCAATGACCTAATTTATGTCTAAAACATAATGTAATGAGATTAGATCAAAATGCATGCAAAGTGTGTGCAGTATGTGTTGAACACCAGTATTGGCAACACTTCCCAACAATACTGTAGTCTTCAAAATAATTTTGAATTTGTCACACTTCCAGAGCCATGTTTTTCTTCTTTTTATTTTGATTCAGAAGTGGTAGCCTGCACACTAAAAAAACGGCCTTCATTGGACTCTCTTAGGTAGATTTTTCCAATTTTCTTCCGATTTTAGTTTGATTTTCAAGACATTGGTCACTGAAATTTTATCAAACCATGTTTTTTTAATTTTTAAAACCACTTTTCACATGATACGAAATCATGGAATACATGAACATCCCTCAACTACTTCGTGGTTTAAAAAATATTTTCATTGCAAGTGTGATCTGAAAATAACTTTGACAGAAGAACTACAAAGTGTCAGTCAGTATTATCAAACAGTGCAAAACATAGAAAATTATGAATATGCAGTATGCCTAAAGTCCTAAAAATGCACATGCATGTTTGGTGTTGTCTGTCAGTGTTGGCAACACTTAAGGGCAGCAACCGTGAGTACTTATAAAGAACACATGTTGAGAGATTTCCTAAGACTGGAGAATCTCTCGAAGTCTAATGCTTTTGTAAAAATATCGGCCAGTTGGTTATTGGTCCCAACAAACTCCATATGGATCATGTCCTTCTCAACTAAATCTCGAATAAAGTGATGTCTTATGTCAATGTGTTTAGTTCGAGAGTGTTGTACTGGGTTTTTTGATATATCTATAGCACTTGAGTTATCACAGTACACAATTGGTATTTTACTTTTAAGACCATAGTCTTGTAGAATTTGATTCATCCAAATTAATTGAGAACAACAACTTCCTGCTGCCACATATTCGGATTCAGCAGTAGAAAGTGACACACAGTTCTGCTTTCTACTATACCATGAAACCAAGTTGTTACCCAAATAAAAACAACCACCCGTGGTGCTTTTCCTTTTATCAACATCTCCTGCCCAATCAGCATCACTATAGCCTACCAAATTAGTATTGGTTTCTTTAGTGTACCATAAACCCAAGTCTAAAGTGACTGCAACATACTTCAAAATTCTTTTTACATCTTTCATATGTGTGACTTTAGGATCAGATTGATATCGGGCACACAAACACACACTGAACATAATATCAGGTCGACTTGCACTCAAATACAGCAGACTTCTAATTATGCTTCTGTACAAAGTGTTGTCAACACTGCCAGCAACACTGTCTTTGCACAGTTTTTCATTAGTTCCCATTGGTGTTTTCATATGTCTAACATGATCAGTACAAAACCTCTTTACCAAATTCTTAGCATATTTGCTTTGACACAAAAAGATTTCATCACACATTTGTTTTACTTGTAATCCTAGAAAGTAATTCAACTCACCTACCATGCTCATTTCAAAGGTAGCAGTCATGCTTTCAACAAAATCATTCACAAGTTTTTGAGATGAAGCACAGAAAATTATGTCATCAACATAGATTTGACAGATAAGTATGTTACCTTGTACTTTTTGAACAAAAAAGTGTTTTATCTACCTCACCTCTTTTGAATCCAATGTCAAGCAAATACTTCGTGAGCCTTCCATGCCAAGCACGAGGTGCTTGTTTCAATCTATATAAAGCCTTCTTCAACTTATAAACATGATCAAAATGATGTGGATCTTCAAATCCCTTAGGTTGCCTTACATACACTTCTTCATTCAAAATTTCATTCAAAAATGCGCTTTTGACATCCATTTGAAAAAGTTTCATTTTCATGTGACATGCAATAGCCAACAATAATCTCACAAATTCTATACGGGTTACAGGTGCGAAGGTTTCATCAAAGTCAATCCCCTCAACTTGTGTATACCCTTGAGCTACCAACCTAGCCTTGTTCCTTACAATATTTCCTGATTTATCATTTTTATTCTTAAAAATCCAATTTGTTCCAATGATATTACTATGATCATGTGACGCCCGGGGCTGAAGAGGCAGCGAGTGATCGCTGGTGCCAAGAGGTTGCACGGACAATGAGCGGCTCCTGGTAGGCTTCTAGGCGGAGGGAGACATGAATGAACCGATCCCGTGCCGGAATGAGAGGGATTCTGAGACTGTGTAGGTATGAGACTACATGGTTGAGGAGAGCTTAAAAGATTTCATATGTACTATTCATGTCAAGAAGGTGCATCTTCTTTTCGGGAGCTCATCACATAAGAACTCCAAAGTTAAGCGTGCTTGACTTGGGGCAATTATAGGATGGGTGACCCCCTGGAAAGTTTTCCAGGGTGCGTGTGAGTGAGGACATAAGCACGCTAAAAAGACACGTCTTGATACAGTGGGGCGTTACAAATGGTATCAGAGCCGACCTCTCTTAGTACGGTATGGTTCGGGGACGAACCAAGCGGAAGCTGGTGGGCATGTGACGCCCGGGGCTGAAAAGGCAGGGAGTGATCGCCGGTGCCAAGAGGTTGCACGGACAATGAGCGGCTCCTGGTAAGATTCTAGGCGGAGGGAGACATGAATGAACCGATCCCGTGCCGGAATGAGAGGGATTCTGAGACTGTGTAGGTATGGGACTACATGGTTGAGGAGGGCTTAAAAGATTTCATATGTACTATTCATATCAAGAAGGTGCATCTTTTTTTCGGGAGCTCATCACATAAGAACTCCAAAGTTAAGCGTGCTTGACTTGGGACAATTATAGGATGGGTGACCCCCTGGGAAGTTTTCCAGGATGCGTGTGAGTGAGGACATAAGCACGCTGAAAAGACACATCTTGATACAGTGGGGCGTTACAGATCAGGTGGAGGAACTAAGATCCACACATCATTCCTAACAAATTGTTCAAGTTCATCATGCATAGCATTGATCCAAAACTCGTCTTTTAAAGCCTCAACAACATTTTTTGGTTCAATACTAGACACAAAGCAAGAATATCTTACCTGAGAGTATGCGAAAGTCATGCACACTAACCCACTCATCTTTCGATAATCAATTTTTTCTTTTCTTCGGGTATGCATCCTTCCTTGTGCATCTCCTATGATTTGTGAAGTAGGATGGTTTTTCTGAATTCTGCTTGGTACATCATGTCCAGCATCTTGTATTTCATCTTCAAAAACATCCTGATCTTCTGTATTCTGTTCATTCATATTCAGTGTTGGACTTAGTGTTGTGCTGGGTGATTTTTCAGGTGGGACAACACTAGGGACAACACTGGAATCAGTCTGGGGAGCAACAGTATCCAACAGATCATCAATATTGTCTTCAATTGTTTTCCCCTTCAGATATGCATAATCATCAAATACCACATTAATAGATTTAATGATAGTTCTAGTTCTCAAGTTAAACACACGATAAGCTCGACTATTCAAAGCATATCCAAGAAATAAACACTTATCTCTTTTTGAATCAAACTTAGCCAACTGCATCATGTCATTCAAAACATAACATATGCATCCAAAAATATGAAAGGATTTAAGGTTAGGCCTCTTTTCCATGAGAATTTCATAGGATGTCATAGTATAACCTTTCCTTAAATACACCCTATTGGATATGTGACATGCAATATTTAAAGCCTCAGCCCAAAATCTTTTTGCAATATTTTTGGAGCTTAACATAACCCTTGTCATCTCTTGGAGGGTTCTGTTTTTTCTTTCAGCAATGTCATTTTGCTGAGGTGTCTTAGGTGCTGAATATTCATGTGATATACCTTCCTTTTCACAGAATTGATCAAACAATGAGTTTTCAAATTCCTTACCATGGTCAGTTCGAATCCTGATAACCTTCAAAGCATACATATTAGTAATCTGTTTTATTAACTTTTTGAAAGCTTCGAATGTCCCAGACTTTTCTCTTAGAAAACTTACCCATGAGTACCTTGAAAATTCATCAACACACACAAATGAATTTTTCTTGCATCCACAGCTTTCAACCTCCATGGGTCCCATTAAGTCCATGTGTAGAAGTTCAAGACATCGTGTTGTCCCACAGTGTTGTAACACTGGATGCGACACACGAGTTTGCTTACCTTTTTTACAGTCTCCACACACATATGGAACTCCAAAAGTTAGATTTAGCATTCCACGTACAGCATCATACTGGCTCAGTTTCTTCAATGCTTTGAAGTTGGCATGTCCCAACTTTTGATGCCATAAATTCAAATCATCAACCTTGGTGAATTTGCAAGCAAAATCCTCTCCAAGTTGATAACAGTTGTCCGATGATCTAGACCCTATCAAAACACACGAATTACTCTTATCAAATACTTGACATAAATTCTTATCAAATTTAACATAAATATCATCATCACAGAGTTGGCTAATGCTAATAAGATTAGCATTTAATCCTTCAACATGTAGAACATTGTGAAGCTTCGGCAGTCCCTCTACATTCAAGGTTCCTTTTCCAACAATCTTTCCATTAGCTCCTCCTCCATATGTCACTTTTCCTTTATCCCGTTCAACATAGTCAGAAAGATACTTCTTTAATCCTGTCATGTGGCGTGAACTGCCACTGTCGAAGTACCAATGACCTGCAATATTAGTTTTCAAGGAAGTATAAACGACATTACAACTAGATTTAGCTTTTGGTACCCAAACCTTTTTCTTGGAATTTTTCTTCCAGTCAGTGTTCTGGTTCAGTGTTGGCAACACTGATGGCAAAACTTGTCTGGTATTCCAGTACATATAGTCATACCTGAGTTTAAAACAGTAAGGCTTGATGTGACCTTGCTTGTGACAGTAATGACAAACAAACCTACGCTTCTTTTACTTTTTCCTCTGAACAGGAGCTTGTGTCTTCAATGGATTTGGCTTTTCCTTTGGAATTGAAATTGGAACAGTAGCAGAGTTACTGTTCTCTTTGACAAAACAGTTTTTGACGACTCCCGAACTTCAAACTTTCTATTATGAAAGCCTAGATCAGCTCTATCATCTTTTATCATCATTAGAATTGAATCCAACTTTGTCTTGCTTGAATTAAACTTTGCGAGAGTTGCATTGGCTCTTCCAAGCTCTTCTTTGACCTTGCCTAGTTCTAAATCCTTCTTGCTCAAAACAACTTCAAGTCTAGCCACTGAAGCTTTCAGTTCACTGTTCTCCTTTGTTAAAGCAGAATTTGACTTGTTCCTTAATATCCAGTCATTATACAATTTTTCATACATCTTCTGAGCATTATCCCAAGAAAGTTCTACTTCATCAGCTTCTTGAATTGAGTCTCCAGAAACATATGCATTCAGACAAAGTACCTTTTGGTCAGTGTTGTGACCAAGTGTTGTGACACCTGTGACAACACTGTGTTTCTTCTGCACCACCAAAACTGAAAGGGCATTGTGAGTCTCTTCTTCTCCTTGTTCTGTTCCTTCCTCATCTTCATCATCACTTAGGGAAGCACACATTCCTTTGCGAAGTCTGGTTGGGCACTCATTAGCATAGTGACCGAAGCCTGTGCACTCATGACACTTCACAGAATCAAACTTTTTGGAGATAGTCATTGTTTTTCATTCTTTCTGAAAGTGATTTTGACTCTTTGAAGGAATGGTATTCTGTTCTGGTCTGCAAATCCTCAATGGTTTTCCAACAGTAGGAGCATCCAAAACTTTGGGTTTCTGACCAGGTTTCTTATAATCTCTCATTCTCTTCAAATAGTTACCAAATTGTTTGGTAAGTAGAGCAATAGAATCATCTCCTAAGTCAGACTCGTTGACTCCATGTGTTAGATCAATAAAATCATTGTATGAGTCATTAGAAACTTGAAGTGCAATAGACTTACCTTTGTCCTTTTTTTAAAAATTCATCTACAACTCATAAGTTCGAAGTGAACTCATTAATTTATCTAATCCCAGAATTGATGTGTCTTTTGATTCATCAATAGCACAAATCTTCATTTGAAATATTTTCGGCAGTGATCTCAACACTTTGCTCACCAGGCGTTCGTTCGAAATAGCATCACCAAGATCAATTGCCTCATTCTCGATCTTCCTCAAGAGGCGTTCATAATCATCGATTGTCTCACTCTCTTTGAAACGACCCTAACTCTCTAATATAAATAAATATGCGGAATTTTTTTTTTTTATACTTACTAAATAATAATATGTACATACATGCCCATACATATATGCACAAAATAAATAGATTTAAAAATAAATAAACTAATTAAAAATGCAACCTTTAATAAATTAAATATCTGAGTCAAACATTTAATAAAATACTGACATAAGCAAAAATAAATAAAATTTGCATGCACTGAAAATATTTAAATAAAATATCTCATACTGTCAACCACTGAAAATAAATAAACAAATGTATAACATGCTAAAATATTCAAAACATGCATAAAGACTCAGACGACTATCACGGTCACGGGGTCACTGCATGTCCGCTCATATGTCCTCGCCGCCGGTGGGTACCACATCCTTCTCTACGTACTCACCTGCACCATACCAGTGTAGTGAGCCTAGAGGCCCAACATGCTAACATAACAAGGGTTTAAAATAATTTAAATCACTTTAATACTAATACATAACATATACATGAATGAGCATGCTTAAAAATATCATGACATAACATAACTTAAATATCATAATCATACATAATACATAAACATTGTTGAGCAAAGTATTTTCTAACATCGCATGGTTGTATCCATAATGTAACCTTAAATCATACATTAAATACTGATCAGCGTGGAAACCAACGTACGTGGCGGTGACGAATCACCTCTTAAATTGGCAGTAAACTGCCCTTCAATAGTTCACATATGGGGACGAAACCCCCTTAAATTGTCACACTACTTCAACTTCCAACATAAAATTATTTTCTTTTGCTCAACCTTAAACATTAAATCATGCATAAAAATTATTTCATGAATGCATGTACTTAAATAAAATGTGTGTCCTTCATATATATTTAATTTAATTTTTATACTAATATATAAATACTAAAATAACATTCATGCATAAAATAATTAAATATATATTTAGGACACATGCAATTTCTCATGGTTTGTGCTGAACTGCTGGCCCTAACACTCAAACCCAATTTCTTAAATTCTGGCCCATTAACATTCTATTTTGGCCCAATGGGCCCAAAAGCCCAAAGACTGGCCCAATAATTTCCATGGGCTCTAAAGCCCATAAAAATTAGTGGACTAACTTAAATAAATTTATTTAAGCCCAATAATAATTAAATTTAACCCAAATAATTAAATGGAACCCAATTAAATTTTTGGATTTAATTAGGCCCATTAAACACTTAATTATACTTAATACTAAAAAAAATAAATTACCCGAGCCCGACTTACTTAACCCGGACCCGAACCCACTAGACTTGACCCATGATTTATTGAACCCGACCGGACCCCTCAAAACCTCTAACCCGATCCCCCCTACTCGACCTTCCCTCGGCCGTGAGCAGCAGGCCTTCATGGCCTGCTGCCGGCCAGGCCGGAGCGCCACCGCCCAGACGTAGCCCACGTCTGGGCGGTCCTAACCTACCGTGGCTCAGCCTGAGCCACGGTCCCTACCTCAAACCCGAAGCCCTCTTCCATCGAACCCTAAACTGCACCCCCCTTGGACCAACATCGAACCAGCGTGCCTCAGCCCCTTTCCAGCCCAAACCAGCCGAACCACACCAACCTAGGGACCCTAAGGAACCCCCTGCAACCTCTGACCAGCAGCCATACAAGTCATGAAGCAAGAAAACGTGAGCATGGAAGAAAAACATGAACAAGGTGCATAACAACCAAAACTAAACGAATTTTCTGAAATTTCCTTGAATAATTCTAATGCATACACACGCACACTATTAACCACTGATATGACACAAAAATTTGAGAAAGAAACATGTCTTGCACCGTTAAAGGAAGAGATAGGAGCGTGTAGAACGAATCCGGGACGACGGGACGACGAGCAACCTTGAAACTTCGAAGAAAAATCGGCTATGGAGCCTTGGAGATTTCTGATCGATGAAGAAGATGAAGGAGAGGGGGAGATGTCGGCTGAGGGCTTGTAGGCGTGAGGGTTGGGTAGGTTTAGGGTAAGGTTTTAATTTAAAAATAGGTTTTTAGGATAATAAAATATTAATAGGGATTTTTAATTATGAAATATATAACTTAAAAACTCTAACTAATAATTAAAATCTGATAATTAATTAAAAAATCCCGAAATAAATAATTAAGGGAATTTTAAAGATAATAAAAAGTCATTATTTTGGATTATTTTGAATAAAAACGGACTCCTAAAATTATATAAAATTAAATACTAAAAATATTGAGGAAATAAAACTCAAAATAATATTTTTGGGCTCTTAAAAGGCTCATGAAATAAATTGGATAGAAAGTTGTCATCTCGTCCGTCCATGGTCCCGTCTACGCGATAAAATAATTTAAATACTAAAAATCATAAAATCACCAATTATGGGTTAAATGCTTAAAAATAAATTAAATCATGCACAAATAATTCACATAATTATTTAACCCATTATCTAAAATTTTAAATAAATAAATTTCCTAATTATGCATGTGAATTTACGTATTTAAAAATACCGGGTGTTACAATTCTCCCCCCCCTTAAATTGGATTTCGTCCTCGAAATTAAAGTACTTACCCGAACAACTCCGGGTAGTGAGTCCTCATATCTGCCTCGGTGTCCCAAGTAGCTTCCTCCTCCGAGTGATTCAGCCACTGGACTCTGACCATCGGTATAACCCGTGTCCTCAATCTGCGCTCCTCCCTAGCCAAGATCCGTATAGGCCTCTCCTCAAATGCTAACTCCGGTGTCAACTGAAGAGGCTCAAAATCCAACACATGTGACGGGTTCGAGATGTATCTCCGAAGCATGGATACATGGAATACATTGTGCATTGCCGCTAGCCCTGGTGGTAGAGCTAAACGGTAGGCCAACGTGCCAACTCTCTCCAAGATCTCGAATGGCCCTATATATCTCGGATTAAGCTTGCCTCTCCGGCCAAATCGCACTACTCCCTTCATAGGTGACACCTTCAGGAATACATGATCACCTACAGCGAACTCCAAATCTCGTCGTCGAGTATCTGCATAACTCTTCTGACGACTCTGAGCAGTCCTCATGCGATCCCGAATCTGTGTCACAATATCCGCTGTCTGCTGCACAATCTCAGGTCCAAGTAAAATCCTCTCACCGACCTCATCCCAATGCACAGGAGATCTGCACCTCCTCCCGTACAATGCTGCATAAGGAGCCATACCTATAGACGACTGAAAACTGTTGTTATAGGTAAACTCCACTAATGGCAGTCTAGTCTCCCACGAGCCCTGAAAGTCGATGACACAAGCTCTCAGTAGATCCTCGAGAACCTGGATCACTCTCTCAGACTGACCATCTGTCTGGGGATGGAACGCTGTACTGAACAAAAGTCTAGTCCCCAATGCAGTGTGCAAACTCCTCCAAAATGCAGACGTAAATCTCGGATCTCTGTCTGATACTATCGACACTGGTATGCCATGCAGTCTAACAATCTCCTTGATGTAAAGCTCTGCATACTGTGTCAACGAGTAAGTAGTACTCACCGATAAGAAATGAGCTGACTTGGTGAGTCTATCCACGATCACCCAAATAGCTGTGCAACCTCTGGCACTCCTCGGTAAGCCAACTACAAAGTCCATCGTAATATTCTCTCATTTCCATTCCGGAATAGGAAGAGGTCTAAGAAGTCCTGCTGGACGCTGATGCTCAGTCTTGACCTGCTGACAAGTCAAGCACTCTGACACAACTCTCCCTATATCTCTCTTCATCCCGGGCCACCAATACAATAGTTGCAAATCTCGATACATCTTCGTACTTCCGGGGTGAATGGAGTACGGAGATGTTTGAGCCTCTGCTAAGATCTCAGCTCTCAACTGATCGACGTTCGGTACCCACATCCTACCACGGTACTGAACAATGTCATCCACAACTGTATACAGAAGATTACCCTTGGCCTCATCTCTCTGTCTCCATCGCTGCAACTCCTCATCAGTAGACTGTCCATCCCTGATCCAATCTCGCAGAACTGGCTGCACCGTCAACACTGACAAGCTCGGTGCATGACCACTCGAGTAAAACTCCAAATCAAACCTCTGAATCTCCCTCTGCAGTGATAGCTGCACTGACAAACACTATACCACTGACGACTTCCGACTCAAAGCATCGGCCACTACATTAGCTTTACCTGGATGGTAGCTAATGTCACAGTCGTAATCCTTCACCAACTCCAACCATCTCCGTTGCCTCATGTTCAACTCCTTCTGAGTGAAGAAGTACTTGAAGCTCTTATGATCAGTGAAAATCTTGCACTTCTCGCCATACAGATAGTGCCTCCAGATTTTCAAAGCGAAAACCACTGCCGCTAACTCCAAGTCATGTTTCGGGTAGTTCTGCTCATGAATCTTCAACTGCCTCGACGCATAAGCAATAACCTTACCACACTGCATAAGTACTGCGCCTAAACCTAGCTTAGACGCATCGGTGTACACCACTAACTCCTCGTGTGGTACTGTCATCGCTAAAACCGGTGCAGTAGTGAGTGCTTCCTTCAGCTGATCGAAGCTCCTCTGACAGTCTGAACTCCAAATAAACTTCGCGTTCTTCTTGGTTAAGGAAGTCAAGGGTACTGCAATAGAGGAAAAACCCTTGATGAACTTCCTATAGTATACTGACAAACCCAAGAAACTGCGAATCTCTGAAGCATTCTTCGGAATACCCCATTTCTGCACTGCCTCAACCTTCGACTGATCCACTGCAATCCCATCTCTCGAAATAATGTGGCCAAGAAATGCCACCTACTCGAGCCAAAACTCGCACTTGCTGAACTTGGCATACAAACGATGCTCCCTCAAAGTCTGCAAGGCTGTCTGTAGATGCTGCCTATGCTCCTCAACGCTCCTATAGTAGATCAAGATATCATCAATGAAGACTATGATGAACTGATCAAGATACGGCTGAAATGCTCGGTTCATGAGATCCATGAAAACCGCTGGAGCATTGGTCATCCCAAATGGCATCACTAAGAACTCGTAATGCCCATAACGTGTCCGGAAAGCAGTCTTGGACACATCTGCCTCTCTAACTCGCAGCTGATGGTAACCAGATCGCAGGTCGATCTTGGAGAACACCAAAGCTCCCTGCAACTGATCAAATAAGTCCTCTATCCTCGGCAGTTGGTACTTATTCTTCACTGTGACCCTATTGAGCTCTCGATAATCGATGCACAGTCTCATACTGCCATCCTTCTTCTTCACAAATAACACTGGAGCTCCCCATGGAGAAAAGCTAGGACGAACAAAGCCTTTCTCTAATAATTCCTGTATCTGCTCCTTCAACTCTTTCATCTCGGTAGGAGCAAGTCTGTATGGTGCCTTAGAGATAGGCACGGCGTCTGGCACTAAGTCGATGCTGAACTCCACATCTCTCACTGGTGGAATTCCTGCAACATCCTCCGGGAAGACGTCCGAAAAGTCACGAACCACCTCTATCTCTGATAATGATCTGCTAGGTGATTCTGTGGCCGTGACAATACTTGCTAGAAAACCTTGGCAACCCCGTTTCAACAAATTTCTCGCCTGAATAAGAGATATCACCTGAGGAATATCACTGCTCTAAGATGCATGAAAAGTAAACGGGTCGCCTCCCGGCGGTTTCACTGACACTGTCCTCCGACGAAAATCAATCGAAGCTCCATTGACTGTCAACCAGTCCATACCCAATATCAAATAAAATCCACTCAATGGCAAAACCACCACATCTGCGCGAATGGAGTGCCCCTGAAGCTCCAACTCCAGTTCTCGAATGACACTAGAGGTAGAAATAATCTGTCCTGACGGCATAGTGATATCATAACCACTGTCAACAATCTCGGGTGTGATGCCTATCCGTCTGATAAACTCCAGGGAGATAAACGAATGCGTAGCCCCTGAATCTAGCAATGCAAACGTGGAGTTGCCTCCAACTAAACTTTCCCCAAAGAGTCGCTAAAACCCTTAATTCTAATCACAAGTAAAACATGCTTCTTATTCTAACATGAAAATAGATCATCCAAATAACAACAATTCCACAGAAAACAAATTTTTTAACCAATAGAAGAAATTATAAAATACTAGAGGTAAGATATACCAGTGATCAAGGAGGTGTCTGGATCTGCCTCCTCTGCCTGCATGACGAACACTCTACCAGCGGTGTTCTTCTTCCTCGGGCAGTTAGCTATCTGATGCCCTGGCTCCCTACAGTGGAAACAAACTCCTGCTCCCAACAGACAAGGTCCCGAATGCATCTTCTGACACTTCGAGCAAGTAGGAAAACCTATAGCATTAGGGGCCCCGCCCCTCAACTGCTGTGGCCTCTGCTGTTGTGGCCTCTGCTGCGGATTCGAGCCCTTAGACGGCCCAGTAAACTGCTTCTTCGCAGGAGGCTGCGAAGATGGTCGCCGATACCCCGACTGAATCTGTCTCTTCCCCTGCTGCTCTCGCTGTATCTCTCTCCTACCCTCCTCTGACCTCAGTGCTCTACTAACTGCCGCCTCATATGTAGCGGCATCCATCATACGTACGTCGTGCTTGATATCCGCTCTCAGTCCCTCCACAAACTGTCTCATCTTCTCCGGTGGGCTGTCTGAAATCAGAGGCACAAAATGACAGCCCCTCTCGAACTGGCTCACATACTCAACCACTGTCCTGTCCCCCTGCCGGAGACTCATAAACTCACGGATCATGCGACTCCTCACATCCTCCGTGAAATACTTGGCGTAGAAGATACGCCTAAACTCTGCCCAAGACAGTGTAGGAAGGTGTACTCCCCTGGCAGCACCCTTCCACCAAAGAGCTGCGTCTCCCCTCAACATATACGTCGCACAGTTCACCCTGTCCGCATTTGTGATCCCCATATATTCAAAGATGGACTCCAAAGAACGAATCCACCCCTCAGCCACCAAAGGATCGGTGGTACCAACGAACTCCTTCGGCCCCTTCTTCTGGAACCGCTCAGCTACGTCCTCCTCATGGGACATTCTAGGACATGAAGCCTGCTGCTCTAACAGAGCAGTAACCCCTGCCATCAAAGTAGCATTGGCCTGCTCCAATGCTGCAAGTGGATTCTGCGGAGGTGGAGGTGGAGGTGGAGGTGGAGGTGTAGGTGTAGGTGTAGATTCCCCACGTCTGTTCATCGGTCTGGGAGGCATTCTGCACCATCACATATTTCTTTACGTAAATCGCCATGCATAACTAAGTGTTTTAACATTAATGCTAACTTAAATTCTTAAAAGTAAATCATGTTATAAACACTTAAAACTTACAAACCGGTAGCGTGGATTTCTGAGCTCGCATAGCAGTAATGACCCCTCCAAGGACCGTGCTTTGATACCAAGTGAAACGACCCTAACTCTCTAATATAAATAAATATGCGGAAATTTTTTTTTTTATATACTTACTAAATAATAATATGTACATACATGCCCATACATATATGCACAGAATAAATAGATTTAAAAATAAATAAACTAAGTAAAAATGCAACCTTTAATAAATTAAATATCTGAGTCAAACATTTAATAAAATACTGACATAAGCAAAAATAAATAAAATTTGCATGCACTGAAAATATTTAAATAAAATATCCCATACTGTCAACCACTGAAAATAAATAAATAAATGTATAACATGCTAAAATATTCAAAACATGCATAAAGACTCAGACGACTATCACGGTCACGGGGTCACTGCATGTTCGCTCATATGTCCTCGCCGTCGGTGGGTACCATATCCTCCTCTACGTACTCACCTGCACCATACCAGTGTAGTGAGCCTAGAGGCCCAACATGCTAACATAACAAGGGTTTAAAATAATTTAAATCACTTTAATACTAATACATAACATATACATGAATGAGCATGCTTAAAAATATCATGACATAACATAACTTAAATTAAATAATCATACATAATACATAAACATTGTTGAGCAAAGTATTTTCTAACATCGCATGGTTGTATCCATAATGTAACCTTAAATCATACATTAAATACTGATCAGCGTGGAAACCAACGTACGTGGCGGTGACGAATCACCTCTTAAATTGGCAGTAAACTGCCCTTCAATAGTTCACATATGGGGACGAATCCCCCTTAAATTGTCACACTACTTCAACTTCCAACATAAAATTATTTTCTTTTGCTCAACCTTAAACATTAAATCATGCATAAAAATTATTTCATGAATGCATGTACTTAAATAAAATGTGTGTCCTTCATATATATTTAATTTAATTTTTATACTAACATATAAATACTAAAATAACATTCATGCATAAAATAATTAAATATATATTTAGGACACATGCAATTTCTCATGGTTTGTGCTGAAATGCTGGCCCTAACACTCAAACCCAATTTCAGAAATTCTTGCCCATTAACATTCTATTCTGGCCCAATAGGCCCAAAAGCCCAAAGACTGGCCCAATAATTTTCATGGGCTCTAAAGCCCATAAAAATTAGTGAACTAACTTAAATAAATTTATTTAAGCCCAATAATAATTAAATTTAACCCAAATAATTAAATGAAACCCAATTAAATTTTTGGATTTAATTAGGCCCATTAAACACTTAATTATACTTAATACTAAAAAAAATAAATTACCCGAGCCCGACTCACTTAACCCGGACCCGGACCCACTAGACTTGACCCATGATTTATTGAACCCGACCCGGACCCCTCAAAACCTCTAACCCGATCCCCCCTACCCGACCTCCCTTCGGCCGTGAGCAGCAGGCCTTCATGGCCTGCTGCCGGCCAGCTCCGGCCACCTCTGGTCGGAGCGCCGCCGCCCAGACGTAGCCCACGTCTGGGCGGTCCTAACCTACCATGGCTCAGCCCGAGCCACGGTCCCTACCTCAAACCCGAAGCCCTCTTCCATCGAACCCTAAACTACACCCCCCTTGGACCAACATCGAACCAGCGTGCCTCAGCCCCTTTCCAGCCCAAACCAGCCGAACCACACCAACCTAGGGACCCTAAGAAACCCCCTGCAACCTCTGACCAGCAGCCATACAAGTCATGAAGCAAGAAAACGTGAGCATGGAAGAAAAACATGAACAAGGTGCATAACAACCAAAACTAAACGAATTTTCTGAAATTTCCTTGAATAATTCTAATGCATACACACGCACACTATTAACCACTGATATGACACGAAAATTTGAGAAAGAAACATGTCTTGCACCGTTAAAGGAAGAGATAGGAGCGTGTAGAACGACGACGGGACGACGAGCAACCTTGAAACTTCGAAGAAAAATCGGCTATGGAGCCTTGGAGATTTCTGATCGATGAAGAAGATGAAGGAGAGGGGGAGATGACGGCTGAGGGCTTGGAGGCGTAAGGGTTGGGTAGGTTTAGGGTAAGGTTTTAATTTAAAAATAGGTTTTTAGGATAATAAAATATTAATAGGGATTTTTAATTATGAAATATATAACTTAAAAACTCTAACTAATAATTAAAATCTGATAATTAATTTAAAAATACCGAAATAAATAATTAAGGGAATTTTAAAGATAATAAAAGTCATTATTTTGGCTTATTTTGAATAAAAACGGACTCCTAAAATTATATAAAATTAAATACTAAAAATATTGAGGAAATAAAACTCAAAATAATATTTTTGGGCTCTTAAAAGGCTCATGAAATAAATTGGATAGAAAGTTGTCATCTCGTCCGTCCACGGTCCCGTCTACGCGATAAAATAATTTAAATACTAAAAATCATAAAATCACCAATTATGGGTTAAATGCTTAAAAATAAATTAAATCATGCACAAATAATTCACATAATTATTTAACCCATTATCTAAAATTTTAAATAAATAAATTTCCTAATTATTCATGCGAATTTACGTATTTAAAAATACCGGGTGTTACACTCTTCCATTCTCAGATTTTCAAATTGAGTAGTGAGAATCCTTCTTTTGGTTCGATGCACACTTTCGGATCCTTCACAGTGCATTTAAAGTTTTTTCCAAGCCTGTTTAGCACATACACAGTTAGTGACTAGTGAAATTATATTAGAATCAAGAGAAGTAAATATAGCATTAAAGGTTTTGTTCATATTCGAAGCAGCAGTTTCATCGGCATTCCATTCCGTTTCTGGTTTGAGGAAAAAATCTCCTTCTCCATCAGTTCTCCTTGGTGGATTCCATCCTTGTAGCACACGCTGCCATGTCTTTTCATCAATCGATTTGATGTAGACACGCATCCTAACTTTTCAGATAGCATAGTTGGATCCATCCAAGATTGGAGGACGTTGAGCAGTTTCTGAATAAGGTATCTCCATTGTGATATCATGTCAAACACAAAAACAGAATCACACTTAGTATCGTCAAGTGAATGTCTCTGACGCCACTTGTAAGGTTTGGACAGTCTGAAATCACAGAAATACTAGAAATACATATTCGAGAGTGTGTATCTTTCAGTGTTGTCAACACTTTCTGAACAGCACTTCACTCGTGTGTTCTTCAGTGTTTCCAACACTACTCGACAACACAATGTAGCAGTAATATCTTTTCAGAAATTCTTCAATGATCGATCTTCAATACTCTAGAATTTCTGCAGTACTTTCTCTATGTATTTTGCTCTCTACGTTTCACTCTCTTGATCTCTCTATCTCGTTGTACCTTCTGATCGGTCCAAGCACTCCTATAAATAGATCTTCAATATGTTTTCATAAATAAGAACCTACAAAGCATGGAAACAATATATCATCAGAATCAAATATTTCGAATCAAGATATAACTGATATTACCAATTTTGAAACTTGTTCTAAGAAAGACAAAACTATAAATATGGAAATTGAATGCAATAAGGAAATAATTTAAAAGATATGTGCACGACATGTTCTTTCAATTTCATAGCGTTGAAATATTAATTTAGCATACTTTGAAAGAGCATATTGATAAATCAGGGGAGTCTAATTGTCAAAAGCATGTATTGATTGTTGAAGAGAATAATTATCAAATTCAATCAAGGGGACGGTGTCCCAACATATTTGTTAAAAATTTGAATCCAGGGCCTTTGAGTATTTGTTTACTAGTGTTAATTGATCTTGCATTTCACACATTACTTATTTGCTAGTAATTTGGTCGAACAATTCTCACGATTCGTCGAAGTTTGTTAAGTAGAGTAGAAAATTGTGCAATACAGTATTTATGAATGATACTCGTATTCATATATACATTATATATATATATTATAACTTGATTTGTACACTTACGATTATTTCAAACGTACTAAAGATATATTTATTTTCTCTGATTTCACAGTGCAAGAAAAACTCGATCATATACCCCAAAATCAAAATAAAGTAACCACGATTAAGAGTCATTTTTTTCTCTCTCGGGATTTGTGTGGTATTAAGTCATTAGAACTAATGCTGCATAAATTAGTAACTATAATGCCAAATGTTAAATATTAATAATCTGCTTTAATTAGTCATAGATTAATTATTATTATATAAAATAATGGTGTATTGACGAGTGTAATTGTTACAGGAATAAATTGATCTTAAAAGTTTATGACAATAATTACAATTAAATAATAATTGGGTGAGGTTACACTCAGTAGATACAAACAAAGAATTAATCAGAAGGCACTCAACTAATTAATGTGTCTTGGACGACCTTTTCCCGCAATGCATTAATCGAAGAATTGAATGGACTAATTTTTTTTTTTTTTAGGGAAGATGTAAGTTTACTTATTTTGTGTTTTGATTTTTAAATATTTAATTTTGAGTTTTGACCCTATAAGTTCAATTATGTTTTGGTTTTTAGTTATTTTTTATGGAGTATTGACACGGCATCATAAAATGCTGATGAGGTAGTTAAAATATTTACATGACACTGAGAAATAGTGATGTGTCTGACGTAACGTCAGGACTCAAAAGAGAAATGACTAAAGCCAAAGCCTAACATAATTTAAAGGATCAAAACTCAAAATTAAATACTTAAAAAATCATAATACAAAATGAGCAAACTTACGTGATTGTTTTGGCTATTATTATTATTTTTTTTTTGAGAAGATTGAATGGACTAATTGCAAGTGTTCGTACATTTTTTTTTCCATAACAATGTCTAATATTCCAACCAATATATAATACAAATTTATCCATTTGAATTGAGTGAAAAGAAATGTGGTATATGCGAAGAATTTGGGAGCAAAATCAAGAAATTTATATTGTGATGCAAAATCATTTACTGACTTTTTTTGGGTGGAAAATTGCATAAACATCCACGTGTAACTTTAAATTAAATAGCTAAAGCCCTACATTAAAAACGGATGAACTAAAATCCCATGTTTTTTTTTATAAAAAAAAGTTATATCTGAAATACGTACCAAATAAAATATACGTAATTAAAAAAATCTTAATAAACCCAATTATAAATAGTTTGTTTGTTAATTTTTTTTAACATAGAAAATTTCATGAGGTTTAGTTTACTGATTTTAATTTCACGAAGACACATTTATAATTAATGTAATTAAAATGACACAATATGGGTCCATCTTATATTTTTCATGAAATCAGAATTTGGAACATAGAAAAATTCCGAAGATAACAACGTCGCAATCTCGGCCTTTAATGGAGATAATTAATTAGCGTCGCTATCGAACATACGTGATCCCATGCATCACTACTTTGTGTTAATATAATTAAATTTTGATGCATAAAATAATGCATAAATCTTATTCACCTTTTATTTTAAAAAGGCGATCCATTTATTTTTTAGAATTATATGAAGGGCATGCAGCCAAATGTCATGCGTACGCAAATATTAACTATTTTTTTTTTCGGTTAGGCCCCTCCCCTCCTTGATCAGCTTATGTGGCTCTAACAATAAGATAACCTTTTTTTTATTCAGCTCTTGTTCATCCATTTTTTTAAAAATAAAAATAAAAATTTAAGCTCTTCAAAATTTTATCGTCGAGCATAATTATTCTAGCTAGGATGAACATAATGTTTAACTATAGAAATCATTAAAAGACAGACGATAGGAGATTAATTTATGCACGAGAGATCGATTATAAGCTACCTTTAATTAGAGAAATATTCCTCTTATAAACTTATACTTAACCACGTCTTGAATGGGTGGACTCCAAAATTTCTAAAAAAACGAACGGTTAATATTGCATGTGATGCTCCTATAATATCATATGAGAAGAATCGAAGAGTTAAAATGATTTATAATGATTTGCAATTGAGTTCTATAGAAATTTGCACTACAGAATAATTAGTTTTTAAGACCGTTTTTTTAAGAGCGGTTTTAAAAATGGTTTAATACACTTATATTATTAAAGCAGTTAAAAAACCGCTCTAACAACATTAATATTCAAGAGCGGTTTTGAAACCGGTCTACAATATTTGCATTAGCAGCGGTTTACAACCGCTCGTAAAACGTGAACTCTTGTTTGACATCCCCTCCATAACTACTGCGTCTGCTCATGTGAAATTTGATCTATTTTACATCAATTCAATTAAATTAATGTGCCTGCACTCATAATTGTACTATTTTTATTATTTTGACCATTATGCACTCATAAACCCCCTACATTATTAATTGAAGAAATTATGGTCAATATATATTCGCATGGTTTGTTTTGTTTTAATTTACTTAATAAATAAGAAATAATTAATATTTTAAATATATACATATAATTATATATAAAGATTCTATTTCATAACTCGCGCCTTAAACTTCACACTCGCGCCCAAACATGCTTTCTCCGAAGGGCTCGCTCCCAGAACTTCACACTCGCGCCGAAAATTGCCGTGTTTGGAGGTACTTTGTAGCTTTCAGTTCATCCGATTATAGTCGTAAATGCTCTTGATTTTTGCAGCTTTCAATTCACACTGGCGCCCAAAATTGCTTTCAGAAACTCGTTGATTTTGTTCTTTGTGCTCTGATTTTCAGAAACTCGTTGATTTTCAGAAATTTGTGAATCCGAACATCAGAAACTTGATTTTTGGAGGTATTTTGTGGCTATTTCAATTGATCCGATTATAGTCGTAATTGCTTTCTATATATTTTGTTCTTTGTGCTCCGATTTTCATAAACTTGTTGATTTCAGAAATTTGTGAATCGGATTGTCAGAAATTTGTGATTTATTTAATTAAAGTGCACATTTCTCCTACTTCACATTCTCGATTTGGTTTGAACGCCTTCGGAGTACACTTCAGATTATGGACTTTGTTCCTTCGAAAGCTGATACTTCGCTATTTGTTTTGTCTGTGTTCGAAGAGAGCGATCTGTATGAATCTGATTGCTTGATTTTGTGCTCCGACTATTAAAATGATGATATATAGAAATTAGTTGATATAAAGAGTCTTAGAGACCCATTGTGTAGTTGTGCAAATACATGTCTAGGCCTAAGGCGTGACGGTTATGCATAAACAATTAATCTAGCTATCTTTATGTTATATGTTGCATATAGGTATTTCATCATGTCCATGATGAGGATAGAATTACCCGCCTAGAGCCTAGATGTATGAGAAGAAAGGGAAACTAATAATAGTAAAAACAGGTAAACTTTCTTATGTTTGTTTGCATGACTTCAAGATTAATTTAATTGGGAGTTTCATTTGATCGCTATTCTTCTCTATAGACTATATATATATATATAGTTTTGTTATGTTGTTCAATAACTATGCTTAACTCTGTGTCCATCATGTACAAGTCAACTCACTTATTGTACTGGTCAACTCACTTATTGTACATGATGGACACAGAGTTGGACATAGTTGTTGGACAACATAATAAAACTCTCTATATATAAGCCTTCAGTAGCAGAGTTAATTTAAAGATTATTTTTTAACAAAAGAAAAATAATAATATTAATGAAAACCATATTTAAATAAGCTTAGCTTTTTCTTCCTTTTTTTTTCTTTTGGATTTGAGATGTTTGGAAAAAATGAAAAAAACAAACAAACAAATTAAGAATTTTTTTAGTCTATCAAAATTCCTTTGACACAACAGTTTTATCGCCAAGTGCTTGGCTTTTTCTTCCTATTTCAAAGTTTTCGATTTATGGACTAAATATACACTAATTTATATTTTACAACTTCAATGTCATGAAGTTAGTAAATATATATAATATATCATTAATGAATCCAGCTCAAATTCATAAGGGAGTTGATATTTGCACTTCATTTTATATATGTTATTTGCACTCCACTTGTGAGTAAATTGAACATATATTTTACACATGAAGTGGAGTGTAGATAACACAAAATGGCCAGAGTGTAAATATCAACTCCCAATTCACAATGTATTTCTATATATTGAAAAAAATAATAATAACTATAGTATACGCATGGTTTCAATGTTATATATAACTTGAATACTTTTATTGTTTTTAACTTAATTTTTATGATTATTGATATTATTATATTAATGATGTATTACGTTGAGCACACTCATCACAAAGTACCCTTAAACAAATAGTAACATTTGAAGCACATCATATGGGAATTGCAGGATAAGGTGGACCAACAAAAATAATTGAGCTAGGGAGATTCGATTTGGGGGGTCAAATTAATTATATATATATTTTAAGGACATGATAAAATTTATATTTTAAAAAATGTAATTTGAATTTTATTTCTATTAATTAGTGAGGGGTCGATCACCCCTAGGAGAATAATTATAATTATGGTGATAAGATTATGGATAACAAGGAAATAGACTTCATGCAATCCAAGCAAGCAATTAGCACTAAATTATATTTCAATTGTAAAGATTGAATGGGGGTCTCCAAAGGTCTTATCGCATAAAGTATAGCAAATACATATGCCAAAATTAATAATAATACCTAAAATTTGAAATCGAGTTATATTAGAATCCTATATTAATAATTAGATTTGTGGCAACGCGCTAGCTAGCTTGGGATATTGTGAGTCTGTGACAAGCAGGCTAACCCAATTAAGTTGTTCTATTCACTAATTAATCATATATCATATATATATATGGATTAATATAAAGATTATTCAGATATATTAAACTTATATTTTACAATAATTCGATACGATATAATTTTGTATATATTTACACAAAATTATATCGAATTATTGTATGTATATATATATGTATTATACAAGTTGGATGCAAGCTCCAAAAGTAGAGTGACAGGTTCAGATGCTAACATGCATTGCCACTTGCAAATAATTGAATCAAATTCGTCTACCAAGCCATCCACACCAAGCGCCCACGTTACTTTTGTTTCTAATTATTAATGATTTATTCTTTTAAATTTGTCATATATTTGTATTTTATTAAAAAAAATAAAATTTTAAATTTTTTTTAAAAAATAATAATTTGGAGTAGGCAAATAAATTGTTTAACAATAAGGTCTCGTGACGAGAATGTAAGAAATTTAGAACCGTGATTATTTGTGTGGGTATTCTATTTTAACTTAAAGCTATATATTAATTATTTCATGATTTTTTTAAAAGAAAAAAACTCCATAAATAGTCGGCCAATCTCATCACTCTTTAAATTATAACAAAATATATAATATTCGTAATATATGGAATATACTCGATCAAATTATATGGATAAAATTAACATTTGGACCCATAAGTGTAATTATATAAGAGTAAGTATCTTTGTGTTAGCATCGTCCTCAAGCAGATCTCGTTTTCGTGGACTTAATTAATTTGCTTAATTAGGCAATTAAGTAATGTTATACTTATGAGAAGCCAATTAAGTCTTCAGAGAAATCAAAGGTTCTCACAAGTAGCTACTAGAGGTTCTTGAAAGTCATTATATTTGATGACACGATATTATTAATTATAACCATATATGGTCTGTATGGATTATGGAGAAAACAACAGAAATTATTAACTAAACAAGATACAATTTGGTCTTTGTTAGTTGTTGGAACGTCTTTTAACTTCCAGATCGATCGATCTTATTTACCTCGATGACATTAATAAATTTAAATTAATTGCATGATCACAGGTTTAATTATACATTTCCAAATTAATCTGCATGTATCTCGCCCATGGTACGATAAATATTAATTAAATTAACTTGCCATACGTACGTGCATGCAAATTATATGTCGCCTATGCATGCAAACTAACGATATAAGTTTTCAAATATATATGTGTATATATATATATATTTATTAATGTAAATATTTGATTTTTTTATTGGGAGATATATATTGTCTTGTGTGGGTCAGATTGATCTTCTTAGGCTAATTATAGCATGGAACGTGGCTCTTGTTGGATACCAGAAACTCCATAATTGATATCTGATCGATACACATTGTTTCATTTGTCGTTCCAAAATGTTCACAACCATCAAAGACTCGTGACAACAAAGTAATGATATTTTAGTGTTTTCCTTTTTTCAAAAAAAAAATAAAATAAAAATAAAATTCGATACACTGTCGTAACTCGTAACAAAATTAATTATTGTCCGTAGAAGAATCGTTAATCATATAGATACTATAGATATTTCATTGCAGACTACCCATCAGACTATCTGCGAAATGGACCAGCAGATATTTAAGTGAATGCGTGTATCAAAAGTGAATGCTTATTTAATTGTCAAAAAAAAAAAGTGAATGCTTATTTAAGTAATGTGAGAAGAATTCCATACAACACAACTATATTGGTTTTTTGTACACATTAGTAAGGCTGGTAGTTACAAGTTATCACAGAAAAAACAGTAAGTTTTAACTGGTAAAGACAGTTTCAGTACCAGATCGATGATATGGTAGGCGTTTGTCGGGTACCTCATCTTCAGCTCGTTTGTCTTCGAACCATTTCACCACTCGTTTCCGAGGCAGATTTGTCAAATACACAATGCTGCTGATCATCGTATTCTACATAGCGAGCAAAAAGGTCCATCATTACTTTATCACAAAGAACTACAATGTAAACATGATACATTGGCTCCGACTACTTACCTGGAGAGTTGGCCTATGCTACGTTAGATGCATAAAACATGCATGAGTACCTACAACTAGAGATTTTCTCTTGATGTAAAGTTGGCTAAACCTTAAATATGACTCAACAAACGTGCATATTCACAAATATGATCCCACATAATCCACTCTACCGCCGCCCCTGGTTCCTCCTCTACCCCTTGTAATTCTATCCTAAATCTCATTTATAGATGCTCTGATCATCCTTATAGATGCTATCCTAAAACTCTATAGCTCACACAAACACTGAGTTTCTAATTCTATCCTAAATCTCATTTATAGATGCTCTGATCATCATTATGACATTAATTTCAATTCATTCTGCATCATATTTCCTGAGGCGTCTTGCACGCTTCATCATTCTTTTATTAATAACTTCAGTAAATGTAAATCATAGCATCAGTGTATTAGGTTATTTGACTTACAGTTGGGCGCTTTGTTCGTCTATAGACTAGCTCCAGAGTTTCTATCTGCACTTTCTTCAGTCTTTTTCGGGCAGACCAGTTGTTTCGGATTTCATGAATTGGTAACTTCACCTCAGCTTTAGGCTTCGTAGTTTGTGGTGTCTGCTTCAAGGGAGGAGTTTCCTCGATTTCCTCCTCAAGTTCCATGCTTGTAGGAACAGGTTTATCAGGCAAAGCCGCACTCAGCATTACAAGATTTGGAGGGGGGTCACGAAGTAATTTAAGGACAACAGCTCTATCAAGACATAGATCAGCAGAAAGATTTTTTATCTGCAATCGAAGTCCATAGTTATATAAAACGATAAAATTCCAATGCCAAAATTTTTTATTCTAGTACGACTGATTTAAGAGAACCTAAAACTATCCACATTTTCTGAAAATCATTGCGAAACAAATACACATCCGTGTCCACAAATTCAGCAGAGAAAAGTGGACAGCTACAGTCAAAATATGAGAAAAACCAAGAACAAAACCTCCACAAACTGCCCGTATTCAACTAGCATAGAAAAGTGCTTCTTTTTTTTTTTTTTCTGGTAAGAAGAGCAACTAAAAGGGCCGGTCCATCACTTCGACAAGTTCTCCAGCTATATAGATTACTCTTAGCTAATAATAATTAATGCATTTAGAACAAAACAAGAACCATTCTATAAACTTTATGACAACGTACTAAGAACTAGTGACATGATGCGAGCAAGACTGGGACTTACACTACTCTTCCGCCGACCAGCTTTCAGAGCATAGGCCAATCTTCGGGATTGCCAATTCTTGAGCTTTATCGGGATTTCCTCCTCTTCATCATCCGCTTCCTCATCATCCATATTATCAGATTCTTCTTTGATATCTTCAATATCGTTGTCTCCGTAGGCCATGGAGCCTAATTCCCCAAGAAGCTCATCTTCCTCGAGAGCCTCGGCTAGTTCATGCTCAAGTTTTGCAAGTTCTTCCTCACTTAAAAAGTCATCCTCACCATCCTCATCAATCAAACCATCCTTTTTCAAATCTTCTTCGAGCTGACTAAATAGTGCCTCGAAAGCATCCTCATCTATATCATCATCTTCTTCCAGATTTTTATGACTCAAAGTTTTCTGCATACAGCACAAAGCTTCATAAACCAGTTGCCCTTCAACTTTTAAGATTTTTTTCCCCGAATGTGAAAAAAATGCACAAAACGTATATCAGCACCTTGTGTATTTCCTTAGCAGGTGTGGGAGTGATGGCGTTTTTTCTCCGGCGGCTGGAGTAAACAATGACGGTGCCGTGTGAAGAAGGAGACTGATTAAATCGGATGTTTTTGGGATGACCCAAAAAGATGAACTTTTTGTGGGAACTACTACCAGGGATTGCAATGGGTATCCCAAGAGTCGTCGCCGCCATTTTGCTTCTCTATAGTCACAAGATTATCCTGCTTCCTTTTAATATCTAACAAATAATCTGCGGCAAGCAAGGCTACAACTACTCACACACGCATTTGGGAACATCTAAAAGTTGTTTCAAGATTTACAAAGTACTTCAACGAATTTACTATATATATTCATTTTATAAGACACAAATTTAGTATTTTCAAACTCCACAAAATACTCATGTCTCAATTATGCTCTGGTAACATCGCCCCAAGCTAGAGGCCCTATCTTAGATGTCTTTGGCCGTCTACGTTAAAAATGGGCACCCTCAAACTACAAGATACACTCACATTTGCATAGACTCGCTTCATGTTTGATTAGGATAACTACTCTTGAATTCAGCTAATACAGATATCTGCATCTATTTGATGGACTATTAGAAAAAACACAATAATCAAGATTGACTAATTTTCTTGATTAGTTACAAGATACGTATGCTCTACAAATTTGAATCAATAAGCTCATAGTGTCCCAAACAATATATAATCTATATTATATTAATCTATGCTCTGAAATTACAAATTTTTGGTTACATATCTGTCTGCCAATTTTTTTTAAAAAAAATCAAACCATTTCAATCATTTTACAGCCAAATTAAATAATTTATAAACAAATTTTTCATCTTTATCTCACATCTAACAGACTAACCATAAACTTACGAATTCAACCTTTAAGAATTAATTAGCATGCTCATGGATAACAATGGCAGGTCAACTAATCCAGAAATGTGAAAAGTCACAAATAATAACGGAAACACTGAGTTTCAAATAAGAAGAATAAAGAAAAGAAAGCCTCATACAGACGCTGGGGACTGGTGAACGGCGGAGCCGTGGACGGGACTCTGACGGTGGAGACCGGTGAACTCGAATAGCTGCACGGTGTGGATATGGACGGTGGAGCATATATGCATATGATTTGGCGAGGGCTTTAGCCGAGTAGACTTTCACTCTCAAAATCTCAAAATTGGATTGGAGAATTTTAAACAGTAATTTTTTTTTTATTCTAAAAGGCAGGCCAACCGGGGGCCCAATGGACCAACCCGTTTTGACTCGTCTTCAAACAATATCATAACTTAATTTTTAATAAATTCAAAATTATTAGGTAATTAGTCATTTTATATTTGTTTATTCCTTTTTAGCCATTATATGTTTTATTATTTATTTATCAAAATAATATTCAATTTTTGTTCTTTGATGCTTTTTTATTTACGAAAATAATACTAATTTTGAAATTTTGATATATCTATTTATTTTTTATTTTTATTTTAAAAAACAGATTGAACAAGCACACAATGCGTGCAGCGAAATAATAGTATTATATAATACAAGAGGGCCTAGAGTAACAAATTTAGGGTCATGGTATAATTTTTGATAAACCAAAAGTACTACCCTTGAAAAATTACAAAAAACACTTCATCTTAATTTAATAAAAAAAATCTCATAAAAACATATTTCGGTCAATTTTTATTTATCTATAACCATCATATCTAAAAAATTATTAGATTAAAAAACAAATTATTATTTCATCATTATCTACACTTTTTTGAATTTTTAAATGATTACATCCATATTTAATTAAAATAATATTACAAAAAAATATTTTTAACATTTTTATTATGATATCACATCTAGGATTTTTACAAAAAATATAATATTTTTGGATTTTTAGTCTTTAATCTTAAACATCATTTATATGAAAATATTTTAAATATATAAATACATTACGTTTGTATCGTATATAATATGTGTATATTATGTTATACACGCAATGCGTGTGCCTCATTTATAAGTATATATTATAGATGAGATGGGTTTTTTCATAAGGTATACTTCTCGCTTTGTTGGGAGTTTAGCGCCATCGAGGCTAAAAAGATTATGGCGAAAAATGTGTAATATAGATAATTTTAATAACAAATATATTACTGTTTCTCTTTAATTTACACAAAGAACTTACTGTGCAAATCAATAAGAATTGTGTTTGAAATACATTTTATGTTTAACTTAGGATGACATTTTTCTTAAAAATAATTAAGAAAAATAACAGAGATAATATTGGATTCAAAAATATTATATAATTAACCTAAAATCTCTACCTCCAGAATCTTCCAATCAATAATTGTAAAAATTGTCCTATCTATTACAGGTTCTAGCATGTTTCATTAAAAAAAACTTGTATTCCGTGATCTTTATCGTTACAAGGTTGATGAGATGCTATCGCGCATAGGATAATATCCTTACACTATATCCAATAGTTCAATTTCAATTTAACTTCGTGGTGTCCACAAGCACAAACATTGTGCCAATAATGGCCGTTGATACTACAGATCGGATACTACCTCTATGCAGCAATATCAAATTCCCCGGCCATCTCGTCCACATTATTGGATTTCAATAGCCAAAACAAATCCAAACGTCTAAAAATATTTTCTTGATTCCACTTGCTTCTTTTCCCAACAAGTTTGTGTACCTATAACATGAATGCTAGCCCTCCTTGTACCTAATTCAGAAGTCGGATCCGAGTTGAAAAATCTGACGATCGAACACAGTATATTTCTCATCACAATTCACAAACTCTCGATTAAACAAATACTAATTAAATTTGAAGAATTATCAGATGAGAATTTTAGGATAAAAGGTGGACCAACAAATTGATTTAGGGAGATTCGATTAGGGGTTCAAATTATTATATGCATGCATATTATAATATTGAATATAAATTTTATTTCTGTTTACCTTGGGAGGTGCCGATCACCATTAATTCACACGCTAATCCACTAGGGAGGAAGCTACAATAATTATAATAAGAATATGGATAACATGTGAGGAAATATATAGACTTCATGCAAATTATGCAATGCAAGCAAGCAAGCACATCATGATTAATTATTTTTCCATTTAGCATTTAGCAAAGATTGAATGGGGGGTGGATCATAGTAGTTGCGGGTGTGGATCAAATAGAAGATTGTTCAGATATATTAAACCTATATTTTGTAAACATAAATAAATAAATAAATAAAATGGTGCTGGCTTGGGTATAATAAATATAACGTATATACAAATTGGGTAATGAGATGATACTCTGGTTTGAGTGAAATGATAAATAATATATATATATAAGTAATGTAATGTTATAAAAAATAAATAAGAAATGATAGTGAATATAATATTTGATTTGATTGATAAATTATAGTTTATTTGATTTGATTGATTGAATTTTATATAAAAATACAAAATTGTCATTTGTCCTTTTAACAATAAATAAAATATGAATACTATTATTTATAAGGGTAATATAGTAATTTAAATTCAATGATTTGATTGATGTAAGAAATATAATTAATGTTTTGATTTATGTAAAATAATTAATTAATAAATAGATAAATAAATAATATGACGAGAAGAACGTTAGATTGGGTAAGATAAGTAATACATAAATTAATAATAATATTGTCATAAAAATTTATATAATGATAGATATTTTTAATACCATATATAAAGTTTGTCGATTTTTCAGTTTATTTATTATTAAAATATCACTTCTGGATGCAAGCCGAAACTTGACTGACAGCATATGGTAATTAACATGCATGATGCATTGCCACATGCGAAATAATTGAATCAAATTCGTCTAGCGATTCATGTTACGCATAGGTTTGTAATTATTCTGTTTTTTTAAAATAAAAAAAAAATTATCAGGTCATTGTGTTCGATAAAGATGACATTTAAATCCAATAAACAAAAGTCAAAAAAGGGGACAATTTGTAAAATCAAAAATTAATTTGGAGCGGGCAAATTAAATGTTTAGCAACAAGGTCTCGTGAAGAAGTAAGAAATTTAAAATTTTGATTATTTGTGTGCACGTATTCTATATTAACTTAAATCAACCAATTAATAAACACCGAAAGAAAGATATTCGCCGACTTAATTAATATAGTTTGGAATTAAACTCTGCAAATCGTAATTAAGGTAGATGGACATGTCCAAATCTTGTTTAATTAGCCTTAATCAATTAATTAATGTTATGAGAATCCAATTGAGTTTTTAGAGAAATAATCAAGGCTTCTCACCACTAGCTACCAGAGGTTCTTAAAAGTCATTGTTATAAATTATAATTATAATTATAAATATATAAATATATAGGTGTGTGTGTGTCTATATTGATTAAAAGGGGGGAGAACTCGAACTCGAGTCTTCGTCAATTGACGGACATATGAGACCAATTGTACTACAAACCCGATATCAAAAAAGTCATTGTTATATTTAAATATATTATAAATTAAAGGTGATATCCTTGTACTAGAATCCTCGAACAGATCTCTTATTCGCGAATTTAATCAATTATCTTAAATATGCAATTAATATATGTTATAAGAAGTCAATATAATTTTTTAGATCATCAAAGGGGTCTCATGACCTGGAGCTAGCTACTAGAGGTTCTTAAAAGTCATTATACTTGATAACTCGAGATTGTTAATTATAACCATATATAGAGAAAACAACATAAATTATTAATAAACAACAAGATATGGTCTTGTTAGTAGTTGGAACGTCTTTTAACTTCCACAACTTATTTTTCTCGATGAAACTAATAAATTAATTGCTATTGTCCCAAGTTTATCCAACCCAAAGTTGCATGTATTTCGCCCCTCGTACGATCTATATGAAAAATTAAATTAACATATAATACGTATCTACATGCAAACCATATATATATACGTCAACTATTCCATGCATGCGTGAGTTAGGAAAATGCATGTTCATATATATATATATATATATATATATATATATATATATATATATATATATATATATAAATGCTTTAGTTGCCCAACCATATTTTCTCATAGCTTGGTCCGCGATCACTAAAACTCGTTAGTGGGTTTTAGTGGGTTTTTTTTTCGCATCACTAAAACCCACTACCGGGTTTTAGTGGTCGAGGACCAAGTGGGGAAACATGTTTGGGCAGCTGAAAATTCCTATATATATATAGAGTTTTACTATGCTGCCCACCAACTATGCTCAACTTTGTGCCCATCATGTATAATTTAACTCACCTATTGTACGTCGTACGATTTTTTAACGATTTAATTGTTCTTATATTTTTATTTTTATAGATGTGAATTTTTTTTTTTTTTTTTGAGAAATATAGATGTGAATATTTAATTTCATTATTGGTAGCTAGAAGTTGGTTTGTGCATGTGGGTCATTAGGCTAGCTAATAGCATGGAACATGGCTCTTGTTGGATACATAAATGAATAATTAATTCCGTAATTATTTGATAATTGATATATAATGAAACTTTTTATGTATACATTGTTTTATTTTCTTTTATATTTAAATTAAGACAACGAAATCAGTGCTCTCACGACACAGTCACAATAATTAAAACTTGGTGTATAGACAGACTAATGTAAAGTTTAAAAGATTAGAGTTACGTATATGTACTAATTATCTTTATATATATATATATATATATAATAATTTTTAGCTGGCCAACCATATTTTCCCATTTGGTCCGCTACTAAAATCCATTATCGGGTTTTAGTGGTCGCGGACCAAGTGAGAAAACATGGTTGGACAGCTGAAAATTCCTATATAATAATTGAGCACCTTAGAGTGGACACCAATTTTTTTTTCCAAAATTACTCTTTACACTATACAAATAAGTAAAGATTTTATTTATATATTTTTTCATATTTTTCTCATCTAACCATTATAGATAAGATAAATTGATAAATAAATTTTAAATTTATTTTTATATTATCTTAGAAATGAAAAAAATAATAAATTTAAATATTATTGAAAAAATAATATTTATACATAACATACAATACTAAATATATTATATGGCAATGCGTGTGTGTGATTATGCTAGTATTAATAAGGTTAAGTCGGTGGGTCCCACATGAGACCCACTGATTTTAACCAATCATAATATTACACGACTACCCAGTACCTGCTGGTGGCATGAACAAAACCTAATAAAGAGTTTATCCATAAAATAAAATCAAATCCCATCATGACTATTTTCTTTTTACCTATATCTCCTTTACCTTTTGCAAACCAACCTTCCCCGTATATAATATACACATATAAGATGTGACATAGCCAATTAATTAAATATGTATATTATTTTCTTCAATTTTATTTTAGCAACCAAGTGTATCTCTGTATGTACTCCACGTGATACTAAGAACTAAAATTCTAAAGATAAGATAAAAAAAAAAAAAAACAATTGATTATTGCAAATTAACATGAAATCAAAATTAAATTAATTACATATATTTCATTAACTAGCAACGAAAAAAATACAACAATCGGCATACGAGTCATACCAAAACAAACTACATCTAAACAAAAAACCGGCCGACCGCACGGTTCGAATATTTCTATTACTCGTTTAATCTCTATATCTCGATGCTCATTTTTTAATTACAATTAATAATTAATTAGAACTCTCCCCCCCACAAAACAAGATCATTCGATCCTTCGTCGTTTTTACATAATAAAACATCCATTCGGGTTTTCGTCGCTGAAATATTGATCGTCGACGTACGTTGGCGGCGGCGGTGGCGGCCCATTCGTATACTGGGCCATGTAACCCGTATTCGGATAGCCTTGGTGATGGTACATCGACTGGGCACCATAATGATCTTGGTAGGCATAATTAAAGTTTAGGTTGTGCATTGGAGGCATTGCATACAATGTTTGTGGGTTGTGCCCTTGGAACTCCATTTTGTTGACCTCAACTTTTTTCTCTTCGCTCTTTTTCTCCTCTCCGCCATGCGCCGCAGCGGCATCCTTCTTGTCTCCCCCGCTCTCTTTTTTCTCCCCTCCGCCGGATTCTTTCTCCTTCTTGTCTCCGCCGCCGCTTTCGGCTTTGGCTTTCTTGTCGTCATCTTTCCCCTTCTTCTCCGGGGCGGCCCCGTCGTCTTTCTTGGGTGGTGGAAGAACTTCGACGGGCCTTTTTAGTTTGTCTTGTAAATAACTCGGGATTTCTTTTGGCTCCATTGTTCCTATTACTGTGACCAGATCCTTGCCTACATCCGTTGTCACCGAATTCACACCTATTAAACAAATACATAACACATTAATTAGCTTGTAAAACATGAACATATAAAATATTAAGCTCAATCAAACCCACAATTATTTCGTGGATATTCGTCGGCCCGTCGAGTGAATCCGGCCCGATCAACTCTTGTTTTCAAGTCTAGCTAATATTAATTAAAAATCAAATAATTTGACTTTGAAAAGTAGGTGTGGATTCACTTGCACCAAGAATTTAATAGGACCCCAGATCCCATTTTGATCACGTACACACAATGAATGTAAATTAAACCGAATATTATTATTAACATATAAATGGGCCAACTCACCATCAATGTGCTTTAAGATGATCCTCTTTACTTTACTTGCACACCCGTCACAATGCAATTTCATTTTCATCACCACTGTGCTAACAACAGGCTGAATCACAAAACCCACAAAAATATAAATATATATAAATATAATTTACCTAAACTATATAATTACAAATAAACAAAACAAAAATAATAAAATTTATATATGCACTTCATTAATTTATAAATTACCTCTTTTGGTTTCTTTTCCTCCGGCTTTTTTTCTTCCGGCTTCTTCTCCGCCGGTTTCTCGTCGGACTTCTTCTCGCCGCCGTCCTTTTTGGGCTGAGGGGAGATGAGCTCCACCTTCTTCTTGGTTTTTACCTCAACTTTCTCCCGGAGCCACCAAGGGTCCACGTTTCCGGTCACCATCAATTTGTTGGCACCCCAATCTGCCTTCACTTTCTCCACGCCTTCACAAAACAAAATCATTTAATTTACTACATTATTATATTGTTTTCGGGAAAAAAAATATGATAATTAACATGCGGCAGTAATATTAATTTGACTAATATGTTAGAATACTTGAATTGACTGAGTAAAATTTGAACATAAATATATGTTGGTAAAATTTTGTCAGGAGAAAAATTAAATTAAAATTTGACCGTTACTGTTTTTCTTCTTTAAAAAAAAAAAAAAAAAGAGAGAAAATCTCAAAAGGGGTGTTTCTTGAGAACTCCGAAAAGTCATACGTTGCGACCAAATCAAGAAACCCGGTTTGACGTGTACCAATTTTGCAGTACTACTATTCGACCAACTCCATAATAATTACAAAATTCTTGAAATTTCTAGGATTTTGTTCATTTTTCAATCAGTATTATTTGTTATTTATTTAGCTTCATTAATTAATAGTAATTAACTCATCATGTTCCTCATTTTAAGCCCAAAATTGAAAATTTTGCTGTCTAAATTATTATTTTATATATATAACTTGAGCATGATTACAATAATTAAAGAACACAAGTTCTTTTATGAATAATTATGATGAAATAAATACCTTCAAAATGGTTAACAGAGCGTCTAACTTTTTTGGCACATCCTTCGCAATGTAAGTCTAGTTTCAGCACCACCGTGATTGGCCCCTCCTCTTTCTTTCCGCCGCCGTCAGCCGCCGCAACGACTGCCTTCTCACCGTCACTCTTCTTCTGATCATCTTTCTGCGGAAAGAAGATAAACCAAAATTTGAGCTCATTAAACAGATCAAGATTTCATCAAAAAAAGGGAGAACATAATTGGGGAATCAAACAACAACAACAAAAACAAAAACAAAAACAAAGAAAATAACAATTAAAAAACATTAATTAATTTAATTACCTCACCCATCGGAACTTAGTATGGTTTATTTTCTCTCAAGAATTAGAACTAGCAGAAGTAGAAAGAAATGTAATTTGCTTGAAGGGGAGAAAATGGATGCAGCAATGGGAGAATTTATAGCAAAAATATATTGGTAAAATAAAATGTTTACTTTGATTTTTTGAAAAAGGCATATGGGACCACTATAATAAAATCAAGAGAGAAAAATGAAATTGAATGGGGTCTTTTGTCTTTTTGTGACACACATTTGACAAATGTATGTATGTATGTATGGATGTTATATGGATGTATGGATGTGATTGTGTGAATGACATATGTGATGATGGATGGATGGATTACTCGATGCCGTCCGATTAGACTAAATTTGGAGGTTTTAGGTTTCGTGACAAAACAGCTAACTTTGACTAAGCCATGACTCGGTGGGTTTACTTTTCTACCCGCTATATAATACTTTAACTAGATCCGAAGAAATCAAATTTCATTTGGTTGAGGGCAAATAGTAAAGTTTAAATTTATTTATTTATTTATTTTTGATTAAAAATTTATTTATTTTTATTGAAATCGGATGGGTGTGGAGTTATTATGTCTATCGATCATATGTTATGATATTTATGCTATTTTATCGTAAAAATATTGTAAAAAAAAAACTATTTTTATGTGTATCGAGTTGCTCGATCTGGAACTATAGAAAAACTAGACTTTTTAAAATATAAAGGCCCCGTTTAATTTCAAAAGTCAGGCCAAAAAAATATTTTTTTAGTGCTTTTCAGTTAACAAAGTGTTTGGTTGATAAAAAAAGTGCTTAAATAATTACTTTTAAGTCAAAATTAGAGCTTTTTTAAAAGCAAAAAATTGTAGCTTTTAAAAACATTTGTTTTAAAAAATCTCTATAAAATCCAAACGGGCTCAAAGTGTATCCTTTTAAAACTTTTCGTTACTTTAATGTTATGATTAAAATAGTATCAAAATAAATAATTGATGTATTCTTGGAGTAACAAAATTAACAAGCCGTCGAAGTTGAAATATGTGTGCACGAACTCAATCTTGACCAAGAATTGAATTTGTGAAAAACCAATTTATAGAGCTGCACACTCTATTCCTCTATTATATTAATACTAACGGTGATACCATGGGTTGAAAGTTGGAAACCTACTCTCGATCGCAACCATTTCATTACGAGATATCGTTTAATGTGGATGAATATAAGATGTTGATGAATTAATATTTTTGTTTTGTCTAGTATTTTGCTCTAAAAGTCTTTAAAATATTAGTGTCATACAACATTATTTAATTTATTCAAGTATATATGTTGATTTATCATCCTTAATCATAATACTATGCATCATGCATTATCGTATCCACGGACCACGAGTCAAGCTGTTTTTAGATAAATGCTCACGACATTGGGGATGTGATCATGAGATGCGTACGCCTTACATTGAATTGGGAGAAAATAATTGAAATGATAGAAATCATGTTCTTAAGGATGACAACTTTCAACATATATAGTACGTATTAGGCGCATGTTCCCCGCAGCTCACGATGCATATCGATGATTTTCACGTTATGTTCATTTTTAAATGCATTGGACATTATAGGTTTGGTGGAATTTTTTAAAATTTCTGAACAATACGAAGTCAATATACATCCAACTCCATAAAAAGAATGTTCAAACTTCAAAGCGTGGAAAAAGCAATGCATGACCCATATTTACCTATTCGAGCAGTTGCACGAGACAGAATTGCGTCCTCGCTGAGCATATACACACCCTACGTTGGTGATATCCGAAATACGCATGTTGCATGTATGATATAAAGGGTTGGGATACCGAACCGAAATGCCGACTTTTTGGGATACCGTACATAAATTTTTTCGATATATAAATATTTTTTTGGTATATCGAATTTTTTTTCGATATCTATACGGTATGAGTACGGATTTTTTCTATACAAAAATTTCAGAATTTCAATATCGGAACCGAATTGAATTTTTTTCATACCAATATTTTTTATACGGTATACCGAAAACCCACCCCTCTCATGATATAACACATGAATAGAACAGAAAAAAAAAAAGAAGATAAATTTAAGATCTATCTAACTTGAACATCGAGGAGAGAAATGATGAAAAACTCCAAATTATAAATCAATATATCAGTGAAATCTTGATGCTTTTTCATGTACTGTATAACTTATGACTTCCAGGCTATTGAGAGTTTGCAATTAGAATTTGAATGAGAAGAATGTTCATTGTGTGAGCTAAACTGAAATGAAATTTTCGATTAACATGATTTGCTTATCATTATTGAAAGAGTGATGGTTAAGAAAAAAAATAGAAAAAAAAATAGTTGGGAAATTGGGGGCGTAGATATTAAAATATTAGTTTTGTCCTATGTATTGCTAGTGTTAGTGGAAAAAAAAATGAATTTCCAATTTCAATATAATAGATAAGGAATTGATCTATAATAAAATTGAGAGATCGAGATGTTATCCATGCTACATTTTATGAATGAGATAATCTTAATTTTGTACCTAAATGGATTATAAATAGAGCTGTTAAAACGGGTTAGTGAAACGGGTCAACTTACAACCCACTAGTTGGTGGGACAGACCGTTTTTGGGTGTGTTAGGAATTAGCAATCCAACCCGTCTATTTGGGTGCAGAACATGCTAGCCCGTCAATTTTTATTTTATTTGGCGGGTTAGGACGGATTGACCTGCAACCCATCACAGTTTGGCGAGGCAGGACGGGACTGATCGGCCTGTCATTTAGACAAGTTGAAAAATTATTATTCCAACCCATCTAACGAGACGGGACGGGCTAACCCAGCTCCTTCATAATGAAAATTGAAGTGTAAACTAGACTAGCCTTCAATTAAATGTCTTTATGAATAAATAAAAATCAATATTATTTACTTTTAGTTGGGGTTTGGCCGTATTAATTTCGTTTTTTCTCAAATTTTGACGTAATGCACATTTAGAATAATAGCTTCTTAACTAAGAAGTTGAATATCTCCACCTATCTATTTCAATCTATACTTGATGATGAATTAAATGAATTGTTTGTATAATACATAATTTTGATCTGAAAGCACCAAATTTTCCAAAAACACCAATTATTTTTCCCATCCAATATATTTCACCAAATACAAGAAATTAACTCAAAATTTTTAATTTTTTTTTAAAAAAACTAATGTTAAAAGGTTTCACATATCAATTTTATGAGATTGCTCTTCTATCTAAGAGTTAAGACATTAATAAAAAAAATATTATTTTTATGTTCTAAAATATTATTTTTTTAAATATAAATATAGACAAATTGATTTGTCTTACGGATATCAGAAGAAACCTACTCTTTAAATTATTTTCAAATTTTATCAAAATCACGCATCTTGACTTAAATTATTAAGGCAATTGATCTCTTCGTTGAACTTTTTTTTTTTTTTTTAGTACATCTCTTCGTTGAACTTGAATCCAAAAACAAAGATGAAAATTGACTAGAATTCGGAATTATTAGTCATTATGACAATTAGTGACGCGGAAAATTAAAGTTGAAGCTGACATATCTGACTTTTTTCACCACATTATGTGGCCTAGTTTTATATTATCTCCACTATCCCTCCAAATTTGAATCATGAAGATAAATTTCTAGATTAAGATTGAAAAAAAAAACAGAAAGAAAGAAAGAAAAAAATAAATAAAAATGAATATACTAAAATTACATTTGGATTGACGAATTTGAATTTGTGCAGATTTCAATCAAAGTATTTGAAATTCATAGATTTAAAATGACGAAGTTGAGAAATATTTTTGAGCACAAAACACCATATTGATACTACATACTTGAAATCAAATCCACTCGAATCTTTGTGTTTAAACTCAACCCAATATCAGTTTGTATTTCACTAGTTAATATTTGTGCATAAAAACAAGCCCACCACGTAAAGAGGTAAATGTGTGTACATCGTCCATCGTCCATCTCCATCTCCATCTCATTTGCTATAAAAATCTAGAAGCCAAACAAAATTCTGATTGGTGGCTATTGGCTCGTTATACTTCACGATAGTGGTTTCAAATTTGGACCACTATGATATTCCTTTAAATATTGTTACAAGTTGAAATACGATTTGGATTCAAGTACTCCACGTCCACTAGATTATGCAGCTTACCCAAAACGAGCTAGGTCCAATTCTTGGAGGGTTTCAAAAGATCATATTCAATCCTCTTCGCAGAAAAAGAAAAGATTCTCGGTTATTCATAATCGTAAAACATTTATCGTTGGAGTAAAGTGTACTCGATTTTAACACATTTTCCGTTTTATACTAAAAGATTTTGATTTAGATGTACCACTTCTCTCATGCATCCGACAAGTTATTGATTAATTTAAAATAGAACCGTCAAAACAGGTTGATGAGGCTGGACAACCCAACTCGTAACCCGTACAATCTACAATTTGGCGAGCTGGGCAGACTAATTCAACGAGTCCAACCAATTTGACGGCTCTAGTTTGAAGGCAAACTAAGCCTAGATAGCATGGGTATGTCCTTAGGCTGGGCTGGTAGCACTACATTGAGCATCCACTTCCTCAATATATGGCCTATGGGCTAAACATGGGCTTTTAATTGGACTTGGATAACTAGTTTCACAGGTGTTTTACTAAGGGCCCTCTTATTTGTTTGACTCTGTGGCCCAAAACGGAATGAAACATTATGTATACGACGTCACTTCGACGACGTAAATTCCTTTCTCATTCTAGGGTTTCTGCGTTCTCTTTCACGAGAGATCGAATTTGCTCTACTCCTTTCAACGAAGGATGGGCGGGAAGTGCCCGCACCGGAGCGTGAAGAAGCGCCGATACGCTCATAAAACCTTCCGCCGCACCAAATTTCTGCTCAAAGGTGACGACGCCGTTTTTGATGAACTCCAGAAAGCGGACGGAGACCGGAAGCTCTTGCCCGTGGATGAAGATCTTCCGGGGATGGGCCAGTATTACTGTTTGCACTGCGAGTAATTTTGAAATATTAGTTTTTCTTTTATTTTGTTTGATCTTTTTCTTTTCTTTTATTTTGTTTGGAACTGATTTTTAGCTTGTTTTCCTTTTCAATTTCAGTCGTTATTTTGCCAATACGAGCGTGAGGGATGAGCATTTCAAAACCAAACGACATAAAAAGCGGTATCTTACAGAAACAATTGCATTATATTCTGTTTTGGGTTATTTTTAAAAGCTTAGTTATTAGTTTCCTCACTTTCGATTCTATAAGAACGTGGAGGTATTGTTTCATCTTATAGAATAATAAGGAATTGGAAGTTGAGTTACTAGCTATGTACTTTTCTTGTATACGTACTTCATTATGTCTGTGTCAAATTTGCTGCTTTTAAGACTTTCCTCTATAAAGCTAAGCAAGATTTAAGATCAACAATTTGGTTGGAGCTCCTCTCAAAAAAAAAAAAAAACAATTTGGTTGGAGCTTCTCGTGATTAGTGGATGATTGTGGTTGCAAAGTATGGTTGTAGTCTAGATGAAAGTCATAAAATTCCATCTAATTGAAGGTTAATGGTCTACTTTCATCTAGGTTATCTCATTAGATGATTTCTTTTATGAGAAATGAAAATCATTAACAAATATAAAATGTATAAATGTAAGGTAGTACATATTTCCAACTAGTATGAAAAACAAGCTAATGATCCAATTGAATTTCTGTTCTCAATATGAATATAGTACACAATCATTGATTCAGCCAAATAAAGGTTGTCATGTGATTAAGAATGAGTTAGATGGAATTTCATTGACATCTTTGTCCAGTTGTGCACCAGTGTTCTAAGTGCAACCTAATAGTTGAAAATTTTCCACACTTGAGATTTAACTTGTCTGATACTCCCTCGAAAAGTGGTTTGATCCATAACTCCAAAATAAATGTTAGCTTCACTATCTTCCTTATATCTTTTGGATTTTTTTTTTCACCATTCCAGTGTCCCGTTACGTGTTATGAATGTACCTGCTAATGATGGTGGAATAATGAATATAGCTGCAAAACATAATCCTTTGTAATCGAACAGTGTATGCTTGAGTTTATCTTTGATATACCAAATTCCCGAATAATTGGGTATACTTGTGAGAATATGAATTGCTGGAAGGTATATATGCTAGGTTGTTTTCCTCTGTGCTTTACTTTGCTGACTGATGAATTTTTTGTGAATTTGTTAGTTTAGGAGATGTGTCCAAGTAAAAAAAGCTCATCTAGAAAGTAATTTTCATTTTTGTGCTTCCGTTTGATTTTTCAAAACACTTGTTTACTCAGAAAATTATGTAACAGCAATTATGTTTATGAAATATAACACGGGTTGATTAATATTGCATGCTTTTTAAGCGATTGTTATTTCTGGCAGTTTGAAGCTAATGGCGGGGCCTGCTCCTCACACTCAACTACACGCAGACCTAGCTGCTGGCATGGGCATGCCAGATAATGGTCCAAAGTTAATGTCAATGTAAATTGGTGGGCTATGGTTAGCACGACTATCCCGAATATCGTAGAAATGCCCGAGTGATTTTAGTGATATTATGCAACGGGGAAAAAACTAGATTATATTTTTTGCATTTTCCTAATTTGTTTTTCTGTCGATTGGTAGTGTTATACAGTTTCAAACACATTTGATAGTTCTTTTAAGAGCTTACTTGTGATTCAGGTAATATATCTTCATTTTGGTGCTTCATTCCCAGAGTTGGCTTGTTTTTGTTGTTTGTTAAATTTCGGCTCGAATCAGTTCTATTTCTTTGCTATCCAAGGAAATTCCAGCTCCCAAAAATTGTGGACATATTTCCCATTAAGTTATTTTGGAAATATACCCTAAATTGTATCTTGTGTTAATTGTTTTTCGTAAAGTGATTAAATCTTGAGTGGTTACTAACATACTACTATACTAGCGAGTCCATTATTCATATTTCTGAATCGAGCTTGCATTGTTGCATGTAAATCTAAATTTCATGTAACAAGATTTTGTTAGACCAATTTTAGGTAGTGATTGCAAACTTTAAAATAAGTTATTATAGATTTTTAGTTAAAAATTTATCGGAGTTTGCAAACACTATCTTAGATGTTAGGTTGTTGCATTTAATTTTTTTTAATTGATAATAAAATTACTCACATGATACGTATGTATATCAAGTTGTAATTTCACTCTGCAGAACCTAGCTATTAGCATATGCATATAAATTGTATTTTTTTAAAAAAAATTATCATCTGATGCAAAATCAATTAGTAATAATAATAAAATGAATTTACTTGCAATAGTTTCGTATGATTTTTCTTTTGTAAATTTGAAATAATATATTTCTATAATATTTTGGGTTAACCCCATGCACTTTTCGTCAAGTCCAAATATTTCTAAAAATTTTCTCCAAATTTTGAGAACACGCACTGCACGTACATACATTTGTCCATATGCGTTTTTACAAAAATGTGTACTCAATATATAAGAATACAAAAAAAATTGATAGTTAGAAACTTAGAAGAGTTAACAACCTTTGTAATTATATAAAATAGCAATCAAGATTCAAAACACCAAATTAAAACAAACAGATTTATAATCCTAAAAAAAATTGAACAAGTTAACTTGTTGATAAAGGCATGAATTTTCATCTATTGGGCCTGATGCTGGATCATCAGCGGGTCAGCCCAAAAAAAATGAGCATAGGGCAACAAGCTCACTGCTGCTCTGAACTTTGACTCAGAATGCGAATGCATATATATCAAGAATCTTGTTAAAACCCTAATCCTTCCACCCCACGAAACCCTAATTTCTTCGGACAATCATGGTAATTCTTTCGTGATTGTCTCTCCGAACTTGTTTATACCTGTAATTCGTTTTAAGTGTTTTTTTTCCACTTAAATTGTGATTTGTTTTGCGTTTGTGTTTTATAGACTGGAGAAGCTGTGAATCCGAAAGCATATCCATTGGCGGATGCCCAGCTGACCATCACGATTATGGACCTCGTTCAACAAGCTGCAAATTACAAGCAACTTAAGAAGGGTGCTAACGAAGGTGAAATTTTTCATATTTTCTCTGTTTTTTTCTGCAAAAATATTATTTTCAGAAGTAGACCCGCCTTCTCTGTCGGGTGGGGCGAGAATGGTTCGCCGGAACACCATTATCATTCTCGGAACAGACGGGCACTGCGACCGTTGTGACGAACCATGGACTCTATGTCGTCATTATTTTGATTGCTCTGTTCGTTGATATGATGTTGATGGAATGCATATCTGTGTGCTTGTTTGTTGCAGCAACTAAGACTCTCAACAGAGGAATTTCCGAGTTCGTTGTTATGGCAGCTGACACCGAGCCTCTCGAAATTCTTCTTCACCTCCCGCTTCTTGCTGAAGATAAGGTAACTTTTCTAATTTGAAAGTTTTGTTTGAAGTATGCTTCGAAAATGGGCCTTCATAGTTATCTCCCATGAAGCCCGGGCAAAAAGACTGCCCTTTTGTGTGGACACTCTCTCAAACTTATTAATCACTTCCAAAACCATACAATTGCCAATGATAATGGACAATCTTAAAAAATCGCTTACATGGGTTGGCATGCTTAATAGTTAATCATTTAAATTAAATAACTAGATGGAACTTTCAAAATTAATTAGCATGAGGTATGAGTTACTTGGAATGGTCTGAGTACATAAATACATGTCAGGTGTTGCTCCAAGTGATATTTTTTGGTTGTGTTGAGTAGTTATTTCAGGGGCTAAACAAGTTATCCGAACTTTCTCTTTTGAGTGCAGAACGTGCCTTACGTATTCGTTCCATCTAAGCAAGCTCTTGGTCGGGCATGTGGAGTTACCAGACCAGTTATTGCTTGTTCAGTGACGAGCAATGAAGGAAGCCAGTTGAAATCTCAAATACAGCAACTGAAGGTAATTTGTGGGGGTGGCTTCAGCAATTTTTCCCCCTGTTTATTCATAGATTATTGATATGATATATTTGGACTTTGCATTAGTTGAGGTCTGAGGGTAATTTGTGAGCGTCACCGATATTTTTATTTCTAAATTGAATTTCCCGATGCAGGATGCCATCGAGAAGCTTCTGATATGATCGTGTGATGCTAATTCCAGCGTGATGGGCCTCTATTTCGACCCTGAGGCTTTGACTGAGTGATTTTTCCTGTTACGTGGGAATATCTTCTTGTCTTCATCGTTTTTGGGTTATATAACATCTCTTATGTATTGATGACTTGACGTGGCATGAGAAATGCAGTAAACTTGTACTGTGTTGGTTTATGAAGTTTCTATATCACGAGCCACGACTCCAGCTTAAGTGATTGTGGGCCACCTCTTTCTTTTTCGTGGGTTTCTGTTACATTCGGGCAGTGTGTGTGCGCGTGTGTATAGATGGACTAGAATTTGGGAGTAAAAAGCATGATAAAAGTAGGGCTTGAATTCAGTTTTTCGCCATTCATGGATGATAAAAACATGCGTATCTTTTTTAAAATTCTTCACCCACGGGCATTTTTAAACATTGACATCGAAATAGTTGTGATTATGAACCAAGTACACTAGTGAATGAAACCTCGTGAAAGCTACCAAAACACTTCCTTTTTGACAAAAAATCAGCTGCATCACTATACCTTTAGCCACATTTATACTTCATGATATAATGATGAGACCAGTAATCCCTTCGTCCTATTTTCCCCCTTTTTGATTTGCATTTTTCTTTTACGAGTCCGCCTTTTCCATTTGTGCAAGCACCACGTGAAGTTGGCCAATAATGTTGTTTCCCACGTCTGTGGTCTCTTTCAATTGGTTTGTTCTACATGCTGTTCTTCCCGTAAGTGTTATTTTCTGTTTCTTGCAAGGATCAAAATTCGTGAAGGAACGTTTTTTCCTTCCCTTCGGTTACTCGTTTATGAGATTTCGTAGCCGCCACTCCGAAGTTGAAACCTTCATCATGACTTTAGCATGTCGCAGACAATTGTCTACTATCTATCTGAACATAGTACAGATGATTCAGAAGTATGAATGAAAATAAAATTTAATTGTTCATCACTTCTATCAACGTAGAGCAAGGAGTTTAATTTGATTTGGTGTTTGAAACGGTAAACTGTAATTATATATATATTAGATATTGTGTAAACTTAGCTACATCATGATAATCTTAACTAATAATAATGCTATGCCACATCAAAATCCCAAGAAAACAAGGAGAGCCAAGAAATCAATCTGGAATGTATCTAAATTCTCAAGTACTGTATACTTCTATTGCCATATAGCTCAACTTCATTGACCTTGATGATCATGTAGTGGAAATGAAGAAGCACTAGAACCTGATGTGGCCCCGTGAACGGTCGTGAGTCGTTGTAACTGTATCATACGTGCATATATGCCATCGGGGTGATTTTTCAATAGATGTGAATGAGAACCTTGTTCTGCTACTTTCCCATCGTCTAGAACCGCAATGACGTGCGCGTTTCTGATCGTTGAAAGCCTGTGTGCGACTAAAATTGTCGTTTTTCCTGCACAGGAGCGCTCCAAAGCTTCTTGTATGCATCTTTCGGACTCGGCATCAAGTGCACTGGTGGCTTCGTCGAACAAAATTATCTGCGCTTTTCTCAGTAAAGCTCGAGCAATGGCGATTCTTTGCTTCTGTCCACCAGAGAGTTGTATTCCCCGTTCCCCAACAAATGTTTTGTAGCCATCGGGTAATGAGGATATGAACTTGTGAGCATTAGCAAAAGTTGCTGCTTCAGTGATCTCTGATTCAGTGGCTGACTCGTGCCCGTAGGCTATGTTTTCGTAGATGGTTGTTGCGAAGAGGCACGGTTCTTGTGGCACGACAGCAATGTGGCGTCGCAGTGACTTCAAATTGTACTTCCTGATATCTTTTCCATCAATTATAATACGCCCGGATGAAGGTTCATAGAATCTCTGTATAAGGGAGATGACTGAGCTCTTACCACAGCCACTAGGTCCAACGAGGGCTAATGTTTTCCCGGCTCGGGCTCGAATACTCATCTCATGAAAGATCAACACATCAGGTCGCATGGGATATGAGAAATCCACATGTTTGAACTCTATTTCGCCTCTCATCCGATCTGTGATAGATATGGTGCTTGGATCATCAGGCTCGATTTCAGTTTTACGGTCAAGAAGGTCGAAAACCGAGCGCATTGCACGGCCCCCCTTGATGAAATCAGGGGCGAGGGTCAAGGTTTCAGCTGCACCATTTGCAGAGACCATAAGGACCATGAAAACCCGGATGGTCTTTGAGAAGTCGGAGATTCCATGCTTGACTAACCACGATGCATACCAGAGACCGAGTGCGTAGGAGGCGTAGAGCAAAAACTGTGCTACACCATATCCACTTCCGGCTATCTGAGCCTTCCAGAAGCAACGACGCAATGGAGGCTTGAGACTAGAAATCAAGAGGCCGACGACTTTCGATTCCGAATTAAAGGCAGCCACTGTTCTTACATTGGCCACAGCTTCCCCTGCTAACTGTGTGGCCTTCGAATGAGCCAATTCCAAGTCCCCGGAGAATCCATTCATGAACATTTTCTGCCGAAATTGCATTGACATCAGTGAAAACTACATTTCAAAAAAGCGAACAGGTAGGATTTTTCGGAATACAGACCTGTAAAACAGTTGCTGCAACAACTACCGGAAAGACAGCAATGAGCACGAGGGCGAGGCGCCATTGTAAGACGAAACCGGCAGTACAAGCAACGAGCATAAGAGCAGAGTTCTGCATTATAACAGAGATTCTATCCCCAATTGCTGATCTTACATTATTTGCATCAAGGGCAAGTCTTGCTGCAACTCTTGAGCTATCATTTTCTTCTTGATCAAACCATGACATTTCGTTCCTCAGAACAGCTGCTAACATCTTCTCTCGAACACGTTTTGTCAAGTTCTCGCCCACAACATCCCAGAAAAAATGCTGCAATGTATTGAAAATAAGTGCAGCAGATGAAACCCCGATTAGAAGGTAACAATATTTCGCAATTTCTCTAATCATATAAGTGTTATCTGGACTGTAGTAGACGCTGAGAACCGCGCTCAGCACATAAGCAAAGAATGCACTGAGAGAGCCACAGACAACAGAACCTATAGAACCAATCAAAGCATAAGTCCATTCAGGAGAATTCATCTTCGCAAGTCGCAAGAAAGAACCAGCTTGCTCTTTAAACGCAAGTTTTTCATGACGATAATTAGCATATGCAGCTTCCATGGAGTGGCTGAAGTCAGAGGTAGAAAAGTCACTCAGTCGTCTCGAGTACGGTGACCGATTATAGGAAGAATTTCTCGTGATTATTGGCGAGCTTACGGAATTTCTCGCGCTAGAAGGTCTACAATAAAAAAAACTCGTCAAGAAGTAAGTCATAACTCACTGAATTCTACTATTGTTGTTTGTGAAATCCCAGATTTCAACTGTACCTTGCACTACTCTTTCGGGCATTGCTGACTGCGGCTTCATGCGCAGCTTCTTGCAGTTTGATAAGCTTGGCGTAGACGCCATTTTCTCCTTTAGCAAATAACTCATCATGTGTTCCAATCTCGGAAACGCTACCTTGCTGCAGAACAGCAACAAGATCAGCTTTTCGAATGGTAGAAAGACGATGGGCAATCACTAAAGTTGTCCTTCCAATCATAAAACGGTCTAGTGCTTCTTGCACAAGCTTTTCTGATTCAGAATCCAGTGCACTAGTTGCTTCATCCAACAGCAATATGGCTGGATTCTTTAGCATCGCCCTGGCTATAGCGATTCTCTGTTTCTGTCCACCAGAAAGTTGCAGCCCCCTCTCCCCTACCTGCCATTGCAGAACGATTAATGATTTAATGTCATCTATCCATTTTCTCCATCAGTGGAAGTGCTTACTAATGTATATGAAGCAAACATTTAAGATATCTTTTCTATAATTTGCAAAATATGTATTCTGATGTAAGATTCATGTGATTGATACTTTCCAAATGTGAATGGTTAATGCTTATTCATGTAACAATTCGAACCGCTTCTACCTTACGCGTGCCCTCGAAAACTTTTACCAGTCACTTTGATTTTTATCAGTGTATTATATTTTGTATCTTTATATTTTGTTTTGATATGCATAACTGGAGCCATGTTAACTTCTTTTGAAATTTCCATTTTTCTGACTTCACAAATATAAAGAGAAGACCATATTGGTAACTAAATTTCAGTTCTAAATTATGGATTTAGTCCATGTCAGCATACATTACTAAACCAGCTAACAGCCAAACCTGTGTATCATAGCCATCTGGAAGCTTGACGATGAATGAATGCGCATTAGCGACTCTAGCTGCCTCTTCAATTTCTATTAAACTCGCATCAGGCCGACCCAAAAGTATGTTTTCTTTTATCGTGGTTGCGAATAGCGCTGGTTCTTGGCTCACAAGCCCAATCTGCTGCCTCAGCCACCGTAGATCTAATGTCTTTATGTCGTGCCCGTCGAGCAAAACTTGTCCTGTTGCAAATGCAATTATTTAGTAATCGTCGGAAACCTCTCGTACGAAAAACTCAAGCTTACGATGACATTCAAGATGCACCAGATGATTTGAACCAGTTATCCCAATTCTGATACTCTTAGAAAGTAGCCTAACACTAATATTAATTTACACTTGAACATTAGCCAAGAAATTGTGGAATCCGCCAAGATTTTGTTAAATTTGTTATAGAATAGAAATCTTGATAAAAAGAAAGAGTGGATCATAACCTGAGGTGGGATCATAAAACCTCTCAATAAGGGATACTACTGTACTTTTCCCAGAGCCACTGCTTCCAACCAAGGCGACCATCTTTCCGGCAGGGATGAGGAGTGAAAAGTTGTCGAGTATTTGGGTTTCCGGCCTTGAAGGGTAGTGAAAATCCACATTCTGAAGCTCCAATTGCCCTGTTATGGACTCCAATTCAGAGCCCGACTTGCTGTTTTTGTCAACAGCTGGTTTGTGGTCGATTATCCGAAAGATTTTAGCAGCAGAAACTCTTGCCTTTGCAAATGCAGCCATGCTTGGAGCAGACTGCCCCAGAGCCCTAAATATTACAGAACATTATAAGACCAAGACTAGAAACAGTTAAATTTATGCAAACATTTTCCAGAATGAACTAAACTTACAGCCCACCAATCATGACAGCAAACATTGTTGCTATTGCAAGCCCTCCATTCGTCAAATGGTGCCTAACCAAGTAACCTCCATACCAGAGCAAAAGGGCATAGCAGCAAAAAACAGTAAAATAAGTAGCTCCCAATCCCAATCCCTTTGAAAATCCACTCTTGTAACCATTTCTTTGAGCAACCTTCAATGCCACTGAATAGGCCTGTAAAGCTCTCGACTCGCCAACGAATGCCACAACCGTCCGAATTTGGACTATTGTCTGTTAGTTCATTTCGATTCATCCCGAATCAATGGTGAAGAAACAGAAATTTTAGTGAGCTAATAGCATTTTCAAGATTCAAGATTCGATTTTGTCACCTGTTCTGCAATATTTCCGGCTTGTGACAGAGCTTCTTGGCTTTTGGCTGAGAGTTTTGACAATGTAGCTGCGTGGATGCCGCCAATTATAGCTATAAGAGGAACAACTGCAAGAGTGACTAAAGCTAGCTGCCACACAGCCGTGAATCCCACCACAAATCCAGATACAAATGTTGCCATATAGTGCATGAAATTTCCCAACTGAAAAAAAAAGAAACCAAACTTAAGCCTGATTAGAATGAAGATTGAAGATCAAATAAATCTAGAGAAAACCCACTCAAGTTTTCTTGTTTATTCTTCACCTTTTCACTAATGGCATCTTGAACCATTACTGCATCAGTGTTAATGGCACAAACAACATCCGATGTCCGGACCTCTGTGTCAAAGAATTGAATGTCTTGGTTCAAACAAGCCTCTAAGTACTTGATCCTCATTTTCGCCGATTGCCTCTCCCCAGTCCACATCCAACATGAAATCTCTGCAACCCATTAAATACAACCTTAAATTAAACTTAAGAAAATGAACCAAGAGTCTGTAAAAATCAATGATGCAAGAAAATATACCAGCCCATGAAGATCCCCATATCGCAGCTCCCACAACAAGAAAATAAAACGCATACTGCAAACAAAACAAAAACAAAAAACAATCGAGTCTGAGAAATAACATAATTCCCATTCACAAATCCCTTCCAAGATTCAACAAATCATCACCTTCAAAACTTCTTGCGTCATCTTATCAACATCATTTGCATTAGAACCAAAAGAATTAACGAGATCAGCAAAGAATCTAAGGAACAAAGGCAATGAGCTTCCATGAACAATAGCTCCAACTGTACCAAAACTCATCAGAAAATAATCCAGCCCATCCGCAAACCTGAAAAGCTCACCAAACCCAACAGCCGGCGGCGGGGAACCTGTCTTCTCCGGCACCTCGCCGCCGTCTTTATTACTCTCAGAACCTGAAACCTCCATTCCCGCTACTGTTCCAACAGAATCTTGGGAGGCCCCTGCTCCTGGCTTGACTTGCGGTGTGATGACTGGTGCAGTTGCGTTGCTTTTAATGTGGTGGTGGGCTTCAACCGCTGAAGGGTGGCTGTGTTGTTCCTCTGCATTATCTGACACAAGGAGTTCGAGGCCTTGCAATTCAGACCATCTCCATTGCTCTATCGTCTTTATCTCCTCGCTATCTCGTGTCATTTTTCTTCTTGGGTTTTCAAATATACAAAAAGAACAGCCCACCAATGGCTCTCTGTCGAATTTTTTTTTTAAAAAAATTTCGTTGGCTGTTATTATATTATTATTACATAAAATGATGGCTTGCTTAACTTGCTATTGCTGTTTATTTTGTCATATCTTGTACGGGAGTGGATAGATTATATCTATTTATTACAAGAAATAATTGGACGTACGTAAGTTTATAATATATAAGCATGTTGGATTGGTTAATATTGACATTAAATTATATGTTTATTGACTTTTGAATATCTATTTCCTTAATCTTTTTATTTTTATCTGTTTCGATAATATATAGATATATAGTAGAATTAATTGAGGTGAAACGAGCAGATAAAATTAATGAAGATTTGAAGTTTGATTTAAAGTCATTTTATGCAACTACTTAAATTTTGCAAAACAAAAAAATCAATAATTTTAGAGAATAAAATCACAATTCCTAAATTTATAATATTGTTACAAAGTTGCAATCTATTTTGTTAAACAAGACAACTAATGCTCTAACTTATATTGCCCCACCTTGAAGTCTAATCGGTGAAGCACTAGACAAATATTTGATCAGTGATAAGATATTTGATTTACTCTATTAATACTTAATTTTTTGAATTTATGTGAATACTATTTATTGCGTTAATTCGAAATTTTATATAGTGCGCAACGAAAAATAACAATAACGGGTTGTAAAATCATTTAAAAACAAAAACAAATGCTCTCACTTATTGAGTTCAGCGGAAGAGTACGAGGCAAGGCACACCTACACGCGGATAGAGGAGACAAATAAATAAATTTATTTATTTAGAAAAAAAAACAGTGTGAAAGGGAGAAATTTTGGGTAATCCGACAAAGAACACTGTGTCAACGTAGGTTGAGTTTTTGACCGAACCCGTGTTTTTACTGCACATTAATATTATTTTAAAAAAAAAGCATGTAGTAATGCGATTATCACAAAATCATAGGATAAAATGTATAATAATATGTCAAATTTAATCTTTAAAAAAGCAAATAAAAATGATTCAAAAAAATTTAAACTTTTTATTTTAGATTATGAAATTATAATTGACCCCGATAAAAGTCACTTGCATACTGTTCCACATTTAGCTGGAAAACATTCAAGAACAGGGGAATCATCGAAAGGAAGTGTATATTTTTTTTTAATATCTTTTTTTGTCAGAAAAAAATGATAGTAAAATCTGCAGATTCCTCCTCTTAATCTGAATTTCAGTTGTTTAGAAATGTCATCAGGTGTCACGCTGTATAATCACTATCTTTTTCATCAGCCTCCTTTAATTATATTATTTCTGCACAATTTATTTTAAAAAAATTCCCGATTACTTGTCCTTTTAAGTTCTTGAATATCACCATTTTTTTCCCCGACTTGTTCACTTTTATTTTTATTTTTTCTGGCAAAATCCGGGGATGGAAAGGGTATTATAATAATTTTGCAACGTGGAGATTATATTTTTAAAGAAACCATGTCGATGACTTTTTTTTGTTTGTTAATCTAATAAGTAATAATGCATAGGGACGGGAAACAATATTTAAGATAGAGATGGAAACATGAAGTTTTACTGTGGAAATTTGTGGTAAAAATTTGTACCGGAATTGGAAAGTTGAAATAAACTCCAACAGGAATCCGTTTGATGTTGCTGTGTGGTTGATTTATGTTTATCTTACGAATGGATACCGAAACAGTACGAATTGAAAGATCCGAATCCCAATGTGAGATCTTCGAGCATAATGTTTTTGCCTCCTAAATCTGGAAAGGGTTAAATATCCTTATCGAAAGTGATTCTTTTTATTGCATCGCTATTGATGCTCGGTCGAGTAGCGAATTTATAGTTTGAGTAAATGATATATTGATATATTACTCGATAAGGTGCGGTTAGATCGAATTTGTGACTATATGATCAAGTGGTTTCGATTAATATAGAAGAAGATTTATAATCGAGAGACACTGTCAATAATATTAGACACCGTTTGATTTGAGGTATGATATAAGTAATATATAGATAAGTAGTATATTGTAATAAAAATAAATAAAAAATGATAGTTAAAATTGTATTGAATTTGATTGATAGATTATGGTTTATTTGATTTGATTGATTAAATTTTATATAAAAATGTTAAATGACTATTTTGTCCTTTTAACAATAAATAAAATAAATTTTATATTATTTATAAAGGGTAATATAGTAATTTGATTGATGTGAGATAAATAATTAATGATTTGATTGATTTAAAATAAATAGTTAATATATAGATTAAATAATATGATGAGAAGAACGTGAGATGAGATGAAATGAGTTATACATATATTAGTAATACCGTGAACAGAACGGTGCCTTAATATATAAACTTTGATGAATATTTGAGTTTCATAACAAAAACTTTCGAGTTAATTAAACTCTAGTCATTGCTCGAATTGATGGCCGGTGGGCAATAGCATACTGCGGACCTAATAAATTGGTTGAGGAGTATGTGTATGGATAAAAACTTCGAGATTGTTACGTTGCGTATGAATGTGATTGTGTATTATATGATAGCTATGAAATAATATGTACTTGATTATCATGATTATATATAGTTTTTGAATTTATATTTCGGATCCAAGATTGACCTGAGATCAAGGACATTCACATAAACTCTTAACTCCTTAAATTTAGCTATTCTATTTGGAATAATCATTGAAAAGCGAAAACAATCGAAGTTAAAGAGTGTAAATATATTTTTTAATTTTTTTTAAAAAAAGCCTTCAATGCATGTAGGATATGTTATATTTGGTTTACTCTTCTCCCCCTTAAAGTTGATAAATTTTATTCTGCCGTTTCTATAATTTGCAAATTCAAAAATTGTCGAGTTAGAGCTGTAAAGAGTGCAAAGATTCTTCATATTCCAAATAGCAAAGAATAAAGAAATTGACAAGATATGACATAAAGGTTCAAAGCAAAAGTAGATCTAAACAACTTCAGTAAACTTTTTTCTTTTTTTTTTTTAAAACAAAAAATATAAACAAAAATCAACATCTTATCGAGTTTAAGATTATTCTCGTTTTCTTAGTTTAATTTTAAAAATAACCTAATTTCATGGACTGATACCCAATTAATTAATATCAATTATTGAAATTTTTTAGTGATCATGCGTTCAAATTGCTGTATGAAGTTAAAACAAGAAAGCAAAGGGTCCATCAATAATTATCGTGTTTTGATCACATTAATCATGAGTAAGAGACTCATTGCATAGGGGTAAGTATAATATTATAGGGCATTTCCTCAAGGAATTAACTGTGTAATTACTTTTTTTTAAGCATATATAAATTTTTTTTTTAGTACAAGCATATATAAATTTCGAGATGTCCTAAAAGAACTTATTTTCAATACTATTTCACTTTTACGAAATAATTAGATTTAAGTCCAGCTTGAATTTGATCAACAATATTTTTGTATTAGATTTAAATCTTCTTATTTTTTTATTTTTCTAGTGATTTGAATATTGATCTTTAAATCAAATTTGTCTCAATAAAAATTGCATTTACAGAACACATAATTTACGAATAGAGCTGAATCCATGATAAGTGTGCATAATATGTTAATTAAGTCTTAAAATATTTTATCACTTTTTGACATACCATTATGTATATATATTTGGATCGTACACCACCATATATTTAAAAACGATATAACTTGGACTTTCATATGAAGAAAGGGAGATTGAAAGATAACTTTAACAAATTTGTAGCTTCATCTTTTTGAAACTAGTATTTTTAAGAATATTTCAAATATCAAAAAGCCTTATTATTACATGTTTATGATAAACTAATAGTATTTGAAATTAAAAAACTCTATAATCACATATAGATAATAAGTTAATAGAATGGAATTTGCTTTATACGGGTCAAAAGGTAACCACTCCCCGCCCCTCTCGTCGGGACTTCATAATTACTAATATTATTAAAAAGAATTCTCTCAGCGCCTAAACTTAATTAGACTCGTTCCACAACTTAAAATTTTAATTTTTTTGCCATATATATAAATTATATAATTGTCGGAAGAAAAGGGTTATATTAGTAGCAAAAATTTAAAATTAACGTTTGTAAAAAAGATAATTAGATGAATTGATGTAATAAAGAATTTATAAAACGTACGTACGTTCTACTTGTCACCAAAGGAAATGAATTTAAATCCAAGTCTAAGAATAATAGTAATAATTAAAAAGCACTCAATAGCCACTCGAATATTTTGTCAAAAGTGGTTTGCAAGTGATGTTCATTATGCCACTACATTGTCTTGCTTGTGGTCAAATGCGCTTTTATCTAATAATAATAATCAAAGTATCCCAGTTATGTAATCATTAGTTAAATATTAATAAGGCCTATATTTAATTCACAACTCACATGCGACATAGTTGGAGCATAACCACCCAAATAATTAACAAGTATAAATTCTAATTTCTACATAAAAATTATTTAAAAATATGTAATAAAATAAGCCAATAAATAGTTTATTAAGTATATATCCCAAATTATAATGTAAAATTCTATCCTCTATAAGATTTTGACCCTAAGTCTCCCTTAAGCTCCAATTTTTTATTTCATGGTTAAGGGATCATAAATTCATATATAATATAAAATTTGTGGACTTTAATTCCCTAGAATTTTTGGGTGAAATTTAATTAACGTACCCCGAACTGAGGGAGGGGATGGACCGGATGGTGGCATCGACACGACTAATTAACATATGCTGGAACAATAAACTATTTATCAAATGTTGTAGTGAAATCAACACATTAAATTAATTAACGTGTTAATTTAATTTTTACTTGTATTGACCATATATATATCAACGTGCAATATATGTTATTTTACACCAGATGTCTAGTGGTTGGCTAAAATAGGTACAAATCCCTCTTGTGTGATCTTCCATTTTTTACCATTGATTATCCAAAATTAAACCTCTTAATTCTTGTCTGGCAATTAGTGGTAGCTAGATCCAATAAAATTACTCGAAAATGCACAATTATTATGTCCTAAACATAGCAAGTTTCCCAAGTTTATAGCATTCGACCAAAAATTAATGATTTCGCGACTTTCTTCCCACCTATATACGAGCTACATAAAGTCACGGTATATAGCCTAGCCTAGCAAGCTAAGACTAATTATTTAAACTTTCGTACAACGAATAAATTCAAGATATAATATATATGATGGTGTCAAATCTTTTAAAGATTTGAATAAGCATCGACTACATATATTAGCGCATTATTTTGTTGAGGGTACACATGGATATCTATGTGCGTAAAAGTGTTATTTTCCATTATGGATCAAATTCGACTTGTCTCAAACATGGATATAAGTTTATGAGATTGTTTCACAAAATATCTTCTCATAATATAACTTGTCTCTCGTATCAAACTATTTATATTTCACAATTCACATATTCTAATTTTATATGTATAGTTTGGAGATTATAAATAAGCCAAGAAGATAACACATCCGAGTAGAATGGAAAAGGGAACAAGGCCGGGCACATGTACTTACAAATTACAATTGAAAACCTTATCAATTGTGGGATGTGGGTTGAGTAGTATCCTTATTTTTCAAACCAAAATAGAATTTTATATAGATAACAGTTAGGAGAAATTACATCAGAAATCAACAAGGGCGAAGGAGAAATTCTTCCTTCCCAACCAGACAAAGAACCAGACGCTTTAGCCAGAGCATGAGCTGCATGGTTCGCTGATCTACGAGTAAAAGAAAAAAACACAAGATTGAAAGTCTGACGCTAGGTATCTACAATCTTCCAAAATCAAACCAAGGCTAGAAGCATCACTAGACGGATTTATAAGAGCATTAATAACCACTAGATCATCCGTTTCGACTATCACATTTGAGATATCAAGATCTTTAATTCAACTCAACGCCTCACGAATGCCCAACGCTTCTGCTGTGTATAAGGAGATAAAGTTATTTATGTCCTTATAATAATGTAGGGTAATGGTGGTATCATGTGTATGCCTTCTCAAATTCATGAAAGTTGACCCTATTACAAGCAAATCACAAAAATACTTGGCATACGTATTTTTTAGATTCAATCGTAAATAATTAATATATATCGCTCGATGATGAGCCTGCATTTTTTCACTTGAGCACGGAAATTTATCTCATGTCGGACCGCGAGGAATATTTAAATTGGTTGCGCAAAGAGTTATAACTTACTTCTGTAACAATTTGTGTTAATTTTATGTTCGTAAAACGGAAACAATTAAAATACAGAGTATTAAAGTAGTGTTTGGGATAGCTTCTAGGAAACACTTTCAGCTTTTCTTTCACAAAATTTTGAAATTTTATGAAGAAAAAGCTGAGAAGTGCTTCGTAGAAGCTCTCCCAGTCCCAAACACTACCTAAATCTATAGAAGTTTGTTCTGCATCGCATTTGCGTGAGCCTATGCCCGTTGAACATAACAATCACTAATTGTAACAAGATACATACATACACAAAAGAATGAGTAAAATGTATTTTGGTACACGAACTATTGGTAAAATGTCATATTGGTACACAAACTATTGAAAATGACTTAATTGGTACATGATCCAATTAAAAGGTCAATTTTACCCTTAATATGAATTAATATTATATTTATTAATTTTAAAAGAGTAAAACGTATTTTGGTACACGAACTATTGGTAAAATGTCATATTGGTACACGAACTATTAAAAATGACTTAATTGTTACATGATCCAATTAAAAGTTCAATTTTACTCTTAATAGGAATTAATATTATATTGATTAATTTTAAAATATCGTATTTATTTAAAAATTAATTATATATATAATAAAAATTGTTAAGTAAAATTATACAACAAATATTATAATATATTGATATGATAAAAATATATATCACTGAAGTCTGTTGATCTTGTGTTTAAATAGTTGAAAAAAGCATAATCACCATTTTAGTTTTTCAAAATTTAGTATAAAAATTTTCAAAATTAAAGATTAGATCATGAAAAAACAAATATCACAGAAAAAATATCACTCATTATCTCAATTTACGTAATTCTAATAACCCAAAATTTTTTTACTCGATTTAATAATTTGTAATTTTATATTTTTTTACTCGCACTTAAATTAAATATAAATAAATAAATATTTATTTAATTATATTTTATCGTTATTAAATATATTTTAGTCTTGCATATGATTTATTTATTGAGTTTGTGATTTTATTATTATATAATTTATATCAATTTTTTTAAATGGATAATTATTTACATAGATAACAAAAAATACCATTTTATTTTAAATTATTAATATTTTAAAAATATAAATAATTTATTAATGAGTAAAAAATAAATATATTATAAAAATATTAAGATACTTATTTTTATTATTTTTAAATTAATATAAATTTTAATTTACAATAAATAAAAATTAATTTAAAAAATAAAATGTTCACTTAGTTGAATTTATTATTAAAAATAATTGAACTTAAAATCAATTACTAAAGGATAAATAAAACTTTTTAGTTAAATCATGTACCAATTAAATCATTCTCTTATAGTTGGTGTATCAAATTGACATTTTACATATAGTTCGTGTATCGAAATGAATTTTACTTAATTAATTTTTTAAATAAATAAGATATTTTAAAATTAATAAATATAATATTAATTCCTATTAAGGGTAAAATTGACCTTTTAATTGGATCATGTACCAATGAAGCCATTTTCAATAGTTCGTGTACCAATATGACATTTTACCAATAATTCGTGTACCAAAATACATTTTACTCCAAAAAGAATTGAGATGATTTATTTCCTTTTGTCTTTTATGTTTTTGTTCCTTAATATTTATTACTAAAATGTATGGCCTCCATGCGTGAAAACGGCAGGGACAATCATATGCATGTTGGCTCATTATATTGTGACCACTTTTTTTCTCTCTTCTTTCATGATAACTTGTCCCATGCATGTCCTCTTCGTCTCGTGCCGGACCTCAACCATTTATTAAGCAAGACAACGATTTATAATTATTAGTGTATTTGCATGATGGAGAAAGGCCAAAAAAAGGAAAAAAAAAAGAAAAAAAGATCAACCACTAGATATATTTCATGTATTATTATATTTTTCGAAAAAAATATATAAATTTAATTTATTATATATATATGTTCCTTAAATTACTGGAAATATATATTTGCCTTTATTTCCAACCGAAAATCTAGTATAATATTGTACATTTAATTTTAATTTCATAATAAATGAATGATAAAACCTTGAAGGAAATCGCAGTGGTGGTCAGGGGGCATTTATTAGGTTTTTTGAAAGCATCACGCATGCAATGCAATTGCAAGCCAACCCCTTTTTTTTGGGTACGGACGTAAAATACTCCACTTCTCCTATCTTGTCTGAACTGGACCAGTTTCGTGTGACATGTGAAATAAATTAAAGTTCTTAATGATTTCGACAAAAAAAAAAAAAAAAAAAAAAAAAAAAAGGTCACGAATAATTATTTTGAATCTTGAATTTATATTAACACATTACCAGCTTGTCCCACACAAATATGTTATAATGAAACTTAAGTTTACATTTTCCGATGATCAAAATATATTTTTTATATATTTATATAAACGTCGAATAAATTATAGTTTGGCACCATTTTGTGAATACTGGGTTCCGGGAAATATTCGTAGTATTCATCTAATTTGTATTAGTGTGGCACTATTTTGTTGTTTTTAATCAGATGATTTTCCTCTAGATATATTTTATAATTTATTATACCTACCCATTTTCCATTATTGGGCTTTATCTTGAGTACGTACGACTCAGATATTCTCATCCAAGGCCCAATAGATGAATGGGCCATTCGGTCCTCTTTTTGTCTTGAGTACGTACAATGACCCTAGATGATGTCCGTTTGATGAATTTGATAACTTCATTACATGAGATGTCAGAGACGAAGACATCATTACTTGGTTCAACGAGAATGGGATGATGTTGTAGAGAAGATGTTGAAATATTAATTTTTTATTCTATTAAATATATTTTTATTAAAACACAAAATAAAATTGCACAAATTGAAAAAATAAAACTACACATAATTAAATTTTAAAAACTACAAAAAATTAAGAAATACACAAATAAAATTTTATTTCATTAAAATTTAAAACTTGCACATAATTAAAATTATATTATTATTAATTTTATATTTAATTTAAAATTATATATTATTAATTTTATTTTTAAATTATTTTTAATAATTCAAAACGGCCAGATTAAAATCTTGCCGTTAGATCTTTAGTTTTTTTTTAAAAAAAGAATGCGTTGGGTCCCACATGAAAAAAATAAAAATAAAAAAATAAGCAAGGCTTCCTCGCGCCAAGGGTCTCCGCGCAAGGCCCACTACATCCTCGCACGCGGATAACGAGTTCTCGCCCCTTGAAGGGGCGAGAAATGAAGATGGGCGAGGAAGCCCACTTCCTCGCGTGGGCTTCCTCGCCCATTGTACGTGCTCTAACAAAAGTGGAGCCACAAAATTGATTAAGGGCTTTGCCAAAATTTTTGAACAAAAAAATACTTTCTTTTGTCAAGAAATCTACCTCTTTAATTTCTTGCCACCACTTAAATTCGATCCTGATAATTGATAACTTTTTTTATTTTGTCGGATCAAACATGAATCTCATACATTTGAATCAATAATAATAACCATTAGATCTACAGATAATAACCAAAAATAAGATCTAACAAGTAGCTAGCAAAAATCTTTCTTCCTGTGCCACTCATTCCTCACGAGGGAAGAATTTAAAAGGAAAATGTGCTATTGTTTCTAAAGTTTACGCTGCTACTTCAAAACAAACGTGTAAATTTCTTTATCGTAAAGGGAAAAAAAAATCTACGTTGATTTTTCCAACTTCTGGAAATACAAAAGTGGAGCATGAATGATTATTTTGTGTGATATTTTTTTGACTTATAGGTTATAAATTTTCAGTAGAAGTCTCTCTCTCTATATATATATATTAGCCCAAAATTTTGTAGCTAGAACAAGTGCATGACTGCAAATATAACGTATGGTAGCTGTCGTTATGTTGGATTGTTGTCCTCTCATAAAATGATACTAGTCACAGCGCACACGCATTATATATAATGTTACACTCGCAATATGCGTGCGCTGCGACTAGTATCATTTATATATATATATATATATATATATATATATGTTGTGTGTATATAATATATATAGATTTATTATTTAAAGTATTTGATTTAATATTATTTTTTTGCAATTGATAATTTTGTGTGAGTTTGTTTTAGAAAAAAAATTAAAAATAAGCATATCAGAGATCACTAAAATACTCTTGCTTTATATATAATGCATGTGTAACATTATATATATATATATATATATATATATATATATATATTGTGTGTATATAGTATAGATTTATTTTTTAAAAGTATTTGATTTAAATTTTTTTTTTTTGCAATTGATAATTTTATGTGAGTTTTTTTAGAAAAAAAATATTAAAAATAAAAGCATACCAGAGATCATTAAGATACTCTTGCTTTATATATAACTAGCAACTTTGGCACACGCGATGCGTGTACACAAAATATAAAAGATGAAAGATTTTTTTTAATAAAAAAATATGATTATATAATTATTTATAATTATGACGGAACAAATTCAAACATTCTTTGACTAAAGAAAAAGAAAATAAAGTTTAAATAAATTAATTAAAAAAGTAAATCAAATTTGAATTAATAAAACAAAAGCCACCACAAATTAAGGGTATATTTGGAATATTAAAAAAAGTTTCACCAAAAGGAGTTATTATTAGGCTCTCTCTCATTATTAATAGTATAGATAATATAGATATAGATATATGCAATTTTAAATTTAATTAGAAAGAGAGTTTTTGAACCAATGGATATACAAGACAAGTACGGAAGTTTTGACTTTCGAAATTCATTAAATAAAAATAAAAATAAAAAAATCTGATACTAAGCCAAAGGAGCTCCTAGTGGTATGTTAATTATATCACAACAATAAAATAAAAATGTCATGTTATATGTATAACATAACTCAAAATGAAAATGTCTGATTTCAAATTTCAGCCTTCACCTCATTATTAAAAAAAAAATAGTGATCCGTTTGAACAAATATTTATAAAATCTGTTGTTTCCATGCTCCAATACTTAAGCATATGTAGCTATCAAATTATAGATTTGAATCGACATAATACACAGATAACCTGTATATAATGATTGCCCCTCACGCAACACATTTCGCTATTTAATAAGCTGAAAAGTTTGAAATTAAATCAACATAATTATTTGCGAGCACTTATTGTCAAATAACATTAAAGGCTATGGGGCGAGGCCCCATAATAAGTTTAAAATGTCTGCCAACTTAAGCAATGTGACGGAATTTCGCTTAGAGAAATGTCAACCCGAAAACTCACGTCCCATTTCAAATTTGTTCAAAATAAAAATAAAAAAGTAACAAAATTGCTTCTGTAATTTGAATTGATCTAATTTTAATTTTCATAATTAAATTAATCAAATTTAAGTCTTATTTTATTTTATTTTCAAATTTATTTTTTCATTAATGGAGTAATTAAAGATACGTTACAGGAGATATCAACAATATCAGGTTTCGATTCTCTCTGCCAACATCGTTTTGGACTAGTCTGTCACACAGGGCTTGCCCAGTGTGGTTTACCTGACTGACTTAGTTTACAGGCTATGTGTTAGTTCGGAGGTTTACCCAGAGCGCACCGTAAGATAGCGGCTGCGGGTTCCTACGTAAAAAAAAAAAACAATATCAATTCTGGTAAAAAAAAAAGCTCACGGATTTATATATGTGATACGGTTGATCATTTCTATATTTATAATGAACAATAATAATTTTTACATAAAAATTAAAACTTTTCATGAGTCAAATTGGATTGGAGGTCCGTCTTATAAAATTACTCCTAAAACGATCTCATTTAAATTTTTGTATGTTTGTGTGTTTTTTAAATGTGATTTTAGCCCCCCATATGATTGGAACTTAATATTTTGACATTGAAATTTATTAAATGTGATTTTCGAGAAATTTGTATTTTAAATTTTATGTTTGCAAGTAATATTTTGACATTGAAATTTATGGGCGGTTGCCGAATATTTCCCCGTTTCCAGTCGGTGTGAATCCTTACTAAAAAGTTGATATATATATATATATATATATATATTTGTTATATTGCTCACCAACCGTGCCAACTTCTGTGCTCACCATGTACAATTGTTTTATATATGGTGGGCACAGAAGTTGGCACGGTTGGTGGGCAGTATAGCAAAATTTCATATATATATATATAAATATATATATATATATACAGTTTTGTTATGCTGCCCACTTTTCGTTCCCACCATCATGCCCACCTATGAGGTGACACTCATCCATTGGATAAATCATTTGTATATGATTCATCTCATCCATTGAATGATTAATGATTCATCAATTGGATGATTGTCACCTCATAGGTGGGCATTGAGGTGAGCACGAAAAGTGGGCATCATAGCATAACTCTCTATATATATATATATATATATATATATAGAGTTTTGCTATGCTGCCCACCTTCGGTGCCCACCTCCATGCCCACCTATGAGGTGGCACTCATCCATTGAATGAATCATTTGTATATGATTCATCTCATCAATTGCATGATTGACCCCTCATAGGTGGGCATGGAGGTGGGCACCGGAGATGGACAACATAACAAAACTCTATATATATATATATACTATTATATTAAAGATGAGGCTATTAGAGTAACCACATTGAGGATACCAAAATCTCATAATTCCATGATTACCCTTTTCAATTAACTACCCACAAAAAACCTTCCATTCATTTCATTCTTTATTTTTTTTAAAAAAAATTACATATAAAAAATTTTATTTTACACACGCAAAGCGTGTGCATTTTTTTCTAGTATATATATATATATATATATATATATATATATATACTAATTATGATCATGGCACATTTTAGAATTTTCGTAAGCAATCACTAAAACTCACTAATCTGTTTTAGTATTTTTTTTTAGAAACCATTAAAACGGTAAAACCTACTAGTGTATGTTAATAAATTCTGCACACTATGGTGCGTAAGATCAAAATAAATAAATATATATATATATATATATATATATATAGGGAAAATTGCAAATTTAGTCCTGTATGTTTGTCACTTTACGATTTTGGTCCTTTATGTTTTCACATTTCAGTTTTAGTCCTGTATGTTTCGATTTTTGGCAATTTCGGTCCTTTTTCTTCGAAAATGCTGACGTGGCACTGTACACGTCAGCTCCACATCAGCATTGAATTTGTGCCACGTCAGCGCCACATCGGAAAAAGGACTAAAATTGCCAAAAAAATAAAGATAGCGGACTAAAACTGCAATCTAAAAATATAAAGGACCAAAATCGCAAAGTGACAAACATACAGGACCAAAAAAGCAATTTTCCCTATATATTTATATATATAAACACTCTAATAAGACAAATTACTAACAGCTGTTATTTAGTACTTCATTAATAATAAATTAAATTATCACAATATCCGACAAATCAGTGAAGAGGTCAATGCATTATTATTTTAAAAAGGTTTGCTTAATTTTCTTAATCAATTTTTTTTAAGGAACTAAAGTTTTCTTAATCATTTTGGCAAACTTATTCTTTGTTTGGCCAAATACATATTTCATAAAGGCAACTAGGGGCGGCTGCGCCAGGAACAAGGACAGGGGTCTGGGATATATCATATATGAGTGGCCAGCGCTACATTCAGTCGGAGACAAATTGTTTCTAAAAATATTTTATATGAATATCTATATATATAATGGGGGAATTGTATTTTTGGTTGTATGTCTTTTTTTTTCGTAATTTTGATGGTTTGAATTATCAAATTTTAATTTTAATCTTGTATTTTTTAATTTTTTATAATTTTATTTATTTTTAATTGTAATGTTGACGTGACATCACGTACGTCGACATCACCTCATAAAAAAAAGAGTATAACTGTATTAAAAAAAACAAAAATAGCGGGATAAGACTGAAATTTAATAATATATAAGTAAAATTGTGATAAGACAAACATATAAATATTCAAAAGTGCAATTTTTCCTATATATAATAATAGTCCTCAAGCATATATCGAAATGGTGGTCATTAATAATCCTAAAACTCTATTTTTTTTTAAAAAAAAATCACTTATTTTTTTTAAAAAATAATTAAAATGTTTGATCATATCAAAATTTCAATATAAATTTAATTTTCTCATAGAATTTTATGGGTTTCCCTTAAGTAAACTGAACTTGGTCAATAATTTTTATATGGAATTATATATATCAATTATCATGGTCACATTTTTCTGAGAGTCTTGGTGTGGACTGCTTCCAATGAGAATCTATTCAATTTATGATTAATTAAGAAGACTTCAATTTCCCATTTGCTAAAGTCTTTGTTCCCCTAGTGGGATTTATTTTCTTTGACCGCAACCATTTCTAGTCAATTTTGTTCCCGGCCACTTCAAATTTAATTCCCTTGTTATTAAAAATTAGAAGAAGATACATTGCTAATTGCTTACTTTAATATGGGCAGACGGACGACATATTGCAACCTTCGGAAATATGGAATGTTTATTTATTTTTGGTTTAAAAAAAACACGAATTCTTAATATTTCGATTTTCAGAGAAGTATTTTTACAATTATTTTTAAAAATAGTGGAAAACACAAATCTTGTAATTATTATATTGTAAAAAAAAGCATGTTGGGAATGTGAAAGTTACGTGGCATGCATAGTTTAGATTTTAGTATCGGAAAAAAAAAAAGAGAAGAAAAAAACGAAATTGCATTTTTTTTGAACTAGAAATTGCATTTTCAATCTTATATTTTTATTTATTTATTTACAATTTTGGTTTCTATGTTGTATTTCAATCTTAGTGTTTTTTAGTCTTTTCCGTTGGGAGTAGTATAATGTAGTACTAGTGTACTACTGCTGCACACATTAGAGTCACACACGAGAAAATAACTAAACTTGAAAAAAAAAACACATATATAATAAACTAAATCAGAAATTTGAAAAATAGAGAGCACCAAAACTATGAAAATATAAAACACAGGATCAAATATGCAAATTTCCCTAAGAAAGTATCTAAATTGATCCTCGACAGGGACTTTAGAAATAAATTATGTTTTCATGCATCTCAATCATTAAAATAAACAATTCATGGCGGTGTTAAATTATAGGAACGATTGTCGGAGAACTAAGATTAGAATTAGCATCAACCGATATAAAATAACTAGTGAGATAATAATTGTTGTAATAAATAAATAACAGGGATTCAAATTACCACATAGTCCAAATGCATTGAAAGCTTAATTTCCATGTTTGTTTTTTTAAAAATAAACTAATAAAGTTCTCTCCATGTTTTAATAATCATGTATTCACGGAAAACTATATGTAAAGAATAACATTATCTTTCGTGTTATTTGGCAGAAAATGATGATTGCCCCTCGTGGTGGAGCCAAGTCTCTTAATTATAATTCTTGCACGGATTTTCATATTTGTAAGATATTATATATATACACATCAATCTCAAGCACAAAAAAATAGCATAATGTTTTCTTTAATTTTCACATTTAGTTTCAATTAAAATGTAAAGTAACACATCACATCCCTATAATTATAAACTATACAGTGTAAGTTCGAACTATTATCGGTGTATCAAAAATTATAGTAGGTTGCAATATAATACTGTAAGTCAAATAATTTAAATTGTATGTTTCAATTGCACAATTATTATAGCCGACGAATATGAACATAGAAATTTTTTTAAATAAATAAATTTAAAAATTAAACAAGAAGAAATTCAAATGAGATTAATATTTGGTCAGTAATACAACAACACTTGCTCTTCTGTCTTGATTCCATCCACAAATAAATTAACATTATCACTGCAAACATTACTGTTACTGCTAATCAGCTGCTTAATCTCCTCCATAGTACTGTAATCCAAAGGGTTCTCAAGATCAGCACCAAATCCACCAGGATTACTAATCAAGAATTTCTGGTCACCTTCATCGAACCCATTATTGTACAAATATTTCTGCAGATTCAAATTTTCGCCATTGGAGCAGCTTCCATCAGATGAAGTGCTGCAGCTAGCTTCCCCTCCGAACATGATATAGTTGGTACTGGTAGCATTAGTGTTGTAATTTTTCACTTCATGAATATCATACTGCGTTGAGCCCAAGATTAACCCATGATTCTGAGCTTGGAATACTGAATGGGTGGAAGGATTTGAAGATATGGGATGATCGGTAGCAGTGGAGAAAACCCTAATATCTTCGGAGATATTGGTGGGATATGTTGTGTTGTTGGCGTATTCAAATGGGGTGTGGAGAGATGGATATGAAGAAGAGATTGAAGGGTTTAGTGGGATGAGATTGTTGTTTATTTTGGATGATAATTGGTAGGATTTGGATACCCCCAAGATTTTCTTCTTGAGCTTCGTGTTCCAGTAGTTCTTGATGTCGTTGTCTGTTCTTCCTGGCAATTGAGCTGCTATTATTGACCATCTGCATGATGATCAATCAAACGAATCCATGATGATCAAGAACCCTAAATTAAAGTCCAAGATATATGTATATGGAAAGTCGAAATTCGACGTCGAGTTTGACACCGCTAGATTTACGAAAACTCATCGTCAAGTTATATCCCACTCATGCGGGCAGTGTTTGAGTGAGCTTTTGAGAAAGAACTTTTATCTCGACTTTTAATTAACAAAATTTTCGAGTTTTTAAGAAGCAATTATAACCTTTTCCTTAACAAAACTCGAAATTTTGTTAAGGAAAAGTTGAGACGTTCTTCGTAGATGCTTTGTCAAACACTGACTATCTAATTACTTTATGCGGAAAGTTTAGAGTGATCGATCGAGTGGATCTACCTGCTTCCAATGCTAGCAAAAAGGCTGCAAATGACTCGATCTTCATCATCTGAGAATTCTCCATGTTTGATATTAGGTCTGAGATAGTTCAGCCACCTCAGTCTACAACTTTTTCCACATCTTCTGAGATCTAATTAATCAGCAAAATTAGCGAAATCATATTAATTAAAAAAAAAACCCCAAAAAAGACCAAGAAACCAATGAAATGAAACTCACATGCTAACTCTCGAACCTAGCAAGAATCTAACTTTTTTCAAAATATCAACAAAACATGATATATGCTCCACTTTTCGACTATTTTTTTGTTCGAAAAAAGCCGAAACACATACAGATACATACCAGCTTTGTGAGGGAGAGCAATCCAGTTGCCTCCAGTGCCATGTTTCTCTATGTATTCCTTGAGTTTTGCGTCTTCTTCAGGCGACCATGGACCTTTCTTCACATTTGCTTTATCACAACATGGAGCTCTTCCCATTTTTATTTTATTTTTTATTTTTGAAAATGAAATCGAAAGGTGTTTTCACTTTGGAGAAAAAGTCTCGATGCTTTTAGAAGATGGATTTGTGTGTGTTGGAAGACTTGTTCTTTGTTCTTTGTACAACATGGTGTATTATATTTATATATGTATATATATATATAATAAACTGTACGTATATATAAATAGAAGTATCTACTAATGGAGATAGAGATATGCACAAGTCAAAGTACGTACACTAATTTCAATTATCAATTTGTCTAATCTTATCTAATCCCAACTTTAGTCATTAGCTGATACAATAATTTCCCCCCAATTATTTATTCATCCACTCCATCCATGTGATATTTTTTTAATCATTAAACTAAAATATGTTATTTATTGATATACATGCATATTCACGCCATACATGCATATTATTATAGAGGGAACATTATATTTTTTTGTCTCGTATGTTTGTCATTTTACGATTTCGATATTTTATGTTGTCAGATTTTAATTTTAATCCGCTATCTTTGTTATTTTGGCAATTTTAATTCTTTTTTGACGTGGCGCTGATGTGGCACTACTGCAGCTGATGTGGAGCTGACGTGTATATTGCCGCATAAGCATTTTCGATGAAAAATGATTAAATTCGCGAAAAATTGAAACATGCAAGACTAAAACTGAATCTAAAAACATACAAGACACCAAAATCACAAAGTGACCAAATTATCGAACCAAATTTGCAATTTTTCTTATTATATATATGTACGTGTTGTGTGTTTAATATTTAAGTTACATATAATTAAGATTAAATTAATAAATATTGTTTGTAGAGAGCAATTTGAAATACTTTTATATGCAAGACCCGTTAATCTATATATATAAATGAAAAGTTGTAGTGTAAAGAGTTGAGAAATTTAATGCAAATTGAATAAATAAATTAATTGGAAGAAGTTTCTTCGTCTGTGAAAACATTAAAATATCAGAGAAATAGCTGCCAAAGGCTCAGCTAATTCGGAGTTCTAAGCAGCCGAGCTTAATAGTAATCTACAAAATAGATCTTAGTTATACTCAAAATATGAAATTTGGTATCAGATCGAATTAGGGTACATTAAAAGGTGCGTAAAACTAGTCTAATTAATAACATAAAAAACTAAAATCACAACACATCAAACATATATACATGATCAAATTTGCAATTAGCTCGAGCTCAATCTTAATAATACTTACCTTGATCAAGCTATATACCCCATTTTGATACTTAAGACAGATACACTTGCAGGTCCAATCATTCGACTGTTTAATTATTAATTAATATAAATTATAAAGTTATTTTATGATAATAACATGCATGTTCCACATATAGTATTAAAATTTATTATAATGATTAATTCTGGACTGTCAAATAGTAATGGCATGTATTTTTATAAAAAGTTTGACCTCTGTTCGATATGCTATCAACATAATTGCTTAATTAATTTGTTTGGTTTGTCCCCTTCTCAACGAAATTACCTTGTGGATACATCGAATACCAATAATTTTACTTGTATTTTGTGGTTCAGATTTCTCAAGCGTCACTCCCAAATAATTTCAATAGAGACGATTGTTTTATATATATATCGAAAAACATATTGTATTAAATATTTTCACGACGCTAACATTAACATCTCATGGTGTCCAACAAGAGAACACAACATATATATCAAAACTATATGTATACATTATTCAAAATTACTATTAAAACTGTTGTATCTACTCGTTCCATCTAGCTAATTAAAGATAGCTGAATTGGTGTCACATGCAATTCGATTAATTATAAGGAAACTATTTAATTAAATATTAACACCGAAAGGCAAATAAATATATAGTTGAGAAATAATTGGGATCACTCACTTGTTTTATTACTCTAATTAGACTTAAGTACCTATAATTTCATGCTTAAATTGAAGTACTCAAGTCCAATTAATATAACACAATATATTGTAATTAGTCCAATTAGTTTTGCCCTGTACGTTGGACTGTGTCCAAAAGAACATAACAATTTAAAGCAAACCAGATATTTGGTGATGCATGCAAATCATCTGTTGATATTCATCTCCTTTGCACGCACACTGCGTGCACACTAATTCCTGTTCAAAAACAAAAATTATAAAGTTTCTCCAGTATAAGGATACATGATCACAAAGTCCATGTATATATATATATATATATATATAATCTTGTTTCGTGTGCAGGGATTTTGTGTACACCCTGTGATGTTCGCGTGAACATCTGATTTTTTTTTTTAGATATTCGCGCGAACATCCCGCGGTGCACACAAAATCTCTGCACATTGATGTGCAGTGGATCATGACTATATATATATATATAGAGTTTCTTCTACCATGTCCAACTATCATGTCCACCAATGATGTGGCACTATTCTATTGGACCTACAATTTATCACATATTTATCGCATCCAATAAAATAACGCCACATCATTGGTGGACATAATAGGTGGACAGTTATATATATATATATATATATATATATTATATATATATATATATATAATTATATATATATATATATATATAAAAGTTTTGGTACAATAAGTAGTCAAAAAATACTGATCCTAGTCCGATAACTTTCTTTCCTCTCTTCTTATTTTTACGGTCTGGTGATGTGATATTGGATATTATTCACCCATACCACAAAATAAAATACTAAAAGTGAAAAAATCATAAACTTAAAGGTTAAGATCAAATTTTAACTATTTATAGGAATAAATAAAAATAAAAAGACATCAATATCTTATCATAATTAAGAATATTTTTAATTTTTTCATATCCAAATAATAATACACCTTTCGAATTATTGTTTAATATATTAAAAAAAACAGATTTTTTTCTCATACGACGTGATAATTATAAATTTCCCACTAATTTTCTAATTCGGCCGAGTCCAAAAATTAGATAATTATAGCGTTTCTTTTATTTTTTTTCTTCTTAATGAATTGTATAACGGCACTTATGTGTGTGTGTGTATATATATACTTTTATTATTTATTTTGTTCATTAAAATTAGTTTATTTCTTGAAAAGTCACTTACATCTAAATTATGTTTGAGTTCATTGGAATTTGGATGTATCCATACTATTTTTTACTTTTAATTTTTATGTATTATGGTAATAAAAAAATATATGATATATTCCAAAGTGAAATACGTATTTCCATTGCTAATTAATGATTGGAAAAGATGGCCGTCGCTAAACCTATATTACGTATCCCTAAAACATGGGATTTTATAGTGATATTACCAAAAATGCCTTCTAATTACTATTATATATTAAGTTTTTTTTTAAAAAAAATGTGTGTGTGTATGTATAATATTTGAGTAATGCTACATTTACAACGATTTTTGTACAACAAATCTTACAACACAATACAAAAATTAAATATATCAAAATCTCACAATAAATTGAATACAAAATATCGCGATAAAATAGCAAATATCATGATATAAATGTTGTAAATATCGTTGTACACGATATTTGTTGTACCTTTAGCATTATCCATAATATTTATGTATATGTACACATGTATAATATATATGTATATATACACATGCTCAAATTAAAAAAATGTATGTATATGTACACATGCTCAAATTAAAAAAATGTGTGTGTATTTGTATATGTATATGTATATGTATATTACCAAACAACTTTATTTCTTTATACTTTTGGAAGCGCGGATCGGTCGGGTTGTTAAGTTCATAAATCCGGGGAGGGCGTGCTTTACTGCTTATGTTGTCTCATATTCCTCCGATATCAGCCTTATCTTTTTCCTACCGTCCGTCTTGTCCCCAGCAGAGACAATATTACTCGTTAAGATCTGATGTCCTTATTTTGTGGCTCACATAGCTAGCCAGATCAAGCAGCACAATGTTAGCAATTTGTCGACACACTAGAGCTTCCAGGAGATCACCAATCATAGTAGTACTATAATCGTGCACCCTTAATCCAACAGTTTTATTTTTAGTAATTTAAAATTCTTAAAATTGATATCACTAAATTTATCCATTATTGCATTTATACATATGTTTTAAATTATTTACGCAAATACGAATATGTTATAGAGAAGTGATCGTATAAACTGAAACTAAGAAATATATTTTGACACGAAACTGACTAATATTCTCAACAAAGTTGGCGCAAATTAGGTTTCATGATTAATCTCTTGTTGTGTCTTAATCTGTTTGCCAAGGAACCTTTATTTGACAAAATGATTGAAATTAATTAATTAACAATTAAGCTTTCTTCTTAAATTATGGGTATGCTTGCAATATTTTTTAATTAATCAATCAAATTAAAAGGTTAACTAATAGATTTTGACTTTAGAATATAATATATATATATATATATATATAAGTTTGCAAATAGAATCAATTTTAGTTCTCAATATTGTTTTCAGAATTAATTAAGTCTTAGCGATCTGCATCTTTCAATGTTGTCAAAATTAAGTTCTAATTCTCAATCTTTCAAATTTTGGTAAGTTTTTATTAGAGAGGTCATACATATATGGACAATGTCTTGACATACATCTAACGTTCTACATTTATCAATACATGTGGGGTCAATATTTTTTAATGGACCCCGCAAGTATTGATGAACGATCACCCTTAGATCTATCATGGGGGTAATAAGTATCATGAAATATTCCGTGATGATATGGCTCATGTTCGTGTCCGATCATCACCATGTTTAAAAAAGAGCAAAGAAAAAAATAAAGATATATAATAGATTAAAACTAAAATATAACAATATATAAAACTAAGACACTTGTATATATGACCAAAATTACAACTTTTGCAATAAAATATGATCAAGTACTTCATTCAACTCATAGAAAAAGTTAATGCATCGCTATCAAACTAATTTTCGCGACCACTTATGTTGCTAGGCAATAAAACCAATTTAATTTATGTTTATGTATATCAGTATATATATATGCCACAAAAACTAATGAATTTTATTTCATACAAACACAAAATGAATGGATTCAATTGAAGCGAGAGAAAATTATTTATTTAATTAATTTGACTTTTGCCGATTATTAATTAATTTATTTTAATTAATATAGTTTTTAAAAGTAATATTGTTTATTGTACGTATTTTTAATATTTTGATTCCTTCACTATAATTCAACTAACTTGTGTGCCAGCGACTAGTTTAGTTTAATGGGCATCCACCTAAAAGCTTGAAACAAGACAAATTTCTTAGCTTGCATTGACTTGCATCAAAGTAGAGCAAAAGGCTTCATCAATTAATTATTTTACTTGTTTTAAAAATCTTGAGGGTCGGTGACAAATTTGACATTTTTTTGACTAATTTACACTCTCTAGATATTATTCGAAAAAGAATAATTGTATATTCTGCTAGATTTCTTTATTATAACCAGCAGTAAAGAAATTTATCTTTTTAAAAAAATGATATCATTTCGAACAGTAAGCTCTCGGGTGCTCTCCAATCCATCGATCCCCCGTTCCCAACGTTTTCGCACACATGATTCGATGAATCGGCCTTCAAAATCTATGAGCGAAGCATTAATACATTTTTGGATAGTAAGTTAGACGAGACCGAGTGTTTATCATTTTATCATAAATACTAATTTATAACATAAGTCATGCATATGATTCGAAATCTGTGAATATCGTCAAATTAACATCACTGTTTAATCATATTGTTTGTATATATCACACAATGCTCCAGTAATTTAGACAATAATATTAAGGTAGTACTGTTTGCAATTTTTAAAATAAGTGATTATGAATTTATTTTGAAAAAAAATTGTGAAAAAAAAAATCATAAAAATTTATTTTTAGAGGTTTCAAACACTACATAAATATAGGTCGATAATCTATTATACATTCAAAATTTACGGCAGTCAAAAGTTTTAAGATTACTAGTTCCATGGTAAAAAAATTTATACAGAAATTCTATATTGTTTTATTGAAGTAATTTCTCCGAGATATCATAAATTTCATGCTATATGGGGAGAGCCCTTCATTAATTATATTTTCATTTCTCAACAGAAATGATTTTCTAATATTTAATAATATTTACATTTTACTAAAATTAAAATATCCAATTTATTTTTGTTTGAAAGATATATATATTTATGTTTATAAAATAATTATTTGTATACATTTTTATTTATGATTGAAATCTTTACTTCTTCCATTAATTAATTTTCAGTTGTGTCTTCTATTACAACCAAAAACATTCTACGTATTGTAATTTATACGCCCTTATCATGTGCATCCATGCTAATAGTAAAAAGGCCCATTAGGACCCAAAAATTTGAACATAAGCCCATTATTAAGATACGATCCATAGCTTATTTATTTGGGCTTCTTTCAAGGTCGGTTAACTGGTTTGATGCCCAAAATGCTCATAGTTTTTACTTTTGATCAACTTTTCCTAATATTTTTAGTTTCATATACGTATAGTAAATTACATATATATTTACATCCATTTGTGAAAACACAAATTTTTTTATTTATTTACTTCTCTGCCTAGTTAGGTTTATTTTGAGGAACAATTTTTCTAGGAATTATCGAAAAATGGCAGGCGAAATTATTGAAAATACATGGTCAACTGGTATGTTATTGTCATGTTAGATAATTTGTTGAAATGTTTAGTGACACGAAAAAAATTGATGAAAACGTGTGAAAAATGTTACAATTTGTACACTATATAAGCGTGGGAGATATGGTTGGAAATTTTTACGGAAATAATAATAAAACCAGTAATGGTAATAATAACAACAATAATAATAACACTAATAATAATTGTATAAAAAATTATAAATAACAAAATTCACATAAGAAGAAAAACATATATAATGTTGTTTTTTTCTCAAGATAAACAGAGTTGACTACTAAACTGAATACAGATAACGACCCCGTTTGGTTTCAAAAGCTAGATTAGAAAATCATTTTTTTTAAAAAAAAATGTTTTTTTTGTAAACAAGGTGTTTGAGTGACCATTTAAGTGCTTAAAAAATTATTTTTTTAAAGTTAAAATTAGAACTTTTTCAAAAGTTAAAAATTGTAGCTTAAAAAAACATTTTTTTTAAAAAATATCTATCAAATCCAATCAGACCCTATATTTTACTCATAATTGTGATTTCCGGTATTTCACTTATCTTGTCGTATTATTATAATAATAAAAACATTTTAATTAATTGTTTTTCAATTAATTAGTAAAATTTTAGATCAATTTATAATCTAATTTAATTCTCAACAAAATCAAAATTATTATACAAATTAGTTAATTATTTCATGTGATCTCCTTCTCTTTTAGTCATTAGATCATATATATTTTCTTATTTAAAAGGTGTTTGGGTGAGCTTTGAAGCTCTTAAAAACAACTTATAAGCTGTTTTGGAGCTTTTAAGCTCTCCAAAACTGTTTGGTAACTTTTTTTTAAAACAGCTTATAAGCTGTCAAAATAAGCTGTTTGACAGCTTATAAGCTATTTTTTAAAAAGTAGATACACCCCTACTTTTTAAGAAAATATCTTATTTTAATATTTTGTTTCCCATTATTATCCTTTTATATTATCCTTTTATATATTTTTTTCAATTTCATAATATATTCAATTATAGTTTTCTTTATCAATTTGTTATATATATTAAAATAATGTTTTGTTTTCGGTCAAAAAAATAATGTTTTGTTCTATAATTTTTTTATAATTTAAAAAACTAAACTATCGAGATACTATTTTAACATTAAATATTTTAAAAAAAAATCAAAGCATACAATTTTTATATATTAAATATAAAATAATATATATAATTTTAAATAATTTTTTTCTATCATTTTCTTATAATTAAAAAAAAGCTATACTATCAAGATATTATTGAGTAATTTTAAAATAATACATATATTATTTTAAAAAAATTCATAGTGTAAGATTTATATAAATTAAAATATAAAATAGTTTTTATTTAATTTTAACATTTATCATAAAATTTTAAATTTATTTTTGCATATAAATAATATTTACTTCACCTTCATATTATTATACCATTTTGGTAATTTTGACAATAAAAAGATCTTGTAAAGCCAAACGCATCAACATATTTAAGTTGTTTAAAATAAGTTTATTCTAACACTTTAACAGCTTATTTTTAAAATAAGACCTAACAACTTATAAGCTCCTAAAACAGCTTATAAACTCCTACAACTTATAAGCTGTTTTTAATAAGTTTAACCAATGGAAGAGCTTATAAGCTCTTGAAAACAACTTATTAGTTGTTTCAGAGCTTATAAGCTCTTTAAGTTTTGTTTGGCAAATTTTTTATCAAACAACTTAAAAGCTGTCAAAATAAGCTGTTTAACAGCTTATAAGCTGTTTTTAAAAAATTAAAGGGAGGGTACTTTTTTTTAAAAAATATCTTGTTTTAATATTTTACTTCACCATATTATCCTTATATATTTTATTAAATTCTCACAACGCCCTCTGTCCATTTTTTATACATAATTTATCAATTTTTTTTCCTAAATTAAAATTAAAAATATTTTATGTTTTTAATATATGTTTAATATTTATAATAAATTTAAAAATATTTTTAAATGTATGTTACTATTTAAATTATTTTTATAGTATGTTATCCTTTTTGGTAATTTCAACAATACAAAATCTTATTATAGCAAACACATCAACATGTTTAAGTTATTTAAAATAAGTTCATCCAAACACTTTAACAAATTATTTTTAGAATAAGACCTGATAGCTTATAAGCTTCAAAAACAGCTTATAAGCTGTTTTTAATAAGCTTATAAGACTCTTATATCGTATGTCTTTTGCTGTTTGTTATTTAGTCAAATGCCACTTACCTTTAAATTTTGCCATTTATTTTATTTTTTTGTTTTCGTTAAAAACCAGATTGTGCAAATACACAACGGGTGCATCAGAGTAATATTAATATTTATTTATATTAATTAAGTTGAGACACTTATATTAATCAACTTCTAATTGATGATTTCGTGAAGTTTTATTTAACAATGAAATTATATCCTCATTATATAACTTTATTGATCAATTTTTTTGAATTTTCCGAAAATAGCTGTAGTTTCTTTTTACAAATTGCAATATTATCTATATTTTAAAATTCAATCATAATTATATCTATATATGTTGATTAATGAAAAATAATTAATTCAAAAGTAACGAAAATTATCGTTTTTAGATAATTCACTACAAAAAAACTTTGAGTTTAGCCACGGCCAAAACCGTGGCTAAATTAATTTACCCACGGTTTTAGCCACAGTTTTTGAAACCGTGATTAAATCCACCGTTGTTAAATTAAACCGTGGCTAAATTTAACCACGGTTTTATTAAAAGCCGTGGCTAAAATAGCCACGGAATAAAAAAAACCGTGGCTAATTTAGCCACGATTTTTTTAAAAACCGTGGTTGAATTTAGCCACAGAATTAAAAAACCGTTGCTAAATCAGCCACGGTTTTGTATAAAACCGTGGCTAAATTAGCCACGGAATAAAAAAACCGTGGTTAAATTAACCACGGTTTTGTATGGTTTTAATAAAACTGTGGCTGAATTATCCAAACCGTGACTAATTTAGCCACAAAAGATCAAAAAACACAGAAACCAATGAAAACTTCTAAATACCACAACATGACAAGCACTAAAACCTATCTTAATTATATCGTTTAACAAGTAAAAATCTAAATACATAAAAATCTAAATACATAGCTAAAACAACATGAACATAACCATATTACTATATTAATTAACTATTTCCAAAATAAAATAAGAAAACCCATAAAACGAATCCGAAGCTAGATGCAAATAGCACCACAGATGCTCAAAAAACACTTACAACTCGAGTAGGAGAATAAGTGATGATCGTAAACTTGTTGTCGCTGCTCAAGTACTCCTTGTTCAGAAAATCTAATTCCACATGAAAAAAAAAACATAAAAAACGAAAAGAAACAAATACTAAACATTAATAAAAACAAATAACCATGTTTAACGAAGAAATTCAAATTTTAAAGGACTAAAATACTGTTAAGGGGACAAATCCCATAATAACAATATTTAGCACTTACGATTCATTGTGAAAGTTGTCAAGTACACCATCAAAGGGAATAGGTTCCACCAAAAAGTATGTCGATGCATTGATTCAATCATCCAGTAGCTATAACAAAATTAAAACTCAAACAAAGGATAAGTGTAAAGGAATAAATAAATAAATTGATACCCTTTTGGTAGAACTTACAAACATATGTATTGGATAGCATAAACTTGAAACTAAATGAAGCAAACATTTACGCAAGTATTTGTAGAAGCACTATTAATATAAGATAAATTCACGTGAGTTCTCCAATATGAAGATTGTGTTCCCAAACCCCTTATACCAAAGAAAAGCAAATCTCTTTCCACATCTCATGCTTTCTTCCAATCGTCTTATCTCTTTACCCTTGTGGCAAAAAAATTCTCATTAATAATGTACAAGTATGAGCTTCATGGAAAGAAATGAAGTAGAAGATAATTCATGCCCAGTTGCCCACTAAGGTAGTAGATGCCCACAGAGAAAAGCAAAAATATTTCCACATCTCATGGTTCACTACTTGTTCAGATCAACTTTAACAGATGGCATATGCCACCAATTATGTTTATGTTTCGGTAGTTGGGAAAAAACAAGCAGTAGCATTTAGTACTATAGACTTCTACAAAATTAGGAAATTCCAAAACTGAGAGAATGCTACAGTAACATATCACTTTCATGACATTCTTAAAAAAAAAATCAACCACATTCTAAATAAACTTCTTCTGCCGAGATCAATTGTAAAAAATAATTTAATTTCCAACAAGTAGAACAAAAATCAAAAATAATAAGTGAATATCAATAATGAACACAACGTGAAGCTAACTATAAACGAGGAAGGTATCAGAAGGAGAGCCGTCAGACCTTGTGTCGTCTCCGAAGGCGACATTGAGATGTTCAGATCACCCACAACAGAAAGTTTGATGTAATGAACACAATGTGAAGCTAACTATATAGCCTGATTTGTATGATGTAAAGACAAACCAGTATAATAAACATTATACCAATTTGAACACCATGCAAGCATGGAAATTTAAATCTCATTTGTTTTATTTCATCAATAATATCAAAGTTCATGAATTTTCCACTAAGAGCGTGGATACTTCGATCCAAGGAATACCTGAAGTTTCAAAATAATCTCTGCGGAATTCTGCATATACAGCAACCTAGTAGCTCATAAGAATTAAATAAGAATAATTAGGGAATGAAGCTCATATTACAGAAATATTAATACAAAGTGGAAAATTAAAGGCTTGGAAGCAATACCCATACAAACTAATTTAGCTACTTCTACTGCTCAAAGGTGACATTAATAATCGAAGCATCATTTTTTTTTACATGCAACAAACAAAATCCGTAAACCAGCAAAAAATCAAGTGAACCATTAAGTTTGGCTGCGAAACCAAGCACAAAAGGTAGGTGAGGCTTCTCCCGGTTAAATTTTTTATGATACCACGCTCTGTTGCTTCAATATCCATAAAGATACAGATTAAATACATCAAAATGAGATTTCACGTATTAATCGAATAATCCAATCCTGTTTTCCCATTTATTTCATATTAACTCTTATTCTAATTTATAAAATCTGAAAATTACCGAAACTAACTGTAAAAATCAAACTCTTCCAAAAAATCATATTTCATATTAAACAGCACTATAAATGTCCCTTGTTGGAATATAGGACTCCAAAAGTCAAATTACCCATATTGGAAAATAGTTTGACATTACAGAAAATTTCTCATAAATTCTGAAAATAATCTATATAAATTCTAACACATCTAAACATCTAAATAACAGTTCAAACAACTATAAAAATCGAAGAACCTAACTCAATAATTCTGGAATTTCGAAATCAATCCCCATAATTTCTTAAAAGTAGTCAATACCTTCAATCGAGTCTAAAATAATACGTACAAACAATATAATACATAAAATATCAATTACCGAAATTCAATTGAATCAAAATTCCCAAAATTCAAAACCCTAGGTTCGAAATTGTACCTCGAAACAAGTTTCAAACGACCTAAACAACCTTATCCTAGGCTGAAAGGCGGTCGGCTACGGCGAAAGTGAGCGGCTGGGTCACGGCTGCCGATTTTGGTTCGAGCCAGTTACTAGAAAACCTTGCAAATATTGGTATCACTACCTAGCTCTCGTCGCGAGGATTCCGAAACTACGATCCCTTTTGAAAATCGATAACCGACGGCGAAAATACGGTGATTTAAATCGACGGAAAATTTGAAGAAGAAAAGAAAGAAGATGGAAGGGGGATCGAGCGTGTGAGGCGGTGGAATTGATGGGTTTGTGGAGAGAAAAGATATATAGATATATATTTATATTTTATCATAATATAACAATAATAATATTATTATAATTAAATGTGTGTATTCAAAATATTTATTTGTGGTTAAAATTTGACCTCATTTAAGTTATTTCAACTCCTACGTGCTATATAAATCAAATATATATTTTAATATCATATATAAACCTATATTAGAGAAAACTATGTGGACCAATTTATTACAAAAGAAACAAAAAATGTCAAAAACATAATAATAAATGGGAGAGGATACGAGAAGTACATGTGAATGAATATTTAATTCTTAAGTATATTATATGGAAAATATTCATGTTAATTAGAACAAAATGAAAAACTAATATGAGAAATAATTTAAAATATCTTGGGACAAAAATTTAGATTTTTTAAAAAAAATTATATATCTAACAATAAAATATTTTGTTTGTCCTCGTAATATTTTATATGCATCAGTATATTTTTAAAATAATATCACAATATATTATATCTTATATAAATAAAACCAAAGATTTTTTTGTGATGTTAAAATGATGTATTATTTATATTATATCTCAAGTGTTAGTATAGAAGACATAAAAAATATAAGTCAAAATTTTTTCAAAAAAATATAAAAACCAAACTGAAATTTAAAATTTTTAATTTACAAAATATTATCAAAGTTTGGGGAAAATAAAATATTTTTAATATTAAAATAAATATTAAAAAGAATATTTATATATATATATATAGAGCAGCTGATCTAGAAACATGTAGCAGCTGTTCCATCTCACTAGCGCAACTGCGTCCTTCACAAGGCGCAACTGCGCTAGTTCTCTAGCGCAGAAGCGCTATGTCTTTAGCGCTTCTGCGCAATAGAAACTCAATTTAGCGCGGCTGCTTCCGCAGATTCCTCAACCTTCTTTTTTTTGCGCGTCTGCTCCCAGGTTTAATCGCCTTTGCGCATGGGTAAAATTTGGTTACTGATTTTATGCGCATCTGCTCTTATTTTGGCACACCTGCTCTGGCTAATTATTAAAACGTTTTTCCAAAAATCTCAAAAATCAAGAAACTTAAATTCTTGCTAAGTAATTGTAAAATATATGCTAAAAGGAGTTCAAAACCATAAAAATGAATATCAAAAACAATATTTTTCTAAATAAAAATATTTGTTAAAATCGTTGACGAATAGCCACGGTTATTTAAAACTATGGTTACTTTTAGCCACGTTTTTGTAATTTCCCTCTTATTTTTAGCCACAGTTTTAAAAAAATTATGGTTATTCAATCACGGTTTTTAAAAATCGTGGCTAGTTTAACCACGGTTTAAAAAAACCGTGGTTAATTAGGCACGGTTAATTAAAATCATAGCTATTAAACCACGCTTTTGAATAAACTGTGGCTAATTAATCTTTAATTTTTTATTTGTTTATTAAAAAATAAATATATTATTATGGCGGATTTTAATGGGTGTTTTGATGAGTTTTTCTAATAAAATAATTTCAAATTTTAAATTAAATATTAGTATAACTTAAGTAATATTTTAATTATCAAAATAATATTCAATAAATTTTTACATAGTTAAAATTAAAATAATAAATAATATTTTATAATATTCAATATTTATTTAATATTTTTTTTCAAAATATTATCAAGAAAACTAAATATACAAAAATCAGAATTTTAGCTTAAAAAATATTTATTTATTTTTTATCGTATCAATTTATTTATTTACAATTATTTAAAAATTTAGGACTTAATATAATATAATTTATCTAATTCTTCTCGTTGAAATATATAATCTATTTAATCTATCTAATATAATAATATTATGTACAAATAAAAATTTTAATCAAATCACTTTTTACATATAAAATATAACGGGAAGAAATAACAAATACATGTTTTAAAATATTATTTAATTATTTGGTTTAAATATTTTAATTCAACACTTTAAAATAATTATTAATAAATCTAGTCAAATGATATAGTAATTAACATTGGATCCTTACAAGTTTAATTAATGTAAACGGCGAAAATGTGTTAGAATAACATTTTTTATGTTCATAAAATAATAAATACAGTGGAACATTCATTAACAAGATTTTTTACATTTTGATACATGCATTTTCATTGAATAAATTAGGAATAAGAATAATAATAATTTAATGTTTGTAATAATAATTTTGACAATAATTATATAAAATAATTACTTAATAAAAAATAATATATTCGATAAGTATTTTTTTTGAACGACTTGTTTTTTAACCACGGTTTTAAAAAACTGTAGCTAATTTAACCACGGTTTTATTAAAACCGTGATTGATTAACCACGGTTTTATTAAAACCGTGGCTAAAATAAAACCGTGGTTAAATGAAATAACCACAGTTTTTTAAAAACAGTGGTTAAATATATAACCACGGTTTTTATAATAACCGTGGTTAAAAACCGTGGCAAAACTTAGCCACGGAAAAAAACCGTGGTTATTCAACCACGGTAATAAAAACCGTGGCTAAATTTGCGACGGTTTAAAAAAAAATCGTGGTTAATTAATCACGGATTTTTAAAACCGTGTTTAAATTAGCCACGGTTTTAAAAAACCGTGGTAAATAACCACGGTTTTTAAAAACCGTGCTTAAATAACTACGATTTTTTAAAACCGTTGCTATTTAACTACGGTTTTGATAAAACCGTTGGTAAATTAACCACGGTTTTAAAAAAACCGTGGCTAAATAACCAATTTTTTTTGTAGTGATTGGTTTAACCGTGTAAAATGTAAACACACAACACTTATATAAGAACACCAAAAGAACATCAGTAATGTATATTAATTATGATAATATAATTTTATTTGGGTTAGTGCTTGAATCGTGAGTGAGAGATGCACATGCACGACTACGTACTATCTGAGCACTAATTCTCTTCTAATATATAGTATCGAAATTATAGACTAATTAATTTTTTTGGACAACTCGCAAATCACGTAGTCTCGTAAATTAATTGAATGCACGTTTTCACCCAATTATATAAACATACAAATCATAATCAAATAATTTTATAATAATCTATTATATATTAAGAAGTTAGATCTTACAAACTTTCAATATTTCATATACAAAATGTATTTTATTATTAGGGAGAAAATGTATCACTTCCTACCAATTGGATGGAGTTAACATGTCTGGTCCATGAAGTATGCGCTTTGAAAGTGCGCATGCATGTTCAAATTAAACGTGATCTTCAATTATTGCATGCAAAATATTTAAAGATAACGTACGAGTCAATATCATAATTCATAACATTACTTCTTCTTCTTCTTCTTTTTTTGCCCCCGGGTCAAAACAATTTTACAATGAGTTATAAATTTCGGTAACAAAAATATAATATTTTTAATACATGTATATAATTTAAAACACACGATTTTTGCCTTTTTCAAACTAATATAATTAATCATATCTTATTAAGTTTCTGAATCTATGTAATATAACTTTTAAAGCCTATCAGATTTCCAGTTTCCTGAAGTTTACGTGTTTTAAATTAATACGCCAAGTATATATTGACGTTGTTGCCAATTGCCAAAATATCACTTTCTAATTAAATTAGCACGTACTTTGAATTTATTAAATAATTTTCAGTTATGAATTAGAGATAACAATTAACAGCACACACCGAAAAGCGGTACGTAACCCATATATTGTCAAAGAAATACAGGCGCGAGGAATGGTACGGTGGTGACCTTTACCAATTTCATAACTGGTTTCCAAAAAAAAAAAAAAAAGCTCGAGGCGAAGATTAAAATAAGAGTTTTTTACATTAATTTAAAAAGAGAGTTGATATTTGCATTCTATTTTTTTGTTATTTAACATTCTATTTGTGAATAAATTTGCACTATATTCTACAAATGAAGTGGAGTATATGTAATACAAAGTGAAGTGTAGATATCAACTCCCATTTAAAAAATCAAATATACTCAAGCTATATGAAATTATCTTCATATTTTGTTAATATAATTATGAAATTGTCCAAAAAAAATCACATTGAACCACCAAAACTCACAATTTAAATGCTAATTTAATTTAGAAGCAGTTTATTTAACCATTCAAAGATAAATTAAATAAAAATTCCAAATTTCAAAATTAAGTTTTGAAATTCGTACCTTCAATCTATAAATTTTCAATCACGACATGAAATTAACTATAAATATTAAAATCAAACATTAAATCAAAATTAAATTGAACAAATCATAAGTCAAAATTTTACGCACACAGAGGCCGAGAAAAAATTGGTCGAACATCAAGTTATAAAACTCAAGGCTAAGAAAGTCGATGATCAAAGAGAGACAATGAAAAGTGATGGTCGACGAAAAACAACGCCAAACTGAGAGGTGATGAACGGAGCGAATATTGAACATTTTAATTTGGATGATAGCTTTGTTGTTGACAATGCATATGTATTCTTCAATTTTTTTAATAACTATTATAATATAATATTAATTAATTGAACAACATTAATAAATAATATTTATAATATACATAATAATTTTTTTAATAAATTTGGGGCCCCACAAGCATGGGCCCTGCCCGCCCTGGGACATGACCACCCTTGGTTATGTCACATGTGAGAGTAGAATTATAAATTGCATTTAAAATTATAAAATTATTTTAAGTGTACGTACTTTAAAAGATTTTGTTCCAAATAATTATGAAGGAATAAATTTTGTAATTTCAAATCACTTTTTAACATTTTTTTTAATATGTTAGAAGAGGATGACCAAATAGCTGCTATTATTTTATGGAAATTCTTATATGTCACCTTTGTCTTACTCTAAAATCTTCAAAAGCTTTCATGGAGTCTGAGCACTTCTCTAGCATATTATAATAACCCAAGTTGTAATCCAATTTGTATATATAACATTTTACTTTCAAAAATTACCACATTATATTTTTTTTTTTTCATTTTAATAACACAACATTTATGAACGTGTTTTCCCTTCATAAAACTTTACACACACATATGAACACGGGATTTAGAGTTGCGTGTGAATTTCTAGTTTCCGTAGAGAAGACCTCTTCCTCCACCAACTGACGTACAACTGATGCTTCACACAGTACAAGTGCTGAAAGCGATGTTATCCTAACTTCCACAGTTACCAATACAATACCAACCCCAACAAGTTGATCCAACTTTCGATACTCTCATCTCCCAAGTCTCTCTCCACTCGTCTGAGGTTGGTGACTATATATCACCAATTCATTTTCCATGTAAATTTAGTCTAGTTTGGAAAAAAAATTAAAAAAATATATATTATAATATATTTGTGAGACTAGTCGACCAAAATATATCTTCGATAAAAAAAATACTATTTTAGACATAAAAAAACATATTTTTATCGGTCAAGTCGAATAAGAGATTAATCTCACAAAATTGATGTGTGAATGTATATTATTATTTTAATCCTATGATAAACATTTAGAACAAAACCCAAGTTTGTGTATTAAATTTACAGAGACACAAAATAATAAAAATATATTACCTGTGATACCTCGGGAGGTGATTAGCTCAACTCATCGATGACCCTAAGCTCCAAAGACTATTATTTGACAAGCTACGATAGAGATAGGGAGTTCAGCCTCGGCAGCTCGGGAGGTTGGGACCTAAGCCAAGCCCCTTGCTGTAATTCCCAGCTCGGGTCGGGAGCTAAGCTCGGGAGCTCGGCCAAGCTTCCCCACCATAATTCCCAGCTCGGGTCGGGAGCTCAGCTAAGCTTCCCCACCATAATTCCCGGCTCAGGTCGGGAGCTCAGCTAGGGAGCTCAGCTCGGGAGCTCGGCCAGGATCTCTCGCCATAATTCCCAGATCAGTTCGAAAATTTGGGAGCTCAGCTCAGCCCTGAGGGGATTAGGAAGTGAGCTTGGTAGATTTGTTCGGCCACCTTGGTGAGCTAGCTAGGATGTTAGGATCAGTGTTTAAGGTAAGATTCGAGCAAGATCTCAGCCTAGATATTCGGGATTGTGATCCCGGGATTCTAGGGTTCTTGATAAGGAAGATAGGTGTTAAATGCGGAGCTCTCTCCTATAAATACCAGGTTTACCTTCATTATTTGGATCCTAATTCTTCACTCATGTGCACACACTACTCTCTATATTTCGCTATCCTAGCATCTGACTTGAGCGTCGGAGGGGATACGCCGGAACACCTTTCGGCCCCCCTTAACACTCTTGTTCGTGGTTTCAGGTCAGCAGCAGCTCATCTTCTGTTGGAGGAATTTCATCAGCTCACCCAAGGAGATTAATTTATTGAGGTATATCAATTGGCGCCATCCGTGGAAAGTTGAAGTTAAGGCGTAGATATGGCAGGAAGAGGAAGAGGAAGAGGTAGAGGAGGAGGAGTGGGGAATGTGGCGGACATGACTGTGGATTAGCTTAGTCAGTTCATCACTCAAACGTTACAAACGGCCATGGGTCAGAACCCACCACCTCCTCCCCCTCCAGCAGGAGGGCAGCCGAACCAAATGGATGCGATGTTGGAGGAGATTAGGAGATTGGGCCGGCAGGTTGGAGGCCGGACTGGGCCTATGCAGAGGGAGAGCCCCTTTTCTCGGGCTATTTTAGATGAGGAACTCCCTGCAAATTTCAAACAGCCTACTTTAGGGGAGTATGATGGGAGCTCAGATCCGGAAGAGAATTTGTGAAGATTTGAAAATGCAGCCCTGTTACATAGATATTCGGATGCAATTAAGTGTCGGGTTTTTCTCACTACTTTAGTGAGGTCAGCTCAACAATGGTTCAACCTCTTACAGCCTGGTAGCATCCGAAGTTTCAACGATTTCAGTTCAGCTTTTCTACACCAATATGCGAGTAGTAAAAAATATTTGAAGACTTCCCTCAGTTTGATTAATCTGAAGCAATCTAAGGTGGAACCCTTGAGGGAGTACGTTCAACGCTTTAATACAGCAGCTCTGGAAGTGCCTGCTGCCACTGCTGATACCTTGGTTAACTCTTTCACTCAAGGGTTGAGGGGAGGAGAATTTTTCAAATCCTTGGTCAAGAAACCTCCTTTGACTTATGATGAGCTCCTTGGCCAAGCTGAGAAGTATGTGAATTTGGAGGATGCACAGAGACAGAGAAGGCAAGAAGGAACATCTGGAAGTAAGTCAGGAAGTAAATCAGGACTAAAGGCAGAGGGTAAAGTGGAAGTTGGGAGAAAGAGGAATGCGGAAGAATCAAGCAGAGGTAAAGGGCCTTATCCTTATGTACCTCTTTCAGTGAGCCTGGAAAAAGCAATGCAGGTATGTGAGGAAAGGCAAGTGCTTGCGAGACCCCAGAATGCTGAAAGAGGCCCGCGTTTGCCTCCATCTAATAAGTTTTGTGATTTTTATCAAAAATATGGGCATTTTACTAATGACTGCCAGAGGCTAGGGGAGGAGGTGCAAAGAATTATTTCTGAAGATGCTCGAATCAGGGCTGAGCTGACTCGGAGAGCAAATCCTCCTCGTCAAGGCCGAGCTCCGCAATGGAGAAATCAGAGGAATGAAGGCGGGGAAAATCAAGGTGATCGTCAAGGAAGAGCTCCTCAAAACGGTCAAGAAGAGAGGGTTTAGCAAATTATGAATCACCCTCATAGGGATATGATCCATATGATTTCAGGGGGCGCTACCGATGGAGATTCAGGGAGGGCTCGCAAAGCTCACGGGCGTAGGTTGGAAAACTTTGAGGTAAATTCTCAGCTCAGCTGTCCTAATGATCCGAACATAAATTTTGGAAGGGAAGATTTAAAAGATGTGGTGATACCTCATAATGATCCTTTATTGGTCACTTTGACCATAGCCAACTATGACGTGGCTCGCATCTTCGTGGGTACGGGGAGCTCGGTGAACAATATCTTCAAAGAGACCCTTGATCAAATGAAATTGGAAGGATTTGAGTTGGATCCAATCACCACGGAGTTGTATGGGTTCACGGGTCATGCTTTACAACCCTTGGGACAAATAGTGCTCCCATTATCTCTTGGAAACGGGTAGCAAAGAGTAACCAAAATGGCTTGCTTCACCGTGGTGGATGTCCTCTTTCAATGGAATATTGGGGCGCCCTGCCCTAAGTGATTTTCGAGCCGTGGCATCCACCTATCATTAGAAGTTGAAGTTCCCAAGTGGAAGAGAAGTGGGGGTCATTCGGGGTGATCAAAATGCAGCTCGGTTGTGTTATGTAAATAAGGTAAAGATTGATGCAAAGAAGAAGAGGAAGGAGGTAGGAATGGTTTCAGTAGGTCGGACATCGAGGGTGCTGGGTCAGAAGGTGCTTCTGATGTCTGAAGAAGGTCATGAGAAGGTGGAGTTAAGCCCGGGAGCTCAGATTGTTAAATTAGCTGCTGATCTCGGCCCATCAGTAAAGCAAAGATTGGTTGACTGCTTGAAGAAGAACAAAAATGTTTTTGCTTGGTCTGTGTTAGAACTCACAGGGGTTAGTGCGGAAATTATGGTTCATCGACTCAACACTCTTGCGGAAGTGAGGCCGATAAAGCAGAAGAAGAGACACTTTGGACCGGAAAAGGATAAAGTCATTAAAAAAGAAGTGGATGAGCTCCTTGAGGCAGGACACATTAGGGAAGTGCAGTTCCCCACTTGGTTATCAAATGTGGTCTTGGTCCCTAAGAGCTCAGGCAAGTGGAGGATGTGTGTTGATTTCAGAGACTTGAATAAGGCATGCCCCAAAGATTGTTATCCACTGCCTCGAATCGATCAGTTGGTTGACTCTACGGTAGGTCATCAGTACTTATGCTTCATGGATACATATCAGGGGTATCATCAAATTCCTTTGGCGGAGGAAGATCGGGACAAAGTAAGTTTCACCACTTCTCATGAAACTTTTTGTTACAGAGTGATTCCTTTTGGTTTGAAGAATGCAGGAGTGTTCGCCTCCCAAATTGGCAGAAATGTGGAAGTTTATGTGGATGATATTCTGGTGAAGTCTCAGGATGATGTGGGATTGTTGGCTGACCTTGAGGAGACTTTCTCGACTTTGAGGGCTTATCGGGTGAAACTTAATCCGGAGAAGTGTGTATTTGGAGTGAGGGGAGGTAAGTTTTTGGGGTACATGGTTACTGAGAGGGGCATAGAGGCCAATCCTGAGAAGGTGCAGGCTATCCGATCCATGTCTGCTCCTCGTAATCTGCAAGAAGTTCAGAGGTTGGCAGGAAGGATAGCAGCCTTGTCTCGATTTATATCAATATCAGCCCATAGAAGTTTACCTTTCTTCAAAGTGCTTCGCAAAGCCAAAAAATTTGAATGGGATGATGAATGCGGGAAGGCATTTGATGACCTAAAAAGCTATTTAGCTGAACTCCTTGTATTGGCTAAGGCTATTCCAGGTGAACCATTGTACATCTACTTGTCAGCCTTGGAAGGGGCAGTTAGCTCAGTACTTATTAGGCAGGAGGGAGCAGCTCAACACCCTATTTATTTCTTCTCACATGCCCTTAAGGGTGCAGAACTCCGGTATTCGAAGGTGAAAAAGCTAGCATTGGCCTTGGTTATGACAGCAAGGAAGCTCAGACCTTACTTTCTATCACATCCTATTGTGGTGCTGACCAACAGCCCCATTGGGAGGATATTGACTCGAGTTGATATTTCGGAAAGATTGGTGAAATGGACTACTGAGCTCAGTGAGTATGACATCCAGTATGAACCAAGGTCAGCCATTAAGGCTCAGGCATTGGCTGATTTCCTGGCCGAAATGAGACATATGGAAGTAGAGGGTTTGTGGAAAGTATATGTGGATGACTCTTCTAATAATGAAGGATGTGGAGTGGGGGTGTTTTTGATCTCCCCTCGTGGAGATGAGATCAGATTGACAGTTAGGTTGGATTTTCGAGCTTCTAATAACGAGGTAGAGTATGAGGCTGTGTTAATTGGCCTCCGAGCAGCTAAGCAAGCTGGGGTAGCTCGGGTGCATCTCTACTCTGATTCACAGTTAGTAGCTCAGCAGGTGAATGGAACGTATGAAGTCAAAAATGAAAAGTTGAAGGAATACATGGGGGCGATAGAGGAAGCTCGGGGTCTCTTTGATGAGGTAATGTGTAGTGACCCAACCCGGATCCACTACCAAATCAGAGTTATAGTAAAAGCGCACGCAATAAAAACTTAAAGCGTAAAGAGCGGATAATTAAAATACAACAAATCTAATCAGCAGAATACAACCGACGCTACCACAAGTGTATAAGTACTGTTATACAACCAAATCGAAGGTTCAGGGTAAATAAATCTCTACCCTCTACAACCTCGCACTCTCCAAAGCTCAATCCTGCTGAGAGCCGCCTGGACCGTCCAGCCTCAAACCTGCCCCGCCACAAGGTACACAATACCCAAACACAGGGGCGTGAGCTAGAACGCTCAATACGAAGCAATGATATAAATACAAATATGCGCACACAGATGATTTAAAACTCAAGTGAAAACACTTGCTCATGGCGCCGGGAATATACAGTACCGGCTAGAGAGCTACTCCACGGGGTACTCGTATACTCCATATCAGGGCTGAGCCAACCCCATCCTGACCCAAATCCAAAACAGGATACAAGTCCCATATGGAAACTGTCATACCTGACTCGAGTCCAAAATGAGATCATCGTTCCCTATGGAGACTGTCAATGACTCACATATCTCCGGATGCAGTCACACGTAAAATCATGTATGTGCTAAGGCGGTAAAACATGCTAAAACATGATAAAACATATAGCACATACTCATGCAACATATAAGCAAATATATCATGCCGGCTATCTCGGTCAGTACTTACGTACCTCTAACACTGCTGGTCAAACCTAGCTCTGCTGGTCTAGACTCCAAGCCTACTAGTCCAGTCTACTAGCTACTACAACGCAAATATCCATGCATCAACAATTAAGCTCTAAAAGCCTTAACTAAACTATTGCATACTCCTAAATATTTTTAGGATGCCAAAGCTATACCTGCGTCCGTCGTTAGCCCTTTGCTGAAGATAGCCTCAAAACTAGGCCGTAGCTCCGCGACGACGTCTAGATCACTAAGCCACTTTCGGATTCCCCATAGGATGCCTAGATCTCCCTAGATCTGAGTTAGAAGGCTTAGAAATCGAGAGAAAAGAGAGGAAATTGGTGTGAGAAATGAGCATCTCGAACCCTATATTTATAGGCGACGTTCGGAACCTCCGAACCCAGTTCGAAACGTCCGATCACGATCGGAACTTCTGATCTCCCCTTCGGAGCTTCCGATCGCCCGATATTACGTCAGCCATGACGTCACCTTGCTGACGTAAGCGATGATGTGTACACTGAGTCCGATCGGAGCTTCCGATCTTGCCGACGGAGCTTCCGATCTCGATCGGAACCTCCGATCCTGGCACGGAGCTTCCGATCCACTTCGGATCGTCCGAACTCTTCATCGGACCGTCCGGTCCTGCTGAACCAATTCAACTTGTTCGAGTGCTCTGAATCCATTTCTGAAGTCCGTTATCCCAACAGGAACTTACTTAATCATGTTTTACTTAATCTAAACATGATCACGTGATTAATTACTCATTTAATCACTAACCAGAAATGCGGGTTACTACATTCTCCCCCACTTAAGAAATTTCGTCCTCAAAATTTAAGTCTTAGAGGAAAAACATAAATAGCTAACCAATGTTCTTTATTACAACTGAACAAGTATAAACTTGATACAAAGAAGTACAAAATCTCAAAATAACTTGGGGTGCTCGGCTAACATCCGGCTCTCCAACTCCCAAGTAGCTTTCTCTGTACCTCTGCGTTGCCACTGTACCATCACCAACGGTATACGCTTGTTACGAAGTACCTTGTCCTTCCTGTCAAGAATCCGTAGGGGTTTCTCCACATACGATAGATCTTGATCCACTTTTACCTCGGTCGGATGCAAAATATGCAACTCGTTTGCCACATACTGTCTTAACAAGGATACGTGGAACACATCGTGGATCTCCGAAAGATCGGGTGGCAAGGCCAGACGATAAGCAACATCCCCAACCTTCTCGAGAATCTCGAAAGGACCAATAAATCTAGGTGTAAGCTTACCCTTGCGACCAAACCTCATCACCTTCCGAAAAGGTGACACACGCAAGAAAACATACTCTCCTACCTCAAAATGAAGTGGTCTGCGGTGAGTGTTCGCGTAGCTAGCCTGTCGATCCTGGGCTGCCTTAACCCTGTGTCGGATCAATTCTACTGCATCAGTCATCTGCTGAATCATCTGAGGACCCTCAACCTGACGCTCTCCAACCTCGTCCCAAAACAAAGGTGTACGACAACGGCGTCCATAAAGAGCCTCAAATGGGGTCATGCCAATGCTGCGATGGTAACTATTGTTGTAGGCGAACTCCACCAAAGGTAAGTGATCATGCCACGCTGGACCAAAATCCATCACCGCCGCGCGAAGCATATCCTCTAGAGTGCGAATAGTACGTTCCGACTGTCCGTCCGTCTCTGGATGATAAGCCGTACTCAAGCTCAAAGTAGTACCAAGGGCTCGCTGGAAACTACCCCAAAATCTCGAGGTGAATCTCGCATCTCTATCGCTGACAATGCTCAACGAAATCCCATGCAATCGCACAATCTCTCGCACATACAATTGCGCCATCCTATCAAATATGTAATCGCGGTTATAGGAAAGAAAATACGCTGACTTCGACAACCGATCCACGACAACCCAAATAGCATCACAATTCCTGGAAGACATAGGCAAGTGGGTGACAAAGTCCATCGTCACATGCTCCCACTTCCATTCAGGAATCTCTAAGCTGTGAAGTAACCCTCCGGGTCATCTAAACTCTGCCTTGACTTGTTGACACACAAGGCATTGGGATACAAACTGATAAACGCTGCGCTTCATCCCTTTCCACCAAAATCGAGTGCGAAGATCCTTATACATCTTCATGCTATCTGGATGTACAGAAAATCAACTGTGGTGAGCTTGCGATAAGATCTCATCCCTCAAAGTAGAATCCTCGGGTACCACAACTCGACCAGAAAGACACAACAGACCATCTCCTTGCAGATGAAAACCAGAAGTATTATCACCTTCAGCCAGCCGGGCCAAGTTCTGAGTCTTCAGATCAGAATCTGAGCTTCCCGGATTCTTCTGTATAGCGCTGGCTCTTCAAGCACAGAAGAAACATGAATCCCTTGCTGTTCTTTCTTATGACGAAATGTGAATCCTAAAGAACAACACTCCTCCACTGCCTTCGAAACTGAACTGGTATGAAGGGAACTCACATAAATCTTGCGACTAAGCGCATCAGCAATGGGATTTGAAGAACCTGGATGGTACTTGATCTCACAATCGTAATCCTTCAACAGATCCATCCAACGACGCTGCCGCATGTTCAACTCAGCCTGAGTGAACAGATACTTCAAACTCTTATGATCGGTGAAGATCTCGAATCGTTCTCCGTACAAATAGTGACGCCATATCTTAAGAGCAAAGACAATGGCTGCAAGCTCTAAATCATGTACGGGATAGTTCTCCTCGTGAATCTTCAACTGTCTGGAGGCATAGGCAATCACGTGGCCATTCTGAGTCAACACACACCCCAAACCCTGGAGAGAAGCATCAGTGAAGACTACAAAACCACCTGATCCAGACGGTAAAGCAAGAACTGGAGCTGTCGTCAGACGACGTCTCAACTCACGAAAACTATCTTCACAAGCATCAGACCAAACGAAAGTAACGTCTTTCTTCGTCAACTGAGTCAAAGGCTTAGCTATCTGAGAGAAATTCTCCACAAAACGACGATAGTATCCTGCTAAACCAAGGAAACTACGAATCTCAGAAGCTGTAGTCGGACGTGACCAATTCAAAATAGCTTTTGTCTTGCTAGGATCCACAGATACGCCCTCCTGAGAAATGACATGACCAAGGAATACAACTCGGTCAATCCAGAAGTCACACTTACTCAGCTTCGCGTACAACTGTCTCTCCCTCAAGACCTGCAGTACAGTATAAAGATAGTAGGCATGCTCATCCATGCTGCGAGAATACACCAAAATGTCATCGATGAACACCACCACGAACTTATCCAGAAAGTCGCAGAAAACTCGGTTCATCAGATCCATAAAAACAGCTGGAGCATTCGTCAAACCAAACGACATCACTAGAAACTCATAGTGTCCATACCGCGTACGAAATGCTGTCTTAGGAACATCCTCCTGTCTAACTCGCAACTGCTGATACCCAGACCGAAGATCAATCTTCGAATAGACAGAAGTACCCTGCAACTGATCAAAGAGATCATCTATCCGCGGAAGAGGATACTTATTCTTCACTGTCGCTTGATTCAATTGACGGTAGTCAATACACAATCGCATCGAACCATCCTTCTTCTTGACAAACAGTACTGGGGCTCCCCATGGCGAAACACTAGGTCGAATATAACCCTTATCAAGAAGATCTTGCAATTGCTTCTGCAGCTCTTTCATTTCTGATGGTGCCAATCGGTAAGGAGTTCTGGAAATCGGTGCAGTCCCTGGCGCTAACTCAATGCCAAACTCAATCTCCCTTACTGGTGGCAAACCTGGAATCTCCTCCGGAAACACATCTGGAAAGTCACGAACCACTGGTATCTCTTGGATATCTGGCTCTCCTAAGGATGCGTCAATGGCGTAGATAAGGTAGCATTCCCCTCCAGACTCTAACGCACGCCGGGCCTTCAGAGCTGAAACCACTGGCATCGGGGGTCGCGCTCCCTTACCATAGAAATACCATGACTCGTCATCCTCTGGACGAAACTGTACAAACCTCTGATAGCAATCCACTATCGCTCGGTAGGTAGTCAATAGATCTATCCCAATGATGCAATCAAAATCCTTCATCGCTAGAATCATTAGGTTAGCACTAAGCTGATGTCTCTCAAAATCCAAAACACAACCCACAACTAGACGCTTGGCTAAAACCTCACTACCCATAGGAGTAGAAACCACTAGTAACACGTCTAGAGGAATATATGGCAACTTATACTTCTTAGCGAAACGTGCTGAGACAAAAGAATGCGATGCACCGGTATCAATTAAAACATATGCAGGAAAACCACATAAACTACAGATACCTGCAATCATCCGATCGCTGTCATCCTCTGCCTGCTCCTGGTTAAGCGCAAAGACCTGACCCTGGGCACGTGGCCTCAAAGAAGAATGACCCCGAGAAGGAGTCTGAGTAGGCTGTCTCTGAGACTGCTACGGATGCTGGCGCTGCTGCGAATACTGCTGCTGGAAAGGTGGCTGCTGGTACTGAGGTGGTTGAACAGATGCCTGAGAACCTCCGGAACCACTAGCTGCTCCAACCAGCATAGGAAAATCTCTCTTCATGTGACCCTCCTGGCCACACTGGAAACATGCAGTGGTCGATCGACCACACTGCCCTGGCGGATGTCTGCATCGGCACTGACGACAATGGTTCGGCCTTTGGCCACCAAAGTTATGCACTCCACCAGATCCAGAGGAAGAAGAAGAAGTACCTCCTGGCTTCTTGAAGGACTGTCCTCTCGGACCCAAAGGACTAGAGCTCGCTGGCCTGGAAGAAGAAGAATAAAGTCCCCTGTTCCTTCGAATACTGTCCTCGGCCTGGCGACAACGGTCCACCAAATCCTCGTAAGTCCCATCGCCGCCCACAACAACCATACGATGAATGTCAGGGTTCAGACCCTGAAGGAAATGATCAAACTTTGCCATAGAACTATCAGCAATATGAGGACAAAAAGGTAGCAGATCAAAGAACTTCTGCTGGTACTCCTCGATCGTCATCGTCCCCTGTCGCAAACTCAACAACTCGCTGGCTTTCGCCTGACGAAGAGCTGGAGGAAAATAAAATATCTGATAAGCAGTACGGAACTCAACCCAATTAGCTGCACCTCTAGCTGCTATGAACGGTGCGGAAGTAGATCTCCACCACTTCCTCGCTCTGCCTTCAAGCATAAAAGCAAGAATCTTCATCCTATCCTCAGCCGTGTAACGGAATTCCTGGAAACACTGCTCCATCCTCTCCATCCAATCCTCTGCCTCTTCAGCTGTCTCCCCACCCATCAAAGGCTTCGGGCTAACTTCCTTAAACCTACGCATGCTGACTCGCCTGCGCTCCTCGGGCTGTCCCCGACGTCTACGATCATCTGGATCGCCCCAACGACCGCCGTCTACGCTACCGTGACTTTTGTCGTAATCTGCCATCTGTTACATAAGAACAGATAATTACTTAATCCGCTTTACGATATTCCCCGTGCAATGCGTCGCTCTGATACCAAAAATGTAGTGACCTAACCCGGATCCACTACCAAATCAGAGTTATAGTAAAAGCGCATGCAATAAAATCTTAAAGCGTAAAGAGCGGATAATTAAAATACAACAAATCTAATCGGCAGAATACAACCGACGCTACCACAAGTGTATAAGTACTGTTATACAACCAAATTGAAGGTTAAGGGTAAATAAATCCCTACCCTCTACAACCTCGCACTCTCCAAAGCTCAATCCTGCTGAGAGCCGCCTGGACCGTCCAGCCTCAAACCTGCCCCGCCACAAGGTACACAATATCCAAACACAGGGGCGTGAGCTAGAACGCTCAATACGAAGCAATGATATAAATACAAATATGCGCACACAGATAATTTAAAACTCAAGTGAAAACACTTGCTCATGGCGCCGGGAATATACAGTACCAGCTAGAGAGCTACTCCGCGGGGTACTCGTATACTCCATATCAGGGCTGAGCCAACCCCATCCTGACCCGAATCCAAAACAGGATACAAGTCCCATATGGAAACTGTCATACCTGACTCGAGTCCAAAATGAGATCATCGTTCCCTATGGAGACTGTCAATGACTCACATCTCTCCGGATGCAGTCACACGTAAAATCATGTATGTGCTAAGGCGGTAAAACATGCTAAAACATGATAAAACATATAGCACATACTCATGCAACATATAAACAAATATATCATGCCGGCTATCTCGGTCAGTACTTACGTACCTCTAACACTGCTGGTCAAACCTAGCTCTGCTGGTCTAGACTCCAAGCCTACTAGTCAAGTCTACTAGCTACTACAATGAAAATATCCATGCATCAACAATTAAGCTCTAAAAGCCTTAACTAAGCTATTGCATACTCCTAAATATTTTTAGGATGCCAAAGCTATACCTGCGTCCGTCGTTAGCCCTTTGCTGAAGATAGCCTCAAAACTAGGCCGTAGCTCCGCGACGACGTCTAGATCACTAAGCCACTTCCGGATTCCCCGTAGGATGCCTAGATCTCCCTAGATCTGAGTTAGAAGGCTTAGGAATCGAGAGAAAAGAGAGGAAATTGGTGTGAGAAATGAGCATCTTGAACCCTATATTTATAGGCGACGTTCGGAACCTCCGAACCCAGTTCGGAACGTCCGATCACGATCGGAACTTCCGATCTCCCCTTCGGAGCTTCCGATCGCCCGATATTACGTCAGCCATGACGTCACCTTGCTGACATAAGCAATGACGTGTACACTGAGTCCGATCGGAGCTTCCGATCTTGCCGACGGAGCTTCCGATCTCGATCGGAGCCTCCGATCCTGGCACGGAGCTTTCAATCCACTTCGGATTGTCCGAACTCTTCATCGGACCGTCCGGTCCTGCTGAACCAATTCAACTTGTTCGAGTGCTCTGAATCCATTTCTGAAGTCCGTTATCCCAACAAGAACTTACTTAATCATGTTTTACTTAATCTAAACATGATCACGTGATTAAGTACTCATTTAATCACTAATCAGAAATGCGGGTTACTACATAATGTTTGAACAAATTCCGAGGGAGAGCAATGAAAAAGCAGATTATTTTGCCAAGATGTCTAGCTCACTTCATAACTGGAAAAATAGAGAGGTAGTCGTGCAAGTGGAATTAATACCTTCTACTGAGCTCACACCATTAGCTCAGGAAGAGAGTGACTGGAGAAAAGAGCTTTTGAAATACATGAAGAAAGGCGAGTTACCAAAAGATCCAAAGAAGGCATATCGGTTGAAGCAGAGGAGTCTCCGCTTTGTGATGGTGGAGGGAGTTCTTTATAAGAGGTCATTTTCTGGACCTCTTCTCAAGTGTTTAGGCCCTAAGGAAGCTCATTATGTCCTGAAGGAGATACACGAGGGGTGTTGTGGCAATCACTTGGGGTCCTATTCTCTAGCCCGTAAGGTTCTCTTAGCGGGATATTTTTGGCCTACTATTTTGAAAGGTGCCATAGCTTTGGTGACTTCTTGTGACAGTTGTCAGTGACATAGCAGACTTCAGCATCAGCCAGCAGCGTTAATGAAATGAATCGTAGCAGCGTGTCCTTTCGATCAGTGGGGAATGGATATTATGGGTCCCTTCCCTCCAGCCCCAGCTCAGAAGAAATTTTTGTTGGTCGCTATTGATTACTTCTCTAAGTGGGTGGAGGCGGAGGCCTTGGCTCGAATTACTGAAGGGAAAGTGCTGAAATTTCTTTGGAAGAATATAATATGCAGATTTGGGGTACCTAGGAAGCTTATTTCTGATAATGGGAGACAATTTCAAGGAGCTCGGGTGCAAGCATGGTGTAAAGAGATGAAGATTCAACATCACTTCACCTCTGTCCATTATCCCCAAAGCAATGGCCAGGTGGAAGTGACTAACCGATCTGTTGGAAAACGTGTTCAGATCAATTAAGAATTGATACCCGGTGCAGCGGAAGTTTAAAAATTTTATTTTTATATATGGAACGATTCCATATCATGGGTATCAAAACTTTACGATTAAATTATGCAAGTAAAATAATAATAATCATAATTAATAATATTTTACCTCTTCAAGCAACGGCTTGATTATGGACACCAACAGAATTTAATCTGCTCTTCTTGTATATCCCGGGAACCGATGGCTTCACGATCAATCTCCAAAATAAGGTCCACGAACAGAAAACAGAATCCCTCTGATTGATTGCACTAGAAATCAATCAGATGTTTATCGATGAGAATAAACAGATTTGATCTGTTAATTCAGAAAATGATTTTTCGGAAAAATCACAGACCGAATTTTCTCAAAAGGGAGAAGGGAATTTTCGAAAAATCCCTTAGTAATTTTATGTAGTGTTCGAAAATTGCAAGGAGGAATTAGTGAGAATTTCGAACCCTACATATGTATATATATATAATTTCTAGACTAGATTAAGTTATAATTATGTTAGGACTCTAACTCCTTAGGGCCCATAATCCATAACTTAAGCCCAACAAGCCAAGCCCGTTATTATAGAAATTAATATAAAATTCATCATGACTCCGATTGATAAACCGATTTCACCAATGTGCACAAAAACATTTCTGCACCTTTTAAAGTCAAGATAATTTTTCTGAATCCGAATTCAGTGATTTCCAAAAATGCCCATCCCTATGTCATTTTAGGAAATTCCACTCCCTTTTAGTTAAGAAGTCCAACTTCTCTTTCATTAAATTTAACTCTTTAAATTTAACTATCTCAACGGGGTTTAGTAATCCATTACTTGTGTGACCCTCAATGGTTCAGGGATACAGCTAGCCGTGGGCTCACAACTCCTTGTGACTCGGAACAACAATTTCTGACTTGCCCAACGAATCATGGTAAGAGCGTCTAGCAACATCGCCCCATGATTCCCTAGGTATCACTGATAGTGCCTGCAAGAACCAGTAGATTTTGGTTAGCGTACAGTACGGTCCCTTCATCCAAATATCCCGATCGAATCAACAACCATTGGTGCATCGAGAGTCGTTCGAGATTCGATAACTATGCATTACATCTTGGAGATCAAATAGTGACATCGCATGTGTTATTAGGAAAACCGAGTAACCTAAAACACATCATGTACTCTGGCCAGAGATTCGTCACACTAATATCTCCTCAAATCGCATAGGATATCCACACTCGCAAGTATGTGGTGAATCCTTGACAACAAAGCATCGACTCCTATATGTGTCGTAACTGTACCCAATCCCGATACCTAATGACCTCAATAGAGTCGGTAAACGAGTCAAAGTACAGTACTAGCATATAGAGTCTCAATGATGTTTCAAGTAGTAAGGACTAATGGTGTACAACCAAAACCGCGGACTTTATCCACTCGATAAGTGATAACCACTTGGAAAGTTCGAATAGGGTAGTTCGATCATTCATCATATGAATATCCATTTGCATGCTTTGAACATCTCCATGTCCATTACCAATGAAACGTGGTACTTGGCATCACAAATGCTAGTCTCAATCTCGAGCGATCCTTATCCTTATTAGCGGACGGCTCAATTGACTAGGAACTATTTAGAATATACAGTGACTATAAGATGTGTTTCATAATAGTGATCTCTCTTTATTCACTATCTCATCTTACTTACACTATAGTATATTCAAGGTCTTTATCAAAACATCAATAGTATATCACAATATAACAATATGAAGAAAGACAAAGAAAATGCCATTAATGAATGTAAATTATATTAAACAAAGATTGTTTATACATAGAGTCACAAAAGCCCTTAGCCACAAGTTGGCTAACCGGGCACCCACTCTTTCAATCTCTCACTTGCCCTAAAGCCAACTAGTCATACTACGCAATCCCATTGCTTCGCGATGTTTGTCAACAATGGTCCTGGCAAGGGCTTAGTAAGTGGATCAGCGATATTGTCTGTAGAGGCCACTCTCTCGACAGTGATGTCTCCTCTTTCCACAATCTCCCGGATGATGTGGTATTTTCTCAGTACGTGTTTGGATCTTTGATGAGACCTTGGTTCCTTTGCCTGAACAACGACACCAGTGTTGTCGCAGTATACCGGAACTGGACCAAGAGCTTCAAGAATTACGCCCAACTCTTGGACGAAATTCCTCATCCAAACGGCCTCTTTAACAGCAGCTGATGCTGCAATGTATTCTGCCTCAGTGGTGGAATCCGCTGTGGTGTCTTGCTTGGAACTCTTCCAAGAGACAGCACCGCCATTGAGCATGAATACAAATCCAGAGGTTGACTTCGAGTCATCCACGTCGCTTTGGAAGCTAGAGTCGGTACAGCCTTCCAATTTCAATTCTCTTCCTCCATAAACCATGAATATATTCTTAGTCCTTCTCAAGTACTTAAGAATATCCTTCACGGCTTTCCAATGCATTTGACCGGGATTGGCCTGATATCTGCTTGTGACACTCAGAGCAAAGGCTACATCCGGTCTGGTAGATATCATCCCATACATAATACTACCTATGGCTGACGCATATGGTATGTGTGTTATTTTCTCTATCTCTTCGTCAGTCTTGGGACACATAGACTTGGATAGAGAAACTCCATGACACATAGGTAGATGTCCTCTCTTGGACTCATCCGTAGAAAACCTTTTCAATATGGTGTCGATGTAGGTTGCTTGAGTGAGTCCTATCATTCTCTTAGATCTATCTCTATAGATCTGTATCCCTAGAATATAGGAGGCCTCACCCAAATCCTTCATCGAGAATCTACCTGATAACCATATCTTTGTTAACTGCAACATCCCTACGTCATTCCCAATGAGTAGGATGTCATCAACATAAAGCACTAAGAACGTCACCGCATCCTTAACTACTTTCTTGTACACACACGGTTCCTCCGGGTTTTTGATGAAACCAAAGTCCTTTATTGTTTCATCAAATTTCTGGTTCCAACTTTTTGATGCTTGTTTGAGACCATAAATTGATCTCTGAAGCTTGCATACCTTATGCTCGCTTCCCATGGATGTGAATCCCTCGGGCTACATCATATAGATTTCTTCCTTAATGTTTCCATTAAGAAATGCAGTCTTCACATCCATTTTCCATATCTCATAGTCATACCATGTTGCTATGACAATAAGGATTCTTATGGACTTGAACATTGCGACTGGTGAAAAGGTTTCATCATAGTCAACTCCTTGTCTTTGAGTATAACCTTTTGCTACCAATCGTGCCTTGTAGGTAAGTACCTTACCATCAGGCCCAAGTTTTCTCTTGTAGATCCATTTAAACCCTATTGGAACAATTCTATCGGGAGGATCTACTAAAGACCAAACTTGGTTTGTATGCATCGAGTCTATTTCCGACTGCATAGCTTCAAGCCATAAATTAGAATCCGCATCAGAAATTGCTGCCTTGAAGTTTCTTGGATCACATCCAATGTCGGGTTCACTTTGATCCCCTTCAAGAAGAAGACCATATCGAATAGGAGGTCTAGAAGTCCTCTCGGATCTCCTAGATATAGGCGTGTCCGTTGAAGGTTCTTGAGGTGTGTGGTCGTTATTTTGTATCTCGGGTTCTTTTCGAATTTCTTCGAGTTCCATCATCTTGCCTTTCTTATCTAATAAGAACTCTTTCTCCATGAAGGTGACATTCCTCGAAACAAACACTTTTGTCTCATAAGGATGATAGAAATAATATCCGATTGAATTCTTCGGATATCCTACAAAATAACATAAGGTGGATCGACTATCCAACTTATCTCCCACTGTCTGCTTCACATAAGCAGGACATCCCCAAATCCTTAAGTACAAATACTTAGGAGCTTTGCCATTCCATAACTCGTATGGAGTTTTATCTACTTCTTTAGTGTGAACATTGTTCAACAACAATACCACCGTTTCAAGCGCATAGCCCCAAAACGAAGGTGGGAGCTCAGTGAAGCTCATCATAGATCGAACCATGTCCAACAAAGTTCGATTGCGACGCTCCGAGACACCATTCAGCTGAGGTGTCATAGGAGGAGTCCACTGAGAGAGAATCCCATTCTCTTTTAGATAGTTCAAAAACTCGGTACTTAAGTATTCTCCGCCTCGATCCGATCGAAGTGCTTTAATACTTCTACCTTGTTTGTTTTCTACTTCAGCCTTGAATTCTTTGAACTTTTCAAATGATTCAGACTTATATTTTATTAAATATAAATACCCATACCTCGAATAATCATCAATAAAGGTAATGAAGTAGGTGTGACCAAATTTAGTACCGATACTAAATGGTCCGCAAACATATGTATGGATCAAATCCAACAGATTTTGACTACGCTCAGGCTTCCCTTTGAAAGGAGATTTAGTCATTTTTCCTTTTAGGTAGGACTCACAAGTAGGTAGAGAGTTAATATCAGACATATCAAACATGCCCTCTCCCACTAGCTTGTTCATCCTCCTTGAGGAAATATGACCTAGCCTAGCATGCCAAAGGTTTGCCGGGTTTTGACTATCGTTTTTCCTTTTATTTGTTGTTACCTGTTTATCAACATAATTAATTGGAACGTCTTTTAATTTTAAGTTATATAGATCATTTTCAAGTTGTCCATTTCCAATCAAACATTCATTCTTGTAAATATTGCAAATCTCATTTATAAAATTACAAGAAAAACCATCTCTATCAAGCATAGAAACAGAAATAATGTTTTTAACTAAATCTGACACAAATAAAACATCTCTAAAAAATAACTTAAAATTGTTCTGCAAAACTAAATAAACGTCTCCCACTGCTTTGGCTTCAACTCTGGAACCATTTCTGAGCCTCAGCTGGGTCTCACCCTTCCTAAGCTTACGACTTCTTGTCATCACCTGCAAATCATTGCAAATGTGAGATCCACATCCGGTATCCAATACCCAAGAAGTAGTATTAAGTGAAACATTTATTTCAATGTAAAACATACCCTTTGCAGTTCGCAACTGCTCGAGGTATTCCTTGCAGTTACGTTTTCAATGACCGGGTTTCTTGCAGTGATGGCAAACATCTCCAGATATGTTCACGTTTGAAGCTTTTGTCTTGGCCTTTTTTTGTGGTACAATTTTCTTGGGTGGGGCAGAACGTTTCTTACCCTTTCCACTTGGCCCCTTCTTGGAGTAAGAAGAGGAGCCAACCAAGAGTACCGGATTATCCTTCTTTAATGTGGCCTCATAAGACACAAGCATATTGACCATCTCTTCAAGGGTGACCTCTATCTTGTTCATATTGAAGTTCACCACAAATCCGTCAAACGACGAAGGAAGTGAAAGAAGTAACAAGTCCGCGTTTAGTTCATGCTCCAATGTCAAATCGAGTGTTACCAACTTTTCAATGAGCCCAATCATGTGTACCCCATGCTCACGGACCGAAGTCCCATCTTGCATGGGGCATGTCATGAGCTCTTTGACGGTGGCATAACTCTCCGACCTTGACTGAGCTCCAAAAAGTTCCTTGAGGTGCATGTGTATGTCAGCAGCATTCACGGCATCCTCAAATCGCCTCTGGAGTTCATCAGACATTGAAGCTTGCATATAGCATTTAGCCTTGACATCATGGTCCCACCATTGATCAAGTTTTGCCAATTCTTCCGGACTTATATTAGCCGGTGCTTCCTTTGGAGGATTTTTTTCTAACACGTAGAAAATTTTCTCCGAGTTTAGAACAATCTTTAATTTACGGAACCATTCCGTATAGTTTGCGCCAGTCAATTTGTTTTGTTCGAGAATTGAGTATAGTGGATTGCGCGAATTCATTGTAATGAAATACTGAAACAGACAATAATCAGTGATTGTTTAATTAATTTACTAAGACATAAAATATGGCAAAATTTAATTTTATGAATTTCACTCCCACTATTTTAACGATTTCACTACCCTCTAATGAAAACGGGAAACTCCTTTCCTTAGTGGGAACATGGAGTCCAATTGACAAATCATAGTCCCGAATAATATCAGCCAACCATAATTTTCTAAAGGTAGAGCCCAATTACTTCCAAAGTAACCCCCATGTTTTTACCTCATGTCCAATAAGGGCCCAATAATATGACGCCGTTTATTGTGACATGTCAAGATAACCCATCAATATTAAGTTGTGATGGACGGTCGCCATGTGGATCCCCCAATAATATGAGCCAATCCCATGGGAGTTCCACCCAACTTACAACATGTGTCGATCCAATGTACAGCTTTCCGACGAACGGCCCCCCCCCCCAATAATATGAGCCGGACCGTATCTGCGGGTAGCATCTCATACATTGATCGTTGATGGAAGGTAGGAACATTTAAACAATATTTAAATTCCCTTTTATAAATTTTGATATCAATTTTAAATCATATTTAAAATAAGGAATTTTAATTTTTGAAAATTTGTCTCATCATGCAATTTATGTATGCTTGCGGGATTCATACAATTTAGTATAAACATGCATACATCAATAATATCATATATTATTTAAGGATGATCGATCCCATTATCTAATCGACCCGTGGTTGCCAATCGCGAGTCTTAGTCCAATCCTAGGTGATATGCAAGTATGCAATGCAATCACATTGAGCTTCCATTTATATTTCTTCGTTCTTTTTCGTCTGCTGGGCCCACCATTGTCTTCAAATCTTTATCTCCCACTAAGTCTAACAAATTTACAATAAATTTCGATGACAAGTAGGGGATACATATTTAAGGGGTGGGAACGGGCCATAAATCAAACCCACTTTTTATTACAAATAACAATTCAAATTGGGCTATAAACCAAACCCATTAATAAAACCCAACAACAATAAAACCAAATGTAAATTACCTAACATACACCTAAAACATTGGTCATGGCAATCGATCATCCTTTTATCCAATAACTAATTCAATAATTAAAACATTGGATAACATGCAATGGCATCATAATTAAAAGATAAAATTAAATTTTATCTAATACATTCATAAGATCATATCTTATCATCAATTGTACCAAAATAATTAATTTTATAAAATCTAATTTAACGGATAAGATTTACAAATTTTTCAAAAATTCAAATTTATCCAAAAATCAATTTTAAAAATTTCGGACTCAAACAATTTGATCTGATGCCTCGTGGAACAATCAAGAACAATTTTCGATCGGACCAAAAACTAAAATTTCAAAATATTAAAATTTTAATTAAAAAATCAATTTTAATTTTTTCCCGGGCTACCCGGGCTACCCGGGACAATTCCGGGCAGCCCGCGCCCCAAAATGGGGGCCCGGGCAGGGCAGCCCGTCGCTGCCCCTGGGAAGCGACGATCGCTGCCCGATGTGCCCATTAAATTTTAATTTAAAATTTTGTTTTTGTTTCAAAAACCCGAGGCCAAAAATTTTGTACAATCGATTAATTTAATCGTTTGATCTGAGAGAAACCTGGCTTTGATACCACTATTGGAAAACGTGTTCAGATCAATTAAGAATTGATACCCGGTGCAGCAGAAGTTTAAAAATTTTATTTTTATATATGGAACGATTTCATATCATGGGTATCAAAACTTTACGATTAAATTATGCAAGTAAAATAATAATAATCACAATTAATAATATTTTACCTCTTCAAGTAACGGCTTGATTATGGACACCAACAGAATTTAATCTGCTCTTCTTGTATATCCCGGGAACCGATGGCTTCACGATCAATCTCCGGAATAAGGTCCACGAACAGAAAACAGAAACCCTCTGATTGATTGCACTAGAAATCAATCAGATATTTATCGATGAGAATAAACAGATTTGATCTGTTAATTCAGAAAATGATTTTTCGAAAAAATCACAGACCGAATTTTCTCAAAAGGGAGAAGGAAATTTTCGAAAAATCCCTTAGTAATTTTATGTAGTGTTCGAAAATTGCAAGGAGGAATTAGTGAGAATTTCGAACCCTACATATGTATATATATATATAATTTTTAGACTAGATTAAGTTATAATTATGTTAGGACTCTAACTCCTTAGGGCCCATAATCCATAACTTAAGCCCAACAAGCCAAGCCCGTTATTATAGAAATTAATATAAAATTCATCATGACTCCGATTGATAAACCGATTTCACCAATGTGCACAGAAACCATTTCTGCATCTTTTAAAGTCAAGATAATTTTTCTGAATCCAAATTCAGTGATTTCCAAAAATGCTCATCCCTATGTCATTTTAGGAAATTCCACTCCCTTTTAGTTAAGAAGTCCAACTTCTCTTTCATTAAATTTAACTCTTTAAATTTAACTATCTCAACGGGGTTTAGTAATTCATTACTTGTGTGACCCTCAATGGTTCAGGGATACAGCTAGCCGTGAGCTCACAACTCCTTGTGACTCGGAACAACAATTTCCGACTTGCCCAACGAATCATGGTAAGAGCTTCTAGCAACATCGCCCCATGATTCCCTAGGTATCACTGATAGTGCCTGCAAGAACCAGTAGATTTTGGTTAGCGTACAGTACGGTCCCTTCATCCAAATATCCCGATCGAATCAACAACCATTGGTGCATCGAGAGTCGTTCGAGATTCGATAACTATGCATTACATCTTGGAGATCAAATAGTGACATCGCATGTGTTACTAGGAAAACCGAGTAACCTAAAACACATCATGTACTCTGGCCAGAGATTCGTCACACTAATATCTCCTCAGATCGCATAGGATATCCACACTCGCAAGTATGTGGTGAATCCTTGACAACAAAGCATCGAATCCTATATGTGTCGTAACTGTACCCAATCCCGACACCTGATGACCCCAATAGAGTCGGTAAACGAGTCAAAGTACAGTACTAGCATATAGAGTCTCAATGATGTTTCAAGTAGTAAGGACTAATGGTATACAACCAAAACCGCGGACTTTATCCACTCGATAAGTGATAACCACTTGGAAAGTTCGAATAGGGTAGTTCGATCATTCATCATATGAATATCCATTTGCATGCTTTGAACATCTCCATGTCCATTACCAATGAAACGTGGTACTTGGCATCACAAATGCTAGTCTCAATCTCGAGCGATCCTTATCCTTATTAGCGGACGACTCAATTGACTAGGAACTGTTTAGAATATACAGTGACTATAAGATGTATTTCATAATAGTGATCTCTCTTTATTCACTATCTCATCTTACTTAAACTATAGTATATTCAAGGTCTTTATCAAAACATCAATAGTATATCACAATATAACAATATGAAAAAAGACAAAGAAAATGCTATTAATGAATGTAAATTATATTAAACAAAGATTGTTTATACATAGAGTCACAAAAGCCCTTAGCCACAAGTTGGCTAACCGGGCACCCACTCTTTCACGATCCTTAGTACAAAGCTTGAAGACGCGCTTGGGAAAGGCCCAAGGAAATTGGGTGGAAGAGCTCCCTAGCGTGTTATGGTCATATCGTACTACGCCAAAAATTGGGATCGGAGAGACTCCATTTAGTCTGGTTTATGGAAATGAGGCGGTCTTGCCTGCAGAAATTCGATAAAAGTCGGCTCGGATCATTTTCTATGATGAGAATAATGGAGAAAAGAGAATGGAAGACTTAGTCTTCTTGGATGAAAAGAGAGAAGCTGCTGCCATCAGAATGGAGGCGCACAAGAGCAGGATAGCTCAGTCCTATAATCGTCGGGTGCGCATGAAGGGCTTCCAGGTAGGAGATTTGGTGCTGAGAAAAGTTCAGGAGGTGGCTGTGGGGAAGCTCGACCCTAAATGGGAAGGACCGTACAAGGTAGTGATGAGGCTCAGTTTGGATGCTTACTACTTGGAAGATTCAAAGGGGAAGATGCTGAAGAGACCTTCGAGCGCTTACAATTTACGCAAATATTATTCTTAAATATTGCAAGTTCAATTTTCCTTTAAGTTGTAATCCATGCAAGCTACCTTCTATGTTTATCTATAAGCAGTTATTTTTTCAGAAATGTTGATGTAAACGTGCCTCAGCTCATTACCTTAGTCACGCCTTTTAGGCTCCTGACTTTGGTTCAGCTCATCACCTTAGTCACGCCTCTTAGACCCCTGACTTTGGTTCAGCTCATCACCTTAGTCACGCCTTTTAGGCCCCTGACTTTGGTTCAGCTCATCACCTTAGTCACGCCTTTTAGGCCCCTGACTTTGGTTCAGCTCATCACCTTAGTCACGCCTTTTAGGCCCCTGACTTTGGTTCAGCTCATCACCTTTGTAACGCCCCGTTTTTATCTTAAATGAGTTTATTTGAGTTAATCGGAGATTACAGAGTTCACAAGCCGAATTGTTTTTGATTAGGGTCCTTTTTGTAAATTTTGGAAATTTCAGGGACTAAAATGCAAATATTGGTTTTATTAGATATTTATAAGGGAAATGACTTATATTATTCACTCATCTCCTTCCCTTAGCCGCCTCCCCTCCATTGAAGCCGATTTCTTTTGCTTCCAAGCTTTGGGATTTAAGTCCGAGCTCGATCCGGCCGTTGGAATTTATTTCGAAAGGCAGATTATCGATCACTGCAGCGAGAGCTCCGTTATATCGTAAGTTTTTATACGATCGGTTACATTCTAGTTTTTGGATGTTGTTAGAATCGTTTTAGATTCGAGTATGTTGTTCTTGACAGAGTTCTGATCGTTTATTATCTGTCGGTTTTGAATTAGAGAGACGTTCGAATTTGTTATGATTTTTGGAAGCCATTTTCGAAAATGTGGATTTTTAGATTGATGGGGTTGCTTTGTTATTGTTGTTTTGGGCATTGATATGAGTTGATATCGGTATTGAACTGCTGTCTGCATTTCCGGTTTGTTCAGTTTATAGCCGTTATGTCGTCGTTTGAGTTTTTGGAATTTCAAACCGTTTCGGGTTGTTGAACTTTGGTTGGTGATTTGATCGTTGTTGTTGATCATCTCTTGTCTTCGTATAGATTCGTTGGAGTTTGTCGAGCCCTGTATTAGCAGCATTTGGTCGTCGAGTGATTGGACGAAGAACGGTAAAGATATTTTCTTTGAGCCGTTGATTGTTGTTTAGGTTGTATAGTTGTTGATACAATCTTTTGTTGTAGCTTTTCCAGAGTTGGAACTACTGCATTGAAAGGTAAAAACAATCATCGTAGCGGGATATCATACTCGGGACAGTTGGTTCTTGAGTTTCCCTTTCAAATCACATATTGCATCTACACTTGTTCTAGCATGAGGAACTTGTGTCTTGTTGATTGATTTTGCTTTTTACTATGTGGCTTATGTTTTATGTTTTTGTTATACATTCATCTTGAGCCTACGTTGATTTCAGCGGGCAGAACCGCCCTTTTTGTTTGGACGTTTGGGAACTATGATTGAGTGGCCTAGGTCGTAGTCGTATCGCCTAGTGCTAGCATACTCATTATGGTTGCTCAAAGTCTAGAGGAGTGAGATATGTGACACCACCTCGATTAGGAGAGTCGGTGAGTCGTCACATGATCTCATCCTCGGGATCCCAAAAGCACAGCAGTAATCCCTCGTTTATCAGCTTTGATATCCCGTTTTAAAAGCATGCATTTCATTATGTTGTTATTGATTTCGTTGATGTCTTGAAAGCATGTGTATTGTTGTATTACTTGTTATGTTGTTTTTACTTGGAATATCATTCTCACCGGTTTATTCGGCTGTTGCTTTATTTTGTATGTGTACTTGGCAACAGGTGGGGCAGGAACAAGTCAAAAGAGGCATGGTTAGCTTCGAGGGCAAGAAGTAGAAGTGGGACTCGGTTTAGAAGTCGAATCAGCATGCCAATCTAGTTTATGTTTCATAACATGTTTAGTTTCGAACTCGTTGTTTTGTCGTATCAAATATGCTAGTATCATGGATTGCAGGTGGTTGTCATATGTATTATGAACCATGTATGTTTGAATGTTGTTTTGGGCATGAATACTTGATGAAAAATGTATTGGTTTCATTTTGTAAAGTTGAAAAAATGCTGGTTTATTTTTGACACAGAACTGGTCTCGCTCGAGCGACAGTTGGTGCTCGCTCGAGCGAGCGTTCTTTAGTGTGCGAGCCAGAGCGTTGCTCGCTCGAGCGAGGGTGCCTTTTCGCTCGAGCGAGCTTTTTATTGATTGTCGGACAGAAACTTTCTCGCTCGAGCGAGCGTGCCTTGCCACTCGAGCGAGGCCTTTTAAAAAAAAAATTATTTGTGTTTGTTGCTTTACTTTCAAGTCTTGGATCTTGTATGCTTATTGTTGTTCAATCCGAGTTTAGTAGATGTTTAGAACTGAGGTCTCACATTAAGTGGTATCAGAGAGTTAAGATTCTTGGTTGAACTAGAGTGAGCGGGGTAGATCAAGTCTGCGTGTATTGGCTCCTCGCATGTGTTTGAATTATTTAACTGTATACTTAATTCCATGCGAGCATGCTTTATTGTTGAGAGTTATTGAATTACATGGTTTTGTGATTTAATTTATAAAACATGATCTACTTGAGATATAACTGTTTCTGTTATCGACGGGTATCCGGTTTTCCAAGCGGTTGTAAGGGCACTGATTGTAGCGATTGAGATATCTCGTGTCCTAACCTTTGATTATCAGATGGGTCCTCGTCGAGTAATAAACAGAAACACACCGCCAGTTATTCCTACAACTGAGCAAGCTAGTACTGAAACGGTTGAGATGGATGCTACAACGACGCCTATGGAAACCTTGCTGAAGAGGTTTCAGTCGTTCAATCCGCCGTTTTTGATGGGTTCAAAAAATCCAGTTGACAGAGTTGGTTGGATGATATTAATCAGTTGTTCGATTCCATTGACTACACTGATGACCACCGAATCAGGTTAGTCATTCATCAGCTTCATGGGGTTGCTAAGAGCTGATGGATCATGATGAAGAAAGCAATGGAGAGTAGAGGTACGGAAGTTACTTGGACTCTTTTTAAATCTGAGTTTTATAAGCGGTTTTTCCCTTTCTCGTATTGCAAAGATAAGGGAGCAGAGTTTGCCAATCTGAGGCAAGTGAATCTGAACATTGAAGAATACGTGGCTAAGTTTGATAGTCTGTTGCATTTTGCACCGCTAATTTCCGGAGATGAGGAAGCAAAGGCCGATCAGTTCATCAATGGTTGAACCCCGACGTCTTCACGTTGGTAAACACCAACAGGCCTAACAACTTTGCGGATGCCATGAATCACGCAAAGGGAGCAGAAGCAGGCTTGTGGAGGCAAAGAGGTAATCAGGTAGCACCTCAGCAGCAGAGGCAGTATTAGAATCAACCATCTCAGTATCAGAATCCACCACCTCAGCATCAGAACCAGCAACAGAGATATGAAGGTGGAAGCAGTGGGGGAAATAGAAAGGATCAGTATAAAGCAAGAGGTAAACATTTCAAGAGGCAGGGGAACAGTTCTTCTAGTTCCAGTGGTTCCAAACAGTTTGGTTCAGGACAGAGTTCTGGATCATCATCCTTGTATTGCAGCAAGTGTGGAGGTAGACACTCACCAGATCAGTGTGTGGGAGTCTTTGGGAACTGTAACACCTGTCAGCAATCGGAACACTTCTCTAAGGTGTGCCCTCAGCGTAACAGAGATCGAGCTCAGAGTGGGAGTTCATCTCGACCTGCAGCTCAGCCTGAGAGGCAGTATTCTGCAGTTCACTCTTTCCAGCCTCAGCAGCAGAACAGACAGGGAGGTAAATCTAGTGCGAATCAGCCTCCGAGACAGCAGGCACGAGTCTTTGCATTGACAGAGGATCAGGCTCAGGCAGCACCAGATGATGTTATAGCAGGTAACTGTTCGATTTTTGGTTATTCTGCTCATGTCTTGATAGATACAGGTGCTTCCCATTCCTTTATCTCTGAGAAATTTGTGTTATTGCATGCTTTGCCTACTGAGTTGTAACCTACTGTAGTAGCTGTTACTTCACCTTTGGGTGAAGGAATTATTTCTGTCAGATTAGTCAGGAACTGTGAACTCTGTTTTGAGGGGAATCTGTTAGAATTCGACTGTATTGTGCTTGGACTGTCAGATTTTGATTGCATTGTCGGTATAGATGCTTTAACCAAGTACAGAGCAACCGTCGATTGTTTTATGAAAGTTGTCAGGTTCAGACCTGAAATGGCAGACGAGTGGAAATTCTTTGGTAAGGGTTCTCGATCTAAAATTCCTTTGATTTCAGTGTTATCTATGACTCGTTGTTACAGAGAGGTGCAGAAGGATTTTTGGTGTATGCAGTTGATGTACTGAAATATAGCCCAGCTTTGGTAGATTTACCAGTGGTTAGAGATTTTGCTGATGTGTTCCCGGAAGATGTTCTTGGATTGCCACCTATTCGAGAAGTCGAATTCAGTATTGACTTAGTGCCAGAAACTCAACCTATTTCAAAAGCTCCTTATCGTATGACACTTATTGAACTGAGAGAGTTGAAGGAACAGCTTGAGGATTTGATTGCCAAGGGATACATCAGACCTAGTGTATTGCCTTGGGTTGCTCCTGTTTTATTTGTGCGGAAGAAGGATGGTTCTATTCGGCTCTGTATTGACTAACATCAACTGAATCAGGCTACAGTTAAGAACAGGTATCCTTTACCCAGAATAGATGACCTTTTTGATCAGCTGCAGGGTTCTTCTGTCTATTCTAAGATTGATCTGAGGTCAGGTTATCACCAGCTGAGAGTGCGAGAGGAAGATGTTCCTTAGACCGCATTCAGAACAAGGTATGGTCATTTTGAGTTTATAGTCATTTGACTAATGCTCCCGTGGTTTTTATGGGTTTGATGAACCGTATCTTTCAGCGTTATTTAGATGAGTTCGTCATTATCTTTATCGATGATATTCTTATCTACTCGAAGAACCACACTGACCATGCAGAGCACTTGAGGGCCGTATTGCAGATTTTGCGAGATGAGCAGTTGTTTGCCAAGTTGTCTAAGTATGAATTCTGGTTGGATCGAGTTGTCTTTCTCGGTCATATTATTTCAGGAGATGGGATTTCTGTCGATCCCAGCAAGATCGAAGCGGTTATGAATTGGCCTAGACCGACATCAGTACCTGAGATCCAAAGCTTCATGGGTTTAGCTGGTTATTATCGCAGATTCATCGAGGGTTTCTCGTCTATTGCCAAGCCAATTACCCAGCTGACTCAGAAGAATGCACATTTTGTCTGGACTTCAGATTGTGAGGCTAGCTTTGTTGATCTGAAGAGGAGACTGACCAGTGCTCCGATTCTTTCTATTCCGAAGGGTACTGGAGATTTCACAGTCTATTGTAATGCTTCTAACCGAGGCTTGGGCTACGTTCTTATGCAGCATAAGCATGCGATAGCATATGCATCGAGGCAGCTGAAACCGCATGAGACTCGTTATCCAGTTCATGATCTGGAACTAGCTGCGATTGTATTTGCTCTGAAGATCTGGCGTCACTATCTTTATGGGGAGTCTTTCGAGATCTTTTCTGATCATAAGAGTCTTAAGTACTTGTTTTCTCAGGCAGAGCTGAATATGAGACAGAGAAGATGGTTAGATCTGTTGAAGGATTTCGACTGCGAAATCAAATACTATCCGGGGAAGTCTAATGCAGTTGCAGATGCCTTGAGCCGAAAGCTATGTTCTTTATCTCTTTCTACTATTGGTGTTTCTCAGTTGATCGATGATTGTTGCACTTCTGGTTTAGAGTTTGAAACAGATAGGGAGACTATCAGAGTGTTTGCTATTCAAGCCGAGCCGGAGTTGTTTGTCGCGATCAGAGAAGCACAGAAGTCTGAGCCGAGCATTCAGATTTCAGTAGAGAAAGTCAGATCGGGACATCAGTCTGAATTCCAGGTTAGAGATGATGTTTTGTTTGTGAATAACCATATTGTTGTGCCTGAAATTTCGAAGTTAAGACAACGTATTCTCCAAGAGGCTCATTGAGTCGGTTTAGTATTCATCCTGGAGGTCGTAAGATGTACAACGATCTGAAGAACCAGTTATGGTGGAAGAGAATGAAGAGCGACGTAGCGAGTTTTGTATCTCGGTGTTTGAATTGTCAGCAAGTGAAAGTATAACGGAAGCGACCAGGTGGTCTATTGCACAGTCTATCTGTTCCTGAATGGAAATGGGATCACATTTCTATGGATTTCGTCACGAAGCTACCACGATCCGTTAGAGGATGCGATGCTATTTGGGTAGTGATCGACCGATTGACGAAGTCTTCTTGTTTCATTCCGTACAGGATGATGTATTGTCACGACCAGATGACTGAGTTATATGTTAGCAATGTTGTGAGATTGCATGGGGTGCCAAAGTCGATCGTTTCAGATAGAGACCCTAGATTCATTTCGCACTTTTGGCATAGTCTTCAGGAGGCACTGGGTACTCGATTGCATCTGAGTACAGCTTATCATCCTCAGACAGATGGATAGTCAGAGCGGACTATCCAGACGTTAGAGGATATGCTGCGAGCGGTAGTGCTAGACTTTGGCACTAGTTGGCAGGATTCTTTGCCTCTTGTTGAGTTTTCTTATAACAACAGCTTTCAAGCGAGTATCGGTATGGAGCCTTTTGAGGCATTGTTCGGTAAGAAATGCCGATCTCCGCTGTCTTGGGATGACTTGTCTGAGTCACCAGATCTGGGACCGGAGATGCTTAGAGATATGGCAGAGCAGGTTAAGATCATTCAGACCAGAATGAAGTCAGCTCAAGATAGACAGGAGAAGTATGCAAATATCAGACGTAGACCTCTGAGTTTCGAGCAGGGAGACCGTGTTTTCCTTAAGATTTCTCCTTTCAGAGGCACTGTCAGATTCGGTAAGAGAGGGAAGTTATCTCCGAGATTCATCGGGCCGTACGAGATTCTTGAGAAGATAGACGATATTGCCTACAGACTTGCACTTCCTTCGTCTTTATCTGGTATTCACGACGCTTTTCACGTCTCTATGCTGCGAAAGTATCATCCAGATCCTTCTCATATCTTTCAGCCTGATGAAGCCGAGTTAGACGAGACTCTGAGCTACTTTGAGCGACCGATTCAGATCCTTGATCGGAAGGAGAAACAACTCAGAACCAAGTTGATTCCGTTAGTGAAAGTGCAGTGGAGCCGTCACGGAGTCGAGGAAGCGACTTGGGAGACACAATCTGACATGAGACAGCGATTTCCGAAGTTATTCGGATGACGTGAGTTCTTCTTACTGTCTTTAGTTCTTTATTCTATCTTATGAGTAGTGACTCGTTGATTTCAAGGACGAAATCTCTTCTTAATGGGTGAGAATATTAACTCTCCATTTTTTTTTTATCTTAAATGAGTTTATTTGAGTTAATTGGAGATTACAGAGTTCACAAGCCGACTTGTTTTTGATCAGGGTCTTTTTTGCAAATTTTGGAAATTTCAGGGACTAAAACGCAAATATCGGTTTTATTAGATATTTATAAGGGAAATGACTTATATTATTCACTCATCTCCTTCCCTTAGCCGCCTCCCCTTCATTGAAGTCGATTTCTTTTGCTTCCAAGCTTTGGGATTTAAGTCCGAGTTCGATCCGGCCGTTGGAATTTATTTCGGAAGGCAGATTATCGATCACTGCAGCGAGAGCTCCGTTATATCGTAAGTTTTTATACGATCGGTTGCATTCTAGTTTTTGGATTTTGTTAGAATCGTTCTAGATTCGAGTATGTTGTTCTTGACAGAGTTCTGATCGTTTATTATCTGTCGGTTTTGAATTAGAGCGACGTTCGGATTTGTTATGATTTTTGGAAGCCATTTTCGAAAATGTGGATTTTTAGATTGATGGGGTTGCTTTGTTATTGTTGTTTTGGGCATTGATATGATTTGATATCGGTATTGAACTACTGTCTGCGTTTCCGGTTTGTTCAGTTTATAGCCGTTATGCCGTCGTTTGAGTTTTTGGAATTTCAAACCGTTTCAAATTGTTGAAATTTGGTTGGTGAGTTGATCGTTGTTGTTGATCATCTCTTGTCTTCGTACAGATTCGTTGGAGTTTGTCGAGCCCTGTATTAGCAGCATTTGGTCGTCGAGTGATTGGACGAAGAACGGTAAAGAGATTTTCTTTGAGCCGTTGATTGTTGTTTAGGTTGTATAGTTGTTGATACAATCTTTTGTTGTAGCTTTTTCAGAGTTGGAACTACTGCATTGAAAGGTAAAGCAGTCATCGTAGCGGGATAGCATACTCGGGACAGTTGGTTCTCGAGTTTCCCTTTCAAATCACATATTGCATCTACACTTGTTCTAGAATGAGGAACTTGTGTCTTGTTGATTGATTTTTCTTTTGACTATGTGGCTTATGTTTTATGTTTTTGTTATGCATTCATCTTGAGCCTACGTTGATTTCAGTGGGCAGAACCGCCCTTTTTGTTTGGACGTTTGAAAACTATGATTGAGTGGCCTAGGTCGTAGTCGTATCACCTAGTGCTAGCATACTCATTATGGTTGCTCAAAGTCTAGAGGAGTGAGATATATGGCACCACCTCGATTGGGAGAGTCGGTGAGTCGTCACATGATCTCATCCTCGGGATCCCAAAAGCACAACAGTAATCCCTCGTTTATCAGCTTTGATATCCCGTTTTAAAGACATGCATTTCATTATGTTGTTATTGATTTCGTTTTTGTCTTGAAAGCATGTGTATTGTTGTATTACTTGTTATGTTGTTTTTACTGGGAATATCGTTCTCACCGGTTTATCCGGCTGTTGATTTGTTTTGTATGTGTACTTGGTAACAGGTGGGGCAGAAACAAGTCAAAAGAGGCATGGTTAGCTTCGAGGGCAAGAAGTAGAAATGAGACTCGGTTTAGAAGTCGAATCAGCATGCCAATCTAGTTTATGTTTCATAGCATGTTTAGTTTCGAACTCGTTGTTTTGTCGTATCAAATATGCTAGTATCATGGATTGCAGGTGGTTGTCATATGTATTATGAACCATGTATGTTTGAATGTTGTTTTGGGCATGAATACTTGATGAAAAATGGATTGGTTTCATTTTGTAAAGTTGAAAAAGTGCTGGTTTATTTTTGACACAGAACTGGTATCGCTCGAGCGGCAGTTGGTGCTTGCTGGAGCGAGCGTTCTTTAGTGTGTGAGCCAGAGCGTTGCTCGCTCGAGCGAGGGTGCCTTTCCGCTCGAGCGAGCTTTTTATTGATTGTCGGACAGAAACTTTCTCGCTCGAGCGAGCGTGCCTTGCCGCTCGAGCGAGGCCTTTTAAAAAAAAAATTTATTTGTGTTTGTTGCTTTACTTTCAAGTCTTGGATCTTATATGCTTATTGTTGTTCAATCCGAGTTTAGTAGATGTTTAGAACTGAGGTCTCACAACCTTAGTCACGCTTTTTAGGCCCCTGACTTTGGTTCAGCTCATCACCTTAGTCACGCCTTTTAGGCCCCTGACTTTGGTTCAGCTCATCACCTTAGTCACGCCTTTTAGGCCCCTAACTTTGGTTCAGCTCATAACCTTAGTCACGCCTTTTAGGCCCTTGACTTTGGTTCAGCTCATCACCTTAGTCACATTTTAACTGAAACACATCTAGTACTTGGAACATAAGCCAGGTCAGGTCGGGAGCTCATTTAAGCTCTCGGGTAACATCAGTTAGGTCAGGACGGGAGTTCATGCAAGCTCTCGGGCAACATCAGTCAGGTCAGGTCGGGAGCTCATTCAAGCTTTCGGGTAACATCAGGCAGGTCAGGTCGGGAGCTCATTTAAGCTCTCGGGTAACATCAGTTAGGTCAGGATGGGAGCTCATGCAAGCTCACGGGCAACATCAATCAGGTCAGGTCGGGAGCTCATTCAAGCTTTCGGTAACATCAGTCAGGTCAGGTCGGGAGCTCATTCAAGCTTTTGGGTAACATCAGTCAGGTCAGGTCGGGAGCTCATTTAAGCTCTCGGGTAACATCAGTTAGGTCAGGATGGGAGCTCATGCAAGCTCTTGGGCAACATCAGTCAGGTCAGGTCAGGAGCTCATTCAAGCTTTCGGGTAACATCAGTCAGGTCGGGTCGGGAGCTCATTCAAGCTTTCGGGTAATATAAGTCAAGTCAGGTCGGGAGCTCGGCCAAGAATCCCTGGCATATTTGCCAGCTCGGCTCGGGAGCTTAGTTCGGCTTAGGAGTTCAGCTCGGTGCAGGAGCTCAACTCACCCTCGGGTGCTAGCTTATTTTTGAAATGTTCATTTTACCTCCCTTCAAGGAGCTCAGCTCAGCTCACCCTCGGGTGTTAGTTTATTTTTGAAATGTTCATTTTACCTCCCTTCAGGGAGCTCAGCTCAGCTCACCCTCGAGTGTTAGCTTATTTTTGAAATATTCATTTTACCTCCCTTCAGGGAGCTCAGCTCAGCTCACCCTCGAGTGTTAGCTTATTTTTGAAATGTTCATTTTACCTCCCTTCAGGGGGCTCAGCTCAGCTCACCCCACCCTCGAGTGTTAGATTATTTTTGAAATGTTCATTTTGCCTCCCTTCAGGGGGCTCAGCTCAGCTCACCCTCGAGTGTTAGCTTATTTTTGAAATGTTCATTTTGCCTCCCTTCAGGGAGCTCAGCCCAGTTTACTTTCGGGTATTAGCTTATTTTGAAATGTTAATTTTGCTCTCCTTAGGGAGATCAGCTAGGGCCCCCTTCGGGTGCGGGTTTATTTTTAAGTGTTTATGGTGTCTCGTATCATGGAGTTTAGCTAAGCTCATCTCCAAGGACAATTATTTGGGAATACTTTGAGAATCCCTTTGGTGAGGTCAGCTAAGAAATAATAGTAATAATAAAACAAGGGCACTCATAATAGAAGAAGGAAATCAAAAGTGTTTACATCCACTAGTACAAAAAATTAATGTTCATTTTCACCCTCACCCTCGCCCCTCTCAGCCTCGCCCTCATCCTCCTTTGCTGCCTCTCCGGAAGTGACAGCCAGGGCAAACCCATCCAAGTCAAGAAAGTCTAAGGGGGTCCCTTCAGGAGGATAGCCAGCCGCCCTGAATTGGTCGGTGCAGCCCTGGAATCCTTTGGCAAGATAGCTGTAGGCTTGGACAGCCACTTCGTCCATATACTCATCTGACTTCAGGAAGATTTCCTTAAAACCCTCAATTCCTTTGGTCAGCTCAGTCCGGGACTTTTCCAATTCTTGAACGGCTTGGGCGAGCTGAACCTGTGATCCTTTGAGTTCCCCTTTGAGGACTTCCTTCTGCACTTCAGAGACTCGGAGGTCACTCTGATACTTCAGCCTCTCGGCCTGGAAACCCATCCTCATCTCCTCCAGCTGAGCTTGGAGATTGGCCACCTTCTTTTCATAAGAGAGGTTAGTGTCCTCCAGTTTTTGGGTCAGATCAGCAACATGAGCCTCGTAACTTTTGGTGTCCTTGATAAGTTGCTTCCGCGCAATAGAAGCTCGGAGGGACACTTCGGCATTCAGAGCGGCAGCCTAGCATAGGAAAAAGAGAAAATGTTATGAGCTGAGTATAAAGTACTAAACAAAGTGAATAAAGTATAAGTCACCTCAGCAGAAGCAGTATTGGAGCGTTGTAAGAGCTCAGCCCAACCAAGGTTCTTTACATAGTCAGCATCGGCTTGAGAAAGCATGTCTCGAAGGAATGAGCCGGCTGTTGGGGTAGGTCCTACCCCCACTATTCGAAGTTCAACATGATACATGTCAAAGAAATTGGAGCGGCATCAGACCACGGGGGTTTGGGGCTTCTCCGACCTGAACTGTCGAAGAGGCACTACCTCGGGAATCGTAGATTTTCCCGAATCCAGCTCTACTACTTCGGGGCGGGGGCTGGAGGTAGCACGCCTCTTGGAGCCTTTGGAAAGAAAAGTGGAAGGCTCGGAGACATCAGCAGCAGCTCAGGAGGAGGCAGCTGTGGGTTTGGCAGAGCTTCCTCCAGCCTTGCTCCCTGGCTGAGCTGTTGTTTTCTTTTTCTCCAACATTCTTTTCATGGCAGCGTCCATGACTCTTTTTTCTATACAAGAAAGAAGGAAGGCCAGTTAAGGAAATAATGATAGTGATAGGACTAATAAATTGGAGCAAGGGAGGGGGAAGGGCCATACCTAAGTTTCCTCGGACCGAGACATCAGCCGAGCTGAGCCCGTGATGGCAGAGCAGATCTTCTGCCAGAAGGGCAGAAGTAGCAAAGCACCTTCCCCCTATAGCCCTTTGGGCTTCAGTAAACAATTTCCCTTGTCGGAAGCCCGGGACGGGAACAGGTAAAAGGGGGAGAGCCTCCCTCCAGACCGAGCATATATCCCAGTCCTCGGAAGGATGGACAAAAAAGAAATTATTCTTCCAGTTCTTGTTTGAACTAGGAGAGCCCTTGAAAAACTTGCAATTGGGACAGCAGGAAAAATAAAAAGGGCCCTCCTCAGAACGTTTAGGGAGCAAAAAATTGCAAATGGTGAAACAATTGACCTCAAAACCCAGAGTCCTAAAAAGTACTACAAAACTACAAAGAGTTCGGAAAGAATTAGGGGTGAACTGCCCTAAGTGTAGCTCATAGTATCTGCTGAGCTGTTGGAACAGGGAGGGAGGGGAAACCTAAGACCTCCCTCCAATTGATCTACATAAAAAGTATAATATCCCACGGGGGGGTTGTTTGCTCGGTCGTCGAGGTCAGGAATGATGAATTCGTAATCCCCAGGGGCATGGGATAGAGCTCTTATTTTGTCCTCATCCGAAGCATCTAACTCGGAAGGGTACAGCTCATACCAGGGTACTGCAGATGCCTCAGGGTCATCACCCAGGGCATCATCCTGAGCCGAGTTAGTGGGTTCAGCATGATCCTTGCCTTTAGGCTCTCCTGCTGAAGTAAGAGCGAGGGAATCAAATTGATCCACCTCACGGAATACTTCATCTGAGCTCCCAGAGTGAGCTCGGGAAGAAGTGGCCATGGAAGGTTTTACTTACTTAGGAAGCTCGGAATCCTGGGGAGGGAAAGAAATCTGAAGCAACAAGACAGCTCAGGAAAGGAAATAGAGGAGAGAAAATCGGAGAACGAGAATCAGAGAAGGGTAAAATGAAATTTTTACAGTGGGGGGCTATTTATAGAAAGCACGGAGGAATCAGGATCGTTGATTTTGGGACAGATGGATGGCTCAGATTCTCTGGAATTTGAAAATTTACCGTTGGGATGTCAGAACAAAGTACGTCTTGTCAGAATGACAGCTGAGCATCAGTCGTACACCTCAGTTCGGCATTTTCTTAGGGTCATCTCAAAACAAAAACAACGAATTTCGAGTCTTTGACCTCAGTTCGACTTTCAAGGGGGGGGGGGGGGGACTTGTGATACCCCGGGAGGCAATTAGCTCAGCTCATCGATGACCCTAAGCTCCAAAGACTATTATTTGACAAGCTACGATAGAGATAGGGAGTTCAGCCTCGGCAGCTCGGGAGGTTGGGACCTAAGCCAAGCCCCTTGCTATAATTCCCAGCTTGGGTCGGGAGCTCGGCCAAGCTTCCCCACCATAATTCCCAGCTCGGGTCGGGAGCTCAGCTCGGGAGCTCGGCTAAGCTTCCCCACCATAATTCCCGGCTCAGGTCGGGAGCTCAGCTAGGGAGCTCAGCTCGGGAGCTCGGCCAGGATCTCTCGCCATAATTCCCAGATCAGTTCGGAAATTTGGGAGCTCAGCTCAGCCCTGAGGGGATTAGGAAGTGAGCTTGGTAGATTTGTTCGGCCACCTTGGTGAGCTAGCTAGGATGCTAGGATCAATGTTTAAGGTAAGATTCGAGTGAGATCTTAGCCTAGATATTCGGGATTGTGATCCCGGGATTCTAGGGTTCTTGATAAGGAAGGTAGGCATTAAATGCGGAGCTCTCTCCTATAAATACCAGGTTTACCTTCATTATTTGGATTCTAATTCTTCACTCGTGTGCACGCACTACTCTCTATATTTCGCTATCCTAGCATCTGACTTGAGCGTCGGAGGGGATACGCCGGAACACCTTTCGGCCCCCTTAACACTCTTGTTCGTGGTTTCAGGTCAGCAACAGCTCATCTTCTGTTGGAGGAGTTTCATCAACTCACCCAAAAAGATCACTTTATTGAGGCAACCTGAAAGATAGAATAAAATTATATAATATGATGATATCTATAATAGTTATTTATTGTGAACAGTAATGAAATGTCAATTTTTAACCAACCGCAAAGTGGGAGAGAGAAAGTGAGAGCGAATCAGCCGCATCCCTTTGTCTTCGGACGCATATATATATCACCTCGTCTGCCCCCACGAAAACCATTCTCATTTCATTTGCGCTTTCATATCTCTCTCTTTGAAGATCTGAGGATTCAATTATTATCCCAAAAAGGTGCGAATTCTTTTCGATTAGATCTGCTGTTGATGCTTTTTTTTTTGTTATTGGTTAGATCTGAGCTCGTTTCTCATTTCTATGTTAATGAACTACGGTGTCGTGCTTTCGGATTGATTCCCAATTTTTTTGCCTTCGATTCGTTGTTTGTATAATGTAGATTTCTTTAAATCTGAGGATGGCGTTGCTTCTGAGATCCGGATCTTGTGCGCCATTTATAGCTAGACTAGATATTTTATTCGATTAATAATGAGCGTAATCTGGCAGTAAATGATGGGACATTTAATTGATATATGTTGTTATCATGATTTTGGCCTGGTAGGATTTCTGTATTTCATATAATCTAATGAAGCGTATTGCTAATTAATGTGACAAATGTTGTATAATTATCGGGGAAGTTCATTTTTCGAAATGTATGCTGTCAAATCTATGATCTCCTTGGATATTAACGTCTATTTACTATTTAACATGCTCTGTTCATCCATTCAGCAAAGGTACTTCTTATCTATGAATTTCGATCAGATTTGATTTCCTTTTTGGTTTTTGAGTATCTATGAATCCAGAGTTGATCTTGTAGTACCTGATATAGGTTTATGAAGATCCAAAGGATTGTCAATTTGTCACCAAGTTTACTGCAGATTGCCTGTAAAATGATTTTTCTTTTTATCGTGTGTGTAATAATGATTATAGCTATGGGTTGCAACAAACGCTAGGTTTTTTTTTTACTTCTGCTAAATGTTTCGTTGTTCCCTTTAGAGTCATATTGGAGTCACTTTGGAATAAGAAAGAATTCGTGTTTCATAGTTATTCAAATTGACTGAAGCATAGCAGAAGCTAATTTGTGATTCCCATTGTTTTTCAGGCTCTATATGGATACCTTCTTGTTCACCTCTGAGTCTGTCAATGAAGGTCACCCTGACAAGCTTTGCGACCAAGTCTCGGATGCAATTCTCGATGCTTGCCTAGAGCAGGATCCAGAAAGCAAAGTTGCATGTGAAACATGCACAAAGACTAATATGGTGATGGTCTTTGGTGAAATCACTACCAAGGCTAATGTGAACTACGAAAAGATTGTTCGGGATACCTGCAGAGGCATTGGGTTCACATCTCCAGATGTTGGTCTCGATGCTGACCATTGCAAGGTCCTTGTCAATATCGAACAGCAGAGTCCTGACATTGCCCAGGGAGTTCATGGTCATCTCACCAAGAAACCAGAGGAAATCGGAGCTGGTGACCAAGGCCACATGTTTGGCTATGCCACTGATGAAACACCAGAGCTCATGCCACTCACACATGTCCTCGCCACCAAGCTTGGAGCCAAGCTTACCGAAGTCAGAAAGAACAAGACTTGTCCATGGTTGAGACCTGATGGTAAGACACAAGTTACTGTTGAGTACAGGAATGATGGTGGTGCCATGGTTCCTCTCAGAGTCCACACTGTCCTCATCTCAACCCAACATGACGAAACTGTGACAAACGACCAGATTGCAAGCGATTTGAAAGAGCACGTTATCAAACCTGTGATTCCTGCCCAGTATCTTGATGAAAACACAATCTTCCATCTCAACCCATCTGGCCGATTTGTCATTGGTGGGCCCCATGGCGATGCAGGACTCACTGGTCGGAAAATCATCATCGACACCTATGGTGGCTGGGGTGCTCATGGTGGTGGTGCTTTCTCCGGCAAGGATCCGACCAAGGTGGACAGGAGCGGTGCTTATGTCGTTAGGCAGGCAGCAAAGAGTGTGGTGGCTTCAGGACTTGCTCGCCGTTGCATTGTGCAAGTTTCCTATGCAATCGGTGTAGCAGAACCACTTTCGGTGTTCGTTGACACCTACAAGACGGGGAAGATTCCAGACAAGGATATACTTGCTCTTATCAAGGAGAGCTTCGACTTCAGGCCCGGAATGATTGCCATTAACCTTGACTTGAAGAGAGGTGGCAACTTCAGGTACCAGAAGACTGCTGCTTATGGTCATTTTGGTCGTGACGATACAGACTTCACCTGGGAAACCGTCAAGATTCTGAAGCCTAAGGCTTGAGTTCACGGGCTGCAGCTTAATGGCACTTCTGCAAATTCGTTTCTCCCCACAACGATACAGTTTGCAGACAAATAAACAAGATTGGAAGGATATAGTAACAATATTATTCTTTTTCGTAGGATTCCTGGGATTACTCTTATTTTTTGTCTTTAAGCTGAGCGATAGTACTGAAACCATGAGAAAATGCGGATGCCTGTTGTTTCCTTTTCCCTGTTTTGTTGTGTCTTCGGTTGTCATTTGAAAGTTGTATGTTCCGGTGTACTTTGAATTTTTTTATGAAATTATGTACTTGTTCTTAGTAACAGCGGATTGATGAATATTTATTGTGAAAATTGATCGTTAACTATTTCATAAAAATATTTTTACAATTCAAAAGTAATATGTTTTTATTTTATCAAAGTTTTCAATTCTAAAAACATTAAAAAAAGATATCTCATTTGTTCTATAAAAACTATACTTGGAGACTATTTTTAAAAAAAATTATTTTTCAAAAACAGTTACAAAAATCTTGTCCAAACAAATACTTTTAGTTTTTCAGACTAAAAATATTTTTAAAGTACTTATCCAAACGAAATCTATATTTTTGTTTATTATTTCATGTTATCTTTCATTTAATTTTCCAAAAGTAAACCGATGCATGCATCTGAAGTCTGAACTATAGTAATTGAAATAATCATCTAGGTACTAGTCGCCAATATTACATATGTGTTGGGACATCTCTGTCTTTTATTTTGTTTTGTTTTGAACGAGAGTCCAAGTTTCGGCCCTCTCGTCGTTTATCGCCTCTCAACTACAACTCTTGAAGTGCTTATGTTTGTTAAGAGTTAAAAATAGTCCACATCCATTGAAGTGGATTTGAAGTCCATGGAACTTGTCGACCATGAATTAAAATCGATCATAAAGGTAAATCCATATTTTGTACTTTTTTTCACGACAAATTATTATCTAATATGATATCATGAGATATCAAGGTTATTTTAGAGTTTTGGAGTCAAGACATAATCTCTCATCTGAAAAAAGAACAGGGGTCGGGGTATTGTTTCCTAGGAAATGAAAGGCGCAGGTCGGAAATGGATGTGTTAGAGAAGTAGTCTCGAGAATTCTTTCAGAAAGGTCGGGTAGGAGTGGGGGTCCAAGCTCAAATTGACCAGGTAAGAGTAGTAAGGACCCAACGACAGATACATGGCCTAGAAAGCTAGCAAGACATAATAGAGATGGTTAGAAAACTGGCGGAGATTTTAAGACTGAGTCAACCCTAAGCAGACATCATCTATTACTCAAGAGCACGTTTTCCCCACATCCTCACACTTCCAAGCACTTCCGCAGTACCAACCATGATTCATTATCGTGACCGCTATCAAGAAATCGAAGATTCCTAGATCCTATTTATACCGCACAAAATAGGTACAACATGAGGTATGTTCATTTTTGAACTTTTAAACTCCACAAAAGTCATTAATAGTCTAAAATCAATACACATTAATCTCTCTATTTTCTTTATCTATTATAATTTTCAAAAATAGGTTTCAAAGATTAGGATTGAGAGAATATAGGTCATTGACAACCGTCATTATGAACTACTTCCTCCGTCCCAATTATATAGTTCTACTTTTTTCACAAAGATTAAGAAAAATCATTGGAAAAACAAATTTTATACAAAGTTCATATTTTATCCATATTTAATGTATTAAAAAATTATTGCACACTTTTCAAGGTGTAGTTAATAAGGATATATTAGTAAAGAATTGTAAAAAAAATCATTCTTAACGAGTTATTGGAGTATGGTTCGAGAAGTTGCATCTTTTGAGACTTTGATGTGTTATTGAGGTTTTCATGATTGTTTTATTTAAACTTTAAAGCATGAGAAGTATAAAATTTTTATTTTTGAGTCTTGAGTTTGCGTAGAGAAAAATCTTTGAACTTGAGTTGTTTTGATCTAAAGCTTGTAAAGTTGTGGTGTTTTGATCTAATTCTTTTCAAATCTTGAAGTTTTTCAAATGTTCAACAAATTTTTTAAGTATGTAGTTGATTTATGTCGAAAAAGATGTACAAGGATAGAAAAGAGCAAAAAAGGGTGCTAGAGTCGTAGCGGTAACGCCGCAGAATGGGTGATGTTGTATGTGACTTTGTGAATTGTGATGGCAATACAAGACGGAAATGACGAGAATGAGATTGACACCTTGGAATGAGTTTCGTGGATAACCTTTCTAAAATTCATGCTCCTAAGAATAAGAGGACGAACACCTTGGGATGAGCTTCAGGGATGATGCTTCTGACATGCGTGCTCAAGAGAATGTGAAAACGACACCCCTGTGATGAGCTCCGGGGACGATCTTTTCAAAATACGTGCTCAAAACGACGGTTGCCACAAAGATACATATCTCATCACTCTTATACGAAAGTTTTATGATATGTTCATTGCATGTTCTATTTTAAGTTCCAAAACCAACATGTTTTTCATATGTATTTTTTTGTTGAATCTTTAGCCTCACTACTTGAATGATGTAGGTAATGACGATGTTATTAATGAGTTTGGAGTCGGACCTGAAGAAGAGCAGACGAGCACATGAGCACCATGATTTATGAAGAGTTTAATTGACCTAATGCTGGTGTTTTGACTTATTGCCACTGTTCTAGATTGATTCTGTTGCCGATGAGGTTGAGAGATGGAAGTTTACTAATGATATGGTAAGCATTTTGCATTGGAGATTTGTGTGCCTTTGGTTTGTATTGAGGTGGGGTAGCAGTAGCATGCGGGGGTGGTTCCAGAATGGGGACAGGATCACAAGAAGAGGCCGATTGTCCTCCAAAATTGAGCATTTTTCTAAAATTCCATTTATCTAAGTCTCATGCCCAACTTTGCTTGATCAGCCACTGACAATGTGTTTCGTGAAAGCATTCAGATTTGTGATTCAACTTAATCTTCTTCTTCTTCTTCTTCTTTTTTTTTTTTTAATAAAGTGATTCAACGTTCAATGTCATAAAGTAATTGTTGCTGCAGGTTTTCATATATGGAGGGTTTGGTCCCTTACTTTCAGATGTCACCGTTGCTGGTGTTGCTAAAGCATTTGGTGTCCGTACGGTACATTTTTTCCACTGTTAAGATTTTCAACTCATCGGATTTACGCGTGAAATTTAATGTATTTTTCTCACCTTTCTTTGCATCATAATGTCTTGAAGGCCCCTGATGAAGAATTTGAAGAATATTTAAGGCATCTAATAGGTGAAAACTGCACTGGAGATAGAAATGAGGTAATATAGTTATGCAGCTCCATCAAACTTCGTGAGAAGTGATGAGCACAGTACTTCTTGTCCATGTTCTCACTATTAACCTCATCTGTTTTCATCTTCCAGATGGCTCAGTTACCTGAAGGCATCACCGAGTTGGTGCATCACGAGAAGTTGAAAGTGCCATTGGTACGTTGAATCTTGTTGAATAGATACCGTAACTCTCATTACTAGATTGTTTTGAGTATCATGATGCCATCCATGACCATATACATTAGTGAACTCGATTTATTTTAGCTTGGGAAATATCTTGTTTTCACTACTTTTATCTGGTTAGTAGTTTGCTACATCTAATTTTTAACCTACTCTTTCCAAATTCAATTGCTCCTCCATATGCTCTCGTAGGTAAAGTGCCAAAACGTGATTATTCTTACTGCGACAAATGTGGTCGAGCTGGAACGCGAATGGGATTGTTTGATTGAATTGATGGCATCTAATGGGCTTTCAGTCGCAGAAAAGTTTTTGTCAAAGAAACTGGCAACAGCTCTTTCTGACGTGAGTATCTTTTCTCTCTTCTTGAAGGAGGATCAAAGTTGATTCTTCGACCTTTAACTCGAACCTGTGATCATTGATGACTGAAATCGTATTATTGTGTGATAACAAGTACCCTGTCCTGTATCCTAGATTTGAATAATCTAGTTGCTTTTGTTACTACGAATTTTCGCTGTTTTGGTACAACGATGCACTGTCTCCCAACATTCTTGATTCGATGACATTCTAGTTACCTCAGCATGACTGGCAAATAATCTCTGATGCAGGTGGAAATTTCTCAACCACTTTCTAAAATTTGTTTGGAATTTCCCGATCAATACGTCGGTAAGAACCATTTACTTGCAACTTACATCTTATCTTCTCCACGCAACTTCTGGATTTTTTTTTTGCTGATATCATTTCCGGGTTCTGAGGACTTGAAGGGGCATATCGTGAATCAAGAGAAGGCCCTCTGATCATCACCTTTGAAGGAAAGGTAAGGATTTCAATTTGAGTTCAAAATACCGAATCCTTTTACGAAACAGATCATACAGTAAACGATATATTCAAAAAATACCACCGTATCATCATCATCATTTGCAGGATGAAGCAAGAATCATGGCAGCTGTAGAAGCAATGCGCGGGAAGTTTAAACCAGGGGTGCTGTCTGAAATTGACCGAGTAACAGACTGACTTTTATTCGGGTTGCACACAGTGGAAACTTCGAGATGAACCTCCGTACTATAGCAGGAAAGTAAATACGGTCACCGGGGTTAACTCATGTAGGGAAGTTTTGCATGATCATCGTTAAAGGCTAAAGCAAGTGGCCTTGTAAAATGACTGGAAAAAGTGAATCCCTCATGTATTATTATGAGGAGAATTAAAGCTATTCATAAATATATACAACATATAGACCAATTGATATGTGTACTGTATTTATATTATGGTGCAACATTTTCAAGAATATGCGAATCATTTTATAGACGTGAAATAATTCTTGGCAAGTTTGTGGTGTTAGCTGCAAACCAGTCCGCTGCGTACGCACATTAATTTATTTAGTTTTGAAATAGAAATATTATATTATTGTGTAAAAGACGCAGTAAAAAAAATTTCTTTAACTAAAAAATAATATAAAACTCAATTTTTTTTCCCTTAAAAGAATCACCCTCCCAAGAAGAGGTAATCAAGCAAACTTCGTGCAATTGAAAAATGATAGATATAAGTAGTAAGAGGTGTTTTTGTCTATCCATTAATTTGACTATGATGTCTATTCTAAGAAGTTAATGTATTATCGTATAGTAAGTATAATATAATATAGAAAATAAAATGATATTTTCAAATAATTTATATTAGATCAGTTTTGATCCCACGCACCCTAGGGCCTAGGGTGCTGGGATCCACGTGCATCTGTGCCCAAAACAATTTTGATTGTCTTGAAAGTTTCACGGTAGGGTCGTCTCGAAAATACGAATCCAACGATGTATCATATGATATAAATTTCAATCTCGATGGTCGGAGATTTGAAGATGATCAGAAATTAGATGAAATATACAATTTTTGACCATCTTCACACTCCCGACAATCGAGATTTAAATTTATATCATATGATATATGGTTGAATTTTTATTTTCGAGATGATCCTACCGTGAAAATTTCAAGACAATCTAAAATGTTTTGTGTATGGGTAAATTGGTATACGTGGATCCCCGCACTCTAGATGCGTGTGATCAAAATTCTATATTTGATATGCAACCGCTCTTTTATTAGAGTTGTAGGTAATCTTCTATCCCATTTATCTTATCTATCTTATCTTCATGATATATATATAAATTACTAACTTATATAGGAGTTTGACTTCTAGTAGGAATACGTTTTAATAATAAAATCTATAAATACGGTAGAGAATTAAGAATTCATTCTACTTACAAAAAAAACAAACAAACGAAGTCTATTCTTCTCATCATATTTTGATTACTAATCTACCATGGAGACGGAGCATCTCTTTTATAGTCAGATGCATTTTGCGATGCTGAAAATCGACGATGAAGCTAAGAGACGAGTGATTAACGCGCCAGCGATCAATAAATCGAGTTCCAAGAAGTTCAAGATCCTGGGTGAATATGGGAGAGCAGACGAGTATGAAGCGCCGTTCACTGCGATCGGCAAGGGAACTTACGGCACGGTTTACCTAGCCCGGGAGAAGAAAACCGGCGAAATCGTGGCGATGAAGAAACAAGTCCACGGATTATCATCGTTGAGAGAAATCGACATTCTACAATCTCTCGTCGGTCGGCCGTGGTTCGTCGAGTTCAAACAAGTTGTGGTGGATGAACGCAAGGACGACGATGATCATGTGTACGTGGTGATGGAGTTCGTCGAAAACGACCTCAAACGGTATATGGATGGAATGGCGTGGGCTTTCGCGGAAGACGAAGTCAGGTGCTTGATGAGACAGTTGCTAGAAGGGGTCTCCTTTCTTCACCGAAATGGGATCATGCACAGAGATTTGAAGCCCTCCAACATCCTTGTGAACGACAATTGGGGATTGAAAATATGCGACTTCGGATTGTCCAAACGTTTCGAAACAAAGTTTGGTAGCCATTCTCGTCGGGTAGGCTCTCTGTGGTACAAAGCCCCGGAACTGCTCGATCATGGAGTGGAGAGATATTCGTGTGCCGTGGATATGTGGTCCGTTGGGTGTATTATGGGAGAGATGTTGCTGGACCAAGTGCTTTTCAAAGGGACGTCGGAGGAGGAACAACTGCAGATGATATTAACAAAGCACGTGGATGAAGACAAGTTTTTGTTGGTTTCTGAAGAGGGGATTCATCTACTTAAAAGTATGTTAGATTTGGATCCCCATAGTAGAATAACGGCAGATCAAGCTCTCAATCATGAATGGTTCAGATAAAGATTTTAGAGTTTTTTTTTTAATTTTTATATTATGTAACTCTATATATATGGGTTAGTCAGGTAGAAGATTGAAATTACAAGTTCATGTTATGATGTTTAGCTGATAATATTGAACTAGATTTATCTAAAATTAATGACATCATTCCATTCTATTAGACTCGATTATTACTTACCTTGTGTATATGTGTGGATCATCAAAATTAGTTTCTGAAATTAGTTTTTATTTTTTATAACATATGGCTCCATGTTCAAGTTGTCTTTGTAGTTAGATATATGCAACTGGTTCGTTGGAGTGAATGAACTGGAGAAACTTAATTTGCAAAATAATTGGAGATAATGGAATCTCAGATATATATATGTATATGTTGATTAATTACAACATTGGATTAGGGTTGGGGTGGTGGTGACATGTTACTGGCCATGCATATATAATGAATTAAAACGAACGTTAATATATACTTCATTTAAATAAGATGTATTAATAAATAAATGATACAGCTTTTAAGAATAGTAAATTATGGTTTTATTTGTAAATTATATATTTTTAATATCAAAATTCAAAAATTTAAATGGTGAAAACCAAACTGAATCATTGAGTACTCTTAGGCCATCTCCAACCCTGCGCTAAAAGCACCATTTTAGCGCATGGAAAATGCTCCAACGGGGGCGCCAAATTCTGCGCCATTTTGGCGCCCCAAAGGCCTGCGCCAAATTTGGTGCATTCATTTTATTTTTTTTAATTTTTTTAATTACCTTTTATTTGTTTTTTTAAATATTTAAATATTAATTAAATATTTTTGGTATTATTTTAATAACTAAATATTAGGGAAAAAAATATAATCATTTAATATAATAAATAAATAAATATTTTTAATTTAATTTTATTTAATTTTTAACATTTAAATAATTATTAAATAATTATTTTATAATTAATTTATTTTGTAGTACAAGTGCAAATAATTAAACTACAAATATAAATTGGACTACAAATATCAAATTCGAATACATAAAAGAATACTACTAGTTGAAAATTAAAATACAAATACAAACTGAAATACATAATCAATCTAGAAGTACGTAATTGAAATACATGATGAAAACACACATGCAAATTAGAACACATAATTCAAAATACAATTAGAACGACATCATTAAAACACAAAGACCAATTGATATGTGTACTGTATTTATATTATGGTGCAACATTTTCAAGAATATGCCAATCATTTTAATTTATTTAGTTTTTGAAATTGAAATATTATATTATTGCGTAAAAGACGCAATAAAAAAAATTCTTTAACTAAAAAATAATATAAAACTCAATTTTTTCCCTTAAAAGAATCACCCTCCCAAAAAGAGGTAATCAAGCAAACGTCGTATATATACTTTAGCACAAGTTGCCCTTGATTTAAAATCCTAGAATTACTATAAATATGATTGATAAATATTGAATATTTATCTGTATCACAGGCAAAAGTTCTGTTGCATGCATAAGTACATCTAAAAATAAATAAAAATTTTAAATTGAAAAATGCTATATATAAGTAATAAGAGATATTTTTGTCTATCCATTAATTTGACTATGATGATTATTCTAAGAAGTTATAAATGTATTATTATATAGTAAGTATAATATAATATAGATAATAAAATGAATATTTTCAAATAATTTATAGAATAATGCTAGAGGTACAACCAATATATCGTACAACAATATTTACAACAATTATGTCGTGATATTTTGCTATTATTTCGTGAGATTTTGATATGATATCGTGAGATTTTGAATTCAATGTATCGTGAGATTTGATAAATTAAAATTTTGTATTGAATTTTTTGTGGTGTAAAAATTGTTGTACAAATTTGGTTGTACATTTTTAGATAATAATCTTCTCTCCCATTTATCTTATCTTCATGATATATATGGAAAAATTGTTTTTTTGGTTCTTTGTGTTTCTCACTTTACGATGTATGGTGTTATTGTTCAGATTTGGATAGCTTGAAGTTGTTCTTAAACATCACAATCGAAAGGTAAAAGTGGACTATTATTTGAATGGGACTATAACTCGAGATGGTTTGTATCGAGTTCCCTTAAATCATATACTTATTTTCTTGTTTGCTTTTATGTGTTTTTTTTATGAATTGTTGAATGAGTCCTTGAGGTCAATGAATGTTATATCGATGTATATGTTGCATTCATCTTGTGAGACTTGTTCTTTGATTTTAAAATAAACGGAAACGTTCGAATAGACGATTTGAGGAACTATATGTGTATGGCCTAGGTGGTTGAGTTAGCCTAGCGTCCGATTTGCATGTATGGTGGCTTCAAAGTCTAGAGAAGTAGAATAAGTAGCCCCACCTCGATTGGGAGTGTCGGTGGTTTAGCTATGATATTTTCTTCTCGGGATCCCAATGGACGAAATGAGAAATGATTCGAAAGTATTTGTTTTTAAAACATGCATTGTCTTTTAATTATATCCTGAGTTTGATATATATGACATGATTTGCATGCTAGTTGCTTTTACTAGGAAATATATTTTTCACCGGAGTTATCCGGCTATTGTTGTGTTGTATGTGTCATGGCAATAGGCGGGAGTGGAACAGGGCAGAAGCGAGCTTGAAGAACAAGGAATGAGAGAATAGAGTGGTGATCCGAGTTTAGTTGTCAAGTATATATGTTAGCTGCAAGAAAATGATCATGTTGTAGCTACTCTTATCAAGACTTGTTGGTTATTAAGTTGTAGTCTTGTTGATGTTCATAGGATTTGAGATGATGTATGTAAATCCTTAAGACAACATGTTGTAGCCTAATCCTTCTTGTATAACAATGATTCTTGTATGATATGTGATTCTAGCATGAGATTATATTTTAGTATATGGTGATCTTGTTCTTCTTCAACTATATCATGTTAGAAAGCATGTTAGCCTATGAGTATGTATAGATTATGCATGAGGTGATACTAGATGGAAAAGAATTGAAGGGACTCGTTTTTTACAGCAACAGATCTTCTGTTTATTTTCTGCACAATGAGCCCGCTCGATCGGTGAAGATTGACCGATCGAGCGAGGCCTTCATTTCTGAGGCAGAGAAGTGAGCAAATTTGGCTCGCTCGATCGGTGAAGATTGACCGATCGAGCGAGGCCAAAATATTCCCAACCCGAGAAGTTGAGCTTCAGGGCTCGCTCGATCGGTTGCTTTTCACCGATCGAGCGAGGTGCTCCACTTTTAAAATTTTTTTTTATTTTATTTAGTATTTGATGCTTGGCTATTAATTATGATTATTTGGTTTAGTGTATTGAAGTTAGAGATTAGAACTCGGGTCCCCACAACAGGTGGTATCAAAGCGAGAAAATTCTGGACTGAGGTAGATAGCGAGTGAGGTAGATCGAGTTATCTTCCTTGCTTGTGTATGTTAGCATGATATGATTTATTTATTTGAGTAATTTACATGATTGAGTTACATATTCTAAGTGCTAGCATGCTTTACTTTCAAGTACTTAATTATTTGATTTTGGTAATTTTAGTTGAAAGTATGTTGTTACGATTGGTTAAGACACATGCTTCTTGGATTATCTGACGCGATTAGAGCATGTGTTCTGTTATTAATGTCATGCTACCTGATTATATGAATTGATTGGAAGCATGTCTTGTATGAGTACTTCGATTATTTATTTACGATTAAATCAGAACCGAGTCTTGATCAGAGGTAAGATGATCGGAGGAGGACTGAGATAGATTTGATGATTATGGTATCCTAACCATTTTGATAATTAGATATGTCTCGACGACCAGGATGACCTCCTCTTAGACCACAGGTTCCTACTCTTATACCAGAGCAGACAGTTCATACTCCTCTGCCAGAACAGACAGTAGTAACACCGACTGTGCCTCAAGCTGCGATTCCAAGTAATGAACAGGGAAGTACTTCTCGAGATATGACAGATATGACAGCGACTCCAATGGAAACTTTGCTCAAACGCTTTCAATCTTACAAACCGCCGACGTTAAAGGGTACTGAGAATGCAGTTGAATGTGAGGGCTGGCTTGATGATATGGAAATGTTATTCGACTCACTTGATTATGGAGATGAGCGGAGAATTCGGTTGATAGGGCACCAACTGCATGAGGTTGCAAAGAGTTGGTGGTTCACTACCAAGAAAGCCTTGGAGCGTAGAGGAACTGTACTCACCTGGACAGTCTTCAAAACTGAGTTTTACCAACTCTTCTTCCCGGTGTCTTACCGCAAGGACAAGGGTGCTGAATTTGCCAATCTGAAGCAGGGAAACTTAAATATTGAAGAATATGCTGCCAAGTTTTCTACCTTACTGCGCTTCGCTACACATGTTGTCGATAGTGACGAGGCAATGGCTGATCAGTTCATTAATGGACTGACTCCGGAGGTCTTTACTCTAGTAAACACAAAGCGACCGAATACTTTTGCTGAGGGTTTGAACAATGCTAAGGGAGCGGAAGCTGGTTTGATACAGCAGCGAGGAGCTTCGTATATCGCTCAGCCTCCGAGACAGTCACAACCTCCAGCTCCAATCTCACAACAATCTTCTCGATTTGAAATTGGTGGTAGCAGCAGTGGTAAAAAGAAGTTTTGGCAAGCTCGAGGAAAAATAGTTTAAGAGATCAGGGAGCAGTTCATCGAGTTCAAGTGGTTCGAAACCGAAGTCTGGAGTGGTTTGTAATAGTTGTGGTGGAAGTCATACGACGGATCAGTGCCGAGGTGTATTTGGGAGTTGCCATATATGCCATCAGCCTGGCCATTTTGCGAGGATGTGTCCTCAGAGAGGTTCTGGAAAATCACGAGGTGCAGAGTCATCCCGATCAGTGGCTCAACCTGCGAGGCAAGCCTCTTCTGTCCATTCCTTTCAACCATCCCATCCACAGCAACAGCCAAGGCCAGGAGGGAGTCAGGCAGGTAGTCAACCCCCGAGACAACAAGCTCATGTCTTTGCACTGACGGAGGAACAGGCACAGGGAGCACCGGATGATGTGATTGCAGGTAACTGTTTTATTTGTGGTTATCCTGCATATGTATTGATAGATACAGGTGCATCCCATACGTTTATCTCTGCACGATTTGCATCATTACATGCTTTTCCTGTTGAATCATTACCTGTTGTAGTATCTGTTTCTTCACCTTTGGGGAGAAGTCTTATTGCTATACAGATAGTTAAGAATTGTGTGCTACAGTATGACGGTAACAAGATAGACCTAGATTGTTTTGTGCTTGGTTTGTCTGATTTTGACTGCATAATTAGGATTGATATGCTAAACAAGTACAGAGCTATCGTAGACTATTTCCAGAAGGTAGTGAGATTTAGACCCGAGATGACTGGAGAATGGAAATTTTATGGTAAGGGTTCTCGTGCTAAGATTCCTCTGATTTCAGTATTATCTATGACTCGACTTTTGCAGAAAGAAGCAGAGGGATTTATTGTTTATACAGTTGATGTTCTGAAAACTAGCCCGAACCTGGCAGATTTGCCAGTGGTTAGTGAATTTGCGGACGTCTTTCCGGATGACATTCCTGGATTACCTCCGTATCATGAGATTGACTTCAATATAGAACTGATGCCAAGTACTGCACCGATTTCTAAAGAACCTTATCGAATGGAACCAGTAGAATTGAAAGAGTTGAAAGATCAGTTGGAAGATTTACTGGCCAAGGGATACATTCGACCTAGTGTTTCACCTTGGGGAGCTTCAGTATTATTTGTCAGAAAGAAAGACGGTTCCATGAGACTTTGTATCGACTACCGGCAACTAAACAAGGCAACGGTAAAGAACAAATACCCTTTGCCTCGTATTGATGATTTATTCGATCAGTTGCAGGGTTCTGCTGTGTATTCCAAGATCGATCTGAGATCTGGCTATCATCAGTTGAGAGTAAGAGATTCTAATATTCCGAAAACTGCTTTCAGAATCAGGTATGGCCACTATGAGTTTATAGTTATGCCGTTTGGTCTGACGAATGCTCCAGCTGTGTTTATGGCTTTGATGAACCGTGTGTTTCAGAAATATCTCGATGATTTCGTTATTATATTTATTGATGATATTCTGATATATTCGAAAAATTTGATTGATCATTCTGAGCATTTGAGAACTGTGTTGAAGACTCTGAGATCTGAGAAACTGTATGCTAAACTGTCGAAATGTGAGTTTTGGCTGAAACAGGTTGTTTTTCTTGGACATATCATATCCGGAGATGATATATCTGTTGATCCAAGTAAAGTTGAGGCAGTAATCAGTTGGTCAAGACCCACATCTGTTCCTGAAATTCGTAGTTTCATGGGTTTGGCTGGGTATTATCGCCGTTTTATTAAAGATTTTCCTAGTATTGCGAAGCCGATTACTCATTTAACTCAGAAGAATGCTCCATTTATCTGGTCTGAAGCCTGTGAATCCAGTTTTCTTGAGTTGAAGAAGCGATTGACCAGTGCACCAGTCTTGACGATTCCTTCAGGTACTGGTGGTTTCACTGTTTATTGTGATACATCTCATCGAGGCTTGGGATGTGTATTGATGCAGCGAGGGCATGTGATTGCTTATACCTCGAGACAGTTGAAGCCTCACGAAACCAGATACCCGATTCATGACCTTGAATTGGCAGCCATCGTATTTGCTTTAAATATTTGGCGACATTATTTGTACGGGGAACAGTTTGAGATTTATTCTGATCACAAGAGTCTGAAATATTTGTTTTCACACTCAGAACTGAATATGAGACAGTGGAGATGACTTGATTTGCTTAAAGATTTTGATTGTGAGATTAGATACTATCCGGGAAAATCGAATGCAGCTGCTGATGCACTGAGTCGAAAGGTATGTTCTTTGTCTTTATCGACGATTGGTATATCCCATTTGATTGAAGAATGTTGCCTTTCTGGATTAGTATTTGACACGAATTGTCCGCCTCTTCGACTTTATCAAATTCAAGTTGAACCAGCGTTACTGTTGCGAATTAAAGAAGCTCAGAAACTTGATCAGAATGTGCAGAATTCGATTGAGAAAGTCCGATCAGGGCATGTATCTGAATACCAGGTTCGAGATGATATTTTGTATGTAAACAATCGCCTTGTAGTGCCTGATATTTCTGATGTGCGACAACAACTACTGAAAGAGACGCATTGTAGTCGTTATAGTATTCATCCTGGTGGGAGGAAGATGTACAACGATTTGAAGACTCGATATTGGTGGAAACCAATGAAGTCTGATATCACTGATTTTGTGTCTCGATGTCTTAATTTCCAACAGGTGAAGGCTGAAAGTAAGAAACTGTCTGGTTTGTTACAGAGTTTATCAATGCCGGAATTGAAATGGGATCATATTTCCATGGATTTTGTGACGAAGTTACCTCGATCTTCCAGAGGTTGCGATGCTATATGGGTGATTATCGATAGATTGACGAAATCAACGTGTTTTATTCCTTATCGTATGACGTATAGACATGACCAGATGACAGAGATTTATGTTCGAGAAGTCGTCAGATTACATGGAGTGCCGAAGTCTATTGTATCAGATCGTGATCCTCGATTTACATCTCACTTCTGGCACAGTTTACAGAGTGCTTTGGGTACTCAGTTACACTTGAGCACAGCCTATCATCCACAGACAGACGGACAGTCTGAGCGTACCATTCAGACATTGGAAGACATGTTGAGAGCTATAGTGCTTAATTTTGGCACGAGTTGGCAAGATTCATTACCTCTTTGTGAATTTTCGTACAACAACAGTTATCAATCGAGTATTGAAATGGCTCCATTTGAAGCTTTGTATGGTAGAAGGTGTCGATCACCTCTTTTCTGGGATGATATTTCAGAGGTACCTGATATTGGGCCTGATATGATTAGAGATATGACTGAACAGGTGAAGCTTATTCAGAGAAGAATGAAGACATCTCGGGACAGACAAGCCAAATATGCTAATGTTCGACGTCGACCTTTGTCTTTTGAACAGGGGGATAGGGTGTTTCTGAAGATTTCTCCGTTCAGAGGCACTGTACGATTTGGCAAGCGAGGGAAGTTGTCTCCACATTATATCGGTCCGTATGAAGTTCTTGAGAAAATAGGCAATCTTGCCTACCGATTAGCTCTACCTCCGGCTTTATCTGGAATACATGATGTCTTTCATGTATCGATGCTTCGGAAATATCTTATTGATGAATCTCACGTGCTTCAGTCTGATGAAGCTGAACTCGACAAAACCTTGAGTTATTTTGAGAAGCCAATTCAGATTCTTGATCATAAGGACAAGCAACTTCAAACAAAGACTATTCCGCTTGTGAAAGTTCAGTGGAGTCGTCATGGTATTGAAGAAGCAACTTGGGAGACGAAATCAGACATGAGGCAACGATTTCCAGAGATGTTTCAATGATGTGAGTTCTCCTTTAGTTTTATGTTATCTGATATATCTTATGTGCTGTTAGTACTTGAGATTTCGAGGACGAAATCGTGTCTTAGTGGGGGAGAATTGTAACGCCCGGAATTATTTAATTTTAATCCGAGAATATTTAATTTGAGAATATTTGGAGTTTTGATTTAAATTCTAATATTCTTAAATTGATTAGGATTGAAATTGAATGAATTGAAAATTTGAGGACTGAGTTGCATTTATTGAAGACTTGAGGGGCCAAAGTGCAAATAGTGGAAATTTTGGTGGACACTTGTTTTGATTCTAAGTCTTCACGTGTATACCATCATATTTCATCAGAAATTCAGAAGGAAGAACCGAGGGAGAAGAGTCAAGAATTCCATGTTTCATTTTTCATCTTTAAATTGCAATATCTTGAGTTTCGGTTATCCGAATTCGATTTCGAAAAGTATTCCGGACTCCTTGAAACGATACCTTCGAATTGATGTAAGTTTTCTTTTGATTCTTCATGGTTTAATAGTTCGAAAATGGCAGAGATCAGATGTGATTATGAAATGATGTTGTTGAACTTCTATACTTTGTTATATTGAAGTTGGGTTGAAGAATGGATGTTGGATCAGTTTCTTATGATTTCCCAGTCAATATTCGAATCATATGCTTGCTGATATGATGGGTTTGAGTTGATATGCAGCTGATATATGTTGTTTATATTTGTGAGCTTTGATATAGTTGAGTTTCGGTTGCCGAATTTTTTCCTTTACTCCGTCAAACTTGTGAATTGAAGCTGTTTTGCTTGCTTATGTTTGAGATGCCATTGACATGAGCTAAAGCTGATATTTCCATGGTACATATGCTGTGATTTTAGATTATAAATAGGGGACGTCAATTCGAGAAGTCCGACTTCGAAACCGATAGAAGAAAGCACAAGGTTGGTAGCATTTTGCTTTGAAGTTGGGCTGTAGCTTGAGCAGATTTTTAAACTAGATGATGGTGTTATTATTCAGATTTGGATATCTTGAAGTTGTTCTTAAACATCACAATCGAAAGGTAAAAGTGGACTATTATTTGAATGAGACTATAACTCGAGATGGTTTGTATCGAGTTCCCTTAAATCACATACTTATTTGCTTGTTTGCTTTTATGTGTTTTTTTATGAATTGTTGAATGAGTCCTTGAGGTCAATGAATGTTATATCGATGTATATGTTGCATTCATCTTGTGAGACTTGTTCTTTGATTTTAAAATGAACTGAAACGTTCGAATAGACGATTTGAGGAACTATATGTGTATGGCCTAGGTGGTTGAGTTAGCCTAGCATCCAATTTGCATGTATGGTGGCTTCAAAGTCTAGAGAAGTAGAATAAGTAGCCCCACCTCGATTGGGAGTATCGGTGGTTTAGCTATGATATTTTCTTCTCGGGATCCCAATGGACGAAATGAGAAATGATTCGAAAGTATTTGTTTTTAAAACATGCATTGTCTTTTAATTATATCCTGAGTTTGATATATATGACATGATTTGCATGTTAGTTGCTTTTACTAGGAAATATATTTTTCACCGGAGTTATCCGGCTATTGTTATGTTGTATGTGTCATGGCAATAGGCGGGAGTGGAACAGGGCAGAAGCGAGCTTGAAGAACAAGGAATGAGAGAATAGAGTGGTGATCCGAGTTTAGTTGTCAAGTATATATGTTAGCTGCAAGAAAATGATCATGTTGTAGCTACTCTTATCAAGACTTGTTGGTTATTAAGTTGTAGTCTTGTTGATGTTCATAGGATTTGAGATGATGTATGTAAATCCTTAAGACAACATGTTGTAGCCTAATCCTTCTTGTATAACAATGATTCTTGTATGATATGTGATTCTAGCATGAGATTATATTTTAGTATATGGTGATCTTGTTCTTCTTCAACTATATCATGTTAGAAAGCATGTTAGCCTATGAGTATGTATAGATTATGCATGAGGTGATACTAGATGGAAAAGAATTGAAGGGACTTGTTTTTTACAGCAACAGATCTTCTGTTTATTTTCTGCACAATGAGCCCGCTCGATCGGTGAAGATTGACCGATCGAGCGAGGCCTTCATTTCTGAGGCAGAGAAGTGAGCAAATTTGGCTCGCTCGATCGGTGAAGATTGACCGATCGAGCGAGGCCAAAATATTCCCAACCCGAGAAGTTGAGCTTCAGGGCTCGCTCGATCGGTTTCTTTTCACCGATCGAGCGAGGTGCTCCACTTTTAAAAAAAGAAAATTTTTTTATTTTATTTAGTCTTTGATGCTTGGCTATTAATTATGATTATTTGGTTTAGTGTATTGAAGTTAGAGATTAGAACTCGGGTCCCCACAATATGTATCTTACTTCGAATTTTAATATAATATTGTTAACATATGTTCTAAAAAATAGTTACAAATTTTAACCAAGGTATATTCATTTAGATGAATAACAAATTTTTTGAGTTTTGGAAAAAAAAATTAATAATGCATTCATTAAAATTTTGAGAAAAAAATAATATATGAATTTTTAGATATCTTTTTTTCTATTTTTTTAATGATAACAGTTTCATTTAACCAAAATATCGAATGCATTGGTATAGAATTCGATTTAATGACAAAATATTGGTATTTTCATTTCAACGTTATCTCAAATGACATAAATATTTTTTATATAATAATTCATTTAAAATTAAATATATCTATAACATTATTAGAAATATATTGTGAGAATATATATTTTATTTAATTATTTGTATTTTTATTTTTGAGATAAATATAAATGTATATAATTATTTATTTATTAAACATAATTGAATAGTTTTATTATAAATAAATTATTTGTCTATATTTTATTATTATTATTATTTTTAAGGGATTTGTTGATATTTTATTACTACACGCTCATCCATATTTTTATACTAATTTCTAGGTTTTGCAATCGCAGGGCAACTTGTGCAACAAGATAATTTACCCAAGTTTTATTGATTACTAGAATCTAACTTGTGATGCGGAGTGATATTTTATATAATTTTTGCAACCTTTTAGACGAAAATGTCCCTTCTTATCTTCAAGATTAATCCAATAACAAATTTGGTAGTTATATTAGATTTAGGAGTCATCTTCTAGCTAGGATTTCCTTTATGTGTTTTAAAATCTATAAATAGTTCTTTCATTCTAAAACAAAAAAAGTGTGGACAAATTCCCAAGCTATATTCAATATTGTTTCATCATATAATTTACCATGGTGACCGTGGATTATCAAATGCACTTCCCCAAGCCAAAAACACCGTTAATCACCATAGATTATCAAATGCACTTCCCCAAGCCAAAAATCGCATATGAATCCAAGGGAGGGATCGAATTCGGGAGAGCAGATGAGTACGAACTTTTGCAGGAGATCGGTCGAGGAAGCTACGGCAGAGTTTACCTAGCCCGGGAGAAGAAAACCGGCAAAATCGTGGCGATGAAGAAACAAGTCCACGGATTCTCAAGATCATCGTTGAGAGAAATCGACATTCTACAATCTCTCGTCGGTCGGCCGTGGTTTGTTGAGTTCAAGCAAGTGGTGGTGGATGAATACAAGGATGTTTACGTGGTGATGGAATACGTCGAAAACGACCTCAGAGGGTTCATGGACGGAATTAGTACAGAGGGTAAATTCATGGAATATTGGGAAGTCAAGTACTTGATGAGACAGTTGCTAGAGGGGGTCTCCTTTCTTCACCGAAACGGGATCATGCACAGAGATTTGAAGCCCTCCAACATCCTTCTGAGTGGCAACGGGGAGCTGAAAATATGCGATTTCGGGTTGTCGAAACGGTTCGAAAGAGAGTTTGATAGCCATTCTCATCATGTGGGAACTTTGTGGTATATGGCCCCCGAGCTGCTGACTACTGAGGCGACGGTGTATTCTTGCGCGGTGGATATGTGGTCTGTGGGGTGTATTATGGGAGAAATGTTGCTGAACCAAGTGGTTTTACAAGGGAATTCGGAGAATGAACAGCTGCGGAAAATAACCAAGGCACTGACCAAGAACGAATTGTTTGATAGATTTTGTTTGATTATTTCACCCAAGGGACTTCATCTGCTGAAAAGGTTTTTGACTTACGATCCTCAAAGCAGAATCACGGCCGCTGAAGCTCTCGATCATGATTGGTTCAAAGAAATTTGAATTTAATTACCTTTTCTTTTTATATATGTTATGCTTATATATGCAATTCACTTGTGATGAGTTTGTTGGTGTAAATCGCAAAATTCATGTGATCAAATTTTAGCTATCATTGTTGGATATAATTAAGTTGTAATTAATTTTTTATATAGTGTCATATAAACTCTCTCACACTACCACTGTCTATAAATATTTGGTTAGAAATTTATACAAACTAAAATTAGGTGAAAAGCTAGTGATTGATGACAAGTGAATTATCAAATAAAATAAGTTTATATATAGGCCTGTGAAATAATGCTTGGCATGTCTTTGTCTTTAGCAAACAGTTCCTCTATATTATTTAGTTTTTGAACATCTAAATAAGAATAAAAAAATTATTTAATTTCAAATTAATGATGCAATACAAATATTTTCATCTCTTATTATAAAAACACAGTTTTTCTCAAATATGGAAAGTTCTAGGCCAAATTAATTATTAGTTAAAAAAGAAAATAATAGTTGTAATTATTGGACAATAAATTATCATCAATTTAAATAAGACAGCCGTAAACCATGTACATTAAATTACCATCAATTAAGTAAAGCTGTCTATACAAATTGTGCACTGTTATAAATATATTATTATTATAGATGATTATCTTATTTAATATGTGATCAAGATAAATATGTAAAGATAATATTTGTACAGATTTGTATCTTGTAATTTTTCCCTATAAATAGGGGTGATTGAGTTCAATGAAATTTGCACCTGAGTATTGACTCATATGATTATCTCTTCTCTCATGAATTTTCTCTATTCATCTCTCTTATTTTTTTATGATTTATAACACGTTATCAGCACGATGTTGTAACCAACTGAGAATGAAAATAATTCTCATTTTATTGATGCTATTGGAATAGCACAATCAATTTTATGAGAGATGTTCATTGGTTCTCTAGAAGTAGTACAATGAAATAATTGATATATCGGTGCCCATGAAATATCATGAATATGTTGATGGCTATAAAGTAGCACAACATAATTTTATATTGAAAATTTGAAGAAATTCATGATCATGATATAATGAATTGAGAATATTGAGAGATTCATGATTACAATTTTGATATTTGAAAAGATATTCATGAATTCATGATATAATATATTGAATATTGAGATATTCAAAATTAAGATCTGACATAAGATCAAATATATTGAGAATCTAAAGAGATTCCTAGTTATAATATAATATATTAAGAATCTGAATAGATTCATGATAAAGATGAGATATATGATTTCGTATATTGAGAAAGTGAAGAAATTATGATTGATATCTGATATGATATCAAATATCTATAAATATCATTGAAGAAATTGTTCTCATGTCATAATATATCAATATTGAAATATTGATAAAAAGATACAAGATTTGATAATATTCTTGAAGAATATTAATATAAGATCCAAAATTTGGAAATATTCTCGAAGAATATAATGTAATGCCCTTTTGGTTGTTGAGATCTTATTAATTGAGAAATTTAATATAATTTCTCAAAGAATATCGATATATGATCTAAAATTTTCAATATCCATAAGAAAAGATTATTAAATATATATGTAATATATATATCAAAAGATATTGACTTGATATCGATTCAAATCATATATTTGTTTTTAATGCTCTAGAAGAAGCATGATATATTATTTGTCACTATTTTTATGAATAGCGACTTGATGTTCAATGATGAACTGCATAAGCTATTGATTGACGATTATGAATGTGCGGTAGTAAGATCGCAACACTATCAATCAAAAAACAAAAATAAACGTTAAACCCAATGAATTGGATCATCATCTATATTGGGCAACGACGACGATAGATTGATGGTAGCCTATGCATTATGATATTAATGGGTTAATATATGACTAACTTCAAGCCATTTTATTTATTTATTGAACTAATTTATTTTTGACAAATTATGTTTAAACTAAATTTTGAAAAACTCTAGCATGTGTTTTGATTCACATAAATTATTTTGATGATATAAAATAAGAACTACATATTTTGTGAATCTATTAGTCAATATATTGCATGAGATATTGATTATGCAATTTGGTGATAAAATTTTTGATTTGAGAAATTTTATATTTTAAGGATATATTGGGTTGTTACATCTTTATTCCGTAAAATTTTGATTATGGATTTTAAATTCCTCAATTTTGATTGTGGATATAAATTTTGAATTTTTTCAATCATTTGATTAAGCTATCATTTTTTAAATGAATGATAGAGTATTTTTATCACACGTTATTATCTTACATGTAGGAACATGAATTTAATGTAAAACGATATTCGTGATAAATTGAATGTTACTATTGAAGGTAAACAATATACTTGATGCATAAAGGTATTTGAAAAGGTACGTCCGATATTTTATTCTTTAATTATAATATCTTATTTATAGTATTTTGTTCAAGGAAAGACAATTATGAAAGTTGTCTGATTAATGTGGTCCATTATTTTAAGTGAATGTGATAGTGCCAATGAACACAGTTGATACACTGTAGTTTAATTCTTCAAGGAAGAATATGTCATTCCGTATGAAGCAATATATGAATTTGGCACAAACTATTGAGATATACGTCATAATCAAGGATTGTACTAAACGTACATCGGTATCTCGTATCACTATCGTACCTGAAGTACGTAAAAGATTTATTGATATATATCAAGCAAGATATAAAAGTTTGTGGAGAACGTTGATGTCTACCCAAATCATATGTTTCATCGGATATTGATTGGATGTTTTAAAGATCTAGAAGATCGTTTGAGTGACGATGAAAATAATGACGTGCTTGATATTATAAAATAGTGATAAACATTGACGTATATGGATTTTTGAATCTAGTAGATATTGATTTGGTTTAAATAGTATATTACAAATCAATATTTCTTGAAGAGCTAAAGAGCTCAAAAAGTATCATTGATACAAATACTTTCAGAGTTTGACATAATGGATTGAATTGAGCATTCAAATTATATAAATAGTTGAAAAACTATTGATAGTGCAAAAAGTTGTTAATGAACAAGCCAAAAGTTCCTGGATCGATAAATATGGATATTTTTGAATCAAAGATCCAGAAGATTTTATGAATTTTTATTTGCTTATCAAATTTGATATCACTATCATAAAAGCTCAAATTGATAGAAGTCCCCATTTTATCTGGAATGAATAAATAACGTGGGTCCACAAAGCACAACATGATGTTTGCGAAAATACGTATTGAGAAAAATTTCCAGAATATGTAATCAAGACAAGCTTGATCAAAAGAGGATATACATATCAATTTTATGATTATAAATATGTTGGTTTAGTTGATTTATTTTGCCTCCAATCAACTATTAAACCATGAGAATAAATGCGTCATATTTGGGGATATCTGAATGATATATTATAAATATTATGCCAAATGATTATGTACTGAAAGTTAATGTTTGTGCGAGAAATGCACTACAATAAATCTCTTGAAGGGATTGTAAATATGTTGGAAATATATTGAATATTATGATCAATTATATATCTTGAGGAATGAGATTTTATGACGCGATATTCTCATTTATTATTCTTGTAAAACAATGTTTCCAACATTGAGGGGAGGAAATAGAAGCTACAAGAATATTTGAGATCGATCCCAATGAAATATAAAGTGAACATGATGTTCAAAGTTTAAATCTCAAATACATTATTTGATCTTGTGTATAAGATCGTTTAGCTTCATTTATGTTCGAGTTGAATAATTTAAATCGTCTTTAGTGACGAAGAACCCCTTTAAAGAAAATGTGTGAATAGATATGTGAAAGGAATAATGGAGGTTGGTCGTTATGAAATAAATTAATGTCCTGCAGAACCATATCTTATATTACTTGCAAGTAAATGAAAAAGAACGCTAGAAGCGTGAACGATCAATTATTTTTAATGAATCCAATTTGGATTATGTTATTCATGAAGAATAACAAGTATATTAAAATATGAGATTTCCCAAATTATTTGGGATCAAAATGATATAATCATTCGTGTGTTTTTCTATTACGCAAAATGATGATTATTTTGAACTACAACTTGTTGAACTTTCAATAACAATGATATGTGGCAATATGAGCAAATATTAGCAAAGTTTCTCAAAGTATTTCAAGCGGATTATGAGAAAATATTTGCACTTATCGTGGATGCACTGATTTGATGGTGATAAATATTGAAACATCATCGAAGGATTCGATGCTCAAAATATTGTTTTTGCCAACTTGAAGAAGAAGAAAAGATATTTGGTCTTGAAGTACCATGCCTATGGCAAAATCAGCATCTAAATCAATTTTTGGCAAATAAGTGCATAAGATTGAAATATTAAGAGTTAATAATTAAAAGTGATGCTTGCAAGAGGGGCAACAATTAAAGTTGTACTCTTTTTTTCTTGTCTATGATTTTTCCCACGTGGTTTTTCATAACAAGGTTTTTAATGAGGCAATTAACAAGTATCACGAGATGTCGTACTCTTTTTCCTTCATTAGGATTTTGTCCCATTGAGTTTTTCCTGATAAGGTTTTAACGAGGCGCATCTATCGTCGGGAAGACATCCAAAGAAAGCATATGTTGTTGTACTCTTTTTCCTTCGTTCAGATTTTTCCACGAGGTTTTACTGTCAAGGTTTTAACGAGGCAGCATTTGAGTCCCGATGAAGTTCCCGAACATCAATCTTGCCAAATGGAGATTTTGAAAAATTGATTGCTTGTGCAAATAATCATCTAAGGGGGAGTGTTATAAATATATTATTATTATAAATGATTATCTTATTTAATATGTGATCAAGATAAATATGTAAAGATAATATTTGTACAGATTTGTATCTTGTAATTTTTCCCTATAAATAGGGGTGATTGAGTTCAATGAAATTTGCACCTGAGTATTGACTCATATGATTATCTCTTCTCTCATGAATTCTCTCTATTCATATCTCTTATTATTTTATGATTTATAACATGCACACTGTTTTAAGTCTCTTGAGATACCTTCTTAATTTTCTTTACGATTCCAACTTTTTACTAAATAATAATAAAATGTAATAAAAAAAATTTAAATGATAGTTAATAAAGTAATTGATTTGATTGATAGATTATTATAGTTATTTGATTTGATTTTGATTTGATTGATTAAATTTTATATAATAATAATAAATTACAATTTTGTTCTTTTAAAAATAAATAAAATATGAATAATATTATTTATAGGGGTAATATAATAATTTAAATTTAATGATTTGATTGATATAAAATAAATTATTAATGATTTGATAGATGTAAAATAAATAATTAATAGATAGATAAATAATATGATGAGAAGAACGAGTGATTGGATAAGATAAGTTATACATGGACTATTTATACTCGAGTCAAACGATGCCTTATATGTTAATATATAATATTACGTTTCTAACTTTTTACTAAAAAATAGTGTCATCTTGAATTTTTTATAACGGTAGACTTATGTTATTATTTATACTAATATTAAGTAAAACTTTAATATAAATATATATTTTAACATGTTATAAAAAATAATTAACTGTATTGGTTATGTCATTTCATTTAATTTCAGTTATATATGATTTTGAGTTTTTGTGATAGCTTTATATATAGTTCTCATTGTTATCTGAAATATTAAATAAAATATAAAATTTATAGGATTAAGCTTGCAAGGGTGATATCATTACTAGGATGAGTGATCTCTTAGGAAGTTCTAGTGCGTCAAACTATGTTGCGCTGATTGATTTGATTGACTAGGTGATCGTAAAATTTTAAAAATGTTTTTCAATTTTTTAATGTAAATATTTTGTCGTGAATTTTTAGTATATTTAATGTTATTAAATTGATATTATGATTATGTATCTTACTTCGAATTTTAATATAATATTTGTTATCATATGTTCTAAAAAATAGTTACAATGTAACTAAGATTTATTCATTTAGATGAATAAATTTTTTTTCGAGTTTTGGAAAAAAAATAATAATAATGCATTCATTAAAATTTTGAGAAATAAAATGTCGGGGATCGGTTGTGTGTGTAGAAGAGGGGGGGGGGTGAATACACACTTACGCATTGGGTAAACCCCCGGATTAATGCAATAGCTTGCAAACTACGTTAGTCAGGTAAACCGCATAGGCAAGCCCCGTGTGACAGACTAGTCCAAGAAGGTGTTGGTAGGGGAAATCAAACTCCTGACCTCTGGCCAAGAGTTCACCTACTCCACCAACTTGGACACCCCCTTAGGGGCAACTTTTGTAATTTATTGTTATGAGGTTAAGAAAATGTTAATCTTCTTAACTAGAATTTTCTCAACTTCCTACATGAATAAGAGCTATTAAAAATTAGTGCAAAAAACGACTCTCATTAAACTAGATGACAATAGTGAAAATATGATTTGATGCAGTAATGTAAATGTGCACAAAGTTGTATATGGATGTAGTTCGGAGCTCAATCTCTTACATCACCCCTTCTTTCTCACGGAAATGATACACTAGAAGACTTTGGTCATTACAATGTCTTGTAATACCCCTAATCCAAGTTAAGACTTAATTATCACTGCCTAAAGTGAAACTCCTAAATTTACACTGATAAGATTTCTAAGTTTTTAGCAAACTTCTTTGGTTGATGATGATGAATGCCTAAGCTTCTGAAAGCTTAGAATCTCAAATTCTTGGAATGTAATTAGTGTTCTTCAATCAACAGCTTGGATTTGAGTAACCCTTGGAAAGATCTCTTAGAAGATCAGATGTGCTTCTGCTTGAGCGAAGGGTTGAATGAGCAATAAAGTGTTGAAACAGTTTGAGTGCTCGTCTGTTTTTTATAATGCGATGGCGTATATCTTTTCTGCTTCGTATATATAGTTCGAATATTTATATCTCAATCTTCAACGTTTCTTTTTCTTTTTGTCAACGGTAAGAAACATCTTTTCAGACAGATATAGAGCAGAAATATTTCTCTTTTTGTGGAGTGAAGTCTGCTCGTCTTCAAAATATCTGTACTTGAAGTTTCTTTAATCACGTCCATTCAATATGTCTGCATAATAAATGCTATTAATGGTCTTTCGAGCTTTATCAGACGGCTCCTTAAATGCTTTGTCTTTTCGCATTTAAGTTGTCTTGTCAAGGATCCGTTACTAAGCATTTGTGCCTTTATGAAATCGGTAGAAATCCTTGAGACTTGTATTTTGGTTGACATCAATTCTGATAATATATGTCTAAGATCGGTTGACGTCTGAGAGTCAGTTGATATCTGTGAATCGGTTGATATCCATGAGTCGACTGATATCTATGAATCAGTTGATATCTTCAAGTCGGTTGACATGCTTAGATGGGTTGATATTTTCCGGTAGGCGTTTTTCTTTTTGTACATGTAAATGGCGGTCATATATACTACAACAATGATATATTGTTTTGTTATCATCAAAAGTAAGCATTCAACATAAAATAATATATGAATTTTTTAGATTTTTTTCTATTTTTTTATCATAACAGTTTCATTTAACCAAAATATCAAATGTACGTAATGGTAAAGAAGTCGATTTAATGAAAAAATATTGTTACTCTCATTTGAACGTTATCTCAAATAACATAAATATTTTTTTATATAATAATTTATTTAAAATTTAATATATCTATAACATTATTATAAATATATTGTCAAAATATTTTATTTAATTATTTGTATTTTTATTTTTGAGATAAATATAAATGTATATAATTATTTATTTAATTTAAACATAATTGAATAATTTTATTATAAAGAAAATATTTGTCGATATTTTGTTATTATAATTTTTTAAGGGGATTTGTCGATATATTTTTATAGTACTCATCCATATTACACTAGAATCTAACTCGTGTGATGCATGGATTGATATTTTATATAATTAATTATCAAAATTAATTAGTAAGTATAAACATTTGAATAATTATTTAAAATTATCCGTAGTTTTTTTTATAAAAAAAATCATAAGTCATCTTGATTTTATTTTTATACAGGAGAGAGATACATGCACGCGAGGTTTTATCTCTATGCTTTGCGACCTTTTAGACGACGATTAATTAACCGTACGTGAAAATGTCCCTTCTTATCTTGAAGATTAATCCAATAACAAATTTGGTAGTTATATTAGATATAGGAGTCATCTTCTAGCTAGGATTTTCTTTAATGTGTTTTCAAATCTATAAATAACCAATATATATATAATTCTTTCATTCTTCTAAAACCAAATTATTAATTAAGAACCAAAAATCTAGTGTGGATCGACAATCCCTTGCTACGTTTCCTATATATAATATTCTTTCTTTCATCATATAATTTTACCATGTTGACCATCGATTATCAAACCCACTTCCCCAAGCCAAAAACACCGTTAATCATCATAGATTATCAAATGCACTTTCCCAAGCCAAAAATCGCGTGCGGGAGAGCAGATAAGTATGAACTTTTGCACGAGATCGGTCGAGAAAGCTACGGGAGAGTTTACCAAGCCCGCGAGAAGAAAACAGGCCAGATCGTGGCCATCAAGAAACAAGAAGTCCATGCATCTTCTTTGAGAGAAATCGACATTCTCCGGTCCCTTGTCGGTTGCCCGTGGTTCTTCGAGTTCAAACAAGTTGTGGTGGATGGACGCAAGGACCTCAGACGGTATATAGATGGAATGGCGTGGGCTTTCGCGAAAGCCGAAGTCAGGTGCTTGATGAGACAGTTGCTAGAAGAGGTCTCCTTTCTTCACCGAAACGGGATCATGCACAGAGATTTGAAGCCTTCAAACATACTTGTGAACGACAACTGGGGATTGAAAATATGCGAATTTGGATTGTCCAAACGTTTCGAAACAAAGTTTGGTAGCCATTCTCGTCGCGTAGGCTCTCTATGGTACAAGGCCCCGGAGCTGCTCGATCGTGGAGTGGAGAGATATTCATCTGCCATGGATATGTGGTCTGTTGGGTGTATTATGGGAGAGATGTTGCTGGACCAAGTGCTTTTCAAAGGGACGTCGGAGGATGAACAGCTGCAGATGATATTAACAAAGCACGTGGATGAAGACAAGTTTTTGTTGGTTTCTGAAGAGGGGATTCATCTGCTTAAAACCATGTTAGATTTGGATCCCCACAGTAGAATAACAGCAGACCAAGCTCTCCATCATGAATGATTCAGATAAAGTACCGGATGCCATGCATATACTCACGCATGATACCATATTTTAGAGTTTTTTTTATGTTATATATGTAACTCTAGATATATGGGTTAGTCTATAAGGTAGAAGAATATTGAGATTATAAGTTCATGTTATGATGTTTAGCTGATAATATTGAACAAGATTTATATAAAATGACATATTTTGGACTGTCATTCCATTCTATGAGACTCGATTACGTACCATGTGTATATATGTGGAATTATTTTTTATTTTATTATTTTTTACAACATATGGCTCCATGTTCAAGTTGTCTTTAATTTGTGATTAGATGCAACTGGTTCGTTGGGGTGAACTGTTAAACTTTGCATAAGTGATAATTGTTAAAGGCTAAAAAGCAATTTCCCTTACAAAATAAATGGAGATGATGAAATCTCAGATATGTGTATACGTTGATTACAACATTGGGTTTGGCCATGTTACTGGCGGCCATAATGAATTAAAACGAACGTTAATATATACTTCATTTAAATAAGTTGTATTAATAAATCAATTATACAGCTTTTAAGAATAGTTAATTATGGTTTTAATTGTAAATTATATATTTTTAATACCAAAATTCAAAAATCTAAATGGTGAAAACCAAACTGAATCAATGAACACTCTTACATCTCACTTTACAAGTTTCAATCTTATGCCATGTGGATTCTGAAATTGATTCTTTTGTTTAGTAGCGCTCCCTATTACACTTGTGTTCGTGAGATGTTTTGGGTTCCATGATGATTAGTTTTAAATAGTTTGTGGGAGAACTTAAAAAGTTGAGAAGTGCTTTCTAAAAAAAAATGCTGAGGAGTGCTGAGAAGTGCATCCTAAAAACTCTTCCAAATTACCATACATGAAAAGCAAAGTTGTTTTTATATTGTTGCAAGTTTAAATGTATTTTTGTACCTGTCTTAATATGCCCTAGCTCAGCTTGGCGCTTATTGTGTTCAAAGTTTATGTTAAGTTTAGTGTTAGAGTAGTCGATCAAGAGTAGATTTATACAATTAAAATAGATGATTTATATGCCACATGATCGATCACGTTCACAATAAATATTCATCAATCAACTGTTACTAGGAACGAGTACATAATTTCATAATCATTCTAAATTGGGAAAACTGCAATTTTGGTCCTTTATGTTTGTCGCTTTGCGATTTCGGTCTTCTATGTTTTCATATTTCAAGTTTAGTCCTGCATGTTTTGATTTTTGGCAATTTCAGTCCTTTTTATTCGAAAATGCTTACGTGGCACATTACACGTCAGCTCCACATCAGCACTGCATAGGTGCCACATCAGCACCACATCAGAAAAATGATTAAAATTGCCAAAAAATTAAGATAGCGGACTAAAACTTAAATCTAAAAATATAGAGGACCAAAATCGCAAAATGACAAACATACAGGACTAAAAAAGCAATTTTCCCTTCTAAATTGTACCTGTGTTTCATTCCATAATTCTTTGGTGCTGGTCTGAGATTTAATTTTTAACTTCCCTTATTTTGTGTCATATGGTATTCTATGTCGATATAATAGGTAACATGGTGTATTGTTATGTAATGCTGCAGCTACACTTCAATTGGTAGCATTCATGACACTGTTCCTAATGCACAATGCCATGGAAAGTCGAGCAATAGTGAAGAAAGATTCAAACCTGACTATCTGCTCCAGGATGGAAGATTGGAAAGAGCAGGGAGAGTTAAAAAAAAATTTACTTGTCAGCCATTATCTGCTGTTAGCAATGGCTTGCAATGTGAAAATTCACATTGGAAAAGCATGTTCATAGCCTCAGTTATTGCCGTGGGAGATGAAATTCTGTAAGGCTCCGCTTAGATTGAAGTATATGAAGGTTTTCATATATGGATCGTTTGGTCCCTTACTTTTAGATGTCACCATTGGTGTTGCTAAAGCATTTGGTGTCCGTACGGTACATTTTTTCCAATGTTAAGATTTTCAACTCGTCGAATTTACGCGTGAAACTTAATGTATTTTTCTCACTTTTCTTTGCATCATAATTTCTTGAAGGCCCCTGATGAAGAATTTGAAAAATATTTAAGGCATCTGATAGGTGAAAACTGCACTCGAGATAGAAATGAGGTAATATAGTTATGCAGGTCCATGAAACTTCGTGAGAAGTGATGGGCATAGTTCCTCTTCTTGTCCACATTCTCACTATTAACGTTGTCTGTTTTCATCTTCCAGATGGCTTATTTACCTGAAGGCATCACCGAGTTGGTGCATCACGAGAAGTTGAGAGTGTGCACCATTGGTACGTTGAATCTTGTTGAATAAATAAATACCGTAACTCTCATTACTAGATTGTTTTGAGTATCATGATGCCATCCATTACCATATTCGATCCGGTGGATATGTGGTTTGTGGCCGTAAAAGAGCTGGAACACCAGATCTTAACAGATAATACTATCTCTGTTGGGGACATGGCTGACAGTAGGAAAATGATAAGACTGATCTCGAAAGAGGTATGAGACAACAACAGCAGTAAGACACGCTCCACTTTAGACTCATGATCTTAACAACCCGACCCATTTGCGCTATCACACGTATAAGAAAATAAAGTTGCACCTTGGCTGATAGCTATAGCTTTTGGCGTAGCTAGTGGTAAGCGCTTGATCCTAAAAACTGGTATCAGAACCAAAGTCATGAGTTCGAGTCTTCCATCAAGCCTACATGTAATTATACTTCTTGGGTTGGGGTTGGGGTGGGGGGGAAGGGGGTTGGGTGGGTGTGAGGAATGTTAGGTTAAGCATGCAAGGGTAAGACCAAATCTTAACGGGTAATACTGTCTCTATCGGAAAGGGATATATATGAGACAGCACCAACAGTAAGACACGCCCCCCTAGACTCATGATCTTAACAACCCGACTCATCTGCGCTACCACAAGTATATATAATGAAATAAAGTTTGCACATTGGCAAAAACCTAAAATTTTTGACTTAGTGATAAATGCTTGATTGACAAAAAAAAATTTAAAAATATTTCCAGTTTTGTTCTCTAAAATATTAAATAAAATATAAAAATTTTAAAAAAATGTTTTCCAATTTTTTAATGTAAATATTTCATCGTGAATTTTCAGTATATTTAATGTTATTAAATTGATATTATGATTATGTATCTTACTTCGAATTTTAATATAATATTTGTTATCATATGTTCTGAAAAATAGTTACAAATTTTAACCAATATTTATTCATTTAGATGAATAACAAATTTTTGAGTTTTTGGGAAAAAAAAATTAATGATGCATTCATTAAAATTTTGAGAAATAAAATAATATATGAATTTTTAGATATCTATTTTTTTATTCTATTCAAGTTGTACGTCTTTGTAAATTAGATATTGCAACTGGTTCGTTGGAGTGAACTGGATAAACTTTGCATAAATGATAATTGTTAAACACTACAAGAAAAACACAAAAAGACAACAGATTTTATCCGTTGTCGTAGGGGCTGAAAAACCGTTATAACTGATGGTGTTGTCAAAACTGTGCCCCTACAACAACGGATTTTATCCGTTGTCGTTGCCAACGACAACTGATAAAATCCGTTGTCGTAGGCATAAATCCGTTGTCTTTGAGGAAAACGACAACGGATAGGAGCGCAGTTTTGACAACACCATTAATTACAACAGTTTTTCAATCCCTTTCGTTGTCTTTTTCTATATAAAAAACAAAAAATTATAAATATTTTCATATAAATTTTAATATTATAAATAAACCAAAATTTAAAATTTCATAAATAAAATTTAATATACAATTTTTTAGTATTACAAATCAAATTAAAATTCTAATTCAATGCTCACTACAAATGATATCGACATGGTGGTCCGACCCTTTGCATCCTTGATGGTGTAATTAGCTCCAGCTCACATCAACTACTCTTCGATCTTCGGTTTATCACCCTCTGAAGCATACATCAATAACAAAAGTTAAATAAACTTGAAAAACAAAATCTACTAGTTATCATTTTGATATAATATTGAACAAACACCTATCTCTCTTTCACAAAATGTAATTAACCACTCACTTGATTATTGACGTCTTTAGCAGTCTTTATAGCAAGACGTGCGTGCCGAAGACGCACCTAACCACACAAAGACAAGTCAGGTCAAATAAATTCAGAAAAATTATTATGTGCAAGTCATTTGTATACCTCAGCATCTAAATGACTTCATTCAATTGCCTCTGATAGCCTTATTAGTGCCTCCAGTTGCCTCACGATCATCCAATACGCAACTCTACTACCAAGAGCCGCATCGCCTCTGCGAAGTGAGAAATATGATTCCACCAAGCATTGTCTAGCTTCAGAGGTTAGCTGCATGATAATATAACCTGACATTTTGGCATAAACTTATCTTGAATTTAAAATTTACATTTCTGCTATGCAGGGAAGAACAAACCTTTGGTTTCAAAGTCTTTGCATATGAGATGTAGCGTTTCAACTATCCGGTAGTAAATGGAGGAGCAAGTGAATTTTCGTGCTTTTGATGAACTCTCACGATATGATGAGCAATGTGGAAATCAGTTTCGTCATCAAGTTCATAAATCATAACATATACAAGGTCGACCTATATCTGTACACAGTATATTCCTCTCTATGTTGATACTCTGTTGGAGAGGGTTCACAGGGCGGAGCCACAACGAGTGGAGTGATTACTTTTGATGACCAACCTATGATAAATATGATCAAATTGATACTTGAATACATTATTGTCCCCTTCCCAAAGGAAAAGGCAAAAAACGAGAAATAACATCAATAACACACGTGCCAAGTATGATAGCATAGGGCATTGCCCTCCAATTAAGATAAATACTAACACATCAAAACTACACAAAATCTAGAGTTTTGTATGTAACCTTCATGGGCCTATAACTGCATATATAATCATGGAAGAGGATTCGCCTCTTCGAATCGCCATTTAAGATTATCATCTGCTAACAAGATGAATCACCAGGAGATCTCAGAGTATGTTTTACTACATAAAATCAAAAGTAACAGAATTATTTAACCATATTAAGGCGATCTTATTCTCACTCAAGATACAGAGCTCCAAATCTTGGAGAAGGGTTGAGTGTCACTGGGGGCGGAGTGGACAGGGGTAGACTCGAAGGCGTCCTTCCTGCGGCTGCATTTCTCTCCTCTGCAGAGAATGAGATTACACATCACAAAACGACGTTTAAACAATATTTTAAATACCCTCTTTTAGAAAAAAAATAAAGCAGACCTGTGATAAACCAGCTCTAATGTAAGGTAGATACAATATTAAAAATAAAGAAGACATGTGATAAACCCACTAGACTCAAACAGTAATGTTGAATCACAATCGATACAATAAAAGCCATAATTTTCAACTCATGTAACCAGCAATGACCAATATTAACAAAAAATAGTATACATATCAGCAAAAATCACATCATAATAACCACATCATCCTTTCAAAAAAGAAAGGGAACCAAATTATCAACAATAAATCATCATCTCATCAAACCTTAGTTAAAAATTAAAAAAAAAGGAATGTACTTAAAGATATCAACCGAGCAGTTATTTTTTCTGTATTGAACTGCAACCTAACAACACATGACACTCTAGGTGACTCAATATACTTAAAATTAAGATTAGAAAAGCTAAAAGAATTCAAAGGGGTTGGAAATAAGGTTAAAGAAATACCACTATATTTTCCTTGGGCCACATTAGTATAGTCGTGCTTCATTGAGTGGAATTCTCCATCATTTAGTTCAGAAACTTCAGCTAATTGCTGCCTGGGAAAGCAAAATGAAATTCATGTGTTTTCCTATTCAAACATATGATGCTAACGAGGCAGACTGTATTGGATTTGGAGAACTTTTATAGGCATTCCCTAATAAAGAGGAAACTACCAAAATAAATATACACTCAAGAAATTCATGATATTGGCAAAAAAAAACTCCGTACCAACCAAATATGACGTTGGAGTTTTTAGCATGTTAGCGTTAGTAAATAGATAATAAGAAACAAGTCTAGTGGTATTAAAACTCTTACTTTCAAATCTCAAAAAAAAAAAAAAAAGGTTCTTTGTTTCATGAGACATGTCTTATGAGATTCATGAATTGATTCCCCATAATGATGCAAAAAAATCCAATTTTAAATGAAACGAGAATTATCAACTCAGAATAAATGCGAAAATGCAGCTGTGAATTAATTTTTTATTTGTTATCAGTAAGGGGAGAAACTGACTGATTCTGATTAACTCAATGGTGACAAAACTAATTTGACTTCTTGATAAGATGTAAAATACAAACTACAATTTCAACAAACTACAATTGTGATTAGAAAATAAACCTCAAGAAAAAAACTAAATGGAAGCAGCAAAGAGAAAGTCAAAAGGTTGATCTCTTTACTAAGTTAACCATAACAACTAGGAAAACTCATACATCCAACTGTCTCAACGTGTCAAGTAAATTGGAACGTTCCTTGAAAAGAGCTTGAAACTGTATGTCCTTGTATGCTCGAAAATTCCAAGAGCATGATCTGCTCAGAGTCTTGAACAAGCCAATGGTCAATCCAGCACACAGGATTCCAATAAGGGTAATGCGCAGACTCCCATGGAAAGCAAACTGAGTCACAAGAAAGATGGTCGAAACTCCCATAATTCAACCCCCACTCAACCAAATTTCGCCACTAAAATTCGTAATTTTAGAAATCAAACAAACTCAACCCCAAATCGTAAACTCAGGCACACCCACACAATTTCGAAATCAAACAAGTACAAAAAATTTTTGATTTTTATTTGAAATCGAAAGGGAACATAATTGCTGATAATTTCTAATCCTTGATTTCTCGGCATCGGAGCTGTGCTGGATCGAATGCGATGGACTGAGGCATAGGGTTTGGAGTTTTCATTTTTTTTCTTTTGTTCTTTCTTTGTGTTTGGGTAGCCTCTTGTTTATTTTATACGTTTTTTTTTTCTTTAACAAAACAAACAAACAAAAAAAGAAAAGAAAAGTCTAACAAAAATGTGGACTTAAACAATTATAAAAAAAAATAGAAAAAGAAAACGGTAAAAACAAACCGTTGTCGTAGAGCTTAAAAAACGCACATAGACAACAATTTTAAAACTGTTGTCGTAGACCCTACCAAAAACACGCACATAGACAACGGTTAATTAAATCCGTTGTCGTAGGCCATAAAAAGCCCGCTCATAGACAACGGATTACAACTATGGGCTAGGGTTGGGGTGGTGGTGACATGTCTGGTCATAATGAATTAAAACGAACGTTAATATATACTTCATTTAAATAAGATGTATTAATAAATCAATTATACAGCTTTAATTTTAAGAATAGTTAATTATGGTTTTAATTGTAAATTATATATTTTTAATACCAAAATTCAAATATCTAGCAAATGGAGAAAACCAAACTGAATCCATGAACACTTTTACATCTCACTTTACAAGTTTCAATCTTATGCCATGTGGATTCTGAAATTGATTCTTTTGTTTAGCACAACTTCCTATTACACTTGTATTCATGAGATGTTTTGGGTTCCATGATGTTTAGTTTTAGAGCGATATATGGAAAGCAAAGATGTTTTTATATTGTCACAAGTTTAAATGTATTTTTGTACCTGTCTCTTTATATGCCCTCCTCTTGGAGCTTATTGTGTTCAAAGTGAACATACCCCATATTGTAACCTGTCTAAAGATGAACATACCCCATGTTGTACCTATTTTGTGTAGTATAAATAAGATCTAGAAAGAGAGGGGCTCCTCCAAAATATCTAGATAATGGTCATGATAATGAATCATGGTTGGTATTACGGAAGTGCTTGGAAGCGTGGGGATGTGGGGAAGACGTGCTCCTGAGTAATAGGCGATGTCTGCTTAGAGTTGACTCAGTCTTAAAATCTCTGGCGGCTTTATGACCATCTCTACTATGTCTTGCTAGCTTTCCAGGCCATCTATCTGTCTTTGGGCCCTTGCTACCCTTACTTGGGCAATTTGAGCTTGGACCCCCATTCCTACCCGACTTCCCGGAAGAATTCTCGAGGCTACTTCTCTAACACATCCATTTTCGACCAGCACCCTTCACTTCCTAGGAAACAATACCTCGATCCTTATTCTTTTTTAGATGACAGATTATGTCTTGACTCCAAAACTTTAAAATAACCTTGAAATCTCGGGATATCATATTAGATAATAGATTTGTCATGAAAAATGTACAAAATATGGATTTACCTTTATGATCGATTTGAGTTCATGGCCGAAAAGTTCCATGAACTTCAAATCCACTTGAATGGATGTTGACTTTTTTAAACTCTTAAAAACATAAGCAGAGCCAACTCGATCAAGAGTTGTAGTTGAGAGGCGAGAAATGACGAGAAGGCCGAAACTTGCATTCTCGTAAAAACAAAACAAAATAAAAGACAAAGATATCCCAACATATATGTAATATTGGCTACTAGCACCTAGATGAGTTTCATTTCAATGACTATAGTTCAAACTTAAGATACATGTGTCGGTTTCTTTTGGGCAATTAAATGAAAGATAACATGAAATAATAAAAAAAAAAAACATAAGTTTCGTTTGGATAAGTACTTTAAAAACGTTTTTAGTATGAAAAACTTAAAGTATTTGTTTGGACAAGATTTTTTTAAATGTTTTTTAAAAGTAATTTTTTTAAAAAAATGATCTCTGAGTATAGTTTTTAAAGAATAAATGAGATGTGTGTTTTTTTATGTTTTTAGAATTGAAAACTTTGATAAAATAAAAACATATTACTTTTGTTAATTGTAAAAATATTTTTATGAAATAGTTGTCAAAATACATATTTATTCTTAAAAATTTTGGTAAAACATTTTATAAAAATATTTAAAAAAACGTGTTTTATATAATTAGTTGTTCAAAAAGATTCATGATCGTCAAGAATGTTTGTTTTTTTCTTAATTCAATCCGCATTGAGCTTTATTGCATAATAATAACTAGCAACGGTGCATACGCATTTGTGTGTGTAAAATAAAAACTATCATGTATATGAATTTTGATGCTTAACAGGTTAGGTTAATTAGAAAAAAAAAAAAAAGAACTGGAATCGACAAAAAGTGTTATTGGAGATGTGAGGATAGTAAGTACGAAACATGAAGAAAAAAAAATTGAAGAGAAGAGATATTTTGGGTATATTGAAAAATAGATCATGATACCAAGTTAGTTATTCTAATATTTTTACACTAAATAAATAGTAAAAGATGATAATAATAATAATAATAATAATAATAATAATAATAATAATAATAATAATAATAATAATAATAATAATAATAATAATAACATAAAAAAGAAAAGAAAAAATGATAAAATTGATTGGATGGGCTGGACATTTTTTAACCTAATCTAAAATAAAAGAGAACAAAATTTGATGGGGTGCTCCGAGAAAACCATTGCATCCTATTTATAACGAAAGAACAACACAGTGAAATTCGAATTATTGGGGAAAAATTTGGGAGCCATGTTTTGGATCAGGTATGGTTTTCTTCTGGTAATCCTCGTTGCTATTCCAATTCCCCTCATAATCTCGATCAAGATGAATTCTTTTTTTCTTTTTAGGAGTGGTGTTCATAGTTTTTTAACTAGGCTTGAACAAAGGCTTGAGCAAAACTCGAGAAAGGAAATTCTTCGTGCCCCTCGAGTTCGGCGGTATTTATCCGATAACTTATTTAAGAAAATAAAGCTATTTTTCATACTGCGATTTATTGATTGATGGGTTTTGTGTTTATTGATTTCCTAAGATCCCTTTCTTGGAAAACATTCGTATTGATGGCACAAGTAAATCCTCTTTTTCTTATTGACTTATTTATCTGCAATTATGCGTTGCATGAGCTCCCTAATTCTTTTCGAAACCCCATTTTATTTTGATTTTGATTTTGATTTTGATTTTGATTTTGATTTGGAAACGGGATCAAACTAGCTTGGTATAACTGAATATGTAGGTCTAAATTCTGTTGTACATTTTCTTTAGACCTAAAACTTGATTTTGTATTTGCTATTTGAAATGAGAGATGCGTTATTTCCATTTGCTTGCGTGGAAAACCCCAGTAGCTGAATGTTTAATTTCGTTTTGGCGGTTGATCTTTTATGTCTGTCACTTTCTTAACTCCACCCACCGCAATATTTTATGGTTTTTCACTTTTTTTTTAAAAAAATAATTTATTTGCAATGCTCCTCTTCTTAAGATATGTTTTACTCATTTCAGCTCTTAAAACCGGTGGCCAAACAGCCTCATAGTTTACATGGTGTACGATCTTGTATGGTAGGTCGTGTTCTGAATCTTCTGCTTGCTGTCTGATTACTACCAAAAATATATGTACATTTACAGTTTTATATTATATATATATATATATATATATATATATGATCGTTGAATGATAATCACTTGATGAAATCTAATATATGGAGCTTTTTTTCTGGGTGCCAGTGACTTTAGAGAAGAAGCAATCGACAGGTTCGTATACTTTTTTGCACTTTTTCATTGCGATTTTGTCTTACTTATTGCTTTATGTTGGCAAGTGGCATAATTAATGCATTCATATGCATTTAGTCAAATTCCATGTGCAGCTGAAGAAAATTCGTGTAGCTGAAGGCAATTTCATTCTGATTTTCCTTCACGCGTATTCACACCTGAGGTTCAGATTTTGGCATCTATAAATAGATGCATTCCCAGCATTCGAAATCATCCCATCTCAAGTTCATTTCTCAGATTCTTGAGTTCTCCTCTTTCCTTAATTATTTCTATATATATTTGTGAGATAGGTTTTCTCCTGTATAAGAGAGTGAGTGTCTCTTTGGAAACACAGAAAGAGGTTGTAATTCTCCAAATATTATAATGGAATCTTTTGATCTTGCCCGTGGTTTTTACCCTAATAATTTTTGGGGGTTTTCCACGTAAATCTTGGTGTCTATTTTATTCTTCAATTTTCATAGTTTCTATATCGTGATGCCGCACCTGGGACCAACAAGTGGTATCAGAGCCTTGGCATAAAATTTCTTAAAATTCTGAGTATGCTCTGTGATCGCAGCTTTGACTGATCTTCCACATCAAAAAAGATTTTTTGAAGATTTTATAAGGCAGGATTCTTGTAGTCAAGATGACGGCAAAATATGAGATAGAAAATTTCAACGGGAGCAATTTTTTGCTGTGGAAATTGAAGGTGCAAGCAATTCTAACAAAGGAGCGTTGCTTGGCAGCTATTGGAGATAGACCGGCGGATGTCACGGACGATCAAAAGTGGAACGAGATGAATCACAACGCTGTTGCCAATTTGCACTTGGCTATAGCGGATGAAGTTTTGTCAAGCATCTCTGAAATAAAAAGCGCAAAAGTTATTTGGGATACTCTGACAAAATTGTAAGAGGTCAAGTCACTACATAACAAAATTTTCCTAAAGAGAAAGCTTTATACTCTTCGGATGGCATAATCCTCATTGATGACCGACCATATCAATACACTGAATACTCTATTTTCTCGGCTCACGTCTATGGGGCATAAAATAGAGGAAAAAGAATGTGCGGAGCTTCTTCTTCAGAGTCTACCAGATTCATACGATCAGCTCATCATCAATGTTACCAACAATGTTCTTTCGGATAATTTAAATTTTGACGATGTCTTAACTGCGGTTCTTGGAGAAGAGAGTCGTCGAAGGAACAAGGAAGATAGGTTGGCAACATCGAAGCAAGCAGAGGCTTTACCGATGACGAGAGGAAGATTGACGGAGCGTGACTCCAGTGGGAGCTACAGATATGGTAGATCCAAGTTAAGAAGTAAGAAGAAGAATATTTACTGCTTTAAATGTGGCGGTAAAGGGCACTTCAAGAGAGAGTGTACGAAGAGCATCGATAAGGGATCTCAAGGAAATGTGGCCAGTACTTCAGGCAGTGGTGAAATATTATTCAGTGAAGCAGCAACGGTTGCAGAAGGCAGACACAAATTTTGTGATGCATGGATTATGGATCAGGAGCGACGTGACATATGACGTCAAGGAGAGAATGGTTCGATCAGTATGAACCAGTCTCAGGAGGATCTGTATTCATGGGAAATGATCATGCCTTGGAAATCGCTGGGGTCGGTACCATTAAAATTAAAATGTTTGATGGTACTATCCGCACCATACAGGAGGTACGACATGTGAAGGGCCTGACAAAGAATCTTTTGTCTTTGGGGAAATTGGATGATATTGGGTGCAAAACTCGTATTGAGAAAGGGATCATGAAAATTGTGAAAGGCGCGCTTGTGGTTATGAAGGCGGAAAAGGTTGCTGCAAATCTGTATGTATTGTTGGGGGAAACACACAAAGAGGCGGAACTAGCTGTTGCATCAATTGGTTCGGGAGAAGAATCAACAGTGTTGTGGCATAGAAATCTTGGACATATGTCAGAACGAGGAATGAAGATTCTCTCTGAACGGAAGCTGTTGCCGGGGCTTACAAAAGTGACTCTACCCTTTTGTGAGCATTGTGTTACCAGTAAACAACACAGATTAAAATTTGGCACATCTACTGCCAAAAGCAAAGGCATATTGGAGTTGATTCATTCTGATGTTTGGCAAGCACCGGTGGTATCCCTAGGAGGAGCGAGATATTTTGTCTCGTTTATTGATGATTTCTCTAGGAGATGTTGGGTGTATTCAATCAAGAAGAAGTCAGATGTTTTCGAAGTCTTCAAAGTTTTCAAAGCGCGGGTTGAACTTGATTCTGATAAGAAAATCAAGTGTTTGAGGACTGACAATGGAGGAGAATATACCAGTGATGAATTTGATGCATTCTGTCAGCATGAGGGCATCAAAAGACAGTTCACGACGGCTTACACGCCTCAACAGAATGGAGTGGCAGAGCGGATGAACAGAACTTTGTTGGACAGAACAAGGACCATGTTGAGTACTGCGGGTCTACCAAAGTCATTTTGGGCAAAAGCAATCAAAACCGCTTCTTATATCATCAATCGTTCTCCTTCAGTGGCGATTGATTTGAAGACTCTAATGGAGGTGTGGATTGGCAAGCCAGCTGATTATTCTCGGTTACATACATTTGGAAGTCCGGTGTACGTGTTGTAAAATGAACAAGAAAGATCAAAGTTGGATTCCAAATCCAGAAAGTGTATCTTCTTGGGCTATGCTGATGGAGTAAAGGGGTTTCTCTTGTAGGATCCTACTGTCCACAAGCTTATCATCAGCAGAGATGTTATCTTCGAGAAAGATAAAATGAAGGGAGACAAAGGCACACTGAATTCAGAAACTACTATCATTCAGGTGGAAAATAAGACAGACGAAGATCAAGTTTCTTGTAAAGCAGTACCAGAGCACGAGGAACAAGAACCAGTTGAGTCAAAGGTTTCCAAAGTGAGACAGTCAACTCGAGAGAGAAGACCACCAGGTTGGCTTTCAGATTATGTCACTGAAAGCAACATTGCATATTGTCTATTAACAGAGGATGGTGAGCCATCGAGTTTCCATGAGGCTACTCAAAGCTCGGATGTATCCCTGTGGATGACAGCGATGCAGGAAGAATTGGAAGCATTGGACAGAAACAAAACTTGGGATCTTGTTACACTACCATGAGGGAGGAAAGCTATCGGTAACAGATGGGTCTATAAGATCAAGCGTGATGGCAATAACCAAGTGGAGCGGTATCGTGCGAGATTGGTTGTCAATGGGTATGCTCAGAAAGAAGGTATTGACTTCAATGAGATATTTTCTCCTGTGGTTTGACATTCAACAGTCAGAGTAGTATTGACATTGTGTGCGGTGTTTGACCTACATCTGGAACAGCTAGATGTGAAAACGGCATTTCTTCATGGAGATCTTGAAGAAGAAATCTATATGCTCCAGCCCGAAGGTTTTGCAGAAAAAGGCAAAGAGAACTTGGTTTGCAGGTTGAACAAATCTCTGTACGGTATCAAACAGGCGCCGAGGTGTTGGTACAAGAGATTTGATTCCTATATCATGAGCCTTGGGTACAACAGACTCAGTGCAGACCCTTGTACGTATTTCAAGAGGTTTGGTAATGATGATTATATCATTTTGCTGTTGTACGTGGACGACATGTTGGTAGCAGGCCCCAAAAAAGATCGGGTCCAAGAATTGAAGGCACAGTTGGCTAGGAAATTTGATATGAAGGACTTGGGACCAGCAAACAAGATTCTAGGGATGCAAGTTCACCGAGACAGAAGCAATAGGAAGATTTGGCTTTCCCAGAAAAATTATTTGAAGAAAGTCTTTCAGCGCTTCAACATGCAAGATAGTAAGTCAGTTTCAACCCCTCTTCCTATTAACTTCAAGTTATCTTTTGAGATGTGTCCTAGCAGTGAAGCAGAGAAGATGGAGATATCTCGAGTACCGTATGCATCAGCAGTGGGAAGTTTAATGTTCGCTATGATTTGTACAAGACCAGACATTTCACAAGCAGTGGGAGCAGTCAGTCGATATATGGCGAATCCTGGACAAGAGCATTGGAGCACAGTTAAGAGGATCCTTAGATACATTAGGGGTACCTCGGAAGCTGCATTATGTTTTGGAGGATCAGATTTTACACTCAGGGGCTATGTGGATTCAGACTACGCAGGTAATCCAGATAAGAGAAAATCTACTACTGGTTATGTGTTTACAGTTGCAGGAGGTGCAGTCAGCTGGGTTTCAAAACTGCAAACAGTTGTGGCGTTATCTACAACGGAAGCAGAATACATGGCAGCTACTCAAGCTTTCAAGGAGGCAATATGGATTAAAAGGTTATTGGAGGAGCTTGGGCACAAACAAGAAAAGATTCCTCTGTTTTGTGACAGTCAGAGTGCCTTGCACATTGCAAGGAATCCAGCCTTTCATTCCAGGACTAAACACATTGGAGTTCAATATCATTTTGTACGAGAAGTAGTAGAGGAAGGAAGTGTGGACATGCTAAAGATCCATACGAAGGATAACATATCTGATTTTCTGACCAAGCCAGTGAACACAGATAAGTTTGAGTGGTGTAGATCCTCAAGTGGCCTAGCAGAAACGTAAGCAGCAGGAATGACAAGTTTGAAAGGATGTGTGGTGATGTGTTTGATTTTCAATCAAATCTCCAAGTGGGAAAAATGTTGGCAAGTGGCATAATTAATGCATTCATATGCATTTAGTCAAATTCCATGTGCAGCTGAAGAAAATTCGTGTAGCTGAAGGCAATTTCATTCTGATTTTCCTTCACGTGTATTCATACCTGAGGTTCAGATTTTGGCATCTATAAATAGATGCATTCCCAGCATTCGAAATCATCCCATCTCAAGTTCATTTCTCAGATTCTTGAGTTCTCCTCTTTCCTTAATTATTTCTATATATATTTGTGAGATAGGTTTTCTCCTGTATAAGAGAGTGAGTGTCTCTTTGGAAACACAGAAAGAGGTTGTAATTCTCCAAATATTATAGTGGAATCTTTTGATCTTGCCCGTGGTTTTTACCCTAATAATTTTTGGGGGTTTTCCACGTAAATCTTGGTGTCTATTTTATTCTTCAATTTTCATAGTTTCTATCTCGTGATGCCGCACCTGGGACCAACACTTTATAACCTTTATCAATTACTAATGGAAGCATGATCTATGAGCACTTTGATTTTTTGGGCTTCCATGATATCTGATTGATTGCTGTTTCGACCTGATTTTTGCTTTTTGTATATTTTGGTGATGATTTTTTGAATGATTATAATCTCTAGGGTCTAACAAAAAGGGCCCAAAGTGCTTGTAAACTAGAATTTTGTGAGCATTTGCTAGCTTTGCTAGGGCAAGGATAAAAAGGAGTTTATTTGCATTGGTCGCCTCAGAGTGCTAATGTTTTGTTGAAGTTACTGTAACTCTCTGTCAATGTTCTGCTTTCGATTTTTCATCTTCTTGGTTTCACCTTAACTTAAGATTATTTCAATAATCTTTTTTAGGAAGAAGAAAGAGCAAGAGAAATTGCGTGGTATGCATTCAAGAACTTTATATTTAATGTGTGGTTTGATATTTTCTTTTAACTTATGGCTCTATGTTTGCGTAGCAGCAGCAAGTGAGCCCAAGTGACACCAATTGGTGTAGTTTATCTTGATGAGAAGTTTATCTTCGACAACAATCATCACTTATAATATTGTATCTTGATCTATTTTTAATACTTATTATTATCTCTTGGCATATGTTGCATGATTTTTATATAAAAAATTGTTATATTATATTAAAATAGAAAAAAGAAAAGAAACGCTTTATTTTTTAAATAATAAAGGATTACGACAAAAATTTATTATAAATACTGAATATTTTATTTTTAAAATTCAATCATGACACAAAGTTCTTCAGTTCAATTTAACCCCCTCAAATTCATATTTAATCGAAAACTCGACTTTCTGCGAGTGAACAGCAGGACCCATTTTCCAACATATATCACGTATTACCTGTATGTTGATGAGTTACATCACTTAGTTTTTGTGGCCTCTTATTCAAAGCAACCGTCATCATTGAAATCAATTCAAGAGTTATACAAAATTTTGCTCTTGGAAAGGTAAATTTAACATAAATAATATAAGAAAAGTAAACACTGAGAAAAGTTTAGTGCAATAATAAATGACTAAACAAGAAAGTGAACGATAAATTAATGTTCTCGCGTTTTGAAATGCTACAACTATATTTCAAACAAATCTCGATTTAATTTATTGTTCACTTTCTTGTTTAGTCATTTATTATTGCACTAAACTTTTCTCATTTTGTACTTTTCTTATATTATTTATGTTAAATTTACCTTTCCAAGAGAAAAATTTTGTATAACTCTTGAATTGATTTCAATGATGACGGTTGCTTTGAATAAGAGGCCACAAAAACTAAGTGATGTAACTCATCAACATACAGGTAATACGTGATATATGTTGGAAAATGGGGCCTGCTGTTCACTCGCAGAAAGTCGAGTTTTCGATTAAATATGAATTTGAGGGGGTTAAATTGAACTGAAGAACTTCGTGTCATGATTGAATTTTAAAAATAAAATATTCAGTATTTATAATAGATTTTTGTCGTAATCCTTTATTATTTAAAAAATAAAGCGTTTCTTTTCTTTTTTCTATTTTAATATAATATAACAATTTTTTATATAAAAATCATGCAACATATGCCAAGAGATAATAATAAGTATTAAAAATAGATCAAGATACAATATTATAAGTGATGATTGTTGTCGAAGATAAACTTCTCATCAAGATAAACTACACCAATTGGTGTCACTTGGGCTCACTTGCTGCTGCTACGCAAACATAGAGTCATAAGTTAAAAGAAAATATCAAACCACACATTAAATATAAAGTTCTTGAATTCATACCACGAAATTTCTCATGCTCTTTCTACTTCCTAAAAAATATTATTGAAATAATCTTAAGTTAAGGTGAAACCAAGAAGATGAAAAATCGAAAGCAGAACATTGACAGAGAGTTACAGTAACTTCAACAAAACATTAGCACTCTGAGGCGACCAATGCAAATAAACTCCTTTTTATCCTTGCCCTAGCAAAGCTAGCAAATGCTCACAAAATTCTAGTTTACAAGCACTTTGGGCCCTTTTTGTTAGACCCTAGAGATTATAATCATTCAAAACATCATCACCAAAATATACAGAAAGCAAAAATCAGGTCGAAACAGCAATCAATCAGATATCATGGAAGCCCAAAAAATCAAAGTGCTCATAGATCATGCTTCCATTAGTAATTGATAAAGGTTATAAGGCAATAAGTATGACAAAATCGCAATGAAAAAGTGCAAAAAAGTACACGAACCTGTCGATTGCTTCTTCTCTAAAGTCACTGGCACCCAGAAAAAAACTCCATATATTAGATTTCATCAAGTGATTATCATTCAACGATCATATATATATATATATAATATAAAACTGTAAATGTACATATATTTTTGGTAGTAATCAGACAGCAAGCAGAAGATTCAGAACACGACCTACCATACAAGATCGTACACCATGTAAACTATGAGGGTTGTTTGGCCACCGGTTTTAAGAGCTGAAATGAGTAAAACATATCTTAAGAAGAGGAACATTGCAAATAAATTATTTTTTTTAAAAAAAAAGTGAAACACCATAAAATATTGCGGTGGGTGGAGTTAAGAAAGTGGCAGATATAAAAGATCAACTGCCAAAACGAAATTAAACATTAAGCTATTGGGGTTTTCCACGCAAGCAAATGGAAATAACGCATCTCTCATTTCAAATAGCAAATACAAAATCAAGTTTTAGGTCTAAAGAAAATGTACAACATAATTTAGACCTACATATTCAGTTATACCAAGCTCGTTCGATCCTGTCTCCAAATCAAAATCAAAATCAAAATCAAAATCAAAATGAGGTTTCGAAAAGAATTAGGGAGCTCATGCAACGCATAATTGCAGATAAATAAGTCAATAAGAAAAAGAGGATTTACTTGTGCCATCAATACGAATGTTTTCCAAGAAAGGGATCTTAGAAAATCTATAAACACAAAACCCATCAATCAAGTATGAAAAATAGCTTTATTTTCTTAAATAATTTATCGGATAAATACCGCCGAACTCGAGGGGCACAAAGAATTTCCTTTCTCGAGTTTTGCTCAAGCCTTTGTTCAAGCCTAGTTAAAAAACTATGAACACCACTCCTAAAAAGAAAAAAAGAATTTGTCTTGATCGAGATTATGAGGGGAATTGGAATAGCAACGAGGATTACCAGAAGAAAACCATACCTGATCCAAAACATGGCTCCCAAATTTTTCCCCAATAATTCGAATTTCACTGTGTTGTTCTTTCGTTATAAATAGGATGCAATGGTTTTCTCGGAGCACCCCATCAAATTTTGTTCTCTTTTATTTTAGATTAGGTTAAAAAATGTCCAGCCCATCCAATCAATTTTATCATTTTTTATTTTCTTTTTTATGTTATTATTATTATTATTATTATTATTATTATCATCTTTTACTATTTATTTAGTGTAAAAACATTAGAATAACTAACTTGGTATCATGATCTATTTTTCAATATACCCAAAATATCTCTTCTCTTCAATTTTTTTTCTCCATGTTTCGTACTTACTATCCTCACATCTCCAATAACACATTTTGTCGATTCCAGTTCTTTTTTTTTTTTTTTCTAATTAACCTAACCTGTTAAGCATCAAAATTCATATACATGATAGTTTTTATTTTACACACACAAATGCGTATGCACCGTTGCTATTTATTATTATGCAATAAAGCTCAATGCGGATTGAATTAAGAAAAAAACAAACATTCTTGACGATCATGACTCTTTTTGAACAACTACTTATATAAAACACGTTTTTTTAAATATTTTTATAAAATGTTTTACCAAAATTTTTAAGAATAAATATGTGTTTTGACTACTATTTCATAAAAATATTTTTACAATTAAAAAGTAATATGTTTTTATTTTATCAAATTTTCAATTCTAAAAACATAAAAAAACACACATCTCATTTATTCTTTAAAAACTATACTCAGAGATCATTTTTTTAAAAAAAATTACTTTTCAAAAACATTTAAAAAAATCTTGTCCAAACAAATACTTTAAGTTTTTCATACTAAAAACGTTTTTAAAGTACTTATCCAAACGAAACTTATGTTTTTTTTTATTATTTCTTGTTATCTTTCATTTAATTGCCCAAAAGAAACCGACACATGTATCTTAAGTTTGAACTATATTCATTGAAATGAAACTCATCTAGGTGCTAGTAGTCAATATTACATATATGTTGGGATATCTTTGTCTTTTATTTTGTTTTGTTTTTACGAGAATGCAAGTTTCGGCCTTCTCGTCATTTCTCGCCTCTCAACTACAACTCTTGATCGAGTTGGCTCTGCTTATGTTTTTAAGATTTTAAAAAAGTCAACATCCATTGAAGTGGATTTGAAGTTCATGGAACTTTTCGGCCATGAACTCAAATCGATCATAAAGGTAAATCCATATTTTGTACATTTTTCATGACAAATCTATTATCTAATATGATATCCCGAGATTTCAAGGTTATTTTAAAGTTTTGGAGTCAAGACATAATTTGTCATCTAAAAAAGAATAAGGATCGAGGTATTGTTTCCTAGGAAGTGAAGGGTGCTGGTCGAAAATGGATGTGTTAGAGAAGTAGCCTCGAGAATTCTTCCGGGAAGTCGGGTAGGAATGGGGGTCCAAGCTCAAATTGCCCAAGTAAGGGTAGCAAGGGCCCAAAGACAGATAGATGGCCTGGAAAGCTAGCAAGACATAGTAGAGATGGTCATAAAGCCGCCAGAGATTTTAAGACTGAGTCAACTCTAAGCATACATCGCCTATTACTCAGGAGCATGTCTTCCCCACATCCCCACGCTTCCAAGCACTTCCGTAATACCAACCATGATTCAATATCATGACCATTATCTAGAAATTTTGGAGGAGCCCCTCTCTTTCTAGATCTTATTTATACTACACAAAACAGGTACAACATGGGGTATGTTCATCTTTAGACAGGTTACAACATGGGGTATGTTCACTTTGAACACAATAAGCTCCAAGCGGAGGGCATATAAAGAGACAGGTACAAAAATACATTTAAACTTATGACAATATAAAAACATCTCTGCTTTCCATATATCGCTCTAAAACTAAACATCATGGAACCCAAAACATCTCATGAATACAAGTGTAATAGGAAGTTGTGCTAAACAAAAGAATCAATTTCAGAATCCACATGGCATAAGATTGAAACTTGTAAAGTGAGATGTAAAAGTGTTCATGGATTCAGTTTGGTTTTCACCATTTAGCTAGATATTTGAATTTTGGCATTAAAAATATATAATTTACAATTAAAACCATAATTAACTATTCTTAAAATTAAAGCTGTATAATTGATTTATTAATACATCTTATTTAAATGAAGTATATATTAACGTTCGTTTTAATTCATTATGACCAGTAACATGTCACCACCACCCCAACCCTAGCCCACAGTTTTAATCTGTTGTCTATGAGCGGGCTTTTTATGGCCTACGACAACGGATTTAATTAACCGTTGTCTATGTGCGTGTTTTTGATAGGGTCTACGACAACAGTTTTAAAATTGTTGTCTATGTGCGTTTTTTAAGCTCTACGACAACGGTTTGTTTTTACCGTTGTCTTTTTCTATTTTTTTTTATAATAGTTTAAGTCCACATTTTAGTTAGACTTTTCTTTTCTTTTTTTGTTTGTTTGTTTTGTTAAAGAAAAAAAAAACGTATAAAATAAACAAGAGGCTACCGAAACACAAAGAAAGAACAAAAGAAAAAAAATGAAAACTCCAAACCCTATGCCTCAGTCCATCGCATTCGATCCAGCACAGCTCCGATGCCGAGAAATCAAGGATCAGAAATTATCAGCAATTATGTTCCCTTTCGATTTCAAATAAAAATCAAAAATTTTATGTACTTGTTTGATTTCAAAATTGTGTGGGTGTGCCTGAGTTTACGATTTGGGGTTGAGTTTGTTTGATTTCTAAAATTACGAATTTTAGTGGCGAAATTTGGTTGAGTGGGGGTTGAATTATGCGAGTTTCGACCATAGCTCTTGTGACTCAGTTTGCTTTCCATGGGAGTCTGCGCATTACCCTGATTGGAATCCTTTGTGCTGGATTGACCATTGGCTTGTTGAAGACTCTGAGCAGATCATGCTCTTGGAATTTTCGAGCATACAAGGACGTACAGTTTCAAGCTCTTTTCAAGGAACGTTCCAATTTACTTGACACGTTGAGACAGTTGGCGGTATGAGTTTTTCTAGTTGTTATGGTTAACTTAGTAAAGAGATCAACCTTTTGACTTTCTCTTTGCTGCTTCCATTTAGTTTTTTTTCTTGAGGTTTATTTTCTAATCACAATTGTAGTTTGTCGAAATTGTAGTTTGTATTTTACATCTTATCAAGAAGTCAAATTAGTTTTGTCACCATTGAGTTAATCAGAATCAGTCAGTTTCTCCCCTTATTGATAACAAATAAAAAATTAATTCACAGCTGCATTTTCGCATTTATTCTGAGTTGATAATTCTCGTTTCATTTAAAATTGGATTTTTTTGCATCATTATGGGGAATCAATTCATGAATCTCATAAGACATGTCTCATGAAACAAAGAACCTTTTTTTTTTTTTTTTGAGATTTGAAAGTAAGAGTTTTAATACCACTAGACTTGTTTCTTATTATCTATTTACTAACGCTAACATGCTAAAAACTCCAACGTCATATTTGGTTGGTACGGAGTTTTTTTCGCCAATATCTTGAATTTCTTGAGTGTATATTTATTTTGGTAGTTTCCTCTTTATTAGGGAATGCCTATAAAAGTTCTCCAAATCCAATACAGTCTGCCTCGTTAGCATCATATGTTTGAATAGGAAAACACATGAATTTCATTTTGCTTTCCCAGGCAGCAATTATTGAAGCTGAAGTTCCTGAACTAAATGATGGAGAATTCCACTCAATGAAGCACGACTATACTAATGTGGCCAAAGGAAAATATATTGGTATTTCTTTAACCTTATTTCCAACCCCTTTGAATTCTTTTAGGTTTTCTAATCTTAATTTTAAGGATATTGTGTCACCTAGAGTGTCATGTGTTGTTAGGTTGCAGTTCAATACAGAAACAATAACTGCTCGGTTGATATCTGTAAGTACATTCCTTTTTTTTTTAATTTTTAACTAAGGTTTGATGAGATGATGATTTATTGTTGATAATTTGGTTCCCTTTCTTTTTTGAAAGGATGATGTGGTTTTTATGATGTGATTTTTGCTGATATGTATACTATTTTTTGTTAATATTGGTCATTGCTGGTTACATGAGTTGAAAATTATGGCTTTTATTGTATCGATTGTGATTCAACATTACTATTTGAGTCTAGTGGGTTTATCACAGGTCTTCTTTATTTTTAATATTGTATCTAACTTACATTAGAGCTGGTTTATCACACGTCTGCTTTATTTTTTTTTTCTAAAAGAAGGTATTTAAAAATATTGTTTAAACGTCGTTTTGTGATGTGTAATCTCATTCTCTGCAGAGGAGAGAAATGCAACCGCAGGAAGGAAGCCTTCGAGTCTACCCCTGTCCACTCCGCCCCCAATGACACTCAACCCTTCTCCAAAATTTGGAGCTCTGTATCTTGAGTGAGAATAAGATCGCCTTAATATGGATAAATAATTATGTTACTTTTGATTTTATGTAGTAAAACATACTCTGAGATCTCCTGGTGATTCATCTTGTTAGCAGATGATAATCTTAAATGGCGATTCGAAGAGGCGAATCCTCTTCCATGATTATATATGCAGTTATAGGCGCATGAAGGTTACATACAAAACTCTAGATTTTGTGTAGTTTTGATGTGTTAGCATTTATCTTAGATGGAGGGCAATGCCCTATGCTATCATACTTGACACGTGTGTTATTGATGTTATTTTTCGTTTTTTGCCTTTTCCTTTGGGAAGGGGACAATAATGTATTCAAGTATCGATTTGATCATATTTATCACAGGTTGGTCGTCAAAAGTAATCACTCCACTCGTTGTGGCTCCGCCCTGTGAACCCTCTCCAACAGAGTATCAACATAGAGAGGAATATACTGTGTGCAGATATATGTCGACCTTGTATATGTTATGATTTATGAACTTGATGACGAAACTGATTTCCACATTGCTCATCATATCGTGAGAGTTCATCAAAAGCACGAAAATTCACTTGCTCCTCCATTTACTACCGGACAGTTGAAACACTACATCTCATATGCAAAGACTTTGAAACCAAAGGTTTGTTCTTCCCTGCATAGCAGAAATGTAATTTTCAAATTCAAGATAAGTTTATGCCAAAATGTCAGGTTATATTATCATGCAGCTAACCTCTGAAGCTAGACAATGCTTGGTGGAATCATATTTCTCACTTCGCAGAGGCGATGCAGCTCTTGGTAGTAGAGTTGCGTATTGGATGATCGTGAGGCAACTGGAGGCACTAATAAGGCTATCAGAGGCAATTGAATGAAGTCATTTAGATGCTGAGGTATACAAATGACTTGCACATAATAATTTTTCTGAATTTATTTGACCTGACTTGTCTTTGTGTGGTTAGGTGCGTCCCCGGCATGCACGTCTTGCTATAAAGACTGCTAAAGACGTCAATAATCAAGTGAGTGGTTTAATTACATTTCGTGAAAGAGAGATAGGTGTTCGTTCAATATTATATCAAAATGATAACTAGTAGACTTTGTTTTTCAAGTTTATTTAACTTTTGTTATTGATGTCTGCTTCAGAGGGTAATAAACCGAAGATCAAAGAGTAGCTGATGTGAGCTGGAGCTAATTACACCATCAAGGATGCAAAGGGTCGGACCACCATGTCGATATCATTTGTAGTGAGCATTGAATTAGAATTTTAATTTGATTTGTAATACTAAAAAATTGTATATTAAATTTTATTTATGAAATTTTAAATTTTGGTTTATTTATAATATTAAAATTTATATGAAAATATTTATTTTTTTTTGTTTTTTATATAGAAAAAGACAACAGAAGGGATTGAAAAACTGTTGTAATTAATGGTGTTGTCAAAACTACGCTCCTATCCGTTGTCGTTTTCCTCAAAGACAATGGATTTATGCCTACGATAACGGATTTTATCAGATGTCGTTGGCAATGACAACGGATAAAATCCGTTGTCGTAGGGGCAGAGTTTTGACAACACCATCACTTACAACGGTTTTTCACCCCCTACGACAACGAAAAAAATCTGTTGTCTTTTTGTGTTTTTCTTGTAGTGTTTAACAATTATCATTTATGCAAAGTTTATCCAGTTCACTCCAACGAACCAGTTGCAATATCTAATTTACAAAGACGTACAACTTGAATAGAATAAAAAAAAATAGAAAAAAGATATCTAAAAATTCATATATTATTTTATTTCTCAAAATTTTAATGAATGCATCATTAATTTTTTTTTTCCCAAAAACTCAAAAATTTGTTATTCATCTAAATGAATAAATATTGGTTAAAATTTGTAACTATTTTTTAGAACATATGATAACAAATATTATATTAAAATTCGAAGTAAGATACATAATCATAATATCAATTTAATAACATTAAATATACTGAAAATTCACGACGAAATATTTACATTAAAAAATTGGAAAACATTTTTTTAAAATTTTTATATTTTATTTAATATTTTAGAGAACAAAACTGGAAATATTTTTAAAATTTTTTTGTCAATCAAGCGTTTATCACTAAGCCAAAAATTTTAGGTTTTAGCCAATGTGTAAACTTTATTTCATTATATATACTTGTGGTAGCGCAGATGAGTCGGGTTGTTAAGATCATGAGTCTAGGGGGGGGGGGGGGGGGGGCATGTCTTACTGTTGGTGATGTCTCATATATATCCCTTTCCGATAGAGACAGTATTACCCGTTAAGATTCGGTCTTACCCTTGCACGCTTAACCTCACATTCCTCACACCCACCCAACCCCCTTCCCCCCCACCCCAACCCCAACCCAAGAAGTATAATTACATGTAGGCTTGATGGGAGACTCGAACTCATGACCTTGGTTCTGATACCAGTTTTTAGGATCAAGCGCTTACCACTAGCTAGGCCAAAAGCTATAGCTATCAGCAAAGGTGCAACTTTATTTTCCTATACTTGTGATAGCGCAAATGGGTCGGGTTGTTAAGATCATGAGTCTAAAGAGGAGCGTGTCTTACTGTTGTTGTTGTCTCATACCTCTTTCGAGATCAGTCTTATCATTTTCCTACTGTCGGCCATGTCCCCAACAGAGATAGTATTATCTGTTAAGATTTGGTGTTCCAGCTCTTTTACGGCCACAAACCACATATCCACCGGATCGAATATGGTAATGGATGGAATCATGATACTCAAAAAAATCTAGTAATGAGAGTTACGGTATTTATTTATTCAACAAGATTCAACGTACCAATGGTGCACACTCTCAACTTCTCGTGATGCACCAACTCGGTGATGCCTTCAGGTAACTAAGCCATCTGGAAGATGAAAACAGACAACGTTAATAGTGAGAACGTGGACAAGAAGAGGAACTGTGCCCATCACTTTTCACGAAGTTTCATGGACCTGCATAACTATATTACCTCATTTCTATCTCGAGTGCAGTTTTCATCTATCAGATGCCTTAAATATTCTTCAAATTCTTCATCAGGGGCCTTCAAGAAATTATGATGCAATGAAAAGTGAGAAAAACACATTAAGTTTCACGCGTAAATTCGACGAGTTGAAAATCTTAACATTAGAAAAAATGTACCGTACGGACACCAAATGCTTTAGCAACACCAATGGTGACATCTGAAAGTAAGGGACCAAACCATCCATATATGAAAACCTTCAGATACTTCAATCTAAGCGGAGCCTTACAGAATTCCATCTCCCACGGCAATAACTGAGGCTATGAACATGCTTTTCCAATGTGAATTTTCACATTGCAAGCCATTGCTAACAGCAGATAATGGCTGACAAGTAAATTTTTTTTAACTCTCCCTGCTCTTTCCAATCTTCCATCCTGGAGCAGATAGTCAGGTTTGAATCTTTCTTCACTATTGCTCGACTTTCCATGGCATTGTGCATTAGGAACAGTGTCATGAATGCTACCAATTGAAGTGTAGCTGCAGCATTACATAACAATACACCATGTCACCTATTATATCGACATAGAATACCATATGACACAAAATAAGGGAAGTTAAAAATTAAATCTCAGACCAACACCAAAGAATTATGGAATGAAACACAGGTAAAATTTAGAAGGGAAAATTGCTTTTTTAGTCCTGTATGCTTGTCATTTTGCGATTTTGGTCCTCTATATTTTTAGATTTAAGTTTTAGTCAGCTATCTTTATTTTTTGGCAATTTTAATCATTTTTCTGATGTGGCGCTGATGTGGCACCAATGCAGTGCTGATGTGGAGCTGACGTGTAATGTGCCACGTAAGCATTTTCGAATAAAAAGGACTGAAATTGCCAAAAATCAAAACATGCAGGACTAAACTTGAAATATGAAAACATAGAAGACCGAAATCGCAAAGCGACAAACATAAAGGACCAAAATTGCAGTTTTCCCAATTTAGAATGATTATGAAATTACGTACTCGTTCCTAGTAACAGTTGATTGATGAATATTTATTGTGAACGTGATCGATCATGTGGCATATAAATCATCTATTTTATTTGTATAAATCTACTCTTGATCGAATACTCTAACACTAAACTAAACATAAACTTTGAACACAATAAGCGCCAAGCTAAGCTAGGGCATATTAAGACAGGTACAGAAATACATTTAAACTTGCAACAATATAAAAACAACTTTGCTTTTCATATATGGTAATTTGGAAGAGTTTTTGGGATGCACTTCTCAGCACTCCTCAGCATATTTTTTTAAAAAGCACTTCTCAACTTTTTAAGTTCTCCCACAAACTATTTAAAACTAATCATCATGGAACCCAAAACATCTCACGAACACAAGTGTAATAGGGAGCGCTACTAAACAAAATAATCAATTTCAGAATCCACATGGCATAAGATTGAAACTTGTAAAGTGAGATGTAAGAGTGTTCATTGATTCAGTTTGGTTTTCACCATTTAGATTTTTGAATTTTGGTATTAAAAATATATAATTTACAATTAAAACCATAATTAACTATTCTTAAAAGCTGTATAATTGATTTATTAATACAATTTATTTAAATGAAGTATATATTAACGTTCGTTTTAATTCATTATGGCCGCCAGTAACATGGCCAAACCCAATGTTGTAATCAACGTATACACATATCTGAGATTCCATCATCTCCATTCATTTTGTAAGGGAAATTGCTTTTTAGCCTTTAACAATTATTACTTATGCAAAGTTTAACAGTTCACCCCAACGAACCAGTTGCATCTAATCACAAATTAAAGACAACTTGAACATGGAGCCATATGTTGTAAAAAATAATAAAATAAAAAATAATTCCACATATATACACATGGTACGTAATCGAGTCTCATAGAATGGAATGACAGTCCAAAATATGTCATTTTATATAAATCTTGTTCAATATTATCAGCTAAACATCATAACATGAACTTATAATCTCAATATTCTTCTACCTGATAGACTAACCCACATATCTAGAGTTACATATATAACATAAAAAAAAACTCTAAAATATGGTATCATGCGTGAGTATATGCATGGCATCCGGTACTTTATATGAACCATTCATGATGGAGAGCTTGGTCTGCTGTTATTCTACTGTGGGGATCCAAATCTAACATGGTTTTAAGCAGATGAATCCCCTCTTCAGAAACCAACAAAAACTTGTCTTCATCCACGTGCTTTGTTAATATCATCTGTAGCTGTTCATCCTCCGACGTCCCTTTGAAAGCACTTGGTCCAGCAACATCTCTCCCATAATACACCCAACGGACCACATATCCATGGCAGATGAATATCTCTCCACTCCACGATCGAGCAGCTCCGGGGCCTTGTACCATAGAGAGCCTACGCGACGAGAATGGCTACCAAACTTTGTTTCGAAACGTTTGGACAATCCAAATTCGCATATTTTCAATCCCCAGTTGTCGTTCACAAGTATGTTTGAAGGCTTCAAATCTCTGTGCATGATCCCGTTTCGATGAAGAAAGGAGACCCCTTTCTAGCAACTGTCTCATCAAGCACCTGACTTTGGCTTCCGCAAAAGCCCACGCCATTCCATCCATATTTCGTCTGAGGTCCTTGCGTCCATCCACCACAACTTGTTTGAACTCGACGAACCACGGGCAACCGACAAGGGACCGGAGAATGTCGATTTCTCTCAAAGAAGATGCATGGACTTCTTGTTTCTTGATGGCCACGATCTGGCCTGTTTTCTTCTCGCGGGCTTGGTAAACTCTCCCGTAGCTTTCTCGACCGATCTCGTGCAAAAGTTCGTACTCATCTGCTCTCCTGCACGCGATTTTTGGCTTGAAAAAGTGCATTTGATAATCTATGGTGATTAACGGTGTTTTTGGCTTGGGGAAGTGGGTTTGATAATCGATGGTCAACATGATAAAATTATATGATGAAAGAAAGAATATTATATATAGGAAACGTAGCAAGGGATTGTCGATCCACACTAGCTTTTTGGTTCTTAATTAATAATTTGGTTTTAGAAGAATGAAAGAATTATATATATATTGGTTATTTATAGATTTGAAAACACATTAAAGAAAATCCTAGCTAGAAGATGACTCCTAAATCTAATATAACTACCAAATTTGTTATTGGATTAATCTTCAAGATAAGAAGGGACATTTTCACGTACGGTTAATTAATCGTCGTCTAAAAGGTCGCAAAGCATAGAGATAAAACCTCGCGTGCATGTATCTCTCTCCTGTATAAAAATAAAATCAAGATGACTTATGATTTTTTTAAAAAAAAAACTACGGATAATTTTAAATAATTATTCAAATGTTTATACTTACTAATTAATTTTGATAATTAATTATATAAAATATCAATCCATGCATCACACGAGTTAGATTCTAGTAATTAATAAAACTTGGGTAAATCTTGTTGCACAAGTTGCCCTGGGATTGCAAATCCTAGAAATTAGTATAAATATGGATGAGTACTATAAAAATATATCGACAAATCCCCTTAAAATAACAAAATATCGACAAATATTTTCTATATAATAAAATTATTCAATTATGATTAAATAAATAATTATATACATTTATATTTATCTCAAAAATAAAATACAAATAATTAAATAAAATATTTTGACAATATATTTATAATAATGTTAAAGATATATTAAATTTTAAATAAATTATTATATAAAAAAATATTTATGTTATTTGAGATAACGTTCAAATGAGAGTAACAATATTTTGTCATTAAATCGACTTCTTTACCATTACGTACATTTGATATTTTGGTTAAATGAAACTGTTATGATAAAAAAAATAGAAAAAAATCTAAAAATTCATATATTATTTTATGTTGAATGCTTACTTTTGATGATAACAAAACAATATATCATTGTTGTAGTATATATGACCGCCATTTACATGTACAAAAAGGAAAACGCCTACCGAAAAATATCAACCCATCTAAGCATGTCAACCGACTTGAAGATATCAACTGATTCAAAGATATCAGTCGACTCATGGATATCAACCGATTCACAGATATCAACTGACTCTCAGACGTCAACCGATCTTAGACATATATTATCAGAATTGATGTCAACCAGAATACAAGTCTCAAGGATGTCTACCGATTTCATAAAGGCACAAATGCTTAGTAACGGATCCTTGACAAGACAACTTAAATGCGAAAAGACAAAGCATTTAAGGAGCCGTCTGATAAAGCTCGAAAGACCATTAATAGCATTTATGATGCAGACATATTGAATGGACGTGATTAAAGAAACTTCAAGTACAGATATTTTGAAGACGAGCAGACTTCACTCCACAAAAAGAGAAATATTGTCTGCTCTATATCTGTCTGAAAAGATGTTTCTTACCGTTGACAAAAAGAAAAAGAAACGTTGAAGATTGAGATATAAATATTCGAACTATATATACGAAGCAGAAAAGATATACGCCATCGCATTATAAAAAACAGACGAGCACTCAAACTGTTTCAACACTTTATTGCTCATTCAACCCTTCGCTCAAGCAGAAGCACATCTGATCTTCTAAGAGATCTTTCCAGGTTACTCAAATCCAAGCTGTTGATTGAAGAACACTAATTACATTCCAAGAATTTGAGATTCTAAGCTTTCAGAAACTTAGGCATTCATCATCATCAACCAAAGAAGTTTGTTAAAAACTTAGAAATCTTATCAGTGTAAATTTAGGAGTTTCACTTTAGGCAGTGATAATTATGTCTTAACTTGGATTAGGTGTATTACAAGATATTGTAATGACCAAAGTCTTCTAGTGTATCATTTCCGTGAGAAAGAAGGGGTGACGTAAGAGATTGAGCTCCGAAGTACATCCATAAACAACTTTGTGCACATTTACATAACTGCATCACATCATATTTTCACTATTGTCATCTAGTTTAATGAGAGTCGTTTTTCGCAGTAATTTTTAATAGCTCTTATTCATGTAGAAAGTTGAGAAAATTCTAGTTAAGAAGATTAACATTTTCTTAACCTCATAACAATAAATTACAAAAGTTGCCCCTAAGGAGGTGTCTAAGTTGGTGGAGTAGATGAACTCTTGGCCAGAGGTCAGGAGTTCGATTCCCCCTACCAACACCTTTTTGAACTAGCCTGTCACACGGGGCTTGCCTATGTGGTTTACCTGAATAACGTAGTTTGCAAGCTATTGCGTTAATCCGAAGGTTTACCCAGTGCGTAAAGTGTGTATTCACCCCCCCCCCCCTCTTCTACACACACAACCGATCCCCGACATTTTATTTCTCAAAATTTTAATGAATGCATTATTATTATTTTTTTTTCCAAAACTCGAAAAATTTGTTATTCATCTAAATGAATAAATCTTGGTTACATTGTAACTATTTTTTAGAACATATGTTAACAAATATTATATTAAAATTCGAAGTAAGATACATAATCATAATTTCAATTTAATAACATTAAATATACTAAAAATTCACGACAAAATATTTACATTAAAAAATTGGAAAACATTTTTAAAATTTTACGGTCACCTAGTCAATCAAATCAATCAGCGCAACATATGGTTATGCAGGACATTAATTTATTTCATAACGACCAACCTCCATTATTCCTTTCACATTGAGATATTCACACATTTTCTTTAAAGGGGTTCTTCATCACTAAAGACGATTTAAATTATTCAACTCGAACATAAATGAAGCTAAACGATCTTATACACAAGATCAAATAATGTATTTGAGATTTAAACTTTGAACATCATGTTCACTTTATATTTCATTGGGATCGATCTCAAATATTCTTGTAGCTTCTATTTCCTCCCCTCAATGTTGGAAACATTGTTTTACAAGAATAATAAATGAGAATATCGCGTCATAAAATCTCATTTCTCAAGATATATAATTGATCATAAGATTCAATATATTTCCAACATATTTACAATCCCTTCAAGAGATTTATTGTAGTGCATTTCTCGCACAAACATTAACTTTCAGTACATAATCATTTGACATAATATTTATAATATATCATTCAGATATCCCCAAATATGACGCATTTATTCTCATGGTTTAATAGTTGATTGGAGGCAAAATAAATCAACTAAACCAACATATTTATAATCATAAAATTGATATGTATATCCTCTTTTGATCAAGCTTGTCTTGATACATATTCTGGAAATTTTTCTCAATACGTATTTTCGCAAACATCATGTTGTGCTTTGTGGACCCACGTTATTTATTCATTCCAGATAAAATGGGGACTTCTATCAATTTGAGCTTTTATGATAGTGATATCAAATTTGATAAGCCAATAAAAATTCATAAAATCTTCTGGATCTTTGATTCAAAAATATCCATATTTATCGATCCAGGAACTTTTGGCTTGTTCATTAACAACTTTGTGCACTATCAATAGTTTTTCAACTATTTATATAATTTGAATGCTCAATTAAATCCATTATATCAAACTCTGAAAGTATTTGTATCAATGATACTTTTGGAGCTCTTTAGCTCTTCTAGAAATATTGATTTGTAATATACTATTTAAACCAAATCAATATCTACTAGATTCAAAAATCCATATACGTCAATGTTTATCACTATTTTATAATATCAAGCACGTCATTATTTTCATCGTCACTCAAACGATCTTCTAGATCTTTCAAACATCCAATCAATATCCGATGAAACATATTATTTGGGTAGATATCAATGTTCTCCACAAACTTTTATATCTTGCTTGATATATATCAATAAATCTTTTACGTACTTCAGGTACGATAGTGATACGAGATACCGATGTACGTTTAGTACAATACTTGATTATGACGTATATCTCAATAGTTTTTGCCAAATTCATATATTGCTTCATACGGAATGACATATTCTTCCTTGAAGAATTAAACTACGGTGTATCAACTGTGTTCATTGGCACTATCACATTCACTTAAAAGAATGGACCACATAATCAGACAACTTTCATAATTGTCTTTCCTTGAACAAAATACTATAAATAAGATATTATAATTAAAGAATAAAATATCAGACGTACCTTTTCAAATACCTTTATGCATCAAGTATATCGTTTACCTTCAACAATAACATTCAATTTATCACGAATATCGTTTTACATTAAATTCATGTTCCTACATGTAAGATAATAACATGTGATAAAAATAATCTATCATTCATTTAAAAAATGATAGCTTAATCAAATGATTGAAAAAATTCAAAATTTATATCCACAATCAAAATTGAGGAATTTAAAATCCATAATCAAAATTTTACGGAATAAAGATGTAACAACCCAATATATCCTTAAAATATAAAATTTCTCAAATCAAAAATTTTATCACCAAATTGCATAATCAATATCTCATGCAATATATTGACTAATAGATTCACAAAATATGTAGTTATTATTTTATATCATCAAAATAATTTATGTGAATCAAAACACATGCTAGAGTTTTTCAAAATTTAGTTTAAACATAATTTGTCAAAAATAAATTAGTTCAATAAATAAATAAAATGGCTTGAAGTTAGTCATATATTAACCCATTAATATCATAATGCATAGGCTACCATCAATCTATCGTCGTCGTTGCCCAATATAGATGATGATCCAATTCATTGGGTTTAACGTTTATTTTTCTTTTTCGATTGATAGTGTTGCGATCTTACTACCGCAAATTCATAATCGTCAATCAATAGCTTATGCAGTTCATCATTGAACATCAAGTCGCTATTCATAAAAATAGTGACAAATAATATATCATTCTTCTTCTAGAGCATTAAAAACAAATATATGATTTGAATCGATATCAAGTCAATATCTTTTGATATATATATTACATATATATTTAATAATCTTTTCTTATGGATATTGACAATTTTAGATCATATATCGATATTCTTTGAGAAATTGTATTAAATTTCTCAATTAATAAGATCTCAACAACCAAAAGGGCATTACATTATATTCTTCGAGAATATTTCCAAATTTTGGATCTTATATTAATATTCTTCAAGAATATTATCAAATCTTGTATCTTTTTTATCAATATTTCAATATTGATATATTATGACATGAGAACAATTTCTTCAATGATATTTATAGATATTTGATATCATATCAGATATCAATCATAATTTCTTCACTTTCTCAATATACGAAATCATATATCTCATCTTTATCATGAATCTATTCAGATTCTTAATATATTATATTATAACTAGGAATCTCTTTAGATTCTTAATATATTTGATCTTATGTCAGATCTTAATCTTGAATATCTCAATATTCAATATATTATATCATGAATTCATGAATATCTTTTCAAATATCAAAATTGTAATCATGAATCTCTCAATATTCTCAATTCATTATATCATGATCATGAATTTCTTCGAATTCTCAATATAAAATTATGTTGTGCTACTTTATAGCCATCAACATATTCATGATATTTCATGGGCACCGATATATCAATTATTTCATTGTGCTACTTCTAGAGCACCAATGAACATCTCTCATAAAATTGATTGTGCTATTCCAATAGCATCAATAAAATGAGAATTATTTTCATTCTCAGTTGGTTACAACATCGTGCTGATAACGTGTTATAAATCATAAAAGAATAAGAGAGATGAATAGAGACATGAATAGAGAGAATTCATGAGAGAAGAGATAATCATATGAGTCAATACTCAGGTGCAAATTTCATTGAACTCAATCACCCCTATTTATAGGGAAAAATTACAAGATACAAATCTGTACAAATATTATCTTTACATATTTATATTGATCACATATTAAATAAGATAATCATCTATAATAATAATATATTTATAACATTGCACAATTTGTATAGACAGCTTTACTTAATTGATGGTAATTTAATGTACATGGTTTACGGCTGTCTTATTTAAATTGATGATAATTTATTGTCCAATAATTACAGCTATAATTTTCTTTTTTAACTAATAATTAATTTGGCCTAGAACTTTCCATATTTGAGAAAAACTGTGTTTTTATAATAAGAGATGAAAATATTTGTATTGCATCATTAATTTGAAATTAAATAATTTTTTTATTTTTATTTAGATGTTCAAAAACTAAATAATATAGAGGAACTGTTTGCTAAAGACAAAGACATGCCAAGCATTATTTCACAGGCCTATATATAAACTTATTTTATTTGATAATTCACTTGTCATCAATCACTAGCTTTTCACCTAATTTTAGTTTGTATAAATTTCTAACCAAATATTTATAGACAGTGGTAGTGTGAGAGAGTTTATATGACACTATATAAAAAATTAATTACAACTTAATTATATCCAACAATGATAGCTAAAATTTGATCACATGAATTTTGCGATTTACACCAACAAACTCATCACAAGTGAATTGCATATATAAGCATAACATATATAAAAAGAAAAGGTAATTAAATTCAAATTTCTTTGAACCAATCATGATCGAGAGCTTCAGCGGCCGTGATTCTGCTTTGAGGATCGTAAGTCAAAAACCTTTTCAGCAGATGAAGTCCCTTGGGTGAAATAATCAAACAAAATCTATCAAACAATTCGTTCTTGGTCAGTGCCTTGGTTATTTTCCGCAGCTGTTCATTCTCCGAATTCCCTTGTAAAACCACTTGGTTCAGCAACATTTCTCCCATAATACACCCCACAGACCACATATCCACCGCGCAAGAATACACCGTCGCCTCAGTAGTCAGCAGCTCGGGGGCCATATACCACAAAGTTCCCACATGATGAGAATGGCTATCAAACTCTCTTTCGAACCGTTTCGACAACCCGAAATCGCATATTTTCAGCTCCCCGTTGCCACTCAGAAGGATGTTGGAGGGCTTCAAATCTCTGTGCATGATCCCGTTTCGGTGAAGAAAGGAGACCCCCTCTAGCAACTGTCTCATCAAGTACTTGACTTCCCAATATTCCATGAATTTACCCTCTGTACTAATTCCGTCCATGAACCCTCTGAGGTCGTTTTCGACGTATTCCATCACCACGTAAACATCCTTGTATTCATCCACCACCACTTGCTTGAACTCAACAAACCACGGCCGACCGACGAGAGATTGTAGAATGTCGATTTCTCTCAACGATGATCTTGAGAATCCGTGGACTTGTTTCTTCATCGCCACGATTTTGCCGGTTTTCTTCTCCCGGGCTAGGTAAACTCTGCCGTAGCTTCCTCGACCGATCTCCTGCAAAAGTTCGTACTCATCTGCTCTCCCGAATTCGATCCCTCCCTTGGATTCATATGCGATTTTTGGCTTGGGGAAGTGCATTTGATAATCTATGGTGATTAACGGTGTTTTTGGCTTGGGGAAGTGCATTTGATAATCCACGGTCACCATGGTAAATTATATGATGAAACAATATTGAATATAGCTTGGGAATTTGTCCACACTTTTTTTGTTTTAGAATGAAAGAACTATTTATAGATTTTAAAACACATAAAGGAAATCCTAGCTAGAAGATGACTCCTAAATCTAATATAACTACCAAATTTGTTATTGGATTAATCTTGAAGATAAGAAGGGACATTTTCGTCTAAAAGGTTGCAAAAATTATATAAAATATCACTCCGCATCACAAGTTAGATTCTAGTAATCAATAAAACTTGGGTAAATTATCTTGTTGCACAAGTTGCCCTGCGATTGCAAAACCTAGAAATTAGTATAAAAATATGGATGAGCGTGTAGTAATAAAATATCAACAAATCCCTTAAAAATAATAATAATAATAAAATATAGACAAATAATTTATTTATAATAAAACTATTCAATTATGTTTAATAAATAAATAATTATATACATTTATATTTATCTCAAAAATAAAAATACAAATAATTAAATAAAATATATATTCTCACAATATATTTCTAATAATGTTATAGATATATTTAATTTTAAATGAATTATTATATAAAAAATATTTATGTCATTTGAGATAACGTTGAAATGAAAATACCAATATTTTGTCATTAAATCGAATTCTATACCAATGCATTCGATATTTTGGTTAAATGAAACTGTTATCATTAAAAAAATAGAAAAAAAGATATCTAAAAATTCATATATTATTTTTTTCTCAAAATTTTAATGAATGCATTATTAATTTTTTTTTCCAAAACTCAAAAAATTTGTTATTCATCTAAATGAATATACCTTGGTTAAAATTTGTAACTATTTTTTAGAACATATGTTAACAATATTATATTAAAATTCGAAGTAAGATACATATATAATCATAATGTCAATTTAATAACATTAAATATACTAAAAATTCACGACGAAATATTTACATTAAAAAATTGGAAAATATTTTTAATAATTTTATATTTTATTTAATATTTTAGAGAACAAAACTGGAAATAGTTTTAAAAATTTTGTTGTCAGGATCAAACGTTTATCACTAAGACAAACATTATTGGTTTTAGCCAAGGTGCAACTTTATTTCATTATACTAGTGTTAGCGAAGATGAGTCGGGTTGTTAAGATCGTGAGTCTAGGGAGGAGCGTCTCTTACTTTTGGTGTTGTCTCATATCCCTTTTCAGGTGAGACAGTATTACCCGTTAAGATCCGATCTTACCCTTGCACGCTTAACCTAGCAATTTTGGTACTTTATGTTTTTCACTTTGTGATTTCGGTCATCTATATTTTCATATTTCAGTTTTAATTAGAGCTGTAAATGAGCCGATCCGGTTCGCGAACTTTTCGAGCCGGCTCGAAAAAATATTCGATTCGGATTCAAATTTTTCTAACTCTAGCCGAACTCGAACTATTATACGAACCGAACTCGAGCCTAAAATCTTATGTTCGAAAGTTCGCGAGCCTTTATATAATATAAATATATAATATTTTATATAATATATAATATATATTAAATAAAATATTATATTTATATTATAAATAATATTATATTATATATAGATAATATTATATAATATATTCGAATCGAACTCGAACTCTCTAACGAATCGAACTCGAGCCGAAAATAAAAAAAAATTCGAGCTTCGAGCCGAACTTCGAATATCTCAATTCGAACTCGAGCTCGAACTCGAATACTAAAATTTTGCTATAGTTCGGCTCGGTTTGGCTCGTTTACAGGCCTAATTTTAGTATTGCATGATTCGATTTTTGGTAATTTCAGTCATTTTTATTCAAAAATGATTACGTGGCATCATACACGTCAGTTCCACATCAGCACTGTATTGGTGTCACATCAGCGCCACATTAGAAAAAGAATTAAAATTGCAAAAATAAAATAATAATACTAAAGATAGACGACTAAAATTGAAATTTGAAAATATAGATGATCAAAATCGCAAAGTGACAAACATGTAGAACTAAAATTAACAATTTTTTTCCAATATATTAATTACAACTGATATTCAACAATGATAGCTAGCTAAACTTTTATCACATGAAATTTGAGATTTCAATCTTCTACACCAACAAACTCATCACAAGAGAATTGCATAAGCAGCTTATATAACATGATAAAAAGAAAAGGTAATTAAATTCAAATTTCTCTGAACCAATCATGATCGAGAGCTTCAGCGGCCGTGATTCTGCTTTGAGGATCGTAAGTCAAAAGCCTTTTCAGCAGATGAAGTCCCTTGGGTGAAATAATCAAACAAAATCTATCAAACAATTGGTTCTTGGTCAGTGCCTTGGTTATTTTCCGCAGCTGTTCATTCTCGGAATTCCCTTGCGAAACCACTTGGTTCAGCAACATTTCTCCCATAATACACCCCACAGACCACATATCCACAGCGCAAGAATACACCGTCGCCTCAGTAGTCAGCAGCTCGGGGGCCATATACCACAAAGTTCCCACATGATGAGAATGGCTATCAAACTCTCTTTCGAACCGTTTGGACAACCCGAAATCGCATATTTTCAGCTCGCCGTTGCCACTCAGAAGGATGTTAGATGGCTTCAAATCTCTGTGCATGATCCCATTACGGTGAAGAAAGCAGACCCCCTCTAGCAACTGTTTCATCAAATACTTGACTTCCCAATATTCCATGAATTTACCCTCTGTACTAATTCCGTCCATGAACCCTCTGAGGTCGTTTTCGACGTACTCCATCACCACGTAAACATCCTTATAATTGTATCCATCCACCACCACTTGCTTGAACTCCACAAACCAGGGGCGACCCACGAGAGATTGTAGAATGTCGATTTCTTTCAACGATGATCTCGATGATAATCCATGAACTTGTTTCTTCATCGCCACGATTTCGCCCGTTTTCTTCTCCCGGGCTAGGTAAACCGTGCCGTAAGTTCCCTTGCCGATGGCAGTGAAGGCTTCATACTCGTCCGCTCTCCCATATTCACCCAAGATGTTGAATTTTTTGGCACTCGATTTGTTGATCGCTGTCGCGTTAATCACTCGTCTCTTAGATTCGTCGTCTATTTTCAGCATTGCAAAATGCATCTGACTATAAAAGAGATGCCCCGTCTCCATGATAGATTATTAATGAAAATATGATGAGAATTATAGACTTCGTTCGTTTGTTTGTTTTTGTACGTATGATGAATGAATTCTTCTCTACCGTATTTATAGATTTTATTATAAAAACGCATTCCTACTAGAAGTCAAACTCCTATATAAATTAGTTATTATATATGAAAAACTGTGGTCTGACATCTTTATCATTTTACGATTTTAGTCTTCTTTATTTTCATATTTCAATTTTAGTGTTGCATGTTCTTATTTTTGGCAATTTCTGTCCTTTTTATTCGAAAATGCTTACGTGGCATTGTACACGTCAGCTCCACATCAGCAATGCATTGGTGTCACATCAGCGCCACATCGAAAAAAAAACTAAAATTTCCAAAAAATAAAATAAAAATAACGAACTAAAACTAAAATATGAAAATATAGATTACCTACATAATTCCTCAAATCGTCTATTCGAACGTTTTCGTTCATTTTAAAATCAAAGAACAAGTCTCACAAGATGAATGCAACATATACATCGATATAACATTCATTGACCTCAAGGACTCATTCAACAATTCATAAAAAAAACACATAAAAGCAAACAAGCAAATAAGTATGTGATTTAAGAAAACTCGATACAAACCATCTCGAGTTATAGTCTCATTCAAATAATAGTCCACTTTTACCTTTCGATTGTGATGTTTAAGAACAACTTCAAACTATCCAAATCTGAACAATAACACCATTCATCGTAAAGTGAGAAACACAAAGAACCAAAAAAACAATTTTTTCATATATATCATGAAGATAAGATAAATGGGAGAGAAGATTATTATCTAAAAATGTACAACCAAATTTGTACAATAATTTTTACACCACAAAAAATTCAATACAAAATTTTAATTTATCAAATCTCACGATACATTGAATTCAAAATCTCACGATATCATATCAAAATCTCACGAAATAATAGCAAAATATCACGACATAATTGTTGTAAATATTGTTGTACGATATATTGGTTGTTCCTCTAGCATTATTCTATAAATTATTTGAAAATATTCATTTTATTATCTATATTATATTATACTTACTATATAATAATACATTAACTTCTTAGAATAATCATCATAGTCAAATTAATGGATAGACAAAAATATTTCTTATTACTTATATATATCATTTTTCAATTTAAAATTTTTATTTATTTTTAGATGTACTTATGCATGCAACAGAACTTTTGCCTGTGATACAGATAAATATTCAATATTTATCAATCATATTTCTAGTAATTCTAGGATTTTAAATCAAGGGCAACTTGTGCTAAAGTATATATACGACGTTTGCTTGATTACCTCTTTTTGGGAGGGTGATTCTTTTAAGGGAAAAAATTGAGTTTTATATTATTTTTTAGTTAAAGAATTTTTTTTATTGCGTCTTTTACGCAATAATATAATATTTCAATTTCAAAAACTAAATAAATTAAAATGATTGGCATATTCTTGAAAATGTTGCACCATAATATAAATACAGTACACATATCAATTGGTCTTTGTGTTTCAATGATGTCATTTTAATTGTATTTTGAATTATGTGTTCTAATTTGCATGTGTGTTTTCATCATGTATTTCAATTACGTACTTCTAGATTGATTATGTATTTCAGTTTGTATTTGTATTTTAATTTTCAACTAGTAGTATTCCTTTATGTATTCGAATTTGATATTTGTAGTCCAATTTATATTTGTAGTTTAATTATTTGCACTTGTATTACAAAATAAATTAATTATAAAATAATTATTTAATAATTATTTAAATGTTAAAAATTAAATAAAATTAAATTAAAAATACTTATTTATTTATTATATTAAATGATTATATTTTTTTCCCTAATATTTAGTTATTAAAATAATACCAAAAATATTTAATTAATATTTAAATATTTAAAAAAACAAATAAAAGGTAATTAAAAAAATTAAAAAAAATAAAATGAATGCACCAAATTTGGCGCAGGCCTTTGGGGGCGCCAAAATGGCGCAGAATTTGGCGCCCCCGTTGGAGCATTTTCCATGCGCTAAAATGGTGCTTTTAGCGCAGGGTTGGAGATGGCCTAAGAGTACTCAATGATTCAGTTTGGTTTTCACCATTTAAATTTTTGAATTTTGATATTAAAAATATATAATTTACAAATAAAACCATAATTTACTATTCTTAAAAGCTGTATCATTTATTTATTAATACATCTTATTTAAATGAAGTATATATTAACGTTCGTTTTAATTCATTATATATGCATGGCCAGTAACATGTCACCACCACCCCAACCCTAATCCAATGTTGTAATTAATCAACATATACATATATATATCTGAGATTCCATTATCTCCAATTATTTTGCAAATTAAGTTTCTCCAGTTCATTCACTCCAACGAACCAGTTGCATATATCTAACTACAAAGACAACTTGAACATGGAGCCATATGTTATAAAAAATAAAAACTAATTTCAGAAACTAATTTTGATGATCCACACATATACACAAGGTAAGTAATAATCGAGTCTAATAGAATGGAATGATGTCATTAATTTTAGATAAATCTAGTTCAATATTATCAGCTAAACATCATAACATGAACTTGTAATTTCAATCTTCTACCTGACTAACCCATATATATAGAGTTACATAATATAAAAATTAAAAAAAAAACTCTAAAATCTTTATCTGAACCATTCATGATTGAGAGCTTGATCTGCCGTTATTCTACTATGGGGATCCAAATCTAACATACTTTTAAGTAGATGAATCCCCTCTTCAGAAACCAACAAAAACTTGTCTTCATCCACGTGCTTTGTTAATATCATCTGCAGTTGTTCCTCCTCCGACGTCCCTTTGAAAAGCACTTGGTCCAGCAACATCTCTCCCATAATACACCCAACGGACCACATATCCACGGCACACGAATATCTCTCCACTCCATGATCGAGCAGTTCCGGGGCTTTGTACCACAGAGAGCCTACCCGACGAGAATGGCTACCAAACTTTGTTTCGAAACGTTTGGACAATCCGAAGTCGCATATTTTCAATCCCCAATTGTCGTTCACAAGGATGTTGGAGGGCTTCAAATCTCTGTGCATGATCCCATTTCGGTGAAGAAAGGAGACCCCTTCTAGCAACTGTCTCATCAAGCACCTGACTTCGTCTTCCGCGAAAGCCCACGCCATTCCATCCATATACCGTTTGAGGTCGTTTTCGACGAACTCCATCACCACGTACACATGATCATCGTCGTCCTTGCGTTCATCCACCACAACTTGTTTGAACTCGACGAACCACGGCCGACCGACGAGAGATTGTAGAATGTCGATTTCTCTCAACGATGATAATCCGTGGACTTGTTTCTTCATCGCCACGATTTCGCCGGTTTTCTTCTCCCGGGCTAGGTAAACCGTGCCGTAAGTTCCCTTGCCGATCGCAGTGAACGGCGCTTCATACTCGTCTGCTCTCCCATATTCACCCAGGATCTTGAACTTCTTGGAACTCGATTTATTGATCGCTGGCGCGTTAATCACTCGTCTCTTAGCTTCATCGTCGATTTTCAGCATCGCAAAATGCATCTGACTATAAAAGAGATGCTCCGTCTCCATGGTAGATTAGTAATCAAAATATGATGAGAAGAATAGACTTCGTTTGTTTGTTTTTTTTGTAAGTAGAATGAATTCTTAATTCTCTACCGTATTTATAGATTTTATTATTAAAACGTATTCCTACTAGAAGTCAAACTCCTATATAAGTTAGTAATTTATATATATATCATGAAGATAAGATAGATAAGATAAATGGGATAGAAGATTACCTACAACTCTAATAAAAGAGCGGTTGCATATCAAATATAGAATTTTGATCACACGCATCTAGAGTGCGGGGATCCACGTATACCAATTTACCCATACACAAAACATTTTAGATTGTCTTGAAATTTTCACGGTAGGATCATCTCGAAAATAAAAATTCAACCATATATCATATGATATAAATTTAAATCTCGATTGTCGGGAGTGTGAAGATGGTCAAAAATTGTATATTTCATCTAATTTCTGATCATCTTCAAATCTCCGACCATCGAGATTGAAATTTATATCATATGATACATCGTTGGATTCGTATTTTCGAGACGACCCTACCGTGAAACTTTCAAGACAATCAAAATTGTTTTGGGCACAGATGCACGTGGATCCCAGCACCCTAGGCCCTAGGGTGCGTGGGATCAAAACTGATCTAATATAAATTATTTGAAAATATCATTTTATTTTCTATATTATATTATACTTACTATACGATAATACATTAACTTCTTAGAATAGACATCATAGTCAAATTAATGGATAGACAAAAACACCTCTTACTACTTATATCTATCATTTTTCAATTGCACGAAGTTTGCTTGATTACCTCTTCTTGGGAGGGTGATTCTTTTAAGGGAAAAAAAATTGAGTTTTATATTATTTTTTAGTTAAAGAAATTTTTTTTACTGCGTCTTTTACACAATAATATAATATTTCTATTTCAAAACTAAATAAATTAATGTGCGTACGCAGCGGACTGGTTTGCAGCTAACACCACAAACTTGCCAAGAATTATTTCACGTCTATAAAATGATTCGCATATTCTTGAAAATGTTGCACCATAATATAAATACAGTACACATATCAATTGGTCTATATGTTGTATATATTTATGAATAGCTTTAATTCTCCTCATAATAATACATGAGGGATTCACTTTTTCCAGTCATTTTACAAGGCCACTTGCTTTAGCCTTTAACGATGATCATGCAAAACTTCCCTACATGAGTTAACCCCGGTGACCGTATTTACTTTCCTGCTATAGTACGGAGGTTCATCTCGAAGTTTCCACTGTGTGCAACCCGAATAAAAGTCAGTCTGTTACTCGGTCAATTTCAGACAGCACCCCTGGTTTAAACTTCCCGCGCATTGCTTCTACAGCTGCCATGATTCTTGCTTCATCCTGCAAATGATGATGATGATACGGTGGTATTTTTTGAATATATCGTTTACTGTATGATCTGTTTCGTAAAAGGATTCGGTATTTTGAACTCAAATTGAAATCCTTACCTTTCCTTCAAAGGTGATGATCAGAGGGCCTTCTCTTGATTCACGATATGCCCCTTCAAGTCCTCAGAACCCGGAAATGATATCAGCAAAAAAAAAATCCAGAAGTTGCGTGGAGAAGATAAGATGTAAGTTGCAAGTAAATGGTTCTTACCGACGTATTGATCGGGAAATTCCAAACAAATTTTAGAAAGTGGTTGAGAAATTTCCACCTGCATCAGAGATTATTTGCCAGTCATGCTGAGGTAACTAGAATGTCATCGAATCAAGAATGTTGGGAGACAGTGCATCGTTGTACCAAAACAGCGAAAATTCGTAGTAACAAAAGCAACTAGATTATTCAAATCTAGGATACAGGACAGGGTACTTGTTATCACACAATAATACGATTTCAGTCATCAATGATCACAGGTTCGAGTTAAAGGTCGAAGAATCAACTTTGATCCTCCTTCAAGAAGAGAGAAAAGATACTCACGTCAGAAAGAGCTGTTGCCAGTTTCTTTGACAAAAACTTTTCTGCGACTGAAAGCCCATTAGATGCCATCAATTCAATCAAACAATCCCATTCGCGTTCCAGCTCGACCACATTTGTCGCAGTAAGAATAATCACGTTTTGGCACTTTACCTACGAGAGCATATGGAGGAGCAATTGAATTTGGAAAGAGTAGGTTAAAAATTAGATGTAGCAAACTACTAACCAGATAAAAGTAGTGAAAACAAGATATTTCCCAAGCTAAAATAAATCGAGTTCACTAATGTATATGGTCATGGATGGCATCATGATACTCAAAACAATCTAGTAATGAGAGTTACGGTATCTATTCAACAAGATTCAACGTACCAATGGCACTTTCAACTTCTCGTGATGCACCAACTCGGTGATGCCTTCAGGTAACTGAGCCATCTGGAAGATGAAAACAGATGAGGTTAATAGTGAGAACATGGACAAGAAGTACTGTGCTCATCACTTCTCACGAAGTTTGATGGAGCTGCATAACTATATTACCTCATTTCTATCTCCAGTGCAGTTTTCACCTATTAGATGCCTTAAATATTCTTCAAATTCTTCATCAGGGGCCTTCAAGACATTATGATGCAAAGAAAGGTGAGAAAAATACATTAAATTTCACGCGTAAATCCGATGAGTTGAAAATCTTAACAGTGGAAAAAATGTACCGTACGGACACCAAATGCTTTAGCAACACCAGCAACGGTGACATCTGAAAGTAAGGGACCAAACCCTCCATATATGAAAACCTGCAGCAACAATTACTTTATGACATTGAACGTTGAATCACTTTATTAAAAAAAAAAAAAAAAGAAGAAGAAGAAGAAGATTAAGTTGAATCACAAATCTGAATGCTTTCACGAAACACATTGTCAGTGGCTGATCAAGCAAAGTTGGGCATGAGACTTAGATAAATGGAATTTTAGAAAAATGCTCAATTTTGGAGGACAATCGGCCTCTTCTTGTGATCCTGTCCCCATTCTGGAACCACCCCCGCATGCTACTGCTACCCCACCTCAATACAAACCAAAGGCACACAAATCTCCAATGCAAAATGCTTACCATATCATTAGTAGACTTCCATCTCTCAACCTCATCGGCAACAGAATCAATCTAGAACAGTGGCAATAAGTCAAACCAGCATTAGGTCAACATAAGGGAATCTTCACATTTGTTTAGATCTCAATATTTTTTTAGAACTGTGAAGGGAAATGTAATAGGACGCAGAACATCACAAGATAATTAATTGGTGTGGGAGACTAGGTGTGCAAATTTGGTTATCAATCTATATTTAAAAAGATTGGTCAAAAAGGATGTTTTATACTTCAATCGTACCCTCTATATTTAGAAAATGAATCTCGTTTCTTACATAAATAATAGAGATACAGAACATGACCGAACAATTTTCAGCATCATAAATTTTCAGCATCATATGTGCACTAACATAAAAAAGGGGGGTGCAAAGCCGTTCAAATAGAATTCAAGACATAGTTATATCCCATCAAGAATGATTCTCTACATTTTCCAATTTAATTGTGACAATTACTTTGTTCAGCATTTGCAATTTAATATGTACTACCAGTCAGCTAAGTCGAATAACCGATGAATGCGTTTATGACTTTGTACTAATATTAATAAAAATCAAACAGAGATTCTATTCATATCGGATGTCTCCTATCTATTCTAGAAATACAAACGAAAATGTCAACAACAGAAGTATTCAAAGCTTAACATGCATCAATAATAAATGTTGAAATTAACAAGAATTTACATCATTTCGGATGACAGCAACATGTGAAACAGCCCAACCTATGGAATGAAGCTTTCGACACAATACTGTACCCAAACGATCCTCAACAGAGCCAAACCTGAGCTATGGAGCCAACAGAAAATATTATTTACAAAATGACAGTAATCAAATTGGTAGTCAAGGTAAATCTAGAAATTCAGTCAAAACATATTTTACTTATAGGAATGAAATGTAAGCTCGCTTTTTTAAATCAAAATTTCTCACATCAAAAGGACCACTACACCAAAAGACTTAAGTTTTACCAGTCACACATGTATCATAAGAGTCCAATCATGAAGCAAAAAGAATCTCCAAGGAGACTCGTAAGCAGAGAGACGAAAGACGATAGTGTAGCACTGGTTTTTTATATTTGTTCCTTTAAAATGGCCAGAAAGAAGGTTGCCAATCAATACTTTGTTCAACAACTGAACGCAATTAATAGTATCCAACGTGACGCTGGGGTTCTTAAAAAAATAAGCGTCGTGTTGGAAGGGGGAAATAAATTTAAAGAACAGAACATATTTCTGATTTCATTGACTCATTGAGCATAAATTATCATCAAATGGTAGCAGTGGGAGAGCATGAGCAATGTGCAGACAAGTAGGAGAAAGCAAGTGTGGGTTCAGCCTACTTGACTTTCGACAAATATTATAAAACCTACCTAATGACGACCTTCTGGACCACAAAAAGGGGATCACAAATATCATAATATGTGGTTTTGAAAAATGAAAAAAATATTATCGACAATAACTTACAGAATTTCATCTCCCACAGCAATAACTGAGGCTGTGAACATGCTTTTCCAATGTGAATTTTCACATTTCAAGCCATTGCTAACAGCAGATAATGGCTGACAAGTAAATTTTTTAACTCTCCCTGCTCTTTCCAATCTTCCATCCTGGAGCAGATAGGCAGGTTTGAATCTTTCTTCACTATTGCTCGACTTTCCATGGCACAACTGTGCATTAGGAACAGTGTCATGAATGCTACCAATTGAAGTGTAGCTGCAGCATTTCATAACAATACACCATGTCACCAATTATATCGACATCGAATACCATATGACACAAAATAAGGGAAGTTAAAAATTAAATCTCAGACCAGCAGCAAAGAATTACGGAACGAAACACAGGTAAAACTTTGAGAATGTTTGACAGCAAAAATTTCAAGAATCACACATTTCATAATGAGCTTCTGGAAAGGGATTTGGCGTAATTTACCCTTTATCATACAGGCAGCAGTATTGGACCTTGCAGGCCAAGAGAAAAGCCCAAACATCTCTGTCATATAAATAGTGAAAGGTAAGACCACCGATTCAATAGGACAGAAACACCACTTTAAAAACTCTTGTGACTTGTTGAGAAAATACAGATGCACAATGATCTCAAAAGCATATATACAACTTCAATTTAGGAAACGGACCTGTATGACCAATCTAAGATGGGATTCACTCTCATGAAAGACGGCCATCCAGGTGAGCTAGGGGAGAACTGATCTTGCCCTATCTGAAATTATAATAAGAAAGTGTAATCTCTATTCCCGTACTTTTAACTTGTTAGTGTTTAGGTTTTGAAATCTGATAATAAAGAAGTTCTGTATCTACCGCAGTAGGATCACCAATTCGGACACCGAGAAAAATAGCTCTAACAGGCTTAGCTTTTAAAAGAGCATCCAAACCAGTCTTGAAGTCTTGGCGAATTATGTCCATTTGCAATTTGTAACTGCCAAAGTAGAACCAAAATCATCAATCATTAGTTCTCCTCAGAATCTAGTTGAAAGAATAAATCTACATCCAACAGTATGTAATTCATATGATAAATTGAGTGTAACATAGACATTAACATGAAGGAGAGACAAGGATCAACCAGAAAAGCCGAAGAAAAGATAACGTTGATCATATTAAAAAAAGGAAATAATCACATACGCTAGCGCAGTGTCATAGGTGAATGAGTTTATTTCGTGAAAAGCGGACGGGCTTTCAAAATAAATTGTCCGTATTGGAAATGTGATTTCAGCATCTCCGCTGTCTCCAGTGGACATATTCTTTCCAGCCTTGTGCAAAAAGTAGCCTGCCCTAAGAAGGTGCAACAAAACCTGCAAACATAAATATGATGTTTTTATTTATAGCATTAAGTAAGCAAAAGATTTAAGAAGTTGGTTGGCAGAAATGGCACAAGAGTGTAAAACAACTTACAGTAGAATCTTTTCCTCCATTGAAGCTGAAGGCAACCTCTTCCACACTGTTAAATGCAATACCTTAGTGCTTAGCTTTCTTTGAAAATTAAATTATGATTTTAAACTACCAATTAAAGAAAATTCTCATTTGGGACCCTTTTATTCTTTAGTTTCACTTGGCTTGCTAGTGAATAAAGATATGATTGTTTCATAACTGAACCGTTTCACTACAACAAACTCGGTTAACAAGAACTTGTGATTCCCAAAACTGATCAAGCTCGCAAGGAACAAGACGATTCTTTGTATATTCGGTACACCGATGATAAGCTAAACAAACGACACTATCTCCAGTCTAAAAAACAATATTCTAACTATTGACTCGTGTTTTGTGCTCCTACATTCTGTGTCGTAGGAGACACAAACCAGACCGTTACAATGCTTCAGTGAAATGAACTTTAAACAGAATAAAACGGAGTCACTTTACCAATTTTGATTTTTAGCATGCTTATTTCCTTTAGGCACATATAATAGAAAAACATTTGAATATATATGAAAAATAGAGTCAACAGCAGTTGGGCACTCCCAGTTATCATACCAAACATGAGATGACCTCAAACACAAAAAATCCGATTTCTCAAAACAGTGTTCTTCTTTTAAATAAAAATAATGCGCCTGATAATTGCTGGAAGCGTATCAATATCACACAGCGTTTTGACAAAGCCACCATCAAATCAGTACCAATGTCTAACAGCTAAACCTCCAAAGGACTGATACATAAAACCCACTTCAACGTATAAAAATTGAAGTCCATTCATCCACACGTCCAAAAAATCATTCCTTCCCAGTAAGAAACAGTGATACACAAGAAAATTCGTTACAGATTCCAAATTTAAAAGTAAAAGGAAATTGGGTATACGAGTAGAGAGCAAGAGCTCTTTGGATAACATAGATGGCGTTGTTGTACTTTGTCTTCAACCTTCTATCATCGATTCCTCTCATTGCTTCATCGATCTCCATTTTCGACTGCTTGTCAAAAAAGAAATACAAACAAAACTATGTTCTTTAGCCGCAGCCGCTTAAAGTCAAGAAACTGGAAGAAGAAGGGAAAAAACACGGAGACGATTAGACGTGCTGAATATTCAAATCGTGGGCCGATTAAAATTCAATAAAAGTTTAGAATGCTTCCCTCAAAAAAAAAAAAAAAAGTTTAGAATGCTTAAATAAACGTATTCTCATCGGGCACTCATGAAAACTTCCAGATATAACCGATAAACTCACCTACCTTTCGAGGTAAAAATGAATGGGTACCTGTGAATTTCTAAAGACAATAAACACGTTCAATCAAAGATTCAAACTTTATGTCAAATAAAGAACATGGAGTTACAAACTTACAAATGAAAGACTTTAACAACGTGATTTCGAAACCGGCCTCGAGAAAACAATTGAGAAAACACGCACACACGCACAAGCACGGCGATACGCAGTCAACAACCAAATCCACATTCCCTTTGAGGTATAAAATAATTGGGATTCCATAATTTTCAGTGACAGAGAATTATAAAAGCAACATATAACCTCATTTAAATAAAATCTTTTTAATAAATCAAGAAAGATGTTACCTTCAAGAAGTTTAACAAAGGACTCTCTTTCTCGTTAGGCTTGGAGAAAACAAGAAATCGGAATTCGGCGGAACAACTTCTGAAAATAAAAATAAAAAAGTTGAGAGAATCGTTTGTCTAGACAGATTGATTTTTGGTGATTACTTATGTGAATTTGAGAGTAATTTCATGCTCGAAAAGGGTTTAAATATGGAATTTTTGGACTGGTCTCAAAGTAGAGAGATCATAGTTGTATTTCATTGGGATATTATCGTCCAATTGGCCTGGGCACACCACATATATCGCAGGCAGTGTCTCGTCTTTAGTGCCATTTATCCATGGAATCCATATAGATGCTGTATTGGATCAAATGTGAAATTTTTTTTTTCAAAAGACAAACATACGTACGTATTTATTTATATAATATATAATATATAATTAATACTTCTTCCAGAAAATAATTGAAAGTAAAACTTAAAACTTCCTATTTTATTTTTATTTAATTTATTCAAATGATTGGAGCACATTGTCTAAAATTTAGAAGGTATGTGGTGGAGCTTATAAGCTCTTAAATTTTGTTTTGTAAAAAAAAAATTTCAGCTTATAAGCTGTCAAAATAATCTGTTTGACGGCTTATAAGTTATTTTTAAAAAAAATAAAACTCACCTTACGTTTTTTTAAAAAAAATATTATTTTAACATTCTATATATCTAAAATATTCTTGAATATTTTCATAAATCTACATCATATAATCCATCAATTAAATATTAAGTATTATTTTAAAAATAAATTCCAAATCACATAAATTTTTCTAAATTAAAATAGTTTTATTTTTTTAATATAGGTTTATTCTAAAACTATTTTTGTATATTTATAACTCGAAACATTATTTTCATAGAATTATACTTTTTTTGATAATTTTGACAATAAAAATATCTTATAATATCAAACATATCAACATATTTAATTTGTTTAAATAAGTTCACTCAAATACTTCAACACTTTATTTTAAAATAAGTTTTAACAGCTTATAAGCTCGTAAAACAATTTTAAATTCTAAAAACTTATAAGCTCTTTCTAATAAATTTAACCAAACATTCTCTGAAACAGAGAAAGACTACAATGATAATAATAAAAAATAGTAAGAAAAGTTGCTGCTAAATCTAAAAATTTTAGATTATATTTTTGGAACAAATGAAAAAGGGAAAAAAAAAAAAATTTAGACAAATAAGTGCCAACTAGCGTCTTATTTGGTTGTAGAAGCCAACGGAGAAAAAACATTTTTTTAAACAAAAGTTGGTTTCTTTAAAACATATTATATATTAGCATATTTGTACACACTATGTGTGTGACGAAATTTTTTTTTATTATACGTAATTTTAATTTAAAAAATCTAAATCAATATATAGTAAAAAAAATATTTTTTTTGGGTCAAGAATGATAACCATCATTACTTATATTAGGTATTTTTCATTCCATTAGTTTTTTTAAATAATTTAAAATTTGAAAATAGATAAATAAACATAAACTATTATTAATTTTTAAATAAAATGAATGTACTATATATTAGATACAAAATTTGGGAGCAAAAATGAGAGAAATAACTAAATGAAAAAAAATATTTGAGATAGTGGAGGAAAGTGGTTTATTATGTGTGTGTTTTTTATATTTATTTTATATTTTTATTTGTCATACCAAAATATCAACTTAGGGTCTCTTACATAATAGTAGTAAATATAATAGATATATATGTATATATATATATTTGTGTGTGTGTATCATGCTTGGTTACAAGGCTATTTCGAGGAAAAAAAAATTGAAGCTAGAATTTCTAGCATTTTGTTTTGCGTTTAATTCTTTTTTAATAATAAGAAGAAAAATAGTGTTCACCTTCACCATTTATCCAAAACATCAAAATTGTTTCTACTTTTTTAATAAAAACATTTTTAAAAACTGAATTTATTTTAAACACGTTTTTAAGTTGCTGATTTTTTTTATCCAAACTCAACCTTCATGTACCTCGCTCATTTTCTTATGATTTTGTATTCATATTATTATCCTATGTAGACACTTCTATTTCTAAACAAGAAACAAAAAAAAAAAAATGAATTGCTTGCTGCACATGTAAATTGAGGGCCTTTTCGTGTAAATGAACATTTGAGCAATGTTGAAATGGAGTGAAGGGAAAGATAATTATGTTTAGGTTGGCAAGAAAAAATTACTGTTCGGGGGTGTAGACGTGTGTAGTTGGCAATTGGCATCTATAAATATGGAGTATAGGTTAATAGATTGTTTCATAGGGTAAGTTCAAACAAACAAACAAACACTAGAAAAATTTCAATTCCGTCCCGAAAACGTTACGATCCGACATTTTTTTAATTTGAAGTTTTGGGATTTTTTCTATTCCGATTTATATCGAGAGAGAGATGGGGAATAAAAAATTTTCCCGACAAGATTTCCTACCTGTCCCAAAATAATATTATAATATATTTTATTAATGATTTTAATAATATATTGAGCTAAATGTTATTGAGCTTTAGCCTATATAGCAATTAATTGTGAACTTAATTCACATAAAAAATAAAAAATATTTTAAAAAATCAAAATTGTGTATTTTTTTAATGATCGAATAATAGAATCACTATTATATTTTATTCTTGTGTATTTGTTAAAAATTAGTTAATAATTTAATTACTTTATATCTATAATTATTTAATTAGAACATATGTAGAATAAGAGATTATATTTTCCCATATGTTTAACAAAAAAACATCTAGTAATTATATGGAAATAAGAGATGATATTTTCTCGTTTGTGTCTCTAATATTTTATTAATAATTACACCATACACAATATGACATTATTTTTTTGAAAAAACCTTGAAGTTTTTATTATTTATATGTTTTAACTTGAAAAGTTATTTTTTCTTTAGAAATATAATTTTCTAATTAGTATTTTTGAGACTTTTTTTCTCCTGATCTCCTACTTGAAAAGTTATTATTTATATGTTTTAACTTGAAAAGTTATTTTTTCTTTAGAAATATAATTTTCTAATTAGTATTTTTTAAAAAAAAATAAAAAAAAATTGGATTTTTTTAACAAAACATTAAATATGTCGGATATCCTCTCCAACCTGAACGAAATGTAAAATATTCGGGTCTCGAAATGTATGTGGTAGAAGATCAGGAGAAAAAAAGTCTCCTAATTTTTTTTTAGAGATCATTGGGTAAGAAGATCATAGGACGGATCTCGATCCGATCCAGCCCTAGTTATTACCCATATTTAAATGGAAATAAATTATGTCATTAAAATTGCAATTTCAAAACACAAGAACTCATCAAGGATATGACTCCAGGGTTAAAAAAAAATATATAAATAAAAAATTTAGTAGCACAATGGTTTCTGTTTAATTTATGGAATATATCACCGAATACGAATGTTTTTTTTAAAAAAAATAAATGCTTTTGGTCATCAAATATTTGATATTACAAATTAATTAGTATTGTAAATTTTTTGACCGATAAAATCGAAAATCTTTCAAACGAAATAAGTTATTTACGTTTACCTTCTTTTTTTATTTAAAAAAAAAATTATACAAATACACGGCACGAACACCTAAGTACTCATTATAATTTTCAAGCCACCGAATGGAATAAGGGATAACTCAACCATTCGTAAAATGTCTTGTCAATTAGAAATTTCTGCGAATGTAACGAGACGTTCGCATTAATAAAATGAAATTCACTTAAATTTTAATCATTCCAAACAATCAACGAAATGAAATCATCGTCAACCTAAGAAAATTCCTCAAAAAAGATGACAAGTCCAAGAAACCAACCTTACTATGTCGCAAGTCGCAACAAAGAAACGAAACTTTTGCATTAATATTTAATACAACAAGGATCCAACAAAATTCATTACATGTTTAATTTCATTATATGACGTCCATGTATTTTTATGAACCGTATCCATGTAAATTTTAGAGATTTAGATTTCGTATTAGGGTCCTGCTCTAACAATAGCACAAACTCCACCAAGAAATTCATGCTCACAAATGGTAAAAATCTTGAAAAATCCGAAAAATAAACTAAAGCCATAAATAAATGAACCAGTTTATAGCTACATATGAAGCACATTTATCTCAAAGGCATAAACACAAAATCGGCAAAAGTTATCATAATCCTCTAGGACGGTTTGGAAATGAATATCTGCAACGAATCCTCACTCAAACAGCTAAGAAAACCTGAACCTAAGGCACGGGTGAACCTGATATCACGAACAGGACATTTTCTAGGCTTGAGATGTTCGACAGCATTGAAGGATGGTAAATTTTGCAGCACGAGTTCACCTGTCTCTTCATCCCCAGATGCAAACATGGGGTTCTCAGAGACCGCATCTATGATTGCAGATTTAGGCAGTCGAATATCACTCACATTGGCACAAGTTACCCCTAATTTTTGGTAGGTCGAACCTGTTTTCTTGAAATGGACATGACTTCCCCGTACTCCTTGTCCGTTGGCAAAAGAAGAAGATGCAGTGAGTACTGGTTGAGACATGTCAAGGTCACCGGACACCTCAACTCTGGGACGAAAGGATGCGACGACATCGTCCGTAGCAGAACAATAAGTAAGAGATATACAAACTCCGTGCTCCTTGGATTCAGGAATTAAATATGGCCTACAGAAAGGTGGGGGAAATTATAAAATTTGTGATTGAATCCAATCAATTGGGGCATTACAGTGTAAGAACTCGATCTCATATGTAATAGATGACTACAGAAATAAAAGAGCAAATTATGTGTTGATATACAAATACTCTAGAAATTTCATGATAAGCAAAACGCTACGTAAGAGGGATCAAACACTTTAAAACAGAATCTCAAACAATCAAATACTTCTCCAGAATCTATAACCTACGTACATCCAGAAACTGATCTGTTCACAAGAATCAGTAGCATCTCAAGGATATATTTTCCAATATAATTCTATAATTAATGGGGCGTCAGATGTTCAACAAAAGGGAAACGCGCCGAGTTAGCAACCTACAAATTCACTTAAAAAAGATACCTTTCTTCATATGAACCAAAGTTCCAATGACACAAGCCAAGTGAAGATGCGGTGAGAACACTTTTGACACCAAATTTGAGACTTGGGTCAGGTGAAAGGGAATGTACTGTGTGAATTGGGTTTCCTGTCAATCCAGTCAAGGATTCCACATGTCTTGAGGTGAGGCGCATGTCAAATTGCAACACGGTGCCATTCTGTGAGATATAAAAAGTGAATTGGATTATGCAAAATAGCAAGGTAGCAGATAGAGACACCAGAAAAATTTAAGAACCTGCAAGCCCGCATAGACATAATGTTGACTGCACACATCCCATGAACAAGACCAGGCAGCTGTCTGAGGATTCAAAATCAATCAGCATTTCAACGGGCAGAATATTATAACAGAGAAAAAAAACAATTTAATAATAAACTGAAAGTAACAAGCAAAATGGCGAATGTTATTACCGGTAAATTATAGGTGAGAATGGTATTATTGCTTTCTGTGCTGAAAAGACAAATCAAAATAGATGAAAATATCATTCAGAATAGAAACATGGATAGTACAATAATCGTTTTACTGGGTTGAAAGATGATGGAGAGGCTTCTACCTAAGGATGGATAGTTTCTTCCCCAAGGAAGCTAAAAGCACAAGTCCAGAATGAGGAGAAACCTGCAAGTCCTTGACAGCTTTTGTGCCCGAAGGGAGCAGGATGTCCTCCATGTCATAATCACATAAGCTCATCTGAAAAGTTAAGGGGCAACTTGAAATTTAGTCCATACTTTGGCCAACGTGCTCTGTGTCTTATAGACCGATTATTGACTCAACTACCCGAAGTTACTTGCAAATAGCAAAATATATTCTAGAGAAGAAATTCAATTTCCAGAAGACAATGAAAATTTTGTTTTTCGTCAATTTCCGAAAAAAAAAGAACCTTACTTTTGTTAATACATGCAATCCTCCCAATCCTGACAGCCTTCGAGCAATTACACATATTTTACTGGAAGAATTAATGTCAAAGAGACGAGCACCAACAACTTCATGGTCTTTCTACAAAAATACAAATCTTGATTAGGAACCTAATATCCAATACATTTTGAATAATAAAAATATAATAATAATAGATCCGACACAAAAAAAGGGGGGAACAAGAAGAAAAAAAGAAGTGTGGATTGGCCAAAAGGCCAACATTATGCACAAGTCAAAATGTGAAAGCTTATTTCTCTTTTATTTTATGAGTACCATCATACTTTTGACATACAAAATTATATAATATACCAATGTAACCAAGTAATAATATTATATTAAGTAAAAATTTCATAATTTTAATAATATCAAGTATGATTAATGCAGATCAACAATAACCTTCCAACACTCCCCATCAAACTGAACATTAAACGATATATAGATATGAATGCGATTCATGATCGTGTGCTTGTGGAAGATTGATTACCGCCATGTTCAGTAGATATGAGAAACAGACCCAGAATAACAAATCGTAACGATGCCATGCGATGAAATATATTGCATAAACACTTTAAATTGTAAATTGCAAGGAATGGCAATCATGTGATAATAAAAAAGGACAAACGATATGCACTAGGGGAAGCATGTAATGGATTTTGTCGAAAAATTTTAAGCAGGTCGACCCCTTCTTTTACCATGTTCAAATTTTAATAATGCTATAAAAGTAAAGAAACAAGAGAAGAATAATATTATATAAGTGAGAAATTATTGTGAGAAATTGATTGGAAGAAGTAGCCTCGACTCATCAATACCATATTTATTGTAATCTCCGTAATATCACATGTGATTCCTACAAATCAAAAAATATTTCCAATACTTTCCTTCGAGCAAGATAATGTCGAATTACCAATGGGGGAAAAAAAACAAATTGTATTGCTGAGGTGAACTTCACCAGAAATATTAGTAGAAGTTAAAACAGTTCTTAGAAAAGGAGAAGAAAAAAATGAAAGAAAACAAAATCTAGGCTAATATAAAAACCTTCTTCAGGCAAAATCGTCATTTCAAATACAAATGTTCACCGGGTACCAATTTTGACTTTATTACTGGAGTAACAAAGTCCTTCAACATATAGTTTGTTTAGTAGTATGTTTATATTATATTAATATTATATTATATTAATATAGAAATAAAAGAGTTCTCGACGAGTTCAAACCTCCATTATAAATTTACTTGAACATCCTTGCAAGGGAAACTTGCGCCCAAAATTAAGTCCTGCAGGGGAAGTAGAATGGAATTCTGCCCTCACGGATCAAAAATCTAAAAGCAGAAAATGGCATAAACTATCAAATTATATGATGCAAGATTACCAAAAGGGGATTCTCCTTGACAGTTCCAATTGGACGCTGATGGCCGTGATGCCCTGTTTTCCACTTCTGTAAGTAAATTCTCTAAGTCGTGTGTCCTCTCCAAGAGCAAAGTTTGAGATTAAGCAATAAAGTCAGTCATAAAATATGGAGAACTAAGATAAGGAATGAAGTCAGCCAAATAATTCAGTGTCTCACATGAATAAAAAGTTCGTGACAAAAAAAAGTGTTAGATATTGAGGCATGAAGCTGTGGACGAAGACATGTTTTTTACGGAAAGAAATTTGATTGGTATAAATAATAAGTTATATAAAAAGCTTCTGATAATAAATTAACCAAGAGTTAAATTAAATCACATCCAAAAAATTTCAAAAACCAATCTTTTTAATGCATAAAAAGCTTTGAAATAAGCAAATTATATTGATCAAATGATACAGTAGATCAGAAGAGAATCAAGTAAGAACCATCTGTGACCTTTCTTTCCTAATAAAATCATGGGTCCCACTTTGCAGTTTGAATGTCATTATGTCAACGTACTCCAGAGAATATAACTTTACAGATCTAGGTAAGGTAATATTATAGTTTCCCAGCTATCCAGATATGCAACATTCAGGCAACAGAGGTAATTGGTAAGACTTGAGAGAGAACAAATTTGCTATCTCAGGCAAATAGGTACCTTTTTGAGTTGTTGCACTTGATTGCACAAATCGGCTTCTCTCTGCTTCCATTCAGTTTCCTTCTTCGATAAGTCTGAATTCTGCAATTAGATATTGATAACAACCAGGAAAACACAGTGATGACGATAATAACTTGAATTTCCAGGCAGAATTTCAGCTTATTCACTTCTCTTTTCAATTACCATGCTAAGCCCACTTCTCTATTTTCCTTTGTCACACTGTCTTGGCAACGGTTGATAACAATAACTGGGGATACCAGAGAAAAAAAAAAGAAAAAAAAGAAGAAAAAGATAAAACTATTCAAGTTTCCTCTCACCTTTTGCTCGATAGAAGCACATTTAACTTCAAGAGATCGAACTTTCTGCATATTTAGAATAAAACCAAACAAAAATCAAAGTTAAGTTATTTAACTATCTAAGACTTCAATGGATGATAGTTGCTTTGCAGCCAAGGCCAGAGTACCACCATTTTTAGCTCTCCATCGATAGCAACAATTTGAGCTGTGTAGAGTAGCCTTATGTCCTTTATCCCACATTTCTTTTTACATTGAGGACACTGCAGTATTGAAAAAATCAAGAAAATAAACACAATAAAAAAAATGATTCAACTGAGTAATATCCTAAATAAAATCCCAAAGAAAACAGGTAACTTCAAGTAATACAAAAAAAAAATACCTTGCTCGAGCCTCGACGAAGCAACCACTTCTTGATACAAAACAACCCGTATACATGCCCACATGGCAAACAACTAATGTTTTGACAGAAAAATTAGAAAATAAAAAATAATGAGGGCAACAAAACTGAGTAAAAACATAGGTGATAATTGCGAATGAGTAAAAGTACACACCAAACATGGTGATCTCCCCCGATAGACCAAGCCTCAAAGCAAATGGGACAGTGCAATCCCTCTATTTCACCCTTATCCAACACTGCTTTGATGCTTTCCTCCCCATTAAATTCACCCTCCAAAGACGCCGCTTCACCCCCCTTACTCTCCGCAGTATTCCTTCTTTGGCCACTGCTTTCACCTTCACCAACGGAATTCTGAGAACCCTGACCGTTCAAATTCACTGCTTCGTGATGGTCATCATGTAAACCCTGACCCGTCGTCGACACGCCATCGCGGTCTCCCATTTCAGCACCATCGTCGGTTTCTTCTGCTTCGCTATCCTCCTCGTCTTCCCATTCTTCCTCTGCTATAACGGGTTCCTCCCATTCTTCCCCTTCGATTCCTCTTTGAGCATGGTAGTATATATAATTCAGATAATCGGGATCCCACATTTGCGAACGGTGCGACATAATTTGGGATCTAGGGTTTCGGGATATCTGACATTTATGTCCGGCTGGCCAGTTCTCAGCGTTGTTTGCAAGCACAGCGTACACCAAATTGGGTGGACTCCGGTAGGATTGATCCAACGTGTTATCGAAAATGGTCGATTCAAACCTGAAGGGAAATTTAGGCAGAAGGGATTGGAATCTGTTTTATTTAAAAAAAAAAGGATTGGACGTGTAATTTACTAATATGGTCTTGTATTTAATTAATAAAAAATAAAAAAAATATTTATTAAATTTTAAAAACCAAATTTTATTTATGTTTGGGTTGATCCAGGTAAGATTTTTGGGTCGACCCAGAGCAATAAGCAGATTGACCCAGGCTTGCATCTTTCCGCAGCGTGCTGCGCGCTGTAGAAATAAGTTTCCGCCGCGCACATCTACGCGTTGCGGAAAGAAAAATTGCGTGCTGCGAAAAAAGCATGTTTTATTAAATTCGGAATGCGATTCATAAAAGCATGTTTCATTAAATTCGGAATGCGATTCATAAGGGACTATGCTGATTATCAATTCCATAATACATATTTGTTTGTAATACATTTATCTATATTTTTAACATTTCTGTTTGTAAAGAAAAATTAGGCAGTTAAATAATTTTTTCGCTGTTAATTTTACAATTTTGATCAATATTTACATAATTTTGATATATAACCGTATCTGTTGCAACATATTGATCCACTAATTTCACAAGTTTAACCGATAATTACATAATTTTGACACGTAAGTACACAATTTTGTCTGATGTTTATTGATAAGTGTACATTTTTTAACAAGTTATCAACTAATTTCACGAGTATGTTTTATATTCGTACCTATTAACGTATGAAACCGCAAATTTCACATGCATGTTTTTATCCACTAATGTTGATTGATAATCGTACATGTTTTAACATATGAACTCACTAATTTTACAAGTATGTTCTATAATCGTACATGTTTTAGCACATGAATCCGATAATTTCACAAGTATTTTGACATATAATCGTACATGTTTTAACATATGAATTCACTAATTTCACAAATATGTTATATAATAGTACATGTTTTAACATATGAATCCGCTAATGTCACAAATATGTTATATAAACATACATGTTTTAATATATGAATCCAGTTATTTCACAAACTATAACATTAGTTAGTATAACATATATATCCATTATTTTTCAAGATTATGTTGTATGATTATAAATATTGTAACATATTAATCGATCAATTTCACGATTATGTTATATGATTATACATGTAAAATATTAATCGACTGATTTCACGATTATGTTATATGATTATACATATTGTAACACATCAATCAACTAATTTCACGATTATATTATATGATTGACGATTACGACTAATTGTTGACCAAGCTTGGTCAGACCCAAGCATGTGTTTGAGTCGGCCCAAGCACATGGTCAGACCCAAGTAAGCATGTGATTGAGTCTAACCTACTATTGCAAAGCTTTGAATGAGAACATATAAACTTTTTTGGTAGACCACATAAATTTTTTGATAGACCACGTTAGACCATATAAATTTTTAATACATATATAAATGAATATAGTTGATCTACCTCATTGATATATATTTATTAGACTGTCTCTCAGATAATAAAACTACATGAGTAGATCCGTGTCTGAAAGAGATTGTCGATAATTATATAAGTTTGACAGATAATTATATAATTTTGACTCATAATTACATAATTTTATCCAATGTTCATTGATAATTGTACATGTTTCAACAATGTATCCACTAATGTCACGAGTATGTTCTATAATCGTCCATGTTTTAACATATGAATCAACTAATTTCACAAGTATGTTATATGATTGTACATGTTTTAACATATGAATCCACTTATTTCACAAGTATGTTGATCCATAATCATACATGTTATAACATATGAATCCAATAATTTCACAAGTATGTTGACCTATAATCCGCGGATTGATACTTGACTCGAGATATAAAAAGATTATCGATAATTATATAAGTTTGACCGATAATTATATAATTTTGACTCATAATTACACCATTTTGTCCAATGTTCATTGATAATTGTACATATTTCAACAATCCACGAGCATGTTCTATAATTGTACATGTTTTTACATATGAATTTACTAATTTCACAAATATGTTCTAAAATCGTACATATTTTAACATATGAATCCGCTAATGCTACAAGTATGTTGACATAGAATCATATATATTTTAACATATGAATCCGTTAATTTCACAAATATGTTATATAATCGTACATGTTTTAACATATAAATATGTTAATATTACAAGTATGTTCTATAATGATACATAATATATGAATCCAATTATTTCACAACTATATTATATAATCGTACATATTTTAACATATGAATCCGCTAATTTGACAAGTATGTGATATAACCGTACGTGTTTTAACACATGAATCCGCTAATTTCACAAATGTATTCTATAATGATATATGTTTTAACATAAGAATCCGTTAATTTCACAATTATGTTCTACAATGATACATGTTTTAACATATGAATCCAATAATTTAAGAAGTATGTTTTAACCGCTGAAGCTACTAGTTTAACGATTTTGATATATAATCTTGCAAGTTATAACATATGTATCCGTTATTTTCACGAATATGTTATATAATGATACATGTTTTAATAGTTGAATCCACTGATTGAACGATTTTAATATATAATCTTTCAAGTTATAACATATGTATATCCTATTTTCACGAGTATTTTATATAATGATACATGTTTTAATAATTGAATCCACTGGTTTAACGATTTTAATATATAATCTTTCAAGTTATAACATATGTATCCGTTATTTTTACGAGTATGTTATATAATGATACATGTTTTAATAGTTGAATCCACTGGTTTAACAATTTTAATATATAATCTTTCAAGTTATAACATATGTATATCCTATTTTCACGAGTATTTTATATAATGATACATGTTTTAACCGCTGAAACTACTAGTTTAACGATTTTGATATATAATCTTGCAAGTTATAACATATGTATCCGTTATTTTCACGAGTATGTTATATAATGATACATGTTTTAATAGTTGAATCCACTGATTGAACGATTTTAATATATAATCTTTCAAGTTATAACATATGTATATCCTATTTTCACGAGTATTTTATATAATGATACATTTTTTAATAGTTGAATCCACTGGTTTAACGATTTTAATATATAATCTTTCGAGTTATATAATCCACTGGCCTCATTTTCGGACAACCAAAATATAGATATGCTTTCAAATCTTGATCATTCTTTATATAAATCGGTTGAATGTTGCACGACAACTCTAGAAGGTAACTCAACCTCAGGTTGGCAGACTCTTCTATTTTCTCAGCTCTATATAGTTCACGATTTAAATTTTCAAGAAGAAAAAAAATCATCATATACTGGAATAACAGCAAACTTTGAATTCGATCCGGGATTCCATTTATATACGTTTTCTTCACTCGCTTCCCATCTACCATCGAAATGAACAACGATTACCGTAGGCATAACCTACAAAATTCACATAAATTATAAGAATAAAACTATTTTAATCACAAAAAATAACAAGAACACTACATGCTCTGTCTATGATCTACCCATGGTCAACCAAAAGAGTTCTGGGTACAAAATAACAAGAACTACCTATAGTTAACCAAAAGAGTTTTGGCCATGAATTTTGGGTCAACCATGGTCGACCCAAAACTCATTGGGTTGACCCAAGGCTTGGATCACCCTGGGTCAACCCAAGGTGAAACGACCCTAACTCTCTAATAAATAAATATGCGGAAAATTTTTTTTTTTTTTTTTTTTAAACTACTAAATATAATATATGTACATATATGCCCATACATATATGCACTAAATAAAATACTTAAAATAAATTCATGACTAAATAAATAAACAATTTAAAAACTTAAATAAAATGCATTCTTTAAATTAAATAAACATCTGAGTCAACCCTAGAATTTAAAAATGTACTACGTAAATAAAATAATTAAAAGTGTGCATGCACTAAAAACACTTAATAAAATATACCAATAAATCTCGACCACTAAAAATAATAAAATGTATCATAAAACTCAAGAATGGTGACTCAGAAGCTGTCACGGTCACGGGGCTACTGCAGCGCTGCTCATACATCCTCACCACCGGTAGGAGTAACCTGCTCCTCTACGTACTCACCTGCACCATATCAGTGTAGTGAGCCTAGAGGCCCAACATGTATACTAACAAGGGTTTAAAATAATTTAAATCAATTTAATACTAATACATACATATACATGAATGAGCATGCTTAAAAATTACATAACATAACTTACTTGAATAAACATAAATAACATAATACATAACATACATACTTGAGTTGTTGAGCATTTATTTTCTTAACATCGAATGGTCCTATCCGTAAGTGTGACCCATAGTGCGACTGATCAGTCTAAGAAACCATCGTACGAGGCTGGTGGCGAACCACCCATACATAAATGGCAGAAAACTGCCCATACATAAATGGCAGAAACTGCCCATACATAAATGGCCACACTACTTCAATTTCCACCTAAAATATTTTATTTGCTCAACCATAGAAATTAAATCATAGCATAAAAATGGATTTCATGAATGCATGTACTTAAATAAATTGTGTGTCCTTCATATATTTAATTTAATTTTCTTACCAACATATAAATATTAAAATAACTTAAATGCATAAAAATAATTAAATATATAATCAGGACACATGCAATTTTCTCATGGATGGTTCTGGACTGCTGGCCCTACACTCAAGCCCTTTAACTTAAAACTTGGCCCATTAACACTAGCTTAGGCCCAATAACACTATCCCTGGCCCAATGGGCCCAAAAGCCCAATAACTGGCCCAATAACTTTCATGGGCTCCCAAGCCCATAAAAATTTCTGGCCAACTTAAAAATTTAAATAAAAATTATTAAAAGCCCAAAAATAAATAAATTAACCCAAAATAATTTAATGGAGCCCAAATAAATTAAATGGTACTAATTAAATTTTTGGGAATTTAATTAGTCCATTTAATTCCTAATTAACTTAAAAACTTAAAAATAAAAATACCCGAGCCCAATTAAAATAACCCGGACCCGGACCCACTTAACTTAACCCATATTATTTTAGACCCGACCCGGACCCAAGACCCGACCCGGAACCATCAGAAACCCTAGACCCGAACCCTAGCCTCCCTCTTGACCTCGGCCGTGTGCAGCAGCCGTTCTATGGCTGCTGCCGGCCTGCTCCGGCCGCCCCTGGCCGGAGCGCCGCCGCCCGGACGTAGCCCACGTCCGGGCGGAACTAACCTGACCGAACCCCCAGCCCCGAACCAAGCCATGCCAACAAAACTTTCGTGAATCATGAACCATGCGTGCAAACACAACCTTTCAACAAGTTTTCTGAAAAATGGTTAAAGGTTTCGATGCCTACCATAGCCTACATATTATACACTGATATAATGATAAAAAGGGAAGAAAAATCATGCCTTTCACCGTAGGTATGGATTTAACACGAGCGTGGGACGGTTCCGGGACGACGGGACGAAAATACGGCCTTTTGGAGCTTCGAACCTCTTGGCTATGGCTTCCCTTGGATGACGGCTAGATGGAGAAGAAGAAGATGAAGGTGGATGTCGGCTGATGGGAGGGAAAACAATCGGCTAGAATAGGGTTTGGGATATTAGGTTTTATTTTGTATTAATTAAGATATAGGTTAGATAATTAAAATAAAAAGGTTTTAAATAAATAATATACAACTTAAACTCTTAAATAAACATTTAAAAAAACTGATCACCTAAATAAAAATCTCGAAATAATAATTTAGGGGAATTTTAAAAATACTAAAAAGTCAATATTTTGACTAATTTTTTGGATAAAAATGACCCCTAAAATTAAATAAAATTAAATACTTAAAATTTTGAGATAATAAAACTCAAAATAATATTTTAAGGCTCCAAAAAGGCTCATAAAATAATTTGGGTAGAAAGTTGTCATCTCGTCCGTCCACGGTCCCGTCTACGCGATTAAATAATAAAAATACTAAAAATCATAAAAATCACTAATTATGGGTTAAATGCTTAAAAATAACTTAAATCATGCATAAATAATTCACATAATTATTTAACCCATAAATCATAAATTTAAATAATTAAATATCCTAATTATGCAGGCGGATTTACGTAATTAAAAATACCGGGTGTTACAATTCTCCCCTCCTTAAATTGAATTTCGTCCTCGAAATTAAAGTACTTACCCGAACAACTCCGGGTAGCGAGTCCTCATATCTGCCTCGGTCTCCCAAGTAGCTTCCTCCTCCGAGTGATTCAGCCACTGGACTCTGACCATCGGTATGACCCGCGTCCTAAGCCTCCGCTCCTCCCTAGCCAAGATCCGCACTGGTCTCTCCTCGTATACAAGATCTGGTGGCAGCTGTAAGGGCTCGAAATCCAACACATGCGACGGGTTGGAGACATATCTCCGAAGCATGGATACATGGAAAACGTTGTGCACTGCCGCTAGCCCTGGAGGTAGAGCTAAACGATAGGCCAACGTGCCAACTCGCTCCAAGATCTCGAATGGCCCTATGTATCTCGGATTCAGCTTGCCTCTCCGTCCAAAACGCGCAACTCTCTTCATAGGTGACACCTTCAAGAATACGTGATCACCCACCGCGAACTCCAAATCGCGTCGTCTGGCATCTGCATAACTCTTCTGCCGACTCTGCGCTGTCCTCATCCTGTCTCGAATCTGCGTCACTATGTCAGCTGTCTGCTGCACAATCTCTGGACCCAACAAAATCCTCTCACCAACCTCATCCCAATGCACCGGAGATCTGCATCTCCTCCCATAAAGTGCTGCATATGGAGCCATACCTATAGACGACTGAAAGCTGTTGTTATAGGTAAACTCCACTAAAGGCAGTCTAGTCTCCCATGATCCTCGAAAATCGATAACACAAGCTCTCAGAAGATCCTCGAGAACCTGGATCACTCTCTCGGACTGACCATCTGTCTGGGGATGAAAAGCTGTACTGAACAAAAGTCTAGTCCCCAAAGCTGTGTGCAGACTCTTCCAAAACGCTGAGGTGAACCTCGGATCTCTGTCTGACACGATAGACACTGGTATGCCATGCAGTCTAACAATATCTCTGACGTAAAGCTCTGCATACTGTGTCAAAGTGTAAGTAGTCCTTACCGGCAAGAAATGAGCTGACTTGGTGAGTCTATCCACAATCACCCAAATCGCTGTACACCCTCTGGTACTCCTCGGTAAGCCAACTACAAAGTCCATCGTAATATTCTCCCACTTCCATTCCGGAATGGGGAGAGGTCTAAGAAGTCCTGCTGGACGTTGATGCTCTGCTTTGACTTGCTGACAAGTCAGGCACTCTGACACCACTCTCCCGATGTCACTCTTCATCCCGGGCCACCAATACAATAACTGTAAGTCTCGGTACATCTTCGTACTTCCGGGGTGAATGGAGTACGGAGATGCATGAGCCTCTGCTAGAATCTCGGCTCTCAACTGATCAACGTTCGGTACCCACATCCTCCCACGGTACTGAACGATGCCATCCTCCACTGTATACAAGAGACTACCTCTGGCCTCATCTCTCTGTCTCCATCGCTGTAGCTCCTCATCAGTGGACTGTCCCTCTCTAATCCGATCTCTCAAAACTGGCTGCACCGTCAACACTGACAAGCTCGGTGCATAGCCTCTCGGATAGCACTCCAAACCAAACCTCTGAATCTCGGTCTGTAGTGGTAACTGTACAGTCAAACATGATACCACTGACGACTTTCGACTCAAAGCATCTGCTACCACATTAGCCTTACCCGGATGGTAGCTAATGTCACAGTCGTAGTCCTTAACAAGCTCAAGCCATCTGCGCTGCCTCATGTTCAACTCCTTCTGGGTGAAGAAGTATTTGAGGCTCTTGTGGTCGGTGAAAATCTTGCACTTCTCGCCGTAAAGATAGTGCCTCCAGATTTTCAACGCGAATACCACTGCTGCAAGCTCCAAATCATGCGTCGGATAGTTCTGCTCATGAATCTTCAACTGTCGCGACGCGTATGCGATAACTCTGCCACTCTGCATAAGTACTGCGCCCAAACCAAGCTTGGACGCGTCGGTGTACACCACTAACTCCTCATGTGGCACTGTCATAGCTAACACAGGTGCTGAAGTAAGTGCATCCTTCAGCTGATCAAAGCTCCTCTGACAATCTGGACTCCAACTATACTTCGCGTTCTTCTTGGTCAAGGAAGTCAAGGGTACTGCAATAGAGGAAAAACCCTTGATGAACTTCCTATAGTATCCTGCTAAACCCAAGAAGCTACGAATCTCCAAAGCATTCTTTGGAATCCCCCAATCCCTCACTGCCTGCACCTTGGACTGATCCACTGCAATCCCATCTCTAGAAATAATGTGGCCTAGAAACGCCACCTGCTCCAACCAAAACTCACACTTACTGAACTTAGCAAACAGTCGATGCTCCCTCAAAGTCTGCAAGGCTGTATGCAAATGCTGTGTATGCTCCTCAATGCTCCTCGAGTAGATCAATATGTCATCAATGAATACAATGACAAACTGATCTAGATACGGCTGGAAGACACGATGCATGAGATCCATAAAAACTGCTGGAGCATTGGTCAACCCAAAGGTCATCACCAAAAACTCATAGTGTCCATACCGTGTCCTAAAGGCAGTCTTAGACACGTCTGAATCTCTGACTCTCAGCTGATGGTAACCAGATCGCAGATCGATCTTGGAGAATACCGAAGCTCCCTGCAACTGATCGAATAAATCCTCTATCCTCGGTAGCGGATACTTATTCTTCACTGTGACTCTGTTGAGCTCTCGGTAGTCAATGCACAATCTCATGCTGCCGTCCTTCTTCTTCACAAACAACACTGGAGCTCCCCATGGAGAAAAGCTAGGGCGAACAAAGCCCTTCTCCAACAGCTCCTGAATCTGCTCCTTCAACTCTCTCATCTCTGTAGGAGCAAGTCGATACGGTGCCTTAGAGATAGGCACAGTATCTGGCAACAACTCAATACTGAACTCCACCTCTCTCACTGGTGGAACTCCTGCAACATCGTCAGGAAAAACATCTGGATAGTCACGTACCACCTCTATATCTGATAAAGATCTGCTAGAAACATCTGAGGTAGTGACCACACTAGCAAGAAAACCCTGACATCCATGGCGCAACAGTTTCCTCGCACGAACAAGTGATATCATCTGAGGAATGCTGCTAGACTGAGATGCAAAGAAAGTAAACATCTCACCTCCTGCTGGCTTCACTGACACTGTCCTACGTCGGAAATCAATCGAAGCTCTATTAACTGATAGCCAGTCCATACCCAAAATCAAGTCAAACCCAGTCAATGGAAGAACCACTAGATCTGCTCGAATGGAGTGTCCCTGCAACTCCAATGCCAGATCCCTGATGACACTAGTGGTAGTGATAATCTGTCCGGATGGCATGGTAACATCGTAACCACTGTCTACAACCTCTGGTGTAATGCCTATCCGTCTGATAAAATCCCGGGAGATAAACGAATGCGTGGCTCCTGAATCTAGCAACGCAAACGTGGAGTTGCCTCCAACTAGAATTCTCCCTGCACGCAGAAGATTCCCAACAATTCACACCACTATGCTCCCAAGGTTAAAACACTAAAATCCTTAATTCTAATCACAAAGAAACAAAATTCTTATTCTAGCATGCTGATAATTAAACTCATGCAACAGGCATTCAGATATAATCATAATAAACAAAAGCAAAGTATTGAAAAAGTTCTAGGGGTTAGGTATACCGGTGATCAAGGAGGTATCTGGGTCTGCCTCCTCAGCCTGCATCACATAAACTCTCCCACTGACATTCTGCCTCTGCGGGCAGTTGGCAATCTGATGCCCTGGCTCCTTGCAACGATAGCAGACTCCTGCTCCCAATAGACACTGCCCGGAATGCATCTTCTGGCACTTCGGACACACTGGATATCTCCCTGGAGTAGGGGCCCCGCCCCTAGTCTGCTGTTGTGGCTTCCCCTGAGGCCTCTGCTGATTCGGGCCCTTAGATGGCCCGGTAGACTGTTTCTTCGCAGGTGGCTGCGAAGATGGTCGCTGATACCCTGTCTGCACAAACTGCCTCTTACCCTGCTGCTCTCTCTGTATCTCCCTCCGTCCCTCCTCGGAACGCAAGACCCTGCTGACTGCAGACTCATATGTAAAGACGTCTGCCATACGCACGTCATGCCTGATCTCAGCCTTCAGGCCCTCCACAAACTGTCGCAGCTTCTCCTGCGGACTATCAGCAATCATGGGCACAAAGTGACAGCCCCTCTCAAACTGGCTCACGTACTCCACAACAGATCTGTCCCCCTGACGGAGACTCATGAACTCCCGGATCATGCGACTGCGCACATCCTCAGTGAAATACTTGGCGTAGAAGATACGCCTGAACTCAGCCCACGTCAGTGTAGGTAGATGGACTCCTCTAACTGCACCCTCCCACCAAAGGGCTGCATCACCTCTCATCATATACGTAGCACAGCTCACCCTGTCGGTGTCTGTGATCCCCATATAATCGAAGATGGACTCAAGAGAGCGAATCCATCCCTCAGCCACCAAAGGATCGGTGGTCCCCACAAACTCCTTAGGCCCCTTCTTCTGGAACCTCTCTGCGACGTCCTCCTCGTGGGACAGTCTGGGACGGGCCGCCTGCTGCTCCAGCAAGGCAGTAATACCCGCCATCATCGTGGCACTGGCCTGCTCCAGTGCTGTCATGGGGTGCTGCTGAGGTGGCGGTGGAGGTGGAGGCGGATGTGGAGGTCTCCCACGTCGATTCACCTGTCTGGGAGGCATTCTGCACCACCACATATTTATTTACGTAAATCGCCTTGCATAACTAAGTGTTTAAAATTAAGGCTAACTTAAATTCTAGAAATTTAAATCATACTATAAACATTAAAACTTACAGACCGGTAGCGTGGATTTCTGAGCTCGCATAGCAGTAGTGACCCCTCCAAGGACCGTGCTTTGATACCAACTGAAACGACCCTAACTCTCTAATAAATAAATATGCGGAAATTTCTTTTTTTTTTTTTTAACTACTAAATATAATATATGTACATATATGCCCATACATATATGCACTAAATAAAATACTTAAAATAAATTCATGACTAAATAAATAAACAATTTAAAAACTTAAATAAAATGCATTCTTTAAATTAAATAAACATCTGAGTCAACCCTAGAATTTAAAAATGTACTACGTAAATAAAATAATTAAAAGTGTGCATGCACTAAAAACACTTAATAAAATATACCAATAAATCTCGACCACTAAAAATAATAAAATGTATCATAAAACTCAAGAATGGTGACTCAGAAGCTGTCACGGTCACGGGGCTACTGCAGCGCTGCTCATACATCCTCACCACCGGTAGGAGTAACCTGCTCCTCTACGTACTCACCTGCACCATATCAGTGTAGTGAGCCTAGAGGCCCAACATGTATACTAACAAGGGTTTAAAATAATTTAAATCAATTTAATACTAATACATACATATACATGAATGAGCATGCTTAAAAATTACATAACATAACTTACTTGAATAAACATAAATAACATAATACATAACATACATACTTGAGTTGTTGAGCATTTATTTTCTTAACATCGAATGGTCCTATCCGTAAGTGTGACCCATAGTGCGACTGATCAGTCTAAGAAACCATCGTACGAGGCTGGTGGCGAACCACCCATACATAAATGGCAGAAAACTGCCCATACATAAATGGCAGAAACTGCCCATACATAAATGGCCACACTACTTCAATTTCCACCTAAAATATTTTATTTGCTCAACCATAGAAATTAAATCATAGCATAAAAATGGATTTCATGAATGCATGTACTTAAATAAATTGTGTGTCCTTCATATATATTTAATTTAATTTTCTTACCAACATATAAATATTAAAATAACTTAAATGCATAAAAATAATTAAATATATAATCAGGACACATGCAATTTTCTCATGGATGGTTCTGGACTGCTGGCCCTACACTCAAGCCCTTTAACTTAAAACTTGGCCCATTAACACTAGCTTAGGCCCAATAACACTATCCCTGGCCCAATGGGCCCAAAAGCCCAATAACTGGCCCAATAACTTTCATGGGCTCCCAAGCCCATAAAAATTTCTGGCCAACTTAAAAATTTAAATAAAAATTATTAAAAGCCCAAAAATAAATAAATTAACCCAAAATAATTTAATGGAGCCCAAATAAATTAAATGGTACTAATTAAATTTTTGGGAATTTAATTAGTCCATTTAATTCCTAATTAACTTAAAAACTTAAAAATAAAAATACCCGAGCCCAATTAAAATAACCCGGACCCGGACCCACTTAACTTAACCCATATTATTTTAGACCCGACCCGGACCCAAGACCCGACCCGGAACCATCAGAAACCCTAGACCCGAACCCTAGCCTCCCTCTTGACCTCGGCCGTGTGCAGCAGCCGTTCTATGGCTGCTGCCGGCCTGCTCCGGCCGCCCCTGGCCGGAGCGCCGCCGCCCGGACGTAGCCCACGTCCGGGCGGAACTAACCTGACCGAACCCCCAGCCCCGAACCAAGCCATGCCAACAAAACTTTCGTGAATCATGAACCATGCGTGCAAACACAACCTTTCAACAAGTTTTCTGAAAAATGGTTAAAGGTTTCGATGCCTACCATAGCCTACATATTATACACTGATATAATGATAAAAAGGGAAGAAAAATCATGCCTTTCACCGTAGGTATGGATTTAACACGAGCGTGGGACGGTTCCGGGACGACGGGACGAAAATACGGCCTTTTGGAGCTTCGAACCTCTTGGCTATGGCTTCCCTTGGATGACGGCTAGATGGAGAAGAAGAAGATGAAGGTGGATGTCGGCTGATGGGAGGGAAAACAATCGGCTAGAATAGGGTTTGGGATATTAGGTTTTATTTTGTATTAATTAAGATATAGGTTAGATAATTAAAATAAAAAGGTTTTAAATAAATAATATACAACTTAAACTCTTAAATAAACATTTAAAAAAACTGATCACCTAAATAAAAATCTCGAAATAATAATTTAGGGGAATTTTAAAAATACTAAAAAGTCAATATTTTGACTAATTTTTTGGATAAAAATGACCCCTAAAATTAAATAAAATTAAATACTTAAAATTTTGAGATAATAAAACTCAAAATAATATTTTAAGGCTCCAAAAAGGCTCATAAAATAATTTGGGTAGAAAGTTGTCATCTCGTCCGTCCACGGTCCCGTCTACGCGATTAAATAATAAAAATACTAAAAATCATAAAAATCACTAATTATGGGTTAAATGCTTAAAAATAACTTAAATCATGCATAAATAATTCACATAATTATTTAACCCATAAATCATAAATTTAAATAATTAAATATCCTAATTATGCAGGCGGATTTACGTAATTAAAAATACCGGGTGTTACACAAGGAACCCCCAAAGTTTGGGTAGCTTGGGTTGACCCAAGCCCTGGGTAAACCTAGAGCTTGGGTCAACCCAAGGCTTGGGTCGACCCAAGCTTTGGGTAAACCCAGGGCTTGGGTCAACCCAAGCTACCCAAATCTTGGGTTCCTTGAATCGACCCAGATTCCAACACATCATTTTTTTTATTTGCACTTGCTAAATGAAAAGAATAACGACTTAAATCAAATAAATGCTTACATTCAACAATAATGGACAAAACTCTCTTGAAAAACAAGAATGGAGAAAACTTACTTGCGCTTGTACTTTGATAAAATTTTGTTTCAAATACAGATGAATGAGCAATATAAGATGTTTGAAATAGATTAGGTTTTTTTCACAGCTCAAGGACTAGCATCCAGATGAAGAGAAAAATGAAGAAGATTGCAGGTTTTTATAGGTTTCCCGTTTCTTTTGCGGACATTGTTAATTATTTTAATTTATTTATTTATTAGGTTTAATTTTAATTCAAATGAGTCAACTCCCTGTTTTTTAAAATAAATAGTCAACATCCCTTTATTTTAAATACTTCACAAAGTAATCATACTTTTTTAACCAGCCCAAACCTGAATCGGAACCCATTTAATTCAATTACTTCGAATCAATCCGAATTTATTTAATGAAATAATTAATAAAATTTCGAAACATAGAATAATAATAGTTATATTTTACTTTAAACTTATAATAAGAAAAATCTCGCTTATACATAATTTTAAATTTGAAAGTCGAAAAAAATTTAAAAATCACAAATTTACAAATAAATATTAAGTTGTGAAAATATTTTGCATCAATCTACAATCAATTTTGTTCAAACATACGATATATAAATGTAATAAATTTTTTAAAACTATATATATGTTAAAAAATATATTATTATTATGTTGAATATTGAATATTGAATGTTGAATATTGAATATTAAGTTGTAAAATGTGAAAAATTAGTGTATGATGATGTAGATAATGATGTATTAATTTTTGAACTAATCTCAAATGTGGATCTATAAATAGGTCTTCATTTATGATGAAAAACACAATTGAGTTGAGAGAAAAATATTATAAAGTGTAAAGTTTGATATATTTTGAGTTTTGGAGTATTTACTTTTTACCGTAAATTTTTATTTTTTCACAACACGTTATCAGCACGATCGTTCGAAGGTTCTCTATAATTTTCGACGCTCCAAAATACAAGAAGAAATCAAAAATATTCAACAAGTAAGAATTTTTATTTTATTGTTTATATATTTTTATTGTGTATATATTAATATATAATATCATGTTATGAAAAAAAAATAAGTTTTTTTCAAAACTTGTTATAAATCCTGGGGGATGTTAAGACGACATCCCACACTCCCGGTAAGGGATACGACAAGTATAAAAGTCTCTAAGGTTCTTAAACAATATAATCATATTTGTATAATTTCATGTTATTATATAAAAGGTTGTCTACGACACCGATCTTATAATAATGTGATATGATATACTATACCTGACTTTATACTAACTATATTGGTATAATTTCACAATATTATATAAAAGACTATCTACGACACCGATCTTATAATAATGTGATATGATATACATAATTATTTAATTATGATTATCATTATATGCATCACATGATTATCACGAATTTTTATTTATCACATACTCGATTTTTTCTTACCCCCAACGGTCACAAACGGTAACAAAACGGCTAGTTTTTTGCCTATAAATATGTTCACTCAAACTCATTTTCAATCACACCAAAATTCATTCTTTCTCTCAAAATAATTTCTCCTCGATTTTTCGACGATGAAGATGATGACATTTATAAGGCTATTTTTCATAACGATTATGATCATCATGCTCACGAGTCTTGTACTCACCAGCAATTTTCCACCACATACTTTTTCTCTATTTGTACACGCACTTGTAATCTTCGTTCTTCCATTATTTTGTATTGTCATATTAATGAAAATTAACTAATAAAATGCATTGTTATTTTTCTAGTACCACCATGTCAAATTTGGCAAAGATTGAATTCGTGGCGCTCGATATCACTGGAAAGAATTATATGCCATGGACTCTCGATGTAGAGATGCATCTTGAGTCATTGGGTCTAAGTAATACCATTAAAAAAATTAATATATCAACCTCACAAGATAAAGCAAAGACAATGATTTTCTTACGCCGACATCTTGATGAACGGTTGAAATGTGAGTATCTCACAGAAAAAGACCCAATGATTTTATGGAAAGGGTTGAAAGAAAGATTTGAGCATATAAAGGAAGTGATACTTCCGACCGCACGTGATGAATGGAATACGTTGAGATTCCAAGACTTTAAAAAAGTCAGTGATTATAATTCTGCGATGTATCGAATAGTCTCGCAATTAAAATTCTGTGGACTTGAAGTCACAGAGATGGAAATGCTTAAGAAAACGTTTTTCACTTTTCACGCATCAAATATAACTCTACAGCAACAATATAGAGTGCGTGGTTTTACAAGATATTCTGAACTCATTGCATGTCTTCTTGTGGCGGAAAAAAACAACGAATTGTTAATAAGAAATCATCAATCCCGACCCACTGGATCAACGGCATTTCCTGAAGAAAATGTCGTAATAAAAAATGAAAACCAAAATCAAAGGCATAGACCAGATTTTGGTCGTGGACGAGGTCGAGGAAGTGGGCGTGGACGTGGACGTAAAAATTATCGCGGTCGTGGTCGTGGCCGTGGATATGAAAATAATCGAGATAGTTATTTCAATAACTCATCTCAAAAGAACGTCACGAACCACCCACCTAAAAGGCAGCATGAAAATACGAGTAAAAATGAAAATCACTCAAAAAGATCTGAGAGTGTTTGTTATAGATGTGGCACTCCAGGACATTGGTCACATATTTGTCGAACCCCTGAGCACCTATGTAAGCTCTATAAAGAATCGACAAAGGGAAAAGGAAAAGAGACCAATTTTGTTGAAGATAGTGATCATTTAATTGGTTCAACTAGTTTCAATGCTGCAGATTTTTTGAATGATTTCGAAGACATTGATTAAAAGATTGGTGGAACTAGATTGTAACAAATTTGTATTTTTCATACATTCTTGTATTATAAAGCATGTTATATTTTGCATTTGTATTGTACTTAATTTTTCTTTATTGCATTTTTGTGAAGTTTGATATGGAAAATGCTATGAGCAAACATGGAAATAATATCATAGAAATTTGTATACCGGATAGTGGTACAACGCACACTATTCTGCGAGATGAAAGATATTTCTTGGATATAAAACCAACAAAAATAATGGTGAATACAATATCAGGTCCTGTAGACTTGATTGAAGGTTGTGGAAAAGCAAATTTTTTGTTACCTAATAGTACAAAATTTTTAATAAATGATGCTTTATATTCACCAGGATCAAAAAGAAATTTGTTGAGTTTTAATGACATATATTCTCATGGGTATGATACTGAGACGATAACTGATGGAAATCAGAAATATATATGTCTTACCACATATAAATCAGGAAAGAAATATGTGGTTGAAAAATTATCAATGCTCCCTACTGGATTGCATTATACACATATAAGGTCAATCGAATCAAATATGGTGGTTAATAGTTCTTCAATATTAACCAATTGACATGATCGATTGGGACATCCTGGTTCAATAATGATGCGAAAAATTATTGAAAATACGCATGGTCATCCGTTGAAAGACCAGAAGATCTTTCAGAATAATAAGTTTCAATGTAAAGCATGTTCTCTTGGAAAACTTATTATAAGACCATCGCCAGCTAAAATCCAAACAGAATCACTCATATTTCTTGAACGCATTCAGGGTGATATTTGTGAGCCAATTCATCCACCATGTAGACCATTTCGATATTTTATGGTATTGATCAATGCTTCTAGCAGATGGTCACATGTATGCTTATTGTCAACTCGAAATGTGGCATTTGCAAGATTAATGGCTCAAATAATAAAATTGCGGAATCAATTTTCTGATTATACAATCAAGAAAATAAGAATTGATAATGCTGGAGAATTTACTTCCCAAACTTTCAATGATTATTGTATGTCAATGGGAATTACTGTTGAACATCTTGTTGCTCATGTTCATACACAGAATGGATTAGCTGAATCATTGATTAAACGTCTACAAATGATTGCTAGACCAATGATTATGAGAACAAAACTCCCTATTTCTATATGGGGACATGCAATTTTACATGCTGCGGCATTAATTCACATCAGACCAAGTGCATATTATAAATTCTCCCCATTGCAGCTTGCATTTGGTAAAGAACCAAATATTTATCATCTGAGAATTTTTGGATGTATGGTGTATGTGCCTATTGCACCACCTCAACGATAAAAAATGGGTCCTCAAATAAAAATTGGTATTTATATCGGTTATGATTGTCCATCAATCATTCGATATCTTGAGCCTCAGACAGGCGATATGTTTACAGCACGCTTTGCTGATTGTCATTTTAATGAAGAAATCTTCCCAGTGTTAGGGGGAGAAAAGAAACACATCGAAAAAGAAATCACATGGTATGTACCATCATTGTTATATTTGGATCCAATGACCAAACAATGTGAGAAAGATGTACAACAAATTGTGCACTTGCAAAAAATTGCAAATCAAATGTCATATGCATTTGCAGACACAAAAGGGATAACAAAATCATATATACATGATGTAAATGCATCTGCTCGAATTGAAATTCCAAAGAAACAAATTAAAGACACTCATGATGTCATAAAACGCTTGAAGCGTGGAAGGCCAGTCGGTTCCAAGGATAAAAATCCTCGGAAAAAAAAGGCATAAAGAAGCACGATGATCAATAAATAGAAAATGATGTTCCAGAAGAAACACATGATGATGAAAATATTCTGTCAGAATCACAAACTGACGAGAATCGTGAAATCTCTATCAATTATATTAATACTGGAAAAATATGGAACCGAAAAGACATAGAAGATATTGATTAGATATTTTCTTATAATGTGGTTTGTGACATCATAAATGAAAATGAGGATCATGAACCAAAATCTTTTGGTGAATGTAAAACTCGTCATGATTGGGCCAAATGGAAAGATGTCATCCAGGTTGAATTGGATTCGCTGAATAAACGTAATGTTTTTGGACCTATAGTCCTCACACCTGAAGGTGTAAAACCTGTTGGATACAAATGGATTTTTATTCGAAAGCAAAATGAGAAAAATGAAATAGTCAGATATAAAGCTAGACTTGTTGCACAAGGTTTTTCTCAAAGACCTGAAATTGATTATGAAGAAACGTATTCTCCTGTTATGGATGCAATTATGTTTCGATATTTGATTAGTTTGGCAGTGTCTGAAAATTTGGAAATGTGTCTTATGGATATTGTTACAGCTTACTTATACGGATCACTTGATAGTGATATATACATGAAAATCCCTGAAGGATTAAAGATGCCTGAAGCACAAAGTTCAAAACCCAGAGAATTTTATTCTGTAAAATTGCAAAGATCATTATATGGGTTAAATCAATCCGGCCGAATGTGGTTTAATCGGCTAAGTGAGCACTTGATGAAAAAGGGATATGTAAATGATCCAATATGTCCTTGTGTTTTCATCAAGAAAACAACATCCGGATGTATAATTATTGCTGTATATGTTGATGATTTAAACATCATTGGAACGAATAAAGAAATTCAAGAAGTTATGATGTACTTAAAGGAAGAATTCGAAATGAAGGATCTTGGAAAAACCAAGTATTGTCTGGGTTTGCAAATCGAACAAAAGGAATGTGGATTTTTTGTTCACCATGCAAATTATACAGAAAAGATCCTTAAACGTTTTAATATGGATAAATCAAATCCATTAAGTACTCCAATGGTTGTAAGATCATTAAACATAGAAAAGGATCCATTTCGTCCATGTGAAGATGATGAAGTTATTCTTGGTTCAGAAGTACCATATCTAAGTGTCATTGGTGCCCTTATGTATCTTGCAAATTGCACTAGACCTGATATATCTTTTGCTGTAAATTTATTGGCAAGATTCAGTTCATATCCAACAAATAGGCACTGGAACGGAATTAAACATATATTCCGTTATCTACGAGGAACGACAGATTTGGTATTTTTGTACTCAAAAAACACCAATCAAAGTATCATTGGTTATGCTGATGCTGGATATTTATCTGATCCACATAAGGCACGTTCCCAAACCGTATATGTATTTACTCGTGGAGGCACCGCAATTTCCTGGCGTTCACAGAAACAAACACTCGTAACAACTTCATCAAATCACGCCGAGATTATTGCATTACATGTAGCAAGTCGTGAATGTGTATGGTTAAAGTCAATGACCAAACATATTCAAATATCGTGTGGATTGACAGTAGACAAGAAGCCTGTGACACTATATGAAGATAATGCTGCATGTATTGCTCAAATGAAAGAAGGATACATCAAAAGTGACAGAACCAAACATATCCCCCCAAAATTATTTTCCTACACTCAATAGCTTGAGAAGAATAAAGATATTGATATCTGTTAAATTCAATCAAGTGAAAACTCATCAGATCTCTTCACAAAGGCACTTCCCACGACGATATTTAAAAAGCATATATACAAAATTGGGATGCACAATCTACGGAATATGTGAAGAATCACTCATGTTAACATGAGGGAGAGTTTACGTGGCTGCACTCTTTTTTTCTTACTATGGTTTTTATCCCACTGGGTTTTTCCTAGTAAGGTTTTTAACGAGGCAGTATAAAACACGTAATGAATACAGTCATCATATCACTATCATCATCACAAGGGGGAGTGTTGAAAAATATATTATTATTATGTTGAATATTAAATATTGAATGTTGAATATTGAATATTGAGTTGTAAAATATGATAAATTAGTGTGTGATGATGTAGATAATGATGTATTAATTTTTGGACTAATCTCAAATATGGATCTATAAATAGGTCTTCATTTGTGATGAAAAACACAATTGAGTTGAGAGAAAAATATTATAAAGTGTAGAGTTTGATATATTTTGAGTTTTGAAGTATTTAATTTTTATCGTAAATTTTTACTTTTTCACAACAATATAAAAATAATTAAAAAAATTAATTCAATCGAACTTGTTCCAAACCCGATTAATCTTTAAAGTCATATCGGGTCAGCTTTCGGTCTAACGCGATCTGACCCAAACTCAATATTTTTGATTGAGTTGTATCGGATTGACAATTTGAGTTCATTTTTTACACCTTTAATATACATGCATATATGTATATAAACTTTTTTAGGCGAAAGATGAGTTAAATATTAAAATTTTGTATTAGATAAGTGTGAAATAATATTATTTGGTAATTTAAAAAACATATAAAATATTGTGATTGATGCGTTGGGATCTTCAATAAATGATTTGTCTGAATTCGCTTTTATTGTGTTTCAATGTCAATATCATTAATGCATATCGTGAGTTTATAATGCGGTTTGTGCCATGAAAAGCTAATGAAATTGCTCATGTTGTTGCTAGGAATGCACATTGTTGTTCTAACTCTAGTTTATGGGTCGAGGCACCAACTTATGTGGTGATCCTTCTCTCATTCGTTTGTGATCGTTTTGATCATTTTAATATAGTAATTTGATTGTGTTTGCTTAAAAAAACATATAAAATATACATTATAAGTATACACATGCTTACAGATAAGTTAATTTTTCTGAATTTTTTTAACTTATTGATACATAAGAATACAATTGTAGTTTGTGCTAATTAATTTTTATGTTAATTTACCGATGATACAATGAATTAAAGAGTTTATATTAACTCAAAATAATTTTATTAATATACGAGTATGTCTCATATAAAACGCATTCGCGGTCTATATCAATATAAGACGAGTCAGTCCCCCTCAAATTTTTAATATCAAATAATATTTTTAACATAAAATATTATATATTTATATTTTTATAAGTCAAGTTAAATAATATATATATATATATATATATGTGTGTGTGTGTGTGTGTGCAAATTTATATGTGAAATCGTCACAAATGAGTTTCTGTTTAAAATATTGTATGTATAGATAGGAATACAATTTTAACTTTCATTTAAGCTTCAAAAACATGGTTTCACGTACTCACATGATTTAATTATTTTTAAAGAATATTTTTTTAAAACTAATAAATTAAAACTATGTAACAAACATCACACATCATGTAAGAAAAACGAACACCTAAATGACTACCGTGATATATTCAAATATTAATATTATATAAAATTATTATGATACGGTCTCGTTGGTGAATTTTTTTTAGATGAATATTCTGTTTATTTAACCTAAAATATTAATTTTCTTTATAGATATAAATTGAATATACTCGTCTTACATGATATTTACTTTTAATGTTAATTGCATAAGATATATAATATAATTAATATTTTTAAAAATATTAAAATTAGTTTGATAGAAAAACTATTGATAAAATGTTAAATTGAGACATGAACTATTGAAATAATTTCATTAATACTTGATCGAATTATAAAGTCAATTTTACATTTTACTTATATTAATTCTAAGTTCAATACTATAGTTAAATTTGAATAGATACACATTTTATTTTAAAAACTATTTTATCGATTAACATTATAAGCATAAATTTATTATATATTTAAATTATATATTATTATAAAGATATGTACTCATTATATAAAAAATATTATCTCTTACTATTATATTAAATCTGAACGCCACTTTAATTGGTAAGATAGCGTGGCTTTTTTTTAAAAAAAATTCTCTATAATACCTTCTTATTACGTGAAGAAATGGAAAGAAGTGGCCTTATGACAACCATCAAATTTTAAAACAAATACAAAAAAATGTCAATTAAGTGGAGAAAAGAAAATGAAAACGGTTTTCTTCTTCAAACCAAAGCATAATTTTGTCACATAATCACAATACTCTATTTACAAAGAGTAGTATAATAACTGCATTTGATAAATTGTTTACTAATTTTGTCACATAATTAGTACTCTATTTACAAAATACAATACCTTACTCCACGTTTTATTGATATTTATAAATCATGATTAAATAAAATATTTCATGGAAAAATATAATTTCACACATAACGCGTGTGTTGTCTCTAGTATTTATAAAGTTGCAATTTATCGATAAATCAAAATATATGAACTAAAGTATAATTTATTATGTTATATTTCTAAACATATTTAAAAATAAATATTTTTTATATTTATATATTTGATTAAAAACATATTTAACAAAATCATGTAATTTGTCAGAAAGTTTGTAAATCGAAACAATAAGTAATATTAACGTAATGTCATGTTGATGTTTCAATCTCCACATACTACCGATTTTTTAAAAATGATATATGTGTGTGTATTTTCATTTATGATATACAAATTCCATGTTGAATATCGGATGCATGATATACAATTTTTTTATTTATTACAGCATAATAAAATTTTGAATTTATTTTTTTATAATTTTAATCAATAAAATAATTTTAAAATGAAAAATGTATTTAGTTGAATTCGATAATAATATTGGACTTAAAACAAATTAAGTAAATGAAAATTTTGAATTTTGTGTTTGATCGTATATATAATCAAACCATTTTCAATAATTAGTGTGCAATTGAATATTTTTTCAACAGTCGTGTACCAAATAATTTTCACTATTTAAAAGGAAAAAAAAAACGACAAAAAATCTCGAATAGAAATTTAGATGGGCCGAATAGCCCAGCCCAATCTGTTGATCAAAAGGAACATATAAAGTCGCGACACCGGGAACATCGTCGTCTACACGCTGACTTCCCCAAAGAATCAAACCCATCCGACGGAAAAGTGAAAGATGGTGAATTTCCAAATCTCTCCGTCGTTTGGATTTAATTATATTGTTTCTAATCCTATAATTTCTTCAAAATTTTGGCAGGTTTGTTTGGCGTGTTTGTTGCCACTGTTTCTCGTCCCGATCGTCAATTTGTTACCCATCCTGTTCGATTACATCATGGTTTGTACGATTCCGAGATCTGAATAAATTGATTGCGGGGGTTTTTTTTTGTGGAGATAGAGAGATTTTTAGTCGTATCTTGATGATGATTTTCTGTTGAACAATTATTTCAGGCGAAGGTATATAGATTGTTCGGGTGGGAATATCGGAAGCCGGAGAGGGCTCCCCCTGCTTGCCCTTTTAAGCCTTCTGCTAACGTCAAAGCTAATAATTCAGTAAGTCATCGCTTTCGATTTTTTTATTTTTTTATTTTTATTTTCTTTTTTTGCGTAGTATTGCTTTTGTTATTTTTGGGTATCCCAGCGATTAATGAAGCATATCATTTACTAATTTCAATTTGAGATAATTCCCATGGCTGGAAAAGTTTGTTCAGATACAAAAAAAAAAGTTTTTTTGGGGGCTAAAATTTCCTTGAAATATGATAAGGATAATGCACAAAAGTCGAAATATGTGCGAACCGTTTATGCTTTCTGATATTGGTTTGGTAATGTACGTGCCTATGAAATTTCTAGATGCGTGATGTATGCCAGTTGTCTAAGGTTATGCTGTTTTGAAAAGAATGAAGCTTTTTATAACAAATTGAAATCACTACATAGGTTGATTGCTGGCTAAATAATTGGAACCAATGGCTTCCCATCTAATGATCCGCGGTAGTTTAATCTGATATAGCCGGGTGTAGAAAAATTCTATGTACACTTGTCCTTAACAGAGTAAAAAAATTACAGTTGGTGTAATGTGAGAGGTTATTTTTCCATTCGATTGTGTCGTGTCATTGTTTTAGTGAGTGTGAAGACTGACCTCTTTACCGTTAGTCGGTAACCCCTTTGCAAGTTATGAAGGAATTGTGATGACTGCATGAAGAAAATGCACTGGTCATAAATGAGGTCTACATATGTTTTAGTCCGTTAAGTTTTTATTTTTTAAATGTTTGGTGGCATGGATTTGAAAATGCAAGCGATATTTATTCAAACTATATGTGATTAGCCCATTCGCAGTATTAACTAATCAACTCTCACTCCAGAAGTAATCTTAAATTCTAGTTTTGGAAACAAAGAACATATAAATTTTTCGAGAATGCATTACAATTTCTGACAGACTTTATGGTAATCATTTGCATTAAAAAGTTCTCTACTATAGTAGAAATGTAAATGATTTGATGAATTAAGGAACTGTCGCAAGGTGCTGGAATCTAGATGATAGTTGAGTTTAATTAGATTACTGGAGTTCTTTAAACAAAGGTCAAAAGAAACATATCGTGTTTTTGAAAAGAATAATTTGCATAATTAAATTCATTTACTTGGTTTTCTTGTGTGAAAGTTTGACTAAAAAGGATTTTGATGAGGAAAATGTGCTGGAAGAATTTCAGCAAGCAGTATACTTCCAAAGCAATATGTTTCCTGTGTTTCTCAAACCTTTTCCATGCTATTGCAAAGCACTTCAGATATCCTTTATTTGCTTCCCCTACCTCTCTGTGCTTTTTGACATTGGCTAGTTTAAGCAGTTTAAATTACAAAATCTTAGAATTCTCAGGTTAAAATCTAAAATCTATAATAATCTATATCTATAATCTGTAAGCATGGTAATGGTCGGTAGTATGGCTTTTAATTGATTGAATTATCATCCCTGTGCATTTTGATAATTGTTATTTTACCTCCGAATCCATGTTTCACCTTTGGGTGATGTTAATAATTATCGAATTGTCTCTACTCTGTTAACAGTTGGCCAATTTTTATATTAATTGAATTAACTCAAAGACAAATTTTCCGTAAAATAATTACAAGCACACAAATGCTTGCAACGGGATGACGGTCCTTATAAAACTTTAAAAGAACAGCAAATATCATGGACTTCAGCCAGCATGAAAATTAACACTATAAATTTAGGATTTTAGATACTTGTTATTCATCATGTGCATATCAGGTACCACTTCCTACTGCAAGCTAACTGAATTTGGGATAATTAACTTCTTTTTTTTAGCTATGGGTATCGTTAATTCCTTCTGCTGTTAGGTGGTTCATATTTAGTCCCTTGTAACTTTAAGTTTCACCTTTTCTTTGTCCTCGTCAATAACCATCCCTTCTTTGTTCAAAAGGTTACCGGTGAACCCAACCAGGCCCCTTCAGATCCAGCACACGAGCCGGAAGGCATGAACGATCACAAGCAAGATTAAATCGATACTTCTGTTCGTGTATTTAATCTCTCCGATGAAGATATGAATCGAAAATATTACAAGTACTTGAAAAAAAAGGTCGATGTCAATTAGTTTGTGTTGTGTTGAATCTTCAAAATGCCTGTACTTCCTTAATAATGCAATTATGGAGTTCGGCAAAAAGTTACCTAATTTAATATGCTTGGAAACTTTTGTTTCATGGAATTTTTGGACCTAAATGATTGATCAGCCCACCAGACACGAGAACAGGTTTATGAAGCACGTGCATTGATTGAATTTGATTCGTAATTAGCGACTATTAATGTGATTAAATGATTAATTATAAATTTATAATTACAATTAGGATTTCATCACTTTCGTTAGGAGCTTATCATTTGCTTTGTATCGGTCTTCTCTAGTCCATCTAGGTATTTTATACTCCATCTAGGTCTCACTTCCATTTTCATTGATGTTCTTTTTCACATTTTTTTGTCATACCCCCGATGTTTTTTTTACTCCATCTAGATCACATATTCGGGATGAAATAGGGGCGGATCTAGGATTTCAAATCTGGTGAACCGTTGCAAAAGACAGATAAAATATTGGAACATGAGTGGATTCGAAGATTAATGTCATAGAAGAGAAGAAAAAGAAAGTTGGGAGACAGAGGGCTTTGAACATGGGTGTATTAGCAATACATAAAGAATTGTAACTCTAAGATAAGTGCTAGTTAGGTTATAAATATTGGGTGTTATGACCTCATGAGTCTATAAGTTATTTTTTATTAGTTTAATATTTTAACTTGGTAGATTGCAAAAGTGTTCTTTTCAATTCTTTGGAGGGTTATTTAGTTGTATATTGATTTTTTCATAACTTCGTATATAGTAAAACAAAATCGAATTTTTTTTAGTCATGCTAGATTCGTCTCTCGGTCGAGGTCTGATATTCAGAGTTACTTTGATAATATATATACACTAGCATCCAAGCACACACTTTTGTTTGTGTGATATAATATATAAATCGATCCTATGTATTTACATATATATATATATATACATATATTGATGTGGTTTATTTTTAATTATTACAAAAGAGGTAGTTAAGAAAAGAATATTAAGAAGAATGTGAGAAAGTGTGGTAGTGATATGTTATTTTTAGTGAATAATAGTAGGGTAATTTCGTACAACTATTAAAATAACAAAAAACGGTTACTCTAACACCATCGATCATTATAATATAGTATAGATGTATAGATATATATATTTAAAAAAATAGAAATATTTTTTTAAAGAAAAAAATAGAAACATTGATTAGTCGGTTTCGCTCGTGTTGGTTTGGTTATGATTTTGATAACGAACAAATTATCCTTTTTGAAAATTTGGTTTCGTTATTTCAAAATTCATTGTCGTTAATCGAACCTAATTTTAGGTGAAGTGTGATAAACGTATGAGTTAAGGATATGGCTCAAGGCAAATTCTTCGTAAAACAAAATTTGAGACGTTCTTGTTTTTATTTTCTCGATATAATATTTATTTGAAAATAAAAATAGATCATTAAATATTTATTCCGAAACATAATCTTCATTTTACCACACACACACTCTCAAGAAAGACTCTGGAGTCTTTCCCCCCCAAAAAAAAAAAAAAAAAAAAAAAGCCTCTCTACTCGTTAAAGGTGAAAATGACTTCTCACTATTTACATTTTATTTTATCATTTGAAAGCTAAACAAACCTTTTTTTTAGGGGTTCTTTGCACAATAAGTTAAACAGATATTTGGCGTTACATGTATCTATTATATACAACATTAATACCTAACCTATTCGATTATGGGATCAAGGGATGCATCAACCTATATTGTGTCTGCTTTTTAAAAATACAGAATTTAAAATTATATTAATTCTACACAAGATGGTTTTTTTTTTAAATTTTTTTTTTTGAAGAAGGTGACGATTAGGGGTGCAAACGAATCGAATCGAGCCGAAAAATGATTAAATTTTAAGGCTCGAATTCGGCTCGATAAGAGTATATTCGAGTTCGAGCTCGATTCGAAGTTCGATAATTTCAAATATTTTGGCTCGAGCTCGGCTCGAAATAAAGTTCGAGTTCGAGTTCGACTCGAAATATTCGAACCTATTCGTGAACTATTCGGATATTATGGTTCGAAATATTCGAAATGTTCAAAAAAAAGTTCGAAATGTATATATATTTATTATATAATTATATTATATTAATTAAATATTAAGGTTCGCGAACTATTCGCGAACTATCGAACAGTATAATTTCGGCTCGAGCTCGGCTCGAAAAAAAGTTCGAACATGTTCGAATTCGGCTCGAGTTCGATAAGCTCGAATACGAATCAAATATTTATCGAGCAGACTTGTAAAGCTCATGAACAAATTCAGTTCATTTGCACCCCTAGTGACGATGCAATATAGCCTTCGCATGTAATCTTTTGGACAATACCAAAACGAACGAAGCTCGTCTCCTAAATTTAACGAGTCCAATTCAAATTAGATCTATTGAACCCAACATAAATTTATAAAATTTTAGATTTATTCAATAAAAAATTTAAAAAATTTAAAATTAACATATCATTACATTTATTTTCCAAATTTATATTAATAATATTGAGGACAATTTTTTTTTATCACAATTTAAAATCTATCTATTTGTGTTCAATTGATAATCAATAACAAAAAAATTTATAATGATATATTTTCATAGAATATATCATATTAAACATATCACAATTAAATAAAATTATTTTAATACAAAAATATTATAAATTAAAATTATGGATAAAATATCGATTATATAATTTAAAAAATATAATTATATAATTAATAATGTGGGAATACTTATATATTTTATATTTATATTATATATATGTAATATTTAATTTTTTGGTTTGATTCCTACATCAGAAAACTTATATATATTTATATATACACATCGAACTCGTTTGACTGGATCTAAAGACTCTAAACATGTCCCGCATGACGAGTTTAATACGACTTGGTTCATTGTTATACTTAAATAAGAAATCCGTATTATAAATTAATGCATGAGATCATCTTATAAAAATTTTGTGTTCATAATATATGTAATCCTTTATAATGTTCCGTGAGATATTTTTATAACTATAAAATATAGTTTATTGTACTTTTATAATATAATACTATCATTATTTTGAGAGAAATTAAAGATATCATTTGATTATATTTTTTACAATTTTTTTTTTTAAAATTGAAATGAAATATATTTTTTATGACGATAAAACTCACAATCAACTACTCTTAAGTGATAACTGGATAAACTTTCGCACTAACACAATAACTTATACATCACATCGAACTGCATAAAAATGAGTTGATACTATGACACTGTGCTCCATCGTATGCATTACATATAAAGTGAAGCTAAGCCCTTGAATCATAGAAAGGACTATGCTACATCCGGAGATCTTCTCCAAGTGTAACATGATCTGCACACATTCTGAGCGGCATGATCATCCGAGTCGTTTAATATAGAAATCAAACCAAAAGAAATAAAATATTGCCTATATGTATCATAATGCTGGAGAATTGCGTCATGGTCTTACATCACAAATACCCAATAATTATTTGCGATCTATAAGAGTCGCACTCTTGCAATTTGGGGGAAAAATGAAAGCAACCTTTGACAAATCTTATATTTGGTGGGCTATTCGCATTATATTTGGTCTCCTTGTGGAAGATACAAAGGATCTATCACTAAAAACAATTATTAATCAATCGTCTCTGATCAATTTTTTTTGTGTAAATTTTTAAATTTTAAATTATTAAATGCGAGATCCAATTAATTTTATTATATGTGAGATCCAATTAATTTAACCATAGTATTTTATAGATACTTCTCTATTTAATTATCATCAACTATGATAATCAGTACGGCTAATTAGTAAACCGACACCACAAGAGTTAGGAAAGTCGCCAAATTAATGAATCCATGCATGCCTCTTGGAACCTAATAGAAACCCCACTCCACACCCATATTTCACATCAACCTTTTCTCTTTTCCAATTAACGTTTCGAAAATAAACAGACAAATAAACAAGAATAAGCAAGTGGGGTTTTATTTTCATTTGTATGGAGGATCGAGTGACTTTTATATTTTTAAAATTAAAATAATTAAATTTATATATTTGAATCAGTTAGCTAATTTGTGCTTAATATAAATTAAAACCCAAATATATAACATAACAAAATTAATTATTGATAAATAATCTAACCCTTTTCTGTGAAATGGTTAACTTGTACAAGTTGACATTGTTTGATAGGTAAGATAAAACATTAACTTATTATTTTTTTTGTTTCATTAAACATTTAACTCAAGCTCTATAAAAACGATGAACGTAATTATTAATCGTTTTGTTTGTCTCATCGTTCGAATCTAACCGTGAGTGAAATATTTTACCTAGATAATTAAATGGGTTCGATTTGTTAACTTTCCCTCAGTGGCATGTAGGAAAAAAACAAATTAAGAAGTGCTGCCTAGTTGGGCACCATATTAATTTAGTATTGGCTCCATTTAAATATGAATATATATATATATATATATATATATATATATATATATATATATTAAATATTAAAATGAAAGATGAATGAATATTATTTTTGCCATCCTCTTGTATTTTCAACTTTATCCAAATAAAAAAATAAATATGATTGGTGGGGACATAAGCTAGTCGTTACGACTTACGAGTAGGGACATACTGCACTACATCTTGTAGTGTTTTACGCATAGTGACATTACACAACTTGGCTTCATTATTACATAAAAATACAAACTAAATAAACTAAAAATTATGCACGCATTTCAAAATTATCGAAATGAAATGTATCGTGTACAAATCTTATCATGTAAGTACTTTTCAAATTTATTTTGCGGTCACCATGAACCTAAATCCTAATACAACGCATATAATTAAAATTGTTTAGAAGACAATTACATATACCAACAATATGCATTTTTTCTTATAGCTATTTTAGCAAAAAATAAAAAACAAAACAAAACAACGAAGACAATATTACATAAGAAATGGCTAATGTAGTTATTGTGTTTTTTTCAATAATAATATTGTATAAAATACTATTATATTATACATATATATATATACATATATATATATATATACATATATATATATATACATATATATATATATATATATATATATATATATATATATATAGGATTATGACGCGCACACGATCTTGTATTATACAATTTTCGAGATCATCTTCAAACTAAAAGCTATTATTTTATTTTCAGTAATTATATAAAAAAAATATTATTGCGTAAATCAAACTTACTAGTTATAAATAATTACTAATAAATGTAAAATTTTTAAAAAATAATTTCAATCAATTTTAGGTAGTATTTCCAATCATTAAAAAAATGATTGTTAGATTTTTTGGCTTAAAAAAATCACTCTTGTATGTTTTTTAAACTCAGATTATATGTTAACTTATATGTTAACTTAATTTAAATAAAAAAATTAGTCATATGATGATTATATGATTCTAGAAAAGTGATTCTAGTAAAAAAAAAAAATTAATTTTAAAATCACTTATTTATCAAATACTACCCAAATTTAATTTTTAATTTTTAATTTTTCACTTTTGTTTCAAAACAACGCCAACATATTTTTTATTTTTTATAATCTATAGATTTAATCATTTTTAAAAAAACATCATTTTTACAAACACTCCATCGTAATAAAAATTAGTAGACCGACTTTCAAATAAATCTTTAAAAAATTAAACATGGAAAAATAAGACACGGACTTCCAAGGGTACAACCTTTTTTCAATAGAGTACAACCCGGTGGCGGCTGGATGAATCACCAGATACTGGTGTGAGCATCTTCTCGCGATATGCTAGCTCCAATTTCTCCGTAAACGATATGATGACTTTAAGTATATTCCTAATATATTTGCTCTTTTTGTATTAGCCAATCAGGAAACACAAACATTCTACCAAACTTTATCATCATTCCTCAAATAAACGAATTATTATGAAATTAAATGTCATAATGCTATTCATCATTTTAGAGGTTTTTACATTTGAAATATTAATTTTATTAGAGTTTCAAAATAGATGGAGATAAAATATGTGCGAGAAAATACTTCATTTTGTTTCCGTGTTAAAATAAAAGCTATTATATTTAAATTAAAGTGTATAACGACTTAAAGATCCAAATTTTCCCCGTGAGGTTGAGATCACCATATCATTCTTGTCTGTTTTGAAACACACAGAGAAAAATTTAATGAGAACGTGACTGTTAATCTACAATAAAATCTACTTCAATCAATGAATTTTTCCATTTCTTTCAAAAAAACTAGATTGCTTTTTTTTTTTCTTCGGGAAATGATAATGATAATAATAAAGTATAGTTCCACATTTATATTTAATAATACTCTCGTTGGACAAAAAATGGAACTTTTTTTGTTCCCAACACTTTTTAAGTTAAAATAAAAATAATCAAATTATCATTACTTTTAGAATTTAGAAAAGAGATGCGCTGATATTTAAAAAACGATTATATTATTCTCTATTTTCACACGATTTTCCCGAGTTGCTGATTCACCAAATAACACCCCCACCCTCTCACCTACCTTATTATATTTTATAAGTGTATTTAGCAAATATATATAAAACTTTTCCATAAAAAGCAATTTATTTTCAAAAAAAAGTTGATATATATATACTTTTTTTTTTTGGAAAAAAAGTTGAAATTTAAAGATAAATAAAGGACCGCATATTTATTAATTAATTAATTAATTTATTCAGCAGTTTCACTTTCAGACCTGTTGCTGTAACAAAGATAAATGTATAAAAACAGCTTAAAAGGACTTGCTGGGGAGAGAGCCCACTGTGTTTTTACAAGCAACGAAGGAAATCTCTGGATACATATGCTGGGACAAAGTTCCATTTTGTGGTTGAAACTTGAAAATGTAGTGCCAACCCAAATTGTTTTTGTTTGCATATACACAAAGATTCATTCTTTTTGACAGAAATTTTGAAGAAGAAGAAGAGGTGAAAGAGAATAGACAGGGGAGATGGGCATATTGTATGATGATGTGGTGATGATAAAACATTCGGAGCAAGAAGGAGAGCCCAGTGTGATTACTGTGAATTGTCCGGATAAGACTGGTCTGGGTTGCGATATTTGCCGCATAATTCTCTTCTTTGGACTCACTGTCGTGAGAATTGGTATATATGTGTTTCAGTTTTAGGCTTTTTCTACTTTCAGAATTCATATATGTGCACAGATGTTTATTATACTAAATGCTTGCTCCAGGAGTTCAATTCTGGGTTCTTGAGAACTTTTTCTATATATTTTTCTTTTTGGGGTGAACATGAAATTCTTTGGATTTTGGATAATAGACCCGAAAATCTTGCGACTCCCCTCGTCCCCTGTTGGGTCTCCAAACGTGGTGGGAATTGTCTGATGTTGTGAATGGTTTTGTTTCAGATGTATCTACTGATGGAAAATGGTGCTATATAGTGTTGTGGGTGGTAGGCAAAGGTAGTACCAGATGGGATTTGTTGAAGAGCAGATTGATGGGGGCATGCCCATCTTGTTCTTCAGTTTCTGGGATTTTGTTTTACATGTCGGATTCGCAACCCCGGAAGCCTCCTGATGTTTTCCTCTTGAAGTTCTGTTGCTATGACAGAAGAGGCCTCTTGCATGGTAAGCTCTATTCCATAAACTCCCTGCATGATTTACAATATTATGATGTTAGCTAAGCTGGCTCAGGAAGATCAAAGTTTGAGAAAAAGACAGGAAATTCATATCATGACAATTATACATGTAATAAAATCAATTCTAAACTCGGGATCATATGCTAGTGCATGGGAGGTCTCTTGTTTGAAACATATATAGTGTAGATGTACCATGCAAGTCTTCTTGTTGGTAGTCTTTTAATTTTGTAAGTGTGAAAGGGGAGATTCGAACTAAACATCTCTTTGTTAATGGGAGAGGTTATGCCAATAGAAACAAGGACTATCGGTTCTTTGTTGGTAGGTTCATTCTTTCGGCTTTCATTGATGGGAGTTTTGTTTTTAATATCATTGGTTCTATTGACATCAAATTAGATTTCTTAAAGCGTCGAAAGGCAGAAGGGGATGAGGCCGCACTTGTTTGATGTACTCGTGTTCGATCCATTTGTTAATATTTAGACATATTTTTTGACAGATGTTACTAAGGTTCTTTGCGAGCTTGAGCTGACGATCAAGAAAGTAAAAGTGTCAACCACTCCAGATGGGAGAGTGATGGATCTGTTCTTCATAACCGACACGAGGTTCGCATTATCTCCATTTTTTCACCAAGCACGTAGTTTTTTTTTTCGATTATATCTGTATACTTCGCCGAGTTTTGTTGCTTGAGTTGAACTTGATCAACTTCTTCTGCTAAAAAACTTGTCTTTCCTATCAATAATGATCTTTTCAGGGAACTTCTACATACAAAGAAGAGAAAAGACGATACCCGAGCCTATCTAGGAGATGTTCTTGGGGATGCCATGATAAGTTGTGACATAGAAATGGTGGGTTCTGAAATCACCGCATGCTCTCAGGGACCCTCGTTTCTTTTGGACCCAACAACCGAAGACATGTTCAATATCAAAACACTCGAGGAACACTCGAACAATGCTGCATCTTTCAAGCGCCCGTCGATTACGTTCGATAATTTGTTGAGCCCTTCTCATACGCTTGTCCAAATAGTTTGCCAGGATCACAAAGGCCTTTTATACGACGTTATGCGAACTTTGAAGGATTATAACATTCAGGTACTTCCTCTCAAAAAACAAAAAAAAAAAAAACATTCAGTTACTCAATTTTCTTCTCTAAAACATTTTTCATCAACCAATTATTTCACTGTTCTTAATAATCGTTTTGTTATTCATACCAGGTATCTTACGGGCGATTCACTACGAAAGGGAAAACAGATTGTGAGCTGGACTTATTCCTCATGCAATCCGATGGCAAGAAGATAATCGACCCGAGCAAACACGAGGCATTGCAGTCTCGTCTTCAAATAGAACTCAGTAGACCTCTCAGGGTATCATTGATCAGCCGTGGCCCTGACACCGAGCTAGTAGTTGCTAATCCAGTCGAGTTATCTGGCAAGGGTCGCCCCCTAGTTTTTTACGACATAACTCTCGCTCTAAAGATGCTCGATCGACCCATATTTTCGGTAAATTCGCTTCATCCTTTCTACAATACATTACTGCGCAAAGAATCGATTATATGTTAAACAAGTGAAGTTCTTCTGTTTATATAGGCTGAAATAGGGAGGCATATGATTGGCGACCGCGAATGGGAAGTCTACCGAGTGCTACTCGATGAAGGGGCCAGTGTTTCTGTTTCGAAGAAACAGATAGAGGAAACTATTTGGAAGATGCTGATGAGTTGGGAATAATACAACCGGAGCTGCAAAATGTAAATATTTTATATGCTAATCTTTACTCATGTTTTAAATAAAAAAAATCTTAGCTTTTGTATGATCTATGTCCTAGTTTAAGATGAGTGAAGATGAAAAGGTTCCCTTGTTCCGAATGTATAAGACCGTATCTTTCGCTGAATTATGGATGTCTTGGAAACGTATCCATCAGTTAGTTATAAGAAACTTTGGTGTATATCTTTCACCATTCGATTCTTCACTCGAGTCGACTTCGACTTTTATTGATTTTTCCTTATATTCAGAACCTTACAAATGACTATACTATTTTATATGATACACTTAAAAAAAATCATTCTCCTTGGACTATAGATCATGCTAAAGTTGTTCCAAGGATTAAAGAAAATGTTAAAAATATTCATTGTCTTATGTAAGTAAATCCCCAATGGGAAATAAAAACTATAGAAACGGATGCTTCTAATATAGGTTTTGGAGGAATTCTTAAACAAATAAATCTTGAAACAAGACAATAATATCTTGTTCGATTTCATTATGGAAAATGGATAATGCTCAAAAGAATTATGCTACGGTAGCTAAATAAATTTTTGCTATCGTTAGATGTGTTTTGAAATTCCAAGATGATTTATTTAATCAAAAAATTATTATTAAAATTGATTGTAGATCTGCAAAATTCATGTTCATGATGTTTCTAGACAAACTTTTGTCAGATGACAAACTCATTTAGCTCCTTTTGATTTTAAAATAACATATAAAAAGGTGAAGATAATAATCTGCGTGATTTTTTAACTCGAGAATATTTGTTATGTTTACAGATATGAGTAATTCAGGTAGAGAAAATTATTTCTCTTATAGAAGAAGGCGTGGAAGAGGACTACCTCCTCTGTCAATGTTCTGCTTTCGATTTTTTCATCTTCTTGGTTTCACCTTAACTTAAGATTATTTCAATAATCTTTTTTAGGAAGAAGAAAGAGCAAAAGAAATTGTGTGATATGCATTCAAGAACTTTATATTTAATGAGTTGTGGTTTGATATTTTCTTTTAACTTATGGCTCTATGTTTGCATAGCAGCAGCAAGTGAGCCCAAGTGACGAGCAGCAGGGAGCCCAAGTGACACCAAAAGATTGTTGTAGTTTATCTTGATGAGAAGTTTATCTTCGACAACAATCGTCACTTTTAATATTGTATCTTGATCTCTCTTTAATACTTATTATTACCTTTTGGCATATGTTGCATGATTTATATAAAAAAATTATTATATTATATAAAGATAGAAAAAATAAAATAAACGCTTTATTTTTTGAATAATAAAGGATTACAACAAAAATCTATTATAAATACTGAATATTTTATTTTTAAAATTCAATCTTGACACGAAGTTCTTCCGTTCAATTTAGCCCTAAAATTCATATTTAATCGGAAACTCGACTTTCTGCGAGTTTACAGAGTGCCCCCATTTTCCAACAAAAATCACGTATTACCTGTATGTTGATGAGTTAGATCACGTAGTCTTTCTGGCCTCTTATTCAAAGTAACCATCTTCATTGAAATCAATTCAAGAGTTATCCAAAATTTACCCTCGGAGACTTAACATAAATAATATAAGAAAAGTAAACACTGCGAAAAGTTTAGTGCAGTAATAAGCGAGTAAACAGGAAAGTGAACAATAAATCGAATTGAGCCTTGTTTGAAATACAGTTGTAACATTTCAAAACGCGAAAACATTATTAATACTAGTGGACGTGGCACACGCGTTGAATGTGTGACACAAAACATGAATATTATATATTTTATGTGCAATAGACATTTTTTTTCAATGTATTTGATTTTATTGAAAAAATAAAATCAAATTATTGTTAGTAGTTTATTTTCAAAATTGAAAATCTATAGAAACGTACTTCATACAACATGAATAAAAATATTGGTGTTTTTTCAAAAAAAAAAAACATGAAGAAAAATATCGAAAAAACTAAATCTTATTATGTATGGTATGTGAGTAATACTGATACATTTATATTTTAATATAAAACTGTTGGGTTTAATTATGATGAAAAAACTTTTGTTTTTTTTTTTTCAATAAATGAAATGATATATCATGATAAAATAATATTATGCAAAAAATTTGGCATAATTACCTCATAAATTAAGCTTCCAATAAAAACACACATCTACAATATCATCAATAAATATTTGGTAGATAATCACATAACTTCAAAGGCATATCAATATACACTAAAACATGGAATAATATATTTATTGTAAACACATATATAAGCTACACCAACATAAAAAGACTATCAACCAAAAGAAGATTGAAGATTAACTTCAGTGTAGTAAGCATATTATAACTTCAGTCGGTTGTGCGGGTAAATTTCACTATTTATTGTTGCAATATGATGTAATTTCGATATTCGATGCAATTTGTACTAAAAAAAACATGTATCAATTAGAGCATGAATATTTATATACAGACTAACGATAGCACTTGTGGTCTATTTACCTGTTAGTGGTCCAAATTAAGTATAGCAATATAGTTAACAGAGAATAAAATCTAACTTTGTATTCATATTTTGTCATATGCTCTATCGATGAAGAAGAGTCTTTCATCTTATAATATGGTATCATTAGAAGATCTTTGCTGCTTTGATTCTGGATCAATTCTTATTGATTCTCAGCGCTATTTCTGCTTCAATTGCGGAATTGTTGCTTCATTTTCATCCTAGAATCGCTGAAAATTAGTAAAATAAAATAAAATGAAATGAAATATTCAATTGGGAAAAAGTTCACATAAAGATAGGAAATGAAAGTTGATACAATGAAATCTGCTAGCTATTAAAAAAGTTTTCTGATGCCTATTTTCTCAAACAGGTTAAGAGAAATTTTTTGGACGATAAGTAAGACTTAAGATGGTATTTTAAAATCACTTTGATAAAAAAAAAATAATAGTAAAACTTGGAAGAAAATCATGTTGTTTGATGAACTATCAGCCAAAAGGTAATTCCAACCTCGCGATCACCAAACAGCTCACAGAACATGTTAAATTAATTATCTTAAATACCAGCCAAAATTAATTTTGCAATTCCTAATCATGCTAAAATAACAGTCTTTGATATTTCAAAAAAGAGATCACTAACAACGTGACTTCGAATTTTCACCACTTCAAAGTTTATAAAGTTAAAGACATTCCATAAAATGCTAAATGTTGAATTCAGGTAACAAATTATGGTATTCAAAAATCATCTTCAAGAGAACCGGTCAAGGTTCCATACATGTGGATAATGGTGTTACCAAAACATTAGATTTTTTTATTAATCATGCATGATAAATGTTTCAATTAAGACAACACAAAATCGTTCCGCACATTCGAACTTAAGAAACCACAAAAGGTTCTTACCGAGATAGATCTCTGCTTAAGAAGCCACAAATATGCAGAAGAAACCACAAAGAATAAAAGATCTACGAAAGCACAAATATGCAAAAGAATTGCACCGTAATTGTAATTACCTACGGAGGAGCTAATCGTTTGAAATAATGAACGTGTGGAAGCGGTCGACAGAAATGGGTGTGAGAAGTTGCTGTTGGAGAGATATTAATATTACTAATAAGCCCAGTGTTTTGAATTATACCATTACAATATGTGGGGGTAAATTTGGCACAAAATGTGGTGTGTTTTTCAATACCAAAAAACAGTTAGTATAGGATGCTCATCCTTTATAATATAGTAAAGATAGTAAAGATACATGCTTTAATAATTTGTGGAATAAAAATCTTTCATAAAAGAGTAATTGAGTTTCAATAAAAATAAAAAAGAGTAATTGTGCATCACCACCGAATGAATCTATTTAAAACCTAAGTACTTTGAAAATCATAAAATAAAACTTATTTTTCTTTCCTCAAAACAAAAACAATCGTGTACAATTAAACTGTTCATAAACCATGGTGCTCATGTGCTCGTCAACCCGATCGTCTGCTTCTCTTCAGGTTGGACTCCAAACACATTAATAACATCGTCATTACCTACATCATTCAAGTAGTGAGGCTAAGAGTAATTAGATATGTATATTTGTGACAACCGTCGTTATGAGCACCTATTTTGAAAAGGTTATCCCGGAGCTCATCACAGGGGTGTCGTTTCCACATTCTCTTGAGCACCTATGTCAGAAAGATCATCCCCGGAGCTCATCCCAGGGTGACCGTCCTCTTATTCTTATAAGCATAAATTTTGGAAAGATTATCCACTAGGGGTGTCATTTTCGGGTGAGTCGGGTAAGTCTGGATCTGGTTGACGAAAATAATTTTTAAAAATTTCTCAACCGAACCCGACTCGAACCCGAACCAACCTGAAAATAGCCAACCCAAACCCGAACTTGGCTAACCCCGACTAACCCGATCAACACAATTTTATTATTATTTTTTAATTTTTAACAAAATAATTAAATAAAAATTCAAAACACACAATAATAATAATATTTAATTTAATCACATAATAATAAATATAAGCTTATATATAATTTAAATTCGAAAGTTGTAGAATATTTAAAGTATACTTACTAAAAAAATAAAAATAGTACAAAAGAAAGATTAAATGACTAAAATCTATTATATTAATACACAATAAAAAATTTCAAACATACAATGTATAAAAATGTAGCAAATATTTCTTATGTTTATATAAAAATAATAATATTAAATTATTCGGGTCATCTCGGGTCAACAACCCAATCATAACCCGATTAGTTTTTTCGGGTTAGCTTACGGGTCAACCCGATTCGACCTGAACCAAAAAACCCCAAACCCCTACTCGATATTTCCGTCTTGTATTGTCATCACAAAGTCACATACAACATCACCCATTCTGCGGCGCTGCTGCTACGACTCTAGCACCCTATTTTGCTCTCTTCGATCCTTGTACATCTTTTTTGACATAAATCAACTACATAATTGAAATTTTTGATTGAAACTTGAAAAACTTCAAGATTTGAAAATGATTAGATCAAAACTTTACAAGCCTTCGATCAAAACAACTCAAGTTCAAAGATTTTTCTCTACGCAACCTCAAGACATAGAATTAAAAATTTATACTTCTCATGCTTTAAAGTTTAAATAAAACATTCATAAAAACCTCAATAACACATCAAAGCCTCAAAAGATGCAACTTCTCGAACCACACTCCAAGAACTCGTCAAGAACGATTTTTTTTACATTATTTTATTAATATATTCTTATTAACTGCATCTTTAAAATTGTACAGTTATTTTTTAATACATTAAATAGGGATAAAATAAGAAGTTTGTATAAAATTTGTTTTTCCAATGATTTTTTTTAATCTGTGTGAAAAAAGTAGGACTATATAATTAGGAGAGAGTAGTTCAAAATGACGATTGTCAAATACCTATATTCTCTCAATCCAGATCTTTTAAACTTATTTTTGAAAATTATAATATATGAAGATAATAGAGAGATTAATTTTTATTGGTTTTAGACTATTAATAACTCTTGTTGTAACACCCGATATTTTAAATACGTAAATCCGCATGCATAATTAGGATATTTAATTATTTAAATTTTAGATTTATGGGTTAAATAATTATGTGAATTATTTGTGCATGATTTAATTTATTTTTAAGCATTTAACCCATAATTAGTGATTTTTATGATTTTTAGTATTTTAATTATTTTATCGCGTAGACGGGACCGTGGACGGACGAGATGACAACTTTCTAGCCAATTAATATCATGAGCCTTTTTAGAGCCCTAAAATATTATTTTGAGTTTTATTATCTCAAAATTTTTAGTATTTAATTTTATATAATTTTAGGAGTCCATTTTTATTCAAAATAAGCCAAAATATTGACTTTTTAGTATTTTTAAAATTCCCTTAATTATGTATTTCGGGATTGTAAATTTATTATCAGATTTTAATTGTTAGTTAGAGTTTAAGTTATATATTTTGAATTTAAAAACCCTTATTTATATATTTTAATTATCCTAAAAACCTATCTTTATTAAAATTGTTGGGATCGGTTCAGAGGGTAGAGGGGGGGGTGAATACACTCTGAAACTTTTCTTCTACTTCTTTAGAAAGATCAAGTGAGGTTTAGTTCACTTAATCAGTTTTCTCAACTTCTAAAATGTTTTGAACAACTTAAATAGTGCGGAAATAGTTCAAAGGTTTTAGTGATGCAAAGTTTATAATGCAATGTATGAGCAGGATGTGAGATAAGTTGCAGTAAATGCTAAAGCACGATTTTATGGAAGTTCGAAGGCTTAATCCTTCTACGTCTCCCCTTCTTCCACTTAGGAAGGAATTCATTAGAAGACTTTGGTTATTACAACGTCTTGTAATACACCCACTTCAGACTTAGGACTTATCCAATGCCTAATCCGAAACTCCTAGATTTACACAGATAAGATTCTCAGTTCTTATCAGACTGGTGGAAGCTTTCAGAGCAGCTTCAAGTCTCTTCAACACTGAGTATAGTTGAGTTGAGCTTCTCAGACTGCAGAGCGGTCGAGAGGCTTGAAAACCCTAGGATGATCCTTGACGATCAGATATGTGAACTGTAGGCGAGAGTTTATTTGAGCAGCAGATGAATGATCTTGTAAGTGTGCTCAAGTATATCAGATGAGGACTTCTGATATTAGTCAAGTGATTGAAATTTTTCTGAGTTGCTTGTCTCTCTTCGTTGTCTTGTCTCACTGCATATTGTTGTTTGAGCAATCTTCCCTTTATATAGGTCAATCATCAACGTCTTTATTTTGAACGTTCTGATGCTGCATTGAATGCACATTTAATGCTCATAAATGCATTGATGATTCTGCATGAGGATCGTACACTGCAGACAACTTCCAGGATCCAAAACTGGAATAAACGGTCGAATGCTTTATCTGCAGTCATTCTGTGTTTTTGCCATTTTGGTACAACCTGTTGTCTTGATTTGCAGGAGTCAACAAATCTTCTGAAACGCCGGTTCTGCTTTTAATAAAAGATCCTGCAAAGAACATCTTGTCACAGGTACTTGTCTCGAGATATCTAGATAGGCAGTTGGCATTCTACCGGTAGAGATATTTGTCCTCTGCTGGTTTGAATAACCAGTCGATAAGCTTGTGACTTCAACCGGTCGAGAGATAAAGGCGGTTGACAAGCTTCCGGTAGATAGATTTATCCTCTGCTGGTTTTGATAGCCAGTTGATAGGCTTGTGACTTCAGCCGGTCGAGAGCAAAGGCGGTTGACAAGCTTTCGGTAGATAGATTTATCCTCTGCTGGTTTTGATAGCCAGTTGATAGGCTTGTGACTTCAGCCGGTCGAGAGCAAAGGCGGTTGACAAGCTTTCGGTAGAAGTTGTAGTAGGTTCCTGAAATACAATGGTTGGCAGCACATTCCTATACAATGAGTTGTTGTTTGTTATCACCAAAATATCGGATTCAACAATTTCCCCCTTTTTGGTGATGACAAAACTTAAGTGCTCCAAGAACAATATGAAAGCATAAAAATGAACTTCATTGAGAGAATGAATTTCATTAAGTACAATATGAAAGCGGCTGCGATAAGTAAAGAAGAGATAAGTTGTTCATCTTTTGAACCAACTGGCTCCTCCTGACCTATCGCCTTCTCTTCTTCTTCTGTCGGCTTCTTCTTTTCTTCTGGACTCTTCTTCACGTCTTCTTGCCTCTGCTGCTCTACGTTGCTCTTCTTCCCCCTTTTTGGCATCACCTTGGTTGAGCCGAAGGATGACCTCAGTGAGTTGAGTGCCAAGGCAGGCTTGCATAGTGTCTATTTTTGCATCGATTTGAGCAAGTAGAGTGGCTTGCATAGTGTCCATCCGATCATTCAACTGCTTATGAAGGCGATTTTCGGATCGGATAACTTGTTCGGAGACGGTAGAGAGCGTGTTGATTTGAGTGCGATGATGATTAGTGATCTCTGTGGACAGACGAGCGAGGTCTCGAGACACGGTCTCGAAATGCCGAATCATCGTCTGGCGTGAATTATCGACCGATAAGGAAGAGTTTGTTATGTCTTGAGAGAAGGACCTAACCGTTTGCATGAGCTCATGAAGCCGATTTATCAAGGTATGATCTAGAGCTGCGGCCATGGCTTCAATTAAAGAATCATCAGTCTGAATCATTTGCCCTTCTGAGTCATTTCTTGGTGAAACAGGGCTAGACTCACGATGATGTGGTGCGGGTGAACTTGCTGGAGAGCTACCCGATGGACCTTCCAATAATGGTACAGTTGGAGATATAATAGTTTCGACTGCAGTCAATATGGTTGGTGGAGTACCAGGATCAGCACTTGGTTCATCCATAATGAGATCTTCCATAAACTTTTCAGTAGATGGAGACGGTTGAAGTGCTGGATCAGCATCAGTCACTTGCTGTTCTGGAGATGCAGGTGATACAATAGTGCTTGATATCTCCGTTGGGGGCACTGTTGCTTCACTACTGCAAGGAGCCTTTGTCACAGAGGTGACAGGTGTCTCTTGTGCAACCACTTCTAAAACATTTTGTGAATGACCGGGAGAAGTGAGAGCGGTCGTCACGGGAGAGGAGCGAGCAATCACAACTGCTTCCGGTTGAGTAACTGCTTGGACTGCGGTTGAGGAGGGGTCGACCGATGAAGATGCTGCTACACTCGATCTTAGAGCATATGATTGAAAGAGGTCAGCAGTGATGAGATCGGTCAGAATCCCATCTGAAGAAGGAAGAGCATAGACATCTTCTTCACCCTGATCTTGAGTGAGAAAGGTTTTCATCATTACTTGTTCTTCCAGCACATAAGCTTGCAAACAGGCTGCTGAAGCTGGTGTTTTGACATTGTTGAGAGCTTGGAAGTGCTGAAGTAGTTGAGTGATTTGACGTAGACTATCCTGTAGTCCAGTCAAAATCACAAAGTCATCGGCAGCGGTAGGACTCTTGGATTTGAAATTCTTGACACGCTCATTAATTAGCAGTGATAGCAGGCTTCCTCGAAGCTTCAAGTCTATGAGATGTCGTCTTCCCAGAGCCTCCACGATGTCTTCAGTATCAGCAAATAGAAGCATCTTCTGCTCAATGACGTTTAGAGATTTCCATTTAGGAAATATTTGAGCGAGTGTCAAGTGAGTGCGGGAGTGATGCCATCTGTCAAAACGTTGTAGATGACGCTTGACAGTACGGAGTACGTGAGAGATGATCATATTGAGTTCTATCGTAGCTGCTGGTTGAGCCTTGGGTGTGTAGATCATCACACCTTTCCCTTTGTCTTTGGGATCAGCTAGAGTGACCTCAGGAGCTGATGAGGCACCTTCCCGGATTATCACCCCTTTTGTAGGACGAGGAGCAGTAGAAGCAACAACGGTAGTAGTCTCGACCGTTGGCGGGGTAGGAGCAAGTCCAGAAAGAGACTTTAGCTTCTTGTGCTGCCTCTTCTTCTCGCCTGCAGGCGTGGATGACACAGCTGCTTTGGAGACCGAAGGGGATGACCTGCTGAAAGCTTGAATCAGTGGAACATTCTCACGTGATTCATCTTCAGAGTCAGATTCGATGATTAGTTGACGCTTGGCAGACTTTTTGGTATGGACTGGTTTGGCCACGACCGAAACCGTTGAAAGCGGTTGAGGGATAGCAATAGCCTTTGCGGTTGAGGGCAAGGTGTCGACAGCAGTCTCTTTCTTGTTCAGGAATTTGAGAATCGTAGACTTGTTGAGCCATTTGGTGGGATGCAGAGGCTCAGTCTTGGAAAAGTCCACTCCAAGGACGCCCAAGATGTGGCAGATTTGCAAAGCAAATCCCTCGGATTGCCCTTTCCCCCTGATCATTTCACATAGAATATTGAACAGAATGTCTGACCAGTTTATGTTGATCTTGGAGGCAATACAAGCCATGTATTGAAATTTCTCCAGCGTCACCTTGTCGTAAGATCCAGCCTTGGCCAGAAGATTCTTGGCCACGATATTAGTCAGTAGCCTGAATGGAGCTTTGAGAGATGTCTTCTGGGCCGGCAGTTTGATCGGAGCATCAGTAGTTGAGAACTCCTTCAACCAATAAGAGCAGTTACCATCTGGAAGATCCGTGCATTTTGTCAAACCCCTGGAGGGCAGATCAAATGTGCTAGCGAAGAACTTCTGATTGAAGGAGTAGACCTCTGTCTTGATCAAGCATCTGATAGTCCCATGCTCGATTTGAGCGGTTGCGAAGAACTCCTTCAAAACAGGCAAATCGCAGATGGCGCTGCATTCCAGAAATTTCTTCAGTCCAGAGGCTTCAAGCATGGTGAAGACCTCAGTTATTCCTGCGTTGTTTGCCTTAACAACGGAATCAAAGTTGATGGCGAGGCAAGTCTTCTGGATCGACATGATATCTATAGATAAGAACTCGAGCAAAGAGTAAGCAAAAGCTTGAGAGTAATTCGATGGAGCGTTTAATACAATATGAAAGTTTTTAGCAAAGGTGAAAGATTGATATACGAGTGTAAAGAAGTATATATAGGAACCTATGGGCCATAGGGTGATGTCATGAAAAGTATTTTTGAAATTCAAAAAGTTTTGAAGAGCATAATCACGGCGCCCAATTAATGTCATTTGGTTCAAAGCACCAAGCTGCTAGTACGAAGTCTGTCAGAGACTAGTTAAAGGCGGATGATATGCCAATATTAATGGCAACGTAACAGCTAATCTATTAATGTCATATTGACAATCATTCCCCCTAAACACATGCATACTAACTTAAATCTACTAAGCCAAGAATATTTCGAAAATATGAAAACTTAGCGTCCGGTAGAGGCTTGGTGAATATGTTTGCTGCTTGCTGATCGGTAGAGATGTATTCCAGCCTAATTTCCTTCTTTAAGACATGATCTCGGATAAAGTGATGCCTGACATCAATGTGCTTTGTTCGAGAGTGCATCACTGGATTGTGAGTGATGGCTATGGCACTTGTATTGTCACAGTAGATTGGAGCTTCACTCGACCGAATCCCATAATCATTAAGCTGCTGTTGAATCCAGAGTATTTGAGCACAACAGCTGCCAGCAGCAAGGTATTCTGCTTCGGCGGTCGAGGTAGCAATTGATGTCTGCTTCTTACTTGACCACGAAATTAGTCTATCTCCAAGGAATTGACATGTGCCACTTGTACTTTTGCGATCAATTCTACAACCTGCATAATCTGCATCTGAATAGCCAATAAGATTAAGATTTGAATCTTTGGGATACCAAAGACCCACATTAGTAGTTCTTTTAATATATTTAAGTATTCGTTTGGTAGCAATGAAATGAGATTGCTTAGGTGCGGCTTGAAATCTAGCACATAAACAAACTGAATACATGATATCCGGTCGACTGGCAGTCAAATAGAGCAGTGAACCAATAAGGCCTCGATACATGGTTACCTCAACCGGAATTCCCCCTTCATCTTTATCAAGCTTAATTGATGTACTCATGGGGGTAGATACAGTTGAGCATTGTTCCATTCCAAACTTCTTTACCAATTCCTTGGCATACTTGGACTGATTGATGAATATTCCAGTTTCAAGTTGCTTTACTTGAAGTCCAAGAAAGAAGTTTAGCTCGCCCATCATGCTCATTTCAAACTTCTCCTTCATCAGTTTAGAGAACTTTGAGCACAACTTGGGGTTAGTTGACCCAAATATAATGTCATCAACATAAATTTGTACTAGTAACACATGATCACCTTTTACAAATTTAAACAGGGTCTTATCGACCGTTCCAATTTGGAAATCATGTTCCAGTAAAAATTTTAGCAAAGTGTCATACCAAGCACGCGGTGCTTGTTTTAATCCATAGAGAGCTTTGTCAAGTTTATAGATATATTGAGGATGAGTAGGATTGACAAAACCTGGTGGTTGTTCAACGTACACCTCTTCTTGAAGTAGACCATTGAGGAATGCAGACTTCACATCCATTTGATAAACTTTAAAATTCTTGAAGGCTGCATAAGCAAGAAAGATGCGGATTGCTTCTAGTCTTGCAACTGGCGCGAAAGATTCCTCAAAGTCTATGCCTTCTTCTTGTCTGAATCCTTGAGCAACAAGTCGAGCTTTGTTACGCACAACAGTGCCATGTTCATCGAGCTTGTTACGAAACACCCATCTAGTTCCAATCACATTTTGATTTTTCGGTCGAGGAACTAGATGCCAAACATTGTTGCGGGTGAATTGATTCAACTCTTCTTGCATAGCTTCAATCCAGCTGGCATCTGATAGAGCTTCATCTATTTTCTTGGGCTCTACCTGAGATATGAAAGCGGCATGCAAGAATTCATTAATCATTTGACCACGTGTTTTTCGAGGAGCAGAAGGGTCACCTATGACCAACCCAGGTGGATGATCTTTGTTCCACCTAAAATAATTCCCTAAAGGGTTGTCATCAATTGGTTGATGAACGTCCTCGTTTACTGGATCATCATTGGCTGGAGGATTGTTATCAACCGGTGGATCCACTTCTGGCCTTGTTTGATCACACCCGGTGGAGGGAACTGGATCATCCTTCTTTGGAGGATATAGATCACTGTCACTCTCTTCCTGTAGATTTGTGTTTTCCAGTCTGTGACTCAGATCATTTATGCTCCCTTGAGTTTGTTCTGTACATAGAGTAGATTCATCAAAAACAACATGAATGGTTTCCTCGACCGTTAGTGATCTTTGATTGAACACTCGATAAGCTCTGCTAACGGCTGAGTAACCAATAAAAGTTCCTTCGTCTGCTTTGGCATCGAAGGCTGTCAAATGGTTTTTGCCATTGTTGTGGATAAAGCATTTGCACCCAAAAATTTTGAAATAAGAAATGTCAGGTTTTGTGCCATTCCAGATCTCATATGGAGTTTTGTTAAATCGTTTATTAATCATAGATCTGTTTTGAGTATAGCAAGCTGTGTTAACTGCTTCTGCCCAAAGTCTTTGAGAAACATTTGAATCAGCAATCATAGTTCTGGCTGCTTCTTTTAAAGTACGGTTCCTTCTTTCAGCCACCCCATTTTGCTGTGGGGATCTAGCAGCTGACAACTCATGCTTGATTCCCTGATCATCTAGATAAGTCATAAGAGTGATGTTTAAAAATTCAGTCCCTCTATCACTCCTGATTCTATCTATTACAGTAGATTGTTCATTTTGCAAGCGTTTAAAAAGCTTAATCAGGTGAGGTGCAGTTTGATCTTTTGAAGAGAGAAAGATGACCCAAGTAAATCGAGAAAAGTCATCTATAACAACAAGAGCATATCTCATTCCCCCTATGCTTCTTACTGGTATAGGACCAAATAGGTCCATGTGAAGTAAGTCTAAACATTTGGAAGAGGACATACACCCTTTATTTTTAAAAGTTGCTCTCACCTGCTTTCCTAGTTGACAAGCAGGACAAACTTTGTCTTTTACAAAATCTCCTTCGGGCAGACCAGAAACCAAATCATGCTTCCTCAAGTTAAAAATGGACTTAAAATTTAGATGATTTAACCGCTTATGCCACAACCAATGTTTATCATGATGAGCAGTAAGACAAGTGGGTGAAGAAATATGTGAGCAAGACCAGTTTACCTTGTAGGTGTTTAGGTCTCGTACACCGGTCATAAGAGTCTCACCTTTGTCATTTTTTATGAGGCACGTGTGTTTGTGAAACTCGACCGAATGATCATTGTCACATAGTTGACTAATACTTATCAAATTATAGCATAGTTTGTCAACAAGTAACACATCTTTAATAATGAAGTTACCATGGATGATCTTACCCTTACCCACGGTTTTACCTTTGGAGTTGTCTCCAAAGCTGATCTTTGGTCCTTTGCACAACACCACTTCTGTTAGAAGTTCTGGATTCCCTGTCATGTGTCGTGAGCAACCGCTATCTAAATACCAGGTAGTGTCCTTGATAGAAGTGGTTTTCTCGCCCGTTTGGACTTTTAGTACCTCCTCAGCTTCTTCTTCGATGTCGGCCATAAGGCATTCCACTTTTTCATCATCGCTGTCATCTGAAGAGCTTCCGGTATTGGAGTTGTCAGAGTCAGACTCAGCCCACTTGCTTTTGCTTTCATCTGCTACTAGAACCCTTTGGTCTTTTCCTTTTCTAAACGTCCTTTTATCCTCCTTACCCCTTCTTCTTTCGGAGAATTGCTTCTGATCATTGTTCTTAGGCTTGGTGCAGTCTGCAATGAAATGGCCTGGCTTTCCACAGTTAAAACAAGTAGGACCATCGTTTGTATGGTCCGATTTATGATAATTTTTAAATTTAGAATTGTTTTTACGCATAAATTTACCAAATTTCTTGACAAAGAGTGTCATGGCTTCATTGCTGATTTGCTCAGCTGATCTCTTTGGAGGTTCCTCGACCGGTGGACGTATCACGGTTGAGGTTAAGGCCTTGGTTGGTTGAGATGTGGATGGTTCATCTTCTGTTCTCATGTTGAGCTCGAACTCGTAGGCTTTGAGATCAGCAAAGAGATCATGCAGTTCAACCTTGCTCAAATCTTTTGACTCTCTCATGGCCACTGTCTTGATCTCCCATTCTTTGGGCAGAGCTCTCATAACCTTCACAGCAATTTCACGGTTAGTATAAGTTTTACCTAAAGCAGTAAGATCACAGATGATACTACTGAACCGTTCATCAAATTCAGCCATGGTTTCCCCTGGCTTCATTTTGGCGTTGTCATATTTTTGAATGGCCAGAGTGAGCTTGTTTTCCTTTGTCTGGTCATTCCCTTCACACAGCTGAGTGAGCTTCTCCCAAATCTCCTTTGCTGTGGAACATGACTTGATTTTGCTGAACATATTCTTGTCCAGTGTTTTGTATAGGATGTCCCGGGCCACATTGTCAAGATTGGCCTTCTTTTTGTCCTCAGTGGTCCACTCAGCTCTTGGTTTCTCAATCATTTGTCCTGCACCATCGGCTAGAGCTGGGTTGACCTTCATAATTTTGATAGGACCGTCTGTTATGACATATAGCATGTCATCATCCTGTGCTGCAAGATGTGCCTGCATGCGAATTTTCCAATCATCATACTCTTCTTTAGAAAACATAGGAATTCTGTTGAAAGAAGTCATGATTTGAAAACTTCAGATCAGCAGTTGAGAAAGGAACCCGCTCTGATACCACTTGTTGGGATCGGTTCAGAGGGTAGAGGGGGGGTGAATACACTCTGAAACTTTTCTTCTACTTCTTTAGAAAGATCAAGTGAGGTTTAGTTCACTTAATCAGTTTTCTCAACTTCTAAAATGTTTTGAACAACTTAAATAGTGCGGAAATAGTTCAAAGGTTTTAGTGATGCAAAGTTTATAATGCAATGTATGAGCAGGATGTGAGATAAGTTGCAGTAAATGCTAAAGCACGATTTTATGGAAGTTCGAAGGCTTAATCCTTCTACGTCTCCCCTTCTTCCACTTAGGAAGGAATTCACTAGAAGACTTTGGTTATTACAACGTCTTGTAATACACCCACTTCAGACTTAGGACTTATCCAATGCCTAATCCGAAACTCCTAGATTTACACAGATAAGATTCTCAGTTCTTATCAGACTGGTGGAAGCTTTCAGAGCAGCTTCAAGTCTCTTCAACACTGAGTATAGTTGAGTTGAGCTTCTCAGACTGCAGAGCGGTCGAGAGGCTTGAAAACCCTAGGATGATCCTTGACGATCAGATATGTGAACTGTAGGCGAGGGTTTATTTGAGCAGCAGATGAATGATCTTGTAAGTGTGCTCAAGTATATCAGATGAGGACTTCTGATATTAGTCAAGTGATTGAAATTTTTCTGAGTTGCTTGTCTCTCTTCGTTGTCTTGTCTCACTGCATATTGTTGTTTGAGCAATCTTCCCTTTATATAGGTCAATCATCAACGTCTTTATTTTGAACGTTCTGATGCTGCATTGAATGCACATTTAATGCTCATAAATGCATTGATGATTCTGCATGAGGATCGTACACTGCAGACAACTTCCAGGATCCAAAACTGGAATAAACGGTCGAATGCTTTATCTGCAGTCATTCTGTGTTTTTGCCATTTTGGTACAACCTGTTGTCTTGATTTGCAGGAGTCAACAAATCTTCTGAAACGCCGGTTCTGCTTTTAATAAAAGATCCTGCAAAGAACATCTTGTCACAGGTACTTGTCTCGAGATATCTAGATAGGCAGTTGGCATTCTACCGGTAGAGATATTTGTCCTCTGCTGGTTTGAATAACCAGTCGATAAGCTTGTGACTTCAACCGGTCGAGAGATAAAGGCGGTTGACAAGCTTCCGGTAGATAGATTTATCCTCTGCTGGTTTTGATAGCCAGTTGATAGGCTTGTGACTTCAGCCGGTCGAGAGCAAAGGCGGTTGACAAGCTTTCGGTAGATAGATTTATCCTCTGCTGGTTTTGATAGCCAGTTGATAGGCTTGTGACTTCAGCCGGTCGAGAGCAAAGGCGGTTGACAAGCTTTCGGTAGAAGTTGTAGTAGGTTCCTGAAATACAATGGTTGGCAGCACATTCCTATACAATGAGTTGTTGTTTGTTATCACCAAAATATCGGATTCAACAAAAATAAAAACTCTAACCTAATCTACCCCAAACCCTTAACCGATTACCCCTCTTAGCCGCCTCCCTCCCTTCCATTCATCATCTTCATCGGCTTCCCACAAGAAAGAACACCATAGCCTCGGTTTTTGAAGGTCCAAGTCGGTTGTCATCATCCCGTCGTCCCGGAATCGTCTCACGCCCGTTTTTCTCTTCATTTTCGGTGAAAGGCATGATTTTCTTCCAATTTTTTTGTACCTATCAGATATTATATTGTGTGGATTGTGTATGCATCAAAACTTTCAATTTTTTTTCCGAAAATGGTTCGAGTGTTCGGTTTATGCCCAAGGTTACTTGTTTTCATGATTCATGTTCACGTTTTGAGGCCATGGGTGCGTTCTATCTGCTGGCTAGGGTCCCTAGGGTGTCCTAGGTGTGTCTGGACTCGAGTGGCTCGAATGGCTCGAGCCAAACGAGCCCAGGGAAGCCATTACTGCAGCACGGCCGAGGGGAGTCGCAGTCTAGGGTTTCGAGAAAGAGGGCCACGGCTCGGTGCGTGGGGCTGCATAGGGGCTGGGGCTGGGTCAGGTCAGGTCCGCCCAGACGTGGGCTACGTCTGGGCGGCGGCGCTCCGGCCAGGGGCGGCTGGAGCAGGCCGGTAGCAGCCACGGAGTGGCTGCTGCTCACGGCCGCAGCCGAGAAGAGGCTAGGGGGTCGGGTTCTAGGGTTTCTGTTGGGTCCGGGTCGGGTCTGTGGTCCAGGTCGGGTCAGTAGGGTAGTGGGTTGGGTTAAGTTGGTCCGGGTCCGGGTTCGATGGGCCGGGCTCGAGTCTTTTTATTTTTAAAACATTTTATGAATTAATGGGTTTTTGGGCCAATTAATTAGAAATAAAATTATTTGGACTCCCAAATAATTTTATTTGGGCTTTTAAAATTTTAATTAAGTTAGTCCATTAATTTTATGGGCTTTTGAGCCCATAAAAGTTATTGGGCCAGTCTTTGGGTTTTTGGGCCCATTGGGCCAGTTTAAGTTGTTATTGGGCCTAGAATGTTTTATGGGCTTTAAATAATTTTAATTGGGCTTAGAACAATGTTATTGGGCTTAAGTATGTTAATGGGCCAGATTTAAGTAAATGGGCTTGAGTGTTAGGGCCAGCAGTCCAGGACAATCCATGAGAAATTTGCATGTGTCCTGATTATATATTTAATTATATTTATGCATTGAAGTTATTTTTAATATTTATATGTTAGTAAGAAATTAAATTAAATATATATGAAGGACACACAATTTTATGTAAGTACATGCATTCATGAAATAATTTTATGCATAATTAAATGTTAAGGTTGAGCAATAATAAAATATTTTATGTTGGAAGTTGAAGTAGTGTGACAATTTAAGGGGAATTCGTCCCCATATGTGAACTATTGAAGGGCAGTTTACTGCCAATTTAAGAGGTGATTCGTCACCGCCACGTACGTTGGTTTTCACGCTGATCAGTATTTAATGTATGATTTAAGGTTACACTACGGATACAACCATGCGATGTTAGAAAATTACCTTGCTCAACAATGTTATGTATTATGTATGTCTATGTTATTTAAGTTAATTTAAGTTATGTTTATGTTATGATATTTTCAAGCATGCTCATTCATGTATATGTATGTATTAGTATTTAATTGATTTAAATTATTTTAAACTCTTGTTATGTTAGCATGTTGGGCCTCTAGGCTCACTACACTTGTATGGTGCAGGTGAGTACGTTAAGGATGAGGTTGTACCCACCGGAGGCGAGGATGTATGAGCGGACATGCAGTGACCCCGTGACCGTGATAGATGTCTGAGTCACATTGCATGTTTTTGTTTATGTCAGCACGTTACACATTTTATATTATTTTTCAGTGGTTGGGTTTTGGAATGTTACTTTTAAATATTTTTAGTGCATGCAGTTTTTAATTATTTCCTCATGACAGTATTTTAATTAAATGTAGACTCAGATATTTATTTTATTAAAGAATGCATTTTTATTTAAGTATTTATTTATTTATTTATTTTTAAATCTTTTTATTCTGTGCATATATGTATGGGCATATATATACATCTTTTATTTAGTAAGTATAAAAAAAAAAAAAAATTCCGCATATTTATTTATTAATTATAGAGAACGGGTCGTTTCACTCGTGGAATTTAAAATTCTAAAGATGAACATACCTCATGTTGTATCTGCTTTGCGCAGTACAAATAGGATCTAGGAATAGAGGGGCTCCTCCGATTTCTAGATAGTGGTCACGATAAAGAATCATGGTTGGTACTGCGGAAGTTCTTGGAAGTGTGGGGATGTGAGGAAGACGTGCTCCTGAGTAATAGGTGATGCTCGGTTAGGGTTGATTGAGTCTTAAAATATCCGTCGGCTTTTTGACCATCTCTATCGTGTCTTGCTAGCTTTCCAGGCCATGTATATGTCGCTGGGTCCTTACTACTCTTACCTGCCTACCTCGTCAATTTGAGCTTGGACCCCCACTCCTACCTGACCTCCCCGGAAGAATTCTCGAGACTACTTATCTAACACATCCATTTCCGACCTGCACCTTTCATTTTCTTGGAAACAATACCCCGACCCATGCTATTTTTCAGATGAATGATTATGTCTTGACTCCAAAACTCTAACATAACCTTGATATCTCGGGATATCATATTAGATAATAGATTTGTCATGAAAAAGTAAAAAACATGGATTTACCTTTATGATCAATTTTAATTAATGGCTGACAAGTTCCATTAACTACAAATAATTTCTTTGATAATAGTTCAGCCATTATGCATCCTCGTGACCACATGTCAATTGCAGTCGAATATTGTTTAGCTCCCAAAAGAAGTTCCGGCGCTCTAAAAGAAAACTTATAATATAGTTCCAAGTTTAAAATGTTAAAAAAAATTGTGAAATATAACATAGAATAATACTGGGGTTACAGCAACTCTGCTTCAGGGAAAAATCAATTCCTTTGTCATATAGCCGCAAACAAACAACTATGTGCGTAAAAATAAGCTCACTTGTACCGTAAAAAAATGAATATTTGGTTAAAAACTGAACCCAAGCTCAAATAATTCCTAAAACTCGAAGAAAGCAACTGGAATATTTTGAATCTAAACTAAAAGACCACGAAACAACCTGAAATCAGATAAAAAATTGCCAACCATAGAAGATGAACAATGCGCAGTCCCGTCGCAATCTAGTCGCAGAAATCGGGATTCGAAACTCAAGATTCAAGTTTAGATCGAAGCTTGCAGCTAGTTCCATTTTCCAGCCGGGTTTGTATATTCAAAAACACGGGTTTGTATATTCAAAAAATCACAAAATTCAAAAAAACCAGAAACAAATCACTAAAAGCGTTCACTAATATATGAAACTCACTCTGTATTTGCCGCAACTATCGAAGCAATAACACCTGAAGAACGAATAACAACAACTCGCACAAGTATGGTCTAACAGGGGCGACGACTTCGAATCTTCAGGTCACAATTTCTTGCTAGATTGGCATCAAAATGAAGCTTAGGATGAGCTCTAACCAAATTCTAGCTCCAATAACAGATTTCCGATGCCCATGGCAGCAAATCGAAGACAAGAAATGGGTGGCTAGGGTTGGGTCATGGTGGAATCGTGAGAGCACGAGAGAGAATGATTTTTCTTATCCTAAGATGGGCTTCTCGGAGGTCACTTGAAAAATATTCTGATGAATCGAGCAAGACAGCAGATTTTGATTTGAAAGAGAGAAAAAAGAGAGAGGTGTCGGAGAAGGTGATCGAGAAGAAGTGTGGGGATTTGGGTATATTTCTCACGTAAAGGCAGGTGCAATAATATTTATTTTAAGTTTTTATTTTAAATAAAAATAATAGTTTTTCTACAACACTTTTTAAAAAGTGTTGTCATACATAGGAAAAAAAACGCTCATAGACAACACTTTTAAAAGCGTTGTCTTTGACCTAAAAAAACGCTAATAAACAACGCTTTTTTTAAAAAAGCGTTGTCTTTGATGAATAAAAAATATAGAACGACAACGCTTTTCACTAAAAGCGTTGTCTTTTAAGTGTTGTGTTTGTGCATTTTTGTTGTAGTGCACACTTCAATGGATTTGGATTGTTTTAACTCTTAACAAACATAAACAGGCCCAACTCAAGAGTTGTAGTTGAGAGGTGAGAAATGACGAGGAGACCGAAACTTGCACTCTCGTAAAAAAAAAAAAAACAAAATACAGATACGTACCAACACATATGCAATATTGACTACTAGCACCTAGATGAGCTAGTTTTATTTCAATTACTATAGTTCAGACTTCAGATACATGCGACAGTTTACTTTTGGGCAATTAAATGAAAGATAACATGAAATAATTAAAAAAAACATAGGTTTTGTTTGGATAAGTACTTTAAAAAAAATTTAGTATGAAAAACTAAAAATATTTGTTAGGACAAGATTTTTGTAACTGTTTTGAAAAAAATAATTTTTTTAAAAAAATAATCTCCGAGTATAGTTTTTATAAAACAAATGAGATGTGTTTTTTTTTAAGTTTTTAGAATTGAAAACTTTGATAAAATAAAAACATATTACTTTTTAATTGTGAAAATATTTTTATGGAGTAGTTGTCGAAACATATATTTATTCTTAAAATTTTTTTAAAACATTTTATAAAAATATTTTAAAAATAATTTTACAAAAACGAGTTTTATATAAGTAATTATTCAAAAAGAGCCATAATCGTCAAGAATGTTTGTTTTTATTAATTCAATCTTGAGCTTTATTGCATAATATAATAATAATAACAACAACAACATAAAAAAAATAAAAATAAAATGAGATTATTACATTTTTGTCATGTAATTTGCACATTTTTCATCATTGGACTTGTTAAAAGTAAATTTGTAATTTTAGTTTTGTAACTTGCATTTTTTTATTTTTGGTTTTATTAACATTGAATTCGCATTTTTAGTCCTGCAATTTACACGAGTTCTTATTTTAAGTCTTGTTAACAATGAATTTGTAGCACCTAAAATCTAATTTACTAAATCGTATGCATTAAATTTAATAAATATTAAGATTATTATTTTTAAGTTTAATTGATTTAAATCCGTTGTTTGAATTATATGCTAATATTTTATTCAAATGATTTTATTTTACCAACTATTTAATTATACTTTTAATTGTTTAAGTTTACTCATTTAAATTATTTTATTACTAGTGTCTCACCCGTGCGCTGCACGGTTTGAATTGTGTATAAAACGAGTAAGAGTGAGAGAGAATGATAATTTGAATATGTAACTAAAATTAAACACAATAACCAAACTAACTCTAATTAAAATAAGAAATTGTGTAAAACATATTATAAAATTTGAAAAACTTAAATACAACATTCGTAGTTGAGTTTCTTTGGTTGTCGTCATCATCACATATTAAAATTTTAAGATATTTAGTATTTGTAAGTTGTAACTCTAGATACGGTGACTTACAACCGAACCAATTTTTTTTGTTCTTTTGATATTTATTTACTTATTTTTTCAGGTTTTTAAATTCAAGTATGTATAATCGTTGGACATGTGGAGATAAACATTTGTTTAGATATCAATATATTTTTCTCAAAGCAATGTTTTTTGAAACATAAATAAAATTTTTTATGTTTTAAAATTTTTAATTTTATTTATCACAAAAAGATTGTATGAATCTCGTTGATTTTGAACCAGATCTGATAATTTATAATCTGATCTACAAATTTTTAAAATTTTATTCATATTTTTCTTTAATTTAAATGATGGCGGGATCATTTTATAATTGTGGTTTTGGAGTGGAGGTAAACATTTGTTTAGATATCAATATATTTTTCTCAAAGCGATATTTCCTCCCATTGACGTAAAACAAAACATGTTGTTGTATGATCGAATATTATTGCAAAAATATTTGCTCTTATCGCTCGCTACATATAACAAATCATGCAATACTTGAGGAGGTTTTTTCAGAACAGGAAGTTGGATTTTTCTTTGCATACAACAAAGAGAATATTTGGGATTTCTAGAATTAAACCATCGACACAACCTCTCTTCATACCAAAATTTTGCACCACAAAAATTGCATATGCATGTTGGATCACCAATATCCCAATTTTTCTATGTTGACTGGTCGATTTTTCTATATATTTGATATATGACAAGTGTTTATTAATTATATCAATTTAAAAACCTAGGTTTTATAATCACCATATTGGATAGGATGTCATATATGAAACAAAGGTACAGAATATAAAAAAAACTAACATATAGAAATATAATATATATCTTTGTTTACTATGGGATAATGTACTTAGTCAAATTAAATTTCGTGTTTATGATTACATTGTTATTTAAATTAAATTATGATTGCTAATTTGTGGTTGTTGGGATTATTATTTTCACTCTATATTTGTTTCAATTATGATTGTTAATTTGTGGTTGTTGGGATTATTATTTTCACTCTTCATTTGTTTCCATACATTCAATTTTTTGAGTTTTTATATTGATGATGATATTGATATCTATACAATTATTGTGATAAAAAAATTTTGGTTGTGCACCAATTTTAATATTTAATATGAGTACATATCACACACAATATATTTATTTATAAAAACATCATCATATCATATTAAAATTATATTAAAATTTAATTATTTCACACACGCAACGCGTGTGCCTCGGTCGCTAGTTATTATGTAAGTGACCCTTAATTGATCTCTTGGTATGTCAAAAATAAAAAATAAATATTAAAAAATACATACAATAAATCACTTTCCTTCACTATCTTAATTTTTTTTATTTAGTTATTTTTCTCATTTTTCCTCCCAAATTTTGTATGTAATATATATTACATTCATTTTATTTGAAAATTAATAATAATTTATATTTAATTATCTATTTTCAAATTCCAAATTATTTGAAAAAACTAATGAAGTAGAAAATATCTAATAGCAGTAAAGATGTTTTGGTTATCATTCTTAACCCAAAAAAAGTTATTTTTTCTATTATTATTTTTTAATTGGAAAAAAAAAATAATGTTCGTCACACACATCGTGTGTGCAAATACAATAATATAAAGGGTGAATGAGATGTTTGATCGTTGTAGATCAATAATCAATATTATTTTAGCTTTCAATTTAAAAAAATAAATAAATCATTTTAAAATTTTGTTAAAAAATTACAAAAAATTCTCCAATGACTAATAACGACTATATTCTTGAATCTCCTGTAAATAAAATTCATTATATCTTCAAAAAATAAATTTTCTTCCATTTTCTTTCTAAAAACTCTCCAATTTCTTTCAATAAAATTTCAAACGCATTTGTTTTTCATGCAATACAAGAGTTCTTCTTCTTCATCACATCATCTGATGATGAAATTTCTAATCCCATGATTGATATATTTTTATTCACGATAAGACAACAATCGAGCTATCGATTTTTTTAGCATCCCACTTTGTATGAAATGGGAGATCAAGTTGCAAAAGTGGTTAAAAAATAAACAAAAGGATCGAGAGGTATTGTTGGGGCTGAGAGATTATATAAAGATTTTCGAAGGCGATTCGAATGAGGAGATCTTTGTTTCTGATAATTTTTGAAGCTTTACAGATAAACGTGTCTTAATTTGTCCAACGAAGGGACGCAACCAGTATGCATGGGTTGTCATCACACCAGAAGGTTACGACTGTAGTTCGACTGCTTGCACATGATGTAGCGGGTGTTGACGAATAATTTAGAATAGGCGCATCGACTGCGTTGGAATGTTTGAAAACATTTTACACGGCTGTGTATGATATATTTCTGAGCAATATTTGAGGCAATCAACACGTGAGGATGTTGCTCGCATAACTGTTGAAAATACTCCAAGGGGATTTCTCGGGATGCTTGGAAGTATTGATTGTATGTACTGGGCTTGAACAAATTGTCTAACAGCTTGTGCAGGACAATATCAAAGTAGACATAAAACAGAACCTTCATTCATACTTCAAGCAATTGCATCGAAAGATTTATGGATTTGACACGCATACTTCTGCGTACCAGGATGTAATAACGACTTCAATGTGCTGGAGAGGTAATTTGTTCTTAAATCTTGCAAAGGGTGAATCCCCTCCGGTGCGATTTGAGATGAACAGGAACGAGTACAACATGTGGTATGATCTAGCCGATGAAATTTATCCATATTGGGCCGCCTTTGTCAAAACAATCTCTTGGCCTCTTTCACAAAAACATAGGACTTTTGCAAGATATTAATAGGGCATGAAACAATATGTTGAACGAGCATTTGATGTACTCCAAGCACATTGGCACATTGTGAGAGACCCATCCCACAAGTAAGATTCAATTGATTTAGATTATATAATGAAGACTTTGCATAATTCTTCATAACATGATTGTGGAGGACGAAAGAGAGGATATTGTCGAAGATCGTGATTTTTCTGCTTGAGATAATGAATATATGCCACCGTAAATTTTTGAATTATAGACTTCAAAAGGATTTGATCGAACGTATCTGGAGTTTACATGGGGATAAATAATAATAATGTATTTTTTTCTTAATTATGTGTGTTTTTTTATATTTACATGTGTTATTTTTTAAATTTTAATTATGTGTGACAAAAACGGTAAAATTCTACTGAAAGAGATTTCAAGTTCATGGAACCTGTCGAACGTGAACTCAAATCGATCACAACGGTAATTCCATATTTTTTGTACTTTTTCCATGCAAGTATTCTTAAATCTTTGTAATTAATTAATTTGGTTCATTGAGTCCAGTGTTATGTTTTTAAAGATGCGTATAACACCAACTAGCCGTGTCTCCAAACACTGAGATTATTCTTGTGGTACCAGTTCATGGATTCAACAGAAAACATACTGAGGTCATCCAAGTGTGTTGTGAGAATTTAACATTTTTTCTCCACATGTATGAAATTTGAATGTTTTTCCCATTTGGTGATTTTATGATGAGGATGAATTCAAGGATCTGTTTAATGATTTATAACTTTAAGGGGCAGAGTCGATTGGCAAAGGTCGTAAATTAACTTGAAAGGTCTGCGCCCTTGAATCTTTAATAACCAGATCCCAAATCCACTATTTCTTCAATTTTGATTTTTGGGTTTGTACTAGAAAATTTTCTTGAAATTAGTAAAACTAAATATAACAACTAAAATGCTGGAAGGAAACCGTACTTAGGCTTCTCCTCTCCCATAGTCATTTCATGGGCTTGCATTATAGAAGGGCAGTTGTAGAAATAAAAAGATCATCAAGATCGTTAGAAAAGTGGTCAGGACAGAGTTATTAGTGCAAGGCTTTTGGCTCTCCGAGTAGTCGTCATAGTCATCAAACCCGTCGGACGAATCAGCTCCAGAACCATCTCCTGTCCACTTAGATAGCTTGTTACCCCTGCTGATGCAAAAACGAAGTTAGGTATAACATTTGGATGATGACTTCTGTTACAATGTTGTGCGTGCTCCCTTAGTAAAGGATGGATGCAAGGAGATATGGCTCGTCTTATTGTTGGTGTATTGATTTATGTCCCACATAGGTTGGCTAAATAACCTGGACCTCTTTATATGAACAAGGGCAAACCTCATCTTTTGAGCTAGCTTTTGAAATGAGTTAAGTCCAGTCCAAGTTTAATTTATAACACTTATGGACAAATTGAAAATGTTTTCAAGGTGGTACAATTGATTTCTCCCAAAAATTGAACCCATTTTTTTTTTCATAAAGTGAGTGTGGACTCAAAAAAGACGATATAGATACAATCATGTCAAGGATCCAATGGCAAAGGGGACTAAAAATAGAGTACCTAAACATTTAGGAAGATGAAAACTATTTTTGTCAACCAATGGTTTTTTAAAGTCAACCAATGGGCGGGTGGGGCGGAGATAATCTGGCTCTGGTTCAAATTTTGTCAATGTTTGCAAGATAGTATGTACCACGTAGGATTCTCTTAGCATTTTAACTGAGAAGCAAACAAAATATGTGACCAGTTCTTCTAAGAAAAAGAGCGAAAGCAAGAGACAGGACAAAAGGGAAAAAGAGAAACAAAGTTAGAAAGAACAAATAAAACGACCTGCTCCGAAGGACACCCGCGTTGAGCGTGAGCAAGTCAATATCAGCAGCTGATTTTGGCTCCACACTATAAGCCTTCTCGTATTTCACCCCAACATCTTGTCCTGATGCCACAAAAAACGCTCCATTCACCATTATGTCTCCTTCACTCCTCCAATTCCAGTTCCTCCATTCTCCATCCGAAGTATCCAACCTTTTTGTAACCTACAACACGAATTAGTTTGATCATCATGGATTCTTGGACAAACCCTTCTAAGTCAGTAAAATATGTAATCCTGTGAAAAAAGCTTCATAAGAAAATGTAAATGAGCTCTTCCAATATTACTACCTCCTTTGCATTGTCATCGAAAGAGGCGATGTAGCGGTTTCCTTGGCTATTGATAGTAGGACTCGCACTCCCTCCAATGGCATACATTTCCCACCTAGTGAAGTCATTGTTTACTACATGTATGTATCCCCTCCTACACCTCGGCATCCTCTGAATCAGTTTTTTACCGAAATGGTTAAAAGCTATAGTCACTTGCATCCCGGAATCCGGCAAATAACTGTCGCTATGGCCTAATAGCATCACCTCGTTATGGTGAGAAAAAATGTTGTTAGATATGGTGATAGCAGTGGATCCCATTACGGCATCGATCAACCCGTCTTTACAATTCGACAACGAGCAATGATCGATCCAGATGTCCCTCGATCCAAATATGGAGATGCCATCACCATCCGAAAGCGTACGCCACCCGTAGTGCGTCGGGCTCGACCTAACATTCGTCTCCCCCGATTGGTAGCAATGGTGTATGTGTATGTTATGAATGATGACATTGTTTATGTATTGCAAAGTTAAGCACCCGCCCCCGGTTATATGCACGTTCGCTCCCCGGCCGTCCAGAGTCTTGTAGGAGTTAAAAATCAGCTCTTGGGAGAGACGAATGAGCATATTGGTGGGGAAGACAATCCACAGTGGTTCGGTTTGAATGACCGCATAGCGAAGGGTTCCCGGTTTCGGGTTCACCGCATCATCGTCGGATGAATCTGTCACCACGTAGTAACGCCCACCTTTGCCACCGAGGGCGTACTGTCCGAACCCAATGCCGCAATCCGCGAGCCTTTGGCGATTGAGTTGCCAGTTGGGGTCGCAACGCCAGCAGTCATCCATGGGATTGCCTGTGAAGCAAGTGGATGACTGGTCACCGGTGGTGTAGGATAGCATTTGTCTTCTTGACATAGATGCATTAACTCTTCTGCAGGAAATCAATCCCCAACAAAATCTTTTCAGGGCCCAGTATAAGATATAAAACTAGATTGAACATTTATTTATTTATTTATTAGGACTTGTCAATAGTCAATTTATGGAAGAAGGCACACATAGGATTCCATGGCATGCAACAGAAAACTTGAAAAGTTGATGGAGGACCACACTTTAGCTTAAAAGTATCCAAGAATTCAAGCAAGTGTACAGATCCAAACACACAGAAGATGTCTGGGCATGGAAGACCACAGATGCAAGAAGAAAAACTTGTTCTTGTTCTCTTGGGGCCTGCGCCAACAAGAATTTAGTAGAACATTTTTACTGTAAAACACTGGCGACAATAAAAAAAATTCCCACAAGTACTGTGATGCTCATATTTTGTGTTATAGAGAGCTGGAGACACGGGAATTGTAATCCTAAACACGCACATTGCCGTAGAACACCGTAAAGTAAACAAACACTTTGAGTGTTGAACTAAAGTATTTAAGGCCAAATGCAGAGGAAGTGAGACGGGAGAAACTTGAACAGAAACCCACAAGAAAAAATTTGAAAAGAATCCAAAAACCCATGAAGCAAAATCTTGCCTGTGAACATCTTGAGCCACGGATTCAGGGTCCGGGTGCTGGCCAGGGAGAGTGAGATTGAGCAATGCTGAAACCTGGCAAGAAAATGCACCCAAAAGAAATACAAAGACAATGCAGCGGCTACTGGTCATCAGCACTTCCATTGCACTAATCTGTGGCTTCAGATTAGTGAAGAAGTTGGGAGAAGAAGGGAAGAGGGGGGAATTTTCAGTTTCTTTCGAGTTTGGACATATTGAAGGGCTCAATGCTCTGAGTGAATATATTATTAATTGGACAATATATTTGTAGTTCCATTCGGCTACCTTTTTGTCAGGTCATGTCGTTGGTAACAGTTAATTTTTCAGCTGCATTTAGTTCACATAGGGCCAATGTGGTCTACCTAAATTACACAAGTCAATAACAAAAGAACTTACAAGAATTGCTTTGAAAATCGATGTATTTTCATTTGGGTTTTTTTTTTTTATAAATAGGGAGAACATTGTCATATTTAATTATTTTTACTTTTTAGCAATATTTTCTTTGGGTTACAAATGTGGTATCGGGCACATCTATAAGTTTGTTTTCGTGTCAATAATAGATGGTGTCATGTATAATGTTATGTTAGCATATCAAAAAATGATATCAACTGATCAATACTTTTAGCCTATGTGGCATCAATCTTTCAAAAATGAGATATGTCTTGAGTTCAAGACCCTACAACCCTCGATCCTCACTCCTAATGTCAAAAAAAAAAAAAAAAAGATATCAATTTATTGGACTAAACTAGGGCAATTTCTGGGACATTTGTTTATCTTTGCTTTGTAGTCACCTTTATCCCATTACAAATGTGACATGGAACCATTAATAATATTTGATTTCTTGTCAATAACAATTGGTGTCATGTAATTAATTTCTGATGTCATATTAACATATAAAAAAAATTTGCATCAACTTATTGGACCAAATTTGGCCCATTTGTGGAAAAAAATATTTAAAAATGATTTTGTATAATGTTTATTTTTAAATTAGAAATCTAGCAGAAACCGTGTGTAAAATTGAGTAGAATATATATTGAAAATTATGTTTTCCCGAATAACTAGGTTTTTTTTTTACTTCGTGTGTTTGTGTATTAGTATATATCTTTATGTATTTGTATATTTTTATGCTAAAAAAGTAAAAACCGAAAAGTTTATGTTATTGCGCAATTAGAAATTGATATTTCTGTATAATATATATTAATTATCATCTGAATATTCATCCATTTTACATAAGTTTGTATCTTTATTTAATTTTAATAGGAAGCATTCGGGAAAATTTCCGTAACGAAATTGTATTGTTTGGTTCAGTTTTAGAATATTTTAATAAAAAGTTTATATTGAGATATGAAAGGACCCTATTTAATTTTTTTTAATAAACTAACGATGAATCCATTTATATTTTATTTAAAAAGATAAATGTTGTGGGGGAAGATACTTTAATATTTTTATATATATAGTAATTAACTAAAGAAAATAAAAGATAAATGTTTTAGGGGAAGATACTTTAATATTTATATATATATAATAATTAACTAAAGAATTTAATCTTAAGTGGATCTTATCGCAACATATGAATGATGTTGGCTCTGGTCTGCCGAAGGGGAATCAGTTTTGTTGCTTTTGAATGATGTTGGTCAAAATAATGGCACTAAACTAAAGTCATTTTGTTTCTGACAGTCTTTTCAGTCTTTCCATTCCGTAATTAGCTCTATTTGCAGGGTTAAGGCGGCCCTAAATTAAGGTTTAAATTTATCTTCCAGGGACATTTTGGTCATTTCCTGTGTACCCCTTATATTTATATATATATATATATATATATATATATATCAATTTTGCTATCCTGCCCACTCACCGTGTCCACCTAATATGCGCACCATGAGGTGGCACTCAACTATTGAATGTGATGAATTGTGCGTCCAATAGTTGAGTGTCACCTCATGGTGGGCACATTAGGTGGGCACGATGGGTGGGCAGGATAGCAAAACTCATATATATATTGTGTTTACTTAGTGAGATTAATTATATATAGATAAATAATACTAAGACTATTAAACTAATTTTATAGGATGTTGAATCATGATGCATAAACAATCACATGTTTACTTTAATGGATCAATTTTGTGATTGATAATATGAGTAAATGAAAAGTTATAATTTTGACCTTTGTGTATAATATATAATCTTATTTTTAGTTTTTATTTGTAAAATTGGGATTGTGATTTTTATTTAAAAATATAAATTATTATTAATTCACATATAAATTATTTTAATTGACCAAAATTTTTGAGTATAAATATTATTTATTTTTTAAAAAAAATTAATAAATTGATTTAGAAAAAATTTCCCCATGAATAAGGATAAATTCTAATAAAATGTATTAATCATATATTAAATTATTAATTTTTTTCATGTTTTATAATTTTTAAATGGACCTTTCGTATATTTAAATTAAATAAAATGTATTAATATATCTTAAAGTATTTGAAATTTATATCCATGTTATATAATTTTTTAAATGAGATTTTCATATATTATTTTTTTGGAAAATAAATTAAGGATATTAGTGTAATTTTTTTCAATTAGAAACATAATGATTATTTATCACACCATTTATTTGTGATAAATCATCAAGGTTTAAAGTTTAAATTAGGTAACTATGGATGAGCTTTATGAGTTAATACGGGCCCTCAAAAAACAAGTAAATATGTGATTGCTTGGGATTATTAATATAATCATATACTTATCATAGCAAGTAAATGCAACCATAGAGTTTTGTTATGCTGCCCACCAACCGTGTCAACCTCTGTGCCCACCATGTGCAATAGTTGAGTGTTTTATACATGGTGGACACAGATGTTGATACAGTTGGTGGGCAGCATAGCAAAACTATAAATATATATATATATATATATATATATATATAACTCTGTGCACATCATGTACAATAGTTGAGTTGACCAGCACAATTAATTGGTGAGTTGACTTATATATAGTGGGCACGGAGTTGGACATAGTTGTTGGGCATCATAAAAGAACTCATATATATATATATAGAGTTTTGTTATCCTGCCCACCCACCGTGCCCACCTAATGTGCCCACCATGAGATGACACTCAACTATTGGATGCACAATTCATCACATCCAATAGTTGAGTGCTACCTCATGGTGGGCGCATTAGGTGGGCACGGTGAGTGGGCATGATAGCAAAATTGTATATATATATATATTGTATATATATACAATATATATATATATAGAGTTTTGTTATCCTGCCCACCCACCGTGCCCACCTAATGCGCCCACCATGAGGTAGCACTCAACTATTGGACACACAATTCATCACATCCAATAGTTGAGTGCCACCTCATGGTGGGCACATTAAATGGGCACGGTGAGTGGGCAGGATAGCAAAATTGATATATATATATATTTCGACATCCACGGTAATTGCCTTCAACACACACTTGTTTGTTTGGTTGTATTATTGGTTAAGACATATCTGATACAAAAGTTTTTAAATTTGAAATGAAATCTCATGTTCAAAAGTCAATTAAAATAAATCTTTGAAGGAAAAAAAAAAGAGAAAGAAAATATTGTCTTAAGTCAGGATCAAACATTGAACCACATGTTTAAGAAAATGACAATCATTAGATCTACTATGTTTAATAGTTAGAGATTGATCCAATGTGAGATCAACTCGTCGTCTCTCAATTTAGTTATATTTATAGTATTTTATCTTCTAAATTTATAATGATGGATTCTTTTCCAAATGATTTATCGATAACTCGACGTCACCTCATTTTTCAATAAAAAAATCATTTTCGCAGCTTTGGCGTCTTCTTTTAATAAAAAATCATTTTCATTATCTCTTACTTAATTTTCTGACTTCATCACCATTAATATATAGTATGGTGGTGTGACGTCACATTAACCCTTTCAAAATAGAGTAGGTCTATGTGAGACGGTTTCACAAATAATAACTCATGAGATCGTCTCATAGGAGTTTTTGCCTTCAAAATATCCTATGTCAATTTATAAATTGGAGTGTGTTTCGAAAATATGAATTCGGACGTTTATATACATTTTTCTTAAAATTTGCTGATAAGATTATATATACATAATGAAAATTTATCTGTTTTAAAAATAACATATAAATAGATTAAACCGCTATATCGAATATGATCTATTGAAGAGATAAAAGGGAGAAAAAATTAGTTTTATACAAACTTTTAGATCAAGATTAAAAAATTTATTAATTTAAAAGTTCTAAAAATAATATAAAATATGATTTAAAAAAATTAATAGATAAGTAATGATAAATTGTTGGATAAAGTTTCAGGGAGGTTAAATGAAATGATAATTGAGGGATGTTTCTTAAAAATTAATCAAAGCTTCGACAAATTGATTATAAATCATTAGTACCTGGCATCAAAGGGTATAATTTTAAATAGTAAGATGTTGCATCAATAAATTTATAATAATTTATGTGTTTAACTCGATTCCAGTACACATTATGCAGCACACGAGTGAAAAACCTCCAAGTGTTGGATGCAATGGGCCAAATAGAGAATGAAATGCAAAAAATGGATAGAATCAGTTGGATCGATAATTTTTTAATCTATTAAATGACGAGTCATCTTTGATTCTTCGCCCACCCAATGATGGGTTGTGATGGATTGCGACAAGTCAAGTCTCAATCTGTTAGATCAGGACCGTCTTTAAAAAATTAGAGACCCTAAACTAATTTAAGGTATATATATTTTTTGAGTAATACTCATGTGAGACAATTTTATTTGTGAGACGGGTCAACCCTACCCATATTTATAATAATAAGTAATATTTTTGGCATAAAAATGTAATACTTTTTAATGGATAACTCATATAAGAGATCCGTCTAAAAAAAATGTCCCTTGAGACCGTCTCATATGAATTTTTGCCATAATTTTTTTATTAAATAAAAAATATTACAAACAAACTGGTAATAAAATAAACACAATGATCACTAATATATAATTTAATAAATCTATTGCCTTTTTTTCTCTTTGAACTTCTAGATTCAAATTTTCTTTTACCAATCATATATAATTCACAATGCAAATCTACCAAAACAAATACAAAAATAATTTAAATAATAACAAAAATTGATTGTTGATATGAGATTTAATATAAACACAACATAAAAAATATTTTAGATCGTAAAAAATTAAAAACTCCTTTTATTTACTGTCAAATTTCCCAACAAGAAAGAACCAATACAATAAATTCTTATAATAATAAAAAATTTAAAATTCTTGCAACTAAAAATAATGACATAAATAATTGTATAGAAAGAGAAAAAAAGAAGAAGCTAAAACTAAAAAAATGTATAATACAAACATAATAAGAATCATCGTACTAAGGAAACATAAACAATTATTTTTGTTACAAAAAAGCTAACAAAACAAATATGAATTATAATTTTAATATTAAAATATGCAAGGAATTAAAACCCCAAAGACCAAAGTCCACAAAATCAAATAATTAAAAAGCAAACAAAATTACCGACATACAAGATAAATAACATTCAATAAAAGACGACACGATAATTGACCTACTTTGAACAATCTTATTCACTTGAATAGAGAAATTTAACGAAAAAAGAATTTTACATCATATAAAGAGAGTTTTTTTCCCCCTCTTGTACACAAAGAAAAGAAAGGATAAAAAACACAAAAATTAGATTTTCAAATTTTCTACAAAATATTTAGATTTCCATTTCTCATCTAAATTTTGAATGGAAAAAAATATAAATAAATATATATCTATATAATGTAATTTTTTTAAAAAAAATTTAAGGCCCCACCTTAGGGGAGGCCCTAGGCAGGCAGCTGCCTCCTCCTAGGGTCGGCCCTGCGTTAGATTACACATAAGCTCGTCAGATTGGTTCATCTCGTCATATAAAATAAGTGTGTTACATTGATATTTTCTCAACCCGCCTAAAATACGGGTCGACCCGTACATCCTTCTTGACGATAGATTTAGGATTGTGGCAGGTTGTGAGCCGATCTGTCCCGTCAGCTCTTTTTAACACTTTTAGTCATAGATCTCTGATCTTGAATTTGTTTATTTAAGAATTTTTTTTAATATTGAAAGTTTCAAATTTTATGAATTAAATGACATGTTAACATGATACTTTGTCTATAAGTTTTTTTAGTATTTAAAATTGAATTATAAAATACTTTACGTAAAAAGATAAAAATCGGTTAAATACGTTAAAAAAATGAAACAAAACCCAAATTGTGATGTTTTCGCGAGAAAAGTAAAAAATGAAAATGGATAGGAGAAGACATTATTCCGTAAAGTAGCAACTACAAGTGCGATACTTTTCTTTTTTATCACTTCACTTTACTACGTACACTTTTGCACAGTTTAACGACATTCGGCCCCTATATCATATGCAGTCCCTACATATCAAATTATTTATTATCTTTCCCCCTCGTGTTTTCTTGATAATATTATCGGTCAGTCGTTTCTAAATTCCAAGTCTTTTAAAACTAATAACTGCATCAGAAATAATATGTTAAGATCGAGAAACAAATCTTTTTCATGGTCACGATCTTTTTTTTTTTTTTATGATTATCATATTTGAAGTCGTGAAAACGAACTAGTGAGACAATTTAATATGCAACCTATCAAGTTCATTCATTTTGCCGGGCAGACTGGGATTTGGGCAGATTGAGAAGGTACAAACAAGTGGACTTTAGTTATATTAGGAGAGACAAAGCGAGTTGAGAAACTATCAATCTAATCACGCATTTGGTATGATGAACTAAACTTATTTTTACAGCTCTAACAATATCATATGTGTGCCACTGTTTTTTTTTTTTTTTCAATAGATAATATGTCATGCTTTTCTTTCTATTAAGCGGGTTATTTCTTCTAAAATTTCCAATTAATCATCATCATAGAATGATAAGTGCGTGTCCGGATATTGGAAAGGTTTATTAACTCAAAGCATTATTATATAAAAAATATTTTTGAACATTCAAAATGCTTGGATGGAGAAACTCTTATTAAAAATGAAAAGCCAAAAACTAGAATTTTAACTAAGGGTGGCATATTGTAGCGTATCGTATCGAAAAATGTATATCGTATATTGTATCAAAAATTATTGTATAAATTATTTTTGTACCGATACCGTACCGAACATTTCGGTATATCAAAAATTTTGGTACATATAACTAGCATACCGATTATATCGAAATTTCACAGTATATCGAGATTTTGGTACGCTATCGGTATATATCGTTTTATGCTGAAAAAACCTAATATTTTTTAAAGTTTATAAATTTATTGCTTAAAAATACTAATATATTCTCAAATTTTTATATAATGTTTCGGTATATCGATATACCGAAATATATCGTAATTTCCAAATTTCATATCGTTACTGTACCGAAAAATTCGGTATCGTTACTGTACCATATCGAAATATTATGTATATTGAAAATTCGATAAATTCGATATTTTTTCCACCCGTAATTCTAACTCCTGGGTTCAAATTGGCTCCTAACCACATTTTAGTTCCTATACACTGAATTGGAAAATTAACTTAAACCCAAAAATAGTCGAATGTCCAAGACGGATAGAGTATGCTTAGAGAACTTAACCTCTTCTATTTTTTATCGTCATTGGATCCTAATGTGAGCAACAAAAGAATGGAATCCGGATATTCTACAATAATCCAAGATGCAGTTTAAAATTAATCTATTCCTATTCATCAATCGGATCCAGATCAACTATTTATCATTCCATTTCGGATCACATGGATTGTATACATTTAATTAATCGGGGTCGAGACAAACCTAATCATATATTCGAATCTACTATTATTTAGATATTGTTTACAACCTTTAAAAATAAGTTATTATAAAAATTCTCTTAACAAATTGTTGCAAACACTACTCTAGAGATTCTAAGATTCATATTTTACCACAAAGAAAAGAAGATCCTCTAGTTTCCAACAGTTAAGAGTGTAGAAATAAAAATAAAAATGGTGTGGGGTATCTTTAATTGAAATTGGCTACACATGCGCTTAGACATAGATTGCTTTATCGTATACGTTTTCAACGTCCTCGATTCTTGAGAATAAAGTGACCAATTTCTAATTAAAAAATAATATGATTTTTTCAAGAAATGAAAAAAGGGAAGAAAAATAATTAGTGGGTTGAAACCTGAATTTGTGCAGAACATGGGTTCCGATAAAGCACATGTATCCATTGTTTTGACTGTATTTTAAACGTAGGGTCCTCCTTCTTGACCTTTTAATTGCAGTGGGACTCCCCACACATTTTCAAACTATTTATTGGAATAGACATTTCATGCCACTGACTTAACGGACCAATTCACTGTCCACTGCCCTGTGGATGACATCGACTTAACATTGTCGACACATAGACATAGTAATTTTCTTATTTATTTTAGACATTAGAAAACGCAACCATAATTTACAAAGCACACCAGATAAACCGTATTTAAAGTCGATCTCAATCGTAATATGACCGAAATAATTTTAATGAGAGGATTGAACTCATAACTATAACTCAAATACTCGTCCTCTCCATCGGCTCAAAAACTCGTAAAAACGTGGTTTTAATATAAAAATAAAGTGATCCTCCGATATTTTAAAATTTCAACTGGAGCTCTTGTTAGAGATCCCATTATCGTTTAGCATCAGAATTTCTTATTGGGCCTATGATCACACAAAGTGATATGGGCTGATCTCAACTCCATATCGAGAGAATTAATTAAGTTGAAAATTAGGCATATTATTTGTTCGATATCATACATTTGATCTATTTATTTCTTTTTTTCTTCTTTCTCTTCCCTGATTACGATTGGCGGGGGAATGTATTTGCTTTTAAATAGATTCGAAGTTATTTTATACTAGCGGTTTTTTTACGTGATACGTGCATATACATATTTTTTTTATATTAATTGATTTTCATGTTATTTTTAGAAGTCATGTGATAAATTAAACATTCAAAAGTCTAAGAATGATAATTATCTAATCAAAAAATTTAAAAATACAAACAAAGACAGTGAAATGTCATTTTGGTAAATGAGATAAAATATAATTGCTAAAAAAAAGACCATATAAAATGACTAATTTGTCTAATAATTTTGATTTTGCTGAGAACTAAATTAGGACATAATCATAATTTCATGTCAAACTTCACCAATTAATTGAAATTTAGTTAATTAAAAACACTCTACTATAATAATATAGTAATATATGATACAATAACACTTTATAATACTAATTATATGAACTCACAGTGTAATATTTTGAATTTTTTTCAAAACATCATCCATCTTATCAAACTAATTAATAATTTTATTATATTACGATAGTAAATTTCCTCTCCTATAATTTAAATTTCAAAAAATTAATAATTTTTATTTATTTTTTTATTGTACACATTATACATATGTGGCACATGCCACAAATTAATATATATATATATATATACTGATACACACAATGCATGTCTTTGGGGTAGCATCTCATCTCCTTTATTGCTTACCAATCTTTCTACACTAGAATGTAGACATAACGTCGAATACATTTAATATTTTATGTCATATCAGCATTTTTTGGTGCTACTTTAATATTTTTAGAAATAGCGTCAACATACAACAAACTAAAAGCTAATGAAAAACATTACCAAAATCCAACTTTGAAAAATTAAGCACAAAGTTATAGGATTAATTTGACGTTTTTTTCCTTTATTATTTATAATGATTTTTGATTCCTCTTCACCAAATTAATTTGTTCTCTACTGGATCTTGTCGTATTGTGTTGGAGATGGCGAGCCTGCAAAGAAGTCGGTGTCGTGGCTGGCACATTTTATTATTAATAATTGTTGTTATTATTATTGTTAATTAATTTTTATCAAATCAAAATGTTATATTTTTGACGAAATCAATAGTAATTATTTAATTACTGTCAAAAAAATTATTTAATTTATCGTTTATTTAATCATTATTCGTGGACGCCAGTCATAGAGGTACAGAGGCAGGAAAAAAACAAAAAAAAAAAACAGAGTTTACTCGCTTACTCAATTACCGGAATATACTCGATTTCAATATGGTAAGTAGGCGAGTACTATACTTTTTTTAAGCTTAATTAAGATTTGATCGTCAATTTTTTAAATCTAATTATAATCTATAATTATTATATATATAAATGGCTCGTCAATGCATTACAAGTTTAATATTTTTAAGTATAATATGCGTGTATATTGTTAAATTGTTTTTTTTAAAAAATTAGTTTTTTCATATTTATTTCTCTCACCTACACATATATGATATACTTTACTTTGTTTCCTCGTAAATTTGTTAAAATATATATATATAATTAGATTTTTCTTCCCTTTTTTTCACCTACACATATATTTAATTCCAATAAAACAACGCATTGCGTTCCTCGCATTTGATCGATTATAAGTGCGTAAGATTTGTCCAGTCAGTTGGTAGCTAGCAATCTGCCAGTTAATTATAATGTAATATTATTGCTAATATTTTTTAAAAAATTAATTAATTTCCTCTGCCACTGCTGTTTTTGTACCCCCCCCCCCCCCTCTACTGCTCATGATGTTGATCCTGCATTCATACAAGCTCAATTGGTGCATGCTGAGCAGAAGATTGCATAAGCAAAGGCTGACCTAGCCTATTATGAAGGGTTAAAGGCTCACTATGAATCACTACTAAGCGGAGCTAGCCCTTCTGAAAAAAAAGGGGGAGAAGGAAGTGAAGTAGAAGAAACAGAATCTGAGAGCAATCAATTTTAATCTTAGTTTTAGTTTTTTTTTTTTGGTTTTGCTAGTTTCGTTATGATTTTTTTTTGTTTATTTGTTTAGTATTGTTTTTGTTCTCTGATCCTAATCAAAACTGTCTTTTTGTGGTGTTAACTCTTATATGATTTTTTGTTTGTGTTTCTTCTTGCTCTTATGGTTTCTGATTTAAGGTGTCATAGCTAGATGTTGCCAACATCTCGCGACAACACCTCTGGATATACTTAAGGGGAGAATCTATTAAGGGAGAGTTTTGATTAAGGGGGAGTTTAGTTGATATCTTTGTGAGTTAAATGTGTTTTGTCCAGAAAGGCAAAAAGGGAGAGATTAAAAGGAATACTTTATTTCTTAAAATCATCCTATTTTGAAAAGAATTTATTTAATATCTTTTGCCTTTCTTGGACATGAAGTAATTTTATATAAGTTATTTATTTCATTGAATAACTTGATTTGAGATATGATTAAGTTTATCATAATTATTATTATCTTATCACTAATGATTTAATTCCTTTACTATGCAGATTTGACTTGATAAAAAAAAAAACAAGATCTAGAATCCTATATCTACAAGGAAGGATTCAAGTATATATATTGGAAGAGAGAGATCGTGAGTTAGAGAAGCTTGAAGATACGTACATTGAGAAAGAGCTGCTAAAACTTGTATCGGTCGTGATTGCTTGAAGCCGTGAAGAACACTCGAAGATAGTTGATCGAAGAGTGTTTTCGTCTCAAGTGTTGTTGACTTCATTTTTCTCCTTACTTCGTTTTCGTTATTCTATTTCATATAGAATGTTTTAGGAAAATTTTTACTATTTATTTTCTCACTTGTTTTGAGAAATTGAGTTTTTCAATAATCACTAGTTTTAGGGTTTGTAAAACTCTTTGAAAGTTTTCTAGTGAAGTTTTGCCTGAGGCACTGCAAGAGTATTTTATACTCTTGCTTAAATCAATTGAGTCTATTTATTTGGTTGCTTATTTATTTTATTTACGCTTTAATTATATTCCGCTACAAATTACTCAAGGTGTTATTGTAGGTGTTGTCAACACCTTGTGACAACACCTCAAACTGTTTATGTGCAACCCCTTTTCCCTTACAAGATAAAAATCGGTTAAATATGTTCAAAAAATAAAACAAATCCCAAATTGTGATGTTTTCGCGAGAAAAGTAAAAAATGAAAATGGTTAGGAGAAGACATTATTCCGTAAAGTAGCAACTACAAGTGCGATACTTTTCTTTTTTATCACTTCACTTTACTACGTACACTTTTGCACAGTTTAACGACATTCGGCCCCTGTATCATATGCAGTCCCTACATATCAAATTATTTATTATCTTTCCCCTTCGTATTTTCTTGATAATATTATCGGTCAGTCGTTTCTAAATTCCAAGTCTTTTAAAACTAATAACTGCATCAGAAATAATATGTTAAGATCGAGAAACAAATCTTTTTCATGGTTACGGCCTTTTTTTTTATGATTATCATATTTGAAGTCGTGAAAACGAACTAGTGAGACAGTTTAATATGCAACCTATCAAGTTCATTCATTTTGCCGGGCAGACTGGGATTTGGGCGGATTGAGAAGGTACAAACAAGTGGATTTTAGGAGAGACAAAGCGAGTTGAAAAACTATCAATCTAATCACGCATTTGGTATGATGAACTAAACTTATTTTTACAGCTCTAACAATATCATATGTGTGCCACTGTTTTTTTTTTTTTTTCAATAGATAATATGTCATGCTTTTCTTTCTATTAAGCGGGTTATTTCTTCTAAAATTTCCAATTAATCATCATCATAGAATGATAAGTGCGTGTCCGGATATTGGAAAGGTTTATTAACTCAAAGCATTATTTTATAAAAAATATTTTTGAACATTCAAAATGCTTGGATGGAGAAACTCTTATTAAAAATGAAAAGCCAAAAACTAGAATTCTAAAAACTAGAATTTTAACTAAGGGTAGCATATTGTACCGTATCGTATCGAAAAATGTATATCGTATATTGTATCAAAAATTATTGTATAAATTATTTTTGTACCGATATCGTATCGAACATTTCGGTATATCAAAAATTTTGGTACATATAACTAGCATACCGATTATATCGAAATTTCACAGTATATCGAGATTTTAATTCGCTATCGGTATATATCGTTTTATGCTGAAAAAACCTAATATTTTTTAAAGTTTATAAATTTATTGCTTAAAAATACTAATATATTCTCAAATTTTTATATAATATTTCGGTATATCGATATATCGGTATATATCGTAATTTCCAAATTTCATATCGTTACTATACCGAAAAAGTCGATATCGTTACTGTACCGTATCAAAATATCATGTATATTGAAAATTCGATAAATTCGATATTTTTTCCACCCGTAATTCTAACTCCTAGGTTCAAATTGGCTCCTAACCACATTTTAGTTCCTATACACTGAAATGGAAAAATTAACTTAAACCCAAAAATAGTCGAATGTCCAAGACGGATAGAGTATGCTTAGAGAACTTAACCTCTTCTATTTTTATCGTCATTGGATCCTAATGTGAGCAACAAAAGAATGGAATCCGGATATTCTACAATAATCCAAGATGCAGTTTAAAATTAATCTATTCCTATTCATCAATCGGATCCAGATCAACTATTTATCATTCCATTTCGGATCACATGGATTGTATACATTTAATTGGGGTCGAGACAAACCTAATCATATATTCGAATCTACTATTATTTAGATATTGTTTACAACCTCTAAAAATAAATGATTATAAAAATTCTCTTAACAAATGGTTGCAAACACTACTCTAGAGATTCTAAGATTCATATTTTACCACAAAGAAAAGAAGATCCTCTAGTTTCCAACAGTTAAGAGTGTAGAAATAAAAATAAAAATGGTGTGGGGTATCTTTAATTGAAATTGGCTACACATGCGCTTAGACATAGATTGCTTTATCGTATACGTTTTCAACGTCCTCGATTCTTGAGAATAAAGTGACCAATTTCTAATTAAAAAATAATATGATTTTTTCAAGAAATGAAAAAAGGGAAGAAAAATAATTAGTGGGTTGAAGCCTGAATTTGTGCATGACATGGGTTCCGATAAAGCACATGTATCCATTGTTTTGACTGTATTTTAAACGTAGGGTCCTCCTTCTTGACCTTTTAATTGCAGTGGGACTCCCCACACATTTTCAAACTATTTATTGGAATAGACATTTCATGCCACTGACTTAACGGACCAATCCACTGTTTACTATCATGTGGGTGACATCGACTTAACACTGTCGACACATAGATATAGTAATTTTCTTATTTATTTTAGACATTAGAAAACGCAACCATAATTTACAAAGCACACCAAATAAACCGTATTTAAAGTCGATCTCAATCGTAATATGACCGAAATAATTTTAATGAGAGGATTGAACTCATAACTATAACTCAAATACTCGTCCTCTCCATCGGCTCAAAAACTCGTAAAAAACGTGGTTTTAATATAAAAATAAAGTGATCCTCCGATATTTTAAAATTTCAACTGGAGCTCTTGTTAGAGATCCCATTATCGTTTAGCATCAGAATTTCTTATTGGGCCTATGATCACACAAAGTGATATGGGCTGATCTCAACTCCATATCGAGAGAATTAATTAAGTTGAAAATTAGGCATATTATTTGTTCGATATCATACATTTGATCTATTTATTTCTTTTTTCTTTCTTTCTCTTCCCTGATTACGATTGGCGGGGGAATGTATTTGCTTTTAAATAGATTCGAAGTTATTTTATACTAGCGGTTTTTTTACGTGATACGTGCATATACATATTTTTTTTATATTAATTGATTTTCATGTTATTTTTAGAAGTCATGTGATAAATTAAACATTCAAAAGTCTAAGAATGATAATTATCTAATCAAAAAATTTAAAAATACAAACAAAGACAGTGAAATGTCATTTTGGTAAATGAGATAAAATATAATTGCTAAAAAAAAGACCATATAAAATGACTAATTTGTCTAATAATTTTGATTTTGCTGAGAACTAAATTAGGACATAATCATAATTTCATGTCAAACTTCACCAATTAATTGAAATTTAGTTAATTAAAAACACTCTACTATAATAATATAGTAATATATGATACAATAACACTTTATAATACTAATTATATGAACTCACAGTGTAATATTTTGAATTTTTTTCAAAACATCATCCATCTTATCAAACTAATTAATAATTTTATTATATTACGATAGTAAATTTCCTCTCCTATAATTTAAATTTCAAAAAATTAATAATTTTTATTTATTTTTTTATTGTACACATTATACATATGTGGCACATGCCACAAATTAATATATATATATATATACTGATACACACAATGCATGTCTTTGGGGTAGCATCTCATCTCCTTTATTGCTTACCAATCTTTCTACACTAGAATGTAGACATAACGTCGAATACATTTAATATTTTATGTCATATCAGCATTTTTTGGTGCTACTTTAATATTTTTAGAAATAGCGTCAACATACAACAAACTAAAAGCTAATGAAAAACATTACCAAAATCCAACTTTGAAAAATTAAGCACAAAGTTATAGGATTAATTTGACGTTTTTTTCCTTTATTATTTATAATGATTTTTGATTCCTCTTCACCAAATTATTAATTTGTTCTCTACTGGATCTTGTCGTATTGTGTTGGAGATGGCGAGCCTGCAAAGAAGTCGGTGTCGTGGCTGGCACATTTTATTATTAATAATTGTTGTTATTATTATTGTTAATTAATTTTTATCAAATCAAAATGTTATATTTTTGACGAAATCAATAGTAATTATTTAATTACTGTCAAAAAAATTATTTAATTTATCGTTTATTTAATCATTATTCGTGGACGCCAGTCATAGAGGTACAGAGGCAGGAAAAAAACAAAAAAAAAAAACAGAGTTTACTCGCTTACTCAATTACCGGAATATACTCGATTTCAATATGGTAAGTAGGCGAGTACTATACTTTTTTTAAGCTTAATTAAGATTTGATCGTCAATTTTTTAAATCTAATTATAATCTATAATTATTATATATATAAATGGCTCGTCAATGCATTACAAGTTTAATATTTTTAAGTATAATATGCGTGTATATTGTTAAATTGTTTTTTTTAAAAAATTAGTTTTTTCATATTTATTTCTCTCACCTACACATATATGATATACTTTACTTTGTTTCCTCGTAAATTTGTTAAAATATATATATATAATTAGATTTTTCTTCCCTTTTTTTCACCTACACATATATTTAATTCCAATAAAACAACGCATTGCGTTCCTCGCATTTGATCGATTATAAGTGCGTAAGATTTGTCCAGTCAGTTGGTAGCTAGCAATCTGCCAGTTAATTATAATGTAATATTATTGCTAATATTTTTTAAAAAATTAATTAATTTCATGTTCACACGGGACCCGTACTGATATAATAATATATATAAATATAAATAAATATAAACCACCATTAGCAATCCAAGAAACTTGCAGGAATTAAAAAGAGAGATTACAAGTGAGAAGAGTAGAAGAGCAAATGAAGGCCATCTACTGCAGTATTCTTGTGTTCTTAATTCTGTTTGCAGCAAAATCTGTCAATGCTCATGATCAAGAAGTAGGTATGTGAGCAACAAATTTTGATTTATTTGTTAAATATATTTTATTTGTGTATTTTGTATAATCTATATATGGATGCCCTTTTGACGTATAATATATGTGTTCGTACGTTGCAAATATCATAATGGGAACAATTTATCGAATTTGATTGTGGCAATTATCCATGAATTTCTAGTGAATAATATTTTTAAAGTCGAAGTTTTATTTATTTATTTTTTTTGAGAAGCTAAAGTCGAAGTTTTAAAGAACATCTGATTTGGGAAATTGGTGAAATTAATTATTAATTATTAATTAATAATCAAATGTGCAAATTAATTAATTAGATGATGAAGGAGAGTTCGATTACTCAAAGGATGGCGAAAAGGGTCCAAGAAAATGGGGAGAAATCAAGCAAGAATGGGGTGCATGCAGCAATGGAACCATGCAATCTCCAATAGACTTGTCAAGTGAGAGGGTTCAAATAATTTTAAAGCCGGAGAAGAAGAATTACAAGGCCTCAGATGCAATAATCAAGAATAGAGGTCATGATGTACAGGTAAGAATTCATTATTTCATATAGATTGAGCGTTTTTTGTTTTTACTTGAGACATTCACATGAACATCTTATATAAAATTATAGGATATATACCTGGAATAATATGTACACTTCTGTTACACCGTTGTAGCACAAACAAAAAGCTTATATTTTACAATGGGATAATTGCATCAACACCCCCTGTGAAAAGTTTAAAAGACATAAAACACCATGTGTAAAATTAATAGCATGTTAGACCCTATGTTTTAAAAAAATTAGCATAAAAACCCCTATAAGAGGGTACAAATGTGCCCGAGTTTGTATAACATAGAGGTGAAATGTGCTACATTTTAAAAAACTAAAGGATGCATTAGCCTATTAATATTTCTTAGGGGGTTTTATGATTTTTAGACTTTTCACAGAAGAGATTAATGCAATTAGCCATATTTACAATGTATATCTGTGATGAAATTAATAATAATATTGTTCAAGCAAAAACGATTCATTGATTCACAGATTGAATGGATTGGAGATGGTGGATGGATGTCGATTGATGGGAACGACTATCGTCTCCGATATACCCACTGGCATTCTCCCTCCGAGCACACCGTCAACGGTAGACGGTAGGTATTCCATTATATATAATGCTTTGTACTTATAAAACTATGATGTTAAATACTAGTATATAAATATTTACCTAGCTAGTCGAATACGAGTTAAATTGCTAAATTTCCCAATTACGTACAGTTACGACATGGAGCTGCACTTGGTACACCTGAGCACAAACCCAAACGTTGAAAATAAAATTGCTGTTGTTGGTGTCTTTTACAAGATCGGCACGCCCGATCAATTTCTCTCCAGGGTAAACATTACAATAATAATAATATATAATAATACACATGATAATTTCCTATATATTTTATAAAATAAAATCATTTACAGTTAATGACAGATATATCCTCGATGGTGGATAAGAAGAATGCAACGAGAAACTTAGGTACAATTGATCCAAAGGATATAAAAACAGAGAGTAAAAGGTACTTCAGATACATTGGATCCCTCACTATTCCGCCATGTACACAAGGAGTTATCTGGACAGTCAATAAAAAGGTAATATATATAATAACGTACAATTACTTGAGATCGATATATGTATAGTCTCTCTCTTTTATTATATTTTACAGTTCTGTAAATGAAACTAAATTTAAGGTGAAGACTGTTTCAAGGGATCAAGTGAAGTTGCTAAGAGAAGCAGTGCATGATGTGAGTTTAATTTTTTTTATTTTGGAAAAAAAAAACAGCAATTAATTAGGATAATAATCTCGTAGTAGCTTGAACGGATGAAGCGAATAAAATAAATTCATCACACTCGATAATCTCTCCCAATTCACACACATATATGCATGTATATATATTAGCATATATGTACTGTTTTTGTAATTATATTTTGAAGTAACATGTTATTTATTTTATTCACAGCATGCGGAGGAAAACGCCAGGCCGTTGCAAGCGCGAAATAGTCGAGACGTAGATCTTTATCGGACAATATTGAATGCAAACAACTGATTGTATATATGATTCATGAAGAAATATTTTTGGGTGGACTTTTTTTATATCTAACGACATTTTTCAATACCTCGTCAATTTAATTATTCTCATTATTGTTCATATAGGTTTTTTTTTTCTTTTATTTTTTTTTATCTGAATTTTCCCTCATTCATTAATCGTTTCACACTGTAAATCTTTCAGATTTATTAAGTTGATATTGTAATGAAGTTGGGATTTTCTTTTCTTATTAAACAAATCATTTAGATGAGTACGGCGCGAGCACTCGACGACGACGATGTAATTTCCTAATTTTAGGGTGTCAAATAATCCTCCCTCTCGATGGATTTTTTTTTTTTTGGGCCTTTTGATGCATAGCTCATGGAAATTGAAATATTTTTGTATTAATCGTTACATTAAATCATTAATGACACCAGCAAAATGAAAAAAATAATAATAATATAAAAAATAAATAAATAAACAGGGTGGATATATCAGAAATTCAGACTAGTAAAAACAGTTGCCTTTAACATTATCCAATAATTGGTTGATGCTCCCAAGTCCCAACCACGAAAAGAGGCTAGGCCCATCTTTCCCATTGGTTTTCTCCATGTCCAGCCCACTACTTCTAGCCCAAAATAAGCATCCGGGTAAGGTTCATAGTTCATACCATCAAAAGCCCCACAATTCACGATTGGTGCGATTCTTCCTGAATTGCCCTTCTTGGAATCCCCTGCGCTGGCTTGCATGCACCATAGTTCGCAATAATTGTTTTCTCCTTGGCATATATCCATTCTATTTGTATAAACTCTTTTGATCTACAAGTTAGATGAAAATAGTTTAGTTTATGCTACATCAAAAGTATTCATATATTTTATAAATTTTATCTATTGATAAAAAAAAAATCTAGCTTTTTACTTGTATAATATTTTTGGTAGATCATTGATATTTATTAATTTTTTTTAAGAACAGGTTTTCATACACGATCTCGCGGATTTATATCCAATAACACTGGTCGGCCAATTCATATCCACTATTTAAAGTAATGCTTTTGAGTTTTGACATTTTTAAACAGTTTTAACATCGATCATTTTACTCTTTTTAATTTTTAATTTAGTCAAAATCTCTCGCAGTCTAATAATTTTTTAAATATGGGCCTTTTAATTTATAATATTTTTTTTGTTGTAAAAAAAACTATAAATTCACTCGATCCACAAAACACAATTTTTAAATAAATATTGTTTTACTATTAATATTTATTTTATAGTATTTTAAAAAATAACATGAATAAGTTTTCTGACTCCGTGACTCAAAAGATGAATATATATTTAATTTATTTACATACGAATCAATTACCTACTAAATTATTTTTTCTTGAATCCGTCAATGAAGATATATATTTACTCAAATTGTATTTAGATTTGTAATGGGCAATTGAAGTAAATGATTAGGTTCCGTTGGGATGGAAAGATCTAGATTTAAAAGAACATTAAAAAATCGAAACGACTTCATATTAGGATGAGAAACATGTAGATAAAGTTAGAAAATATTGCTTGATGAATTAAATAATTATATTCTTCGTTTTATGAAAAAGAAAAGAATTAAATGTGTTGCTTGTGGTGTCTCCAAGTAATGACAATGAAATGTAAATGTAAACTGCAAAAATATACGTAAGATGCGCAATTACGTGCCCTCCGCTCTAAACCCTATACTCAAAGCACATACGCAAAGAATCTCTACAGTTTGCGTTTCATTTAAAATATATAGTTTAAAAATAAATAAATAAATATGAAGTAAATCCACCGCCCTAGTACTTCAGTATTTTGATAATAATAATAATTATTATATATGGTGTATTATTAAATGGAATAATCCAAGTTTTTATATTCGAATAGTGTACAAGACAAGTGATCGAGATATGTGTATTTTCTTTCATCATTCCTATACATCGATCTGTTATATGTTAAAAATAAGGGATAATACATTAAATTATATATCCTTATATAATTTGACTTTGTTCTCGATTCAGTTGTCGATTTGTCCATAAAGTTTTAGATTTGAAGAAATAGTTCTCAAATTAAACGGTTTGAACAATATAATGGAATCTCACATGGTATTTTATTATCATTATGCGCCATCAAATTAAAACTCTAATTCCTCCACAAATCGAACTTAGGAATTAGGGTAAAACAGAATGATAAACGGAAAATAAGAATTCACAAGGTTTTAATATAGAGCAGAATAAAATACATTAAATTTTGAGTGTTGAACTGTTAGTTGTTGACAATTGAGTTAACGTCGATGAATGTTTCGAGACTAAATATGGATAATTTTAAGAACTGAACAGGGAAAGAATCATAATCGTAGGGACTATTTAACATAGAAAAATGTTAAGTGTACATCAAGTATTACACCAAGTTTTACACACTCTGTGGGGACCTCGGGTTGCTAATCTCATCTTAAGGTAAAAAACGATTAATCAACTATTAATCATATAATAAAAGAATATTCAAACCAAATTTTTTTTTTTCAGAACACCACGCGCGCCCGCGCATAGGTTTCGGACAGAATCTGGTAAAATGATAAACATAAAAGTTGTAGATTTTTGTCTTAGCTTTCCAATGCCACCAACCGCACCCTAATCGGAATTTTCAATAAAAAGTTATGCTCATTCTACCAAGAAGGGTTGGTGCAGAAATTTACAAAAATTATCAAAAGCTACAACAAAGATCAAAGTTGCTAGGGCTATTTTCAAATCTGAAAAATTGCATACATAATCTCAATATGTCCGAAGCATAAACACATGCATATCTAGACATAACAATAATCGCATACATGTTCCTAAGGTGCAATACAATAAACTCAATTCTAAGTTTTCTAAGCTCAAACTAAATCAACACCTTCTAACATGCATTTGACAGTAATCTATTCTTAGCCCGAAGTCACCACATGCTAATCTTTCTCAATCTTGAGCTATCCAAGCCACATCTGACTCGCTCATGCCCCAAACCTGATGCAATGCACACATACAAACAAAGCAACAGCCGGATAGCTCTGGTGAGAATAAATCTCAGTATAAATAGCATGTATATACATCATCTAAACATATAACTAATTCACATCTTGAATTAACATAACATGCTAGCATTTATAAACGCATAATCTAAACCATATAAGTCTCTAGGTTAATGCATAAATGCAATGCATGTGCCAAGGAATAGGCTAGCAAAGCTGATACCAATAAAGCTTGGTTTATTTGGGATCCCGAGGAATAAAATAGCTCTCAAACTACCGACACTCCCATTCGAGGCAGCATCAAGTATTTTACTCCTCTGACTTTGGTGCAACTATAGTGAGTCTTCTGGCTCTGAACATAAATCCATATTCTGTGCCATGAGTCAAGCTGACTCTAGAAATAAATCTACATTCCATGCCACTCACTACAGCTCTCCAAACGTCATCTGCACTCTAGGCGATGGCTGCTCTCTGTGCTATTAAGGCTGGAGTTCAAGATGAATGCAATATAAGCTGTATGCATTAAAAGCTATAAAACACCTTGAACACTTGCTCAATAACCAACTAAGCAAAACAAAGTAGCTAATCACATAAAGATAGCAATAAATCTGCAAGCATCTCATAAAACATGTAAAACATGTTCAATACAGCAAATAATACAAATCAGCTTACACAGGTAAACATTTACATAAATGTTTTGGGAAATTCAAGAAAATAGCTATCCTGAATAATCTATCCCATTTATGTAAACGTAAACCATAACATATATAAAAACAGGAAAGTATGTGATTTTAGGCAACTCGATAAGCAAAACAATCTTGAGTTATTCTGCCCATCTTATTAATGTCTATTCATACCTGCATTTCTGATTCAAATAGCTGACACTCTGTCAATTCTTGATCAACTACAAGCTGTCCAAATCTGACATCAAATTCTGCTTATTTCAATCAGTGCTACTTGGTATTCTCGATTCAACTTCAAACACTTTAAGTCATTCGAACTCGAACTCGTCAATTCAACTTCGATAATCTTCAAGTCAAATCTGAAATAATGTATAACATATCTAAACATCAATTTCCAATCTGAATCGATGTTTCTTTAAAGCTGATACATTTCAAATCTGACTAACACAATCGGAATTCAAACCGACGTCACAACTATTCGAATTCGATAAATCTTTCGATTCAAATATCATTATACCTTCATTCTAAATATAACCACATGTTCAATTCATCCACTAAACACTTGAATATGAGCTCTAGACATATAGAATGAATAACAATTCAAAATCTTGAACCGGCGGCGTAACGGATTAAAACCGGAAATTCTAAAAGCTTAAACATCAATTAGACAATCTTATAAGTATCATAACATCCATAATTCAGCAGCCTAATCACGTGAATTGCAGCCCTCAAAATTCAGAATTTCGATAATTCTTTCAATATTCCAAAACATGTCCAAACGACGATCTTTTCTCGATCCGTCTTAGATATATTATCGTCGTATATGCTAGAACATGTTTATACAATCAAATCTTAATTCTAACAGCAACATAAAATTCAAACATGGTATAACTTCATAAAACTTACGTCAAAACGTAGCACTCGGAGCTGTGATCGCAAATATACGATCAATCGGAAATTCTACCGGGCGGATTGAATTTAAGCGGGACTTAAAAAGGCAAAAATGGTTGAAACCCCTTTCTTTCCTCCTTTCTCGGCCACTTTCTGGAAATCTGATGAATTTCCTTCTGATTACACGTTTTATTCAGCCAAGTTTCAAGGAATTTGCAGTTTGGTCCTTAAACTTTGGCCTAATTGCAATTCAGTCCCCGAACAAGCGATTTAATTCAATTTCAATCCTAAATAAGTTAAGAATATTAAAATTTAATTCTAAACTCTAAATATTCTCAAATTAAATATTCTCATATTAAAATTAAATCATTTCGGACCTTATCGCATTATAGTCCCTGAACTACCCAATATTTGCAAATTGGCCCTTGCTCGGATTTCATCCTCAAATTAAATCTGTGATATTTATCATATTGGAATTCACATCTTAAATTCCATAAATATCAATTGCAAATATTTTTAATCTTTTAATTTAAGAATTCCGGATATTAAAATCTTAAAATCCAAAAATCCTCAAATTAAATATTTCTGACCCGAAATTGAAATCTCCAATTTCCATAAATTCTTAAATTCATCTTTTCACTTTTCTTCGGAATTTAAATCTTAAATCCCGTAATTAAGAACTTAATATTTTCGGGCCTTACAATTCCTCCCTTCTAAGGAATGATTTCGTCCTCGAAATCGCATTCGATCTTACTGCTGATTCTCATAAGTTGTATAGCTGACTGAAGTAATACTGACTTCAATTCTCTGAGCTATCGATATCTATTCTGATATCTTCTCTTCTATCATAGCTTAATCTTCTTTCTGATTGTTTCTGCAATCATATCTATTCGCATTCACATATAATCGTTGAGTCAACTTATATCTAAGTTGCTCTTTCTTGTGATCTAACTCTGCATCAATTACTTTGTCTTGCTTACAATCTTATCAACTTCTGTTGCATCTGAATTGAATACACATACATGTTCTAGCTGATATTATTCAGCCAATGCATATGGATAACAATTCATCTATCTAATACTTCATGCTTGAGTATTAATCAATAAGCTAGATCAAATACTCATAGAAATCAATTCTGAAATTTCTTTCTAAATCTACTGATGCTCGATAAACAATTTCTGAATTGATCATTCTGCTCAAGCTTCAAATCTCTATATCTGTTGCCCATTTTCTAGCTCAGTCACTGCTGTTCTATTTCTGTTCAAAACAATCTTCACATTCTCTATCATTTCTTGACTCATAACTGGTCAAATAGCTGATAGTTCTGAAAGATCATTTCTATATAAAGACATTTCTGTGTTTCTGATCAATCAATCATCAAAATACTGTATTTATAGCTATTCAAGAGCTCTTACAGGAATCATAGTAATCAAGTGGCACATAATCAATCAATTAGTACCGAATCTAGTACTATAGTTCTGAGCATATCCTCGAAAATCTGGATAATCACATCTGATAGTCCACTAATCAGAGGATGGTATAATGAAATCTCATACAACCCAACACTCAGAACATCTGACAATCACTACCATAATCTAGAAAACCAATCTAAAGTCTCTATCTGGACAATAGATTTCACTCATTCCTGTAATCTGATCATCTTGCTAAATGCATAACCATTATCTTTTATGGTTGTATCATATCTAATACACCATATTCTTGAATCTGTCGAAATCGACTAAAATTTAAATTTGCACAATCATGACGATTCAAGTAGATTTGAACTAAAGTTGTTCGTAAAGTTGATCTTCTTTCAACTTTTATGTAACTAATCTGTTACATAACTCACTTGAGTTCTTCTTTTCTGCTTCTTTTACTGGAATTCTAATATTGGTAACGTCAATTCTGTCGTATATGCTTTCATTTCTTTCACTAATACTTATTTCCAAGTAATACTACATGTAAATCATACATGTTTAGACAACTGAATGGATATTCATCTGTTGTCATATGCCTCTTTCAGAATCTGATATTCCATATCTAGAATATCTGGCATAATCCAACGATTATTCACCGCAAAAATTCATCTGTTCTGCTCTTCTGTCTTATCTCTTATCTTAATCTAGCGTTCTCAATCAATATTCTATTGCTTGATCTTAGATCAATGTTACTTTTATCGTTCCAAACCAATCGAGTTTAGCTTGGATCGCAACAAGTCTGATCGTTTAAGTATCTGTCAAGCATAAATATTCAACAAGTACAAATCCGTACCCAATAAATTCATCAATTATCTAAAACCCATAAATCTTGCTTCTAGTCTGAATCTGAATTTCTATCAGTTACGAGCCAAATACATCAAGATACACCGAATAAACACATCAAATAATCAATAATTCTCAAATTTCAAATCAAAGGAACTCGCTCAAGGAAATGTCAGTCAAAATCAAATATTCTGAATGACAGCGAGTGAATCAAAGCAGACTCTAGCAAAATAAGAGTCGATCAATATCAATCGAGGTCAAATAACACAACCTCTGAATCGATATCAAGAAATTCAAGAATCATGATTTCTATGATGTAATAGCTTCAGCAAAATTGAAGATAAAGCTCAACTGTAACTAATTTTTCTGATTCTCTAATGATATGAGTTCATTTATTAATTCTGAGCTGACAATAGTCGAATATAATATTTTCGACATAACTTATCGTCATAGAATCATTTCGGTACTACATAATTCTTTTCTACTCAATCTGCTAGCTGTTTCTGAAGTTCTTCAGATCAATTAATGCTCTTCTATACAAGTTGTCATAATACTTTCGTACTAGACACCACTCTAAAAAGAATTGCATTCATGTCATTGAAAAGTCGAAATAGGCTTGAACTATTTCTGTACATTCTAACCACTGACATAGCTGTCAATTCTAGGTTAATGCTGTACTAGTTCAGTATATCGACTAGACTTCTACTGACATTCTTCTACAGTCAACATGATCTAATTAGTACCGAAATAACAAAATCTTATGTCTGAAACTCATATCATACATTTCTATACATTTCTATTGCTTTACCATTGCACAAATTTCTAGCTTAATATCCCATATCTGATATCAGTACATTCAATCTTATTTTCTCAATTCTGTATTGCATCGTCTATAACTAATCTTTCACATGCATTCCATCTACTTAAAGACAAAATCTCAGCAAATACAATAAATAAAGTCTCATCAGATACAGATTATAGCATAACAAATCACTGATCTATGAATGTATGCTATGCAATCAATATACAAGTGGTTAACTAGAATTAACTCACTTACCTGTAAGATTCTTATCTGATACAACTTGAGCCGCATTTTCTGTACTTGCTTATTGCCTAAACAATTATCTGTCATTCAACTGTTCTCTTGATCTGTTTCAGCTAGGAGACTTATGCTTATAGTTATTCATTTGCTGACGTTGAGATTGAATCAATCTTTGCTGATGTTGCCACTATTTCTTGTTGTTCTTGCTGCATAGCTATACTGCTATGGAATATCTGGTGATTATCATAATTGTGAGGCGTGAATAAGAATTCAACTCTGCCTCATACTACCGGTTCATGATTTTGTTTTGTTTTTTTTTTTCTGGCTTGAAATCAACTTGTACTTCTATTCTGCAAAGTCTACTGTTCTATCTTTTGTAGCATATATGGAAATAAACAATTCTGTTTACTTACCTGCCAAACAATTGCAATACTTTTTCTGGCTTCACCAACTTCTAGCTAAGTCCTGGAGTTGATATAAAATCAAGCTGATTCTATGTTCATCTAAATATGCTTCTCTTGAACAGCTGATCCAGCTCATCAATTCAACCCCTTTCTAGACATAGCCTATGCTGTATCTTTCTGGTTGGTGATCAATAGCTTTGGAGTTGTTCAACTAACATACTCCTCAGTGTACTGAATTCAAATACTTACCTCAACACTGTTCTGTGCTATCTGCTATTCTGTTCTATCTGAGGTTCTTATGCTATCTGCACAACCTGTCTGATTTGATAACAGAAGCAATATATATGGCAGGGATTATAAAATACAATTACAGTATAACATACATATAATCTCATGCTTCTGACTAGAACACATACTTGCAAAATATCATGCTTTTTCCAATAATACATGCTTGCAACGAATTCATTTATGCTAATGAATTCAAGAAATCAGGCATACATATCAGCATATAAGCATGTAATTCTGATCTCAATAAAGCAAGTAGTGTTCAATCAAATAATCATAGTCGCATACAAAGAAGCAAAAACAAGTAAAGCATAATCATGCAATACTATAAATGCATGCGACTCAATCTATCCCGCTCAACTTATATCTTAGTCCAAGACTTTACGCTCCAAGACTTTATGCTCTGATACCACCTGTTGTGGGGACCTCGGGTTGCTAATCTCATCTTAGGGCAATAAACGATTAATCAACTATTAATCATATAATAAAAGAATATTCAAACCAATTTTTTTTTTTTCAGAACCCCACGCGTGCCTGCGCCCCACTTCAGGCGCGCCCGCGCATAGGTTTCGGACAGAATCTGGTAAAATGATAAACATAAAAGTTGTAGATATTTGTCTTAGCTTTCCAATGCCACCAACCGCACCCTAATCGGAATTTTCAATAAAAAGTTATGCTCATTCTACCAAGAAGGGTTGGTGCAGAAATTTACAAAAATTATCAAAAGCTACAACAAAGATCAAAGTTGCTAGGGCTATTTCAAATCTGAAAATTTGCATACATAATCTCAATATGTCCGAAGCATAAACACATGCATATCTAGACATAACAATAATCGCATACATGTTCCTAAGGTGCAATACAATAAACTCAATTCTAAGTTTTCTAAGCTCAAACTAAATCAACACCTTCTAACATGCATTTGACAGTAATCTATTCTTAGCCCGAAGTCACCACATGCTAATCTTTCTCAATCTTGAGCTATCCAAGCCACATCTGACTCGCTCATGCCCCAAACCTGATGCAATGCACACATACAAACAAAGCAACAACCGGATAGCTCCGGTGAGAATAAATCTCAGTATAAATAGCATGTATATACATCATCTAAACATATAACTAATTCACATCTTGAATTAACATAACATGCTAGCATTTATAAACGCATAATCTAAACCATATAAGTCTCTAGGTTAATGCATAAATGCAATGCATGTGCCAAGGAATAGGCTAGCAAAGCTGATACCAATAAAGCTTGGTTCTTTGGGATCCCGAGGAATAAAATAGCTCTCAAACTACCGACACTCCCATTCGAGGCAGCATCAAGTATTTTACTCCTCTGACTTTGGTGCAACTATAGTGAGTCTTCTGGCTCTGAACATAAATCCATATTCTGTGCCATGAGTCAAGCTGACTCTAGAAATAAATCTACATTCCATGCCACTCACTACAGCTCTCCAAACGTCATCTGCACTCTAGGCGATGGCTGCTCTCTGTGCTATTAAGGCTGGAGTTCAAGATGAATGAAATATAAGCTGTATGCATTAAAAGCTATAAAACACCTTGAACACTTGCTCAATAACCAACTAAGCAAAACAAAGTAGCTAATCACATAAAGATAGCAATAAATCTGCAAGCATCTCATAAAACATGTAAAACATGTTCAATACAGCAAATAATACAAATCAGCTTACACAGGTAAACATTTACATAAATGTTTTGGGAAATTCAAGAAAATAGCTATCCTGAATAATCTATCCCATTTATGTAAACGTAAACCATAACATATATAAAAACAGGAAAGTATGTGATTTTAGGCAACTCGATAAGCAAAACAATCTCGAGTTATTCTGCCCATCTTATTAATGTCTATTCATATCTGCATTTCTGATTCAAATAGCTGACACTCTGTCAATTCTTGATCAACTACAAGCTGTCCAAATCTGACATCAAATTCTGCTTATTTCAATCAGTGCTACTTGGTATTCTCGATTCAACTTCAAACACTTTAAGTCATTCGAACTCGAACTCGTCAATTCAACTTCGATAATCTTCAAGTCAAATCTGAAATAATGTATAACATATCTAAACATCAATTTCCAATCTGAATCGATGTTTCTTTAAAGCTGATACATTTCAAATCTGACTAACACAATCGGAATTCAAACCGACGTCACAACTATTCGAATTCGATAAATCTTTCGATTCAAATATCATTATACCTTCATTCTAAATATAACCACATGTTCAATTCATCCACTAAACACTTGAATATGAGCTCTAGACATATAGAATGAATAACAATTCAAAATCTTGAACCGGCGGCGTAACGGATTAAAACCGGAAATTCTAAAAGCTTAAACATCAATTAGACAATCTTATAAGTATCATAACATCCATAATTCAGCAGCCTAATCACGTGAATTGCAGCCCTCAAAATTCAGAATTTTGATAATTCTTTCAATATTCCAAAACATGTCCAAACGACGATCTTTTCTCGATCCGTCTTAGATATATTATCGTCGTATATGCTAGAACATGTTTATACAATCAAATCTTAATTCTAACAGCAACATAAAATTCAAACATGGTATAATTTCATAAAACATACGTCAAAACGTAGCACTCGGAGCTGTGATCGCAAATATACGATCAATCGAAAATTCTACCGGGCGGATTGAATTTAAGCGGGACTTAAAAAGGCAAAAATGGTTGAAACCCCTTTCTTTCCTCCTTTCTCGGCCACTTTCTGGAAATCTGATGAATTTCCTTCTGATTACACGTTTTATTCAGCCAAGTTGCAAGGAATTTGCAGTTTGGTCCTTAAACTTTGGCCTAATTGCAATTCAGTCCCCGGACAAGCGATTTAATTCAATTTCAATCCTAAATAAGTTAAGAATATTAGAATTTAATTCTAAACTCTAAATATTCTCAAATTAAATATTCTCGTATTAAAATTAAATCATTTCGGACCTTATCGCATTATAGTCCCTGAACTACCCAATATTTGCAAATTGGCCCTTGCTCGGATTTCATCCTCAAATTAAATCTGTGATATTTATCATATTGGAATTCACATCTTAAATTCCATAAATATCAATTGCAAATATTTTTAATCTTTTAATTTAAGAATTTCGGATATTAAAATCTTAAAATCCAAAAATCCTCAAATTAAATATTTCTGACCCGAAATTGAAATCTTCAATTTTCATAAATTCTTAAATTCATCTTTTCACTTTTCTTCGAAATTTAAATCTTAAATCCCGTAATTAAGAACTTAATATTTTCGGGCCTTACACACTCTATATTTAGAAGCTTGCACATTAAGAGTATTTTTGTAATTGAAACGTAAAATTTTAATGTAATGCTAGATGTACACGTAACATTGTTTTTAAAAAAAATGTACACGTAGCATTTCTTTTTAAAATATTATCTCTAAAAATCAAACATTTTTTGATGTTATGTTATTTAAAAATCAGTCATACTTGATCTTCTGCCAAAGATTGTAAACCTCATTTTTTTATTAAAAAATATTTATTAATATGGAAGTTTTTATTTTTTTTAATTTTTATTTTCACATATATGTTAAATAAAAATATCCAATTAACTACATGCCATACGCGGAAGCCAAGATTTGGGTCGATGGTTGGGAAATAACGTCTTTTTTTTTTCTTTCTCCATTTTGTTGGGTTTTTGGAACACAAGCAATCTTGATTTTGATGATAACAAAACTTGTTATTGTGTTTCTAACATATTTATTATAGTGTGAAGATGTCAACTCAAGATGGAAGTCAAAACTCGAAATTAGCTAAACTGAATTTCTGGCGAGCTTCAGTGTTTTAATGATATCTTACATTTCAATAATCCAAATGATTAGCCGCCAAAGCAACTACAAAAAAACTCAATTTGGAACATATTGTATCTCACGTCAGTTGAGCAAAAACGGATGTTATCTTGGCCAAACTGACGTTGCAATACCAAACTGAACCGGATCAGTTTAGCAGCAAACACACCATCAATTTACCTCAAGCAGTTCTGGTAATTTGGCCATATCTTGCAGCTCCATTATTCGAATGGAACGATTCACCATGCGTTGGAAAGATAAGAGAATGATCTACAAATCATATTCACAAGTTGAAAACTGAATCAGATCCTAAGTAGATTCTAAACGGAGTTGCATTTACTGGTGCGGAAGTGAAATTCTGCAGAGCAGAATTTCTGCAACAGTTTGGTTTATTAAGCATAACTTTCGCATATGAACTCTGAATTGAGTGATTCTTGATTTCGTGGAAATCTAAGAACAAGGGCTACAACTTTTATGTTTATCACTTTTCCCAGGAATTAACGGATCAAGATATATAGCACTAAACTACTCGCATGCACTCAATCGATTCTGTGCTAAACTGATTTTGAGCAGCTCTGGTATTTCAACTATAACTTTTGCATATGAACTCCGAATTGATTGATTCTGGTGGCGTTGGAAATATAAGATCAAGGGCTACAACTTTTGTATTAATCACTTTGCCCAAAAATCAACGAATCAAGAGATACAGAGCTAGACTGATCACAGGTCTCGAAAGTTTTTAAACTACTACCTAAACTGAAGTTGACCAAGAGTAGTTTACCCACCCAAACTGTAGATCGCTCAACTACTACAGTGCCAAAACTGCTACAGTATCAGTTTCGCACCAAATTTAGTTTACCAAGATCAGTTTAGTGAAATTCAGTTTAGCTTCAGAAAAGGTACTAAAACAGTACAAAAGTATTTTAACGGCTCTATTTTTGTGTCTAATGGCTATATCACTCCTGGAGCCTATAAATACAACATCTTGGAGTTCAAACATAAGCTATTGAAGGAGATCAAAAGTATGGGCAGCCTACTTGAAGAAATCAGCTAGTTGAGAGCAAAGCCCAAGGTGTGAAGAACCCATCAAAATTCTTGAGAGTGAAAAGTCAAGTTCTTCACACCCAACTCACTCACATATAAAAGAGAGATGTATTTCATAGATTAGTTGAGTGAGAGTCTTTACACAAAGACGTTAAATATTGTGTTTGTAGTCTTGGCATAAAGATGTAAAACTATATGCGGATTGTGAGGTTGCGGCCTACAATCGAGTGGTGGCTAGGAGTTCTAAGATAGGCAATGGTAAGTCCTAGTCTTGGATTGGGTTTGTACAAATGGCTTGTATAAATCAAAGTTTTCTAGTGGATCCTTCCGAGGAGGAAGAAGGGTTGACATAGGAGTTGTTGAAATCTCCGAACATCCATAAACAAATCCGAGTCTCTTTATTTCTTGCATTTATTCATTGCTACTGTTTTAGATTGCATTGTTGAAGCATTTTATGTGTTTGATAAAATGATTCAACTAAACTGTTTTCATCTATCAACTTGCATCCTTTTAAAATGATTTACAAAATGATAAATTAGTTTCTACGAAGGATTATTTCGAATGTCTTCCGCTTGGTTTGAAAACCAAACTCGATTTAATTCATCGGTGTTAAATATTTCAAGAACCGAGCTATTGTAGCTCAAGAAATCTTTTAAAATGTGTATTCACCCCCCTCTACACACCGTGTTCGATCCTATCAATTGGTATCAGAGAGGGTGGTTCTTGAAATAGCATTTGAAACTGATTTTGATCTTAAAAATCGTTTTTCATGATTTTTCTAACATATATATGCATAGTTGAGTTTTCTGGCAGCTTGTAGCGACTTTGGGAAAAATGGCATAACTCTCTGCTCAAGTCTCTAAACGACAAACCGCTTTTTGCATTGCAAACTAGACTCGTATAGGATCGCAGCGGTATAAAATTTGCAGCCTGGTTATGTTATTCAAAGTATAATAAAATAATCATGATGGCCAATTTTTCAAGGATGGTGGCTGACACGGAGTTGCCACAATTGAAGTTTGATTGGCTGAATGGCATTTGACCAATTAAGAGGAGAAGAAAGCCTGCAGCTTCCTCGTTCACATTGTCAGGGAGCTCTATAAATAGAGCTCCCCATTCATCAGATTATGTATCCCACAGCGTAGAGAGCATAGGAAATAAGAAACAAAGAAAGGAGTTTCTTGGGTTTTCTTGAGTGTTCTCTTGTGTGAGTTATAGAAATATTTTTTTCTCGGTAATACTCGGGTGTTGGGATCGAGTGAGAGATATAGTGTTTTGTATACACTTAAAATATTTCTCCGGTTATATATATTTGCAGCAGCTCCGTGGACGTAGCCTATTTTGGGTGAACCACGTAAATCTTTGGTGTTCTTATTGATTATTTTATTCCGCAATTATTATCGTCATGATCACTCCGGCATAATCCATAACAACTGGTATCAAAGCTGTTACGGTGTCCGGGAGCCTTAGTAAAAAATTTCTTAAAATTCTGAGTATGCTCTGTGGTTGCAGCTTTGTCTGATCTTCCACATCAGAAAAGATTTTTTGAAATTTTATTAAGGCAGTAGAAGCGATGGCCAAAAGTGATGGATCGGGACCGGGAATCAATAAGTTCGACGGTACAGATTTCACGTTTTGGCGGTTACAGATTAAAGATTATCTGTATAGCAAGAAGCTACATCAACCTCTATCCGGGGTGAAGCTAGAAAAGATGGAGGATGATGAATGGGAGCTTCTTGACCGACAAGTGTTAGGGGTAATACGATTAACCCTAACAAAGAACGTGGCGTACAACGTGGCGGAGGCAAAAACCACGGAAGAGATGATGTCCATTTTGTCGGAGATGTACGAGAAGCCATCAGCAACTAATAAAGTGTTCCTCATGAAAAAGTTATTCAACTTGAAGATGGAGGAAGGTGCTTCGGTGGCGGCACACATCAATGAATTTAACACGATTGTTTCCCAGCTAATATCGGTTGAAATAAAGTTTGATGATGAGATTCGTGCACTTATTCTTTTGGCGTCTTTACCAAATGCTTGGGAGCCGATGCGGGCAGCGGTTAGCAATTCTGCTGGAAAAGGAAAGTTACAATTCAATGATGTCAGAGATCGAATCCTTGGTGAAGAAGTTCGCAGGAGGGATTCGGGAGAAGCAACATCATCGAGATCTGCCCTAAATCTCGAAAACAGAAGTAGGGCCAGAAGTAGCGAAAAAGGTTCTAACCGATGGCGTGGCAGATCTAAATCAAGAACTGGAAAAGACAAAAATACCTTTGAAAAGAAATTGAAGTGCTGGAGCTGTGGTGAAACTGGTCACATGAAAAAAGACTGCAGATCACCCAAGAATAATGCAAATGCTGTTACTGAGGATGTACATGATGCCTTAGTACTATCCATGAAAAGCCCGGTTGATTCATGGGTTATGGATTCGGGAGCTTCATTTCATACCACCGGTGATCGTGAGGTGTTTAGTAATTACATTGCTGGTAATTACGGAAAAGTTTTCTTGGCTGATGGAAAACCGTTGGAAATAGCTGGTATGGGTGATATCAGTTTGAAAATGTCAAACGGATTCATCTGGAAGCTCAATAAAGTGAGGCATGTAACAAAGTTGACCCGAAATCTGATCTCAGTGGGACAGCTCGATGACGAAGGCCATAAAGTGACCTTTGGTGATGGCTCTTGGAAAGTGAGCAAAGGAGCCATGATTATTGCTCGAGGAACGAAAACTGGAACCCTGTACATGACTTCCAGTTGCAGAGACATGTTAGCAGTTGTGGATGCCGGGGCTAACTCAAGTATATGGCACTGTAGACTTGGACATATGAGTGAGAAGAGAATGAAGATGTTGATATCAAAAGGGAAGCTACCAGAGTTAAAAACTGTCGAACACAAATTGTGTGAAAGTTGTGTTCTTGAAAAATAGAAAAGGGTGAGCTTTTCAAAAGGCGGTAGAGAACCGAAAGCAGCAAAGTTGGAGCAGTTTTATACTGACGTGTGGGGACCATCTCCTTTGACATCCCTTGACGGCTCACGATATTATGTCACATTTATTGATGATTCAAGCAGGAAGGTCTGGGTTTATTTTTTGAAAAATAAATCTGATGTTTATAAAACCTTTAAGAGGTGGAAAGTCATGGTGGAGAATGAGACCAACTTGAAAGTGAAGTGTTTACGGTCTGATAATGGTGGAGAATATGAAGATATTGAGTTCAAGAAGTATTGTGCACAGAACGGGATCAAGATGGAGAAAACCATTCCTGGTACACCTCAACAGAATGGCGTGGCTGAAAGAATGAACAGGACCCTGAATGAGCGAGCCAGGAGCATGAGATTGCACGCTGGACTACCAAAATCATTCTGGGCTGATGCAGTTAACACTGCATCGTATCTGATCAACAGAGGACCTTCGATACCACTTGATTGTAGAATACCAGAGGAGGTCTGGTGCGGCAAAGGAGTAAACCTTTCGTTCTTGAAAGTGTTTGGTTGTCTCTCATATGTTCCATCGATTCAGCCAACAGAAGGAAACTTGATCCGAAATCAAAGAAATGTTTCTTTATTGGTTATGGAGATAATGAGTTTGGTTATCGGTTCTGGGATGACCAAAATCGAAAGATTATTCGGAGCAGAGATGTCATTTTCAATGAGCAAGTTTTGTACAAGGACAAGTCAGACATTGCAGTAGGAGAAAAATGTCCCGAAGTCCTGAAGTCAAATGAGGTGCCATTGATAGATATTTCTATGAATGAGTCGGAGGATAGTAACCAGGAAGAAGAAACTGCACAAGAAGTTGATCCACAAACTCCGGTGATTGAACTCAAGAGATCGTCGAGAACCATCAAACCACCTCAGAAATACTCCCCTGCACTTCACTATATTTTGCTGACTGACAAAGGTGAACCGGGGACCTTTGAAGAAGCGATGCAAAATGATGATTCAATCAAGTGGGAGTTAGCCATGAAAGACGAGATGGATTCACTGTCATCCAATCAGACTTGGGAGCTGACAGAACTTTCGAAAGGCAAGAAAGCATTACACAACAAGTGGGTGTACCGGATCAAATAAGAAATTGATGGCCGCAAACGGTACAAGGCAAGACTTGTTGTAAAAGGCTTTCAACAAAGAAAAGTCATTGATTACACTGATATTTTCTCTCTGGTGGTAAAGTTAACTACTATCAGGACTGTACTTGGATTGATGGTAAAAGAAGATTTGCATCTGGAGCAGTTAGATGTAAAGACTGTGTTTCTTCATGGTGAGCTAGATGAAAAAATGAATCAATCACAGGGATTTGAAGTACGAGGTAAAGAGAAAATGATGTGCAAACTTCAGAAAAGCTTGTACGGTCTCAAACAAGCTCCAAGACCGTGGTACAAGAAGTTTGATGGTGTAATGAATAATGATGGTTTCCCGAGGTATCATGCTGATCACTGGTGTTATGTGAAGCTTGATGATTCTTATATCATGCTACTGGTATATGTAGATGATATGTTGATAGCAGGAGTTTGTCTGAAGGAGATTGATAAACTAAAGATAGAATTTGCTATGAAGGATTTGGGTGCTGCAAAACAAATTCTTGGAATCGGGATCCTTAAAGATCGGGTGAATGGAGTCTTGAAGCTTGAGAAAATTCCTGAAAGTAAAAATTCTGCTGATATTTTTACGAAGGTGGTGACCACTGACAAACTGAAGTTGTACTCGACTTCAGTTGGACTACAAGCGTAAATAAGGGGGCATGAGCTGCTGCATTGACTGTGTAAAGCCTTAATTGAAATCAAGTCTTCAAGTGGGAGAATGTTAGTCAAAAATAAAATAATCATGATGGCCAATTTTTCAAGGATGGTGGCTGACACGGAGTTGCCATAATTGAAGTTTGATTGGCTGAATGGAATTTGACCAATTAAGAGGAGAAGAAAGCCTGCAGCTTCCTCGTTCACATTGTCAGGGAGCTCTATAAATAGAGCTCCCCATTCATCAGATTATGTATCCCACAGCGCAGAGAGCATAGGAAATAAGAAACAAAGAAAAGAGTTTCTTGGGTTTTCTTGAGTGTTCTCTTGTGTGAGTTAGAGAAATATTTTTTTCTCGGTAATACTCGGGTGTTGGGATCGAGTGAGAGATATAGTGTTTTGTATACACTTGAAATATTTCTCCGGTTATATATATTTGCAGCAGCTCCGTGGACGTAGCCTATTTTGGGTGAACCACGTAAATCATTGGTGTTCTTATTGATTATTTTATTCCGCAATTATTATCGTCATGTTCGCTCCGACATAATCCATAACAGGTTATGCACGAGGAAATCAGTTTATTCTTTGAATTCAAACCGGTGTGCTGCCGCAGAAAACAGAGCATAGGACATGAGTTGGTGTTTTTGTCCAGAAGCTCAAGGATGTTGCACTCATCAATTTAAGAGACTTATTACCTTGAATCACAGCCATACATTGTCAAGAAAACTCGGTACATTCATTTTTTAAATTAGCTTTGAGAAGAGCACTTGTGAGACCTCGGTTTTCAACAACTAATCTCGGATTAAACAACAATTAAGCATACAAGATCCAAGACTAAAAGTAAAAGAATTTTTTTTCTTTTTTTGTTAAGAAGGGGGTGCGCCCGGGCGGCTAAAAACTGCAGCCCGGGCGCCTCCCAAAACAGCAACCTGCTGTTTGGCCCGAAGGGGGGGTGCACCCGGGCGGCTAAAAACAGCAGCCCGAGCGCCCCCTGCTGCAGAACTTGGGAACAGCAGAAAAACAAGGAGGCTCGGCTCCAAAACTTCCAAAACGAAATCATGCATTACAACGCAACTCAAAACGTTAATACACATGCATACTCCAATACAAAGTAGTTCTAAAGTTATACAATCTCAAACTAATAGAACATGCATCAATCTAAGTTCCATAACCGATACAAAACAAGTTCGAATAAAATCTACGTTCGATTACATATTCGACTTCTAAAACAACAAGGCCTCACTCTATCAACTCTTTCGCCTAGTCACGCAATCTCTGACTCGGTCCTGCTCCACCTCTCGCCAAGTAAACATACAAACAAAGACAACAGCCGGATAATCCGGTGAGAATAATATTCCCAGTAAAAGAGACTATCATGCAATATCATAAAAACATCTCAAACGAAATGTATCATCTTACAGATATTCAAATAACAACCATGCAATTCCACAAGCATGTTTAAAACTCAATTCATATGCATAAATGCAATGCATGTATTTAAAATCTGGGATTATCAAGTCGGATAATCAAAAGAGTTGCTGCTTTTGCTTTTGGGATCCCGAGGACGAGATCACGTAAACAACTCACCGACTCTCCCGATCGAGGTGGTACTACATATCTCCATCCTCTAGACTTTGGTGCGACTATAAGGAGTATGCTAGCACTAGGTGAAACGGCTACACCCAGGCCACTCGCAATATAATCCCCAAAACGTCTATCATAAAAGGGCCGTCCTGCCCGCTGCTCAAATCAATGATTCTTGGCTCAAGATTAATGCAATGCAAACATAACTCAATCAACTATATTCAATCAAAAGCAAATAACATGCAAGTATGTGATTCTTCGGAACACTCGAATCAAGTCGGATTCGAGTCACACGTTCCATTCCAATCTAAGTCATCTTATACCTCTTTTCAACAACGTCGATGCTCCAAACGTGGAAACAACAACGATTCCTCAAACAAGATTCAATCAAACTTTCTCAATCGATAATAAGAGAATCGATTCTATATCGGCTCCAATCTCCAAGTTGCACAAAGCTGCAATCTCGCAACTCCACTGGCCTCAAATCAATCTGTACAAGAAGTAATAAAGGCTCGAGATTAACATACAACTCAATCGAAGGCTTGGCTCAAACAATTCAAACCGATAGACAATCCAAAACTCAAACCAGCGGCATAACGGTTGTATTCTGATCAAACCAAAAACGCAGACAGCATAATATCAATCCAATAAACTCAATTCAATCAACATTCCACCATAACAATCCAATTCTAACAAATCATATAACTCAACTTTTCGAATAATCTTCCAAAATTCACAACAAATCTGAACGACGTTCTATTTCAAAACCGACAGATAATAAACGATCAGAACTCTGCCGAGATCAACATACTCGAATCTCGAACGATTCTAACAACATCCAAAAACTAGAATGAACCTTATCGTAGAAAAACTTACGATAGAACGAAGCTCTCGCAGCTGTGATCGCTAATCTGCCTTCAGAAATAAATTCCAACGGACGGATCGAGCTCGGGAGGAAATCTGGAAAGCTTGGGAGTTTGGGAATCGTCTTCAATGGAGGAATCGGTGGAGAGGGTGAAGAGGAAGGAGAAAGAATAGTCAACAAGCTTATAAATATCTAACAAATCCCAAATTTGCATTTTAGTCCCTGAAAAATCTGAAATTTGCAAAAAGGACCCTGATCAAAATCAAGTCGGCTCTTGAACTCTGGAATCTCCGATTATCTCAAATAAAGTCGATTAAGATAAAATCGGGGCGTTACAATTCTCCCCCTCTAAGAAAAGATTTCGTCCTCGAAATCAGCACGATTCCAACACGAACTATGTCTCTCAACTTACTCCTTCAAGTCCGTCAATCAAAATTCGACTCATTCTCGTCAGAAAAATCTTCCTCTGCTTAGTCACAATTCGATTCATCTCTGGTTCCAAAATAGGTGACACAGAAAATCACCTCCAAACAACAGGGATCTTCTTCTCTTCTTGTACAAATCTTGAAAAGTACATTCAAGAATTCACCAAAAAGCTGTCGTTGTACAAAGTCTCCACAAGAATCCGGAGTTCTGCCAACTAGTGCTAAGTCGAGCACTACAACTCATGGCATAACGTCAAGAGTTCAACTCGTCTAATCTGGCTGTCCGTCGTTCTGAGGATATCGAACTGAAAAAGTTAAAATCAGACAACAAAATTTCATCGAAGTCCTTGCCGAAAGCATGAGTGCATCAAGGATCTCTGTCTAAACTGACAGACTTCGGCAAAATATGACATCTGACGACCTCTGACAAGATCTCAATCCTCTAATCTTGAATGAAAGTCATTCTGTACGGAATACGGTAGCAGATTCCAACAATCGGTCAATCAAATCAGATAGTAGATAAAATAAGAACAGCTCAAAAAATCGGTTGCTTCATACAATTCCTCAGATAAAAATTCGCAGTAAGAAATCTCATACAATCTAATCCCCTTCTCTGCTTTCAAATCAGTTCCGTCTGCTAAAATAATTACTCCAACTCTTAAGATTAGAACAGATCACATGAATTTTCTCATAAGACAATAGAAAACAGATCTTCAAATCAATAAGATCGCTGCGAGCTCAAGGTCCAGATTCAGACATTGAGTCTCGAGATTCTTCAGCTGTCTCGATGTCTAGAGTTAGAGTGTGATTCCTCTGAATAAGAATACATCCCAAAAATTTCGATAAGAAGAGATCGTTGATCGACAGAAATTCCGTCATCAAATCATACAATCGAATAAGACCATTCGATCCAAACAGAATTCAGACATTGAAGAAAAACATACAACTGCTCGGCACAAACATCTGCTATACGATTCTCAAAAGCTCTGAAAGATCAGTACAATTCTCATTCCAAAAAGATAAGAAATCAACGATAAGAATTCCTAGTCTCAACTAATTCTTCTAAAAGATTCGGTTAACAGAAGTTAACAACACTACTGGAGTATTCATCAATTCGAACGATTCGACAATTTAATAGAGGCACGTTAAACATAAATAGATTCTTCAATAAGAAGGCAAGAGACTCGCCAGTATCTAACAGTCCAATAAGAATAGGAAACTCAAAATCAAACGTTACCTGATCTGTCATTATCGGGTGCAGCCTGAGTCTGCGGATCCTCAGACAGAGCAAAAACTCGTGCCTGCTGTCTGGGAGGCTGGCTTGCATACTGATTACCTTCCTGCACATTCTGTTGCTGAGGTTGGAAAGAGTGGACAGTAGGTGCTTGCTGCTGAGGCTGAGCTGTCTGTCTCGGGAAAATTCCACTCTGAGCTTGCTGAGGAACACGCTGAGGACACGTTCTCGCAAAATGCCCCGCCTGGTTACAAATATGACAGCTTCAAAAAATACCTCTACACTGATCACTGGAGTGACGACCTCCGCACTTGGCACAAGACATGCCTGACTGTCCCAAACTCTGTCCCGATCCATTCTGCCTCGAACCACTAGAGCTCGAAGAACTGGTTCCGTGCTTCTTAAACTTCTTCCCTTTCGGATGATAGTAATCCTTCTTATTACCTCCACTGCTACCACCTTCAGAACTCGGTGGTTGATTATGAAACTGAGATGGTTGGTTCTGGTATTGGTAAGGTTGTGCCTGAAACTGTCCTTGCTGTTGCTGCGGCACAAACTGACCTCCACTCTGCCTCCACAAACCTGCTTCTGCTCCTTTTGCGTGATTCATGGCATCCGCAAAATTATCTGGCCTAGCAGTGTTTACCAGCGTGAAGATGTTAGGGTTCAAGCCATTAATGAAATGGTCGGCTTTAGCTTCCTCATCACCGGCAATAAGCGGTGCAAAACGCAACAGACTATCAAACTTGGCTACGTACTCTTCAATGTTCAGATTCCCTTGCCTCAGATTGGCAAACTCAGCTCCCTTGTCCTTACGGTACGAGATAGGGAAAAATCGCTTATAAAATTCAGATTTGAAAAGAGTCCAAGTAACTTCCGTACCTCTATTCTCCATTGCTTTTTTCGTCATGATCCACCAGCTCTTAGCAACCCCACGAAGCTGATGAATGACTAACCTGATTCGACGGTCATCTGTGTAATCGATGGAATCGAACAACTGATCGATATCATCCAACCAACTCTCACAGTCAACTGGATTTTCTGAACCCATTAACAACGGCGGATTGAACGACTGAAACCTCTTCAGCAAGGTTTCCATAGGCGTCGCTGTAGCATCCATCTCAACCGTTTCAGTACTAGCTTGCTCAGTCGCAGGGAGAACTGGCGGTGTGTTTCTGTTTATCACTCGACGAGGACCCATCTGATAATCAAAGGTTAGGACACGAGATATCTCAATCGCTGAAATTCGGTGCCCTTGCAACCTCTCAGAATTCCGGATACATGTGAAATACAGTTCATATCTCAAATAATTCATGCTTCATAATTCAAATCACAAAATCATGTAACTCAAATAATTCTCAACAATAAAGCATGCTCGCATGGTATTTAAATAAATCAATTTAAATAACTCAATCACATGCGAGAATCAATTCATGCGGACTCGATCTACCCCGCTCACTCCTAAATTCAGTCCAAGAATCTTATCTCTCTGATACCACTTAATGTGAGACCTCGGTTCTCAACAACTAATCTCGGATTAAACAACAATTAAGCATACAAGATCCAAGACTAAAAGTAAAAGATTTTTTTTTTTTTTTTTTGTAAAGAAGGGGGTGCGCCCGGGCGGCTATAAACTGCAGCCCGGGCGCCTCCCAAAACAGCAACCTGCTGTTTGGCCCGAAGGGGGGGTGCGCCCGGGCGGCTAAAAACAGCAGCCCGAGCGCCCCCTGCTGCAGAACTTGGGAACAACAGAAAAACAAGGAGGCTCGGCTCCAAAACTTCCAAAACAAAATCATGCATTACAACGCAACTCAAAACGTTAATACACATGCATACTCCAATACAAAGTAGTTCTAAAGTTATACAATCTCAAACTAATAGAACATGCATCAATCTAAGTTCCATAACCGATACAAAACGAGTTCGAATAAAATCTACGTTCGATTACATATTCGACTTCTAAAACAACAAGGCCTCACTCTATCAACTCTTCCGCCTAGTCACGCAATCTCTGACTCGGTCCTGCCCCACCTGTCGCCAAGTACACATACAAACAAATACAGCAGCCGGATAATCCGATGAGAATAATATTCCCAGTAAAAGAGACTATCATGCAATATCATAAAAACATCTCAAACGAAATGTATCATCTTACAGATATTCAAATAACAACCATGCAATTCCACAAGCATGTTTAAAACTCAATTCATATGCATAAATGCAATGCATGTCTTTAAAATCTGGGATTATCAAGTCGGATAATCAAAAGAGTTGCTGCTTTTGCTTTTGGGATCCCGAGGACGAGATCACGTAAACAACTCACCGACTCTCCCGATCGAGGTGGTGCTACGTATCTCCATTCTCTAGACTTTGGTGCGACTATAAGGAGTATTCTAGCACTAGGTGAAACGGCTACACCCAGGCCACTCGCAATATAATCCCCAAAACGTCTATCATAAAAGGGTCGTCCTGCCCGCTGCTCAAATCAACGATTCTTGGCTCAAGATGAATGCAATGCAAACATAACTCAATCAACTATATTCAATCAAAAGCAAATAACATGCAAGTATGTGATTCTTTGGAACACTCGAATCAAGTCGGATTCGAGTCACACGTTCCATTCCAATCTAAGTCATCTTATACCTCTTTTCAACAACGTCGATGCTCCAAACCTGGAAACAACAACGATTTCTCAAACAAGATTCAATCAAACTTTCTCAATCGATAATAAGAGAATCGATACTATACCGACTCCAATCTCCAAGTTGCACAAAGCTGCAATCTCGCAACTCCACTGGCCTCAAATCAATCTGTACAAGAAGTAATAAAGGCTCAAGATTAACATACAACTCAATCGAAGGCTTGGCTCAAACAATTCAAACCGATAGACAATCCAAAACTCAAACCGGCGGCATAACGGTTGTATTCTGATCAAACCGGAAACGCAGACAGCATAATATCAATCCAATAAACTCAATTCAATCAACATTCCACCATAAAAATCCAATTCTAACAAATCATAAAACTCAACTTTTCGAATAATCTTCCAAAATTCACAACAAATCCGAACGACGCTCTATTTCAAAACCGACAGATAATAAACGATCAGAACTCTGCCGAGATCAACATACTCAAATCTCGAACGATTCTAACAACATCCAAAAACTAGAATGAACCTGATCGTAGAAAAACTTACGATAGAACGAAGCTCTCGTAGCTGTGATCGCTAATCTGCCTTCAGAAATAAATTTCAACGGACGGATCGAGCTCGGGAGGAAATCTGGAAAGCTTGGGAGTTTGGGAATCATCTTCAATGGAGGAATCGGTGGAGAGGGTGAAGAGGAAGGAGAAAGAATAGTCAACAAGCTTATAAATATCTAACAAATCCCAAATTTGCATTTTAGTCCCTGAAAAATCCGAAATTTGCAAAAAGGACCCTGATCAAAATCAAGTCGGCTCTTGAACTCTGGAATCTCCGATTATCTCAAATAAAGTCGATTAAGATAAAATCGGGGCGTTACAACACTTGAGTTGACTGCCAATATGATGATCTATTTGTGCTAGCATATTGTTGATATCAAGCATGTCTAGTCAATTCCCTTACATCAATAGTTGTGCTTAAATATATAAAAGGGACGCTTAAATGATTTATGAATATTTCATTTGGTATGTCAATCTTGACTTTGTGTTGCTTGGTGGTTCGAGTTATATTTGTCAATTTTTGATTAAGTTTGCTAGTTGCTCAACTTGTTTTATTTGTGTTGAAACTATTTGTGCATTTCATATTTTTGAAAATTTAAAATTTATGAAATGTCATATGCTACAACACTTTTTGTTTGCTCTTTAAAATTCTTTTATGATCATATTATAAAGATAAGGAGAGTAATGATTTTTGACTTGCAATTGTATCTTTCATATACTTGCGCTTTATAATTTCAAATATCAAATCCGTTTATTCGAAAAATGATTTGAATTCCAATGTACTTTCTCTACTTGCATAAGTAATCACTTGTGTGTGAAAAAGAGGAGAAATAATATCATGTGAGATCATTATTTTTCTATGTGAATACCCTCTACATGTTTAAATCTTTTTAGAATCATTCATTGAAGGGACACATCATAAGCTTACTTGTTTTGGGATCACAATCATATTTTACAACTTCTTGATCTACTTATACTTGTTGACTATATATGGTGGCAAAAGTAGAGAAATATGGAAGATGATTTGGTCAAGTTAATTTTTAATTATCTCCTGATCTTTGTGAGTGACTAAAATTCATAGTATGTGATATTTACAAACACTTCCCTCGTTTTTTTTTTGTTTCGACATTGTTGTTCCGAAATGCGATCTCTTTTACCAAAATAATCAAGTGAGGATGAAAATTTATTTTTTGCATACATATTTAATTGAAGTTGTTTTCATGAGTTAGTCACCCCTCTACCTTTATAAAATATAGGGGGAGAGCTAATTATAATTTTAAGGGGGGGGAGTTTTTTTTTTTTAATCTTTTTGATTCACACAAAAAGGGGGAGAAATATGTTAAATAAAAATATGATTTTTGCATTACTTAAGTTTAAATATTCATATTTTTATCCAAGTTTTGTGATCATCAAAAAAGGGGAGATTTTGGGATTTTTGGAACACAAGCAATCTTGATTTTGATGATAACGAAACTTTTTATTGTGTTTCTAACATATTTACTATAGTGTGAAGTTTTCAACTCAAGATGGAAGCCAAAACTCGAAATTAGCTAAACTGAATTTCTGGCGAGCTTCAGTTTTTCAATGATATCTTACATCTCAGTGATCCAAATGATTAGACGCCAAAGCAACTACAAATAAAACTCAATTTGAAACATATTGTATCTCACGTCAGTTGAGAAAAAACGGATGTTATCTTGGCCAAACTGACGTCGCAATACCAAAATTAATCGAATCAGTTTAGCAGCAAACACACCATCAGTTTACCTAATGCAGTTCTGGTAATTTGGCCATATCTTGCAGCTCAATTATTCGAATGGAACGATTCACCAGGCGTTGGAAATATAAGATAATGATATACAAATCATATTCATAAGTTGAAGACTGAATCGGATCCTAAGTAGATGCTAAACGGAGTTGACATTACTGGTGCGGAAGTGAAATTCTGTAGAGCCAAATTTCTGCAACAGTCTGGTTTATTAAGCATAACTTTCACATATGAACTCAGAATTGAGTGATTCTTGATTATGTGGAAATCTAAGAACAAGGGATACAACTTTTATGTTTATCACTTTGCCCAGAAATTAACGGATCAAGAGATATAGCACTAAACTACTCGCATGCACTCAATCGATTCTGTGCTAAACTGATTTTGAGTAGCTCTGATATTTCAACTATAATTTTTGCATATGAACTCCGAATTGATTGATTCTGGTGGAGTTGGAAATCTAAGATCAAGGGCTACAACTTTTGTATTAATCACTTTGCCCAAAAATCAACGAATCAAGAGATACAGAGCTAGACGGATCACATGTCTCGGAAGTTGCTAAACTACTACCTAAACTGAAGTTGACCAAGAGTAGTTTACCCATCCAAACTGAAGATTGCTCAACTGCTACAGTGCCGAAACTGTACAGTATCAGTTTCGCACCAAATTCAGTTTACCAAGATCAGTTTAGTGAAATTCAGTTTAGCTTCAGAAAAGGTACAGAAACAGTACAAAAGTATTTTAACGGCTCTATTTTTGTGTCTAACGGCTATATCACTCTTGGAGCCTATAAATACAACATCTTGGAGTTCAAACATAAGCTATTGAAGGAGATCAAAAGTATGGGCAGCCTACTTGAAGAAATCAGCTAGTTGAGAGCAAAGCCCAAGGTGTGAAGAACCCATCAAAATTTTTGAGCGTGAAAAGTCAAGTTCTTCACATCCAACTCACTCACATATAAAAGAGAGATGTATTTCATAGATTAGTTGAGTGAGAGTCTTTACACAAAGACGTTAAATATTGTGTTTGTAGTCTTGGCATAAAGACGTAAAACTATATGCGGATTGTGAGGTTGCGGCCTACAATCGAGTGGTGGCTAGGAGTTCTAAGATAGGCAATGGTAAGTCCTAGTCTTGGATTGGGTTTGTACAAATGGATTGTATAAATCAAAGTCTTCTAGTGGATCCTTCCGAGGAGGAAGAAGGGGTGACGTAGAAGTTGTTGAAATCTTCGAACATCCATAAACAAATCTGAGTCTCTTTATTTCTTGCATTTATTCATTGCTACTGTTTTAGATTGCATTGTTGAAGCATTTTATGTGTTTGATAAAATGCTTCAACTAAACTGTTTTCATCTATCAACTTGCATCCTTTTAAAATAATTTACAAAATGATAAATTAGTTTCTACGAAGGATTATTTCGAGTGTTTTTCGCTTGGTTTGAAAACCAAACTCGATTTAATTCATCGGTTTTTAAATATTTCAAGTACCGAGCTATTGTAGCTCAAGAAATCTTTTAAAGTGTGTATTCACCCCCCCTCTACACACCGTGTTCGATCCTATCAATCGGTATCAGAGAGGGTTGTTCTTGAAATAGCATTTGAAACTGATTTTGATCTTAAAAATTCGTTTTTCATGATTTTTCTAACATATATATGCATAGTTGAGTTTTCTGGCATCTTGTAGCGACTTTGGGAAAAATAGCATAACTCTCTGCTCAAGTCTCCAAACGACAAACCGCTTTTTGCATTGCAAACTAAACTCGTATAGGATCGCAGCGGTATAAATTTGCAGCATGGTTATTGTAAGACCCAGAAGTTAATTATCTGGAAATTTGGCATAATTAGAATTATTATTGAGATGCTAAATTAAAATAATTATTTATGCCAAATAAATTAGTAAGTGTATTAAAAATATGTATTTTTGAATATCGAGATTAAACGATATAAAATACATATTAGAGTTAAAATAATACACGAGCGTTAAAATATCTGGACTGTGTCAAGTTGCCCAAATAATAATTAAATAAAGGACACACACCCTTACATATATACATATACACGCATAAAACAAAAGGAAGAAAGAGAAAAGAAAGTTCATCCCTAACCCCAAATCCCGTCACTCCCGTCACCAACTGTGCAGCCTGCGTATTTCGCTCATAACTTTCTCGTCCGGAGTCCAAAATTCGATTCGTTTGTTGGGTTTTCTTCCTTACATCCGTGGCTTCGATTCAAGCTAAGAATCTCTGAATTTGATGCCCATTTGTACCCAAATCGATTCCAGTTCGTGACCTGCTTCTGTGCAATGCCGAAGCTCTGTTCGTGATCTGTTCTTCGTGGGTTCTTCTCGGACTAATTCCTGGTAAGTTTCAGTCCTTTTAAGCTTAGTAACTGTAGGACTCGGAACCTAGTTCATGTCCAAATGCTAGCTCACCATTTCGACTCGTTTCAGTTGCGTTTTGGGTCCTCCGGCGAGCTGCCGCCGTGTCACCGCCGTGATACAATATTTGTTCGGTTCCAGATCAGTCTAGCTTCGAATATTGAAGCTTTTAAACCCAAATTCCAGCTGGTTTAGTCGAGGTATAACAGGCTGTCGACTTTGGGATTTTACCCTCTTGGATTTAATTTGATTTCGTTGGTTATATCGCATCGTTTTGATATATATTGGAATATTAATTGTGTTGTAGGCCGAAACTTTGGGAATTAGAGTTGAGGACCTTCGTTTGAATTGGTATAGGTATGTTACGGTTGGTAACATACAACGATAAAAATATAAATATTGTTTTGCCGATATTATGTTGATTACGTGAACTATATGGATTATGTGAATTTAAATGCCTCGTTGTTTATATGTTAAATTATTTGATATATTTTGTGGCATTTAGAATAGGGCATGATATTCACTACGTCACACGTTGAGCCCTATCATTCTTGTTACCCGTTATCATGTTGTATTGTACTCTGGGCACACGCATTGTTATTTCAGGAATCAGCTGGTGGCTTTTTATGCCTAGTATCCCTGAGACCGAAATTATGATTGTCTATTCCTTGATGCATTTTTTGTGTGATATGCACTTGGAATCTTGACATCGTATGTTGTTCGTTATTGTGCCTATCTGTTGTATCGTTATCAGCTGTATGGAGGCCGAGTCGTGGGTGTTTAATTTCACCCAGCACGACATACCTCGCATACTTGGCAGGGCGGTTTAGTTACATGACGATGTAGCTCCCCTGTGTTCTAGCTCGAGCATTGTTCCAGTTGTTATCGTACCGTTTGTTGGCTCCTGTTATCCCGTTTACTTTGAGCCCAGTTCATGCATTGCATACTACATTTTATAATGTGTTTATGCATAGTTTATATGTTTTGTTGTTGTTGCCTAACTGTTTCATACCAGAATCCTAACCTCAGTTAATTCTGGGGGGCTACTGTGGCTGCTGTTTGGCACCATGGTAGGCTACCCAAGTGACTTTTCAGCACCAGGCGGAGGGTCCGCTGGCGGAGCTCGTTGAGGAGGTTGGATCATGTCTTGTCTCCCAGTTATATTATGTATTATCGGAGTTATATTATGTATTATGTTAGAGTCATTTTTATATTCTCCGGGGAGATGCCCCGATGTATTTGTGTTGTATTTGAGAGTTCCTGCTATGTTTTAAATTATTATCAAGCCTTGTGGGCTCAGGTATGTGTTAACTGTTTTAATTTGTTTTCGTGCCTGGCCGGCACATGGTTGTGTGATGTTTAAGTTTGTTGAGTTCCTAGTTTTAGTTATTTTAAATAAACTGTTGTCTGTGTATTTTGGGATGTCCTACTTACGGGGAGGTCATGCCGAAATTTTTATAGGCCCAAAATTTATTTTAAATCGTTTTTCCGCTGCTTTGACTTCTAATTATTTGTTTGTATGATAATTAAATGTAATTAGAGTAACCGGGCCTCACATCATGGTATCAGAGCATAAACTGGGATATGCTCAAACTAGAGTCTAGGACACTTGAGTCTAGACACTAAAGTTGATTTTTGCGCTTGTTGTTGCTACTTTTCAGCATGTTTATGTGCATATGTGATATGTTTATTTTCATTCTAATTCTTATTATGATTTATATTTATAGAATGGCTGAAAGTGGTAATAATGCTGAACGTGGGCGTGGTCGTGGGAGACCTCGCATTGATGTTAATACCGAGGTTAATCAAGCTACTGGACGATTGGAACAACTTAGGATGGATGAGTTAGTTGCCCGTTTCCATACCATGCGTCCACCTCGTTATTTTGGTAATGAGGGACCTGAAAAAGCTGAAATCTGGATTACCGAGATTGAAGATCTCTTTGATTTGATTGAATATCCGTCGGCGCAACGTTTGAAGCTAGCACTCCATCAGTTGAAGGATCGTGCTAAGATGTGGTGGGCTACTACCTTGATGACTTTGGAATCTCAGAAAGTAACACCGTCTTGGGATGTATTCAAGCTGAAGTTCAGGGAAAGTTATTGTCCTCCATCATTCTATAGTGCCAAATCAACTGAATTCCATAACTTGAAACAAGGAAATACGTCGGTGCAAGACTATGCTGATACTTTTTACGAACTGTTGAAGTATGCTCCTCATGTTGCTGCTAGTCAGGGAGCTATTGTTGAAAGCTTCACTGAAGGATTAGATGATCGCTTGCATCCATTTGTCTCGACTGGAAAGCCAATGAATTATCCCGAAGCTGTGGAATTGGCAAAAAGGGCTGAGGCAAGTTTTCGAAGGAGAGGTGGAAACAAGACTCCTATCCAGCACCAATATGGCAAGCAATCTTCAAGTCATTTTAGTACTTCATCTTTACGTCCAAAAGGGAAACAATTCAAGAAATCTGGTTCTAGTTCTACTAGTTCTGAAGGTTCTGGAAAGCAGAGTGGACAACGCTACACTGGTCCTTATTGTGATAACTGCGGTGGGAAACATTTCAGCAATCAATGTGTGGGAGTTCAAGGACTTTGCAATGTTTGTGGCAGACCAGGACACTTTGCTCGAGTTTGCCCCAGTCAGACAGGAAAATCAGTGCAGGCAGGTAGTGGAACACCTGGTGGCAAATTTTCTGCACCATCCCACTCTTCTCAGCAGTCGAGCAGGCCACATCAGCAATCAAGAGGTCCAGGTGGTCAGCAAAATCAGCCACCAGTTCGTGTATTTGCCTTGACAGAGGACGAGGCACAGGCAGCTCCAGGTACTGTAATTACTGGTAATTGCACTCTATGTGGTTTTACAGCACGAGTACTCTTTGATACGGGAGCATCACATTCGTTTATCTCTCATGCATTTGTCGCTTCGCATGATCTTTGCACCACTAGTATGAATGGAAATTTATCAGTTGCTACTCCAATGGGAAGAATGATCATAACTAATAATGTTGTGTTTAATGCGGTGTTGCTCTATGCTGATAATGTGTTGTACCTGAATCTTATAGTCCTACCTATGCATGATTTCGATTGTATTGTGGGTATGGATGTTCTAACTTCTAATAAAGCCACTGTCGATTGTTATAGAGGAATAGTTCGATTTAGACCTAGTTTTGCTCCTAAATGGAATTTCTATGGTCGAGGTTCACGAGCTAAGATTCCTTTAGTCTCTTCTATCGAAATGACTCGTCTGTTGGACTCAGGAAATGAAGGTTTTCTTGTTTATGCTGTCGATCTGTCTCAAGGTGAGCGGTCAATATCTGACATTCCTGTTGTCTGTGAATTTTCTGATGTATTTCCTGAGGAAATTCCTGGATTTCCACCAGAACGAGAAGTTGAGTTCAGTATAGAACTGATGCCAGGAACTGAACCTATATCTCGAGCACCGTATCGATTAGCTCCTGTTGAGTTAAAAGAATTGAAAGAACAGTTACAGGAATTGTTGAGTAAAGGTTATATTCGCCCAAGTTCTTCACCTTGGGGTGCTCCTGTTCTTTTTGTTAAAAAGAAAGATGGCACGATGAGAATGTGTATTGATTACAGACAATTGAATAAGTCAACCATCAAGAATAAATATCCACTTCCAAGAATTGATGACTTGTTTGATCAGTTACAAGGTACGGCGGTGTATTCCAAGATTGATCTTCGCTCTGGATATCACCAAGTACGAGTTAGACAACAAGATGTTACAAAAACAGCATTTCGCACTAGATATGGACACTTTGAATTTTTAGTTATGCCTTTTGGTTTGACTAATGCTCCTGCTATTTTCATGGACTTGATGAATCGTGTATTCAGAAAATATTTCGATAAGTTTGTCATTGTTTTCATCGACGATATTCTTATTTATTCTAAGTCCGAAGAAGAACACGCCAAGCACTTGAGGTTAATTCTTCGAATTCTTCAAAAGAAACAATTATATGCAAAGTTGTCCAAGTGTGAATTCTGGCTAGACAGAGTTGTCTTTCTAGGCCATGTTATCTCTGAACATGGTATTTCTGTTGATCCAAGTAAAGTAGAAGCAGTATTGAATTGGCCAAGACCGACGAATGTGCCAGAGATTCGGAGTTTTATGGGTTTAGCTGGTTATTATCGTAGATTCATTGAAGGATTCTCAAAGATTGCTAAACCTATCACTTTGTTGACTCAGAAAAATCAGAAATTCATTTGGTCTGATGAATGTGAGTCAAGTTTTGTTGAGTTGAAGAAGAGATTGACTTCTGCACCAGTACTTACAATTCCAAGTGGTTCTGGAGGATTTGTTGTTTGCACAGATGCTTCGTCTCGAGGATTAGGTTGTGTCTTGATGCAACATGGCAGAGTAGTGGCTTATGGTTCTCGTCAGTTGAAGACACATGAATCTAGATATCCTGTTCATGATTTGGAATTGGCTGCTATTGTCTTTGCTCTAAAAGTCTGGAGACATTATCTATTTGGAGAACAATTTGTAATTTATTCAGATCATAAGAGTCTCAAATATTTATTTTCTCAATCTGATTTGAATATGAGACAAAGACGTTGGATGGATCTGTTGAAAGATTATGATTGTGAGATCCAATATCAGCCGGGAAAAGTGAATGTCATTGCTGATGCTTTGAGTCGTAAAGTCGATAATGATGCTCAACTCTCCTCAATCTATATTTCTAAGTTGCACGAGGATATCTGCACTTCTGGTTTGAATTTTCAGATTCAAGGGAATGCTATCTGTGTTTCTCAGATTTCTGTTGAACCTGAGTTAATTCAGATTATTAAAGCTGCCCAAAAGTCAGATGATCAGATCCAGAAGTCTTATGATTTAGTGACTCAAGGACATCAATCTGGATTTTCAATTTATTTAGATGACTCTCTTCGATTGAATGGAAGATTAGTTGTCCCAGATATTCCTGACTTGCGCACAGCCATCCTTAATGAAGCTCATTGCACTCGTTATAGCATTCACCCAGGAGGCAAGAAAATGTATCATATTCTCAGACCTCAATTTTGGTGGAAGAACATGAAGAAGGATGTAGCTGAGTTTGTATCTCGTTGTATGGTCTGTCAGCAAGTCAAGGCAGAACGTATGAGACCAGGAGGATTACTGCACAGTCTTGAAGTTCCTCAGTGGAACTGGGAACATGTGGCTATGGATTTGTCACTCATTTGCCACGTACTTCTCGTCACTTCGATGCCATTTGGGTAGTGGTTGATAGATTGTCCAAGTCAGCTCACTTTATTCCGTATGAAAGGACTTACTCGTATAAGAAAATGGCTCGTTTGTTTATTGAGAATATTGTGAGACTGCATGGAGTTCCAGTTGCAATAGTCTCGGATCGTGACCCTAGATTTACTTCAAAGTTTTGGACTAGCTTCCAAAAAGAAATGGGTACACGACTTGCGATGAGTACTGCATACCATCCTCAGACCGATGGTCAAACTGAGCGTACAATCCAAACTCTTGAGGATTTGCTTAGAGCTGTAGTTATGGATTTTAAAGAGAGTTGGCAAGAAGCTTTACCATTAGCGGAATTTTCTTACAATAACAGTTTCCAAGTGACTATAGGCATGGCTCCTTTTGAAGCTTTGTATGGTCGCAGATGTAGATCACCGCTCTGTTGGGATGAGTTCGGTGAAAAGCAATTGACTGGACCCGAGATTGTTCAGGAAATGCATGACAAAGTTCAGTTGATACGTCAAAGAATGAAAGCTGCCCAAGATCGACAAACAAGCTATGCGAATAAACGTCGTCGACCTTTGGAATTTCAAGTTGATGATTTTGTATTTCTAAAAATATCACCGTTTAGAGGCGTTGTTCGTTTTGGTATGAGAGGTAAGTTGTCACCTCGATACATTGGTCCTTATAGAATTGTTGAACGTATTGGGCCTTGTGCTTATCGGTTGGAGTTGCCACAATCTTTGGATGGCATCCACGATGTGTTTCATGTATCTATGTTGCGTAAGTATGAGCCTGATCCGTCTCATGTCATTCAGCCTGATGAGGTTGAACTCGATCCAGCATTGTCTTATACTGAGTATCCTATGTCTGTCTTGGATCGCAAGGAGAAAGTTCTTCGCAACAAAGTTGTACCACTAGTTCGAGTTCAGTGGTCGAGGCATGGGGTAGAGGAATCTACTTGGGAGTCTGAGGAGAAGATAAGAACTTCTTATCCATATTTGTTTGATTCCTAGCATAGAAGTGTGGTGTCTTGCGTTTCAGATGTATGTGTGTAAACTGAAATTTCGAGGACGAAATTTGTTTTTTTAGTGGTGGAGAAATGTAAGACCCAGAAGTTAATTATCTGGAAATTTGGCATAATTAGAATTATTATTGAGATGCTAAATTAAAATAATTATTTATGCCAAATAAATTAGTAAGTGTATTAAAAATATGTATTTTTGAATATCGAGATTAAACGATATAAAATACATATTAGAGTTAAAATAATACACGAGCGTTAAAATATCTGGACTGTGTCAAGTTGCCCAAATAATAATTAAATAAAGGACACACACCCTTACATATATACATATACACGCATAAAACAAAAGGAAGAAAGAGAAAAGAAAGTTCATCCCTAACCCCAAATCCCGTCACTCCCGTCACCAACTGTGCAGCCTGCGTATTTCGCTCATAACTTTCTCGTCCGGAGTCCAAAATTCGATTCGTTTGTTGGGTTTTCTTCCTTACATCCGTGGCTTCGATTCAAGCTAAGAATCTCTGAATTTGATGCCCATTTGTACCCAAATCGATTCCAGTTCGTGACCTGCTTCTGTGCAATGCCGAAGCTCTGTTCGTGATCTGTTCTTCGTGGGTTCTTCTCGGACTAATTCCTGGTAAGTTTCAGTACTTTTAAGCTTAGTAACTGTAGGACTCGGAACCTAGTTCATGTCCAAATGCTAGCTCACCATTTCGACTCGTTTCAGTTGCGTTTTGGGTCCTCCGGCGAGCTGCCGCCGTGTCACCGCCGTGATACAATATTTGTTCGGTTCCAGATCAGTCTAGCTTCGAATATTGAAGCTTTTAAACCCAAATTCCAGCTGGTTTAGTCGAGGTATAACAGGCTGTCGACTTTGGGATTTTACCCTCTTGGATTTAATTTGATTTCGTTGGTTATATCGCATCGTTTTGATATATATTGGAATATTAATTGTGTTGTAGGCCGAAACTTTGGGAATTAGAGTTGAGGACCTTCGTTTGAATTGGTATAGGTATGTTACGGTTGGTAACATACAACGATAAAAATATAAATATTGTTTTGCCGATATTATGTTGATTACGTGAACTATATGGATTATGTGAATTTAAATGCCTCGTTGTTTATATGTTAAATTATTTGATATATTTTGTGGCATTTAGAATAGGGCATGATATTCACTACGTCACACGTTGAGCCCTATCATTCTTGTTACCCGTTATCATGTTGTATTGTACTCTGGGCACACGCATTGTTATTTCAGGAATCAGCTGGTGGCTTTTTATGCCTAGTATCCCTGAGACCGAAATTATGATTGTCTATTCCTTGATGCATTTTCTGTGTGATATGCACTTGGAATCTTGACATCGTATGTTGTTCGTTATTGTGCCTATCTGTTGTATCGTTATCAGCTGTATGGAGGCCGAGTCGTGGGTGTTTAATTTCACCCAGCACGACATACCTCGCATACTTGGCAGGGCGGTTTAGTTACATGACGATGTAGCTCCCCTGTGTTCTAGCTCGAGCATTGTTCCAGTTGTTATCGTACCGTTTGTTGGCTCCTGTTATCCCGTTTACTTTGAGCCCAGTTCATGCATTGCATACTACATTTTATAATGTGTTTATGCATAGTTTATATGTTTTGTTGTTGTTGCCTAACTGTTTCATACCAGAATCCTAACCTCAGTTAATTCTGGGGGGCTACTGTGGCTGCTGTTTGGCACCATGGTAGGCTACCCAAGTGACTTTTCAGCACCAGGCGGAGGGTCCGCTGGCGGAGCTCGTTGAGGAGGTTGGATCATGTCTTGTCTCCCAGTTATATTATGTATTATCGGAGTTATATTATGTATTATGTTAGAGTCATTTTTATATTCTCCGGGGAGATGCCCCGATGTATTTGTGTTGTATTTGAGAGTTCCTGCTATGTTTTAAATTATTATCAAGCCTTGTCGGCTCAGGTATGTGTTAACTGTTTTAATTTGTTTTCGTGCCTGGCCGGCACATGGTTGTGTGATGTTTAAGTTTGTTGAGTTCCTAGTTTTAGTTATTTTAAATAAACTGTTGTCTGTGTATTTTGGGATGTCCTACTTACGGGGAGGTTATGCCGAAATTTTTATAGGCCCAAAATTTATTTTAAATCGTTTTTCCGCTGCTTTGACTTCTAATTATTTGTTTGTATGATAATTAAATGTAATTAGAGTAACCGGGCCTCACAGTTATGCACGAGGAAAAGCAGTTTATTCTTTGAATTCAAACCGGTGTGCTGCCGCAGAAAACAGAGCATAGGACATGAGTTGGTGTTTTTGTCCAGAAGCTCAAGGATGTTGCACTAATCAATTTAAGAGACTTATTACCTTGAATCACAACCATACATTGTCAAGAAAACTCGGTACATTCATTTTTTAAATTAGATTTGAGAAGAGCACTTGAGTTGACTGCCAATATGATGTTCTATTTGTGCTAGCATATTGTTGATATCAAGCATGTCTAGTCAATTCCCTTACATCAATAGTTGTGCTTAAATAGATAAAAGGGACGCTTAAATGATTTATGAATATTTCAGTTGGTATGTCAATCTTGGCTTTGTGTTGCTTGGCGGTTCGAGTTATATTTGTCAATTTTTGATTAAGTTTGCTAGTTGCTCAACTTGTTTTATTTGTGTTGAAACTATTTGTGCATTTCATATTTTTGAAAATTTAAAATTAATGAAATGTCATATGCTACAAAACTTTTTGTTTGCTCTTTAAAATTCTTTTATGATCATATTATAAAGATAAGGAGAGTAATGATTTTTGACTTGCAATTGTATCTTTCATATACTTGCGCTTTATAATTTCAAATATCAAATCCGTTTATTCGAAAAATGATTTGAGTTCCAGTGTACTTTCTCTACTTGCATAAGTAATCACTTGTTTTTGTGAAAAAGAGGATAAATAATATCATTGTGAGATCATTATTTTTTTATTTGAATACCTTCTACATGCTTAAATCTTTTTATAATCATTCATTGAAGGGACACATCATAAGCTTACTTATTTTGGGATCACAATGATATTTTACAACTTCTTGATCTACTTATACTTGTTGACTATATATGGTGGCAAAAGTAGAGAAATATGGAAGATGATTTGGTCAAGTCAATTTTTAATTATCTCTTGATCTTTGTGAGTGACTAAAATTCATAGTATGTGATATTTTCAAACACTTCCCTTGTTTTTTTTTTGTTTCGGCATTGTTGTCCCGAAATGCGATCTCTTTTACCAAAATAATCAAGTGATGATGAAAATTTATTTTTTGCATACATATTTAATTGAAGTTGTTTTCATGAGTTAGTCACCCCTCTACCTTTATAAAATATAGGGGGAGAGCTAATTATAATTTTAAGGGGGAGAGTTTTTTTTTTTTTTTTAATCTTTTTGATTCACACAAAAAGGGAGAGAAATATGTTAGATAAAAAAATGATTTTTGCATTACTTAAGTTTAAATGTTCATATTTTTATCCTAGTTTTGTGATCATAAAAAAGGGGGAGATTGTTGGGTTTTTGGAACACAAGAAATCTTGATTTTGATGATAACAAAACTTTTTATTGTGTTTCTAACATATTTATTATAGTGTGAAGTTGTCAACTCAAGATGGAAGCCAAAACTCGAAATTAGCTAAACTGAATTTCTGGCGAGCTTCAGTTTTTTAATGATATCTTACATCTCAGTGATCCAAATGATTATCCGCCAAAGCAACTACAAATAAAACCCAATTTGGAACATATTGTATCTCACGTCAGTTGAGAAAAACGGATGTTATCTTGGCCAAAATGACGTCGCAATACCAAATTGAATCGGATCAGTTTAGCAGCAAACACACCATCAGTTTACCTCAAGAAGTTCTGGTAATTTGGCCATATCTTGCAGCTCAATTATTCGAATGGAACGATTCACCATGCGTTGGAAATATAAGAGAATGATCTACAAATCATATTCACAAGTTGAATACTGAATCGGATTCTAAATAGATGCTAAACGGAGTTGAAGTTACTTGTGCGGAAGTGAAATTCTGCAGAGCAGAATTTCTGCAACAGTCTGGTTTATTAAGAATAACTTTCGCATATGAACTCCGAATTGAGTGATTCTTGATTCCGTGGAAAGCTAAGAACAAGGGCTACAACTTTTATGTTTATAACGTTGCCCAGAAAGTAACGGATCAAGAGATATAGCACTAAACTACTCGCATGCACTCAATTGATTCTGTGCTAAACTGATTTTGAGCAGCTCTGGTATTTCGACTATAACTTTTGCATATGAACTCAGAATTGATTGATTCTGGTGGCGTTGGAAATCTAAGATCAAGGGCTACAAATTTTGTATTAATCACTTTGCCCAGAAATCAACGAATCAAGAGATACAGAGCTAGACTGATCACATGTCTCGGAAGTTGCTAAACTACTACCTAAACTGAAGTTGACCAAGAGTAGTTTACCCACCCAAACTGAAGATCGCTCAACTGCTACAGTGCCGAAACTGCTACAGTATCAGTTTTGCACCAAATTCAGTTTACCAAGATAAGTTTAGTGAAATTCAGTTTAGCTCCAGAAAAGGTACAAAAATATTACAAAAGTATTTTAACGGCTCTATTTTTGTGTCTAACGGTTATATCACTCTTTGAGCCTATAAATACAACATCTTGGAGTTCAAACATAAGCTATTGAAGGAGATCAAAAATATGGGCAGCCTACTTGAAGAAATCAGCTAGTTGAGAGCAAAGCCCAAGGTGTGAAGAACCATCAAAATTCTTGAGCGTGAAAAGTCAAGTTCTTCACACCCAACTCACTCACATATAAAAGAGAGATGTATTTCATAGATTAGTTGAGTGAGAGTCTTTACACAAAGACGTTAAATATTGTGTTTGTAGTCTTGACATAAAGACGTAAAACTATATGCGGATTGTGAGGTTGCGGCCTACAATCGAGTGGTGGCTAGGAGTTCTAAGATAGGCAATGGTAAGTCCTAGTCTTGGATTGGGTTTGTACAAATGACTTGTATAAATCAAAGTCTTCTAGTGGATCCTTCCGAGGAGGAAGAAGGGGTGACGTAGGAGTTGTTGAAATCTCCGAACATCCATAAACAAATCCGAGTCTCTTTATTTCTTGCATTTATTCATTGCTTCTGTTTTAGATTGCATTGTTGAAGCATTTTATGTGTTTCATAAAATGCTTCAACTAAACTGTTTTCATCTATCAACTTGCATCCTTTTAAAATGATTTACAAAATGATAAATTAGTTTCTACGAAGGATTATTTCGAGTGTCTTCCGCTTGGTTTGAAAACCAAACTCGATTTAATTCATCGGTGCTAAATATTTCAAGAACCGAGCTATTGTAGCTCAAGAAATCTTTTAAACTGTGTATTCACCCCCTCTACATACCGTGTTCGATCCCATCAATTTTTCTCCCTTATTATTATTTTATTTTTTTGTGAGCAAGGGAAGAAGGAACATTTCAAATTACCTTTTATTGTATCAAAACCTATATATGTATGGTTGATTTTTTTTTTTTTTAGCAATCACATGATGCACTTGGATGGAGTAATTTGAGATCCATGATTTCGAATTTATTTTCATTGTTAAATGATTTAAATAGAGAAAAAATCAAATTCATCCACTGATTGTTTACACTATTTTGTAGTGATCAAAATACATTACAGGTTTACAGCGGTGTACTTCAACATTCTAAATATTTGAAATCTATTTCGATTAGTATAATTATACGGCAAAAAATAGTTAGATGGATTTAAATTTTTTTATGTAAGTTATAACTAAACAATCAAACTATATTTAAATACATAGATAACAAATATTACTTCTATCCAATTACAATCTAATTATATGCGAAATACTAAACTCCATGCATGCATGATAAAATAATTTCACCAGGAAATGTCTCCCCAGGAATTATAACCTCACATATATCTCATTCTCCATAGCATTCCTAATTAAATATATTTTCACGAACAGTTTTCCAAAATCAATGGAAAATATTTTTGTTTGCAGTAAATTGTTTTCATTACCATTAATTTCTAAATATATTATTATAGATTTTTATTATTAAGAAGTAAAAAAAATTCAAAGTGCAAATATTATATATACTAGCATAATCGCACACACGCGTTGCGTGTGTATAAAATCATACAATATATTTAATATTGTATATTATGTATAAATATTATTTTTTCGACAATATTTTAATTTATTTTTTTCATTTATAAAATAATATAAAAATAAATTTTAAATGTATTTATCAATTTATCTTATCTATAATATTTAGTTGATAAAAATATGAAAATTTGAAATATCGAAATTTTAAAAAAATAAATAAATAAAAAAAGTATAATGTTTATATCGCATAAGAGCAATTTTGGCTAATGAAAAAATGGTGTCTAAAGGGGAGATTCTTTCCTCTATATATTAGTGCAAAATGCACATGCTTTGCATGTGTAAAATAAATGATTTTTATATTATTTTTTTAAACCAAAAAATAAATTGAGAGAGAGGTTTATTGAGATAATGGAGAAGAATGGGTAATTATGGAATAAAGAATTTTGGTGTCCTCAAAGTTAGTTACTATAATAGGCTCAACCTTTATATAATAGTATAGATATATAAATAGAGAAATTTTCATCTGTCCAACAAATGATGCCCACTTCATGCCCGACCACTAAAACCCGGTGTCGGGTTCTAGTGGTGCGAAAAATCAAAAACAAAAACCCGTGGTCAGGGATGAAATATGCAGGAATATGTTCGGCAGTTTAAAACTCCTATATATATATATATATATATATATATATGTAATGACATCTTAATTCTCATTACTTTCAAATTGTTTTATGTTGATTAATTTCAAACAAATTATAATTAGTGCACACCTAATTCCATATATTATATAAAAAATATATTGGTATCTTTCTTGGAAGAAAACTACGTGAACATTTCCTTTGCAAGAGAATCTCACATCTGCTAAATAATGCGAGCTCAACGTAATTGGCTCCTAAACAGATTAATTAAATAAATATTTTGGACTAAAAAAATTGAAATTTTCCTTTAATATTTTTATTTTTTAAATTTAATTTTTTTTTATATTATCAAAATTCAATTTAAATTCGTTATTTATTATTATTATTATTATTATTATTATTATTATTTACAATCTAGTCATTTTTTCATACGACAACAGCTAGAGAGTGACACTAGCATATACAATATCACGTCAATGTTTTTCAGAAAAATTTAAATAACAAAAATTAAAACATACATCACTAAAATTGGAAGCTGTCAATAGAAAATAATAGTAAAGAAAACATTTTTGAACAATGTAATAATAATAAAAATAATGAGCATATATAGTACGTAGTTAGTGACTTTGTGTTAGTCTTGGAGTGCACGTAGAATGTTTTTCAATGTTTTTCCCGATTATTAAAATTTAGAGTTTCAGCATTATTGCTAAACGTGGCCGGCATGGGATTCGAATTTTATTTTCTCCGACAAATTATTATCAATAATTAATAATAATATTATTTTTTGAGATAATTAATAATATTATTATAATTATCATATTAGATTATTAGTAATTAAGTCTTTCATAAAAATGATAAAGTCAACTCTACTGACATTTTAGGTGCCCGAGACAATTCCTTAACCAATGGCATTCTTAAACCAATTATATGATTAATTACGCTTTATGGTCCTATAAAATATATTATTTTTGTTTATTTGTCTTTTCTTAAAAGTCATAAATAGGTTAATGTTTTTTTCTAAATAAACGACAAAAAAATTGAAGTGGCTGTTTATTATTAATTCCTACAAAGTTAAAATTATGAATTTTACTAGTCATTTTTGAAAACAAAACTCAAATTTATTCAAATCATGATGGGATTGATGTATCTGATAGGGAGAGAAAGATCTTAGCTTATTCGAGAAATAAATTAATTATGAATTTCAAATGATTGATATATTTTAATCCACCATAATATTGATATAATGTAACCTTGAAATTTACTCAAGACAAATTAATGAATTTGAAATCCATCGTCTCAAATAAAAATCCGTCCAAATAATATTGCAAAGCGACACACTTTCTTATTAATAGAAACTCAATCTATATTACCCTAAAACTAACAGAGAAAACAGATCCAAATCAAGAAAGATTTCAAACTATAATTACATTTTCTATGGGCCCGAATTCATTGTATCTCACTTCAGGTTTGCTAGACTGAAGCTGCACATTAAAATATGAATAACTTATAAAAATAAATAAATAAACAATATATATTTAATATAAGTAGGGAAAAAATAAAACGAAGAGGAATAAGTAGTGGGGAGGTGAAGGTAGCGCAAATTCTGCGGTGCCAGCCTTTCACTCTAATCATCCACAAGGAATCCAATTGCCATCCCAAAAAGTAAGCAATCCCTTTGCTTCCTAGCCAACCAATTCTTACTTAATTTTCCCATTTTCCCTTTTTTTTAAGAAACAATTAATATATATATATATATATATGTATGTATTTATATATATTCTGTGCTACAATGCATATATACCATATTAATTTGGCAATATAAATATTTGATCCAAAATCAGGTATATATAAAGATCATCATATTAATCATTAAAGTATGAATAAAATATTGGGTTAATTTTTAATGACAAAACAATCATATGTATTGTAATTTCATAGATGTCTACCAGTAGCAATTTTTTTTTAAAAAAAATCCCTTGTGCAGTATATTTTTCTAAAAAATAGTCATTATTGTGTGGTTATTTATTTATTTTTTCAAAAAGAACACGCAGTGGGTTTAGTGAAGACAATTTATTTTATTTTAATAATAACAAGAACAAAGATAAACAAGCTCGTGAAACGTCTAATGACAGTAAATTAAAATAAAATAAACAATCAAATTAATTAAATTTGATATTTAGCGGTGAACTCGATTTGATTGACTTACAATCAACTTAGCTTATCTTGTATGCTCTACCTCTACACATGCACCAAAATTATGTGTATAAATGTTTACATATTGTAGTTTTCTACTTTAGTACAAACTTTTACATGGTTAACTTGTAGCCTAAATTCAGCCTCGAAATATTATAGCAATCAAAATTTTCTCCTTAAGCCTCATATTCAGTAACAAGCTAGCTAGCACTTTGGATATATCATGCAAATTGATCAAGAAGTGATCATGGTCAAGGGGAAACGTAGCAAGCGGCCAAGGCCCTCCTCCCCGCTGGCATTAACCATATTGGCCGCTAACTCATACAGCACGGGCGGCGGGTTTGGCGGTGGTGGATCGATATTGAGCGTCGAATCCTCCGGCTGTTCAGATAATTCAGGCGAGCTCACGCCGAGCAGTGCGGATGAGGAGGAGGAATACATGGCCAACTGCTTGATTCTCTTGTCCGGAGGAGGATCAAGAAAATCATCACAGCCGCGGGCGGCGACGGAGCACTACCAGTGCAAGACTTGTAACAAAAGTTTCCCTTCATTCCAGGCTTTGGGAGGCCACAGATCAAGCCACAAAAAAAACAGTAATAAAACATTAATGCTTCCCTTAGAAGAGAAGCCGCCATTGTTTTCAAGAAACAAGCAAGAATCATTGAGTACTCTTTCGCTTCCCTTGTCAAATATTCCATCTTTCGATAGAAACAAATGTAGGGTCCATGAATGTTCCTTGTGTGGAGCCGAATTCGCCTCCGGCCAGGCTTTAGGCGGCCACATGCGCCGCCACAGGCCGATTCCTCCGCCGCACGCTGCGGCGGCAAGTAGCGAGTTTCGACAAGTCAAAAGGCCGAGGAATCTTTTGTCCTTGGACCTTAATCTCCCTGCAGCCCAGGAAGATCATGATTGTTCGGATCAGTCCAAGCTGTTTCCTTTTGGTTCGAAAGAAGAAGTCATCGTCTTCTCCAACTCTTCTTTGATCGATTGCCATTACTGAGTCAGTGTTAGATTTGTTCTTCAATATTATATATTCTTTAATTTGATGAGTGTATTCAATTTATTAGCAACGAAATTGTGTATTCGTTCTGTCGATTTACGTTAATCAATCATTCATTACAATTAGATCGTAAACTTCATTGATTCTTTAATTTGTGTCTTCAAAAGTTGGAAGGAATTTCCATTTATGAGATTATTAATTCGTATCGAGTATACAATTAATGGTTATAGTAATGATTAAATTTATTGTCAGTTTATTTACAATATTAGATTTAAGAAATAGTGATACAAAGCACAAAGGATTACTAGCTCAAGCTATATGATTGAGTAAGAGGGTGTTTGACCATTAACCTTATTTTAGAGTTTATATATAAAGTTATTTTTAGGAGTTTGTAAGTTGTCGGGATTTATTTTAAAAATACGCTGTTAAATGACTTGGATAAACTTATTTTAAATAACTTTAAAATTTTTAGGTTTGGTATTGTAAGATTTTTTTTTATTGTCAAAATGATAAAAAATGATATATTGTTAAGAAGATAATATAAATACTAAATAGTTACCCTTTGTTTTACTGTAGCAGAAACAGTTCCCGCTCGAGCGGCAAAAAGCTGTGCTCGAGCGCGGCCCCGTTTGAAAAAAAAATTATTTCGGTTTGTTTGTCTCGTTGTGTTGTAGTTCGCATTAGGGGTCTCCACATTAGGTGGTATCTGAAAATAGTTTTTGAATAACCGATAGTAAGAAAATATAACTATTTTATATTTTAATTTAGAAAATTTGATAGCATTTGAATTTTTTTAAAACAAATATTATTCAATATTTAATGATGGGAGGACATAGTGGGAGGATTTATGAAAATATGCAATGATATTTTTGGAGAAATAAGATCTTTTTTTAAATAAAAAAAAACTCAAGGTTACCCTTTAGCTCCATATATAAGTTGTAAAACATCGTATAAGTTGTTTTGTAGAGTTTATAAGCTCAACCAAACATCCTCTATTTTTTTCCCTATTTTGTATGTTTTTTAGATTGATTTTAATATACTATTCAAATAGTGATGAAGGAATTTATGATTAATTCAAATTACTTTTTCGAGAAAATAAACTACTTCGCAACCCTTCACTTTTGAAACTTTCCTCGAGCGAAATGCTAAATGGTGTATTTGTGTTCATGTTTGCAATGTTATCACTATTTTTAGTGATAAAAAGATCAAATTTATCAGAAATTAAAAGCTAGAGTACTATATAATAGAAATTTGATAAGCTAGAGTATCAAAATCGAAAAGAAGTAAATATATATGAAAAAAAAAACAATTTCCCTTTAATAATTCCATTGATTTGTGTATAAAATTAGGGTATTGAAAAGTTCATGAATTGGTATTTTTAATGCTGATTAGTGATTACAAAAGGAATTATGCTAAATATAAGGTTTCAAGGGCAAATATAAAAGCTTTTGTCAAGTCTACATTCCGTAAAATTCCCTAGCCACATATATATTTTCATATTTTGTTGGTCCATAAAGATCCACACATTGCAAAATTAGCCAACGAATTTTCATTAAAATGTTACTTGACAAAACATGACTACGTGTGAAAAGGTTGTTTATTTATTTTAAGATACGTGTGAAAAGATTGTTCTTAGATTATTAATGGATTTGAGAGTTTATATTTAAATCCATTGGTTTAAAATTTTTGTAATTATTTCGATGGAAAAAATTCAAGTCGATTTTGAATCCATTCCATATTCTAATATGATATCTCAATAATAATTGTGGTAAATTTATTTTAAATACATCCATGATGATAGCATCATTTAAAATCCCACTAAAAATTTTTTTTTAGAATCAAATATAATCTTGAACCAAATTACAAATATGTAATGTAATTGCCCTCATTACTAACGAAACTTAAGCATGATCTCGAGACTAGTTTATCTCGAACAAAAAAATTATAAATAAAACTTCTAAAACTGCCTAAATAATTACAAATAAACTTCAAAATTTATCTAAATAAATTAAAAAACTACTCGCGATTAACGATAATCAAACCTTAGATTAGTTCTCAGGGTCTTATTTTTTGGAAGATCTATCTTGTGAGATCAATTGATCTCACAAAATCAACCTTAACCGTTGGATCTAAAGCTCATGGACCCCGCGTCCCCACCACCAAATCAATATTCCTCAATAAGTGAATTATATATATATATTAATTAAAAATATGTGCGTAACAATCGAGTCTCCATACTCCATAGTTGTCGAATTTTAACCAGTGGCAACAATAATCTCACAAGTCCTGAATTTTTTGATTTATTTGATTGATAGATAAGTTGTCAAACATTTGAGATTCAACATTTGAAACATCCTAAAACTACTATTGAAATATTTTTTTAAAAAAAAATCTCTAACTATAAAATAATGAATATGAATATATATATATATATATGCCCATACATATATATATCATACTAAAAAAATAATTTTACTTAATTTAAAATACAAAATGCACAATAAATACAATAAAAGTACACACATGCAATTAAATACATAAAATTAATTACTAAATATTCATTTATAAAAATTTCATAATGACATTTCTAAATAATAATTCTACACCAAAATCCATGCAAACATTAAAATAAATAAATAAAACTAACATCCATGCAAACTTAGAAAATAAATACTTAAATCTAAAATCCATGCATACACAAAAATCTGACATAATAAACATGTGCGGAAACAAATGTTCTAAATCTCAACATAAAAATCACCATAGAGCAATGGTCACGGGTTCTAGCCGCCTGGATACTCATACGCCCTCGCCACCAGTCGGGAACACATTATCCTCATTAACATTCTGCTCACCTGCACCATTTAAATCTAGTAAGCCTAGAGGCTCAGCACGTTCTATCCTTATGTAACAACATGAAACCACAGACAAGCACATATCATATAAAATACGTGATTATAACTATACGTGCATGATCTTAAAATTAGGGGTGTTCATCGGTCGGTTCGGTCCGGTTTTTGGTTTTTTATTTCGGTTTTTTCGATTTTCGGTTTTAGAAATATATAATCCGATATCCGAACCATTTTACTTCGGTTCGGTTTTTTACTAAATCGGTTCGGTTATTTTGGTCGGTTATTTTGGTTTTGATATAATTATTTTAATTAATATTATAAATATATTTTAAAATATAATATGTTATTTTTTAAATGATTTTTTTGTAAAATACTTAAATTCAAAGTCTAAATGACTTAAATAAACAACAATCAACTAAAAATTATTTAAAATGATTCTTTATTCATTAGGTATCATCTCATAAAATATATAATATAAACAATTATATAAATAAAATTATTAATTTAATAAAATTTCGATTTTTTCGGTCGGTTCGGTTTTGAGATATATAATCCGAAACCGAACCAAATAAATTTCGGTTTTAAAATTTATATCCGAATTTCAAATTTCGGTTTTCGGTTTGGTTCGGTGTTTGGTTTTTTCGGTTTGGATTTCCGGTTTTTTCGGTTTTATCCGAAGTTTGAACACCCCTACTTAAAATTATATGCATATAAACATGAAATAAATAATTATACTGCTTTATCATCATGCTATAACATATATCATCATACTTAATAAATCTCATAAAATGACTTATCATGATTTCTTAGTTCTCAACAGGTCGTATCCATGTCGGTGGCCTCATACTAAACGATTGATCAATCTTAAACCAACGTACGCGACGGTGGGGTTTCCACCTCTGTGCTGCCATTTCACCCGCCCTCTCAGCTGGATCCATAAGCTCATCATACATAAACATCATTAGGAAGGTCATCGGGCCCAGGTATCCCGGCCTCCAACCACATCACTTTCTACCTTCACTTCAACTTCCATAAAAATTATATTTTTCTTAACATGCATTTAAACTTATCATAAAAATTCTTACATGATGCATGAACTTGAAAATTCTCACTTATTTCTTTATTTTCATGAAAATTTGCCCGTAAATATATATTTAATTTATTTTCTTAAAAATCATACTTATATAACTAATAAAATACATGCATGATTTAAATATATATTTACGGACCCTTTTTATTTTCCATGGACTTGTTCTAGCTGTTGACCACTGAACTTAAACCCATAAATTCCTAGACTGACTCAAAACCCCAAAAGCCCAACCTGACCTGGCCCATGAAAAACTAATAGGCTCACTTAAAACATAATTTAGGCCCATCAACTTATTAACTTAAAGTTGAATTAATAAAATTATTAACTAACCATTAACTTATAAATTAGATCGATAAAAGTACTAAACCAACACAACTTGGCCCAATAATTCTCATGGATCACACGGCCCATGACAAATTAGTGGTCTCACCTCCATAATTAATAAATCCCATTAAATTAGTCCAATTAATTAATTAAACAATCTCAACCCATCAATTAACTACTTAAACTCTTAATTAATTAAAGTAACAAACCCAAGCCCAAATAATAAAATCTAGACCCGGACTAAAAATATTTTGACCCATCAAGACTTGACCGGACCCGGACCCGGACCCAAAGACCCGAGCCCGGCTCACTTGAAACCATAGAACCCGGCCCTAACCTATCCTCAAACCCCCTTGCGGCAGCTGCCGCCTTAGCCACTTAAACACCTTGCTCCGGCCACCATCGGCCGGAGCTCCGGCACCTGGACCACCCCAGGGTCCAGGTGCAACCACAGTCTGGGTCCTGGCTCGGCCACAACCCCTAAATCCCAAGAAAACTCCACGCAGCCCCTCCCCTGGAACAGCCCTTACTCCCCTTAACTTTTCGACCAGCTCCGGCCACCCATGGCCGGAGCTCCGACACCTGGACCACCCCAGGGTCCAGGGGCAACCCTTGGACCAGGCCTGGCTCGAGCCAAGCCTTGCATGGCTCGGCCAAGGCCCCTAAACCTCATGCAACCTGCGCAGCCCCCTTTTCTGGACAGCCCATGATCCTTTGCACGTTTCAACCAGATCCGGCCACCAACGGCCGGAGATCCGGATCCTGGACCACCACAGGGTCCAAGTGCATCCCTTGGACCAGTCCTGGCCCGAGCCAAGCCTTGCATGGCTCGGCCAAGGCCCCTAAACCAGACAGCTCCCTCTGCCCGCCTAGCTGCTGTCCCAGCCCCTTTTCCCTTGGTTCCAGCCCTTCCAGCTGTGAACCACCTTGCCTAAACCCACCCCTAGGAACCCACCTAGACCCATGAACGATCAGACAGCAGTTCGAACCAAGCCATGTCCAAAAATAGTGCAAAACCGAGCCATGAAGTGCAAAAACGTGAGGAACATGCATGAACTCTAATGTTTTCTTTTCTAGATCATAACACATGCAATATCAGAATTCAGATCTTGTAAGCATAAAATCTTTGTAATATGATTTAAATGGTGGCCAAGAATGGATTCGAAACGTGCCTTGATAATTATTTAGACGAAACGACGTGAACGATGCGTATCGGGCTCGCCGGGACGAACGGATCTTCTAAATAATCCAAAAACCTTTAAAGATTGGCTATGGGGCTGGGAAAACTCTGATGAAACGTGAAAATGGTGGAGAAGAGGTTGATGGAGGCGGCTAAGAGGTGAGGCGTGGGTTTGGGAGGGATTTAGGGTATAATATTTAGGATAATCTAGGTTAAATAATTAATAGATAATTAGGATAATTAAATACTCTAATTTTAAACTTTAAAATACATTCTAATTTGCTAAAACTAAATAAATCCCGAAATTATAATTAATGGGATTTTTAAAGCTTAATAAAAGTTATTAAAATGACTTATTTTGGGTAAAAACGGACATATAAATATACATATATATAAATACCATAATTTTCTTAAAATCTTACCTTAAAATAATATTTTAAGGCTCCTAAAAATCTCATAAAATATTTTGGGTGAAAACTAACATCTCGTCCGTCCACGGTCCCGCCTACGCGATCATCAAATGATTTTCTCAAATAAATTCATAAATCACATCATACCGATTTAAATACCGAAACAATATTTAAAACATACAAATAAATCACATAATTCACGTACTAACTCATAAAAATAATTTAACATATTTTCACATTATTTTAAAATTATTAAATCTCTTAGTTAATTCCATCCAATGTATCACTGGAATTTTAAATTATTCATCATCCTATTATTTTTAAATTGTTATTTATATTTTTTCAAAAAAAAAATAAAATTGTTATTTATATTATATATATATAATTTATTATTATTATTTTAATTCTACGAATCAAGCGCCCTCGAAAAGTGTACCACTGCGAGTCTTTCTATCCGGTTGGTCTAAAATTCTATCCCATGATGTGTGTCTGTGTATATATATATATATAAATATTGCCTTAACCATTTTTTGAGGATCATCACAATTCTTTCACAATTTCTCCCATCTCTGACTGAATTCTTATCCATTCTCCCCATCTCCTTATTTATTCCCCATTTTTTTGCTGTTATTATCGCTCTTCACTTCTACCTTCTGCTTCGTCAAAGCTCTCCAAATTCCAAAGGTAAATGAATTTCATCGTTTCTTTATTTATAACTGATTATAAACTGTCTGTTTTTTTTTACTGCGACATTATATTTGTAGCAATTTGTGTGTGTTTTTATTAGTATGTTCGATCTGTTTGAATTTGGTTATGCGATTTTACTTGTCGAACGAAATCTGACTGATTTGTTTCCATGTGATTTGTTATGCTTCCCAATGTGTAGATCTGATTATTTTTGTGCGAGCAATTGTGAACTTTGAGGTGTGTGTTTCCTTTATGAATGAGTCTGGTTCTTGTTTTTTTCGTTTCATTTTTCCTCATTTCATACAATGCCGAGTGACTGATGGATTATATCTTGATTGGGTTTTATCTGGTTTGGGGTCATTTGACCTCCACCCAATGCTACTAATAGCATAATTTGTTGAATCTGGAATGGGTAAAGTGATTTATAGTTCTAATATTATTACCTCTTTTTTCATTCTTCTTTTATGGGTTGGTAGTTGGCTGTTTGGAGGAGTGGGTTTGGTGAGGTAAATGGTTGCCTCTTTCAAAGCTCAAGTTATTTATCCATGTGCTGGATCGTGATTTTATTTTTTTTTATTTATCAAGATCAAGTTGGTTGGCTATTGACTTCAGTATATTAATTTTATCCATGGGTGGTTTGAGTTTTAAGTTATGCTCAGCAGCAGAATTTGACAAGTCAAAGTCAAGCACATCTCCATGGTTCTCAGCTCCGTTCTTTTGAAAGTTGAATTTTTTTCTAAATCTTAAAGAAATTCTTTTGCTCTTTTTTTTCCCAGTTCCTGGAATACATGAGCTGCTTTAATTTATTTTGTCTCTATTTCTCATGTTTGTGACATACTTCAGGTTATCATTTATTTCGAAGAAATGGAAGTGACGGGGGGCTAAAAGCACTTAGGTTATGGCCTTTTCAGGTACTTTCCTGTTTCGTGTTTGGCTAGTTTTGGATCTGGTGTACCTGATTTTCATTAGTTTTATTTCCTTTTTGTGTCTTAAGGTACACAGGAAATGTGTAAAAAGAAATATACTTCCGAAGAGTTGAAATTGGCCACCTGCCTCGTTTGTTCAAAGAAATTGAAATATAGTAGGACCACTGAAAGTGGTATGGAATTTGAATCTTATTGGATGAAGCATAATAAATCATCGGCCTTAGCAGATCATGAGATCCATTTTGCAACAACTTTCTTGCCTTGGTCTCGTAGAATTCACATCACCGAGGGATTTCATGAATTCCTTTAATTAGTGTCCAAAAATCATTTAGTTGAATTAGTGTTTGTCTTTAAAGAATTTGTCAAGGATAGCGTGGTGTCAAACTAGATAGTCTGAATATTGAAGAATGCCTGGCCCTTTTTCTGTGAAGAGAGTCAAAGAGTCAGATATATGTTTCTCCAATTTGATGCAACAAGCCCCCCTGGCTGCTAAAAGTGATTCGATCTTAAGAACTTCCAAGATCGATGATGATTGTCATAGTCCAATCTTGCCTGGATTGCCTGATGATGTCTCCAAGCACTGCCTTTCTCTTGTTCCTCGATCTTATTTTCCCTCCATGGGTGCCGTGTGCAAGAATTGGAGGTCCTTTATCAAAAGCAAAGAGTTCATCACTATCCGAAAACTAGCTGGGATGCTTGAGGAATGGCTTTACATCCTTACTATGGATGCTGATGGAAAAGAGAGCCACTGGGAGGTTCTGGATTGTTTCGGAAACAAACACCATCAACTCCCACAAATGCCTGGTCCTGTCATAGCAGGCTTTGGCGTTGTTGTTCTCAACGGAAAGCTTCTTGTTATTGCTGGGTACTCTGTGGTTGATGGAACTCAATCTGTTTCAGCAGATGTTTATCAATATGATTCTTGCCTCAACAGGTAACACATAATTTGTCCCATTTCCATTTCCTCACTGGTTACCGTTAATCTCTGTTTGCTCAAACAGTTGATTTTCTTATCTGATTTATTTTATCCGAGCCTGAATGTATCATAGGTTTTTCCAACTTCTAAACATGTGCAAATTAATGTGGTTTACGATAAATCAGCATTGATCTACATCAGTAAATTTATATCATGTTCATTGATTTGTTTCTCCATCAACTAATTTGACATATTTTTACCTTTCAAATAATTTGGGCATTTATATGTACCTCATTCAGCAGAATTCAAACTTCCTCCACACACTGAGAGGTCAATTTTTTTGGTTCATCCATGACAAAATTTCTAACTCTTGCAGCTGGAGCCGATTAACTTGCATGAATGTAGCGCGGTACGACTTTGCTTGTGCTGAGGTGAATGGCTTGGTCTATGTGGTTGGAGGGTGTGGGAAGGATGGAGACTCTCTCTCATCTGCTGAGATTTATGATCCTGACACCGACAAGTGGACTGTGATAGAGAGTTTGCGGCGCCCAAGGTGGGGATGTTTTGCCTGTGGCTTTGAGGGAAAGCTCTATGTTATGGGAGGTAGGTCGAGTTTCACGATCGGAAACTCGAGGTTCGTTGATATCTATAGTCCTGATAGGCACACATGGTGCCAGATAAAAAACGGCTGTGTTATGGTTACTGCGCATGCAGTACTAGGAAAGAAGCTGTGTTGCATGGAATGGAAAAACGAGCGTAAACTTGCTATATTCAACCCTGCAGACAATTCATGGAAGATGGTTCCTGTTCCCGTCACAGGAAGCACGAGTATTGGATTTCGATTTGGCATATTGAATGGAAAACTTTTGTTGTTTTCATTGCAGGAGGATCCTGGTTATCATACTTTGTTATACGATCCAAATGCTGCCCCGGGTTCCGAATGGCAGACCTCCGAGATCAAGCCATCGGGATCGTGCCTGTGCAGCGTTACAATCAAAGCTTGAATTATGTGCTGAAATGAAATTTCTTATAGCCTCCTATTGCATCTTTGCCTTTGGTTGCTATTTTTGTCCCTCCTGTTGTATCTTTGGTCGATTTTATTTTCACACTCTCAATAGAGGTAAGAAATCGCAATTGGATTGTTACTTTAAAACGCTTCTTGAGATTTTCAAGAACATTGCTATCAATAACTTTATTATAATGCTTTAGCTCAAATACCTAGTTATGCTTGGCCTTGCACGGAAATTCTAGCAAACAAAATGAAATTGATTGCCTTTGAGACGATAATACTACATGAACCAACGTAAAATATTCTAACCCATTCGCGTGCAAATCCTTGCTCAAGGTGCGTGGATATGTAAGATAGATCAAGGGATAGAAAGGGTTCTACCTCGCATAAAAAATTTCAAAGAAGATGATCAATCACAAGTCACAAAACGTGGATGGATAGAAAATCAGGCAGAATTCATCAACATCAATTCTTGGAGAACATGTACACCCAATCATAATCCCAAATTATTTTATTGTTACTCAATTCATTTGCATTTTATATTTCACAGTATTGAATGAAGCTCTTCTGGTTTCATCCGTGGAAACGAAACGAAAAAGCTCATCCTCAGACCCACACTTCTCACGGGCTCTTCATGTTCTCACCGTACAGTAAACAAGAAAAGACAAGACAAACTTCAGACGGCAAATATAATCATATTAATTGACAACAAAAACAGAATCCATGGCGTAAATATCGTCGACAATCTTTCATATACTACAAACCGAGCCTTTTCGGTCTCAAATAGGTAGACGACCCCTGCTTCAAGCCAGGTATAGAAACTTGCTGTTGTTGCTCGGCCCTCTTCTTCTTTTCCTTCTCCATGCTATCTTTCTCCCTATCGGCCTGGACCTTCCTCAAGTTCTCCATTTCTTCTTCCATGGCTGTTTTCTCTTCCTTTTGTCTCTTCTTATGCTCCATCATGGATGTATCCGACTCCTTTACCGAGAAAAACATGGGTCCTAACTCAGCTAGCCACTGGGGTTCAACTGCTGTAGCGCATTGCATATATTCCTTCGTTGTAAGTATCAACTCATGATAAACCACGTAATCTGGAGTATAACCCAAGCCATATATGGCACTGCTGGGATGTAAGTGGCATGGCATTCCATTCCTGCAGTTGACGTACTCCCCAACACCTTTCAGACGCGCAGCGTTGTGAAAGTAAGCTGAGCATATGGCTTGTCTAACGACATCCCAATCAGGGCCGCTCGATGTAAGTGGAATCTTCAAAGTCTTCAAAATGTCTAGTAACTGGGATCTCACTTCTCTGGCCTTGCGTAATCCTTTTACGTGCAGAAAATGATCGTTGCACCAATCACCCCGATATTGATTAGCTTTCCATTGCTGATACACATTGAGGAGCGTTAGGTGATCAGACTCTGGCACAAAGAACTTTTCCCTTGCTGCGTCACTCTCCTCAACCCTATCCTTGGGTCTGAAGAAAACAGAGGGTACTGACAGCATTGACACAATTGTCAAAACCTCGTTGATGCATTCGAGCTGCTCACCCATTAAAAGCATCTTGGCGAGGGGAGGATCAAGTGGAAACTCAACCATTTTCCAACCAAGTTCTGTAAGACCTCCAACATTGTTCAAAGCACCTAAAACCCACAACTGGTACATGGAATTTAGGATGTTCTCTTGAGGAGGAGGATCCATAAAGTCAAAATCCAACAAATTGTCGATTTTTAGTGACTTGAGCAACAAAACCACATTGCCGAGGTTGGTTCTTTGGATTTCTGGGACAGGACTGGGAAGCATTTCATTCAGGTAGGCGCTCTCAGTATAAAGACGATAACAAGTCCCTGGCCCGGTTCTTCCAGCACGCCCAGCTCGCTGATCAGCAGCAGCACGACTAACAGGAAATACTTGGAGAGCATCCATTCCCATTCGAGGGTTATACACCTTTATTTTACCGTAACCCGTGTCAATAACATAGAAGATTCCATCAACAGTCAAAGATGTCTCAGCAATGTTGGTAGCAACAATACACTTCCGAGCACCGTCTTCAGCTTTTTGGAAAATTTTTGCCTGCAAATCAGCAGGGAGCTGGGAGTAAATGGGGAGGATTGAGAGCTTTGGAGCATCCTTCTTTGAGGCAATCAACTGTTCCATGCGCTCTGAAAGAGCATAACATGTTGCCTCAATCTCATCCTGACCAGTCATGAAGATAAGGATATCACCGGGTGCACTAGTGATGTGGATTGTCATGGTTTGTTTTACAGCAGCTTCAACATAATCTTCACAAGGAGTTTTACTGTACAAGATCTGGACAGGAAAAGTTCTTCCAGGAATGTGAAATACAGGTACGCTGCATGGAGAATGAAATCGGTTTAGGAAAGGTTAGAAACGAAAACCCAGACTTCAGCACAAATTAAATACAAAACATACCTTCCAAAAAAATTTGAGAATTTCTGAGCATTAAGGGTGGCAGAAGTCACAATAAGCTTGAAATCACGGCGTCTGGCCACCACTTTCTTGAGGATGCCAAACAGCACATCCGTGCTCAAGGATCGTTCATGGGCTTCATCCATCACAATGACCCTACACAAATAATGTAAAGAGGGTAAAGGGTACATCATACAGAGGGCAAATAATTTGAAATCCATGTTTTTAAGGTAAAAAAAAAACACCTATATTTTTCCAGATCTGAATCTTTAAGTGTCTCCCTCAAAAGCACACCATCAGTCATGTACTGCAAAGTAAAAAACCATTGGTTACAAAGCTCAACAAGGACCAGTGTGATCATTGAATATTAGAATAACAGCAAAGTAAAGAATCATAGATCACATAGCACAACCACCATCAGTGTGATCATCGAACGCCAGGCTTCGCATAATATGACAACAGACATGAGTATTAGTCTTATTTATAAATAAGTTCTAGCACGTCAAACCAATCAGTGGCCCATCTGCTTATCTGAAACTGGGTGTAACAGTTGTGCAATGTTGTTGCTTTGTCCATGTAGCCTTTAATAAAAGCATTAAACAAAAAATAGTGGATAAAATGGAAAAGTTCATTGTCGAAAAATACAAGATGGCACGCCTGTTCTACAATTTTCATAAATCTAGTGATGCCATCAACAAACACCAATTTATCTTGTTGAAGTAAATGAAGACCTCTATGACCAAAGGAAATTTTTTTTTTGGGGGGGTGGGGGTGGGGCTTTACCCTTTTCCAGAAATTCTCGAAGGCCAAGGACGAGCCCAGGCCTAAGAGGGTTTCAACCAGAAACAGATGCGCGCCTTGGATAGAACCTCCATTACCCAAGGTTAAAGGAATATGCAAGTTGTTACCTTGATAACCGTATTAGGCCCTGTCACGTCCTCGAACCGTATCGCATATCCAACTTTATCACCAAGCTCAGTTTCCATCTCTTCACTCACTCTTTTGGCTACGCTCATGGCTGCGACGCGCCTTGGTTGTGTGCAACCAACAATGCTGCTGCTTGTGTACTCATCTTCATGCAGATACTGCCAATGATCACACACAAGTTGTCATGCGGAAGCAAAAATTTAAGAAATGAACACCCCCAAAAGATAAATATACACACAGAAAGGTGAAGCACTCACCAAACAAGAGAACAAAAATTAGCCTAATCTAGAAGTTTTTAACAAACCTGAGTTAATTGCGTGGTCTTTCCAGAACCAGTTTCCCCAACCACTACCACCACCTGATTCTCACGAATCACCTACATTTGTGAACAATGGGCCAAATAGGAAGAAGATGATTACCATTAGAAAGATAGAAAGAAAAACGGATGACCTTTGTAAGAGATGACAATGCCAAGTCGAGAGAAAATGGGACAATCAAGTGCGACTAAATCATACAATAATGAGATTAAATATACATCTGTGAACAAAGGGCCAAATAGGAAGAAGATTATTGCCATCAGAAAGGTAGAAAATTATAACGAATAACTAGTTTAGGTTTGGCACTTGTAAAAGATGACATCCCAAATAGAAGAAAATTATCACACTCGAAACAACAGAGTGAATAAATTATACAATAATGAGTTCAGGCATGCAAATTCTCAACAGTTAACATTACCTAATGGCCCTAATCTTCGACTAGTCTGCTTAAATGCACCTACTAATTAACATTGCACTAATTACTCGAGAAATGTTTGAAGACTCTTCTAATATCTTAAAGCCGCCAAGAAAAACAGACAGAAAGGTCTTCAAACCTGCATTAATTCATCTCGTACAGAAAAAATGGGCAGATACTGTCTTTGTTGAGATAATGTTTTCGTCTTTGCAAACTCGCTCACTGCTTCACCTTTCTTCAAATGCTGTGCGAATTTGGCATCCTCCTTGAAATCAACTTCACCTTGTTCACCCACTACAGCAGTGTCTGCATCAATCTAGTAATTGATGGAAAAACGCTTTAGATACTAGCACAGTTAAAAAAAACTTTAAACCAGCATCCACAAAACTAATTTGGCATACCTGCTCTGCAGTTTTCTCGACACCAAGAATCTCACCTAGTTTCGAACCTGCAAGCTCCCAAAAGCGCTGCCGCGATTTGTTCATGCTCTGTTTTTCATGGATTTCCCTAACAAGAGTTGATCCTTTTCGAGATATTATAGCCATATCTGATGTAGGGTCTTTTATTGGCATGATAGGCTCAGCTTGTTTAGTAAAAACAATCCTCCCATCCAGAAAAGGGGGCTTTGTATCTGAAACGAGTGACATTGTAAACCTCTAAGCGAATAACTTTTAACTATGATAATCATGCCATGAACTACAATATGATAATTTCGATACTTACCATGCACAAGAAGAATAACCTTTCGTTCATCCTCATCATCAAAGGTAGTTTGCACCTCTGTCCCTCTGACAGCCCCTGATCTCATAAGTTGACGGTCTTCCCACTGAGCATTGTCAGCAGTGAGTTGTGATAGTTTTTTGCTCTGAGACAGTGTCATCTTACTTCCATCTTTTCGTGTCTGTCATCAAGGAAATAAATGGCTGCGGTACTAAATTTTTTCAATTGAGAAAAAAAAATGCTCAAAACATGAAAACCATGGACGGATGGTGGATAAAACAGAATCAATGGAACATATCACTATGGTAACAAATTCTGACATTTCCTATCGAATGCACTATGAAGCAATAAAAACAAGTAATACAAAGCCATTTGCATACTAAACCTTAGCTTATGTTTAAAGAAGACAAACGTTGAGAAAGTGTCTTTCTGAGCAGTTGATTATCTACAAACTTGATGCCAAAAAGTAAAGACCGAGTATGTCAAAGATTACCTTCTAAAGTGTTTCCTAAACTGGAATCAGGTATGAAAACCCCAATACCTGGCATGTGCCACTGAATCCCAAAAACAGAACCACAACTGTTTAAAACACACCCCCATCTCACTTTTAATGTATTTTTACTTCATTCAAAAAATTTACAAAAAGGCATTTAATCTATACACATGATCCAGAAATTGCCAAACATCCCCCCGCTAGAATGTTGACACTGTTGGCAATTTTTGGTCGTAACATCATAATCACAGATCAAACACACAGAAACGCAGAATACGCTCCTCTTATTGACAATTTACTCAAACTGAATGTATAACAAGCATAGACAATATTCTTTTCAGTTGCGTTATACAATTTGATATTGCTCGAAAACATTTAGAATTGGGAGGCAAAGTATTGTCTGGTAGAGATCTTAATGCTGCTAAAAAGGAACTACGTCATACTAATGCCATGTAAATTCATACCAGTCTCTTAGCCAACTCTGCCTCTTTCTTCTGAAAGGATGCCTCGTCACCAAGAAAAAGTGATGTAGTATCTGCATCATTAAAGGTCCCACCCTCTTCTCGGTCATACCTGTAAAAATACAGCAATAGTTCATTCATCATGCAGACAAATAAAAAGCACTCGTAGGTAACAAATAACATATTCACAGATATACAGCCAAAAGTAACTCAGTCAACGTAAATTAGCACTGAAAAGTTGAAGGTAGAATTTGAAAGAGCTCTTCTAGTCATGCCTTTACATGAAAAAAGATCGATGATTCATTATAGAGCACATTTGTCTCAATTTCTTTCTAAAATGAAGCAACAAACTAATAGACTATATTTCAAAATTAAGTAGCACATTCTCAAATTCATTTCTAATATGTAGGCCTCACCACGGTTCCAAAACTGACGGTTTCGACTTTTAAGAAAGGTGGAACCAAACCCAAACAGTTTGGATATGGTTTCGCTTTTGAATTTTAGTGGTTTCAATTTTGATTTGATCCCAGTTTGAAGCGATTTGAATTAAAATTTATTCTTTCAGATTTATCAACAAAAAAGGGTACAACAAATGTTGTAATTAAACTAATTATTTAACAATTATATTACAAAATAATTGAAATATTCGTCTTTTTTGGGGGAAAAAAATAAAAGGGGTAAATTTAATTTGTATATAAATCAAGTAATTTAATTAGAAAATTTAACTTGCGTATGTATAGTAGAAAACCTTAAAATATAAGATTATTTTATAGTTTTGGTTCCTAATTCGTCTTTATCGAAAAAGAAATAAAAATAAACGGTAGATTTAGTTTATATAAATAGAGCAATTTAATTATATAGTTTAACTTAGTCTATGATGTATACTGCAAAACCTTGAAATCTACATTAATTTACAGTTCCGGTTTCTTATTTTTAGGAACCGAAGCCAAACCGGAACTTCACAATTCCGGTTTCGAATTTTCAGAGAAGGTAGTGATTTGAGATTTCGTTTCACAATTCCAAAGGATCCATTATCAAGTCTAGTTACATGTTAATAATTTCCTTAACTTGGGTTATATTGTAGATCCGTTGAATAGTCCGTCGCATAGGCAATTGAGTTGATAGACCAAATAAATGGCAGTTATCAGTTATCATGTCGGTATACTACACAAAACATATCATGATCTTTGACAACACATTTCAGAGAAATGTAATCAATTGAATTACCATGCGCGATCAGAATTATACTCCATTTCTATGCGTATACTTTCTGATATCTCGTGATTCTGATCTTTAGATCCATCATCCAGGCTATCTTCTCCATCCTATAATCAGAAAATAGGGTATGGGTAAAAAAACAAATCAATCCAATCTATCAAGTAAACTAAAACTAAATACCAGAAAATTCAAGAATATTTGAAACTAAAACAAGGAAGAAATGAGTTACCTCCGCTGATTTCAACTTATTTGCAGAGAATGCAACCTGATTAGATTTCCCACCATATCGGGAACTTGCAGACCTAACAGAGGACCCAGATGCCCGAACTGGAGAAGGGGATGGAGCAATGATATCCCAAGGAGATGCAGCAGCTTCAGTGAAGAATCAACTTTAATTAATTACGAGCAAATAATGCACAAATCTTACCCGAAAAACCAGACAAGATAATTCCATTTCCAATGTTCAACTTAAAAATATATGTGAAACTTACATGTAGAGTTGGGGGTCCGCCCACCCAACCACGGAGAAACAAGTCTTGCATCAGGAGAGGCCCCAACAAGCATGGGGGATGGCGAAGGTCGATGGTGCCTGCTGCTAGAACTATGACCATTGCGACGAGGAGTATCTTCCCATTCCCACCGTCCATCATCCCAGTCAGATCTGCCTGCCAAGGATTACATCATTATCGAAGAATAAAAAGTAATAAACACGAAAATAACTCCATTACACTCAAGTCTATCATTCACAGGACAGATCATATTTACATGTTGAAGTATTTATCTAGTGTTCTAAACCACATTTAATTTATTGTAATTGTAATTGTAATTGTTGAAAGAAGTAAAATCATTCAGGTGATAAGGTCACAAAGTAGACATACCAGGGGACCTCCTAGAACTGTCTTGTCTGTATCTTTTTCTTCCATAATCTTCACCCGGAACTCTCTCCCGACTTTGAGATGATTCTCTATGAGCCCTCCCTTCCCCGACAAAACTATGTCTATTTCTACTGGCATTAGCTGAGCTCCTGAACTCTTCCCTGTATTTTCTTCCACTTCTATCGTAATTTGCTGGGTCAGAACTAGGACTTCTATGCCTGGACCTTCCAGTGGATTTAGCTAAAACCTAAAACAGAATGCAAATGTCAAATTACAGGTGCTGCAAGAGTTTACCACGAATTCATGAATGTGATAACACAAGCAAACTTTAGAAAATTTATCAATTCTTGGCCGCAAAAACTGACAGTCTAATTAGTTGAAGTAAAAGCTCCGCACCTCAATGGCTTCGTTTATTCAGTAATATTTCATTTACTATCATATATCACCAACTCCAATGCACGATAGTATTTCTCATCATGACAAAAGAATATATGCAAAGAGTATGCTGTATGCAGCATACATATACATTTATTCTTGATAGATAGTAACCGATCAGAATTCCAGAAAAAGCGAACATCGTGTAGGAATAAAATTAAATTCTAAAAAACAAACAGATAACAAAAAAACATCAACAAAAAATAAAAAGGGATAATCGTCCTTGAATTAAGAAACCAAATTATAGGTCTTATAAATTCATTATTCTGCTACAGATGATAATTTCAGGAGCCTGAGATGAATTCTCAAACTACCGTTTTTAGGTCTTACGAACTGATGCAAGCTGTGCCCTTTGGTGATGCTACTAGTTAAATTATTGGCTTACTGCTAAAAACAGTAGTTTGAGCTTTCATCACGGGCCCAGAAATTATCACATCATAATATACCAACTTTGAACACTCGATGACGTGAGAAAAAGATGAAAACAGGGAGCCAATGCACGAAGCATGTAGTACAAACCTTAATATGATCATCTGTGCGACGACTTACATACACTTCGTTGTTACTAATATCTTCAGTAACAACAGTTCCTGAAATGAAAGGGACAGACCAATAAGTTAAAAAAAAAAAAAAAGGAACTTGGTACAGAACAAACAGACAAAAGGTAAATGCAATATTTCATGGAATCTTTTGAGAGCTACATGAACATATCTAGGCTGTGAACTATAACAATTAGAATTCTAAAAGTTATGTATTTATTGACGCTTGGTTTTGTTCAATGGATTCTAAAATAATGCTAACATGATATGCTAATTGCTACCTGAATTAGATGTTTCACTTGTTGCTATTTCACGGTATCGCCTGTTAGAATACTTGCGCACATCATTAGACACATTACTCTCCAATTCATCAAGGCCTGAATGAATGGACGTTTCCTCTTCTTCGTTGAGAGAGGCTGCAACAGAGGCAACCCGGTCTTTCGGAACCTTGAATGCACCCTCCATGCTTAATTCCTCGCGTTTTTTTCTTGCGAGTACATCAAGCCCTATCATAATAACATACTAAGATATAACGTTTTATAATAGTCAAATAAACATTGCTCAGTTAGAAAATTCAGCTGGAGTCGAGGAAAGAATATGAGATAGGTAAATACAAAAATAGAGTGAGGAGGCAAGGTGGTAAAGCCAAAATAAACAGAAAAAGGTAGAAATAATGTTCCAAAGATCAGGAAATAAACATGTTCCCCAATTTCAGGCAAACTCTATCTTGTACATATGAAGTTACCACATATAAGCAGAAATCAGTGTGGACCAAGCATTCAGATTGGAATTGCTCGCTTACAGAACTAATTACCGTTGGAGAACATACGACACATCTGATACAATAAGATTCTATAAAGGTGGAAAGGAGCAATATTGATCTAATTTCGGGAAAAGAGCAGCTCCTTTTGCATTTCCAAATTTGTTTTGAAAATACTGAATCATTAACCGTAAAACTCGTGATTAGGGCAGAACAAGAGCCGTTTTAAGCCCAAAAAGATGTGAATCAAACCTAAAATCGATTTCTTCTCGGGATGTCTGAACACAACTCTATCCATTCCAGGTACAAAAAGACCACCACTCGTAGGAGCCTCTGGTTCAAGAGTATCTGTTATTTTATCAAGGTCAAGCTGTCCTCCATCTCCGTTTCTCTGAAGATCACAGGTAAACAAGAACAAAGAAACATCGCAGTCAAAAACCAACCAAATCGCATGACTAAGTACTAAGTAGCTGGGTAAGTTTTAATCATAGGACACTGACCTCCATGTCGGTTCACCGAGGTTTTCCAAGCACCTGCAATTCGTCGAAGAACTAAAAAGGAACAGAAACAGCACTGTTTCAGGCGGCACTGTTTCGGCTTTAAGGGTTTCTCCTCGTCGCCTCCGGTGGGTTGCGGTGGTTGGCGGCAATTGGTGTTCGGACGTTGGGAGGTGTGGTCGGTTGGTTCGGGCTTGGGTGGTCTGCACGGTTTTGGTTTTTCTTCACTTTCTGAATCCCAAAAATAATAATCATCATCATCATTATATATAAATCCTAATAAAAATAATAATCATCATCATCATCATTAATATATATATATATATGCTATTATAAAGTTATAATTATTTTTTTTGAAATATAAATTTATAATAATTATATTAAGTGTGAATTGGCCTCTTATTTTGTTTTTTTTTAAAAAATAAAATTACAATTATTTTTTAAAAACAAATACTGCAATGGTGGTAAAACTTTCCACCAACACTAGAATTTCCTAACTTTCATTCTATATTTGTGTTCTTTTATGCGCGTCGCGTGCTTTTATGATTCAGATAATTATTTGAACTTGATATTTTTTGTTGTTTTTAGATTAATAAATTTTAACACTATTTTTTAAATTAAGAGTGATATAACCATTTACTAATTATAATTATTGATATAGATTTAAAAAATATTTAAAAGATTCTAATTTTGATAACACTACAAGCTTTAAATTCTTATTCATTTATTTACTTTTTAAAAACAACAATTTTCATTATGCTATTCACGCCGTTGTGTGTGTCTTTATCAATAACTTTATTTAAGAGCCCGTTTGGAAACAGTAAATTTTTATTTAAAAAATAGGTTTTTAAAGTTGGCTTTTAAAAGTGTTTTTTTAATAAAGTTGTAGTATTTTTGTGTTTGGATAAACAAATGAAAAGCACTTATTTAATTGATGAATGTGTTTGGATGAATATTATTTGTGTTTTGATAAACAAATGAAAAACACTTATCTATAAATAAAATTATAAAAGCACTTAAAAAGCCACATTTTTTGGCTTCTAAAAAAGCCATAATTATAGCTTAATTAAGTGTTTTTTAAAGAACTTAGAAGCCCATCCAAACTAGGAGTGCAAACGAGTCGAGCTATTCGCGAGTAACTTGTGAGTAGCTCCGTCAAAGCTCGACTCGAGCTCGATTTGATCGATCTCGAGCTCGAGTAGCTCGAGCATCCATCAAGCTCAAGTTTTAAATATCTGTGTTCGAGTAGCTCGCGAGCTACTCGAACACACATAAATATATATATATATATAAATATATATATATAATATATAAATATAATATAATATTTATTTATTTATTAATATATCTTTTATTCATAAAAAAAAGTGGTCTACCATGAAGTTTTACAGACATCAAATTCTCTTTACAATAGATAACTTATAAGTTAACAATCGTTCGTCTGATACATTTTCAATTCTTATATTGAATTAAATGTTGTAAATACTATTATAATTATATTACGCTTCTCAACATCTTGTTAAACTTGCTTAACAATGCTCCAAAAATTTAATTAAAAATGTTCTATTCCACTTGTTATTGAAAATATACAATTAATTACAATTTTTACGAAATTATTTTAAATTTCATGTTCATTTTAACCATTATTTATAGCAGATTATTTCTTTAAAGGGATTCATAAATATCTCAAAATTACGAAACTTTTTATTTTTTCTTTCTATAATAAGATCAATGGAAGGTAAATGCATAAGCTTGGAAATCTCCACTAACTTTAGTTACAATATGTTCAATTTAATCCAAACTTTTATCTTTAAAAAGTGCTTAATATGGATGTAAAACTGTCGCTTTTGCAAGATTATAAAACTGTCGCTTTTGCAAGATTATGCCACTGGTGTTGAAGGAGAAGTTGATTTTAATAATATACATTGAAATCAACATATATATTCTTGAATGTGTGAGGTTTTTTTAAAAAAAATTATTACAGGACATGCTTAGTTGCATATAAAAAATATATGTAAGATGATTGTAAAATATATTTTAGCATAAAATATCTACCTCTTTTGTAATAAACAGCATCACAAATAAGTTTTCTCATTCCTTTTTCTTAAATCTATTACATTTTATTTATATCAATACAAAATTAGAACAAAAGAGAGAATAAAATCTCACTTTTGACTTCTAGCTACACATATCTCTCTTAGAATAGACAATTTCCATAAATCTATCCAAACATTCACTTTTACTGATGAACTATCTAAGATGACTGATTCAGCAGAAAGTTTACATAGAACCTTGTACCGCTTGATGAGTGAAAGAAGGTAAATGCCTTTAGGACTAAAAACCTCTTCAAACTTCGTTGCACTCAGTAGTCGTTCATACTTCTCGTACTTGCGATGCCTCCTCCTAGGATAAACAAGTAAACAATTTTTGGCATACTGAACATTAAGCTCCAACAAATCCACCTTCAGTGCAACCCCTTTTTTCACGTATTTATGAAGCATGCATACCTCCAAAATCTCGGTTAACTGTAATTATATTTAGTTATTTTGTTTTGTTAAGGATATTTTTTTAATATGTATAAATACAAACAATGTTTTGTTTCCATCAAGATATTTTTTGCGATATCTATAAATATAACAATGTGATAACCATGATTTCAATTTACAAATATTAAATTTATTAACAAACGAACTGTAGTACCTAAAATCCAATCTACTAATTCGCATATATTAAATTAAATAAATATTATGATTATTATTTTTTTAAGTTTAATTGATTTAAATTATTTATTTGAATTATGTGTTAATAGAATATCATTTACTTATTCAAATGATTTTATTGTGCAACTTATTTATTTTAAATATTTTAAAGGTATAAGCTTGCTTATTTAAATGATTTTAATTAATTGTTTAGTTTATTTATTTAAATGATTTTAAATGTCTAGCTTATTTAGTTAAATTATTTTATCTGTCCAAATCATTTTAAAGGTTTTTATACTGCTTGTGTATTTATTTAAATTAATTTTCAACGCTCGTCTAGTTGTTTAAATTATTGTAGTCGCTCTGCTATTGTTTAAATATTCCATTTATTGCAGTGACATCAAATATTTAAAGTGTTGATTTTAATTCCTAAGATAGTACCTAAAATTATTTTTTTTAATAATTATGATTTTAATTGCTTGGAATTAATTGCTTAAGTTTTCTTTAAATTTTAAGTGCTCAAATATTTAAGTTATTTATTATTAAAAATTTTAAGACAGTGGCTTCTGGTTCCGGCTCTTGGCGATGGTGGATTTCGGCGATAAATTCCAAGAATTTTTATTTTTGAAAGTTTAGTAGGAGGTAAGAGAAAAATTAGATGAGTACTAGCCACCATACTTTAGAGTTGTATAGAGTTGTACTTTTAAAAACACACTCACACCTACTTTTACATGCTTACACTTATACACACAACACACAACTTTTAAAACAAAAAACTTAAATCATTTTAATTGAACCCTAGCCACCATAACCCCTCACTAGTCGATCCCCACCATTCTCTCTCTCCTTCCTTTTCTCTCAACCAATCGGCCACCTCCTCCTCCTTGCTCCAGCCGCCGCCGCCGCCCTCCACCACCGCCGCCGTCGCCGGGAAGTCGTCTAGGGAGGTTTAGCTAGGGTGTGGTCAAGTGTTCCAGCCCTTTCCCCTTTTCATTTTCGTTTTTTTTGGTTATTTACAAGTCAAGGCAAGTATATGCAATTTTTGGGCTTTCATTCAAGCTATTTATGTTCTTGCTCTTATCCTCTTGTGATTTTTCGAAATGCTTGTTATTATATGCTTGTAGGATCGAATTTTTAACAAAATTTCAGTAGGGTTCTTGGGGAAATTTCGAAATTTAGTTGCCATAACTTTTAAAGAAGTTGCATGATGAATTATGATTGAGGGCATGAAGTGTTTTGAATGCAAATGAGTAATTTCGAAAATTCAGTAGTTGCATGCTTAAAATTTCGAATTGTACATGATGATTGGGCTGTATTTAAGGGTTGATTGGTGCATTGTATTGTTTGGCAATTGGTTTCAATGATTGGTCAAGAATCAAGACACAATTGGTGCATGATTTTGTTATTTTTGAAGTGTGGAGTTGAGGTGTGGTAAGGGGATGCCTAGGTGGATGCCTAGGTGTTTGTGTTAAGTCCTAAGAGAGGCTAATAAGTGTGTTTGGTGGTTTGGAATGAAGTAGATTTAAGGAAAAAAGGGTATGGAGTTGATCCCTCAAGGTAGAAGGGAAGTGGTGTGATGGTTTCAATGGGCAGGGGCTACTGATTTCGGGACAGGGGAGGCACCAAATCAGGTCTGGGCATGTCATGGGCTGGTCCTAAGTCAAGTTCATGATGTTGTGGTCATTTCGGTATAAAATGGGCTCGTTTCGGCTAAGATTTCAATAAGTTATGAATTTTTGAAGTTAGGGTGTCGGTGCAGAATTTTTAGGAGTAAAGTGGGCTGTCCAATTTTAGTTTTTGATCTTTTTGCTTGGGCTTTCAAATGAAGTTACAAATTGGTCCATTGGTTAGTTGGTAGTGTTTGGAGAGTGTCGGTTCGAGCGGAGTCGAATTAGGTTAAGGGATGGTAGAGTTAAGAGATTTTCGGTGCATTTGCTCGGGTTGTTGCCTTGAATGTAAGAATTTGAGTTAAGGTAGGGTTAGCACCTAGGGGCAGCCACTCACCCACCTTGCACCCATATTTTTGAGTTGAGTTCTATTTCTTATGTTCGTGTGCGTGAGTTTCATCTTTGAGCCAAACAATATTTTCAAAGGAAGTCGTTACAAGTTCTTGCATGCTAAGTATTTTGAGTCGAGTCATGGAAGGAAAGAAAATATTTTTGAACAAAGTGAGTTGATTGTGACTGGACAGGGCAATGTGGGTTGAGGGATGCCTCACCCACTTGCCATAGACGTGTAGTAAGCGGCGGGGAGACATCCCAGCTCCCCTACCAAAAAAGACGTGTAGTAAGCGGCCGGGTTCATCTCGGCTCCCCTACCAAAAAGGAAAGTAAAGGGGCAAATCACGTTGGGAGAAATCTCGGCGTCTTGCCGGCATAGTGCACTGCAGCCATGATCATGATCGAAACTTGAGTCACAATTCGGGGATCTAAGTTCTAAAGCAAAAAAAGTTTCAAGTATTAGTTGACTCGTCTCAATTTATTCAGTTTTATGTTATGCATGCATTCCAGTTAAGTCAAGAAAGTTCATAAGTTTCATGGCGTGAGTTGGTGTGAGTTCATACTTGCATGTTGTCTCATTTCCCTTATTTCACGCATGTTTACAGTTTAAGCTTCAAAGTATATTATGTATAGTATTTTGAGTAGTAATGCAGTTTTTTACACCCTTGTTATAGCACTGTTTATACTTGCTGGGTCATTAGACTCACTATGCTTGTTTGTTTGTCAGGTGAAGAGCAGTTTGTTGAGACCGAGGGGCAGGCTCCTCGAGGTTGAGGTCGCCGGTGGTGCGAGGCCCTAAGACCGTTGCTGCTATGTTTCCGCTTTAGTTATGATGTAATAAAGAGTTTAAACTTATGTATTTTTGGTAATAGCCAGGATGTGTTTTTCCTAAATTTTATTTGTCAAACATGTTATTGCTATTTTGGCAACCGGGGGTGGTTGTCTTTCCTTTTCGTACTTATGATTATCGCAGTAGTTATGATTACCGCATTTATTGCTTTTGGTTAAATTGTTGTCTGTGACAGAGAGGTTTTACCTACTTACAAACAAGTCATAACAAATTTTTTTTTTAAAATCCGCATTTCCTTTTATTATTTAAGTTTAGAGGTTAGGGTCGTTTCACGAACACTTGTCATGTCCATGCTGACTAATCTGTTAATACTTAAATTGACAAATTACTAAAATTGTTGCAATATAAATAATATATATATATATATATTAACATTCTTACGATTATTTTCAACTATTTTTTAATTAAAAACCCGGGTGTCAGCATGGACATGACAAGTGTTCGTTTGTTAATAAATTTAATATTTGTAAATTGAAATCATGGTTATCACATTGTTATATTTATAGATATCGCAAAAAATATCTTGATGGAAACAAAACATTGTTTGTATTTATACATATTAAAAAAATATCTTTAACAAAACAAAATAGCTAAATATAATTACAGTTAACCAAGACTATGGAGGTGTGCATGCTTCAGAAATATTTGAAAATATTTTTCTTCTGTCACTTTTTGCGTTGCTGCTTTCCTCTTTGATAGTAGTTCTCTTCTGTCACTTGTAGTTACTTTTTGCGTTGCGAGTGGTTTCCTTTCAGCCGTGCAGATCTGCTGCAGTTCTCGGTGGGTTTATTTCCGCTTTTTTCGAAATTTCTTTCATCCTTATGTTGTAATTAGATTTAATGTGATTGTGTTCAACGAATGGTTATGTCGGAATTTTCTTGAAAAAAGTGATAACCGTGAGTTCTGCTAAATTTTTTGAACATGTTCTTTATATCTGCCTTTTGTTAACACAAAAAATTTCATATTTACTTTCTTCCCTAAATATTTGAGATGTTTACCCGGGTTTTTTTGGTTAAAAGATAGTTTAGAATAATTGTAAGAATGTTAAACTTGAAAGTAATAAAAATAAAATAAGAATTTATTGAAAATTATATCATTTGTAAGATGAGTATAATATATTACTGAAATTATGGTTACCACTTGGTTAATTTAAGTAAAAAAAAATTTCTCTTTGCTTATATCTATGTTTTATTTAGTTCAGAACTTCAGATACTTCTTTTTTTCCCAGCAAGGGTTCTGCTGATCGTTTTTTAGCTATGTTTTACTAATACTTATGGTACTAATTAAATGAAAAAAATAATTGGGCTATGCTCGTTTCCGCTTTTCAATAATTATAGATTATGTTTATCACTTTGTGACGATTTGCACGCATGTTGTACTAGGAATACTTGGTTACAGATATTATTTGGATCACATTACAGAAAAGTTGAACAGTGAAATAAATGTTGCGCTCTTCTGCTCGACCAGCTTACAGGTTTGTTTTTGTTTTGAATTTTATGTCTGCTAATTTTTTGTATATATGTGTGCCTTCTGCCAATTTTCTATTTAATTGAAGTGATTGAGCAGCTAGCTGTTTTTGTTTTATATTAAAGCCTGTTTTTTATCAACTTTTTGAACATTATTCGCATTGATCATAACTAGGTTGGAATGTTTTCTGATTTATATTTTGCTACACACTTTAAGAAACTTCAATCACCAACTATAAGCATTACCGTACTGTCCTCTGTACATTGTGTCAATCTTAGAAGAAAAAAACCTTTGTTTGCATAGTTCAACAGTATTAAATATTCCTCTCTCAAAATTTAAGAATTGCTTAGGTGGAAAAAAAAAAACTTCTTTACTTATGCTTTAATCAACAACTTCAACGATAGATACATATAGGGATACTTAGTCTTCTCCAACTCTATCGTGTAGTAGTTTATTAACTTTCTATCATAGCGTGTTTTACTTAGTTTAATTTAATTAAACTTTTTATCTTAGTTCTTACTGTTGCAAAACATAAATATCACTATAGTTAGCTTACATTATTATACCTTATCCAACACTTTAAGTTTGCTGTTATGCCTACAAAAACTTCTAAAAGAAAATACAGTAGTGTCGAAGATCGTAGACTCGCTAAAAATGTTCGCCGTAGATAACAAAAAAAGTTTATAATTTCAAATAGAACCTGTCAACAAAATGTTGATGTTGATCCATTAAGATACGTAGTGAGTTGTAAGGCCCAGGATTAATTGAATTAATCCGAGAATTATTTAATTTTAATTCGAGTATATTTAATTTGAGAATTTTGGAGTTTTGAATTAAATTCTAATATTCTTAAATTATTTAGGATTGAAATTGAATTAAAAAGGTTTGTCGAGGACCGATTTGCAAATAGTGAAGACTTGAGGGGCCAATGTGCAATTTCTGGAATTAGTTGCTTACACTTGGCATGTAGATGGAAACCAACGTGTTTATTACATATTCCATCAGAAAATTCAACCCAAGAACCGAGAGAAAGGGGAAATGCAGAATTCAAGTCCATTCTTCAATTTCAAATTGTGATATCTTTTGATCCGTTCGTCCGATTTCAATTCCGAAAATTGTTTTGGAATCCTTGCAAGAAGGGCGCCCTTTTATGTAATGGACTGGGCCTCTGCTCTGCCCTCTCCGGGCTCTGCTCTGGCCCACCCATACTCATGGTCTTCTCTCCACCTGGAAAGGAGAGTTTCATGCCCTTCCCAAGACTCGAACATGCACCACCAGGCTTTAAGTGCATATTCTTTCGGAGTCTTGGTACCATTGAGGAGATCTCCTCAATGGTACCAGGATTGATAGAACTTTGTACTTATCCTGGAGTGCAAGGTTCGAATCCTGCGGAGGGTATAAAACTCTCTACCAGGAGAGAGAAGATAATGAGTATGGTTGGGCTAGAGCAGAGCCCAGAGAGGGTAGAGCAAAGGCCCAGTCCATTACATGAGTAGTCCAGATTTACTGCCTAATGTTCCAAACTGCAAATTTTGTGATGCACATCGTATTTATCTGGAACCACCAACATTTTGCTGTTCATCCAACATTTTGCTGTTCATTAGGAGATGTAAATCTTTCAAACACTGAAATGCCTGATGACTTAATTCAGCTATATCTTGGTAATGTTGGTGATGCTAAAGAGTTTATTAAATGTGTTCTTAGTTATAATAATATGTTTGCATTCACATCAATGGGTGTACATTGTGACAAAACTTTAGCTACAAGAAATGATGGGATTTACACATTTCGCGTACAAGGTCAGGTTTACCACTTCATGGATCAACTCATACCATCAAATAATCAGAATCCCAAAAACTTGCAGCTTTATTTTTTTGACACTGAACATGAGGTTTTAAATCGAATGTATATTAGCTCTAAATTTAAAGAACCTCTTGTACAAAAAATAACTCATATTTTAAGTGTGAATCCTTACGCAAATTTCTTCCGAAGTCTTAGTGATATTCAAAATTTGTACGATTATAAAATTGCTTTACAAGCTGATCCTATTATCGATCAACATATTTTTAATAAACCTACTGTATCCCAAGTTGCTGGAATTTGGTTAGAAAGTGATGAAGGAAACTAATATTCAACTCAACACATACTAATATATCCAAAAAATTCTCAACCTCAAATAATTAAACAATACTTTGCTTGTTATGATCCTATGCAATATCCTCTTATTTTTTCAAATGGAGAACCAGGTTGGCACCGAAATATTAAAAGACTAAATGAAAGACAAAAAAAAAAAAAATCACTCCAACACCAAAATGCGATGGTGAATGCTTTTATAACATTCAAAATTGCGCAAGTACAAGCTCCTCAAATAGAACAAAAAACCACAGGTTAATGGTGTCTGCTCGTGAATATTATTGCTACAAGTTACAAATACGTAAAAATGATAAATATTTCTTGCTACATACTGGTAGACTTCTACAACAGTATATAATAGATATGTACATCAAAATTGAAACTTCTAGATTAGAATTTTTCAGAAGTACAGATATGCAACATCGTCTATGTAATGAATTGTACTCTGGATTATTAGACAGTATGTCACAAGGATTTGAAAAAGGTAGTGATATTGGAAAACGTATGATATTACCTGCATCGTTTATAGGAGGACCTAGAGATATGCGAAAAAGATATATGGATGCTATAACTTTAGTGCAACGTTATGGAAAACCTGATATTTTCCTCACAATTACTTCAAACCCGAATTGGCCAGAAATCAAAGCTTTATGTTTGCCCTCCGATGAAATACAAAATAGACCTGATTTGATTGCTAGAATATTTCGTGCGAAATTACAAGTTTTAAAAAATGAGTTATTTACAAATGCAATCTTTGGCCATGTTATTGCTTATACTTATGTAATAGAATTCCAAAAAAGAGGTTTACCACATGCTAACTTTCTACTCATTTTAAACCAAGCATCAAAAATGTTTTATCCTGAAGCTTTTGATATAATTGTTTGTGCTGAATTGCCAAATCAGTTAACACATCCATATTTATTCTCATTGTTGATAAAACATATGATACATGGACCTTTTGGTTTACTTAATCCATCATGTGCTTGTATGAAAAACAATTTGTGCAAATTTAACTACCCTAAAGATTTTTCAGAAAATACCAAGTATGTCATAAATTCATATCCAATATATCGACGTAGAAATGACAACCGCACTGTCTTCATTAGAGGTTCACAACTTGATAATTGTTGGGTTGTACCTTACAACCCATATCTTCTTGCTAAATTTAATTGTCACATTAATGTTGAAATATGTTCAACTATTGAAGCCGTAAAATATATCTACAAATATATTTACAAAGGACATGATAGAATTTTTTATACATAAACTCCAAATGAAGAAAACTCAATAGTTGACGAAATAAAAAATTTCCAATGTGCACGATGGATTTCACCTCCCGAAGCAATTTGGCGAATTTTTAGCTTTGACCTCCACCATGTTCATCCATCTGTAATATCTTTACCAATTCATTTAGAAAATCATCATTTCATAACTTTCAATGCCAATCAATCACTATCCAACATTGCTAACAATCCTAAAATTGAAAAAACTATGTCAACACAATTTTTTTATATGAATAAATACAATGACTATGCTAAAAAACTTGGCTGCTTATATGTTGAATTCCCAGAATACTTTACTTGGCACCGTGACACAAAAGAATGGGAACCACGTAAAAGAAACAAAGTTATAGCTAGAATTTATATCTATCACCTAACACATGACGAGAAGTTTTACCTTAAGTTGTTACTCATGCATATTCGCAAACCTACTTCCTTCAAAGACCTACGAACAATCAATGGTAAAACTTACTCTACATTTCTAAAAGCAACACAAATATTGGGATTAATGGAAAATGATAACACAGTTGACATCTGCATTCAAGAGGCTGCCGCTTACCTAATGCCTGCTCCTTTACGCCAACTATTTGCTACTGCCCTTGTCTATTGCAATCCAAAAAATCCCAAACAATTATGGCTCAAATATGAAAGTTTCTTATCACAAAATTTTGAACAAAAAAAATCTCTTACTCCTTATGTAATTAGACACAAAGTTTTAGACATCATTTCATCCTATCTTCATTCAATGGGAAAAAGGCTTGAAGACTTCTTTCCAACAACAGATTATATATGTTCAAGTTTCAATAATAGTGTAACAAAAGAATTAGAAACTGAACGAGATATAATTATCCCTAAAAAATATCTCCTTTCTTCTGAACAATTAAATAAAGAACAAAAATATGCTTACGAACGAATTTTATATCATGTTAATAAGAATTTACCACATGTATTCTTTATCGATTGTCCTGGCGGTACAGGGAAAACATTCTTATACAAAGCACTTCTTGCTACAATTCGCTCTGCTGGTCATATAGCTCTTGCTACAGCAACTTCAGGCGTTGCAACCTCTTTACTTTCAGGAGGGCGTACTTCACATTCACGTTTTAAAATTCCTTTAGATGAAAATGACTCCAAACCTTGTAGCATAAGTAAACAAAACACAACAGCTTATTTAATAAAAGTATCAAAACTTATAATATGGGATGAGGCCACAATGGCTAAACGTAATATTATTGAAAAATTTGACAAAATGTTAAGAGACATAATGAACACACAAACAATTTTCGGTATCAAAATTATTGTCTTCGGTGGAGATTTTTGTCAAACATTACCAGCGAGTATTAAAAGTAATAAAAATGATATAATAGATTCCTCAATTGTTATGTCACCTTTGTGGAACCAATTTGAGAAAATAAAACTAAATCAAAATATGCGAGCATTACTTGATCCTAAGTTTTCTTCTTATTTACTAAGAGTTGGTGATGGTGTTGAAGAAAGTAACGAAAAAGATGAAATCCAAATTCCTTCAAAAGTAAACATTCCATTTACGGATGAAATTGCATCTTTAAATACATTAATAAAAATGGTATTCTCAAATATTAATAGTGATAATTTAGATTTTTCTTTATTTGTAAAATGAGCTATACTTACCACACGAAATGAGTTTGTCCATTAAATTAATGATATATTTATTAATGTATTTCCTGGTGAGGAAACGATATATTACAGTTGTGATGAAAACATAAACACATGCATTGTACCGGACCAAGAAGAATTATTTCATTCTTTAACTCCTCAAGGACTTCCTCCCCACAAACTAAATTTAAAACTAAATGCACCAATCATATTTCTTAGAAATATTAATCCAAGTGAAGGTCTTTGCAACGACACTCGTCTTCTTTGTAAATGTTTCAATACAAATGTCATCTATGTTGAAATATCAGTTGGTATACATGCTGGAAAACATGTATTCATTCCTCGTATCACGCTAGAAACTCCTCACGATAATTTTACATCCATTCCATTTAAAAGAAAACAATTTTCAATACGTTTATATTTTGCAATGACAATTAATAAAGCACAGGGCCAAACTCTAGACTTTGTTGGTGTCTATTTGAAGGAACCTGTTTTTTTACATGGTCAACTTTATGTTGCATTGTCAAGAACAAAAAGTATAGATCAGTTAAAGGTCCTTATTAGACCACCAACACCCTTGATCCAGCATACTGATTACACAAAGAATGTTGTTTATCATGATGTTTTACAAGCAGCGAGTTCTTTCTAAGATAAATAACTTTTAATGTGAGATGAATATCAAATTCCCACATTATGATAAATTAGACTTCTGAACTTTTTTTTCTTAAACTTTTTTAATTATGTTCCAAAACTTCAATTAAAAATCTTATTCTTATTCGGAAAATATAATCCACTATATTCCTCACACAACAACATTGTGAAATAAATTTCTTCAGAGTTCACATTTATTTTAATCAATATTTGTATTTATTTATTTATTCATAAGAATATGCCCACAAATTTCTTAAAAAGTAACAACTATCTTCTCCTCTTTTTTTGGCTAAAAAGATCAATAGAAGATACATGCACAACACTTAGAAATCTAAACCCAAATATTCAAAGTTGGTTTGTGAAAGTGTGTCAGGAAAAACTCATATTCAACAGACAAGATGAAAAAGACATCAGTGAAAGTATGGATCAGTTAAAGGTATTTATTAGACCACCAACACCTTTGATCCAGCATACTTACTACACAAAGAATGTTATTTATCATGATGTTTTACAAGCAGCGAGTTCTTTTTAAGATAAATAACTTTTAACGTGAGATGAATATCAAATTCCCACATGATGATAAATTACACTTCTGAACTTTTTGTTTAACTTGTTTAATTCTCTTCCAAAACTTCAATTAAAAATCTTACGTTTCATTTTCTTATTCAGAAAATATAATCCACTATATTCCTCACACAAAAATATTGTGAAATAAATTTTTCCAAAGTTCACATTTATTCTAATCATTATTTGTATCTATTTATTTATTCATAAAAATTTGTCCACAAATTTTTTAAAAGTAACAACTATCTTCTCCTGTTTTTTGGCAAAAAAGATCAATAGAAGATACCTGCACAACACTTAGAAATCTAAACCCAAATATTCAAAGCTGGTTTGTGAAAGTGCTCGTGTCAGAAAAAACTCCTATTCGACAGACAAGATGGGGAAGACATCAGAAACTTGTCTTAGTTGACAAAGAGGTAATATCTATTTACTGAAATATATTTGTTACTGCACAACTTTATGTAACATTTGCTTTCTATTAATGCAGAATGAGAGCATGCAGAGCATTATTTATGAAAAAGATGTTGACCAATTGGATCAGATGCTTCAATTATACAAGACATACTTTATAGGGAATGCAAGAATTAAGCAAATAACTGAGAGTACACCAATTCTTGCTACTTCACAACATCAAATGGTCATGAGTCGAAGTTCTTACATCAAACTTGTAAGCCAATGGGATGAGCTGTCAATCAACAACATTTACCAGCTCACACCATTCAGAGAATGTCATGAATTCGCAGATGTTACAAACAAACAGACCAGCTAAGTTTTTCTCCACATTTTTTTCTTTTGTTTATATTACGACATATTTTACTAATCTCAATTATTTATGTTTATTAAATTTAGATTTACTTTGTGCTGTAATACATGTCTTCCTACCGCGCCTCATCCAAAAAAACAAAAGAAATTTACAAGATTTCATTATCGTTAATCAAGAGTAAACCACTCTTATCTTAAAATAAAAACTGTGAATTTATATATATAATAACAAAATTTCCTCCCTTGTTATATTGTATGAGATATTCCATGTTTGTTACGTACATAGACGCCGACCAATGCTGCTGACATTATGGGAAGAATTCTTGCACAGTGAAGGACCTTACTTGTCTGAAAATGTCCACAAAATACCTGTTATTTTGGGAATGAGATTTTCATTGAACACCTTTTATGGTAATGTAATTTCTTTCTATTCTCGCATGCTTAAAAAATCATATTTACTGGATTACAGTATCTCTGTTGTAACTGCTTTTACTCATTAAACTTTATAAAAATAGGGTTATCTGTCGCAACAGTACCAAACAGTACTATTCTTCTACACCCTCCGATACCAGAAGCTGAAGATCTAAAATTATGGTAAATAAAGCTTTACACAATGTCATTTATAAGCTTCATAAGCACTCCTTGTTCTCTTTAAAAATATTCTCTTATCTGCTACCCTTGATTTTTGTTTAACTATATTCACATTACCAACTTTTATTCTTTAATGCAACTGTTATTAAGCACATAATTCCACAAAACTTGTAGAACATGATATTATTTTTTTTCGAGAATCTAATTTTTTTTAAAACACCATTGCTTGTTTGTTAAATCACTCGCAGGCAAAATATATCTACTGAAAACTAAATTCTACCATAATATTATCAAATTTGTGTATAATATTATATCAATTTTTTTACTACACTTTAGATTTTAGTTTACTTTCAATTTATCTTTATCCTTATTTTAGTTCTGTCTCCAATATATTTTTAACAAACTTCATAAACAGTAGCTGACAACCATCAAATCTATTAAATTTAGGTTACAATAGACTGCAAATCAACATATTTTCAACATTAAGGAAATTCTCATTTGTTCCCAATGTTGTCTACAACCAAATTTGAATTTTCTACCAAGTTAATTGCTTTTGCATTTGCCTAAAATTACTGTTTACAGTACATGTATTTTTTTTCTCATTATATCTACATTCAAATATAATCGGAGTTAAATTTCTAATATTTAAACATCTATTTAGGATCAAGGACAATAAAGATTATATCAAAAATGTTGTGTCACAAAAGTTGTATGATAAAGCATACCAAAACATAGAGCAGCCACCAGATTCACAGATCCGAAAAATTAGTCAAATCCTGAGCTTAACTGATACGGTAATATTCATTCACAATTTACTTCACTTATATTTAAATCTCATAAAGAAATATTATAATGGCTACATTTCCAATCACAGGTGAAATCGTTTTATGTTAAAGCTACACTCAAAATCTCAGAACCACAACATCATCTGTACTTTTTAGCATGCCCAGACTGCTTGAAAGGTTGTGGAGCTATATACGGATGTGAATTCAGATGTCTTTTTTTGTAATAACGACTTCCCAAGCCCAAACCACTGTAAGTTATTTTAATACCTTATAAACCCAAATCCATTATAGATATGATATGTAAATTACCACCATAAATCTTTGTTATCTCATGCTGTTATTTAATAAATGTGTACAGGTTACGTTTCCAAGTCAACTTATTTGATGGAACAGGAACTTTGGTTGCCTATATAGAAAACAAAGAAGCAGAAGTGTTATTAAATACATCAACCGAACAAATCATTCACACAGAAGATGAGGTATATTTAATTCAAAAGAAGAAATAATGCTAACATCAGAAACATTTCCATAACTTCTGCATCCAATTTTCCTTTAGGAAGAAGATTTCAAGTCGTATATGATTAACGAAAAATTCAAAGATTCACGGTTTCTTTTCCATATCAAAACAAAGAAGAGTGAAACGAGAGGAAGAACCTTTGTTCGAAATACAATCATGGCATGTCTTTTGCAATATGAATCTTCATCAGGAACACATAGCTCTAAAGAATTAGGTTCATCTTCACATCTGGATAAAGATTTAGTGAGAGACATGGCCATGATTGACTCCCAAGAAAGCACTTCGAAAGTAGCAGAGGAGCATGCAACAACACACACAACTGAATATCAAATAGGTTTAAGCAGTAAAAGAGGCTTGGATTCCAAAGACATGCCAGCACAAAAAAGCTTCAAAGCTCATAAGGAAGACTGAAAAACATATCATCCTTGTACTCCAAAAAATTTTTGGTAAATAATTTCCTATCCATATTAATTTCATTTACGTATCATTTAACCTATTACAACTTAAAGTTTTCCATTTCTTCAGGTACAAGTTACTCTTAGTCGACATCAACAACTGCACCATGCAAAAGTAAACACTTCCTGCGTTTGAAACAACCCTATCAGTGTAATAACCAAATAATAGCAAGGTCCAACTAACCCCTCAACTTATTTTCAGGCTGTGATATTTTGGTTCCCTTACAGGCTGTGATATTTTGATTCCTTTAACTGCTTCATTTACTTTGATTTTATTTTGTTGTTTGCTGCCAAGTTCCCAGGCTCTTGACATTTTGGTTTCAGTAATTTTTTCTTATGCTTTATTTTTCCTTTGTTGTTTGCTACTAAGTTTTAAATTAAATATCAAATGAATAAAAGAAAGTGGTCTACCATGAAGTTTTACCGACATCAAATTCTCTTTACAATAGATAGCTTATTAGTTAACAATCATTCGTTTGATACATTCTCAATTCTTATATTGAATTAAATGTTGTAAACACTATTATAATTATATTACGCTTCTCAACATCTTGTTAAACTTGCTTAACAATGCTCCAAAAATTTAATTAAAAATGTTTTATTCCACTTGTTACTGAAAATATACAATTAATTACAATTTTTACGAAATTCTTTTAAATTTCATGTTCATTTTAACCATTATTTATAGCAGATTATTTCTTTCAAGAGATTCATAAATATCTCAAAATTACGAAACTTTTTATTTTTTCTTTCTGTAATAAGATCAATGGAAGGTAAATGCATAAGTTTGGAAATCTCCACTAACTTTAGTTACAATCTGTTCAATTTAATCCAGACTTTTATCTTTAAAAGAGTGTTTAATATGGATGTAAAACTGTCACTTTTGCAAGATTATGCCACTGGTGTTGAAGGAGGAGTTGATTTTAATAATATACATTGAAATCAACATATATATTCTTGAATGTGTGAGGTTTTTTTTTAAAAAAATTATTACAGGACATGCTTAGTTGCATATAAAAAATATATGTAAGATGATTGTAAAATATATTTTAGCATAAAATATCTACCTCTTTTGTAATAAACAACATCACAAATAAGCTTTCTCATTCCTTTTTCTTAAATCTATTACATTCTATTTATATCAGTACAAAATAAGAACAGAAGAGAGAATAAAATCTCACTTTTGACTCCTAGCTACACATATCTCTCTTAGAATAGACAATTTCTATAAATCTATCCAAACATTCACTTTTACTGATGAACTCTCTAAGATGACTGAATCAGCAGAAAGTTTACATAGAACCATGTACCGCTTGATGAGTGAAAGAAGGTAAATGCCTTTAGGACTAAAAACCTCTTCAAACTTCGTTGCACTCAGTAGTCGTTCATACTTCTCGTACTTGCAATGCCTCCTCCTAGGATAAACAAGTAAACAATTTTTGGCATACTGAACATTAAGCTCCAACAAATCCACCTTCAGTGCAACCTCTTTTTTCACGTATTTATGAAGCATGCACACCTCCATAATCTCGGTTAACTGTAATTATATTTAGCTATTTTGTTTTGTTAAAGATATTTTTTTAATATGTATAAATACAAACAATGTTTTGTTCCCATCAAGATATTTTTTGCGATATCTATAAATATAACAATGTGATAACCATGATTTTAATTTATAAATATTAAATTTATTAACAAACGAACACTTGTCATGTCCATGCTGACTAATCTGTTAATACTTAAATTGACAAATTACTAAAATTGTTGCAATATAAATAATAATATATATATATATATATTAACATTCTTACAATTATTTTCAACTATTTTTTAACTAAAAACCCGGGTGAACACCTCAAATATTGAGGTAGCTAAAAAATAGTTGAAAATAATTGTAAGAATGTTAATATATATATATATAAAATTTTCGAGCTCGAGTACTCGAATTATATACGAGCTCGAACACGAAATTTACTACTAGATGTCTAGATCGAGCTCGAGTAGTTAAATATGAGTCGAGCTCGAGCTCGAGTAGTGTGCTACTCGGCTCGACTCGATTACACCTCTAATCGAAACACTAAAATAATTACAAAAGTGCTTTTTTTAAAAAACAAAAAGGCTTTTCTTAAATTATATAGTGTTTCCAAACGGGCTCTAAATCTTAGGCAATTCCGCAATTATCTAACATATGTGATCGGGTGATTGAATTATTGAATGATAAATTGAAAAACAAACATAATATAAATAATTAATTTTTTTAATATGATAATTATTATAAAACTCCATTCAAACATATTATTATTAGTATTAGATAAATACGTGCGTTTTACTGTTTTAGGATTTAGGATATGATTTAGGATGACATAATTTATGTAATACTAATAAGAAAACGAGAGAAAAAAGTAATTAATTAATATACGTAAATACCTGAAACTTATGATTTTTTTTTTTTGACTAAAAATTAATTTTATTTTCAAAAGAAATCCCTCAATCAATCAATCAATCGATCAAACTATAAAAAGGCTTGGACCAAAAGCCCAATTTTACGTATCCTCTCAAACCCTGGGTCTGTCGCCAACTGCCGACTGACTTCCGCCGTTGAATAGAAATTGTTTGTTAATGGCGGTGCTGGATGGTCGCCTCGACGGCAGCGATGATGAAGACGGCGGTCTGTTTGAAGAGGAAATGGTCGTGCTAGGGGAAGAAGATGACACCTACCACTCCGAAACCCCTGCACACCTCCGTCCCCTCGTCGTCGCCGCTGAGTCCGGTGACGTCAACGCCCTCCGCATAGCCCTCGGTAATCGCTACTTTCTCATGCGCGTGCGCGCGCACTCCCCAAAGCTTTTTTGCTTTCCTTTGCTGGCGCCAACAACGTGCCTTGAAGTTGTGCATGGAAATTTAATTAAGAAAATCTGTTTTGATTCAAATGATACTCTGCGGTGAATTTCGTGGAATTCATAAGCGTAGTCTCTCGGCCTATGTTCAGCATGGGACTTGGGTTGAATGCTGTGTGCAGACATGCACTTAGTTGACAGAGTCTGATTCCTTGAAAATCAAGGGTTTTGATTTTGAGTTTGATTGAGTTTTCTTTGCACTCGACTGTACTTCAATTTCGAGCCTGCAGCTGTTGAGAATGCGCGTGATTCTTAGTTTTCGCAGGAGCTGTTCAACTTTTTGTTGGAACAGTGGCAGTTTGCTTCCTAACTCATGCAGCGATCCATGATCTGGAAAATTTCCTTTTGAGTTTTTAAATTCTATTTTACTACCGTTCAATTTAAAATTTTCCGATTAAAAAACTTTGTGGCTCGACTGCTCCAGGTTTCTCTTGTTTTTGCCCTTGGAAAGTTATTATTTGACCTGTCTTGAAGTTGCTGTCTTGACCGTGGTTCAGACACTTAGTTGATTAGTGACACGGTTTCTAATTTTAAGCATAACTAGAGATGTTAATTCTGGAGCATATTTTATGTCTTCTATTGTTTGAGATGATTAGGATTAGTAAATATCCATTCCATTGTGGTGAGTACATGGTGGAGAGCATTTATCGAACTGCTCCTGCCACCTTGAGATCGAATTGTGGCTCACGGACTGCTCTACAGTTTGAAAAACTTGGGCAGTGCTAGTTTTTATGTTTGGTTCTGGTGTCACTTGTCAGTGCCACAACTGGCAAGGATTTTAGTATTGTGGTGCTTGAAGTTTTGTGTGAGTTTTAGACATTTTACTTGCACCATTACCACCGATATTTGCTTTTAATAAAGTGTTAAGCTCTCCATCCTGTATAGTTAAGGCTCTAGTGTTTTGAATTTTTTTTTCTTTTTTGAGGATAGTGCTTTGACAGTTGTAACCATGTAATTTTTCAACTTCCTTTTGAATATTTTTTTTTTGGGTGAGTTAGAGCCATGCTATGACACTTACACCAGATTTGTGCAGAATCATTCATCTTGGTTTAATACTTGTTCAAAATTCTATGGAGAACTACAGATAATTTTAACGGCAGCGTAGATGAACCAGTTGAGGACGGTGACACAGTTCTTCATCTCACATGCCTGTATGGGCATTTGACATGTGTGCAGGTCACATCATCTCAACCCAGGATACCTTCCATCTTCAGTTTTTATTTCTCAAGTTTTTACTGTTACCGATTTGTGTGCATTTTAAATTTCTCCAATAATTGTATTATTCCGCAGTTTTTGTTGGAAAGGGGAGCCAACTTGGAGGTTAAGGATGAAGATGGTGGAATTCCCCTGCATGATGCATGTGCAGGAGGTGGGTTGATCAACCATCTGTGTACCTATCATAATCTTGTTTCATAAATATTACATGCTCTCATTTCAACACTTGAAAGCTTCTTCGCAGGTTTTTCAGAGATAGTACACGAACTTATAAATCATGCTAATGATCCAGAGCATCTTAAGAGAATGCTTGAAACTGTTGATGGGGATGGGGACACTGTAAGTCTGTATTGCCCATTTATTGATTGAATCATCCAGTGTCATAACACTGCTTTAGCTTGTGGAAAAAGGAAATATCAAAATGATGGTCATTTAAATTAACTATCTTTTAGCCTCTTCACCATGCTGCTAGAGGTGAATGTGGGAATATCGTAAGCTTGTTGCTTGCTCATGGAGCTTCTCCCATGACAACAAACTTAGATGGAAAGGTAATATATGAGTGGGGATTTGATCTGTTTCTATTTCTAAACCACCAAGTTACTTATTGAGTAGCGTTCACAGACTCCAACTGAACTTGCTGAGCCGGGAACTGATGCTAGGAGAATATTGGAAATGGCTTCAGGTGCTTTATCCGTACATTAACCCTGCTACTGAAAATAGCTTACTTGGGGTTAAGGCTTGAGGCTCTTTCTCAATTTTGAGATACATCTGTGGCAAATTTTCAAGTGCGACCATGTGAAAGATATATCGGATCGGATTCTTCATCCTTATACTGAGTTCCTATTTTTGAACTGAGGCTACTTGCCTAATTACGAGATTGTGTTCAATTGTGTCCTTTCCTCTGCTTACGTATGTTAAAAGTGTTACTGATTCCATTTATTGAACAACGGTGCCCGCTTAAAAGTTAAATCGCTTGCGGAATCATTTTGATACTGCTATTCATCGACTAAAATTAGAAATTGGTATATATTTTTTAATCTCCGCTGGGGTTTTGGTTTCGGACACTGGGGTTCTGTTTCCGTGTCCGAAACCAAAACCATCTATTTTCCATGTGCTAAAAATTTTGATTCGGGTGAGAATGTATGAAATTTATGAATGGCAAGAGCTTGTGCTCGAATTCGGAGATCTAGGCAAAGAAAAATGCACCCACACGAACATGGACATGGCTGTGGCACGGGCGAAGTCAATCAACTTTCAAACAGAAAATAGAGATCATAAACCCAAACTGGTTTACAACTATACAAAAGCTACCAAATCCTACTTGATGCAGCACATATGTGTAGCGCATCGCAAGCAAGTTTGTTATCAGATTTACAAATTCTGAACTTCAAGTGTTGAGACCATATTATTACATTGTTTCTTGGAGCAACCACCTGGACTAGGAGGAGCAACAACCGCTGTTAGGCGGCGTCCGCTGTTCTTGATTCTTTTTTAAGATATTTCTCTTTACTACAGTTGACCCTTCTTCGAGAAGTCGAGGAACCTCCATAATCTGGAAAAAGAACATTCAACAACGCCCTGGTAAGTACGGTTTAGACAGGGGCAAGCCGCATAACGTGAGTCGAGCCACAAGTATCAACTTAATTTCCATAAGCTTGGGCTTTTTATAGCTGAGATCGCCAGCTCAAAATTAATATTAAATATCATATGATAAATAAAATTATGTTAATAAATATAATATAACGATGAAGTTACATAAAATATTACCGGTATTTTTTTTATATATGGAGCTCATGAGCTAGAGTTGTATTCTTAAAAATAAAAGCTTTCTTGTGCACGACTCAACTGTTTAACGTCACCATAAGCGAGATCTAGAGCTGTATTCTTAAGAACAAAACTTAAGTAACGTGTATTTGCTTACCTTCTGCGTGAGTTCTTCAAAACATTGCTCCACATTTACTCGAGTTTTAGCGCTGCATTCAAGAAATAGACAGCCAAGCTCTTTCGCCAGGGCAAGCCCTTCTTCTCTGCTCACTACTTGTTCTGATTCCTGAAATGGTCCCCAAAGATGAGAGAAGAAACAAGAACGAGCCTCACAAAGACCAAAACCACATTTACTTACTATATCAACTTTATTTCCGACAAGCATCTTGACGCAATTTTCGTTGGTGGAGTAGAGCTCCAGTTCTTTCGCCCACACATCCGACAAGTTTGTGAATGTGTCCCTTCTCGTCACGTCATACACTGGAGAAAATTCCGAATGCTAATCAATGAATGACCGAGGACAAGAACTAGAAGAAAATGCATTTAAACCAAATTGTTCATAAATATGCACACACTGTAAAAACTAGTTCCTAAACAAAATGATTCTGCTTCATAGAGAAAATCAGCATGGTGGAATATTAGAGACAAAATTTCATGAAATGACAAGTAATTTTGATCCGTCTGTAACTCACCGAGAATGATCCCTTGAGCACCTCTATAGTACGAGCTCGTCAATGTTCTGAATCTCTCTTGTCCAGCTGAAAAGACATTACAATCTAGCATTACAAAGAAGGAAAAGCCATGTTTCTTGAACCGACATTTTTTTTGTGAAGTGTTTTTAAAAGGAAAATCCTAAAGGAAATTTCAAGTCGAACAATTGCAAAGATCTTTCTGTACCCGTGTCCCAAATTGTAAGCTTCAGCCTTTTCCCTCCAACTGTGAGAAACTTGATCTTAAAATCCACACCTAGTCGAATCACAGTGTGGTAAGTATAAATAGAATATAAAGCTTACTGAATCATCCAAAACATAACAATGAAAAAATAATGCAATAGTTTTATGCACACAAGGGGTTCAAAGGAAAAGGACACATGAGTTTTACGAATTCAAGACAATCCGGAAGCCGGAAACATGGACGATGTAGTTTTTGGTTGCATTATATCCTGCAAACTAACAGCTTCAGCATATTTTATGCATTTGCCAGAAGTGCAAACTCAACTCAACTCAACTCAAAGCTTGTACAAGATAGAGAATTAAGATCAAAGCAAAAGTTAGATCACCACCAATTGAACAAGAAGCAGTAGAAGTTACTCATATCACATTTTCACTCACCATCCTAAGCAAGATACAAAGAACTCTAACAAGCAAAACAAAACCAGTCTTTATTGCCCAATACTAAGCACATGCGATTCCCATCATTCTTCATGAAGATGGTACTTAAAATCAACCAAATTCACGTGTATGTCTCAGATTTTGATTCCCAGCATATATACAGCTTAATTACATGTGTGGAGATGTGCACAAGTAGACCACTTATCATAATCGAGTACTTTTGGTAAAAGTCATTTTGGACACATGGGAACCAAAGCCCTATCAAATCATCCAAACATCAAAGTAATCTCATAAGTAACTGGATCAATCAAACCCATGATATAATCAACATCACTTTCTGCCAAAAACCCAACATCCCAAAATCTATAAGTTATAACCTTCTTAGCTCGATGAACCAGACAACAAGAAGCAAAACTCGGAGCCAAGAAAAACGCAGAATCATTACCAATGGTGGGCGAAAGATCGTCGACAACATTAGAGATGAAACTAACAAGCAGACTGCTTTTGCCGACAGCAGAGTCTCCGATGAGCAAGATCTTGAAAGACAGATCGTAGTTGCTCTGCCCCAGACCAGAAGAAGCCATCCAATGTTGATCCTCACTCACTCTCTCTCTCTACACAACCAAGATTATATTTTTCCACAATAACCCACAAAGAGAAAAAAGTACACTCCCCTAATTGAAGCTGCCCAACAACCTCAAACAGTGGGAATTTGCAATTAATAAGAGAGGGAGTTGGAAAGGCAAAGGTGAAGAAGCTTTTTCATGCTCAACCCATTATTCCCTTTCATCTCTCTCTCTCTCTCTACAGCTACACTGACACACAGGCATATATATGATATTTTATATATGCACAGATAGATATGACTGCGTGTATGTATAGATAGAGAAAAGGCAGAGCAACGAAGACAACGGGTGTCTTCTTCTTTGGATTTCTTGATTCCGTTTAAGCGACAAAACCACAACGTGTGTTTCGTTTGGGTGACGGTGACGGTGACTCTAGTATCAGGGTTAATATGCAATTAAATGGAGAGTTGGGGTGAATTTGAATTTTTTTCGTTTTTGGAAGTGGGTGAGTTTGGGTTTTCTGATTGGGCTCCATGTTCGGTTGTGGGTCAGTCGGAATGGACCTTTTAACAATTCTCTAATTTGTTTTATGGGCCCAGAGAAATATACGGGATGGATGTCCATGATCAACAATCATGATTACTCGTCCCACCCCAAATGTACAAGTAGTTTTTTTGAAACGTACTAGCATGTAAACTACGTTAATCAGATAAATTATAGTGAGAAATTTTTTTGCAACAAGATTAATGGAGAAGGTGTATTTATCAGTGTTCTAAAAAAATTGATTAAACCTCGTTAAATCTCGTTTAAGCTTGAAACTTCTCTAAAACGCCTCGTTTCGACTAAAAACGGTAAAAAGAAAAAGGTCAAACGCCTGTTGACCATATTAAGTATCATTAAATACGCTTAAATGTAATTTTTTAAAATACCAAAATTGATTAATAACATGAATTATCAAATTTATTAGTAAGTAATAATGCTAGCAATGTAAAAAATGTACAATATTGGATAGTTAAGTGTAACAATGATGAGTATATGCAGTACATATTGAAGAATATTAATAATAATATCTTAAAGTAGTATAGTTAAATTGATTTTGTATTTAATGACAATTGAAATAAAATGAAGGATATAATAAATTGAATTAGACTTTGGCAAAAAATCAATGCATTCAGATAAATTTATTATATTTAGACATTATTTACTCCATTAATTTGTGTTAGATATTTAAAATTTTAGTTTAAATTAGAAACGTTTTTTTACGTTTAAGCTCTTATTAATACCACATACGTTTGCTTACTTTCATGCTTCGATGCGCTTTGCGCTTTGTAGAACATATTATTAATTGATAACGAGTTTATTTTTATTATGTTATTTTTTAGATATGTAGAAAACTATTAATTAATATAATTTTAATACTTTTATGTTATTTAGACCTTGAAATTTATTCGTTTAATATTAAAGTTATGATAATTTTATCATTTTATTTATTATTTGAATTAATATAATTTAAATTTTAATAAAAATTTAAAATATTTTTTTGCATTTAAACTCGTAGTAATCTCGTTTAACTTGAAAAATATGAAACTTGATATTCACGTTTCGACGCGTTTCGCGTTTTTTAGAACCTTGATATTTATATTTGCTTGTCAAGTAGTATTTTTTCTATTTTTTTAATGTTATATTCATATTAAATGGATTATTATTATCCAATCTCATATTTAGTTTGTCATATTATTTATCTATTTACTAAATATTTATATTAAATCAATCAAAACATTAATTATTTATCTCATATCAATCAAATCATTAAATTTAAATTACTATATTACATTTAGTAAATAATATTATTCAAAATTTCTTAATATTTAAAAGGACAAAATGATAATTTATCATCTTATTAAAATTTCATCGATCAAAACAAATAAATTATTATTTTTATTTATCAATCAAACCAAATACTATCATTTAGTATATATGTTTTTTTTATCATATTAGATTATCTATCTCTATATTATTATCACATCTTTAACTTCAAACGGTACCTAAGTCATCTCTCTGTAATTTTGTTCGATATATGTTTTAGTTATATAGATGTCTAAAATTTTATTAAAATATGTTTTTATGATATTTTTTTAATTAAATAAAGGAAATATTTTTGGAATCTTATAGGGATATTTTTTGGGTTTATCATAAATTACACCACCATCCCAAAAATAGCTACTCTAGACATCTCATGTATTATAATATGGTATAATATAGATAATTTTTTTGGACGGCATAATATAGATAATAAAGATAATAATATAATAAATATATTAAGTAGTATATAGAGTATAATTACTCCATACATAATTGGAAATTGATAACATAACTATTATTGCGGACTCTAGTTAATTTGCAACCATTGTCAAATTGATTGCAAACACACAGTATGGATTGGAAATTGAGATATTAGAAACAATCGTCGCATTTCTAATTAATTTTTTTATCTGACAATGAAATTCACATTTGTTATTCTTGTTAAACTCTCGAACTAACATCGTATCCCGTAAAAATGTATCTATTCTATCAAATTAAACACTCATTGTATCCCTAGTATTTTTAATTGTTTCTAAATTTTGATACTAAAAATATCTTAGCTAGAAAATATCGCCTTAGATATACGTCTCATACTTTGTTTGGATGGATGTTAATCGAGCCACTAGTGTAGCGGTGAATTTATTTTTAGCCGTCTAGCTCCTCCATGTGCCATCATTTTAATAAATAAATAAATAAATAATGAAAAGATTGCAGAAAGGCATGTTACATGTACTAAAAAATGTAGAATTAAAAAAACCCCGTGGAAGACAAATCACATTTATTTTCAGTTCATAGACAATGATGTGGTCCTCTCATGATTGCATTTGGACGGCACATAATCAATCAAATATTATATTATATATATTATTATTATATAAATAAATGAAACAATGAATCGCAGACCAACAATACAAGACTGAAGACACATCAAATGAAATCTCGTGCGGTCGAGTCTTCCCTTTCTTTCTTTTGAAAGCAAATTAATTAACCAGCACATGGTGCATGCTACTAGAAATTAGAGTGAACACAAATGAACGAGTAAGAAGTGTGCATACGACGAGTACTCAAAAAAAAAAAAGTGTGCATACGAGTTTTGTTTTTTTTTAAAGGTAGATCTCGTTTTATTAAAATCATGAGGTAAATAAGTATTTAATTACAAGATCAATCATCTAAAAGAAAAAATTATCGCGCTCCCAAATAAAAGGGGCAAGAAAAAAAAATAGCAAAAAAAGTAAGCGAATGAGCAACATCCTTCGTCGACCTACGAACATGGTGTAGAGAGATAGCACCATCCCGCAACAATAAATTTCTAACATCAGAAGCAAGTGCTCCATCATAGCTAAGATCTTCTTTTGGTCACATGACTGCTTGCACAACATGAAGAGAATCCGAAGTAATAACATGAGGTTGTAGATGTCGTTCTCGAGCAGAAATGATTTCACTCTCGATCGCAGCTAAAAGATTCCTTGTTAATGCTTTAAAAAATAATGGAAAGTAAAATATATCTTTTAAAATCAAGTGTTATTAGATCTAAAGTGACCCAATTCTATATTGTCAATCCATGCTTAGAGTGAAAATAATATTTTTGAAATACAAAATAATTTTTTTTCATGAGAGATCGAGTAGAAGGTTTGTCTCCCTGAATTGATCTATAAGATGATCTCATATAAGTTTTTTTCACTAATATTATTGTTTCAACATTTGATAAAAGTAGAGATTGCACAATTGGATTTGAGTGAAAAGGACCAAATGACAATCACGGCGGCTCACTTGGTAAATAAACTACGCAATTTACCATTTTGCCGGTGTTTTTATTTAACTTGCAAAATTAGTTCTACAAGCTATATTTCAATTGAACATATTTTTGTTCCGGTGACTATTTTAGTTTCAAATTTAACAGTAAATCTATGTCTCTGAGCAAATTTAATGAGTTCAGTATTTTTCATGTTTCAACGTTTAGTCTTCTATATACGTACTCCAAACAACAAATTTAGTCATATTCGTTCAAATTTTCAAAATGTGAACAGAAATTTTCTATTCCCACAAACTTTTGCAAATTTTCCAATTTATTTAGAGCACACTTGTGTCAATACAACAAGAGATAGCACTCAGTGGAAATCTGGACGGCTTTTCACACAAGACACAAGTGCTGCTACATAGAGAACTCTCAACATGTAAATATCTTCAATGGATTAAGGCTGCTGGCTGCCCCTCTCTTTTATTAGTGCATTGTGTCAACAGGCGACGAAAGCTTCAAGCAGGATATTAGAACACACAAGCATTTTGAAAACGAGATTAGCAATCACCTCAATATCTGTGAATAAGATTCTTCCAGGCATCCTTGTTTTCAGAGTAATACTTGGTCTCAGCCTGCACCATAGGAAATTATAGTCAACTTTTTTGCTGAGTTTCTGAGCAAGAAAGATATTTATACAACGTAAACGCGGATCTGGAATGTATGGTTAAAACCGTGCATATAGAGTAAATACTTGCACATGGATCATCTTCATTCTGTCGTAAGAAGTTATCAGATTTCTGTATTCTCTCATTGGTGATTGTAACAGCAGGAAAGCTAGCAATGCATGCCAGCTTAAGAACACAAGCTGTTCAAATTATTTACTGCTGTTTGCAAACACCTCATAAAAACAAATGATCTTGAAATTTTATGCACATCAAAGCAAGAAATACTTGGTATGTACCTTCCTGACTCCTTTTATGGCAACCAACAGCTTTTGACCAAGCAAAGCTCTCATCACTTGGTCTTTTTCAAGTGCTTCTACAGATTCAGAAAGCGACTTTGGCAGCCTTTGAACTTTATCTTTGAAATTATCAGGATTGTCACCTTTCAAGGAGAAATGAAATATGGAGCAGAATTAGACAAAATGCTAACTTCAGTCAGAGCAATGGAAGTCAGCAACATCTCATATAGAGCCAAGCGTTAGCAAACTAGCCATTGTATGAAAAAACAGTTGATATAACGTGCAACCTCAAATCTTTTATTCTTGCAACAACCTCAAAATTTTGATTGAGTGATAGTCCCAACAAAATAGATAAGTTAAAGAGTACTTACAAATTGGTTCAGGCAAACTACTATGCCTACGAAGGCCGTCAATTCCAGCAGCAAGTACAGAGGCCAGGGCCAGATAAGGATTTGCACAACCATCCACTACCTTTATCTCAAAGTTGCTTACAGAGCCACTGGGGGTCCCTGGTGGGCAAGCAGTTCTCAAGGGAGCTTCTCTATTTTCCGGTCCCCAGCAATGATATGCTCCACTCCACATGTTAGGTTGAAGTCGATCATAACTAGAGGATTTTGACATTTGAAAAGAATGAGTTTGAGCGAATCATAACTTATTATTTCCATTTAGAACACGTGAAGAATATATTACGGATAACCATATTTATCATTCTCGTGTTGTGTGCCTTTGAATATATGAAGAAATGCCACATTCTAAATTGAAATTTTAAGCAATGTCTGCTGATCTGGGACAATAAAGTTGCAATGTTAGCGTGAGAAGAATCGTTGTTCCAAACAATGTATGTAAAAATGTGAGGAAAAGCACGCAAGAATCTACATAAAGACTTGGAGCCAAGCACGGACTGTGCACAAATACACCCCCAAACATACAAGTCGACAAACATCGGTGCATTACAGCAGTTTATTATTTTCACATCAGGTGACAGAAAACACTTAATGTCATTATTTTGGATGAGTTAAAGCAAGAAAACACCAAGTGGTCTACTACACATATTAAGAGGAGAAGTAAAAAAGTTCAAACCCAAGGACAGCATATGGATAATAGGAAGTAACGTCAACTATACATGTGAAGTATAAAACAGAAACCTGTTTGGAACTGGTGCAGTAAATGCCAATATAGAAGGAAGATGGTTCAATACTCCGGCCATGAACTCCTCCCCAATCTCGGACATTCCATATTTAGTTGATCCCCCATGCGCAATAAATACATTTTCTCCATTCTCAGACAAACTTATGTGCACATGTGAACCAGAGCCAATATCGTCCAGTGAGTACCTAGAAGGAAAGGGAGGGGATTACATAAACTTATTTTCGAGAAAGGAGATGCGTGACAGAGACAGCATATGTCCTGTAAGGGCCATCTGTAACCAACTAGCCGCAGCTGCCACATCAAGTTCTGAAGGTACAAATGTATTTCCGATTATGATATTTAGCTTGCATTTTCGTGAGAGTGGAATCTTGAAAAGCAAAGACGTTCATTTCTTAGTTTTGAAGCCCTTCCATTTCCTCATTTAAACAACAATTGACCATAATTATGCACCTATCTATGTTAACAAAAAATGCCATGCAAAACACAAAGCTTGCCAAGGCATATGTTTCTCCCAAATATGGCATGTACTCTCAATAAATCAGATGCTTAACATTCTTAATCATGTGCTTACTTAAGTTGTGTTCAAAACTCACGATTTCAAGAATCTCCTATGAGACATTGAGCCATTATCAATTTATCATATTAAAACAAAAAATATTACAAACTCCCCTACATTCAATCCTTACCAAATGCCTAATGCAAACAAAGAAAAATTGCTTGATGAGGCATGTAAAGTATATTTCATCGACACTTACTTGGGCACAAATGTCGCCAACAATCCATGTTTTCTTGCCACAGCTCTAACAACTTCACGAGTGAAAACTAAGTTGTCAGCTGCTGCCTCACAGTTTGTGTAGCCCAACGCAAATTCAAATTGACCATTCCCAGCTTCTGCATGCACCTGTAAAATTTTCGAACGTAGAACATAATAAGAAAATTTTATGTTTTTGAAATTATACCTAGCCATTATTTCAGTAAAATATAGTTTAATGTAAACAAATTTATTGATCCAAGAGTCACTGGTTAAACAAAAATAAATAGACGAGAATAGTAGGATAAAAAAAATTTCAACTTTTCTAGGAGAAAACCCAAAGAGGTTTAAAGGAGAAAACAAAGGCCACGGATCATGATGACAATTTACCAGGAAAACCGCCTATCAACCGAGAGGCTGGTTTTGGTACATAGGAAGATAATCAATTCTACAATCATTCTAATAAGCTCAACATATCAGACCAGAAATTAAATATCCAAGGCCAGAACATGTTTTCAAGCACATATGCAGGACTCCCAAGATAGACTTACAGCTTCAATATCATATTAATAAGCGTGTCCGACTCATGATAGTCAGAGCATACATTCACCCCAATCATATGAACATCCAGAGCAACCCATGCAAAATGGCCCAAAGCAATAATTTCTACATACCTGCTCCACCACAATATTCAAGGACTGTAGAGAAGAAACGATTTCTTGAAGTACAGGGAAAGCAGCATCAAATGACGATGTGGAGCAGTAAGGTGTTTTGTCAAATGGTACCCATTTTTCCTCGCCATCCCTACATGATTCACTACAAATTACAAACAATGCACAAGGAAACTTGGAAATTGGAATAATGAAGAAATCACAAGATCTTCAAACATACACCAGCATACTGCGTAAGAGATAAAACTCATTCTCAAATCCTGCGTTCATTACCTGCATGACTAGAAGTTTGGCATAAAATAATACAAAAATTCAAAAATTCCGGAAAAGCGATCAGATATTACCAAGTTAAATTCATCTCTTAAAATTTTAGAAACTCTTCGCAGCGCCTCTCTGGGGCAATACTCCCATGGTACTCCAGGTTTAAGTTGCATATCGGCCAGAACCATCTCCTGGTCTTTTGCCCTGTGTGAAAGTAAAATCATAGGAAAATACACACCAAGTCAGCAATATACCTTCTTCTACTTTAGCTTCAAAGTTAAATCACGGTTATTTTCCCTTCCATCCGTCTTATTGATTGCTATTTATGTGCGTTCCTCGTTCCATGGAGCAACAGAGCTTACTTTCCAGATAGAGATAGTGAAGTTGTGAACACATTAGAAAAATGGTGCTAGGGCCATAAAGTACCATACAAAATATACATAAATTCATGTATTATGCAGCTCAACTTAGAGGAAAACTAACTTTATGCTTTATTAGTACCTTATGAACCTCACTCTAAGGATGTCATCAAAATCAATTACATACAATCAGGATGTCCACTCTTCTATTTTTTTCAGTTAAAAGCAGGTAAGATCATTAAATATTTATGCTTCCCAAGACACACTCACACACATGTAAATATAACTTTTTTGACACACACCCACACATCCACAACAAAGGACCAAGGGTGAGAATAAAGAGAAACTTCAGACCATGGAATCTGGCATTTGGTTTGCATAGCAGGTATGAGTCTGATTTCACCAACTCCACTTAGATTAGTCTCATCAGCCGGACCATCCATGTGTGAGGACATCCCCATGGATGCACAGGTTAGACCGACACCATTCTTTGTAACAAGATCATAAAAGCGTTTTTTAGGAACAACCTAACATGTAAAACACCGACAATATCAGAATAAAGTTGCATTATAAATTCCTGTCAAGAGAATAAGCGTGCATGATTATCATTCCAAAAGCTATAAAAAGAATTAATCAGACTCGTTGAAATAAATGGTGAAGATAGAAGCACAAAGCATGCTTACAGTGCATTACCTAAATGGTGTTGGAACTACAAATAAAAAAACTCAAAAACAGTCCTTTAACGCAAGTCATTTCTGGGCATCTTTCTTTCAGTATTTCTCAACTTTTCTAACCACACAACATTTATGCAATCAACCAATTTACCGAAACACAATTATTATAGAATCGTGATTTTTTCTCCCTACTTTAGCAGGCTAGTTACAAAACCAAAGCATGAAGCTCTCTGAAAAAGAACCTTTGATCTTTGTTATATCTTGGTGATACATAGGAAGTAATCATGGATGACCATCAAAATTTTGTAATATGTACATTTCTTTGAAATAAAGTTCTATTCAACATTCTAATTCATAAAAGTTCTAATAAAAGCGTAGGATTTATTTTGAAACTAGAGAGAGTAGAAAGATGATAAAAAAAACTTCAGGACAATGAAGCTTCCAGTGAAATATAAATAATTTCAAAGGTAAAATTCTTACGCGGCATCTATGCTGCCCAGAAGCATCAACCCAAACAATACGAACAAAAGTAATATGTTGGGTGGGGACATAGTCATCTATCTTCAGAAAGGAAGAGCCTGTCATCTTATCCAAATCAAGAGACATTGAAGCAGCTTTAATCTTGTACAATTCTAGTGAATTTTTGGAGAATATATCTTTAACAGCGTCAAGAGCTTCTGGAATTGAAAGATCTCCGTCAATGCATGCATCTCGCAGAACAGCAAATACAACCTCCCGAGCTTTTTTTGCACCTACCCAGGTAATCACACCAAATTTCAAATGCTAATTAAAGACAAAATTGCTGAAAAACAATTATCACCACGAAAACCTAAGCAATTATAATCTCACAAAATGCCCAAAAAAGCAATCAAAAAATTATTGAATCTGCTCAATTCTACAGATTTCCATTGTATTCTATTATAACAAAGTGTAGAACATGGGAATGTATGAGTAATTAATCAACCAAACTTCAAAGCATTGCCCACAATGAAAGAAAGTTTTTATTCAAAATCTAAAAATCCACTTCCATTCCTCATTCGGACCAAAATATCGGCCATGATGATTGAGAGACATTGAAGAGCCATTTTGCATCTATGCCATTTCATTTTGGTCCATTATAAAATGAGGTATTATTCCTAGAAGAGGTTGCTACTGCAACAAGCAAACATCATATTCTGTTATAGCAAAGCAAAGCTGGAAGCTACACAGCTGGAATTATTAGAAACATAATTAAGTTCTCAAGGAATAGTTTCATGTGATAGAGGGCACAATACAAGGTTCAAACCGACCAACCTAAATAAAAGGTCTCAGGAAATGCATACCCGTCAGTGCTGAACATTACCTGAAAGTGACAAAACACTTATTTTCAAGTTTTAGGAGAACATGAAAATTCCGTCTAATGGCTAGAATGCTAAAACAGAGCTAGTTATTATGGTCCTGGAATTCAGAAATATTCATGTGTTTTCTTTATTAAAATCACATTCAAAGACTGCAAAATCTAATCATTGAACATATACAGAAGTAGGTGAAGTTCACCTTCTTTATTGGTGCTAGCTCCAAGAGCTCTTTCACCGAGGATAGCATCCCGTGAAAGCTAAGTTTGGGAACTGCCAGCCCAAAGTCCAGATAGACCTACAGCAGAAGGTTTCCAAAGATAAACATGTGACTCTTATGTTGTGGACTTATTTATAGGCATCATGAAAACTTCATGACCTCACCTGAGGGTACACAGAGGCCAAAAATGACGCTTCCTTAGTAAATGGGTAAGACGCGTGCAGAAGCACAAGTCTACACTTCCTGAATCTACTGTCCTCGAGAAGACTACGAAGATGAAGGGGATTGGATAGCCTCAGATCCAGATCTTTGTCACCAAAGCTAACGATAACCAATTAAAAAGTTAGTCGATTGTTGAAGCAATGGTGTATTGTAATCGTTGAAATCACTGAGTTAAAATTAAAACACACAAAGAAAACATATTCTGATATTCATTAATCGTTACCCTGTGTGTATCTGCATCGGCAAGTCAAACCGTTGGGCAACCTCCAATGCATGAATGAAGATGTGATCGATAAAGTTTTTGTTCTTGATACGAATAGGACTTCCAGCTGGAAACATAAAACTATCATACTTCTTTGAAAACTCAGGTTACATCACATATCCAGTATGAAAGGCATACCTTGCAAAACATCATAAAGGCCCTCTTCAGCATCTTTCTTTGAGACTTTTGTATTAATTTCAAGTCCACTGCGATATGCAGCTATACTTTTAAAGCCGACAATCTTATCAGCTTGAGTGGTGTTAGATAAGGATGTCAATAAAGAACCTAATGATTAATTGCAGAATCACAGCACTTGGTCCCAAAGATGGTGTTTCACAGATATTAAATAAATGGAAAGGATATGACTTCAATTTCTCCACAAATATTTCTGTAAATGAGTCCAGTGTCCATGTCCCACTAGCACTGCCCTAATTAGGATTCACAGTAGAAATTAAATACATATCTGAAGAACCATCAATTGATGAATAAAGAAGTGGGACTTTAGAAAAGCTATTCTGCATAAATGTTGATTCACTGAGAAACTAGAAATAAGGAACAAGGTTAAGATGATGCTAGAAATGCATAAAATTCAAGGATAAAAATAAAATGGCTAACCAAAGAAATTTATGATGGTGTGATAGTAGGATTATCTTTAACCGTTCATGGTGACAATGGAGGACCAGGGGAAGGGGGACACCCATTCACTCATACACAACATTGAGAAAATTTTATGTTCACTTTAAAGTTCAGATTTCCTACCTCAGTGGTTTTATTTCATTAGACAAATTTATTGCGAATGTGTACTGAATGGACGTTGCAGCTAAACTCAAAACAAATAGACTAGTATCTCATTCTCACCTCATCGAGAATCTGCTCGGCCACACGTTCAATTCTCAATATCCTACCGACATATGGTACAAAGGCTTTGTGCCATTCAATATCGTGTTTTTTGTCTAACTCGAGTCCATCATCAATCAAAATGGTAGAAATTCCAGCTGCTTTGAGGCACTTCGCAGTGATCGACTCCACTCCAGAGTTGGCGCGATATTCTTGAACAGCGCTCAAGGATAACTCCAAACCATAAAGTTCGGCAATTTCTTTCAAGCTTCTCTATACGTACACGTGAATTAGATACGAAATCACGAAAGACAATGAACGAAGATAACTAGAGTTCTGGAGACAAATGCTGAAATGCAATGTCAGTACTGTTTCTAAACATACTTTTGCCAGAATCAATCGCAAGCTGGCATCGGATCACGAAGTGCCAAGTTACAGAGAATTGATTGCTCGTGAATACAAACAAGAAACTGATAAGTTGACTTCAGATTGGACACCAACCTTGAAGTTGATAGTGTGGGGTGCGTAGGATAAGGCATCGCCAGCGGCCTCGGAGAAGCAGTTGAGGAAGGGGAAGGCGGAGTCGAGCGCCACAATGTTGTGAGCGTGCGCATCCACTAGCTCCGCCGTCTTGGTCGCCGCTCTCAGCTCCGCAAATCTATCCATTCTCTCACCTCCCTCTCTCTGGATATTGACTGTGCGTGAGAACTTCTATGTATAGCATTCAATATGAAGAGAGATTTGGAAATTTATTGTTTATATGCAATAACCGGCCCTGTACTATTGTAGTCTAGGCCTTTTTTTGGGTCAAATGTACGACTTTTATAGCGCCTGCCGCCAAGCCAAACCAAACTTGAGTTGAGTAACGGGGAATTACCAAATTAGTCTTAGGAACTGTTTGGAATAGATTATGCTTGATTAATTTATAGATTATAAAATATTTAAGAAAAATCAAAAGTTGGTAGTATTTGGAAATAAATGTGAAAATTTAAAAATCAAAGTTTGGTAGTATTTGATAAATAAGTTATTAGAGTGATTTTAACAATGACCTTCTTATTAGAATCACTTTTGGAGAATCATAATCACCACATGACTAACTTTTGAATTTCAATTAAGTTAAGCATAAGATAACACATAATCTAGATTTAAGAAACACACAAAAATGATTTTTTTAAGTCAAAAGCTAACAATCATTTTTTTTTAGTGATTGCAAACATTCCTTAATTTGTTGAGTTGGACCGTTTGGTACGGTCTATTAGGGGTACAAGAGAATGACGTGTGAATGGAACGAACATTTTCATCTCATTTTTTATATCCATGCTTGGTTTAGCATGAGAAGGGGAATGGTCATTCCCAGTTCATGGGAATAGCCCTCCCATTTTCATATTTATGTGTAATCTTTTTCATATTTAAATTATTTAAATTAATATTTACTTACATAATTATAACAATATATTATAATATATATAAAAAATAATTATGTTATTATTTTATTATTATATTATATTATAATTTATTTATTATTATTATTTATGAAAGTATTTATAAAAAAAATTTATTTATTTATTACAAAAATTTATTATTATTTTGAAAATAATAATTAATATTATTTATCTAAAATTATAAAATTTAAAAAATTATATTATAATTTTATCTTATTATTATAATAAAATAAAAATTATTATTATAAAATAAAATTTTAAATTATTGAAACTATATAATGATAATTTTATAATAATTGCTACAGCTTCAATATTAATAATAATAAAAAGTTTATGAATTACTCTTATTTTGATATATGCATTTAAAATATGATTTTTTTATTAAAAAATATTTCATTCATTTACTTTTTCATTTTAATAGTATCAATCGTTGGAATATAAAAAAACAAGCATTTCATTCCCAATCTCATTCCATTCCAAAATCGATTTCATTCCTACCTTATTCATTTTCAACGTACCAACCATGCCCTAGTTCATTCATAACTTATCATATCTAATCTCGCGTTTTTCTCGTCATATTATTTATTCATATATTAATTATTTATTTTATATCAATCAAATCATTAATCATTTATCTTACATCAATCAAATCATTGAATTTAAATTATTATATTACCTTTATAAATAATATTATTCATATTTTATTTATTTTTAAAATGACAAAATAATAATTTATCATTTTTATATAAAATTTAATCAATCAAACTAAATAAACTATAATCTATCAATCAAATCAAATACTATATATTATATTAACTATTATTTTTTATTTATTTTATATTAAATTATATTACTTATCCATATATTATTTATCTCATACTCGAACCAAATGATTAATGTGATAGTGCCACGTAGGTTTGATTTACTAGACATTCATATATTCAGGTGAGAATCGGTTGAAGTGATATTCATTTACTGAATGTACAAGACGTCATCATCAGGTGATCACATAAGTGTTTTCAGTGGATGTCCGGGAGATTGAAATTCCGGTGTCATTGTTTATTGGGTTTCAAGGACGTTTGATGCTAGCTAGAAATGACCTTGTATTTGATATGACATTTGGACGAGAATGATCATTTATATGAATATATTTTGGATGAAATTGATTATTCTCACTTCTCATTCTTATTACAATAAAATTTTTTCATATAATTCAAAGTGCATGTGCACAAATGAATGTAAATCAAACTATTTTTTAATGTTTTATTTTGTTAGTTAGGATTAGGACCCGCAAACGAATCGAATCGAGCCAAATAATGGTAAAAATTTAAAGCTCAAATTCGGCTCGAATTAAGTATATTTGAGTTCGAGCTCGAGTAAGAGCTTGAAAATTTCAAATCTTTTGGCTCGAATTTAGTTCGGAATAGAGTTCAAGTTCGGCTCGAAAGATTCGAACATATTCGTGAACTATTTGAACTATTTCTCTGATATAATGGTTCGAAAAACTCGAAATGTCCGAAAAATTTCGAAATATATATTTATTATATAATTATATTATATTAATAAATTTTCAAGGCTCGCGAACTATCGAACTAAATAATTTTGGCTCGAACTCGGCTCGAAAAAAAGTTCGAACATGTTCGGATTCGGCTCGAGTTCGAAAATAAATCAAATATTTATTTAGGCGGCTCGAAAAGCTCGCGAACTGGTTCGATTCCTTTACACCCAATCGGGACCTAGGCTATAATTTTATTTTATCATTTTATACTGTCATATTGCAAAAATCATTAACTTTTTCACTGTAAAAACATTTTTTTAATTTGGTTTAATGATAATTTTGGTACATCTCAACACAGAAAATGTGGATTACACATTTTTGAAAGTATCAAGACCGCTTACATCTATTTTTGTAATAAATATATAAATCATAATATAAAATCAAAGGTCTTTAGAGACGATAAAACTAAGCCATAAATGAATATTGCTCTCGATCCATTCTAGATTCGCATAGAATTATGAAGTTTTACGAGCTAAACTATGAACCATGCTATTTGTCTTCATTTTTGTATAATACAGAGAAATGAAGCTACCGGATTCCAGTAGTGCTTGAATTTCCAACGCGACAACCCAAGGACCCCAATGTCTCACTCGTTTTATGGCCTTAAGTAGGATCTTAAAAAATGCACACATCTTTGAAGCCAAGTTTCACCCTAAAATCTTTTCTCAATCTTAAATTTTAATATTATTCATATTTATCTCAATATTTTGTAGGATATGCATAATATTATTCAATTTTTTTTTAAAAAAATACATAACAAATGAGGTTACAAAATGTTATTAACATGATCTGGGATAAGATTTAAATTTACATATATTAAAAATTAATACTTCAATAAGAATATATATATTAATTTTTAGAATATATTTAGCAAATTATGTAATACTTTGTTGAACAGTTGGAACTCTATTTATTTCATGTATAAATGTTAACTAATATTACATCAATATAATTATCACTATTTTATCTCTTTAGAAGTTCTAATGCTTATTATATGTTTCGTAAAAAAAAGAAGAAGAATGCTTCTTATGTTTTTTTTTTTAAAAAAAATAAGAATGCTTATTATCAAATATATTGACTTTAGATGTGAAAATTTCCAAGATGTGAAAACTATTTTAGGAACTGAAGAGACTATTGAGTGACTTACTAAAATCGATTAAAGAGTAATATAGTTAAAGTATAATACAATATAATAAATAAAATATTTTAAATTAAAAATATAGTGTAAATAACACCCCTCATACTTTTGACATATATATATCAGTTGCAACATGTAATCTAGGCACTACTTGATTCACAAAAATGTGATGGTAAACCGTAAAAGACGAAATGATAAATTTTAAAATAAATATAAAAGTTTTTTTTTTAAACTTCAATGATTAGAAAAGTTTAGCCAAAACGTGAGATGATATAGAGAAAAAAATTCATTATTCGTACGAAATGGTATACTTGTAATCATCTGTGTGTAGATTGTTTTACCATTTAAATTAAATTATGTATACCATTTGTGTAAATTTTTATGATTTAAATTAATTAAACACACAGACATTGATCAGTATATTTAAATCATAAAAATCTCTCACGGTGATGTATCTCTGACCACATTAGAGGATATTGACCCAGATAGATCACACAACTTCTCCTTTATAATCAGAGTAATATTTCGTAATGTTTCATTGTCTTTCCACAATTTTTAGAAGACATTTTAAAAAAGAAAATAAAAGAAATATATTGTTGATATATTTGTTTGACCAAGCGAAAAATGTAACTTTTATGAGCATATCGTTTAAATGTTTTCTAAAAATTGTGGAAAGTCAACGTATTATTGATAAAAATGTAACTTTTATGAGAAATATATTGTCGATATTTGTTTAACCGAGCAAAAAATGTAAATTTTATGTGCATATCGTTTAAAAATGTTAATGCAAAATTTATCAATCCGAATAAAATTAATTCGTCATAGTCAAAATCATGTCTCCAAATTTCAATAATTTTGACTTTGCTTTCGGTCTATGTGGTATATATATAACATGCAACATCGTGTGGCCATGATGTGAATTGGCACTGTGAACATTATATCCCATCGATTCCGAAAACATAAAATACGATGAGATTCAATTATTTACTTTGCGTTGTTACCTTATTGTGCTATGTTTATGGTGAGGTGTTTTGATTTTTTAATCTCTTTTAGAGCACACGATTAGTTGTTAATTTTGATAAATTCTTATACATAATTTTCAAAATAAAATAATTTAAACTTATTTGGTTTTTGTTCAGGAGGTACCTCGGCGATATTCACTATAAAAAACAATTGCCCCTATACTATTTGGCCCGCAACATTAACTAGCCGTGGCGGATCAATTCCAACAGGGTTTGAACTGGGAAGCCACGCCGCAACAACCCTCAATGCACCCGCCGGATGGTCGGGTCGGATTTGGGCTCGATCCGCCTGCTCGTATTCCGGAGGCAGATTTCACTGTCTCGCCGGGGATTGTGGATCGGGTCAAGTCGCATGCAACGGAGCCGGTGGTGCGCCTCCCGTATCACTAATCGAATTCACTCTCAACGGAGATGGAAACAAAGATTATTACGACCTCAGCCTCGTCGATGGCTTCAATTTCCCCGTGGCCGTGGCGCCACGGGGGGGCTGTCCCACTGCGATTTGCCCCGTAGACATCAATAATCGTGGCTGTCCGAATGAGTTGGCAGTGAGGGACGGAAGGGGTGGCGTGATCGGGTGTAAGAGCGCGTGCATTGCTTTCAACCAACCGCAGTTTTGTTGCACCGGACCGTTTAGTACTCCGGAGACGTGCAAGCCGACGAACTACTCGGAGATTTTTAAGCGGCAGTGTCCGCAGGCGTATAGTTATGCTTACGATGATAAATCTAGCTTGTTCACATGTCCTGCTGGGGGTAATTACCTTATTACCTTCTGTCCATGAGTCGAATATTGCATGCTAGCAGATGTTTGCATGTTTATTATGTACTAGGTAAGAACATGTGCGTTTTTATGTGAGACCACCTAATTATCAGAAATCGTTATAATGTGGAATATTACTTACTGCAATTAATCACATTTCAAAACATTACAATAATTATTTTCGAAGTATTTGAGGAAGAATAAATTATATATATATATATATATATATATATTTAAAAAACATATATATATACATGTTAAAGATTTTCTTCCGATCCTCTTTTGTTTTGATTTTCAAATTATTTATTGTCTATGAACTATCGAACAAAATAATTTTTGCTCGAGTTTGGCTAAAAAAAAAGTTTGAACATGCTCAGATTCGAATCGAGTTCGAATACAAATCAAATATTCATCGAGCCGGTTCGAAAAGCTCGCGAAACGACTTGATTCGTTTACACCCCTAGTCGGGACCTAGACTATAATTTTATTTTATCGTTTTATACTGTCATATTGAAAAAATCATTAACCTTTTCACTGTAAAAAACATTTTTTATGTGGTTTTAATGATAATTTTCGTACATATCAACACAAAAATTGTGGATTACGCACTTTCGAAAGTATTAAGACCGCGCACATCTATTTTTTAAAAGAAAAAAACATAATATAAAATCAAAGGTTAGATACGATAAAACTAAACCATAAATTAATATTTCCCTTGATCCATTCTAGATTCGAATAGAATTGTCAAGTTTTACGTATGGCTGTCATACCGAACCAAAATACCAAATCTTCGGCATACTGTACCGAAATTTTTTTGATATAAACATTTTTTCGGTACACCGAATTTTTTTTCGATATCTGTTCGAAATCAATATGGATTTTTTCCGTACCAAAATTTCAGAATATCGGCATCGATATCAGTATAAATTTTTTTCATACCAATCTTTTTGATACAGTATACCGAAAAACCACCTCTAATTTTACGAGATAAACTATGAACCATGCTATTTGTCATCCTTTTCGTATAATACAGAGAGATGAAGTTACCGGATTTCAGTAATGCTCGAATTTCCAACTCCTTGCATGACCCGTTTTATGGACTTAAGGCCCTTAACTACTTGAGTAGGATCTTAGGTAATCTCCAACCCATTACGCTATCTTGGTGTAACACTAACTTCAAGATAGTGTAATTCCTACACCAAATACAAAAAACATCTCCAACTCATTCACTCTAAAATCTACACTAAAAAGAATATTATCGGAATATTCTCTATTATTTTATTCACAACAACTAATTTATTTCACCAAATATTTTTAACATAATAATTAAATATCATTAATATCTAAATAATAATTTCTATATAAATACTCATTAGAAATATTAACGAATTAAAAAATTTAATTAAATATATTTTAAGAATTATTAAAATATTTAATTTTATTTATTTTAATATTTAAACTTATTATTTATTTTATGATTTTTAATTTTATTTTAAATCATTAAACTTCATTAATAATTACAATCACACATAAAAATAATCTGAAGATAAATTACTGAAATACAAATAATATTAAAATGATGCTCACAAAATAGAAACTAAACACAAATAAGTAAGTTTTAATTAACCGAATTACTATATAAATCCCATAAATGATCGATTAGTGCATCTCGTAGTGCGAAGTGAGTCTCTCTATCCCTTACTTTTTTATACCGAGCAAGAAATTCTTGAAAGCTTATATTTTGATCTGTAACCACTTCCACATTCGGAGTCGGTGCTTCCATTGCATGAAACTGGAATGACAAAAGCACACACGCACGTTCACGCTAAATCGACGGTGTATTATAAAAGGTTAAGAGCATTCGTGTTTTAAGTTGACATATGACTTCTCTGAGGCAGATTCCCATTAATTTTTCCTACTCTTGTTTTTGTGGTGTGCTTGTTGCATTGTTTGTCTTGCTCGAGGGCGATCAAGAGTTAAGTATGAGGGTGTTGATAATTGCATTCTGTATGCATTAGTTTGTGATATTTTTATGTCTATTTTGTGTGAATTCATATTGTTTTTATGTGTTTTAGTGCATGTGTGTGTATTTCACTCTCTCGGTTGATTTTGTAGGAAAATGGGTTTTTGAAGAATGAATTACGGAGCAGCCTTGGTCAAAAATTCAAATTTAATTTTATAAAGCTCCAAATCAAATCTTCACCGTCCAAATTAAATTCAAGATGTTTTGAATATGCTTTCAAAATTTCAGCTCAATCCGACGGTTAGAACTGAAGTTATGAATTTTACAAAATTATTGCGCGCTAGGAAGAAAGTTGGGCGCTCGGTCGATAGTATTTAGCGGACCGAGCGCCCGCTGAGAAAAAACGGGCAGAAAGTTGGCAAATTCCCAGCGCTCGGTTGGTAGAATTTCGTAGACCGAGCGCCCTCGCGTAAAGTTGGAAATTTTTATATTTTGCGGGTGTTTTACATGGAAAGAACTCTTGGGCACTATAAATAGGAAAAATTCTTACGTTTTAAGGGTTCCAAATATCAGAAACGCAGGAGGAAGCGACGACCATCCAAGGAAAAGCAAAAAGAGGGAGAAAATTTGAAGAACTCAAGAACCGCAAACACTAGTTTTCTCTTTTCTTTTTCTTTGATTTGTTGGGATTTAGGGGATCCTACCCCAAACTATGTTTTGATTTATTTTTGAAGATTGAATTTGGTTTTTAAGCGTTCTTGATTATATTATTGTGTTTATTGCAATTTTGGAGTTTGATCAACTTCTTATTGATTTTATGTGTTATAATTGATACCGAGAGGAGATTTTATGACATGAAAGAGTAATATAATCCATGAATCTACAACTTGCATAGAGATATGAGGTTGGATACATGTTGATAGTCATAGTCCACCAGGTCGAAAGCTAGAGGATTTCATAAATCTTTAATGCAATTGCAATTGTTAAATAACGCAAGAAGACTTGGTAATTATTACAATTCGTTAATTAGATTAGTATAGTTGGAGAGAGTATATTGATAGATTAGGAAATTCCATCAAAAGCATGACTTTATAATTAAAATTCAATCATTCGAGAAGAAAGGGGTAGGTGAACCGAGATCCTAGCAATCGTTTATTTATTTTCTGAGCTTAATTGTTTTGCGTTTAATTCTTATTTTTATTTTAGTTTATTAATTTATTCTCCATCGATCATTATAATTAATTAAAGAATCATACTTGAGATAATTTTGTCATAAATCAATCTTTGTGGGACGATACTTGTACTCGTGTACACTATATTATTACTTGACTCGTGCACTTGCGATTTATTCGAGCTTAATTGATAAACATATTTGAGTTGATTTTCAGTGGTAGTATTTGCTCGACCACACGCTCCGCCGAATCGTAATTATTCCGAATTCTGAAGCTTCCTAAGTTTATTTGACATTTTGACCAATTTTCGTAATTTTCAAAAATATATTTTAATTACTATGAATTTTTTATGGAATAAACAAAGTTTACCAAACCAAATTCTATACAAAAAATGATTTAAAAATGATCAAACTTCTATTTATGGCTCTAATGCATAAAATATCTATTATATGATATTTTATTAAATTATCCAACTTCTGGAATATCAACATAGCGTAAACAATCAATTACAAGGTGGGGTTCCTCCCATGAGCTTTACTACCAATTTTTTTAATAGTAGCCTTTGACATTTGACTTAGAATTTATGATAAAATGTCATAAATGATTGATTCACATATTGCATCATCTTGTGCATTTATCATTTTATTGATCATATTGCCATGCATATTTGAACTCTAGAATGTTATTGTCTCATGACTGGCTGCCGATCGTCTACTGAATGAATGAATGATTGAATGACTGAATGAAAGAAAGACTGAATGTCAACGGTCTATGTACCGGATTGTCAGTCCACTGAACAACGTGATTTCGGTCCGTAAATGTGATTTCACATTTGCTCGTAAATGATTGACTATACGGATCCTAATTAAGTACGTGGGGAAAAATGTTACACTGAATGTTAGTGAAAGTCACCTCTTTAGCCTACGATATTCATTTCAGAATCCTAAACAATCAATATATATGGTTCACTTGACAAGATATTTCGAAACGAAACGTTACTACTGATTCATGTCATTTCATATTGAATTACTGCACTGATATATTATCATTTGTTTTATAAAGCCCATATTATTCGCTCACTAAGTCCTTAAAAAATTCACTCTATTTTTCTTCTATTTATTATAAATTCTAGATACATGTTACAGTATATCGAATAAGAATGTAAGACACCGTTTGGTAGCATATATTATTAATCTATGTATAATTTATCTTATTCAATCTCGCATTCATCTCATCATATTATTTATCCATCTAGTAATTATTTATTTTACATCAATTAAATCATTAATTATTTATCTTACATAAATCAAATCATTGAACTTAAATTACTATATTACCATTTTTAAATAAAATTATTCATATTTTATTTATTATTAAAAGAACAAAATATTAATTATCATTTTATATAAAATTTAATCAATCAAATCAAATAAATTATAATCTATCAATCAAATAAAATACTATATTAAATATCATTTTTTATTACATTATATTATTTATCTATGTATTATTTATCCTATCACTCAAACAAAACGGAGCCTAATTATGAAAGGTGAAATGTTGATTTTGCGCGACTGTGATATTATGAGATCCTGTCATGATATTAATATTTTGATAATGATTTTTTTTTTTGTAAAATTAAGGATTATACACGTTTCCGCTACTATTAATTGATTGTATTATAAGTTGAGGGTCCACAATAAATATGCTATACTTTTGACATTTATTACTTGCAACATGTAATCTAGGCACTATTTGACAAAAGTGTGATGGTAAAATACGAAATGATAAATTTTAATATGCCATACTTTTGACATTTATTAGTTGCAACATGTAATCCATCGATATATCATATGATAAAATGTTCAACCTTAGTGTTCGAAAATAGGAAGATGACCGAAAATTGCATATTTACATATTTATATGCAATTTTCGATCATCTTCTCATTTTCGACTATCGAGATTGCAATTTGTATCATATGATATATCGTTAGATTCACATTTTCGAGACGATCCTACCGTGAAAATTTCAAGACAATCGAAGTTATTTTGGGCACGGGTGCACGTGGAACCCCACACACCCTAGGATGTGTGGGATCAAAACTATATATATATATATATATATATATATATATATATTATATATATATATATATATATATATATATATATATATATATATATAAGGATTAGAAAAGTTTAGGCAAAACATGGGATGATATAGAGAAAAAATTCCATTATTCGTACTAAATGGTATACCGATTAGGTATACTTGTAAATTGTAATCATATGTCATTTAGATTTTTTTACCATTATAATTAATTATACCATATGTGTAATTTTTTAACATTTAAATTAAATTAATTTTTAATTTAGGTAAATAAATATGCTATACAATCTATTATTCAATTTATCAATTAATATGATCTTTCCATCTTACCTTTATTAATAGGATAAACGATATTTTTAAAATTATGTTTATATTTATGGTAATATTCATGGATTCACTAAGTTAGTATATATGTTTTAAAAAAATTCAATGAGTGGACATCCGATATTCATTAATTTTATATCTTTGTTTTTTTTTCATATATTTGAATTAATTGTGTTTCATCTAAATTATTTAATTGATTTTATTAAGCATAAAACTAAATATTTTTTAATAAAAAATAAAAAAATTCGATATCCATAATCAAACAGATCTTCTAACATCTTATTATAAATTTAAATCGTGGTAGTTTTGTTAAAATTTGTTATCTTAAATTTTAATAAATCTTTTACTTTTTTATTATGAATAATATGAATATATAAGTGTATATAAAATAATTTATTTTTATTATATCTCAATATTTTCATATTAAATATTTTTATTATATTATAATTATTTTGCTATATTTGAATTTAAATATCAATATGTAATATTTTTAATCAATATTTTAATATTTTCATTATCTTTTTTTTATAGGAATATTTTCATTACTAATAATACATATATATACACATGCGTATAAACATATTTATATTAAAAAATAGATATTATTACGATATACTGAATGTCATTTATTTAAAACAAAATTTATTTAAAGTAAATTTTTTTTATTATATTTTAATATTTCCACAAATACTAGATATTATTTTATTGTAATAAAGGTAAGATGTGAAAAAAATATTAATTTATATATTGAATAGTAGATTTTATAAATCCGTATAAAATTGATTCGTCGTTTCCAAATTAACCATCTCAAATTTCAACAATTTTGATTTGATAATTTATATATATATATATATATATATATATATATATATATATATATATATACCATAATGTAAATATTGAAATATATTTTATATCTTGGAATATATTTTATATTATCTTTTGTATAATTTGTATATTGTATTTTCTTTTATTCTCATTAGTTCTAGTTGTATATAAACATGTATTGTATTTATTTTTTGGAATATATTAAAATCATATTTTCCACCCCTCTCTATCTAATCGATTCTAAAGACATAAGAAAACGATGAGATTCAATTATTTACCTTGTCTTGTTATCTTATTGTGCTATGTTTATGGTGAGGAGTTTTGATTTTTTTAAATCTCTTTTAGAGATTATAGTTGTTTTGATCAGTTCTTATACATAATTTTCAAAATAAAATAATTTGAACTTATATGGTTTTTGTTTAGGAGGTACGTCGGCGATACTCACGATAAAAAACAATTGTCCCTATACTATTTGGCCCGCAACATTAACTAGCCGTGGCGAATCAATTCCAACAGGGTTTGAACTGGGAAGCCACGTCACAACAACCCTCAATGCACCCGCCGGATGGTCGGGACGGATTTGGGCTCGATCCGCCTGCTCGTATTCCGGAGGCAGATTCCAGTGTCTCGCCGGGGATTGTGGATCGGGTCAAGTCGCATGCAACGGCGCCGGAGGTGCCCCTCCCGTATCACTAATCGAATTCACTCTCAACGGAGATGGAAACAAAGATTATTATGACCTCAGCCTCGTCGATGGCTTCAATTTTCCCGTGGCCGTGGCGCCACGGGACGGTTGCCCCACCGCGGTTTGCCCCGTAGACATCAATAATCGTGGATGTCCGGATGAGTTGGCGGAGAGGGACGGAAGGGGCGGCGTGATTGGGTGTAAGAGCGCGTGCATTGCTTTCAACCAGCCGCAGTATTGTTGCACCGGACAGTATGGTACTCCAGAGACGTGCCCGCCGACGAACTACTCGGAGATTTTTAAGCGGCAGTGTCCGCAGGCATATAGTTATGCTTACGATGATAAATCTAGCTTGTTCACATGTCCGACCGGAGGTGATTACCTTATTACCTTCTGTCCGTGAGTGGAATATTATTGCATACTGCTGATGTTTGAGGAAGAATACATTATATTAACTAAGTTCAAGTTCGTTTGAATCAGCTTACTATTTTGTGTTAAAAAAACAATGAAATTCAAATTTCTGGATTAAAATGTTGGAAGTGTTTTTTTTGTTTTTTGTTTTTGTTTTTGTTTTTTACCATATATACGATCAAACAATGCAACACGTTAAAGATTTTCTTCCTCTTTTGTTTAGATTTTAAAATTATTTAATGTGTGATAAATATATTTCAATATCCTAATTTTGCTTACCTTTACTCTACAGACTAAACAGAATGTATTAAATTAAAGAAAATAACTAATTTTGCTCTTATTTATTCCACACACAAACTGCTCGGCGATTGATATTGATTGAAATAACTTTATGTTAATTAGTGTAATAAATATATGAGTAAATTAAATGGCTATTCGACCATATATAGGATGAGAAGAAAAACCAAAATGTAAAATTGATAAGTCTAATTTCATGTATTTTTCGAGGAATTTGAAGTTATATTATCCTCAAAATATACGATATATATCAATTGAATGATTGTTGATTCTTTCAATCTTTACTTGTCGGATAGATATTTAACTGTCCAAATTAAATGCATTGGATTCCATATTAAACCCGAGTTAATGAATTTGTTGTTTAACGACATAATGAACCACATATGTTATTTATTTATATGTGAGGTCATGTATTGAACAATCTTAAATTTTGATGCGACGCACATTGTTACATGGATCAACATTGAGGACAAACTAACTTCTCCATCCGCTCACAATTTTATAGCATTCACGGTAAGTAGAACAACGATATAATTATCTTTTTCTTAATTCGGAGATATCTTATATTGATATATATATTCCCTACGTTCCAATTATAATGTCTACGTTTTTTTTTGTTTCAAATATATAGTCATATACCATATTTAGTAATATTTTTTTTTACAATTTTTTACAAATATACCCCTATTATCTACACCTTGAAAATTGTGCAATCAACTTTTAATACATTAAATAGGGATATCAAGTTTTCATATGTAATATGAGATTTAAATTTTTTGCTTGAATTTCTTTTATGCACTTTCCTTCTGTGTGTGTCTCTCGCGTCGCGATCTCTCTTTTAGTTTTTTATTTTTAAATTTTTGTAAATAAAAAATAGTAATCACCCAGGCGGATTTCGGCCAGACTAGGCGGCTTCGGGAGATTAAGCGGGCAACATCTAGAGTCATAGTCTTGCAAAAAAGTGAGGCGATGGGCAACCGCCTACAGCCTAGGCGGGCCTAGGCGTCGCCTTTTAAAACACTGATTTTAATTTCATAAAATTGTTATCCACATTTAAGTTTTATCTAACATAGTATAAATATTTTTTATATAATAATTTTTACAATAATATTTAAAAATAAAATAACTGTATTATATCATATCAATAATTTTAGATAAAATTTCAAATAAATATTTTTCGCTAATACTAGTTGACATATAAAAAGAAAGGTTTTGTATTTGTGTTTTTAAATAAAAACTTGAGCTATAATTTGGAGCAAGAGATTTGATTCGAGAATTTGATTTGAATAACGCACATCTTATTTAGTGTTTGCAATCTCTAAAAATTAGTGATAATGTATTTTTTTTTACAAATTTGTGAAAGAAAAATTCATATATAATCACTCTAAAAATAAGTAATAATGTATTTTTTTTAACAAATTTGTGAAAGAAAAATTCATACACAATCACTTATTTTTAGAGATTGCAAAAATTAACTTGAAATTCACGAATTTTTTTACCATATTTTCGTGCCAGGGTGATTTTTCATCATTTATCTCTTTTATACCCCTGCCTTCACTATCTCAAGCTTAACGAACTCCCTCAATTTCAATTTATGTCTAGCCCACTCTCCTATTTTTTTTTTTTTTATAAATATTTATAGATTGAAAGAAAAAATCTACAATAAAAAAACCAACGAGGTTAAGACTTATGACGATTTGAAAACCTGCAAAGCCCGTGAGATATTTATTATGTGATGCACGTCGTAATGCAAGTGCACTTCAATTAATTACTGTTTACAACTGTTAACTTGATATAGAATGAATTAAGAAATGCAGCTGTGTTGGATCTCTTGGGGAGTGTTTTGGAGAGCTTCTACTTATTTAAAAGTGATTCTAGTAGAGATTATTTTGAAGTTGGTGAGAAGCTAAAGTAGAGAGTGTTTGAAAATAGAAGTTGAAAGCTAATATAAGCTAAAGTTTAGTGTTTGAAGAATAATTGCTTCCAAGCTTAATTTTTTAAATAAATGACCATCATACCCTTATTTAATCATTTAATTTTTGATTCTCACATTAAAAAAATTATTTTATATATTATTTTACATTATGAATTTTGTATCAAAACTATTTTATTTTTTATAAGATGAATATTTGAAAAAAACATGTATGATTAATAAAATAAAAATATTAAAAATGAAAAAATTTGTATAAATATACAAGATATGTACGAATGTATGAAAATGCAATATATATATATATATATATATATATATATATATATATATAAATGCTTGTAATAATATGCAAAATTTTTAAAAATATTTTTTTTAAAAAAATTCTTGTAGTAATAATGTAAAATTAAAAAAAATAATTTTTTGAAAAAATACTTGTAATAATAATGTAAAATTAAAAAAAAATAATAAAAGTATATGTAATATGATAAGTTTATTAAGGGTATATATATCAATTTGTAATTTTATACCTTAAACAAAAAAACAGAAGCTAAAAAAATCATCAAATTTTAGCTTCTTGCTTTTAGGTAAAAGTTGTAGAAGTTAAAATAGAATTTAACATTCACAAACACTCAAAAATACTTTTATGCAGCTAGAAGCTGAAAAACACTTTGTAGAAGCTATACCAAACACTCCCTTATTCCCCAAGTCAAATTCAATGGAACTTTAGGAGTGATGCTAACTAAATGTGAGCATGAGGGTTAATTTGTGTATGTACATATATTAGCTAGAAATTAATTTTTATAAATTTGAAGTAACTTCAAATACAATCAGAAGATCGTGTAAATTCAATCTCAAAAGAAAACAATAGCATAATTTCAAATTTTCGAAAACAGAGAAACGAAAGGTAAAAAAAAACATTTGTTTGTATATACATTTTTAAAAAAATTTTATGATTTGTTCACGTTTTTCTTCTTCATTTGGTTTAAAGAAGAAAAATCAACCAAAGAGCCTAACATACTCTTTTTTGTTAAGAAAAACCCCCATGGATCGGTTCAGCCCAATTTTCTTTGTAGCCTTCAATCGGGTTTAAAATTTGCAGGCCCAATATAAATTGCTTAAAATAATATCATATCCACGTGCACTTTATATAAAAAAACCAGCTGGTAGAACTAGAGTCGTGTGTAACGGACTAATAATTTGATTATTTATTTTTTTTTTATTACAATGTTAGATTAGATTTATTACATTTCCACAGCATATATATAGTGTAATCATCAATATTCATCATACTCTTCTCTGATCTTCGAGATTTCGGTTCCAATAATGGCATCCTCGAGTTCGGGGATTCCGGCCCCGGGTATGCATCGCAATTCCACGAACTTGTACCCGTAAATCTTACCTTTTCTTCTTATCGTGCAAGTTGGTGAAGAATTTCTTCGTGATTTTATTGATATTGGTGGATTTTGGTGTTATCTTATTCAGAGGCAGTTCAAGTTCTCGTATCTTCTCTAGCGGATGACTCGTCAATTGTTAGAGAAGCCTCAGCCACAGCTCTGAAGGATATCGCCTCTTTGTAATTTTATTTTGCTTGATCGACTAGTTTCTGGATATCATTGCAATTGTTATGGTCGCTTGATTTTTTTATCAATATGCCTTATTCTGTCCCCTGCAAATTTGATGAGTTCTGAATTTTTCCAGAAACCCGCTTCTGCTTCTTGATTGTTGTGTAACGGTCTCCCGCGGTGGAAGAAGGGTACTTTTTTGTCTCTGTGTTTATTGTTTAAAAATGATTGTTAGCCAAGATGTTGTTGGTTTGTTCTTGGAATATTAATGTAGTTTGAACATTTCAGAGGTTTGGGAATATGGCCGGGTTGTTTCAAGTTATGTCTGTGGCGATTCGGGAATTGAATAAAGATGATGTTGATCCTCAGTATATGGCGAAGCTTTCCAAAATAGCAATGACTGAATTGGTCTCAACCAAGGTACAATATGACTGAGCAGTTCTTGAAATCTTGAATGCATCTGTAGTTTTAATTGTTAATCATATTACCTGGGGATAATGCTTGATTGGTATCCTAAGAATTAATTATACTGTTAATCTATTGTCGTGTTACAAGTGTAATTTTATTCTTTCTTGTCAAAAAGCTAGTTTATTTAACTTCACACAACTGTCTCCAATCTTAGATTGTTTTATAGGTGCCAGATTTTATTCTTCAGATAGTTGTATTTGGATGCATCTGATCGTCTTTCTTTTTTGAGCTTGGCATGAGTTTATGCTTAACTTTTGAAGTTAGCAATATCTATCTCTTTCAAACTCAACGTATTCTAGGAACTCAATGCTGATTGGCAAAGAGCTGGAGCTGGTGTGCTCATGGCATTGGGTTCACATTTGCCTGACCTTGTAAGTTTCATATTTAGATTGATTTTTTCCATAAGTGAATCATGCTTCATCTCATGTAAGCTCGTAAGAATGTAATCGTGCTAGCTGATCCACATAGTCAAGATACCAACTAACCAAGTAAGTTGTATCATTAAAGTACTCGAGACACTTGTTAATTGTTTCTATTTTATTTTACATGTCCTCACCTTAATCTCCGGAATATGAGTATGAACAAGCTGGAGCTCCCCGAGATAACTACAAGCCTTACTATGTTCTGTACTTCTGTCTCATGTGAAATAACACATATTTAACCGAAGACACTATTTAAATCATCGCATATAAAATTATGAATATGATTATACCAACTATTATTCAAGTTACATGATTGATATATTCATGTAACCTTGTACGTTTCTCATCTATACATTATAACCTGTTGTCAAGAATGAACATAATACATACACATGCTCTAGTCATCTTTAAATTAAATGAAATAATACTTTCATTTTAAGGGACTGATCATGAAATAAATAATAAATTCAATTCATTATCATCTCCCAAGCCTTTTTTCCAAAACAACTTGCATATTTACAAATTAACTCTGAAAATAATCACCTCAACCATGCCTAAACAAGTATATTAATACTGTTCTTGAACGCATGAAGTACCATAAGAAAATCATTATCATGCTTGTTCAAGTACAACAACGAACTTCCAACTCGTAATCTGATTGACCAATAGAAGTTCAGTTAATATATATACAACAATGCCATGCTTGTTATTAACTCTCAACATAACACAATTGACCTTCACTGATGTGAGAAAACTATTATCACAATTGTAGCACAATTAATTGATAAACACTGAGTCAATTAACAAACACGCTGGACTATACAAGAATCAATGGGTAAAGCAAAATTTTATGGCTTGCTCTAACAAGATTAGGGATAGCAATGGGTCAGGGGTTGGTTAAGCTTTGCCTAAAGATTAGGGATGACAATGGATGTGGGTCTAATGGGTAACCGACCGACCCAACTCATTTAGGGCAGGTCTGGTTTAAGTTGTAGCGGGTCGGGATGGGTCCTTCAAAATTTTAACAAGTTGGATCTCGGGTCCTGGTGGACCGACCCGTACCCAACCCATACCCATTGCAATTCCTAACAAGAATGTTAAGGACACAGAGTCAGAAGAGTGGGAAACTAGTGTTAAAGTTGGCAATTGGAAAGAAATTGAGTAGAGAGTCTAGAGACCCGAAAGTGTAATGGAAGAAAATTCTATTGCAATGGCAAAAGGGTGATGATATTTTGGATGTGGTTTTCTATCATAATGAAATTTGGTGAAAAAAAGAGGATGGCAAAAGCGTCTGGCTCTGTGGTAACTGTAGAAGGGTAACTTTTGAGTGAACTAGCTGATAAAATAACACGTGTTAAGAGTTTCACGGGTCTGTCTATTGACATACTGTGTAGAGATGTTGGATCCAAAAGTTCACTTTTGCTCATTTTTGCAGATGATGGAGGAAATATATCTTCATTTGTCCAGTTCAAATTTAGCTGTTCCAGCAATGGTTCAAATACTTGCAGACTTTGCTTCATCTGATGGTTTGCTATCACTATAAGTTTTTATTCAGAGCTAAAATCGTGATTTAGATTTCACATCTGATTTTGGTCATCCTTAGATGTAATTGTATGATGTATCCTTTATGAAGCTTTTCAGTTCACTCCACGGCTTAAAGGTGTACTCATGAGAGTTCTGCCCATTCTAGGAAATGTGAAAGACGTCCACCGGCCAATCTTTGCAAATGGTATGCTATGTTTAACGATTTTGTTCTGTTATTGGTGGCAACTCCGTGGCATGTGGTGTGATGCTATTATCTCAATGGATGCATAATGAAACAAATTATAATATGTTGTATGGTATCCTGCGTCAAACGCGATCATCTTCTTTAGAGAAAGGATGACATGGGATAGGCTATCCTAGGGGTGCAATCGAGCCGAGCCGAGTATCATAGTACTCGAGCTCGAGCTCGAGCTCGACTCGTATTTGACTACTCGAACTCGAGCTCGAGCTCGATTGAGTAATTAATTTCGTACTCGAGCTCGAGCTCGACTATAGTTTGAGTTACTCGAGCTCGAGTTCGAAATATATATATATATAAATAAATAATATATGAATAAATAAATAAATATAATATTATATATATTATATTTATATTATATTATATATTATATTATATATATGTTTGATCGAGTAGCTCGCGAGCTACTCGATCATATACATTGAAGCTCGAGCTCGATTTATGTTCGAGCTACTCGAGTTCGAGCTCGAGTCGAGTTTTGACCGAGCTACTCGCGAGCTACTCACGAGTGGATCGGCTCGTTTGCACCCCTAGGCTATCCAATATGTCTCCAGATCAATGAGATAGCTGCACAACAACTCGGGCTTTATATCACCTCGTAGATATGGGCACAATGTCTGGTTCATGTTCCTTCATCATTATGCTGTAACAAATATAGCTTCTTCAAAAGTATTAAATAGATGTCTAAATTGAACTTCTTGTCATGCTTGACAATGTAAATAAATGGCATGTTTTATTTTTAGAGCATGGACCTGTTGACTAAATAAAAAGACTTGAAATAGATTAATGCTGGTGATGTATGCTTTGTGTTTGAAATTACGCTGATTTTTGCATTCCATTATGGCATATTTGTTGGTACTTGGTCGAAATATCCTCACAGTACCGTGATAAGCTATATACACCGCATGTAACAGCGACAATCTCTCTCTAATTTATGATTTTAATATTTCTTGTTTCTTTCCAGCTTTCAAGTCTTGGTGCCAGGCCTGTTGGCAATACAGTGTTGATTTTCCATTATCTACAGTTATTGATGGTGATGTCATGTGAGGCCTTTTAACTTGCTTCTGTGGTAGTCTGTCACTCAAGATTTAAGATTGTCTCAGTTGAGCATTGTGTTCTGAATGTGTACTTCGTGCAGGTCTTTCCTGAACTCCGCATTTGAGCTTTTGTTGAGAGTTTGGGCCAATTCACGGGATCTCAAGGTTTCAAATTCAAGAATTAGATATGCTTATCCATCTGTCTTTGTTTTCATTGGATCAAGGGCTGAAAAATTCAATTCCCTGTTTATGAGATATAGCCCATAGCTAACCTTAGATATTCCATGTATTCCTCATATTTTTGTGTTGTATGAGATAGCTTGGGGATATTTTCTTGTCAAATGATTGTACCCACACTTACAGCAATTTATACCTCGTAAGGAGATTGATTTCAGAATTCCCTCTCTGGAAATTTGAAGTTTCCAAAAAATTAATTCTCCTTTGTGTTATCCTAGATCATGTTGGTGGGTAAGTGGCTTTCTACAGATAAAAACGAGGCATAAATAACTGTGATTCCTCAAGTTTTGTGCCTAATGTGGCTAATTTGGAGGATTAAAGCTGCTGCCCTTTGGACCATCATCAGCTTGCACCACCCCTTGGTTGGTTTAGGTAGATTAAAGTTCTCTTCAGTTGGATAATATACCGAGAGACAATTCACTCGTCTGTGAATTATGAATCGTACTACTTAGCTTCATGGAAACAAAATCGGCTCCAGCCTCTGGTGTAAGTTTGTAGGAGAGGATGGTTTCAAGTGGGAAAATAACTACACCTGTCATGCCAAGCTAGCTGAAGTCATATTTTGCTAATTTAGGAGAAAAGCATGTTTTTCTCGTTCTTTTATGGCCATCTAGAGTTCTCTTCTCAAGTTAGTTTGAAAACCATGGTTTTGTTAAATTCTTTTTTGTTTCTGCAGGTTCGCATATCTACGGTGGAGGCTTTGGGTCAGATGGTTGGTCTTGTAACTAGGACACAACTGAAGTCGGCTTTGCCGAGGCTCATACCCACTATTTTGGAATTGTAAGACTAGCTTTTTGTTTGGTTTCAATTGTAGATAAATTTTTATTCCCTAAAATAAAGTCAAGAAGTATGATCATTACCAGTTTTCTTATAAGCTTCTCGATCATGTTGAATCGAATAGAAACACTATGACATCAAAACTTAGATCGTGAGAGCAATATCTCAATTTGACTTGGAAAATTGACCCAATGAGTTAAAGATGAAAATACCGACTTCGACTAAACTTACAAATCCAAATGGAGCTCCTTAGCTTCTTGAACTTGATCCAAAGACCGGCACATTGAATGCAACAGCTGTGCTTCCGGACAATGGACAATAAAATTGGATGGTGCCTAAGGATAGGAATGGCCGTGTTTAAACCCGACCCCGCACTAAACCTGCTCCATTTGGGGCAGGTCTAAACCTGGTCAAATGGATTGCGGGGGGGTCTAGGCTCGGTTGATAGGTATAAATCAAGTCCAATAATGAATATCATATATTAACCCTAATTCACAATATTGTCGTTTCTCCATAGATTCTTGAATTATGTTTTTTTTAAATGGTTAACTACTTATTTATGAAAATATCACGCTTATAAAATTAAGTTATTTATTTACAAAAAAAAAACACACTTTTCATAATTGTGCTCTATTTTTTTGGGGTTTTTTTTTTATTTTAAAAAAAACGTATTGCATAAGCACGCAACGTGCTCCCGAGTACTAGTCAGTATAAATGGGCCACAATTGTAATTAACTGTAAATTTGTGTCCTTTCTAGAATTTGATGATTCTTAGGTCTTCCTTTTCTTCTTAATTTAGGTATAAGAAGGATCAAGATATTGCGTTTGTGGCCACATGTAGTCTCTACAACCTCCTGAATGCATCTTTACTTTCCGAAAGTGGACCACCGTTGCTTGATTTTGAGGTCAGTTTGGATAATAGACTTTTTCATGGAGAGGATCGAACTTCATGGTCTTTAAACTTGTTTGATGTTTATGTTGAAAATAAGATGTTAAGGGACCTATTGTTTTGTTTTTGTATTTGTTTTTGTTTTTGTTTTTGTTTTTGTTTTTGTTTTTGTTTTTGTTTTTGTTTTTGTTTTTGAGACATCACACTTCCAAGTTGTTTTCTGCCTGTTTTTCTTTTCAAAACTTCTTTTATAGTTTGTCCAATGGAACACCATTTCGCCCATCGCCTTTTAATGATTTAATACATTTTAATGATATGCCATGGTGTAAAAATGTTTGGTATTCTCTCGACAATCTGATTCACTTTACCTGTAACTTGTATCAGAAGTCTCTGTGCATAATTCTAGCTGGCATATAAAAAATTCCTGTAAAGGATGACGTGAATACTTGTACGATTGAGAAGTTTATGTTTTGGTCTTTCATTTTGTGTTTCAAGGATTAGTTCATGGTTTGATAAGTAACACAACTCTGCTTTATTGGTGATTGCATGCTAGTCTCTCTAATTTCGCCTTTCAAGGGTCCTTGCATGTGCTAAACATTTGGATATACGGATATTAAACAGTAGATTATTTAGGAACATAAAATAATTGAGATTATATAATAACTTCAAACTTTATCTTACATAATTATAATGTTCACTAGTTCTATTTTATTTGTCAAGGCTTATATAAGTTTGAGATTTGGCAGGAACTCACTGTCATTTTATCAACGCTTCTTCCAGTGGTTTGCATCAACACCGACAGCAAGCAGCGATCTGATTTTTCAGTGGGACTAAAGGTGGGATTTTTCAGTTTGACCACCCATCTATCTTTGATGCGAGTAGATTATATTATTAATACCATCCCCATTTTTCCCCATATTTTGGGTTGTTTTTGGTTTTTATTACCTCCGTTGCTCATGTTTTCTCCACACTTTAAAGTGTGGATCCATGAATTCATTTGATTCCAATCTGATTTCTTTCAGAGCTAACTGGGGTCATAGATCCTAGGAGATGGTAAAATATATATTTTTTCTTTTATGGATTTTATAACCACTACGCCAAAAAATTTTCATACCAATATTGAATTCCTTGTAGAGTGTGACCTGGGATGCTGAATGAACCGCTTTGAAAATATGCTTTTTTATCATAAACTTGGTGATACTTATTTGTGGTCTTGTTATCTGGTCATTGCAATTTTTTTTTCTTACTCCATTCTTTTTCTTTCTCAAGTCCAGAAAGATAATCACTCTCAGTTAATTATCATGTTTTATTGATTGATTTATTGGTTTGTGTACCTCCTGCCAATTTCAGACTTACAATGAAGTTCAGCATTGCTTTCTCACGGTTGGTGTGGTTTACCCAGAGGATCTGTTTGTCTTTCTTCTCAATGTGGGTACAATTGCTAATCTTTTTTATTGTCACAAACCCTGGAACCTTGTAGTTATTTAATTGTAGAAAGTGATGCACCTTATCTAATCCCCACAACAACAAAAAAAAAAGAATGTTAGCGATGAAATGGAGTTCAAAATATTTGGACTTCATACCGCATCTTGTTTATGAATGAGGCAATGTCTGTAATTTGTTCACTTTGTTCCAGAAATGCAGGTTGAAAGAAGAATCTCTCTCTTTTGGTGCACTTTCTGTTCTGAAACACCTTCTGCCAAGGTTACTTTTCTCCATATTTGCTTTATCATGTCATACTCCGTGATTGCTTGCCAACTCAGCATGCCATGAAATTGTTCTGAAGATTGTCTGAAGCTTGGCACGCTAAAAGGCCCTTGCTGGTTGAAGCAGTGAAACATTTGTTAGATGAGCATAATTTGGCTGTTCGCAAAGCACTTGCGGAGGTAGTTCTGCATGGAAAATGTCAGTCATTGTTGATCTTCAATTTGTTATATATTTGTTAACTTATATCATCTCTCGTGTGTATGAAATAGTTAATTGTCGTTATGGCTTCCCACTGTTACTTGGTCGGTCCACCAGGAGAGATATTTGTAGAATATCTCGTACGACACTGTGCAATGCCTGATTTGGATGGTGAAGCCAATGAGAAATCTAAGGAGTTAACTCAGTCGGCTGGCTCAACATATTCTTTCCTACACAAGAAGACGGAGGTCTGATCTTCTTGGAATGCTCTGTTTCATCACACAGATCCTTACAACTAATTTTATCTTCTTTGCATTTTTATTTCTACCTGTGCAAATAATAAATTACCCTTCATAAATAATTAGCATTTTTTCATAGTTATTCACCATTATGTTATTCTTTTATATACTTTATCTTGGATTGTTCTCAGTTCTTCTGGTTAATGAAGTTATCAAACCTAGTTGTTATATATTATGAAATGTACTGAACAAACCCAATATTGGCCCGAGGGGAAGTTTCTAAATTGTATACGAAGAATAAAAGCAATTCCAAAGATGCTGTACAAGTAACCAAAACGATTGTCTACGATTATGGTTTTAGTGGATATCTATGATTGTTAAGAGAGTTGAGTCTTTCCAGGTGGGTTGCACCATTGTTTTCCAATAATAAAATGCTGTCTTTTCAAGGAGAAAACCACACTCAAATGGTGTTTATGATTTAAAGCTCAATCAGTTTCTTAGATGCCTATCTGGATGATTTTTAATGATATTTTCATCAATCATCACCTATGTTTCTTCTGGTATGGAAGTAGTTTTTTCGACTTAGGAAAATTTTGGTTTCCACTCTCATTTCTAGTTGACAAGGAGACAATTTAAAATGAAATTACATTTGAGTAGAAAAAAATTGCATTTTCAGTGGATATTTCCTCATCATGTGGAGGAATTCCTTCAGCCCTGTCCGTGTTAGAGTATTATCCCATGAATTCGAAAGAATTGAACGAGGCGCTCTTTAGCACGAGATTTATTATGAAAATTGCTCTTGCATATATGATCTTTAAAAAATCTATAATTGGTATTCAATATTTTCTCTTAAATGCTAAGATCATTTTCAGGTAAAATTTGGAGGCGTCAGTCCAACAGATTTACGAGCAATTTGTGAAAAAGGTCTTCTTTTGATAACAGTAACTGTCCCTGAAATGGAGGTCTGCTACCATGTGATCAATTTTTTGTTTCGCAGTTTTGGTTTTCTCTTGGTACTTGTTACTGATCATTGGCGATTATGTTTCCAGCATGTTCTCTGGCCATTTTTGCTCAAAATGATCATTCCCCGAATTTATACTGGTGCTGTTGCCACGGTATGTTATATGTATTTGAAGAATGAAAGATGGTTTAAGCATTTCCCTTCTAATATATCTCTGACCATATTTTAATATTTGGAATATGATTCTTGTCAATAACTGATAGATCTGTCATTTATATTTTGGATACATTGTTATTATTGGGTAATCTAGTTAATCTTTTTATATAGGTTTGCAGATGTATCTCAGAATTATGCAGAAACAAAAGTCTAGATGATATGATTCTTTCTGATGGTAAAGCTCGTAGCGGTATTCCGAATCCTGAGGTTTGATATCCCTTATGTTTACTCGTGCAATAATACACTTTTTAATATAATTCCATTCGTACAATTTTGTCATGAATGTTATAAGTATATAGGATCTTTTTGCACGGCTTGTGGTGCTTCTTCACAATCCACTGGCCAGGGAGCAGTTGGTGACTCAGATTTTAACAGTAAGTATGCTTAATGCCCTTTTTGTTTAATGCAAAATTACAAAAATATGCAATTTTATGCAAACCTGGACCATGCGGGTAGAAAATTTTACTAACTCAGAAATGAGCGTTACTGTGGATCTTTTCTTATTCTGAAGCCTTTAGGATACTTTGACTTATTTAGTAGTTTTGATCCTGAAGTGCCATTTGACGACTACTTTTTGACCTCCAAGGAGCCTGCTCATATTTACAGTCTATTGTATCTTACGCCACTAGGTTTTCAGGGATTAGTTTAGTGCCAAAGATCCAACATGTAATGTTTCTTATATCATGCTCTGCTCACGAGTTTTTCAGGGAAGAATCAAGTGCCAACGATCCAATAAATTAAATTTTCCCCGTCACATTAGGTATTCTTTTGATTATACAATGAGAAGTATCCTCGTTTAATGGTCGACTTAATCATGGAATATAGTTAATGGTTGACTGGGGAATCTGGGGATGAATATCACTTGCGATGAAATTTTCTTGTCTTTGTTGGAATGCCAAATTATGAGTTTGATATTAGCATCTTAGGGTGTGAATGATTCAAAATTGGATTTCAAACTATTAAATTCATTTCATTGTATTATAGTATTATTTTCTAAGCTAATGTATTGTATTTTTTAAAATATAAATCATCTTACATATTAATATGAAGTCATATAATCCAATATATTTTTAAATGACATGAAATTTAAACTGAAATTCCTCTTCTTCAGAAAATAAAATTGAACTAACATGTATCTCATTTTCCCATCAGTCTCTGAAATGACATTTTCAGAAAAAATTATTCATAAAGCACCAAAAGTAGAATCAAATTCTATCTATACTAGGGGAGAAGTTCGAAATGAGATTTCTCATTCAAGGCTATTGTGGATGACCAAAGCTTCTATTTGTTACCAACCTTTTGATAATATGATCCCGTATGAGCCCTTAGATGCATCTTTGGTGGTTGGAGTGCTGGATACTCGCTCAACAATTGTGATCTGCTTTGAGTTTTTCCCAGTCACGCTGGTTTTTAGCTACTGTGAACTTTTTGATGGAGCATTTCCTTCTATTATAAGTGCAAGTCAATTTCTAATAAAAAAAATAAGTTTTTGCAATTGACCCTGCATTAGCTTGTTTTTTGAACTTTTTTTTTTTGGGTAAGAATCACATCGAATGCTCTCATGTTGAACAAGCTCAGCCTCATTGACAAGTCTCCGGGGTAACTTATTGATATATTCATACATTATATCCAATGTTGTAAATGGCGGGAGGCGGTGGCGGTGCGGTCCGTGACCGCCTACCGCCTCGGGTGCCTAGGCGGTTGAATTTTTTTAAAGCATTTTTATGGGTGGCGGGCGGCGGCAGGCGGCTGAGGGGTGTGGTGGAGGGTGGGAGAGCAAAAATGAAAAAAAAGTGTCTAGTGTTTTTGAAATGAGTCAAGATCTAGGGTTTTAAAATAGATAAACTTTGACTAGGATTTTAAAATGTATGGACTTTTGACTAGAATTTAAAATTAGTTGACTATGGACCTTGACTCAATTTAAAAAGCCTTGGCCGCCTCAACCGTCTCAACCGCTTCAACCGCCCGAGCACCCGCCTCGCCGTCCGCCTCGACCGCCTCGCAGCTTGGGCCGCCTGAAACGACCGCCTCATGCCGAGGGTGCCTAGGCGGCAGGCGGCAGGCGGCCCTCAACCGCCATTTAGAACACTGATTATATCATATGATATTTCATGTACTAGATTTTTTAATCTTTATAATTTTATGAATGGCATCAAGCAGTGGTCTGACAAACAAGCAGGACTAATGGATAAATATTTATTTTGCAGGTCCTCTATAACTTAGCTTCTATATTCCCCAAGAATATTATTCTGTTTTGGCAAGATGAGGTATATTAGATATTGCACCAAGTATGCATTATAAAATGGATTGAAATTGAGGGAGTGCTTTATTGACCCCTTTTAGGAATTTTCATGCATTTTTCCTGTTTGACCATTATGTTTGACCATTATATATCTATGTTCACCATGTGCATATTCATATATGCATTTTCATCTGTGGATTTACACACTCGTGAGGATGTACATGTATATACGTGCGTGGACATGTGTACTCTCATACACACACATATATTTGTATGAACAAACATATAGATGTGCATATATATATATATATATATATATATATAGACCCAACCATTCCCGCCCAACTCGTCCTCGACCACTAAAACCCACTACCGGGTTTTAGTTGTTTTTTTAAAAAAAAATTCGTATCACTAAAACCCACTACCGGGTTTTAGTTGTCGGGCATGAGTTGGGCATCATTGATTGGGCAACTGAAAATTTCTATATATATATATATACAGTAATGATCACCTGCACCCTAGGGTGCAAGATTTTTCGCGTGCGACCACTAAAACCCTAGGGTGCAGGTGATCAAAATTATATATAATTTTGATCACGGTGCAGAAAAATTGTGTGCGACCACTAAAACCCGGTAGTAGGTTTTAGTGATGAAAAAAAAAAAAAACCACTAAAACCCACTACCGGGTTTTAGTGGTCGCACACAGTTTTCCTGCACCCTAGGATGCAGGGGATCGGAGCTGTATATATATATAGAGAGGAATGCTCAACTGCCCAACCATGTTTTTCCACTTGGTCCGCGACCACGTTTTAGTGGTTTTTGTTTTTGTTTTTTTGCATTACTAAAACCCACTACCGGGTTTTAGTGGTCGCGAACCAAGTGGGAAAATATGGTTGGGCAGCTGAAAATTCCTCATATATATATATATATATGTGTTTGTGTGTCTGTGTCTGTGTGTGTGTGTGTATTCATGCGCATATACTAAGATATGCACGGATGTATATATGTGTGTGTGGTTGTGTTTTGTGTATTTTTTGCGCTGGTAGAATATCATACCTATTTGTCCTTCAGATCTAACTTTTCTATCTTCTATTGTAAGCTCTAGATTCCCAAAATGAAAGCTTATGTGAGTGATCCGGAAGACCTAAAGGAGGATCCATTATATCAGGAGACATGGGATGACATGATTATCAACGTAAGCGTTGGTTATTCTTTGTTAGAATTTGTATTTCTAACTACCTTTTATTTCATCACGGATGAAATTTTTTAAAAGATCTAATGACCAGGCCGTATTCACCTTATGAAACGTACGTTTTGACTTTTGTTTTTTTGAATCACTGTCTTCCTCTCGTCACTCTATGTAATAAGAGTAACTGTTCTCTTAATTTTATAAATAGCCATAATTTTATGGGTTACATAGAACCTTGGATTTAATATAAGTGAAGCTTCATGACGAACTGCAACCAGGTATGCCGCTTATAATCTTTTTGTTTATGGCCCACAGTTTATTGCAGAATCCTTGGATGTGATTCAGGATGTTGATTGGGTGATCTCTCTAGGAAATGCATTCTCAAATCAATACGAACTTTATTCATCAGATGATGAACATTCTGCTCTGCTTCACCGGTATGTGAAATGTTACGAAACTCACTTTTACGAGGGGATCAAATTCTAACTGCACATTGCATTATATTCTTAAGAGTGCATAGATTTTTCCCAGTGAAGTTAGAGAGGGGGAAATCCAATATCTTTACTTTATTTTTACTGTCACACCTTTTCTTTTGCAAGATACAGTTCTTTTATTGCCAACCGCCTGAATGTTTTGAATTATCTTGGTATGCATTTTAAAACTTATGTTTTTGTCGATGCAGTTTGATACATCAGAATAATTAACAAAAAGATCAATATTAGCTCATACTGGAATTAAACCATTGTGGACAATTATGTATTTAAGACTAATTTACCCTTTTCTTGTGAGCTTGAAATTGGGTACACGTTTTTTTCTTTTAATTTTGGGATTATTTTGACTTTGATTTGGTAGACAAGAAATAGAGGATTTACGCACCCTACGCCAGTTAGATGTGAATGTATTTTGTTACTTTAAATCCATCTACCCAAAAGTAATTTTTATATTTGATTTTGCTCGCACTTCTTCATGAAATTTCACTTGTACATGTGTGCTTTTATCACCATTTGTACTTGATGATTGTGCTTTTTAGATTTTCATTATTTTGTTTGGAGAAATCTTGACATGGTGCAAGTTGGAACCTATTTTGTTTGTAAGATTGTCATGGAGAAACCTTCTCATGCCACAACTTGAAATTAATTGGACTTTTTTAAAAAAATAATTAATTGGACTTTGCGAGTGCAGGTGTCTTGGCATTTTGCTGCAGAAAGTTCACGACAGAACCTATGTTCGGGCTAAAATTGATTTGATGTACGTGCAAGCTGATATTGCTTTGCCCGTGAATAGACTTGGTTTGGCTAAGGCTATGGGATTGGTAATCATTTATAATATAAAATGTTAATTATTCATCTCATTCATGGCAAAGAGTATTCATAAGCAGTTCTATCAAGTGAATGGTGCTCATGGCTACTGTCATGTGGAAACGTAGGTTGCCACTTCGCACTTGGACACAGTTCTGGATAAGTTGAAAGACATTCTTGATAATGTTGGTCAGAGCATCTTCCAAAGGTATATACTGGACCTATGAGCTTATTCTCACTTTTCAGAGCATCTTCCATGGTACCTGACTTTGAATAATGGAAACTCTATGGCAGAATTCTGTCATTCTTTTCCGATAGAGCCAAAATGGAAGAATCGGATGATATTCATGCTTCTTTGGCTCTTATGTATGGATATGCTGCAAAATATGCTCCAACAACAGTTATTGAAGCCAGAATAGATGCACTTGTGGTACAGCACAATGCTCTGTGATTTGTTTTCTTTTGTGTTGAGTCTCAGTAATGAAATAATTTGCTAATAAGCATATTTTTTGTTTGCTTTTGAACTGAAAATTTGCGTCTTATAAAGTTTTGATTAAACAAGTAATTAACTGCTTGAAACTTCTACGATGCAAAAGCATGTATCTGACGATCTAGAAGTTCAATGACTATTTTCCATCTAGACAAAGCACACCAACGTGGTCATGTTTAGAGATTTCATGATGTTCTCCGTTAGTATCCAACCAATTTGAGGCCTGATAGAATGCTTGGTGTTGGAGGAATGCATGCTTAAAATTGGCAGCTGGGACAGCAAGATTTTTTGTTCCATATATTGCTTAGTAATATCATTCTTCTAGGCTAATTTTGTTGGCCAACTTTCTTAAAAAGGTATAGTTGCTCTTAGGTTAGTTTCATGTTTGTTTTTGGTACTCCACGAAAGTGCTTTGGCTCATGCTTCTTTGCAATGGAGGAATACAAATAATTCTGTTCGAATAGAGAAATTGATGTTAAACAAAGTTCTGTTCTTCGGACATGTGAATGATGTATTTTGTGCTTGCATTGTACCCTTTGGACACGTGTTACTTGGGTCTCAGTGATTAATCTAGTTCATGAATCCCATGTTTTAGTTTTTAAGCCATTACATACCTTCTTACTGCTCGAATACTTTAAGTTACTATATGTCAACTTTGGTTATTGTTGCCTATCTTTTACTGTCCAAATATATTCATTGCTGATACAGTTTATGTATTTGGATACTTGGATTATTTATTTATTTGGTCTTGTGGTGGCTATTTGCCATGTTTGCGTGATACTCTTATTCTGTGGTCTACAGGGGACTGATATGCTTTCTCGTCTCCTTCATGTACACCACCCCACAGCGAAGCAGGCAGTTATAACTGCTATCGGTTTGCTAGGTTTGTGAATCCATCCCATCGTCCTTGTCAGTGTTTTATTTTCTGTGCGTCAGTGAGATTTTTTTACTTTATTTTATCTTACCAAGTGTCTTTATCAAGCTCTTTGATATTGGGTCTATTAGAAGGTGATCTGTGTGTCAAAAACAGTTTTCTTTACAAGCACTTTGAGTGGATAGTTTAGCATCACCTTCATGAAGAGTCACTTCACATGATTGAGAACCCTAATGAGATCACATTCCTTTTGAGAGTGGGCCGGGGTGGGTGGGGTTGGTGGGGTGTTGTCATTCTGATGTCGTGTCTTGGACAAAATGAAGTAATGAGAAGACTAAACCAGGCCACAAAATATTGCTTCAAATGTAGCTTTAACTACTTGGATTTGATTCTCTTCTATTTTGCTTGTTTTTTGTTTCATTTGTCGTCGAAAAAATCAGCTAGTATGTGAATATACATCAGATTCTACTTTGTTTGATATTTCATATAATGCCATCATCAATTTTCTTTATGCAGGCCAGGCTGTCATTGGTGCTGCTGCTTGTGGTAAGTCGTTCCCATTGAGAAAGAGAGATCTGCTTCTTGACTACATCTTAACTTTGATGGCCCATGACGATGACGACGGACTTTCTGATTCTAATCTGGAGCTTCTACACACTCAGGTTTGTTTTACTTGTTACTGAGCTTGGTTTGTTTTACTGTTCTATGTCCTTGGACTATGCCTTCGTGCAGAAGCCAATGTTGAAGCAACATTTTTCTAGCTTTGGATCCGTATCTTAGGTGGAAAGTTATCTTGTGGGTAATTCTAGAGAATTTTTTCCATCCTTGTCATCAAGAGTGGAGGGTGGTTCTTTTATTCAGAGAGAAACAATGTCGAAAAATAAAAAGAAAAAAATAAAACTTTTCCTGGTTGAGTGGGATTTTTTTTGTTGCTGCTGGTTTGCAACTTCATATCTTTAGAGTTATATGGAAATATCCTCTCTTTTTTCCTGAGATTTTTTAGTTCGGAGACTTGTAGGGCTTTATATGAAGTTAAACGCTAAAGAAAGTGGGCCAAGTCAATGAACTTTCGACACGTGCAAAAATTTCACCCATTAACAAAAAGACAACTATACATAAAAGTTATACATACGGCCTACTTTCCTTTGTACACAAGCTAAAGAATTTAAAACTTCAGTGGCTTAACTTATTCCTTACTGTACACAGTTAATTGCTTTCTGACTTACTCCAGTAAGGTGTTGCCTTTGAAACTTCCTCATAGTATAAACAAGTTAAAATATGATGTTAAGTGCATTGGCAAATTCGTATTTAGCACGCACGCGGTTGACCCCCTCTATCATATTTTGTTAACATTTTTTCCTGAGTCAGTTTATCCTAAAATTTGTTATGATATGTTAGAAATTGAGACTAGGAACTAACTCACCTCAAAAGCTAGTTCAAGAGGTGAGGATTGCCCTTGTCTATATAAAGGGCTTTCAGGTTATTTAGCCAATCGATGTGGGACACAAACTAAGACACCAACACACACCTCTCATTCCCAGGAATGAAACGACTGGAGCGTGGAGATATTAACGGGTGACCAACTATGAGACAGGTGAGGCCAACTATAGGCCGTCCAACACATAACGGTGAAACCCGAGCTCTGATACCATGTTAATAAATTGACTTGGACCTAGCTTTTGAGGTGAGTTAGGTCCAAGCCAATTTCTAATATGATATTGAGCCATACATTAAGATTTGTATATCAACTATTGCAACTGAGTGGATATGACAGCTGATGATATCTTATCCTGTCTTGATTCTGTTTATTATCTTTCAAAAACTTTTATTTTCAGCTTCCTTAACTTTTATTGTTTCTATGCAGTGCCTTGCTTTAAGTGCTTGTACTACTTTGATTTCTGTGGAGCCTAAGTTGACAATTGAAACAAGAAACCATGTTCTAAAGGTGCCACTCAGTGCAGTTGTTTATTACCGAATTTTTTGTTTATTTGCTTTCTGATTATTATTTTTATTGGCAGGCCACCTTAGGGTTTTTTGGTTTACCAAATGATCCGCCTGATGTCATAAATGGACTTATACAACACCTTATTTCTCTTTTGTGTGCTATTCTTGTTACAAGGTATTCATTCCTTTGAAATACTTGCTTTAAGATTATCTGACGCTGCTACTGTAAGGGTTAGGGTGTGAGATGTGTTGAATATTAAATGCTTTATCCACATTTGTTGCTGTTGGGCCTTCCAATAAGCAGACACCGAAGAAAAATATGCCTATGAAGCCTGAAAATCAGTGACACTAATGTATTTGTGGTTCACAGCTTCACAAGTATCTTATGACTCTTGTATGCCACGAAACTAATGCATATAATAGGTTATATGCACTTGTTTTGGCTATAGGACAGTAATTGACAATTTATTCAGGCAATAAGGGCATTTCTGATTTCCTAGACACTGACAAGGCAGTTTAGTCACATACGGATTTTGGTGAAAATAATTACAGGGATTCTTGAATATGTGTTTGCATTACTTATTTGTTGTGCTACATCTCTATAAGTACCCTTTTCTCTTTCTTAACACCCTCGCCTATCAACCCACTCTGATCTTTTTATCCATTTGATCAGTCTATTGCATGGATTTTGAGCGCTGTAGTTTTGTTTGATTGTCGACATTTGTGGTTTTACATAATTTTGTACCCTTTTTAATGAGTTGTTTCATCAGCGGAGAGGATGGAAGAAGTCGAGCAGAACAGCTACTGCATATCATGAGACAGATTGATCCCTATGTTTCCTCCTCTGTTGATTATCAAAGAACAAGAGGTTGTCTTGCGGCTCAGGAGATGCTTCTTAAATTTCGGACTATATGCGTTGGTGGATACTGTTCACTTGGCTGCCAAGGAAACTGCACTCACCCCAAACAAAATGAACGCGGTTTGCATGGAAATTTTTCAAAGCTACCATGTTAGCTAACTTTTCTTCCTCTTCCTCTACCTGTCCCTCTCCCCCCTCTCTAAGCTTCAGACAGTTTGTCAATGTCATTATTATGTTGAACTTCTTCTGTGTTTATTATCAGCTTTGTTTCCTGTAGTGATTTCTTGTATTAAACTTTTTTGTCTTTTATTATAGCTGCATTTGTGTCTCCAAGTCGTGATGCTTTGTGCCTGGGGGAGAGGATCATGCTTTATCTTCCTCGCTGCGCTGATCCAAATCCTGAAGCTAGAAAATTTTCTGCACAGGTTGGTTATTGGCTAATGCCATTATGTTATGATTAATTTTTTGACCTCTGCCAAATATTAACGAATCAACTTTCAAAGTTTGTTAGTTATGTTTTTCTGCATCAGTTATTGGTTCTTTGCTCTTTCTCAATGCTTAGCGACAATATTATATTCCCCTCGGACATCGGGATTCTTCCATGTCTCCCTCTTTTCCTGTTTCAGTTTCGCAAGGCGCTGTTGTATATTCTGTGTGTACTTCAATATGACTTCCGTTTAAACATTTTTTTGGGGGATATTTTGACTTATTCTCCAATTTGCAGATTATTGATTTATTTTTCAGTATATCTCTCTCATTACCAAGGTCTGCAAACTCTGTTTATGGGCTTGATATTGAATCGCGTTATGCTGCTTTGTCTGCATTAGAGGATGTTATTGCCATCTTAAGGAGTGTAAGTCACCTCTTTATTCTCTTATTTGGTTGCATGTTTACTTCATTTACTTTTTAAAAAAACCAGAAAGAAAAAATAAATTTTTTTCCTCTTTAAGTTTTATTATCTCCTTTTTTGTGCATAGGATGCTTCACTTGATCCATCAGAGGTATTTAACAGGATTGTTTCCTCTGTATGTATCTTATTTTTCAAGGATGAGGTTAGTGTCCCAATGTGTAAACTCTCAGAACATCATTGCCCTTTTATGATAGTTAAAGCTGTAGATGATATAATCTCTTTTTTTCTCCATTGGTTTTATACAGCTTGTTGCTGCACTACATGTTTCCTCAACAGCTATCTGTGATAAGATCAGGCTATCTGCAGAAGGGGCAGTTCAAGCTGTGACTGAGTTCATCACAAAGAGGGGAAATGAGCTGAATGAGGTTGATATCTCAAGGTTGTACATGATTTGGGCTCAAGTTTGATTTTGTTTTACATGCTATTAGTGTTTATTGTTTTCACATTGAATACCTCTATTTTTAACTTTCTATTTTCGTCTCTAAAACTCTTTCATGTGAACAGGACGACGCAGTCTTTGCTTTCTGCTGCAGTTCATGTAACTGAGAAATACCTACGTCAAGAAACTCTTAATGCTGTATCCTTCCGTCTTTTTTTTAAAAAAAAATCTCATCCGGTACTGGTGTTCGACTGTTTGCAATTTTATTTTGTGATCATGGTTGTTAGTAATAATCCCATTGGACTTAGAAAGCAGAAGTGGTTTATATGAAACTTGATCAGTTCTTTGGCCTGGGTGAATTTCTTTAATGTCGAAAGATCTCCTCTCTTGCTGAGAAAACCAGCTCAAGAATTGTTTTCAACGAAGTGTTGGCTGCTGCTGAGAGAGATATAGCCACCAAAGATGTATCTAGACTACGTGGTGGCTGGCCAATCCAGGATGCCTTTTATGTGAGTCTGTACATTGGTATCAGAACCTTATCATTTACTGATTTGCTTGTTGTTTTCTAACATTTATTTGCACCTCTGTCTGATGTGTTCTAAATGAGATATTATAGTTGGTGTGTTACAAGTATTTCAAATTCCAAGCGATTAATGTTTGTTTCCAAGTCTCAGTATTATGAATTCATTTTTTAATTCACATCTGCTAATGTTCAGTATCATTTCTTGATATGTCCCTTAGATTTCGATCTGATCCATATTGGTTCATGATGCAGTTCTTTTTGAGTCTTGAATTAACAGTTTTTTGACGCTGTGGGACTTCTTTGTTTCATCTTATCTTCTGCTTTCTATGGTTTTATTAGGTGTTTTCGCAGCATTCAGTACTTGCATATTCGTTCCTGGAGCATTTAACTTCTATCCTGAATCAGACATCTATCTTTCAAGGTGACTCTGGGAAGGGAGAAAACTCCAACAGGTTTGGGGAAGGTCATGTGGAAGATAATATGTTGGATGCAGCTGTTATAGCACTTACAGCCTTCTTCAGGTTTATTTTGGGCTGTGAGATTTTGTTTTCCCTATGCCTATAGGACAATCAACAATTAATCATTCTATTGACAGAGGTGGTGGTAAAGTTGGAAAAAGGGCTGTCGAGCAAAATTATGGTTATGTCCTTGCAACCCTGTTGCTTCACTTGGGAAGTTGTCATAATTTAGCAAATACCGGTCAGCAGGAGCCACTACGGTATTTTAAACCATATTCTACCTACACACTTGCAATACAACTGGAGTTAAAAGTTCTTGTTACTGATTGCCTGTATTTGTTTGTCAGCACACTTCTGGTTGCATTCAGTGCATTCTGTGACTGTGTTGGAGATCTGGAAATGGGAAAGGTATGCTAGCCTTGGCTTAGTTGTGATTTCATGGAAACCAACCTTCAGAATTCATAAACTACTCCTAGATGTGAAGATGCAAACTTAATGTTTTTAATACCAAAATGTGTACCTTCAATATCTCGTGGGAGGTAGATGTAATGTTCGTCAAACATTTTATATCTGAGTTTGACAATGTAGAAGCACATCTTTTTTGCAGATTCTGGCTAGAAACAGAGAACAAAATGAAGACGAGGCATGGATTGGTCTCATTGGGGACCTGGCTGGGTGTATTTCAATAAAAAGGCCGAAAGAGGTAGACATCCTTATTCAGTTCCCGTTTTGTAATGGATGAACTGGACAAGCAACTTCTTATCAACAGTTTCATACTTTTGCAACCTTTTCTCTGTCTGGAAAAAATTAGAAAATGAGATCAAGTTTACCGCCTTTTGGCACAGCTAGAATGAAGTTGATCGCACTAAGAACTATGATAGATGAAGGATAAGAACTCATGTAATTCTCTATTTGAATTTTGAATTATGAATTATGATATCATAGAGATCGAGTATATGTTATCAGCTGCAAATTATATTAGTTGCTTGCTGTCTTCTGACCTTTTATAGCACACATTTGCAGACTTTATAGGAGTGATAATCTTAAGAGTGTACATGTGTATTAGACTCTATGGGAATGATAATCCTGGAGTGTACATGTGTATAAGCTGATGCTATCGTTTGCATGATTCTTAATTTTTATATCGTCTTACTTTTCCTTGTCATCGCTATCAGGTCTCTGCAATATGTTTGATTCTTAGCAAATCATTAGACCAACCATACAGATATCTGAGGGAAGCTGCCGCCGCCGCGTTGTCGGAGTTTGTGAGGTTTAGGTATATTTACACATTAATAATATGTCCATTTTTAAAGGTGGTGGTTCACGTGGCTTTTTTGGAAGTTAATGTGATGGATACAAATAATTTTGACAGTAAATGATTGCTGTGCTTAAAAAAGTTAAATGGGACGTGTGAAATGATCAGTTTTTTGGAAAAGAAAGAGTGGAATAGAGAAATTGAGTTAAACAAAGTTTCTCAACATTGTATTGTGCAATGAAAGTTTCATCTCGAGGAACTCACCAAACAGATCCTTAGCCATTTAGATTATATTCTTAACAAAGTCATATTAGTTTGATTTTATTATGAACATCAATTGTTTTTGGTGATAGTCCAAGTAATTTCTATCTGTGAACACTATTTAGATTTTTAAAACCTAATATTTTACCTGATAAATTCTGATTTATTTTATTTTATTTACGAAAATTAGGGTTACTGGTGCTGCTAGTGTTGTTATTTGTTGGTTCAAGCTGAAGTTAACTGCAGTTCATTTTTGTGGTCATGGTTTCCCATTGTACAGCGATTGCATTGGTTCTATATTGGAGCAGATGGTTGAAGGACTGTGTCGACATGTTTCTGATGATTCCCCAACTGTTAGACGCCTTTGTTTAAGAGGACTTGTCCAGGTAGTTCAACATATTTCTAAACTTGATGGTGAACGCTGCTATTTTGACTACATCAGTTTTTTGTCCGGCAATTGTTTACCTGTCGATCGACTTTTTTATACATCAACCCCGAGCCAAGGTTGCATTTTGTTTTTTCAAGTGATGTCAAGTATCATCCTCGGGTAGATGTTCTGTAGATGTTCTTATGGAGAGAATGTGGTTGTGGTGAGGCATAGAGGTAGTGATGACAGATTGGAGAATTTAGAAAGGGGAAGGTTTAATGGTGATTGGGCACAAGACTTTACTTTTTCCTCTTGATATGCTATGGTGTCGTGTGTTGGAGGAAGATGCAGCATATTGAGAGCACTTAGAGGTTTGGCTTCAGTTAGCTGTGGTGACAGCCATGTGTTTGTGCTCTCCATGTTTGTACTGAACCTTGAAGGCTTTGAGGCTCTCTTTTGTTTCAGTTTTGAGTGAGTTAAATTTGGGTAGAAATGAACCTTTAGTTGACACATTCCAGTGATGCATACACAAGAAAATAGCATTAGTATCAAAGAACATTATGGTCAATATAATGTATGATCACAAAACACACCTCATGATTCAGTGTCATTGGATTGTTCCACGTCCTAATTATTTTTATGCTGTATCAGTATGTAACTAATGTCATTATATGCGAGTGAATGTGTTCTTTGTTCTCTCTGTGTGCCTTGCAGATGCCGCCAGTCCATGTTGTCCAGTATACCACTCAAATTCTCAGTGTTATAGTTGCTTTGTTGGATGATCCAGATGAATCAGTTCAGCTTACTGCTGTCTCATGTTTGCTGACGGTGATTTTTCAATTTGCTTCCCTGCCTGTGGAAAAAGAACTTGCTTTGATCCATATATTTATGCATATTTATCAGACGGTGTTTACCTTTATAGGTTCTGGGATCATCTTCCAATGACGCGGTAGATCCTGTTTTGCTGAACCTATCTGTTCGGCTTCGCAATCTTCAAGTATGTTCCTCACTGAGCCGGTATTATATTCTTTGTAGCTGTAGATTTAGTGGGGGGGTTCTTTATTTTCATCTGGCCATTTGAGAGTCATGAGAACTTAAATGGGTTTCTGTTGAACCAATAGTTCATTGGTAAGCCTATCAACTTTCCGAAGTGCTTGCGGTGGCCCCCAGCTGAGTCAGCAGCTACACATTCTCTGTTGCGTGATGAAATTAACTTGTGTAAAAACTTATATTTCTTCCATCAACATATGGTTTCCGTTCTCCTACTTACTTTCCACAGATTCATCGAATATCTTCCTATTTAAATAGCAATTTCATTTGTGCTTTTTCCTGAACTGCCTCCTGCCTTGGTTTAATAAATCTTTACCTATCACTTTGTAAACACCATAACTCTTCTTCTCATCCTGTATCATTCTAGTACATACTATAATTATTTGTTTAGGAAAATAACAAACACGATCTGGTATTCACTGATTCTTGATCTCTACTTTTGAGGTTAAACTTGTAATTTGTAAAGGTTTGGAAATTGTATTTTTTTTAACTCGTATTTGTAAATGTGTGCTCACTGAACTAGGATATTTATTTCTGGATGAAGAAAACATGCGATGGCTATTCTGTGCCTGGTTTTCATTTAGATGTTATATCGCACTTAATCATGCAGTGTAGTATGACAATTTACAAATTCAACGTGGTGTAGCCTTTTAGTGAAAAAATGGCTGTTGTTTTTGAAACGGTAGACAAACTATGATTTTTTCTGTCGTTCTTTTATTTGTTTCATTTAGATGTTATATCGCACTTAATCATGCAGTGTAGTATGACAATTTACAAATTCAACGTGGTGTAGCCTTTTAGTGAAAAAATGGCTGTTGTTTTTGAAACGGTAGACAAACTATGATTTTTTCTGTCGTTCTTTTATTTGTTTCATTTTTTTGATTTCTATGACAACTGCACTGAGCTTCTGTGGGATCATTTACCAAACTCTCCCGATGTTTGAACCTGTTTATCTACTCATGGGTTCAGTGTCTTACTGGCCTTTATTTATTGTGTGCGAGTGAGACTGCAGAACCACGTCTCAGATAGGCTTTTCCTTTGGTTAGTGCCCGTCTTTGCATGCTCAAGTAGATATGGTGGGATACATGAATATTTTTAGGGCGATACCATCTTTATTGAACACTAGAAAGCAACATACATGAGAGGGGAATATTCTGAGAACTTTCAATAGCTGAAATACAACCAGGATTACATAGCACACCGAAATAATATATCCAAACATCACTAGGTGATCCTGGAAGAAACATGTATATGAGCACCCTACCCGACTGTAAAAAACTTTGATTCTCCTGGGAAGCATGTCTTCTGGAAATAATTGAAACCGTCTTTCTTCGAAGGCTGTATCCGCTAGTGCATCTGCTATATGGTTTCCCTTTCCTGATAGGTATGAGATAGTTGGACTGGAAATTCTAGAAGAATAGAGCGAATTCTTGTCTGGAGATGATTAGTTTCCAGTCCGAGTGATCAAATTTGGTGATGGTAAAAAAAAAAAGAAAAAAAGAAGCGAATCTGATTCAAGGTAGAGAGAAATACAACGATGTGTGAGGCAAAGTTCCAAACCGATCATAGTAGCCGTCAGTTCAGCCCCAAGATTATACTACATGACGATGTTTTGGCAGTGCTCAGAAGATTGATGCTATTGCTATTGAACTTTTAGTTCTAGTCACCAATATGGTTGAACCATAACACAGAGCTTTGATTACATTTTTTGCCTTTTTTTTTCCTCACGTTATTTTGCCTTCAAACGTTAAAATTCAGTTTATGCTGTTCTTTTTTATGCATTGGAGTTACAGTCAATTTTTAAGCTTGATCTTCTACTTGGTCACAAGGATATCGGTATATGAATTCTTTTCTTTTTACAGATATGCATGAACGCTAAAATCAGAGCCAATGCATTTTCAGCACTTGGAGCGCTGAGCAGCTATGGGTCTGGGACACAGCATGATGCATTCCTTGAGCAGGTCTTTTAATCACCCTGATTTTGTATTGTAGCCGATTTTCATTCAGCTATTCTTCACGATGTTAATATTTGGTTATTTTATTGTTTCTTTAGTTAATTGATTTTTACAATTTAGAAAATTAATATTACGTTGGCCCTTAAGCAGGCCAATTAGAAAATTACAATTTTGAAAAACAATATTACAACAACCTTTCAGCAAGGCAATTGGGGAACAAAAAACTTGAATGTCATATGCTCTGAAATCAGCACGCTGATTATTTTTTTTATTATTCTTTAAATATATCCGTCATTATCTTCATCATGATACAGACTTTAGATTTAAATTAGATGTGGTTGATTTTATGGGCGTTGGGTTTGTTTGGAAGTTTCTCGGGAAATATTTTGGGGAATAAATTAATGTCTTCTTAGAGAAATTGAATAGTTACCGTGAGTGTCAAATAGTATCAGAAAATGTTTCACAAGTTAATTTGAAAAACTTAAAGTATTATGTTTGGATAAAATATATATTAATACCAATAGCTTTTTTGTAGAGGGGATGAAAAACTGAGTTTGTAGTGAATGTCAGGCATGCGAAAAAAATTTTAGACAGAAAATGGAAAAAGACGATAATATTTGGTATTTTAGGGTTGGAAAATTGTTCTCAAAACAAACACGGACTAAGAAAAAGTAATTTTCAAATTTCTACTATGGCTGCACCAAAATTCAGGGACCATGAGATCCACTTGCTGGATGGCTGGCATATTGATATGGTTACTTAACATTAATGATCAATCCGATATTGTATTAGATGGCTTAGATTCAGAGATGGGCTAGCTAATATGGTATTCTGTTTTCTTTATTGGTTGTGAATGCATAGTCCAGTTTTGTTTTTATTTTGGAATTAAACGTGTATTACAAATGTCCTCTTTTATCTTTATCTCATCTTTAGTGTCTTCATGATCTTGCCTCTTTTAGATTGTTGAAACCAGATTTCTTTTGTATTTCTGGTTTGACTGTTTTGCTTATTTTAAAACTTCTCTCACGTGATCAACTCGAGGTGCAAATAAGACTCTTTACTTTACCAGGTTCATGCAGCCTTTCCACGTCTGGTGTTACATCTTCATGATGATGATCTTGGGGTACGACAAGCTTGCCGGGTAATAATCCTTCACAGTTCTTTGTTATATTGCCTACATTATCCGGGGAAAGATCATGAATCACTATTACTTTTCCTCACAGAACACTTTCAAATCCATTGTTCCTCTGTTGGAATTTGACGGTTTGGCTGCCCTTGTAAACACTCATCGTTTTAGTTCTGATCATCGGTATGTAACAACAGATCTGCACTAGGGATTTTTTAAATTTTTATTTTTGTCTTTCCTTGTACAAATGCCATCTTTTGTGCCTTTGCCACATCAGAAGTGACTATGAAGATTTTCTGAGAGACTTGGCTAAGCAATTTACTCAGCATATGCCTTCCTGGGTTGACACATACATGGCTTCAATAATACAGGTCCACATTTTTGTACGAGAGTTTTTGCTAATGCCTATCTTATCCGTGATTACGAAGTGACGGAGAAATGGGGAGAGAAGAAAGCATGCAGTTGATTTTTATTCTGCATTTTAAAAATCATGTTCCTTACCTAATGACAACTTTTAATTTCTTGAAGTTGTCAAATTATTTTTCCATGTTATCAAATAATAGATTTTATTGAAAAATTCGTCTGTGTTGGTCATGTCATTGATGTGCAGGCTTTTGAAGCTCCATGGCCAGTAATACAAGCAAACGCTATTTATTTGTGTAGCAGTGTAATTTCTGTTTCAAACGATCAGCATATTACCGCCCTTTACCACGGCCAGGTCGTCATCTGAATGCACTCCATTGATTTTGTCAAAATGTAGCAAAGATTTTATATTAAAACATTTCATGTTGTCTTTTCTTAGGTGTTCGGAATATTGGTTGGAAAGATGAACCGGTCATCAGACGCAATTGTTAGAGCTACATGTTCCTTGGCCCTTGGTTTACTACTGAAGTCGACCAATCCAAGTTCATGGAAAGTCGATCCGGGGAGCTCCATCCTGGCTGGAAGCGAGTCTGATTCTTCTAGGAGGACTTGATATAGTACTAAACTTGTTTGCAAATTTGATGACGTCTTAACTAGAACCAATCGCCCCCCACTGAATGTGCCACAGGAAATAAGGTTCTTGGATCAGCAGCGTCATCGGTAAGCATACCCGTCGCCAGTGGTTTATTGATGAAGATGGCTCTTGGAAGTTGGATCAGTTATCACAACATTCGAGTGTGTGTATGCATGTAACGAAAGCCCCTATGTATATTATGCCATGTAGATACTGGTTGTGTGTATTTCGTGTAATGTATACAAAAGAAAAGCGCTGTTGTAGTTCGTACTAATACTTTGCAATTTGTATTGATGTTGTGCATGAGCCCGTTATATGGATCTGTTTTATTGAGGGATTTTTTTTTACCAGTCCCTTGCACAATCTTCCGATATATATTTTCACTTGAAAGTTTATTACATGATTTTCATCAAAAATTTTAAATAAAAAATGATCGGTTAATGACGGACAGACAACTTTTAATTTTTAGACACCTCGCACTAAAATATATATAAAAATATTTTGTATTGAACTTTAAAAGAAATCATCTCGAACTTTTGAGATTAAAATAAATCCGTAATTGTAGTAATTAAGTTACTTTGTTTCTTAATTTTTTTAAAATATATTTTTCCTTTGAAAATTTTGTTTGATTTTAATCGGTTATGTAAAAGTTTCAGTTCGTTTTGGTTATTAAAAAAATTTCGGTCGGTTTGGTTGTAGAGATGACAAAATTTTAAAAAGAAAAATTTATAATTTTGGTCCGATACATTTGTCATTTTGTGATTTTGATCTTTTATGTTTTCGAATTTGAGTTCGTTTTATATGTTTTGATTTTTAGTAATTTTTTAATTTTTTTTTGTAAAAAAAATGCTGATGTGACGAGATTACACACGTCAATTCCACATCAGCATTACAATGATGTCACATCAAAAAAAGAACTAAAATTGTAAAAAAAAAAAAGAGACTAAAATTGAAATCTTATAACATAAATAACCAAAATCGCAGACACACACGATCAAAAGAGTAATTTTTCTTTTTAAAAAATAACAAATCATTAAAGTTATTTTCCAACTCTATATTAATAATGGTTTAAAGAAAACTCTATATTAATAATATTTAAAAATAAAAATAATAATATCACATTAAAATATGAGTGAATTGTGAATAAATCCCTAAATCCAAAACTAACTTTTTTATAAATCTCTACAATAAAAATTCTTTCTTAAAACTCCCTAGGACCACCAAACTTGGTCAAATCCAATGTTTAATTCTTGTACCCAATTTATGCATTTATGTACTTCATTTATGCTATTTTTGTGCTCAATTATGGTACTTGAATCATCCGCAAAACTGGTATCAGAGCTTTAGGTTAATTATTCAGACTTTATATTATTCGTTAATTCATACTTTTCTTTGTTTAGGAGAATATTTTCTACAAAAGATAACTTCAAACGAAGGTTTGAATCAAGATGATTTTATTCATATAAAATCCTATAAACAAGTTAATCTACTCATAATAGATTACTTACAATAAGTTGTGATTAATGCTCTTAATTTTGAAGGGAGTAAGAAAGATGATCTCTAACTCTAAATTTTTAGAGATTACCCCAGATTCCTCTAAACTCTCCGAAGATCTTAGAGAAATTCAAAAGACGGTACAATATTACAGCAATCAGCTGTATGAAATACCTCGGCAAATTGAAGAAATCCTTAAGAAACAAGAAGAAATTCTTGGAACTCTAAAGGATCTTCAAAATAAAATCATAAATCTAGAGCACACTTCTGGTTCTAGAAAAGGAAATACAGGAGAAAGGTTACCACTCTCGTTTGATACTGAACCTTTGTTACATCAGAAAGGTAAAACCAAAATGGTTCAAAAACATTTAACTGATGATGAAAGGATGATTAATCTTATAAAAGCAGTATCAGAGAAAAACACTATCTGATGACTACTTTAGAAAGATTAAATCTCGAGGATCTACAAAATCTTGCGGATTCTTTTGCGAATCTCAAAGTAGTAGATCTAAAAATGAATTTCCCTGAGGGTGAACAACTCATAGGGAATTCCCCAAGATATGTGGTTAAAACAGAAGAACCACATAGTGAGTTCCAGGTTGGAGAAAATTCACATCCAGCAGGAACCAGATCAAGAAGGAGTAAAATCTCACTCCATCAAACTCCTTACGGAAAAACTGTTTTAGATCTAATACATCCTTACGGGGTTATGTTAAACCTTGATGTTTTGGACTTCAAAAACAGAGAAGATCTTATAGATGATTGGACGTCAGCTATGAGAATTGCAGCAGGGACATTAGATCTTAATAAATAAGGATTCATTAAACTTCTAGAAATGAGTCTAATGGGATCTGTCAAGATTGCATGGGAGATGACTATGCCAGATACGAAGGAATCAATCTTAGCAGGAGAATCCCTCAGCGATATTGGAGAAAGAATGACCACCCTATTTAAAGCACAATTCATAGGGGTAGACTATTTCAATAATCAAGATACAGAGAAAAAGAGAAGATATACTCAAGCTCTGTATAGCCTCGAGTTACATGATATCTGTTTAGTTGATGAATACATTATGTTATTCACCAAATACAGATGGAATTCAGGAGTCGAGGAAAATGTAGCTATTCAGCTATTTTTCGCAAAAATGCCAAGTCCCTGGAGAGAAATGCTGATTAAAAAATACGTTCCAGGTCATCTTGATACATTGGCAAGACGCGCGTCCTTTTTGAAAGGAAAATTGGCAGAATGGTGCAATATGGCAGCATTACAGAAGAACTACAAGAAAATAAGGGGTATAGATAAACGTACACCTTTATGTTGTAGAGAAAATGATCTTCCAATGATCATTGGAAACAGATCATAGGGATTTAAAAGGAAGAAATTCAGAAATAATCCCTATAATAAAAGAATGAGAAGTTCTTGGAAACCAAGAACATTTTGGTCCAAACAAAAGGCCAGATCTTATAGATCAGGAAGAAGAAGTGGACCTACAAGAACATCCCCAGTAACAAGCTCATCACAAAGCAGGGGAAGAATACCATCAAGAAGAACTTTCAGAAGAACTCATACAAGAGCAAGTGAAAGTTTCAATGATTGCAACTGCCGGACATGTGGAGCAAGAGGACATATATCTACAAATTGTCCAGAAAACGAGAAAAAATGAGTTAAACTCTTTGAAGCAACACCAGATATGGATGATGCGGTCTTCTTTCAAGATCTAGTCCAAGTATATCAATTTGAGGATATCCCCTCAGATGAAAGCATATACGAAGAATAGATATTGTTTAGTCAAGAAGATTCTGAGGATGAATCAGAATCAGAATCAGAATCAGAATAAAAAAGAAGTGTTTCGGCAGGAAACACATGAAAGTTTGGCTGGATTCTTTAGCCAAACCAAGATATCTCATAATATGGTCCAAAGGATTATGAGAGAAAATCCAACCTTACAAAAGTACCAGGGATTTTCGGCAGGACAAGTAGAAAGAGTCTTAGGCAACCTAGGGCTTAGTCAAAGAAGACATAATTTGATTTACAAAGTATCCAAAAGGGAAATGGCAATCCCCATGGAGTTAACAAGTAATCAAATAGAGATGCAGTTAATTCATTTTGAAGAAATAAGAGAGGAATTGCAAAAGTTGAAAAGTGAGGTAGCAAGGACGATGTCTTGGATTCATATTGGAGAAATCCAAATAATGATTAAGGCAACTTTTAAAGAAAGAATAGATTCACCTATAGATATCGTAGTATGCGATAAAAAAATGGGGAATTGTTACGCCTTAAACGTATATAAATCTCGAATTATGAGATTAATGTTTTTAATGCATTAACAAGTCTTATTTCTCTATGTTTTGATGAATAACAAAACTAGGTTAAAATGTTACTAATATTTACATTGAGCTTATTACAGAGTTAAAATTTTCAAGATGAATTAAGACTAAATTCATACTCAAGATCAGAAACAAAATTCGAAGAAGTATACTGCTACGGGATCGGAAGCTCCGATTGGAGATCGGAACCTCCGATCATGATCAGAAGCATCTTCGGAAGCTAAGGGTAGATCGGAAGCACTGAACGTGATCGGACGTTCCGATCTTGAACGGCCGCCTGATAATCTTGTCCGGAAGACTTTTGCTCGACAACACATTTATTGCGCCGATCGGTAGCTCCGAAGTGGATCGGACGTTCCGATCCAGTACACCCGCGTGTCTCAGAATTCAAATTTCGGAAGCTCCGATGCAGGGATCGGAAGTTCCGATCGATGCCAAAATTTCAGCTATAAAAGGAGGCATTCCGAGGCCATTCAACACATCCCAACATCTTCAAGTCTCTCAATCCTCTCAAGCATTATTCAAGCCATTTGTTGAGAAATTTGTAGCCCCTTTTGAGTGTTCAAAATATATTCACATATCGAGTTGTATACGGGGTTGTAAAATCGAGGGTTGTTTGTTTGTGAATTGGTTGCTCGGTTTTGTAAACACTTGTGTGTGAAGCCAAGTGTATTTTACGAGTGTTGAGGCTATCCTTGGAGCCCTTAAGGCCAAGAGTGTTGAGTTGTATCGGCGCGGTGATCGTGTCAAGTTGTAAGGCTATCCTTGGAGCCATCAAGGCCAAGACGTTCGAAGTGCTAGTGGATCCTTGGTTAATCGACTTAACCAAGAAGGGGAGACGTAGACGATTTATCGTCGAACTTTCATAAACATCTCTTATCCCTTTTACTGCTTTATTTACATTACGCATTTATTTACCGCACTTATTATTTGATTGCTTAAGTCTTCCGCTTGCGTACTTGCATAATCACTTTAAATTGCTAAAGTTGCCAATATAACCTAAATCCCCCCCCATTAGGTTCTAACAAGTGGTATCAGAGCCACCTTTTTACAAAATATTTTCAAAAAAGGCTCTATGGCAAATCTAGCGAGCGATTATGCTCAAGGGCAATCAACAAATCGTCCTCCTCTTTTCAATGGCATAAACTACGGATATTGGAAAAACCAAATGTCCCTATATATCCAATCCGTAGATTATGATCTGTGGAAAGTTACTGTGAAAGGTCACTACATACCTACTAAAGAGGTTGAGGGTGTCAAAATTCCCAAGGGAATGGACGACTTTTCCAAGGAGGACATGCGATTAATTTCTCAAAATGCTAAAGCCATGAATATTTTTCATTGTTCCTTAGATATGAATGAGTACAACCGGATCTCAATGTGCTCATCCGCTAAAGAGATATGGGAGAAGTTGGAGATATGCCATGAAGGGACTAATCAAGTCAAAGAAACGAAGATCGATCTACTCCAACTCAAATATGAAACATTCGAGATGAAATCAAACGAAGATGTAGATACTATGTTCCGAAGGCTTACTCAAATTATCAATGAGCTAGCCCAACTCGGGGAACAATATCCAACCAAACAAGTGTGGAGGAGAGCTCTACGCGTCTTACCCAAGGAGTGGGATGCCAAGAGAACGGCCATCATCGAGTCAAACAAAGGCGACACCGCATCCTACGATCTTGATCAACTACATGGGACTCTAAAAACCCATGAGCTGGAATTATCAACAAGGAAGGAATTAAAGAAAGAAGATACCAAGGCAAAGGGGATTGCTCTATCTAGCCAATCCAAAGAAGATGATGATGATGATGATATGGCGCTCTTCGCAAGAAAGTTCAAACGATTCATGCGAGGAAACAAATTCCAAAAGAAGCCGGATAAGGAAGTTACTTGCTACAACTGTCAACAACAAGGCGACTATGCAAATGAGTGTCCTCTTAAGAAGAAAGTTGACAAGGGAAAGAAGAAAGCACTTCTAGCCACTTGGAGCGATAGTGACGATGACGAGGAGGAAGCCAACATCTGCCTCATGACTAAAAGTGATGACATCATCTCCGACGACGATGATGAGGTACCTTCCTATGACGAACTACTACATGCATATAAAAACATGTTTGATATGGATAAATCTCTTAGAAAAGAAAATAGAAAGCTCAAACATGAATTAGAAACTAAGGAGCATGAAAACCTAAGATTAAAGGATGACATAGCTCACTTAGAGAAATATTTTGATAAATTCAATGTAAGTAGTAATAACTTGAATAATTTACTAAGCATGCAAAAATGTAGTTTTGATAAGGGTGGAATAGGGTATGGTAAGAAATCTATAGATTTCATTAGTCTAATTGCTAAAGCAAAAATGAGATCACCCCCTGCATGTTCTTACTGTTGTAAAATAGGACATGCTAGACATAAGTGTAGATCCTTAAAATATCAATATGATAAAAAGAGCTATATGAAATGGAGGCCTAAGAGTACTTAACAACTCATTAGTCGGCATTATGGGATCATGATCTAAGGGAGTTCATCATAGACCGGTTTAAATTGCCTTGATGCAACTGGTCTTCCTGATGAACGCTGCTCTGTCCAAGAAAATAGGTTTTTAAAGAGGCATAGCCCTACCTACTACTGGGAGCACTCTTAGAAAGTGGCGATGATGTCGCTATGAGAGACTGAACTCTTGGAAATCTGTTTTGTATTTTTCTTTTCTAACACTGTGGACCCAAAAGAACTAAAGGGTACCAAAATCTCTTCTTGTAGGGAAATAGGAAAATTGTTCTCCCTAGCATATGGTATCTAGACAGTGGATGTTCTAGACATATGACGGGGAACAAGGAGCTACTTCAATCAGTCAAACCAAAGAAGAAGGGAACTGTAACCTTTGGAGACAACAACAAAGGAATCATTGAAGGAATTGGCTCAATAGGTATATCTGAATCTTGCTTGATTGATGATGTACTCCTAGTGAAAGGGCTTAAGCATAATCTACTAAGCATAAGTCAATTGTGCGATAGAGGTTATGAAGTCAAATTCACTCCCCAACACTGCACTATATCACTCATGACTGACAAATCCATAAATTTCAAAGGATATAGAAGTGAAAATGTTTACAAGGTTTCTTTAAACAATTTATCTTTATCAAATATTAAAAGCCTTGTATCCTTGAATGTTGATGACAACATTCTTTGGCATAGACGACTAGGTCATGTTGGTCCTAGTACCATAGAAAAACTTTTTAAACTTGATTTAGTTGTTGGTATGCCAAAACTCAATTTAAAATTAGATTCTATTTGTGATGCATGTCAACTTGGCAAACATACAAGGAAATCTTTTAAAAGCAAAAATTTTATATCAACTTCTATGCCCCTTGAACTTCTTCACCTAGATCTATGTGGTCCCTCGAGGAACGCTAGCCTAGGAGGGAAGCTTTATGCATTTGTCATTGTGGATGATTTCTCACGATTCACGTGGACATTGTTTTTAGCCCACAAAAATGATGCCTTTGATTATTTTAAAACTTTTGTGAAACGTGTTGAGAATGAGAAAAATCTTTTAATAAAGCAGATCCGTAGTGACCACGAAACTGAATTTCAAAATGAGAGTTTTTCAAACTTTTGTGAAGAGAAAGGCATCGGTCATAATTTTTCTTGTCCTAGGACTCCTCAACAAAACGGGGTCGTTGAGAGGAAAAATAGGACACTTGTGGAAATTGCGAGACCATGATATGTGAGCATTCTCTACCAAAATATTTTTGGGCTGAAGCAATGAACACTGCCTGTTACATTATCAATCGCGTATCAATAAGGCCAATTCTCAAGAAAACTCCATATGAATTATGGAGAGGGAGAAAGCCTAACATTTCTTACTTTCGAGCTTTCGGTTCCAAATGCTACATACATAACAATGGTAAGGACAACCTTGGCAAATTTGATGTCAAATCCGACAAAGGTATCTTTCTCGGATATTCTACCTCAAGTAAGGCCTTTAGAGTTTTTAATAAACGCACTTTACTTGTTGAAGAATCTATGCATGTTATTTTTGATGAATCTATGTCTACTATTGTTCGCACTAACATTGATGATGTAGAATTACTCGAAGAAGAGTTGGCTTCCTCAAGCCTAAATGATATAGATGTTTCCATTGAGAAAACACCATTTCCGAAGGACTGGACGCTTCACAAAGATCACCCAATGGATCTTATCATCGGAAGTCCTTCGAAGGGAGTAGCCACTCGTTCTTCTCTTAATAATATTTGTAATCATCTTGCCTTTGTTTCGCATGTTGAACCTAAATGCATAGATGATGCATGGATAATTGCGATGCAAGATGAGTTGAATGAGTTTAAACACAATGATGTTTGGATTCTTGTTCCTAGGCCGCATGATAGATCTATCATTGGTACTAAATGGGTGTTTAGGAATAAACTTGACGAGCATGGCACTATCACTAGAAATAAAGCTAGGCTTGTTGCTAAAGGATATAGTCAAGAAGAAGGCATAGATTATGATGAAATTTATGCGCCTGTTGCTAGACTAAAATCTATTCGCATGCTACTTGCTTTTGCTTGCTCTAGAAATTTTAAGTTATTTCAAATGGATGTCAAAGGTTCCTTTCTTAATGGTGAATTGAAAGAGGAGGTGTACATTGAACAACCTGATGGCTTTGTTGATGCATTATTACCTGATCATGTATATAGACTAAACAAAGCTTTGTATGGTTTGAAACAAGCTCCTCGAGCTTGGTATGAAAAACTATCAACTTTCCTTATTTCAAATGATTTTTCAAGAGGAAAGATTGATATTACTTTGTTTACCAAACATGTCAAAGATGATTTATTGATTGTGCAAATTTATGTTGATGATATAATTTTTGGTTCTACTAATGAAATTCTTTGTCAAGAATTCTCTAAGTTGATGCAGGATCACTTTGAGATGAGCATGATGGGGGAACTTAACTATTTCCTCGGATTGCAAATCAAACAGTGTAAAGATGGGTTCTTTGTAAACCAAAGCAAATACATTAAGGAGATTCTAAAAAAGTTTGGGATGGAGAACACAAAATCATCATCCACACCAATAAGCACAGCAATCAGACTCGACAAGGATGAAAATGGTAAAACTGTAGATCAATCTTCTTTTCGTAGTATGATTGGCTCCTTATTATATGCTACTGCTAGTAGACCAGACATTATGTTTAGTGTTTGCTTGTGTGCACGATTTCAATCATGTCCAAAGGAATCACATTTGTTCGCCTTAAAACGCATTTTCAAATATCTTTCAAATACTCCAAATCTCGGCTTGTGGTATTCGAAAAATTCTTTCTTTGATTTAAAAGCTTACTGTGATGCCGACTTTGGTGGATATAAGGTGGACCAAAAAAGCACTAGTGGAACTTGTTTCTTTTTAGGAAACTGTTTAGTTTCTTGGTTTTCCAAAAAGCAAAACTGTGTTGCGTTATCAACGACCGAAGCCGAATATATGGCTGCCGGTAGTTGTTGTGCGCAAATTCTTTGGATGAAGCATCAATTGCTCGACTATGGCGTCTCTTTTTCAAAAATCCCTATTTTCTGTGACAACACTAGCTCCATTTGTCTTACAAAGAATCCGATTCAACATTCGCGCACCAAACATATTGACATTCGTCATCATTTTATTCGTGACCACATCGAACGAAATGAAGTTGAACTTCAATATGTTGACACGTCAAATCAAATTGCTGATATTTTTACAAAACCACTAGATGAAAATACTTTTATTCGTTTGCGTGGTGAACTTGGCATGATTGAGTTGTAATCACTTGTAGGCATAAATTAAATTTAATGTCATATTAAGGAGAAGCTTAATATTAAATTCGAGCAAATTAATTTTGGATAATACAAATCAATTGTATTTATTCAAAATTAAGAAGCTCACATTTTTTTTTATGTGAATTATTTGCTTAAATGTTAAATAAAATAAATTTTAAAGAGTCGAAATCATGCTTTCTTCCTAAGGCAGATCGGAACCACCGATCCAGATCGGAACCACCGATCCAGATCGGAGCTTCCGATCTGTATCCCGCCACTTTTCAACTTGCGCGATAAATTTTTCCTCCAAGATGCGGATTGGAACCACCGATCACGATCGGAACGTCCGATCCCCATCTGATCCGTCTTTTCAAATTACTTTTCACCGCCTTATCTTTAATTACCGCCTCAGGATCGGAACGACCGATCCGAATCGGAGCTTTCGATCGTTCCAACCCCTATAAATATCAGATCGCTCAGTCCGATTTCTTGCACCTAAATTTCTTCTCTTTTCTCTATTTCATCCGATTCCAACCTATAAAAATGCCTGTCAAACGCCGTCGCGATCAAGCGAGTTCTAGTCACCCTATTATTATCCGTGATCCTACCCAACCAGCTGTTTCTAGGCCCATTTCTGATGATTATTTGCAACGTCATATTCATCCGGGTCGTATCTTAGATACTACCTACTTGGCCCAATCCCATCTCCTACTGTTGAACTTAATCAATGCTCAACATTGGGAATCCTTTTTTCAGCCATCTGTCCCTGACCGAATCTTTCCTCCACTGATTCACGAGTTCTATGCAAACCTTGAACTCGAATTAGGGCATGGTGATATCACCATTGCCACCATCGTTCAAGCTAGGCATATCATCTTTTCTTCTGCTGATCTGTCCTCCTGGTTTGATCTTCCCAGGAATGGACCCGGTGAATACTTTTCCCAAACTTGGCCACAAAATGATCCAAACTTTGATCGTAATCTCTTTCTTACTACTATTCTCGGTCGACAAGCCACTGCTGCTGACGATCGAATCCATCTCAAGAGTCTTTGTCCTGATTTCCAAATCATTCAAAAACTCATAACCACATCCATAGTTCCCCGCAGTGGAGACCTCTCCACTTGCAAATATCTAGATTTGTATATTCTTTTTCATATCATCTCCTCTCGACCTTTTAACCTTCCGCGTCTTGTTATGCAAACTATGCATCACACGGCAATGACGGCTAAAAAGGTTTCCTTTCCTTTTGCCCGGTTTATTAACCGAATTTTGAGTCGTTTTGATATTGATTTTGAGGGGATCCCTTCTCTTGAAATCCAGTCGAGTCATATCATCAACCATCAGTCTATTATCAGGATGGATTTATCTTGGAATCCTGTGTATTCTCGATGGGTTGATGATCCTAGTCGAGCTTTTTCTAGATTTTCTCCTATTTTTGATTTTCATCGAGACTTTTTCTCTCTTCCTCACTCTATCCAAACCAAAGGTTTTTCGACTGGTCCGCCCAACACTGATATTCCATCCTCTTCCAGTTTTGAGGCCTTTGCGTCTACCATTGGTGATCTTCCTTTCCAGGCTCCTGAGGTTCCTCCTACACCAATAAACCAATTTCCTAGCGACCGACTCTTCGAGACTCTTCATCGCATTGAGACGAGTATGCACACTCATTTTACCGAATTGACTGCTAGAGTTGCCTCTCTGGAGACTCGATTTGATGACTTCGCCGCTCGCTATCCTCCTCCGCAGCATGATGATGACTCTTAGATTTTTATTTTATTTTTATTTGTATTTTTTTTTTCTTGCGTTGTATTAAAAAATTATTATTGTAATGAAATTGTTGCGTATTTTTTTAATTCTATGTTTCATTACTTTTTGCTTATCACAAAGGGGGAGAATTAATGGTTAAAATATTAATTGGGATAAAATTTGTTTATCTGATAAAATTTGTTTATCCGTTAAACTCTGTTGCTTATAAAAATTGTTTATGATTATCGTATATTTTATCTCCTGTTTTTAATCAAGTTTTGTGATCATCAAAAAGGGGGAAATTGTTACGCCTTAAACGCATATAAATCTCGAATTATGAGATTAATATTTTTAATGCATTAACAAGTCTTATTTCTCTATGTTTTGATGATTAACAAAACTAGGTTAAAAACATACTAATATTTACATTGAGCTTATTACAGAGTTAAAATTTTCAAGATGAATTAAGACTAAATTCATACTTAAGATCAGAAACAAAATTCGAAGAAGTATACTGCTACGGGATCGGAAGCTCCGATTGGAGATCGGAACCTCCGATCATGATCAGAAGCATCTTCGGAAGCTAAGGGTAGATCGGAAGCACCGAACGTGATCGGACGTTCCGATCTTGAACGGCCGCCTGATAATCTTGTCCGGAAGACTTTTGCTCGACAACACATTTATTGCGCCGATCGGTAGCTCCGAAGTGGATCGGACGTTCCGATCCAGTACACCCGCGTGTCTCAGAATTCAAATTTCGGAAGCTCCGATGCAGGGATCGGAAGTTTCGATCGATGCCAAAATTTCAGCTATAAAAGGAGGCATTCCAAGGCCATTCAACACATCCCAACATCTTCAAGTCTCTCAATCCTCTCAAGCATTATTCAAGCCATTTGTTGAGCAATTTGTAGCCCCTTTTGAGTGTTCAAAATATATTCACATATCGAGTTGTATACGGGGTTGTAAAATCGAGGGTTGTTTGTTTGTGAGTTGGTTGCTCGGTTTTGTAAACACTTGTGTGTGAAGCCAAGTGTATTTTACGAGTGTTGAGGCTATCCTTGGAGCCCTTAAGGCGAAGAGTGTTGAGTTGTATCGGCGCGGTGATCGTGTCAAGTTGTAAGGCTATCCTTGGAGCCATCAAGGCCAAGACGTTCGAAGTGCTAGTGGATCCTTGGTTAATCGACTTAACCAAGAAGGGGAGACGTAGACGATTTATCGTCGAACTTCCATAAACATCTCTTATCCCTTTTAATGCTTTATTTACATTACGCATTTATTTACCGCACTTATTATTTGATTGCTTAAGTCTTCCGCTTGCGTACTTGCATAATCGCTTTAAATTGCTAAAGTTGCCAATAGAACCTAAATCCCCCCCCCATTAGGTTCTAACAGGAATATTCAAGGTGCTGTCCTGGGTACTATCTCAAGAAATCTTTGTGCAGGAAAAATTGTAGGAGTTATTTATCCAAAAATAGCCTACAATTTAGCTGACAGGGACTTTAGTCGAGCCTTGATGTTGCATCAAAATTTCAAGGAAAAAAGACTAATGAAGGAAGGTAATAGACCATATTCTATTACATATCAAATTTCATATGCTCTTTCTAATACTCACAATTTTGAATTATTTATTAAAAATGAGTTCATTGAAATTCCAAAGATCTTTGGGAAAGTTGCTCATGCGATATACCCAGATAGAATCGAGTTTTCTTTAATTCAGAAAACAGACATTCAAATTCAAGACAGATCGATTCTATACAGAGACCTTAAAATAGAACCCCGAAGGTTATCTTTCCAAGGAAACCGAATGACAAGTAGGAGATGGGACAAATCTCCTATTCAAGAAATTCCACCAGAAGAAAAAGAGTTTTCTATAATAGGAAAACTTAGATCTCAAGAAGGATGGAAAGAAGTAAAAATAGTATTCAAAATTACAAGTCATCGAAACCAGTTTCCTTGTAACTCGATTTACTATTTGGAACAACAGGAAAAAGAAACTTACCAAGGATTGATAAATATTGGAGAATTAGAAGTTCAAATCTGTGGAATTCCAGGAAAAAAAGTGGATCAGCTCATTCTTGGCCTAGAGTTTCTGGAGGACCATAAACCATGGAAACGCCTTGAAAAAGGAATAGAGTTCATGGAAAAAGAAAAGACTTGGAGGATTCAATAAGAATTCTACGAAATGAAAACCAAGAGAATTGGATAAAGGACAATCCCTTAATCAGATTCGAAAACTCTGTTTACAAACAGAGGAAGAAGCAATTGTTGAAATTAGAAAGTCATGAACATGATTTACTAGAACGCATTGAAGAGGTAGAAAGGAGTAACCATACTCTACCTTCTGAAGCCTTAGGAAGACTAAAGGCGAATAGTCTTAATCGGATTACTGAGTTACAACACATGCTGTTAAAAATGGCAGGGCCATTTAGTAATCCCTTTAAAAAATGACAACAAGTTCATTCTCCATATACATTCCGATAGGGATGTTGTATGAACAATATAAGGCTGAATACTTTGCAGCTTATATTGATTCGGGAGCAGGAATTTGTACAGCAAAAAGAGGAGTCTTCCATGAAGAATGTGAAGAAGAATTACCAAAAATTGCTGGACGAGATTTCTCTAGAAGAATTTTAATTCTTTGTAAAGGAATAAAACAAGCGGAGATCCTTATAGGAGGAGCAGGTCAGACACCTTGGTACAAGATAAAGACACCACCAATCTATTTCCATGATACAGGAGCTGATATCCTGTTGGGAAATAGCTTCTTACAAATTTTTAAGAAGTACACAAAAGACAATGAGTCAAGAAGGCTTATGTTCACTACAATTTGTGATCATAAAATTATCGTTCAAAGACTCAAGGTTGCTTTTTATCGACAATTGCCGATAATATTTCGCAGCCAGCGTGGTGATAAAGGACAACTTTTTCACCCAAAAATAAAAGATCCAAGAAGGTTTGGAGAAATCATGTTGAAAATAACAACAAAACAAGAACTCCAAACAGAGGATATGGAGCTTCTCAAGGTAACTCTACATCACAGAGAAATTGTAGTCACCCGCACTGTGATCACCTACTAATCAGAACTTAAGCATGCAATTAATTAATAAAATAATCTTAATCAGAGAAACTGCGGAATTAAAGTAAGTCAAATACCAGGTAAGCAAAACCTAGTGGTCAACCCCGCTATCCAGCCTTGGTCACCACCTAACCTCCCTGTCTCCGGGAGAACTACCTGCATCTGCCCCATGGAATAGGGCATCCAGCCAACAAAAAATAACCGGAAGTGTGCCTAACATGCTCAGTACGAGATTATGAGTATACGGTGTTATGTGTGCATGTATGCAAGTGAACTGGATACCAAGACTCTCAGGTCAAGAAACAAGCTCAAAGACCGGGCCTAGGGTATATAGCACGCTGTCGTCGCATCAGGAGGTGGCTCATATACCCAGTGATAATGGTGACCTGATACTAGTACATGTGTTCAACCATAAAGGTGACCTGACACAAGACTTACGTATCCAACCATCCACAAACTCGTAGGGTGAGCGCCCTACTACAGGATACCTCTAAGGTAAAAGCTCAATATGCTCATGTATGCAATATACAGTCATGACATGCTGTATATAAAGGCATATAAAACATGCAATCACATAATCCATGCAAACACATAATACATGCATACTCAATCTGAATATCTCGAATAATACTTCCGTACCTTTCTAAGGCAGATCCTAGAAGCTTCCATCTAGGTCCAAGCCTACCATGCAACACTACAACATAAATAACCATGCATTACCTAGCATGCCATACATCACCTACTAGGCTCTAAAAGCCTTAATTAAACTATAGTCTACTCCCTATTTACTATAGGGAACCAAAGCCATACCTTCGTCCGTTGTCAGCCCGCTGATGTCGCATGCCCCAGAGCCTGGGCATAGCCTAGCTACGACTCCTAGATGCCTCGCCAGAGCTCCGCCGCCTGGCTGCTACTGCGGACACTGTCCGCTATAAAATAAACTATTTCCTACTCCAACTCTTAAAGAAAGAGTCCCAAAGCCCTTAAATAGAGCGATTACTGGGAGAGGAGAGGGAAAATTGCACTTAAAAATGAGGGATTCAGACCCTTATTTATAGGCCACGATCGGAAGCTCCGATCGGTGCATGTTTGCCACGTTTTGGACGGCCGAGATCGAAAGCTCCGATCGCAGGATCGGAAGCTCCGATCTCCTGCATCTGGCCACGTGTTTCAATCTCCTTGACACCTGTTTCTGGTTGAGATCGGAAGCTCCGTTCTCGGATCGGAAGCTCCGTTCTCGGATCGGAAGCTCCTATCTCGGATCGGAAGCTCCGATCTGCCCGGAAGCTCCGAACTGTTTTTCATGTTTCCGAACTGGTTTTGGGCCCCCAAGACCCCCGGGACCTACCCCACCATTTTCGGACGTTCCGGATCTGATTTTCCACTTATTTTAACCAAATAAGGATTCCTTAAACATGTTTTGACACTTTTAAAATTATATGTCATTTCTAACATGTTTAAAATCACTTAATATTGTAAAATGGAACCGGGCTACTACAGATATAGAGTTAGAAAATAAGGTATCCCTTGAAGATATCAAAAAGAGGCTCAAAAAAAAGTTATAACGAACATCCTTTGGCATGGTGGGATAGAAATCAACTCAAAGTCAGTCTTACTCTAAAGGAAGGAAAAAAGTATGAATTCGTCAGATATAAGCCTATCCCGATGAACTTAACAGATCAAAGGGATATGAGAATGATTATCAAGGAACATTTGGACCTTGGTCTAATCAAAGAAGGAGTTTCACCATATAGCAGCCCAGGATTTCTGGTCAGAAATCATGGTGAAATAAAAAGAGAAAAACCCAGGTTAGTTATTAATTACCAAGGTATTAATAAAATCCTGGAGTTTGATGGGTACTTCATACCTAGTAGAGAACATCTAATTAGCTGTGTATGAAATGCTAGAGTGTTCTCAAAATTTGATTGTAAGTCTGGATTCTACCAGATAAGAATGGAAGAAGACAGTAAGAAATTCACAGCCTTCTCTACTCCACAAGGACACTATATTTGGGAAGCTATGCCTATGGAATTGGCTAATGCACCCCAGATATTTCAAAGAAAGATGGATAACCTTTTTAAGGATTATTTCAACTTTATGTTTGTTTATATTGATGATATTCTTATAGCATCAAAAAACATCGGCGAACACGTTAAACATTTAGAGATTTTCTCTAAAATTTGCAAACAAGAGGGATTGGTCTTATCTGAAAAAAAAAAAACAGTCATAGTAACAAGAAAAATTAAATTCCTTGGTATTGAGACCGATGACTATACTAAAGGGGTACACCAATTAAAGGAGATATGTAAGAATCTCCCAAAAATGGCTATACCCGTAGATGAAGATGATCTGGTGTTATTCACGGATGCCAGTGACGAATGGTGGGCAGCAGTCCTTACCAAGATCACCCCAGATGGAGAAATACCATGCAGATACTGTAGCGGTCTTTTTTCAAAATCAAAGGCCATCAGATGGCATATCAACGAGAAGGAATTTTATGCAGTTAAAAGGGCTTTCGAAAAATGGCCATTATTTTTACTTGCTAAAAACTTCACACTCAAGGTTGATAACAACCAGGTAAAAGCTTTCCTAAGAAATAAGATTAAATCTAAACCTGAGAAAGCTAGGTTATTAAGATGGCAAACATTATGTCAAAATTATATTTTTGATATTGTTATTATTAAATCTCATGAAAATATTCTTGCAGATTTCTTAACAAGAGATGGAAGGCAGTGACGTGGATTCCATCATGAAAATGCAGAGGTATCTCAGGGAACACCTTGGGTTGCTTCAAACCGAGTTCAACCAGTTAGCCATTAATGTTGAAATGGCCGGCAGGTTACAACAAGCTGATCGGATCAAAGTATCTAATCGAATTACAGGATGTATGCAGGCTCAAACACAACTTTGGGCTGCTATTCAAGGGCCAATTGTGAAGGCTATAGAGAAACCATTGGTTTCTCATAAACAAGATATGCTAAAACCACTGGTTTTACAAAAACAAGAAATACAACCACCGGTTGTGAAACAAGATGTTGAGGGATCTAAAACTCAAGAAACAAGTGTGAATCTATCATCAGCCTTTGATGATTTGGATGAAACAACAATTGATGAGGATAACTCATCAAGTCAACCCTCCGCCTCTGGGGTAAAAGAGGAAGAGATCAATCTTAGGCCCAACACAGACAAAGGGCAAATCTAAGATCGATACTAACCCAGTTATTATTTCTCCATTTCAGGTTTATCAACAGAGGTGGGAGAAATTAAGTACAAGAAGTGAAATTAACCCTAACACTTGCAGGGTTGATGTAGCAGGGATATATCCAAGGATTTGGCTAAAAAACAATGTCAATCCTAAGGATGTAAAGCTCTGGTATGAATTTGGGGCTTTGGCCTCAGTTTATACAACGTCACCAAGCTTTCCGGAGATATCACAGTTACCAAAATGGATTCAGGAAGCAGTCCAAGAAACATGGGCAAATAACGACCATTTGTCCAGAGGAGATGTGCTTGAATTATATTTCTTTAGTGCAGCTCCAGAACCAACCGAGAAAGGATCACATGAGCCCTTTCATTTCATCAAGCTGAGGAGACCTGACATGAATAATCAAAAATTCATCAAGGATCCCCTATCTGAAGAAATACCATTAGTGTCCACTTTTGGAGAAGATGAAATTTCAACCAGAAGGGCATGGGCTATTTGGGTTTGTCTCACCGAGATGGACAAGTTCAAGTTTTCGTTCAAATTTTATCAGAATTCTGTGAACGGATCATTCCTGTTAAACACAATGACAGGAAAAACTACGGCTTTTACGGAAGAACTCTTCGAAAAGAAGAGAAACTTTTTGTGGAACAACAAGCTGCCGGGGGAGTAAAGAGACTCGCCGAAAATTTTGTAACATGGCTCATATCGAAAGATGGTCAGAAAACATCTGCCCAGAGTGTCCAAAACAGAAGGAGCCAGAATTCGGAAAAAACTTCAGACCCCGAACGGATCGAAAAGAATTTTCCGAGACAAGCAAAGGTGGACAAGGACCACCAAAGATGCATTTTTTCAGGGGACCACTGCAAAAGCAGAAGATGCCCCGACAACAATAAAAAAGGCATGTGAGGAAGATAGAGCCAAAAGAAAAAGGACAGCATGTGACTCCTCCACCAAAAGATGCCATCAATAATGGCATAACAGGACAAGCTGGATAACGGGTGACTCATCCACTAGCTAAAGATGCCATTAATAATGGCATAAAAGGACAAGACAAAATAGCTGTAAGATTTCCTGAAGTTTCTCGGTGAAACGAGTGGAACCTCAGCTATAAATACAAGCGTTCAAGGAAGCTAAAGACATCGAGCATTCCATTCAGTTTTCTTACAAATAAATTGTTGTAATATTTCTCTTTCTATTGTAATAAGTTTTCTGTTTATGTATTTCAAGAACAAAGCTACTATGAGTAGCTAAACAAGTTGTCTTCTCCTCTTCAAAGGAGTTGATTTATGTAATAATATTATGTCTCAATAATTTTTCTAAAGTCTCTTGTTCTTTCATGCTCATATTTTATAATTAAATTCATATACCATACGTCTTAAGGTAGAAAATGAATTAAGGCTGTGCTGGGTTCCGTTGAAGGAGCTTGTGCAGAAACCATCTGTTGCGACTGCGTGGTTGGAGTGTGAGGAGCACTTCGTAAAACTCGGCAGGTATGACCCGACGACACTATGGTCAAAGAGGTATTTGAATTTAATTCATCTTACGGAAGCATGTTGGACCCTAATCCAGAGTATATCGGCTGGAAACCTTGCGTAACCAATAGTTCTGCTTGGCCTGAATGGGTTCGATAGGTAAAACAATGCCACGTACAAAGGATTAAATGCTAAACACTTTGTTAAGACAAATTTGGGGACCACTAGGGAGTTGAAACAAAAAAAATTTGAGTGTAGGGAGTTAAAAGAAAGAAATGTTTGGGTTTGGAGATTTTAAAATAATTTGCCCTTAAAATATATCGATTTGTAATCATTTAATAATAATAAACAAAAAATAGATATTTTCACTAAACACATTCATATTTTGGACGAGTCTATTAAAATAATATTTGGATTTCTTAAAAAATATTTTTCAACTAAAAAAGCAATCTCAAACGCTGTTTCAACCTCAAACAACCAAATACTCACTTGGTTTGGCAATGGTTACATCAATTTTGGGCATAAATTCGAATCAATGATTATTCACGTGCTCGAGTTCTTGCATATGCAATCTTATCATAAACATTAAACCACCATAAAAACCCACGAGATAATTCTATTAATTTGCATCTTATATGTTCTTATTTTATATTGCTCCATGTACGTACACGTAAGTTGATTTTTCTAATTTAATATAACCAGAAAACAAAAAGGAACCAAAATTCACCGATTCACAAAAACAATAAGCTATTTGTAAGGGAAAATGGGTTGCACATAAACTGTTTTTTGCTCTTCAGTAGGGCAGATAAGGCAGTATGGCTTTCTTCATCTTCTTGTTCTTCTTCTTCAGACTCTCCATCACTCAAAGACGTGTTCATCCCTTTTCTAAGCGTGTTGGCACACTCATTTGCATAGTGTCCAAAACCTTGACAAACATGACATTGAACAGTGTCCAACTTCTTTGACACAAACTTCTTCTTCCCTTCCAACATCAGTCGAGGCTTAGGAGTATCAACAGGTTTCCTTGGTGATTGTTCTGGTCCAGTAATCCTTAAAGGATTGTTAGAGAACATTGAAGCCTTGAGTTTTTGATCCGTCTTTCTTGACTCTTTCATCTTCTTCAGATAATCATTGAATTTCCTAGTCATAAGAGAGATCGAATCATCTTCCAAGTCAGATTGATGAACTTCTTGATAAAATTGAATATACTCCTCATATGAGGGTTTCGAGGCTTGAAGGGCTATTGATTTTTCTTTATCCTTCTCTTGTTCTGAATTGTTCTGAAAGAGTGGTGCCCGGTTAGCCAACTTGTGGCTAAGAGCTTTTATGACTCTATGTAAAACAATATTTTGTTTAATATAATTTACACTTTTATAATGGCATTGACTTTATCTTTCTTCATATTGTTATATTATGATATACTATTGTTGTTTTGATAAAGACCTTGAATATACTATAGTGTATGTAAGATGTGGTAGCACATGGGGATGGCTATCATAAAACACATCTTATAGTCACTGTATATTCTAAACAGTTCCTAGTCAATTGAGCCGTCCGCAAATAAGGATAAGGATCGCTCGAGATTGAGACCAGCATTTGCGATGCCGAGTACCACGTTTCATTGGTATGGAACATAGAGATGTTCAAAGCATGCAAATTGATATTCATATGATGAATGATCGAACTACCCTATTCGGACTTTCCAAGTGGTTATCACTTATCGAGTGGATAAAGTCCGCGGTTTTGGTTGTACACCATTAGTCCTTATTACTTGAAACATCATTGAGACTCTATATGCTAGTACTGTACTTTGACTCGTTTACCGACTCTATTGGGGTCATCGGGTGTCGGGATTGGGTACAGTTACGACACATATAGGAGTCGATGCTTTGTTGTCAAGGATTCACCACATACTTGCGAGTGTGGATATCCTATGCGATCTGAGGAGATATTAGTATGACGAATCTCTGGCCAGAGTACATGATGTGTTTTAGGTTAATGGGTTTTCCTAGTAACACATGCGATGTCACTATTTGATCTTCAAGATGTTATGCATAGTTATCGAATCTCGAACGACTCTCGATATACCAATGGTTGTTGATTCGATCGAGATATATGGATGAAGGGACCGTACTGTACGCTAACCAAAATCTACTGGTTCTTGCAGGCACTATCAGTAATACCTAGGGAATCATGGGGCGATGTTGCTAGGCGCTCTTACCATGTTTCGATGGGTAAGTCGGAAATTGTTGTTTCGAGTCACAAGGAGTTGTGAGCCCACGGCTAGCTGTATTCCTGAACCATTGAGGGTTACACAAGTAATGGATTACTAAAACCCCGTAGAGATAGTTAAATTTAAAGAGTTAAATTTAATGAAAGAGAAGTTGGACTTCTTAACTAAAGGGAGTGAGATTTCCTAAAATGACATAGGGATGGGCATTTTTGGAAATCACTGAATTCGGATTCAGAAAAATTATCTTGACTCTAAAAGATGCAGAAATGGTTTCTGTGCACATTGGTAAAATCAGTTTATCAATCGGAGTCACGATGAATTTTATATTAATTTCTATAACAACGGGCTTGGCTTGTTGGGCTTAAGTTATGGATTGTGGGCTTTAAGGAGTTAGAGTCCTGATACAATTATAACTAGAAATTATCTATAAATAGAGGTGTTGGGTTCGAAAATCACACACATTGTATATTGCAATTTTCAAAAATACACTCTAGAATTTTCAAGGGGATTTTCGAAATCCTCTGTCCCTTTTGGAGAAAAATTCGGGTTGTGTTTTTTGTGAAAAATTACAATCTGAATTAACAGATCATATCTGTTTATTCTCTACGCAAACTTCTGATTGATTTCTAGTGCAGTCAATCAGAGGGTTTTGTTTTCTATTCGTGGACCTGATTGAAGAAACGTTCGTTCATCAGTTCCGAGGATATACAACAAGAGCAGATTAAATTCTGTTGGTATCCATAATCTCGCTTCGAGATTTCAAGGTAAATATTTAATAGGTGATTATTTGTTTTACTTACACAAATTTAATCGTAAAGTTTTGATACCCAGATATGGAATCGTTCCATATTAATAAAATAAAATTTTTAAAACTTTCGCTGCACCGGGTATCAATTCTAATTGATCTGAACACCGATTTCCAACAGTGGTATCAGAGCCAGGTTGCACAGATCAAACGATTAAATTAATCGATTGTACAAAATTTTTAAGCCTCGGTTTTTGAAACAAAACAAAAATTTAAAATTAAATTTTAATGGGCAAATCGGGCAGCGATCGTCGCTGCCCAGGGCAGCGACGGGCTGCCCAGCCCGGGCCCCTTTTTGGGGCGCGGGCTGCCCGAGATTGTCCCGGGCAGCCCGAAAAAATTATTTTTTTAATTTTTAATTAAAATTTTAATTTTTGAAATTTTAGTTTTTGATCCGATCGAAAATTATTTTTGATTGGTTCACGAGGCATCGGATCGAATTGTTCGAGTCCGAAAATTTTAAATTAATTTTTGGATAAATTTGAATTTTTGAAAAATTTATAAATTTTATCCGTTAAATTAAATTTTATAAAATTAATTATTTTGGTACAATTGATGATAAGATATGATCTTATGGATGGATAAGATAAAATATGATTTTATCTTTTAAATTATGATGCCTTTGCATGTTTATCCAATTGTTTAATTATTTAATTAATTAATGGATAAAGGATGATCGATTGCCATGACCAATGTTTTAGGTGTATGTTAGGTGATTTACATTTGTCTTATTGTTGTTGGTGTTTATTAATGGGCTTGGTTTATAGCCCAATATGATTGTCATATGTAATAAAAGTGGGCCTGGTTTATGGCCCGTTCCCACCCCTAAAAATGTATCCCATATTTGTCATCAAAATTTATTGTAAATTTACTAGACTTAGTGGGAGATAAAGATTTGAATAAATGGTGGGCCCAGCAGACAATGAAGACCGAAAAAATGTAAATTGGAAGCACAATGTAATAGGATTGCATTGCATACTTGCATATCTCCTAGGATTGGACTTAGACTCGTGATTGGCAACCACGGGTCGATTAGTTAATGGGATCGATCATCCTTAAATAATATATGATATTATTGATGTATGCATGTTTAGACTAAATTGTATGAATCTCGCAAGCATACATAAATTATATGATGAGACAAATTTTCAAAATTAAAAATCCCTCATTTTAAATATGATTTAAAATTGATATCAAGATTAATAAAAGGGAATTTAAATATTTTTTAAATATTCCTACCTTCCATCAACGATCAATGTATGAGATGCTACCCGCGGATACGGTTCGGCTCATATTATTGGGGGGGCCCGTTCGTCGGAAAGCTGTACATTGGATCGACACATGTTGTAAGTTGGGTGGAACTCCCATGGGATTGGCTCATATTATTGGGGATCCACATGGCGACCGTCCATCACAACTTAATATTGATGGGTTATCTTGACATGTCATAATAAACGGCGTCATATTATTAGGCCCTTATTGGACATGAGGTAAAAACATGGGGGTTACTTTGGAAGTAATTGGGCTCTAGCTTTTGAAAATTATGGTTGGCTGATATTATTCGGGATCATGATTTGTCAATTGGACTCCATGTTCTCACTAAGGAAAACAGTTTCCCGTTTTCACTAGAGGGTAGTGAAATCGTTAAAATAGTGGGAGTGTAATTCATAAAATTAAATTTCGCCATATTTTATGTCTTAGTAAATTAATTAAACAAATCACTGATTATTGTCTGTTTCCTCTTCAGTATTATATTACGATGAATCCATGCAATCCACTGTTTTCAATTCTCGAACAAAACAAATTGACTGGCGCAAACTATACGGAATGGTTCCGTAAGTTGAAAATTATTCTAAACTCGGAGAAAATTTTCTACGTGTTAGAAAAGAATCCTCCGAAGGAAGCCCCGGCTAATACAAGTCCGAAAAAGTTGGCCAAACTTGATTTATGGTGGGACCATGATATCAAGGCCAAATGCTACATGCAGGCTTCAATGTCTGATGAACTCCAGAGGCGATTTGAGGATGCCGTGAATGCTGCTGACATACACGTGCACCTCAAGGAACTTTTTGGAGCTCAGTCAAGATCGGAGAGGTATTCCACTGTCAGAGAGCTCATGACGAGCCGCATGCGAGATGGGACTTCGGTCCGTGAGCATGGGGTGTGCATGATTGGGCTCATTGAAAAGTTGGTAACACTCGACTTGACTTTGGAGCATGAACTTAGCGCGGACTTGTTGCTTCTATCACTTCCTTCATCGTTTGACGATTTTGTGATGAACTTCAATATGAACAAGATAGAGGCCACCCTTGAAGACATGGTCAATATGCTTGTCACATATGAAGCCACACTAAAGAAGGATAAACCGGTACTCTTGGTTGGCTCTTCTTCTAACTCTAATAAAGGACCAAGTGGAAAGGGTAAGAAACGTTCTGCCCCGCCCAAGAAGATTGTACCAAATAAGAAGGGAAAAGCCAAGGCTTCAATTGGGATAAAAGATGAAAACGTTTGCCATTACTGCAAGAAACCCGGTCATTGGAAACGTAACTGCAAGGAATACCTCGAACAGTTGCGAACTGCAAAGGGTATGTTTTACATTGAAATAAATGTTTCGCTTAATACTTCTTATTGGGTATTGGATACCGGATGTGGATCTCACATTTGCAATGATTTGCAGGTGATGACAAGAAGTCGTAAGCTAAGGATGGGTGAGACCCAGCTAAGGCTCGGGAATGGTTCTAGAGTCGAAGCCAAAGCTATAGGAGACATTTATTTAGTTTTGCAGAACGATTTTAAGTTATTTTTTAGAGATGTTTTATATGTTCCGGATTTGGTCAAAAACATTATATTTATTTCTATGCTTGATAGAGATGGTTTTTCTTGCAATTTTGTGAATGAGATTTACAATATTTACAAGAATGAATGTTTGATTGGAAATGGACAACTTGAAAACGATCTATATAGCTTAAAATTAAAAGACGTTCCAATTAATTATGTTGATAAACCGGTAACAACAATTAAAAGGAAGGACGATAGTCAAAACCCGGCAAACCTTTGGCATGCTAGGCTAGGTCATATTTCCTCAAGGAGGATGAACAAGCTAGTGGGAGAGGGCATGTTTGATATGTCTGATATTAACTCTCTACCTACTTGTGAGTCCTACCTAAAGGGAAAAATGACTAAATCTCCTTTCAAAGGGAAACCTGAGCGTAGTCAAAATCTGTTGGATTTGATCCATACAGATGTTTGCGGTCCATTTAGGATTAGTACTAAATGTGGCAACACCTACTTCATTACCTTTACTGATGATCATTCTAGGTATGGGTATTTATATTTAATGAAATATAAGTCTGAAGCATTTGAAAGGTTCAAAGAATTCAAGGCTGAAGTAGAAAACAAACTAGGTAAAAGTATTAAGGCACTTCGATCGGATCGAGGTGGAGAATACTTAAGTACCGAGTTTTTGGACTATCTAAAAGAGAATGAGATTCTCTCTCAGTGGACTCCTCCTATGACACCTCAGCTTAATGGTGTTTCGGAGCGTCGCAATCGAATTTTGTTGGACATGGTTCGATCCATGATGAGCTTCACTGAGCTCCCACCTTCGTTTTGGGGCTACGCGCTTGAAACGGCGGTATTGTTGTTAAACAACGTCCACACTAAAGCAGTAAATAAATCACCATACGAGTTATGGAATGGCAAAGCTCCTAAGTATTCGTACTTGAGGATTTGGGGATGTCCTGCTTACGTGAAGCAGACAGTGGGAGATAAGTTGGATAGTCGATCCACCTTATGTTATTTTGTAGGGTATCCAAAGAATTCAATCGGATATTATTTCTATCATCCTGCTGAAACAAAAGTGTTTGTTTCAAGGAATTCCACCTTCTTGGAGAAGGAGTTCTTATTGGATAAGAAAGGCAAGATGATGGAACTCGAAGAAATTCGAGAAGAACCCGAGATACAAAATAGCGATCCTACACCTTAAGAATCATCACAAGACACGCCTATTACTAGGAGATCCGAGAGGACTTCTAGGCCTCCTATTAGATATGGTATTCTTCTTGAAGGGGATCAAAGTGAACCCGTCATTGGATGTGATCCAAGAAACTTCAAGGAAGCAATTTCTGATGTGGATTCGAATTTATGGCTTGAAGCTATGCAATCGGAAAGAGACTCGATGCATTCTAACCAAGTTTGGTCTTTAGTAGATCCTCCCGATGGAATTGTTCCAATTGGGTGCAAATGGATCTACAAGAAAAAGCTTGGGCCTGATGGAAAGGTATTGACCTACAAGGCACGATTGGTGGCAAAAGGTTATACTCAAAGACAAGGAGTTGACTATGATGAAACCTTTTCACCAGTCGCAATGTTCAAGTCCATAAGAATCCTTATTGCCATAGCAGCATGGTATGACTATGAGATATGGCAAATGGATGTAAAGACTGCATTTCTTAATGAAAACATTAAGGAAGAGATCTATATGATGCAGCCTGAGGGATACACATCCATGGGAAACGAGCATAAGGTATGCAAGCTTCAGAGATTAATCTATGGTCTCAAACAAGCATCAAGAAGTTGGAACCAGAAATTTGATGAAACGATAAAGGATTTTGGTTTTATCAAGAACCCGGAGGAACCATGCGTGTACAAGAAAGTAGTTAAGAATGCGGTAACATTCTTAGTACTTTATGTTGATGACATCCTACTCATGGGGAATGATGTAGGGATGTTGCAGTCAACAAAGATATGGTTATCAGGTAGATTCTCGATGAAGGATTTAGGTGAGGCATCCTATATTCTAGGAATTCAGATCTATAGAGATAGATCTAAAAGAATGATAGGACTCACTCAATCAACCTACATCGACACCATATTGAAAAGGTTTTCTATGGATGAGTCCAAGAGAGGACATCTACCTATGTGTCATGGAGTTTCTCTATCCAAGTCTATGTGTCCCAAGACTGACGAAGAGATAGAGAAGATGACACACGTGCCATATGCGTCAGCCATAGGTAGTATCATGTATGAGATGATATCTACCAGACCGGATGTGGCCTATGCTCTAAGCGTCACGAGCAGATACCAAGCCAATCCCGGTCAAATGCATTGGAAATCCGTGAAGGATATTCTTAAGTACTTGCGAAGGACTAAGAATTTATTTATGGTTTATGGAGGGAGAGAATTGAAGTTGGAAGGCTATACCGACTCTAGCTTCCAATGTGACGTGGATGACTCGAAATCAACCTCTGGATTTGTATTCGTGCTCAATGACGGTGCTATCTCTTGGAAGAGTTCCAAGCAGGATACCACAGCGGATTCCACCACTGAGGCAGAATACATTGCAGCATCAGCTGCTGCTAAAGAGGCGGTTTGGATAAGGAAATTCATCCAAGAGTTGGGTGTAATTCCTGAAGCTGTTGGTCCAGTCCTGGTGTACTATGACAACACGGGTGCCGTTGCTCAGGCAAAGGAGCCAAGGTCTCATCAGAAGTCCAAACACGTACTGAGGAAATACCACATAATCCGGGAGATCGTGGAAAGAGGAGACATCAGTGTCGAGAGAGTGGCCTCTACAGACAATATCGCTGATCCGCTTACTAAGCCCTTGCCAGGACCATTGTTTGACAAATATCGCGAAGCAATGGGATTACGTAGTATGACTAGTTGGCTTTAGGGCAAGTGGGAGATTGAAAGAGTGGGTGCCCGGTTAGCCAACTTGTGGCTAAGGGCTTTTATGACTCTATGTAAAACAATATTTTGTTTAATATAATTTACACTTTTATAATGGAATTGACTTTATCTTTCTTCATATTGTTATATTATGATATGCTATTGTTATTTTGATAAAGACCTTGAATATACTATAGTGTATGTAAGATGTGGTAGCACATGGGGATGGCTATCATGAAATACATCTTATAGTCACTGTATATTCTAAACAGTTCCTAGTCAATTGAGCCATCCGCAAATAAGGATAAGGATCGCTCGAGATTGATACTAGCATTTGCGATGCCGAGTATCACGTTTCATTGGTATGGAACATAGAGATGTTCAAAGCATGCAAATGGATATTCATATGATGAATGATCGAACTACCCTATTCGGACTTTCCAAGTGGTTATCACTTATCGAGTGGATAAAGTCCGCGGTTTTGGTTGTACACCATTAGTCCTTATTACTTGAAACATCATTGAGACTCTATATGCTAGTACTGTACTTTGACTCGTTTACCGACTCTATTGGGGTCATCAGGTATTGGGATTGGGTACAGTTACAACACATATAGGAGTCGATGCTTTGTTGTCAAGGATTCACCACATACTTGCGAGTGTGGATATCCTATGCGATCTAAGGAGATATTAGTGTGACGAATCTCTGGCCAGAGTACATGATGTGTTTTAGGTTAATGGGTTTTCCTAGTAACACATGCGATGTCACTATTTGATCTCCAAGATGTTATGCATAGTTATCGAATCTCGAACGACTCTCGATATACCAATGGTTGTTGATTCGATCGGGATATATGGATGAAGGGACCATACTGTACGCTAACCAAAATCTACTGATTCTTGCAGGCACTATCAGTAATACCTAGGGAATCATGGGGCGATGTTGCTAGGCGCTCTTACCATGATTCGATGGGTAAGTCGGAAATTGTTGTTCCGAGTCACAAGGAGTTGTGAGCCCACGGCTAGCTGTATTCCTGAACCATTGAGGGTTACACAAGTAATGGATTACTAAAACCCCGTAGAGATAGTTAAATTTAAAGAGTTAAATTTAATGAAAGAGAAGTTGGACTTCTTAACTAAAGGGAGTGGGATTTCCTAAAATGACATAGGGATGGGCATTTTTGGAAATCACTGAATTCGGATTCAGAAAAATTATCTTGACTCTAAAAGATGCAGAAATGGTTTCTGTGCACATTGGTAAAATCAATTTATCAATCGGAGTCACGATGAATTTTATATTAATTTCTATAACAACGTGCTTGGCTTGTTGGGCTTAAGTTATGGATTGTGGGCTTTAAGGAGTTAGAGTCCTGATACAATTATAACTAGAAATTATCTATAAATAGAGGTGTTGGGTTCGAAAATCACACACATTGTATATTGCAATTTTCGAAAATACACTCTAGAATTTTCAAGGGGATTTTCGAAATCCTCTGTCCCTTTTGGAGAAAAATTCGGGTTGTGTTTTTTGTGAAAAATTACAATCTGAATTAACAGATCATATCTGTTTATTCTCTACGCAAACTTCTGATTGATTTCTAGTGCAGTCAATCAGAGGGTTTTGTTTTCTATTCGTGGACCTGATTGAAGAAACGTTCGTTCATCAGTTCCGAGGATATACAACAAGAGCAGATTAAATTCTGTTGGTATCCATAATCTCGCTTCGAGATTTCAAGGTAAATATTTAATAGGTGATTATTTGTTTTACTTACACAAATTTAATCGTAAAGTTTTGATACCCAGATATGGAATCGTTCCATATTAATAAAATAAAATTTTTAAAACTTTCGCTGCACCGGGTATCAATTCTAATTGATCTGAACACCGATTTCCAACATGTTCATCTCAAAAACTTGAAGGATGCTAATCAGTTCAGTCATCTTCATCTTTGAAGTGTCTTTAATTTCTTCAAGCGCCCAAATCTTCCCATTAAATCTTTTAGGCAAGGATCGAAGAACCTTGTTCACCATAGTTTCACTAGCAATAGGTCCTCCAAGAGCATGCGCCTCTGTAGCTATCTCCCTAAGTTTATTATCATAATCAGCAATAGATTCATTCTCACCCATCCTGATATTCTCAAATCTTGCGTTCAACAATCTCAATCTTGTTCTTCTTACGCTATCAGTTCCTTCACAGTGTTCTTGAAGAGCATCCCATGCATCTTTAGCAACAGTGCAGTCAGCAATGATTCCATACATCCTCATATCAACAGTTGGAAAAATTGCATTGAGTGCTTTAGCGTTGTAGCTTGAACTTTGTGTTTTCTCGGCAGTCCAAGTTTTTTCTTTCTTAATGATATAGTCTCCATCTTCATCTAACGTCTTTGGAGGAGTCCAACCAGTCAGAATACTTTGCCAAGCACGAACATCCATAGCTTTGATAGTATATCGCATTCTATTCTTCCATAGTGCGTAATTCGTGCCATCAAGGACCGGAGGTTTCAGGAACGAGTTCGCAACAGACGATGAGTCCATCTTATTCCCTTTAATAAAATAAACAAACAAAGATCAGTTCTTAGTGTATCAAGAATATGGCTCTGATGCCACTTGTAAGGGAAAATGGGTTGCACATAAACTGTTTGAGGTGTTGTCAAAAGGTGTTGACAACACCTACAATAACACCTTGAGTAACTTGCAGCGGAATATAATTAACGCGTAAATAAAATAAACAAGCAACCAAATCAATAGACTCAATATGATTTCTGCAAGAGTATAAAATACTCTTGCAACGCCTCAGGGCAAAACTTCACTAGAAAACTTTCAAAGAGTTTTACAAACCTTAACACTAGTGATTATTGTAAAATTCAATTTCTCAAAACAATTGAGAAAATAAACCATAAAAATAACTCCTAAAAATTCTATTCAAGATAGAATAAATAAAATAGAGTAAGGAGTTAAAAATCTTGATGTCAAAAACTTGTATAGTCGAAACACTCTTCAATCAATGATCTTCAAGTGTTCTTCAAGCATCAAGTAACCTTGACCGATTTGAGCTTTCAAAGATCTTCAATCCTTCTGTCAATGTACGTGTATGAAGCTCTTAGAAAATCTCACGGTCTCTCTCTATCTATCTCTTTTTCTTGTGAACGCCTATGTCAAATAAATAGACCAAGAATCCTTCTTCAATATGTTTCCTTGTAGGCATAGGATTCCTTTTATTTGATCATATCAAATCTACACAAATAAAGAAAGATAAATATTTGATATGATATGATAAAATATACTAATGAGCTTATCAATATCGCAAATAAAAATTACTTTATATCCAAGATGATTTTAAAAAATAAAATATTCTTTTTACTGTTTATTAATTACCATGTGTGCATGCCTCACATTTGTCCAAGAAGAAGCTTCTATTTTGTGTCCGACAACTTACATCTCTGCTTATGTATGCTCTTACATCATCTGCAAAGAGACAAATTTTTTTTTTTTTTTTTTAATGAATGAAGAATTTATTAAAATCACATGGTAAAAGACAAAGTACAACCACACCGATATCTTCGAGTGATTACACGAAGATTACAATAAATCAAAATAATTACAATAAATCGAAATGCAAAGCAACAAAGCGATGAAATTTTGCACAAAGATATAAAGGGATAACTAATCTTACAGCCAATGAATGAATGAACACAGACCACTTAGCTTTCATCAAAGTTTTCTGGGGAATCCATCGAATCAATCCCATGGCCGCCATAGATGAATGCCAAGAACCTCACTTTGCGTTGCTTCCTTTCATGGCTCAGGGCCATACGATCCCCATGGTCGACATAGCCAGGTTACTGGCGAAAAGAGGAGCCACGGTCACCATTTTAACCACGGCCCACAATGGGAGAAGATTCGAAAAAGTGATCGATCGAGCCATAGATTGTGGACTCGATATCCGAGTCGTGCATCTAAAATTGCCTTGTGTCGAAGCAGGGCTGCCCCAAGGGTGCGAAAATTTCGACATGCTGGCGTCGATGGAGGATGGTGCCAAGTTCTTCGTCGCCGTCGGAATGTTGGAAGACCAGGTTCGAGAAATCATCCAAGAACTCGAACCACGGGTGAAGTGTTTGATTGCTGACATGTGTTTCACGTGGGCTTCAAATCTTGGTAAAGTTTTGCATATTCCTAGACTTATGTTTCATGGGACCAGTTGCTTCTCTCTTTTATGTATTCATTTGGTGAAAGCCGAGGATTTTGAAACCATAGCTTCTGATTTCGAGCATTTTGTGCTTCCGGGATTGCCTGATAGAATTGAATTCACCAAAGCTCAGCTTTGGGATACCGTTAGTCGGACGGATCCCAAATGGGATGAGATAAGGGACCAAATGAGACGAGCTGAAGATGAAGCATTTGGATCGGTGATAAACACTTTCCATGATTTGGAGCCTGAATACGTGAAAGAATACATGAAAGTGAGACAAGGTAAAAAGCTCTGGTCCATCGGTCCCGTTTCGTTATGCAACAAAGATGGGCTAGATATCGCTGAGAGGGGGAACAAAGCATCCATTGATAAAAACAAATGCTTAAAATGGCTAGATTTGCAAGAAAAAGCCTCTGTTATTTACGTCTGTCTAGGAAGTTTGTCCCATGTTTCCGACTCGCAAATGGTGGAGCTCGGTTTAGCCTTACGAGATTCGAATCGACCCTTCATATGGGTCATCAGAAAAGCATCAGATGAACTAAAAACAAGGCTATCCGAAGAGAAACTCGGCGACGAAGAAGAAGACACCAACTTGATTATCCACGGGTGGGCGCCTCAGGTGATGATACTTTCTCATCCATCAGTGGGAGGCTTCTTGACGCATTGCGGATGGAACTCGACGCTTGAAGGGATAACTGCAGGCTTGCCAATGATAACATGGCCGGCGTTCGGGGACCAATTTTGCAACGAGAAGTTGGTGGTCCATGTGATCAAGACGGGTGTAAGAGTAGGTGTTGAGTTGCCTGTCCTTCTTGGGGAGGAGGAAAAGGTGGGAGTGTTGGTGAAGTATGATGAGCTTAGAAGGGTGATTGATGAGCTGATGGATGGAGGAGAAGAAGGAGAGGAGAGACGAAATCGAGCTCGAAAACTGGGTGAAATGGCTCAAAGAGCAACAGAGGAAGGAGGTTCTTCGTTCAAAAACATTGAGTTGCTTGTACAAGATGTTGCCATGTATCAAGAAAATGAAGCAATTCTGTCTTCAAATGGTGCAGAGTATTAGATCATGAAAAAATATGAGAAAATTGCAGTCCATTAAGACTTGATTATAAATCATTAAATTGTACTGTGGTTAACAATTTGGTTCTCGCCATTGCAGTAAAAGGCTTATTTTTTATTTTTTTTAGCCTTGCTCCTGTTATTGTGTTTTAGTGTACATTTGAACAACTAATGGCAGAAGAACATGGTTAATCAAATCTACACTAACCCGTATAAACCCGTTTGCAAATTTAATGGTTTGCAATTACATAATATGAAGGGAGTGTGTGCGATTATTAAGAGAAGTGATTCTTGACTTATGGTTTAAAAATAAGCTCTGTGTGTCTCTGAAACTCAGATCATATGTGCGCTTCTGAAATCCAGAAAATAACGGGTTGCTTGATGCAATCATTCCGTAACTTGGTATTGATACATCATAAGAATTTTAAAAGTTTTAAGCGTTTGAAACATGCAAGCATGTTCATTCAAATCTAAAATAGCAACACAATTTTAAAGATGTGAAGTGCACTTGCTACCATAGTATCTCCTATACAAGAACAGTCTCTTCGCCACCATAGTCATCAAGACTTGCTTTGGCCATAATCTCTTGAATCAAACTTGTCATATTCCCATAAGAAGAACCTCCATGGATAGCCTTGTTCGCCATTTCTCCAAGCTCCCGAGCTTTCTTCCTCCTTTCTTCTCCCTTCTCCCCTCCATCCATCACCATATCCAAAGCTTTCTTAACATCGTCCTTCTTAACCAAAACTCCCACTTTTTCTTCCTCTCCCCACTTGACAGGCGTCTCCACGCCTACACTCACCCCGATCTTCAGCACTTCCACCACCAATTTCTCGTTACAAAATTGCTCTGCAAAAAGTGGCCATGTCGCCATCGGCACCCCGGCCGAAATCCCTTCCAGCGCCGAGTTCCATCCGGCATGCGTCAAGAATCCTCCGATTGCCTTGTGTGACAGGATCAGAACTTGGGGTGCCCATCCCCGGATTATGAGTCCTCTTCCATCGACCCTTTGTTCGAATCCGCTTTCAAGGATCCATCTCTCTAGTTGGCCTGATTTGTCGCCTCCTCCCAATGACCAAACAAAAGGCCTGTTGGATTCCTCCAGGCCAAGTGCAAGCTCGATAATTTGCGGTGCTACTAGGCGTGATAAGCTCCCAAGGCTGGCGTAAATAGCCGACCCGGGCTCGTGTAAATCGAGCCATTTTAGGCAATCTTGCTCGTTGATGGAAGCTTTGTTTCCTCTGTCGACCAAATCCAGGCTGTTTTCGTTGCACAGTGAAACAGGGCCGATGCACCAGACCTTTTCACCTTTGGCTTTGCTATACTCCTTCACATACTCTGCCTCCAGTTCTTGAAAACTATTCACCACTTCCCCGAACGATGTCTTTTCCGCAGCTCTGATTTGTTCTGTAACATCTTTTATAGCAGACGATTTCCTATTCGTGGAACCCGTGACATGGAATTTTCTTAACTTGATCGAATCAGGCAGATTCGGAACCTCGAATTGCTCCGAATCTGAACTCTAAGGTATCGAGAATCTTGGAGGATACAATATTGTGCGAGCACAAGAGGGAGAAACAGCAAGTTCCATCGAAAACTATTCTAGGAATCTGAAACCTTTCGGCAATCTGAGTAGTCCAGGGCAAACCCATGTCTGAAATCAAGCAGCTCGGCCGAGGTTTCAGCTCCTCGAACAATCCTCCCACTTCTTTCTGCAACAAACTAAGTGCTACAAAAAAATTTGAAGCCAAATCCAGTGAGGGCAGCGAATCAAGATTCTCGCACCCTTCCGGTAACCCTGCTTACGGAGGCGGATTTCGAGGCCTGATTCTGTCGCGCGATCAATATATGTGCTGAATCTGTTGGCATTGAGCGGGGTGGTGATGATTGTAACTACGACACCTCGCTGTGCGAGTAGTTTCGCAATGTCTATCATCGGGATCATGTGCCCCGGAGCCATGAGAGGGAACAGGATGAAGTGGAGCTTCCGGGCTCGAGTGAGTTTCCATGGATAAAACGGATGAAGATTTTCCGAGGATTTTGAGGTTTTGAGCTTGATTATTATGGATCCAACAGATTCTTGCTTGGCAAGTTGGGAGTTTTTCTCGTTAGTTCGTGGGATTCCACTATTTTGTAACAAATTTTATTGTTTGTTAAAAGGGTAATACAACTCACAAAAAATTAAATAATTTTAAATTTATTAAATTAAAAAATGTAAAAGTTTAAAAATTAACAAAAATCATTAAATTTAATTTCAAATATATATCGATATTATTTAAGATAAAAAAAATATTCTCACGACTCAAAATTAATCAATTTGTAATTAATTAATAATTATTAGCCAAAAAAATATTATAATGATACATTTTTATACTAAACTTATCATGATAAAATAAATTTATTTCAATCTAATAATATTATATACACAAATTATGGATAAAATATTAATTATTTAGTATAAAAATATAATTATATATTATTAATATTGCATATATATTTATATATATACATGTATATTTTAAATTTATATATATATATAAATACTTTGGCGGAGCGGGTTTGGCCAAACCCGAAACCCGCCCCGAACCTGCTTATGGACCTGCTTTGGCATGTCTAAACCCGCCCCGTCGGGGCGAGTTTCATGCGGGATCGGGTTTATCCTTTTTCCATTCTCATTTGCATGCCATTCAAAACTTTCATACACGTGAAAGAAAGTTCTAGGATGACTACGTACACCTCGTTTTTTTTTCCCAAAATAAAAAATTTAAAGTCCTCAGCAACTTGTATTACATTTACATTATTGATTTTGTTACACTTGCACCCATGTCAGTTGAAGTCCCAATGCAGTTTTTATTTTTTTTAAAAAAAATAGATTTCATGTGAGCAGGGATGGTTCTAGAGAAACGAGGCATCGAACGTAGTTTAAAACAAAAAACCTTTTACATTAATTTGCAATGTCAAATATAATTGAGTTATATAAAATCATCTTTTATATTTCATAATCATGAATTATTTTATAAAAAAGTCACAATAAACTATCTACGTGAACACTTACAATTCAGTTGCAAATTCAATTTATAAATAGTTAATTTAAATATTCAAAATTTAAACAAAAAAAAGTCAATTTTCAAAATTAGGTTTCAAAAATCGTACTTTCAATCCATTAATTTTTAACCCCCACATTAAATTAACAACAAATATTAAAATATTACATGAAATCAAAATTATACTGAATGACTCATAAATCAAATTTTAGCACAATTAGATGCAGAAAAATTGCTCAAACAACCCAAGCTAAGAACTCGAGGCTAGGAAAATCGATAATCACATAAGGGCAATGTGGATGGACACTAAACAACAATAAAATGACAAGTGATGAACTAAATAAAAATTGAATATATAAGTTTGGACGACAGATTTGTCATAGGTTGAGCGTGACTATTTTTCGATTTTATTTTGTTTATGATAATTATTATAATATAATAATTTTAATAATTAATTGGATCTTATTAATATATAATAATTATATTATATATTATAAAAAAATTTAATAAAACTGGGGCCTCCACCATGGGTGGGGCCCTGGGCCTGCATGTGAACATATGGAAGAAAAAAAACACAAGTTGGATTGACACTTTTGTTGCTTTGTAGGATAACAAAACTGTCTATGATTTCAAAAAAAAAACAAAAAACAAAAAACAAAAAACAAAACAAAACAAAACAAAACTGTCTATATGATATTTTGAAGAGATATGTTAATAATTTTTGTTGTATCGCACTTGGGTATGTACAAGCAAGGTATTTGTGTGGCTCACTTTAGAGTAACATAACCTTGATTTATGGATTAAACCAAAATAAAAATTGATGAATCGACCTTAATTATTTATCTTGTTCTCAAGCCATCTACTGATCTACAATCCATTATTATTTGAATTCTTGAAAAGAAATGTAAATTATAGATTAACTCGATGAAATGTTATTAATTCAAATAAAGAAGTGTATGTTTTTCGAGAATTTTCCAACGATCAAATTAAAAATTCGAAATTAAATGTGATATACTCTTAGACACATGCATGCTGTGTAGCCCTTTAATTCCTCACTAGTGAACAAACGAAGATAACAGCTAATTTTGGGTTTTTTCTTCTACACATGTCGTGGAGAAACAGTACACGTAATTGCGTGAAGACTTCGCATTTAAGATTATATATATTTTTAAAAAAAAGAATATCGTTTGGTGAATGGTTAGATTATTATTTATTAAGTTTATTTTAGAATGAACATTCGATTAATTTTATTATCAGTTTAAAATCAAGTAAAAATATGCTTCAAAAAACTCAAGTAAAAGGAAAATTACAAGTTTACAACAATGTTTACAGACAGGCTTGTTTTATTTTAGATATAAAATAAATTTTTATTTTAAATTGTCGTTATTTAATCGTGATAAAAAAAAAAAATTGAATACGGTCTCGATTTTTATCTAAACATCCGAGAATAAAATCGTGTCTTCTATTTTATGTAACAATTTGTGCTGTGCAAATATGTAATTCACTCTAAATTTCATTCTTTGGCAAAGTAAAGTTTGTACATAATCGAAATTGTTACATTATACACCGCCCTTCTCGTTTTGAGACTTCGCTTACGTATTAAAGAGGAAAGAGTTTAATCTTTTATTTTTTTTAATTTTTCCAGTCCTTTTGTTTAAATAAAATGATTATTTTTTAATACAAATTTGGGTTGAGTATGATAGCTTGGACTAGGCTGGGCTAAAATAGATTGGCCTGTTTGGGTCGCGGACCACGGCGAGACTAGTTAGCTTGTCAAAATTTTTTTAAAAAAATGTTTTATATTATTTTTAATGATATGCATATGATTGATGAGTTTTAAAATATTGATTGAAATGATTTATCATTTATGCATAGATGATTTTGAAATATTTATAATACTTGAAAAGATTTATGTATAGTTTATGGGTTTGAAAGATTCACATAATTTATAATAAGTTATGTATAATTGATAAATTTGAAATATTTTTATTATTTATATATTGTTGATTAATTTGAAACATTTGCATTATAATAATGAATTATGTTTTGTAAATTTAAACGAGCTTTTACAATCAGAGTTGCGCTTTTAAAAAAATTTTTTATTGGGTTTAAAAACTCATGCATTTGGGTTGAGTTAGCTTTTGTTTTTTTAAAAAAATTGACAAAACATCTTAAAAAGTAATAAAACGTTGCCTGTTATCTTTTCAAATTAGGAACTTCTGCGGGGCAATTGCCAGCTTAGCTCACATGGTTAGGAGGAGAGTTAATATTAGGCAATGTTCTAAAAAACTTGCTTAAGCGATGTTTAATTTTGTTTAAGTTTTAATACGTTTAAACTCGATTAAACGGCCACTTTTTAGAACAGAAGATTTCATTTGTTTTTTGAAATGAAAACATTTTTATAAATATGTATATTTATAGTTTAGAACTTGAATTATCTACTAAATCATATATTTATGGTTAATATAACATTTTATTTAATGTTTGTCTTAAAATAATTAAAATTATAGTAAAAATTGAAAACATTTTTTCACGCTTAAACTCGTTCTAAGCTCGCTTAAGCTTGAAAAACTTGAAGCTTGACCTTCAGGCTTCGACGCGCTTCGCGCTTTTTAGAACTTTGATATTAGGTATAATAAATAGGATGTCGATAGTGAAGGTAAGAAATATCAAATACTTAACATATATAACAATAAAGTTTAAATTGATATACGATCAAATAAAGCATCAAAATCTATCATCAAAGGTTCCAAAACATATTATTAATTCTTGACATTTTATGCAAAAATATTATTATTTTTATTATAAATATAAGGAGAGTTAACACCTTTCACGCAAGGCGGAGTCATCCTAAAGGTTGGGTGGGCTTCAGCTCAGTCTTGATTTTTTTTGTTTATTAATTATAATATATATATATATATATATAACTTTAGTAGTCCATGTTAGATTTTTTAATCAGCAAATATATACTTTGCCCAACCCATTTTCTGAAATATATTTGTAGGATTTGTTTTGTTTGATTTATAAAATTGTTTTTCAACTTACTCCGAAAGCTCAATTTTAAAATTAATTTTATCAAGATTTTTGTGGTTTTTAAAATTATATTTTGTTGTTTTGAACAACTTGATTTCATTGATGTGTACAAATGGCTGTAGCTTAATTTTAGTGGAAATATAGAAGACCCCTATAACAATGTATTAAATAAAAGGCAAACCAAATAAATAATTGAATAAATAACTAGATCATATATAACTCATCCATTTCGAAGAAACAGAAGACTACTCTTTTATAAATTAAAAAAAAAAAACAGAAGACTACATTTTGAAGATCATAAAAACCATTCAAACAATTAGAACTCTTTTCGAGGAAAAAAGTAAAATAAAACAATAAGAACAAAGAAACAAACTAGTACGCGACAAACAAAAAATTCCTCGTTGATCATGTAAGCGCTTACATACGCATTGAGCATATGTATTTTCAAAATAGTTCGACAACATAAAAGTTGGATAGACAATCATATGTCTCAAAAGGTTCATATATATATCAGGAAGTACTATCAGGAAGTACTGTTTGGGTTAATGGCACAAGTGAATCCTTGATCAACGGCTAAAAGTTTGATTCATTGTATTAACGGTTTTTCGGATGAACATGTCGCAAAGTGCTTATCTGATACCTTTTATTCGACTATCGTAGTTTGTAGACTATTATGTTAATCCGAAACTCATTCAATGATCGGTATACACCGAAAAATAACGATAACAGAAGCCCAAATAAAATCTTATTTTATATTATAAGAATGTTAATTTTTAGATGTTTCAAATTTGGACGAATATGTTCTCAAAAAAAAAAAAAAATTTGGACGAATACTACAGAGGAATTCAATTGTAAGAACTCCACCGTGATTCAAAAATAAAATAAAATTTGAGTATAAATTTGTCTTTGACAACTTATCTCAGCATAGCATAAATTTTTGTGTGGTATTCTAATAAGTTTTGATCACATCCTTGGAGAACTCAAAAGGCCGTTTCAATGGCGGCCATAGAAAAAACAGAGCAGCTGAGCTTCCTTTTGATCCCTTTAATGGCTCCCGGCCACGTAATTCCGATGATAGACATGGCCAAGATGCTGGCCAGGCACGGCGTTAACGTAACAATCATGCTCACCCCCTTGAATTTCAATCGATTCAGTTCGGTGGTGAATCGAGCCGCCATGTCCGGATTACCAATCCGGCTGCTTCAGATTAGGTTTCCGTCCCAGGAAGCTGGATTGCCGGCGGGATGCGAAAGCGCCGACACTCTCCCCTCTTACCAGCTAATCCAAAATTTCTTCGTGGCTATCAAACTCTTGCAGGCGATTGTGGAAGAAAAAATGGAAGAAATGAATCCCATCCCTAGCTGCGTAATCTTCGACAAGCATCTGCCGTGGATGGCGGAGGCCTGCCAGAAATTTGGGATTCCCAGGGTTTCTTTTGATGGGATGAGCTCTTTTACCCAGCTGGTGATGCATAATTTGTATGTCTCCAAGATTCATCAAACTGTCCCGGAAACAGTCCCATTTCTTGTGCCTGGTTTGCCCCATGAAATTGAGTTTACAAAGCTTCAGCTTCCGGGATTGTTTAACCCAAGAATCAATGATTTTCCCGAGTTTCGAGAACAGGTAATTCGATCGGTAGTAAAAATCCTTTTTTCTCCTGAATTTCCATACCCAAATTCATATATATGTATTAGAGTAATTTGCAAGATTTTTAATATTTATGCCTTGTAATTAAACACAAATTATCACTCAAGTTGTGTTATATTATTCATGGTGAAACTAATATATATAGGTGAGATTAACGGAGGCAGAGGCATATGGAGTAGTGGTGAACAGCTTTGAAGAGCTAGAAAAAGGATATGTGGATGAGTTTAAAAAGATTAGAGGAGGCAAAGTTTGGTGTATAGGGCCTTTATCCCTTTCAAGTGATGACAATTTAGACAGGGCAGAGAGAGGCAATCAAGCCTCCATTGATGCAGCTCAGTGCTTGAAATGGCTCGACATTAGGCCGCCGGGTTCTGTAATTTACGCCTGTCTCGGGAGCCTAGCGCGCATTTCGGCTCCACAGTTTCTTGAGCTTGCTTTGGGGCTAGAAGCATCGAATCATCCGTTTATTCTGGTGGTGAACACTGGATCAGAATCCGAAGAAATCGAGAAGTGGATTTCCGAGGACGGGTTCGAGGAAAGGAATAGAGAAAGGTGCCTTTTGGTTCGGGGTTGGGCGCCACAGGTGCTGATTCTGTCGCACCCTGCGGTGGGAGGATTCTTGTCTCATTGTGGATGGAACTCGACTCTGGAAAGCATTTGTGCCGGTTTGCCGATGGTTACATTTCCTCTGTTTGGTGAGCAGTTTTTGAATGAGAAGTTAGTGGTGCAGGTTTTGAAGACGGGAGTTGGAGTCGGAGCTCGAGTTTCGGTGCATCTGGGGCAGACACAAAGGCCGGAAGACAAGGTGACGAGGGACGGAATCCAGGCCGCGGTCGAGATGGTAATGGATCAAGGAGAAGAGGGATGTGAGAGGAGGAGAGTGGCACAAGAGCTTGGGAAAATGGCGAAAAGATCGGTTGAAGAAGGCGGATCGTCTTGCTTAAACATTGAGTTGTTGATCGAAGATATCGCAAAATTGGCGAAACAAAAGAAATCATCTTAGTTATCTGTTTTATCTGTGTATATCATTCATCAAATTTTGTGTATGTTCTCAAATCAGTTAGTTATATGTAGATTCGAGTTTGGGCATTAATGTTCTTTCCAATGTAATGAATCAAGTTTTGCATGGATTGATTGGTCCATGCATATCTACTTCCAATTGTTGTCATTTGTTTTGTTTCAAATCTTTCACGATTCTTCCCATGATTATGCATAATTCAACTGTATTTATTAATGGTGGTATATATATTATTATTTTACATATATAATACTGTGTCTGTTACTTTGCTTGACGTTACTAAATTGAAAATTTTCAAGTGTTCCAACTAGTTTTTCCATAATTAATCTACATTACTAATTATATCTTCATTACATCTTTATGATGTTGTAGTATAGACTAGACTTTTAACAGGATTGCCTTTTTTTGAAAAATTTTCCACTCCCGCCGTTAAAAATAGGTGAGTTGGATTACTAATTCAATATCTCATTTGAATGTGGACCAGCTTGTTCGAGCCATAGGTTATGGCAGTCTGACCCGCTAATTCTTATTTTATTGGATTATGTATGGTTGATGAGTTTTGAATTATTTATAATAGTTTATTATATTGTATAAATTTTAAAATATTGTATGATTCAAGAACTTTGAAACACTTATATTATTTATTTATAATGATTTTTATTTGGTTTTTGATGGTTGAATTTTGAAAGATATATTATTTATAACTAGCAAATGTGCACACGCTATGTGTATGGTCAATATGACATAAATCAAATTGATTGCAGTTTCCTTCAACATACGAAAAGTGGGTGTAATTATTAGTAATGTGATAGAATGCAGTTCTCAAAATGCAAAATAATTTTTTTTGTTTTTGTTTTTCACGTATTTTTACCTTTTTTCAATGTAAATATATAAAATTTTAAATAACTACCAAGGGTTAAATGATAAATATACTTTGGTTTCATCAAAACGCATCTAAATTTTTTTTTAAAGGTGACTCAAGTTTTATAAAATAGTAAAGATAATATATTTATGATTTTAAAAAAATGGTAATGTTTTTTTAAATTTTTGGGGAGTTGGTGGTCTGTCTAAGTGCAAATCTAGATAGGTTGTGTTGGGATTGGAGGTTTTTCATAGGGGTGCAAACGCACCGAACATGTTCGTGAGCTTTACGAGCCCACTCGATAAATATTTGATTCGTATTTGAGCTTATCGAACTCAAGCCGAATTCGAACATGTTCGAACTTTTTTTCGAGCAGCTCGAGCCAAAATTACTCTGTTCGATAGTTCGCGAACCTTAATATTTAATTAATATAATTATATAATAATATATATACATTTCGAACTTTTTTGAACTTTTCGAACCATAATATCTGAATAGTTCACGAATAGGTTCGAATATTTCGAACTCGAACTTCATTTCGAGTCGAGCACGAGCCAAAATATTTGAAATTATCGAACTTCAAATCGAGCTCGAACTCGAATATACTCTTATCGAGCCGAATTCGAGCCTTAAAATTTTATCATTATTCGGCTCGATTCGATTCGTTTGCACCCCTCCATATTCCAACGATTAGTTTGGTTGGATTGTTAGTCGACCAGATTAAGGTAGTGTTTGGGAAAGCTCCTTAGAAGTATTTCTCTGCTTTTTCGTTAACAAAAATTTGAAATTTTGTGAAATTTTGTTAACAAAAAGCTGAGAAGTGTTTCATAGAAGCTCTCCCAAACACTACCTAAACTATTTTGGATTGTCAACAGATGAAACCGTACCAATCCTGTATGATACCGGATTGGCTTGGGTCCGGATTTATCGGATTGGGAGCATTAATCCAAAATCGAAACCAAATTAAGTTGAATTTAAATCGAATTTGATCGAATTGAGACCAAATTGGAGTAAAAAATTTTTTTTTTAAAAAAACCATTATGTATGTAAACAAATTAGATATATAAGTATCATACATTTTTAGTAGGGTTGGCTAAATTAATAAAGATCATAATTTTCTCTGACGAAAAATTCGTTACAAAGATTACATTTTAATAAATCACCTACGTTTAATTTTGTTAACAAAAGTAATTAATGAAAGCAATCACGAGTCAATTAATCTCAAAGATGCATGACCCAAAAAAATCCTCAAGATGTATAAGCAAATTTCAAGCATTGGTAGCATAACACACGTACGTAATTGCGAAAAGTATATAACATAATAAATCCTTACTTGGGGCTATTAGATCTACCTACCATAATATAACATAAAGAACTACATAAAAATCATAAGAAAATTTTGTCAAACGTAAAAAAAAAAAATTTGTGTCGTGATTAAATGATTAAAACTTACTTTAATATCCCAAATAAATATTATGAAGGTTTGAATTTAGAAACCCGACGAGCGCTAGTTGAAGACCGATTTCACACAGTTATATTATATTAGATCAAGTGTTATTGTCAGGTTAAAAATAAAAATTCTAGTTTTTAATAAAAATCACCACTTTATTTCATGATATCATTGTAGCTAGATCTATTGGCTCCAAACAACTTCAATTGAGGTCTTTGATTTTGCAAGCACCGTAGTACACTAACTTTGATATTTTTTTTTTAAAAAAAGAGCGAACAAGAGTCAATTTGTTTCATAAATATGCCATTTTTTTAATTATTTGAAAGATTAACTTCTCATTTGCTAATAAGTTCCCTCTATTTTTCTAATTTTGGCTCTACTTGACTTAAGAGTTGGAGAGTTTTCGATGAGTCACAGGTAAATCTTTTTTGAAGAGCAGATCTCTTTGTTTTAAACCATTTTTTGTCATAAGTGACGAACCACTATTTTATTTTAAAATTCGTATGAGTGAAGTCGACGTACTCAAATCCCACGTTGTCCGTTGAAGGAATAATCTGTCAGCGTATTGAGTTTATTGACTTGACTCGTAAATAATACGGCACCAGAAGACACTAATTAAGATTTTGTTCTCTAATCTATAATATTTTCTGATTATGATGTTATCAAGAAATAAATAAATATTTATCGTCCAGCTGGGTTCAATTTTAGCAAATGGATTTTTTTTTTTTTAGCATTATATTGGTGAAAAAAAAAACTTAAAATATTTATTTGGAGAAAAGTTTTATAAAAACATTTTGAAAAATATTTGTTTTAAAAAATTCTCCAAATATAGTTTTTAAATAACGATTAAGTGTTTTTTAATGTTTTTATAATTGAACGCAGTAATAGAAATCAAGACATATTGTATTTTAACTCTCAAAACCTTTTTTTTTTAATAAAATAACTGTCCAAACACATGTTAAATATTTTATAAAAAAGTTTAAAAACACACTTTAATATAATATTTTTTTTAAGTACTTATCCAAAAACAGAGTTTAATATACGAATGAGTCTAAAAGGAACTCAGCCGAGTGGGACACGTTTGAGACCAGGTCAAGCCTGATAATCCAACCATTTGAAATGTGTTCCGAAAACATAAAAATTGCAACTCAATTCTAAAATCAAAATCTTGTGTTAAGGCTTCCAATTTCGAAACATTTTTTTTTTTCCCCCATTCATCATGATGTCTGTTTCAAGAATCATGGCACGAGAACTTCATTTTGTGCTAATCCCATTACTAGCTCAAGGCCACATGATACCAATGATAGACATGGCCAAATTGTTGGCGGAAGGTGGCGTTAAGATAAGCTTAGTCACGACTCCGAACAATGCGTCGCGGTTCGGGGAAACTATCCGTCGTGCTCGGAACTCGGGGCTGAACATCCATCTTGTGGAAATCCCATTTCCCTGTCGGGAAGTAGGATTGCCACCAGGTTGCGAAAATCTCGACAGCGTCCCGTCCAGGGACCTGATACGAAAATTTTACGCCGCCCTGGATATGCTCCAGGGTCCCCTGGAGAAGTATTTGATGGAGAATGATCCCCCTCCGAGTTGCATCGTTTCGGACAAGTGTCTCTCCTGGACATCTAAGTTGGCCAAGACATTCCAGGTCCCGAGATTGGTTTTTCATGGGATGTGCTGTTTTTCGCTGCTGATTTCGCACAATTTGAAGATTTCCTGGCGTGATCTCTCCGACAAATCTGATTCGGAGCCGTTTCTGGTTCCTGGTTTGCCTGTCAGGGTTGAAATCAAGAAAGCTCAGCTGCCAGGAGCGTTTGTTGCGTTGCCTGATTTGGATGATATTCGGGACCAAATGCAAGAAGCCGAATCGAGTTCTTACGGGGTCGTGGTGAACACGTTCCCTGGAATGGAAGCTGGCTTCATCGAAGAGTATGGAAAAGCAATCAAGAAGAAAGTCTGGTGTATTGGCCCTGTATCTTCATGTAACAGGGAAGTTTTGGACAAATTTGAGAGAGGAAACAAGGCTTCGATCTCGGAAACGAAGTGTTTGAATTGGCTTGATTCCATGAATCCGAAATCAGTACTCTATGCCTGTCTCGGCAGCCAATGCCGCCTGGTTCCAGCGCAGTTGATCGAACTCGGGCTTGGCTTAGAAGCATCGAATCATCCCTTTATCTGGGTGATCAAAAAAGGGGACAGGTTTCAAGAACTGGAGAAATGGTTGCTGGAGGAAAGATTCGAAGAGAGGATTGAAGGAAAGGGACTTCTGATCAAGGGTTGGGCTCCACAGGTTCTTATTTTATCACATCCTGCCGTTGGAGGATTCTTGACACATTGCGGTTGGAATTCGACTATCGAAGGAGCATGCTCGGGGGTGCCGATGATAACATGGCCTATGTTTGCTGAGCAATTCTTGAATGAGAAGCTTGTTGTGGAGATATTGAAAATCGGGGTTCGAATCGGGGTCGAAATCCCTGTCAGATGGGGTGAAGAAGAGAAAGTTGGAGTGATTGTGGTGAAAGAACATGTTCAGAATGCTGTGAAATTGTTGATGAATGGAGAAGAAGAAGAAGAAGAAGAAGAAGAAGAAGAAGAAGGTGAGAAGATAAGAAAGAGGGCAGAAGAAATCAGGAGTTTGGCTATGGAAACAATGGAAGCTGATGGATCTTCTCGGTATAATATATCAGGTTTGATTCAGGATATTATGGAGAAATCATACCAAATTGGACCTCAATCTTAAACGACTGTTCTTGTCTCGTATCAAACTGGAGGAAACCAATAAAGACAATCTACTGGTCAATGTACTTATAGAGCATTTTTAAAATTTAAAAAAAAAATTGTGTAAAATCTTGAAAATTTTCATTTAGATCAGTGACGGTCTCGATGTGACGCTAGATGCATCAGAAAAATGTCGATATACAATGTAGTTCTATCTATCATAATCAACATATTGTACTGAGATAATAAAATATTACATGGTTGATAAGCCATATAACTAATTTATGGTTTTGAATCATCAAGAACATGAAGTAAATGAGTTTTTGGTCCATCAATGTATTGTGTACCAACACTTGGCTCCCGATGTTTCAACCGATGACCATTTCGATACCGTTTTATCATGTCCCGACCCACTGGTCCATGTAAAAAAACACTCAACGCCTGAAAACATATGCATAAAATGAGCGAAAAAGGATTACGTCAACCACAGACTGATCTCTAGAGGGGTCGTTCCAATCGGCAAAAACCGCCGTGGCGTAGTGGTCTCAAGCTCCTCCCAGCCACACTTTTCAACTGTCATTTATGCTTAAATCCACAAAAGAGAAGCCTGTTTCTTCGTTCAAACCCGTAGAATGCGGATGGATCGTAATGCCACTGCCATTTCCCCTGGATCAGGCGCTTGAGATGTGTTCTTTACATATACATAATATAAAGCAATTCCGAGAAAGACCTCGGCTTTCCCCACCAAAAACAATATTGAAATGACCCTACATGTTTCAAGAACTGCTAGATCACATGTTAGAATAGCAGAAATCATAGTTAATAGTATCTTGAATATGATAAAAACTCTTGTAGGGTCATATTGGTGAGAATATTAGATAGCATGATATTATGATCAATGCTTATATAGCTTGTTACTTTTTATATTCAAAAAGCGAGAGATAGAATAGCCAATGGACAATATTTGGCCATGGATGTAGCCCTCTAGGCTTGAGTTCGAACCATGTAATTTGTTTCGTGTTACGTTTTCTCTCCACTCTTTTGGCCTTGAATTACGAGATTGTTTTAGCACTGAATCTAATTAAAATTTAACTGGTTTAAGAACATTGATTCGGAATTAAAGAAACTTGCCATTGATGGTGTAGGAGGCAAGAAAGTAAGATGATGACTCATATGGAAATTGATGTTTTTGTGTTAAGTAGAGTTGGGGTGATTACATTTTTTCCTTTAATAAGTCATACGATAAGCCATGTTTATATTCCTTTATCGAGTACTTGACTACCTAATCATGGAAAAACATATATTTCTTTTCAAGATTGATAAATAATTTAGTGAAAATTAAAGAAAAAGCGCCCCTATAAATTGTCACGAAGGCTTGCAAATACTGAAACGACCCTAACTCTATAATTATTAAATAAATAAATATGCGGAAATATTTTTTTTTATATATATACTTACTAAATAAAATATGCACATATATGCCCATACATACATGCACAGAATAAAAAAATTTAAAATACATAAATAAAAACTTAAATAAAAGAATTTCCTTCTTTAAATAAAATAAATATCTGAGTCAAACATTTAATTAAAAGTACTGCATAAATAAAATGATTAAAATTTGCATGCACTGACAATATTCAATAAAATATTCAAAACACACAACCACTGAAAAATAATATAAAATGTGTAACATGCTGACATAATCAAAACATGCATGTGACTCAGACATCTATCACGGTCACGGGGTCACTGCATGTCCGCTCATATGTCCTCGCCGCCGGTAGGAGCTACATCCTCCTCTACGAACTCACCTGCACCATACCAGTGTAGTGAGCCTAGAGCCCCAACATGCTAACATAACAAGGATTTAAAATAATTTAAAACAATTAAATATATATAACATATACATGAATGAGCATGCTTAAAAATATCATGGTATAAACATAACTTAAATTAACTTAAATAACATAATACATACATATTGTTGAGCAGTTAAATTTCTAACATCGCATGGTTGTATCCGCAGTGTAACCTTAAATCATACATTAAATACTGATCAGCGTGAAAACCAACGTACGTGGCGGTGACGAATCACCTCTTAAATTGGCAGTAAACTGCCCTTCAATAGTTCACATATGGGGACGAATCCCCCTTAAATTGTCACACTATTTCAACTTCCAACATAAAATATTTTATTATTGCTCAACCTTAAACATTTAATTATGCATAAAATTATTTCATGAATGCATGTACTTAATTAAAATGTGTGTCCTTCATATATATTTAATTTAATTTCTTACTAACATATAAATATTAAAATAACTTCAATGCATAAAAATAATTAAATATATAATCAGGACACATGCAAATTTCTCATGGATTATCCTGGACTTCTGGCCCTAACACTCAAGCCCAATTACTTAAATCTGGCCCAATAACATACTTAAGCCCAATAAAATTATTCTAAGCCCAATTAAAATAATTTAAAGCCCACAAAACACTCTAGGCCCAATAACAACTTAAACTGGCCCAATGGGCCCCAAAGCCCAAAGACTAGCCCAAAAACTTTTATGGGATCAAAAGCCCATAAAATTAATGGACTAACTTAATTAAAATTTTAAAAGCCCAAATAAAATTATTTGGGAGTCCAAATAATTTTATTTCTAATTAATTGGCCCAAAAAACCAATTAATTCATAAAATACTTTAAAAATAAAAAGACTCGAGCCCGGCCCACCGAACCCGGACCCGGACCAACTTAACCCGACCCACTACCCTACTGACCCGACCCGGACCACACCTAAAACCCTAAACCCGATCCCCCCCCTACTCGACCTTCCCTCGGCCGTGAGCAGCAGGCCTTCATGGCCTGCTGCTGGCCTGCTGTCGGCCAGCTCCGGCCGGAGCGCCGCCGCCCAGACGTAGCCCACGTCTGGGCGGTGCTAACCTGCCGTGGCTCAGCCCGAGCCACGATCCCTACCTCCAACCCGAAGACTTCTTCCATGGAACCCTAAACTGCACCCCCTTGGACCATCATCGCATCAGTTGGCTTCCTGGGCTCGTTTGGCTCGAACCACTCGAGCCACTCGAGTTCAGACCACCCTTACATGACCTCAAGACCCCTGGCCAGCAGCTGAACACCCCCATGGCAACCAAAACGTGAGCATGATACACAAAAGCATGAACAAGGCGCATACATCCATCCAAGTTCGATTCTTTTCTGAAAAATTCTTAAAAAAATATGATGCTCACGCACACACACACATATAAACACTGATATAGTACGTAAAAAAAATAAGAAGAATCATGCCTTTCACCGGAAACGAAGAGAAAAACGAGCGTGGGACGATTCCGGGACGACGGGACGACGACGACTTGCTTTGGACCTTCAAAAACGTGGCTATGGAACTACCTTGGAGATGTCTGGCCGAAGAAGATGATGGAGATGGTGGGGTGAGGCGGCTGATGGCTTTTGGTCGATGGGTTTGGGGTAGATTAGGTTTTGTTTTTAATAAAATAGTTTTTTTTTAGGATATTAAATATATTACTTAAGGATTTTAATATATAAAATATATAACTAAAAAAAATCTAATTAAGAAAAGAAATCTGATAAATATCTTAGATATATTAAAATCTCGAAATATCAATTTAATGGAATTTTAAAAATACTAAAAAGTCAATATTTTGGCTTATTTTGAATAAAATGGACTCCTAAAATTATATAAAATTAAATACTAAAAATTTTGAGGTAATAAAACTCAAAATGATATTTTAGGGCTCTAAAAAGGCTCATGAAATTAATTGGCTAGAAAGTTGTCATCTCGTCCGTCCACGATCCCGTCTACGCGATAAAATAATTAAAATACTAAAAATCATAAAAATCACTAATTGTGGGTTAAATGCTTAAAAAAATTAAATTAAATCATGCACAAATAATTCACATAATTATTTAACCCATAAATCACAAATTTAAATAATTAAATATCCTAATTATGCATGCGGATTTACGTATTTAAAATACCGGGTGTTACAAATACCATGACAAAAAATCTTCGAAACTAGCTAAAACGTCAAAAGATTAAATGATACCGAAGAAGAAAAAAAAAAGAAAGATTCACCAAAATCTATAAATAAGAAATAAGATGAAAAAATATCGGAACAACCAACACATGAAATCGTTGATATTGAAGATGACGAGAAACTATTTGCGTTTACTCAAAGAAGAAGACACATAATAAAACAGAGGAATGGATCGGATGTCCAAGTGGTTACGATGAAAAAGAACAAAATTTGAATATTTAAATTGTTTATCATTCGTAGTATGATGTGAACATTCAAATTAATCTGAGATACACAATTAATAATAAAATTAAAATTATAAGTTAAAATTTTTTGAGTAGCTTAAAAAAATGAATATGATTTTTGAATTCCAGAAAAGAACTATTTCACAATCTTAATCTATATTTACAACCATAAAACTGTGTTTTAAAAAATATTCGAATAGAAAACATCATCATACGTATTATTAGGACTAAATTTATGAAATTTAGGTAACACTTATATTTTGTAGGAAATTTTAACTCATTTTTAATCAAACTAAAATATTATCTTATATATTAAGGAGATGGATTTTAATTTCAGAAAATAAATTCTAAAAAATGATTATACCTCTGAGTGATATGACCCACAAATTATAAATAATTATGTTTAAATATTAGATCAATTATATTAGTAATTATATATACAATGATATTTTAAATTATTAAATTCTAAAATAATAAACAATGTTATGTTTAAATAAAAATAACAATAACCATAAAACGGGTTTAGAAGAAATGATATTTTAATAGTAAAAATAAGTATCAATAAAAAAAACAAAATTTAGAATAAGACCACCGTTACTTAACATGACGATTTTATTTAATTTGTTTTCATAGAAATTTATTCATGGTATGCAATTTATGATGATGATAATTTTTTGATTGTGTGAATTAAATATTAGATCAATTATATTAGTAATTATATATACAATGATATTTTAAATTATTAAATTCCAAAAATTATAAACAATGTTATGTTTAAATAATAATAACAATAACCATAAAACAGGTTTAGAAGAAATGATATTTTAATAGTAAAAACAAGTATCAATAAAAAATAAAATTTAGGACAAGACCCCCGTTACTTAACATGACAATTTTATTTAATTTGTTTTCATAGAAATTTATTCATGATATGCAATTTATGAAGATGATATTTTTTTATTGTGTGAATGAAATATTAGGTCAATTATATTAGTAATTATATATAAAATGATATTTTAAATTATTAAATTCTAAAAATAATAAACAATGCTATTAGCCAATAAAAAGTTAGTAATATTAGGTTGATATAATTATATATTAATTAAGTTTGTATAATTATTATTTAAAATTTTGTTCTTCTTCGTATCTATACAAAAATATAAAGGTTTCAAAAATATATTTTTTAATTCTAATCTTTTTTAAATTGTTATCAGAAGTTTTAAATTTTTGTTTTTCTTCTTTCAATTTTTTTTTTGTTTGAAAGGTTTCTCTTTTCAAAATTAGTAAGCCTTGTATTTTGAATTTATTTATATAAAAATTATGTCCTAGCCAATATTTGACTTTTACATTTATATCGTCGTATGTATTTACTTTTATATAAAATATTTTTTTTCTCATTTCAAAATTGATACATGATTGTAAATTACATGATATAAAATACATTGAAAATATATGATAATAAGATCATCAAGACGAAGAAAAAATAACGAGTACTTGACTACCAAATCATGAAAAAGCATATATTTTTTGTCAAGATGGATAAATAACTTAGTAAAAATTAAAGAAGAAGCCTCTCTCTGTATTGTCATGGAAGGATTGCAAATACTATGGCAAAAAATCTTCGAAACTAGCTAAAACGTCAAAAGAGCAAATGACACCGAAGAAAAAAAAAGAAAGATTCACCAAAATTTATAAATAAAAAATAAGATAGCAAATATCGGAACAACCAGCATATGAATTCATTGATATAGAAGATGACGAGAAACTAACTGCGTTTACTCAAAGAAGAAGACACATAATAAAACAGAGGAATGGATCGGATGTCCAAGTGGTTACGATGAAAAGGACAAAATTTGAATATTGAAGTTGTTTATCAGTCGTAGTATGATTTGAACATTCAAATTAATTTGAGATACACAATTAATAATAAAATTAAAATTAAAGTTAAAATTTTTTGAATAGCTTAAAAAAATGAACATGATTTTTGAATTCTAGAAAAGAACTATTTCTAAATCTTGATTCATATTTACAACTATAAAAAATGTGTTTTAAAAAATATACGGATAGAAACATCATCTTACATATTATTATGACTAAATTTATGAAATTTAGGTAACACCTATATTTTGTAGGAAATTTTAAATTATTTTTAATCAAACTAAAATATTATCATATATATATATATATATATATATATATATATATATATATATATATTAAGGAGATGGATTTTAATTTCAGGAAATAAATTCTTAAAAAATGATTATAACTTTGAGTGATATGACCCACAAATTATAAATTGATTATGTGTACTCACGTGCGACGCACGTTCTTTTTACTAGTACCATAAAATGAGTCCTCCGACACGATTCTGTGAGATGAGTTTCCTATCTGACATAACTCATAAAAAATATTATTTTTTCTGCCAAAAATATTATTTTTCATTGTAGATATGAGTTGGATCGGCCGATCTCATGGATATAAATCCGTAAGACCGTCTCACATGAAACTCGCCCTAAAAATATTTACTTAAAATGAGGTGTGGTCGATATCTTTTATTTTTTGGCCATTGTTAACTGCTTCAACAGTTGGAACATTGTTTATACTTTTATTTTGCTGGTTAAATTTTAGCACCATTGAATAATTAGACAATAGAGATAGTATAATACAACATAATTTAAATTTTCATGATAGATAACCACAACTAGGAGTTAACGTCACCCCAAACTCTTATGTGAAAGAGTATCACAAATTTATAAACAATCGGATCAACATGGCTCATATACACAAAAAATATATATTTTTAACATAAGGAGTTATATTTTTTCATTGATCAGATCGAATAGGAAATCCATATCATAAATGTAAGACCGTTTAATAGAATTTTTTGTGTTCTAACATAAAATACCCATTTTAGCAAGTGAGCATTATATCTATGACGATCTCGTACAGTTGACCAGGTCTTTTAGACTTCAGAAGTGAGGAATTCAATGGATATTATGATGCTTGATTCTACCAAGTAATCTATTTGCAAGATGTTTGCCATCATCGCCTAATATCGACCATTTTATTAGTTTTTCCCATATAAACCTTACCGGAGCTATATACTAGACCCGCATATCAGTCGAGTCCGTTCAAATCTACAGTAGATGGAGAATGCAACTCGAACCAACATGCAATTGATGTACCAAAACGTATTTAGATTGTGACATACTGATATGCTCGAAAAATTACCAGCAGATGTAATAGAGTGCGAAATTTCACATAGCAGAAGACTACATTTACGCGTAAAATGTTGGCAGAACCTAGCTATACCGGTTAAATAACGAAAAATCATTACGGAGAAAAGTACAAGGACCCATACAGCGAAAGATGATTCTTCAGATACATCATATGTGCACAATTGACAAACACTAAGAATTATTTACAAGCAGTTAAAAATCACAGCAAAGAGAATAAACAATTGGAGAAACCTACGGTTACATCACCAAGAATTAACAGATAATGACATTTTTACAATTCCCATATCCCCCATGGCATAAAAAGCCTCTCCCGGTGTTTTCTAGGTCCTAAGAACTCATCCACAGTTCATCCGCAGCTCCTGATACACTCTCGAGTAACTTGGTTAATGCTATGGATATAAATTAAAAATGATGTACAACAACCCATCGAGCCCAAAAAGAAAATGGCTTCAACGGCTTTGCTTTGTTAATCACTGAAAGGAGGCATCAGAATCTTCTTTGTCTTGATCAATAATACATGATTTTGGAACTGGTTTTTCTAACATAGATGTCCCTTTGAAAGTTACCATTTGCCAACAGATCTTTTTGTAATTCAAAAGCTGTAAATGTAGAAGAAGACCACGCCAAGAAAGATTATTGGCCGTAATACATTCACTTCTATTTATGAAAGAGACGAGGAAAAGAGGCAGAGTGTACCTGTTCTTCTGGTATCTTTTTAAACCCAAACTTCTCTGTCCATATTGATTTCGCTTCGTCAGTTGCTGGGAGAACAAAGCTTCTGATATTCAGAAATGCAAGTAATTTCTCGATGCATGAGTAAAGGACTTGGAAGTATCCCTGGAAAGATTTGAATTTCATGAGAAGTGCTATAAATACTTCAACATAATGACAAAGATGGAAGTATATCTTGACACAAACAAATTAATAATCCATATTCGTGCCACCAAACCTAGATTTGACTAGAATCTAGATAATAACAGTGTGCATCCACCGACAATCAAGGGAAATGCCAATAGAGTTAACATGGGCGATAAAGTGCGAAGATAGTGGATGTAAAACTTCCTCCACAAAATCAAAATAAACTACAGCAGGAGATTAAAAGAACTATATGAACACCATATTCAAAATCTGAAATAAGGTCAAACTCAACGTTAAGATATTTCAGGCCGCATCCAAGATGCAAGAATCCTCAGTAGATGGCGCCAATATTAGCGAAATTGTAGCAGCGCCAATACCTTCCAAGTGAAATAGACATCTAACTCTTGCAAGTTCTTAATCTCTCTGGAAATTTCTGAGTCCAGTCACCTTAATCAGAGATTTTAGCAGTCACGTAAAAAAAAAAAGCTGTAACTCATGCTTACACTAAATACCCAGGTTTTTAATCTCCCATGTTCCAGCCGCCACTTACACCCACACCTCACCATAAATTTCAAAATTACTAGAAGTAACAATATCCTGAGGTGGCAAATTGCACAACCATCATGTCCAAAACCACCAGCCACATGGAAATGGTAAACGTTGTTGCTCTCAATTTTCAGGTTTCTAAGTGGCATTTTAATAATCTGCCTTCAGTTAATTAACTTCTATGCCATCAACAATCACCCAGACACCAAATACCCTATATAATCACCACTTTAATGTTTTTCTCAAGTTCCACCAGTTACAAAGACATGTCAAGTATTAAATTAAGCACACGGCGCTGCATTGTCTAAACTTGTCAGTTCATTGTATACCAGAAATTTATGCGTGATAACCAAAGATGCTTCTATAGATGCAGTATAGCTGTTACAGTACCACAGAACAGCTGCTTGGGTTGTTCTAAGTTCACTCCAGAATGGCACCATGAGCATATTGCATAATCTTTTGTTCTGTATTGTTAACAGGTAATAATGGAATTCACCTTAAAACGAAGTACATTTAGGACCTGGGAAACTCAAACAGAAAAAATTAAAAATAAAAGGGCACCTGGTAATGAATGCTTTATTGGAGGTATACAGCAGAAATTGTTTTTTTTTTATTTATGTAAATGAAACTTCAAGAAAAGCATCATCTATACATGTGTAATCAAAGATCTAATTTTAGCAATCTCCCAAAACTCAGACAATCCAAAAGAACATAAATAAGCTGAAAACCTTTGGAAGTGTAATATGAAAAGAAGTAAAAAAAAACTTACCCTGCCATGGTTACCCTTGCGTGTAGCAGCCAATGGGAGTTCAGCTATATCTTGTCCGAAAATTCGCAGAATCCCTGCTGATACAACTATTGAGCTGCAACATATATGATATATGCAAGGTACATAAGTGTATCCAAAGAAATAAGGTGGAAAATTTACAGGAATCAAAGTAACAGTGCTTACTTCACAGTCAATATCGCACAATACATTCCACTGAAGTCTTGACCTCTAATATTCCTCCTGTCATGTAGAAAGGTTGAAAGGAAGAATACAGAGAGGGAGGACAAGAGCGAAGATATGAACATAGATAAGAAAAGCATACAATGCGGCGAAATGGCAAAAGTATTAGTCAATACCCATAAACCATGGAGGGAATAAAATCTCGTCCAGTTTCTGAGTCCACAATTGGGTCAAAAGAATCCTGGAACAAAAGTTAATAAGCAAATCCAATGATACAGACTTAACTTATCCACAGAATAACATTAATGAATCAGAAAATGAATTTAAAAAAAAAAAGAGCGTAAAACTAAAGCATCAATAAAGTAATCAAAGTAAACAAAATAAGATATATAAATTATCAGCTTAACAGCACATAATTTTTTTGGGGTGACAGTCGCAAAAAATACTGCCAGAGGAAATCATAAAACTTAGAGAGCAGATTATTTGTTTTAGACTATAACATAACAAACTACAATATTATAAGTTAGATAAAATAGACAGCTAAGTAACTTGCTGGAAGTTTTGAGCCGGGGTAAACTTAGTAGAGGGCGCGGAGGATGTGAGGAAATGGGTGTGGAACAACTCAGGCTTATTTTCGGTAAAGTCTTTCTTCGAGTCTTTCTTTCCAGAGGAGCGATTCCCTAGCTTCTCTCTTTTCTACCCAATCTGGAAAGCTCCTATTCCGACGAAGGTTCAGGTTTTCTCATGGACAGCTGCGTTGGGAAGATTACCTACCTGCGATTTGATTCAAAAGAGGCTCCCGAATATCTCCCTTAGCCCGAGCTGGTGTGTGCTATGCAAACAGAGGGGAAAGACTCAGGATCATATGGTTATTCACTGCCCGTTTTCTGGTTCCTTGTGGAACCTAGCTCTCAAGGAATTGGGATTATCTTGGGTAATTCCGAACTCAACAAAAGACTTATATGCTACTGATTTAGGAGGTCGGCTTGGAGAGAGAGGGAGAGTCTTTTGGTTAATAGTGGTTCATTGCGTGTGTTGGTTGTTATGGCTGAAAAGGAACAGAAGAATTTTTTAAGGCAGTGAAGAAGCGGTGAAAGAACTTTGGGACAAGATCAAATTGAGAGTATCCATTTGGGCTCACAGGGGTTCAAATTTTCAATCTTTGGCGATATTAGACTTGTATAGGGATTGGAAATTGGCTTTGATTCAGATTGATAGCTGCCTTTGTTTGCTTTGGAAACTAGTTTGCTTTTGTGGACCACTGGTCCACTGTTTGTATTCTAAGTAATTTCATATTATCAATAATATTATAGTTTCTTATCAAAAAAAAAAATAAGTTAGATAAAATGGAATCACAAGCACGCAACAAAGGTTAAACGCATGCAATTTTGGTAATAGTTCTAGGAGCTGATTACCAACAGTTTGATTCAGATGTCCAAGGAACAATGTTATCTAGTTAATTGACCACTATTTTGGTAAAGCAGGATTAAAATTTATTCACATTTGGAAGTTAAAGCAAGGCACGTAATCTAATCTAGGGTCAAGATAATTTTGGTTTGCAAAGTTTTTGCAGGGGACAACAACATGAAAAAGTCATTCCCTGTATCGTTATTTTCATGAAAAAATTGCACACGCCGTTGAAAAATATACTTTAAAGCTCCAAAATAGAAAAGAACTGGAAACTACCAATTATTTTGTTTTCAGTCATTATCAGTGTGGAAGCAGAAGCTATTTATACATGAAACAGTGTCGAACTAAAAATTCTCTATAAAAAATTTATTTTCTAAAACCTTGGTATCAGGATTTTACTGTTCACTCAAAAGTCATTACATTCACTCGGTCGAACCAAAATCAGTTCCAAAGTGAGTACACCCATAGCGCTGAGGAGGACTAGTTTTTTTATTTTTTATTTAATTTTTATAGGAAACAAGATTGTGTTATATATTATATATAAAAATCGTGTAATAATTACAAAGAGCCGACAAGATATCCGCACATTGAGCTCCTAAAACTCAAGACATATTAACAATATATTAAGCTCCAATCTCTGAATATATCTAAAACCGATAACATAGCAAACTCTTTATGATTCATAAATCCTAATCCACGCAGAAGCCCGCTACTTGATCTTTTCCCAACACACTTCATTCGACTAGTTAAATTAACTATTTCTAGTAAAATAATAAAGCTTGGTATTGAATTCTTCTTAATTTATTTTTTACAGTAAATCCAGAAGGCAAAGGCTGAATGTGTTGAACTGGGTCAGCGATCCTTCACTCACGCACAATTCGGGGAAAATTTTTGAAGAACATATAATTGTTTAGGTTCTGTTACAGTTGTTTATTTTATAAATAATGATTATTGAATTATCATGGTGCCAGACAAATTTTCACAAATACAAAACAAAACATATCCAATCATTTCTAGGAAACTAGAGTCACACTTCTAAATTAATCAGTTTGTGATTCGTCCTACACATGGAGAAAGCAACTAACCAACAACCTTGTTTCTCCCACTTTTCAAATTCCAAGATTCACTCTCAGGTGCACTAAAAAACAAATCTCAGCCATCTTGATATCCATTTTTTCATAGTTCGGTGACTTAAAATTACCCACCAGGTAACAAATATTTTACACTCAACTCTAAACATTGTGCATCATCTAGCTTTGCAAGTATTTCTCAGATCTTGCCATTGACCAAACTCAATCTTATTAACCGTGAAAATGAAAGGTAAATATGATGCAACAGTTCTTACGTGAAATATAGCTACAGCCTGCGAAAGCAACACCCTGGTTTCCCGAGAAGTAATTTTTCCATTCAAAAGCCTCCATCTCATATCAAGATCAACTTCAGCAACTGGATTCTTTTCAATATACTTCTTCCTTACAATATTCAGAGAAGAGTCCGGGATCTTTTCAGCCCCAGCATTCAGCAAATCCTGGAGTGCAGAATACATTCTCTTGCAATTCAAAGAACAGAACCATTTTTCTTTTGGAAGCTCCTTCACAACAGATGTTTACAAATTCAGAGAAAAAGATACAAGAGTGTAGGAACAAAAACGCAATTGCTCAAGATTAAATCTGAATTATCTCATCCTTCTAAAGAATGAGAATGTGTGCACCTTTAGATCAGCCATCTTGCATTTTTTCAAACAGCCAACATGATATTCCTTTTCACACTGGGAAATACCAAATTATTTTTGAGGGTATGGTACAACCATACAATATAACAGAGTAAAACAACAAGGGTAAAAACAGTAAGAAATATACCTGATCACAGAGCAAAACAGTACGCGGACCAAAACCAGATTTACTAAAATCATAGCCTCTGCAAACATAGCAACTTCATAAATCAATAAAAACAATATCAACTACAATGACTATCTAACGTCAGGGAAATCCGCAATGAAAATATAAGAATCAATGAAACTGCTCTATATATGTGTCAGGTGTGTACCTGCAGATAACACAGGCTATCAATTCAGCTTCTTCTGGGTTTTTGACAATGCGAATGCACCGATTTGTTATCTGCTCAATGGGATCAATACCAATGACTCTTCCAGCCGCAACAGCATTGGAATTGTGCTCAACAAACCTTTCTTTTTGGAACTTGTTCTGGCAATAGGTGCAGAACCATTTGCCACGAGGAATACTCAACAAGGAGGCGCATTCTGCATCGCAAGATAAAGATGATGGTTAGACATAAACTCTGTATGAACATTGCAAATCTCTACAAGTACAATCATCAAGAGAATTTCGAAAGACAACCAAGAATCATTTTGAGAAATGCCGCATCAACCAGAAGCAAGTAAATCAAGGAACAAGGTTCATAATTTTTTCCATCAAAGTGTCGCACAAAGATCTCCAGTTGGTGTTCACAGATTAAGTTCACCTATCATGGAGCCACATAGGATTTAAAATAAATGGACATCGAAGAAGGGTTGCGCTAATATGATAGACATACAGTCTACAGGATGTGTACCATGCAATCCCATATATCAAGAACATTCAGCAAACAGAGCTTAAAATTTAAAAAATTTAAATAGAAGTAAAAATTGCTACGTTCAGACAATGAAGAGTTGCTTAAAAAGTCCGCTTAAAATAGAAAATATCGCATGCCACCCAAATTTAACACAAACACGTACATAAATACATACATTCGAAAAACGTGACAAACAAAATTTTCAAATCACAGAGAAAGGCATGATTCTTCAAGTAAATATTTGAAAGAAAAAAAAATAACATCAACAGATGTGCATCATAAATCTTAATTTCACCTTTGTGGAAGGCCCTGGGACACCCATCACAGAGCACAAGTTTCCCACCATCTGCACAAATGATGCACAAGTCATCATTGTCTTTTGCAGATAACTTGCGCCCTTTCAAAAGGGAGACAGCAAATTCATGGAGGGACACCCCATTAGAAGTGTAGATATACATATAGCTACAGAAAAACTAGAAGGCGTAAGGAAATTAAATGGAAACAGCTAAATGTTAATTCAGAAAGCTGGCATTGCACAGAAAAAAAAATCAGAGACCACATACGGTTTCCGGCGGGAGGCACGACCAGCATGAGCTTCAAACTGAGATGGACTAACCTGCTCAAAGTAGGTAAAAAGAAATAGTACATCTGGCAAAATTTGGAGCATTTCAAACACAACAATAACACAAGTACCAGAGTGCTGCAGCATCGACACATTATACCCGATCCCATTTTATAGCCATCACGCAATTTCTACAAACAGACAGGCAGGTGATTACAATGTTGAAATAATCTAATAAATAGATAAATACATCATACATAACGTGGGTGAGTGGGTGTAAGCAAATAACACTGAAGCATTTATCTGAACCACCTTGCCATTAGAATAATAAGCAACTTCAGTTCCATCTGGTAATCCACCATCTTCAAAGACCATTCTATGCATTTTTTGATCTCTGCGAAAACCCATGAATATTTTCTAATATGGCATGTTGATGAAGTATAAATAAGACAATCAGGTTTCTATATGATTCACAAAACTCGACAGCTAAAAGTACAGACTTTTTAGTAATTTTTGATTTTGATGAACTCTTTGATTTCATGGATGTGTCTGCAGATCCACTTTTTAAGTGCTTGGATGTACTTGAAAACCTATAAGCCACAACAGAACAGTTAAATAGATAATTTAGTACAACAAATCAAGATCAAGACATGCAAAGAATAGTTATAACCACCAACTTCTTTAAGATCTTTCTCGTACTGTTGTTCCTCATGGATCCTTGCAGGGAATCACTTCCATTAGCACGTAAATCAGAAGGTGACTTCGAATGGCTAGCCAAAGCACTTCCAGAAAACTTTGGGACTGGTTGCTGACGACTTGACCCGAGCGGAAAGAAATCAAAAGGTAGGAAAAGTTTGGGATCAAAAAAAATAAATAACTCAAGTGCCAGAAACAAAAATAAACGTCAATCGACTTAAAAGAGAGAAAAATACCCACATTTTCATGGTCTTCTGCTGGCCCCTTCTTGTTGAAATCTGCAATGAGGATCTTCGTGGAGATTTTGTATTAAACGCCGACTCTAAATGCCTGTAAGGGAAAATAAATGGAACGAGTTCACCTGTACATTCTCTCTGAAAAGCAGCAAAGGAAAGAATTGAGGACTAAGACCAAAAGATGATATATACTTTTTTCTGTTTCTTCCTCGACTACTCTTATTTTTGGGAGTGTTATGCACGTTACCATTGTCAGACACTGTCAGGCCTAAAAGTGGCTCCAAAGGCCTGGAAGTACCAAGGCAATGATTCAGTTAAATATTACGAGAAGTACCTAGCTTTAAGATTATAAAACTTGAGTTCATCAAATTCAATGATTTATTGTGTATAATACAACTAATGAAGCTAAAAACAAAAACTCAAATGGCACACTGTGATACAGAATTACAGATGCATTTACTGCTTAAATTTAGGAGCTTTCATACATTAACTTCCCAACATTAAAGCAGACAAGAGGTAAGTATAGAGTTTTTTGAGAGTCTGAAAGTTAGTTGAATATCAAGTTTCACATTAAAATTTACAACTTCAGACATCCTAATTCATTCCCACAAGTCATCTGCGTTGTTTTCATTTTACCATTCGAACCTCATTTTCAAAATCTGGAAATCTTTAATGTCATTCAACAACTATTTCTTAAAGTGATTCAACTTTATGGTCTTCCTAGCATTACACATCTTGCGACATAACATTTCAAAAGTCTCAAAATGATTAGAGTCAGGTAGAATGTTATCAGCCAATGGAAAAAAGAGACTTTATTGTTGGCAGAGAGTACCTAGATTTTGTACATTCTGCATCGACTTCAGAATTCTCAATAATCATGCAAGAATCACAAACTGGTTCCACCGCAGAAACAGTTGCAAGAAATGGCCCTAAAAACCAAAGAACATCAATCTTTTCTTCAAAGTATAACAGAAACCAACATATTGCAGAAACAAATTTATACACACCCCGGCAATTCATGCAAATAACAGATTCCTTCACAGGCATAGGGCCTACGAATTTATGAATCGCCTCTTCTAATGTCTTTACAGATGACTTTCGGCATTCTTTGACAACATCAAGGAGGCTTTTCCCATTCTCTAAGCATATATACTGTGAGGCTCGCCGGTATGATTTACATGCATGGATCTCAAACTGACATGGTGGAACTACCTATAATGTAAAAATATCTTTTGAATTCATATGGCTCATAAGCAAAATAAGAGAATTGGACTTGATCAAGAAATTTAAGTCCTTACCCTAACTCCCTTGCACAAACTGCACGAACACAAGATTCCAGTATCTTTTATGCTACCACGTAATGGGAATCCCTATAAAATGATACTTCCAATCAGATGTGAAAAGCAGGAAATACCTTTGGGCGAGAATCAATATCTTCAATTTGAAATCTCATTATAAAGTCACATGACTCACATCTAAAATCTTTACAATTCAAGAAAGTTTCAATTCCGGACACAATACAAGTTCATGTGAGTATTCATGCATCTCAGTCAAATCAAGTTTTCAAGAGTTGGACTAGCATGTGAAATGCTCATCTGCTATTTTCATCATAAACCTTGTGAGAGAACAAACATATAAGAATCATTTTCATCAAATTTTCATGACATTTTCCAGCCAGCATGTAAGTTAATTATCCTCACTAATATATAACCCTCGGCATTCCGAATACATGGTACATGGCATCGATGATTAGAGCAATTGCAATCACTTAATTCAAATAATATGACAATGACGTGATGGACAATTTTTTTAAAAATATTTGAGAGAGAGAGAGAGAGAGAAAACGTTTGTTTTCCTTCGTTAATGAGATCCTACCTTTAGGATAGTGCTCAAATCATGGATCTAATAATCTATATCATGTGTATAATTAATGTTGTGAGCTGATGTGGCATATCATTGAATCATTAGATCGGCAGTTAGTATAATACACTTAAGGTAGGTTGAACTCTATCGTTTTCCTTAGCCATCTTCTTGGATTTTAAATTTTCAAGGGGGAACTTTGAAAAAAATCATTTATCTGAGATGCATTCTTGCATTAAATAGGTCAAATCGCATCACCTCCCTAGTCATGAAAATATAACTTAAGAGTACAAGTTGAAGATAGGTCATTCATAAGGATAGAACATTGCAAAAAAAAGATTAATTTTATTCTTTTTGTCCTTTTATTTTTAGTGTATCTGAACTGACATACCCAAACAATCATAACAAGATCAATTTGTGTGACTGATTCTATTCCGCAAAAGAATCAGGAAATCCTTCTTAGTCGGTTTGTCTTCGTGGAATAAGTTAAGTGGCTGCTAGAGTGCGTACATATCTACCTTTGACATGCAATTGCATCGTCTATCGATAGATTTCAGTTGCATTTAAGAATTACTAAGAAACTATACTTGCCACTCCAAGGAGAAATTCTAAAAAAAATTGTGCATCCTATCTGTGCAATTATGATCTATTCTAATGTTTAACTGGAAGGAGGAATGATATTTCTCCTTCTAAGGAGAAAAGATTGTACACAAGTCACAACAGAATCCAGCTCCACCCATGAACCTCCGGTTCTACTTATCTCCCCCACCTGACATCCAGTGAGCACACGTTATTACTCCTCCTTCCCAAAAGGAACTACAAATGGGACCAGTGGAATAACAAGTTACTAAAATTCTGTAAGTATAACGAATTTAATGAAAGAGTCAACTCCGGTGAGTAAATTAAAGGCCATCGCTGGAAACAGTAACAATAACTACTTCAAAAATTTAAAGAAAAGTCACTTGAATAATTATTAGCCCAAAATGGTTACAGAGAAGAATACCCTCTTGCCGCCATTGTAGAAAACTGGATACCCTTCCAGCAATCCAGTCTCAAAAAGCTCCTTCACTGTCGTGGGCCTCCCTTTCATCGCAATTTTCTTAGACATCCCCATATTCCTCGCATTCGGACTAGCCATCCCAGTCGACTCCTCACTCTCCAATCCCTCCACTTCCAAAGAGATTGCATCTTGTAAATCCCTAGGAACCTCACTCTCCAATTTCTCGTCCTTAATTATCGACCTCGTAGACCTTCTTGTTCCATTGCTCCTCGCCGCAGCAGCAGCCACCAACATTGGCTCCTCTTTCACTTCAACCTCCACCATTTCACCATCTACATAGCCAGAATCACCAAAATCACCCTCATTTCCACCCGCATACACCGCATCACCACCATTTTCTACAACTTCACCATTAGAAACCACGGCCTCGGCACCTTTGCTACAAATTCCAAAATTAGCCCTCACTTCACCAAAACACCGAATTCCGCTCCCGCTTTCACTCTTGAACCTCTTACTCCTCGTATATACAGCGAACCCATTCGCCTCACTAGGCCGAACCCTAGGGACGTAGCCTTTATCCATACAATCCGACCCGACCGATTCAGACCGGCTCGGGTAATCGGATCCAAACTCGGCCCCATTAATCTGAACTGAACTCTCAATCTTCAACCCTAATTCTGGATTTATCACTGTTTTATCTTCCTTTTCCATGATTCTTCGAATCCACTGATGCTGCGCGAGTGAACACAACAACAGATGAAAAAGACAGGATTAAGGAACCGATCCACCTCAGAATTCGAGCACAGTAGCATGCATCGAAGAGGTAAAAGGATTCAAAATCAAGCAGCAAAAGATAAAAAGATCGAAGGTGTGAGTGAGAATCTCTGAAAACTGCTAATCTAATAAACTGCGGGTTTCATTTTCTGCTGCGGACTACCTTGGTAAACTTGCAGTCCAGTTCTCTCCAATCTGAACTAAAATCGCGTTTCGGAAAGAATCGTGCGAAGTTTCCAAACACGTTTTATTTCTTTCGAATTTTATAACTGGTCTCAGGTCTGGCCAATTTGAACTAAAATCGCATATAGAAAGAATCGCTATACAAATTCGTTGAAATCTTCTCCCACACAGTTATACAAAGTAAACCCTAGAAGACATTTCATTTTGCACTTTCTTCCTTTGATTAATAATTAATAAATAAACAAATACTCATTTCGAGCCTCTACATAAAAAAATTTATGATGTTATATTAGAAAATTTTGAATGGTTGGATTTACGTGATTTGATAATAGATTTCAAAGGTCTTTTTGAATGAATCTGAGTTATATCACAATCATTAATAAATATTCATATTTGGATTCGAATTCGAATTCACAAACATTAAAATTTTGTTTTAAAACAGTTGATCCCGAAGGAGATCTCATCCCACGCGTGTCTTGGTATGTCCTATGATGAAGTGGAGTATATTTGCACCTGGGAATCTACTGTTTGGTCGACAATGCCCTATATTTATTGTGTTCTAAATATTATCAATATAAATTTGAAATTAAATTTAATAATTTTTTGTTAGTTTTCAAATTTTTTTAAATAAATTTAAAATCATATAATTTCTGGCGGGTTCAACGAGTTTAATCTGGATTGGACCAGTAGGGTTCACGGTACGGGCAAGGGAAGGGTATAAGCCAAAACGCTCTGCGTCGTTGTCGTTTCTATTTTTTGCCTAGCAACCGTCGACGTTATTCACTTTGCTTTTTGATGCAGCAATCATTGACTCCATTCACTTTGTTTTTGTGTGCAATAACAACCCACAAAATTAGCTCTTTAAACCCATTCGAACTAGGGAGGGAGAAAGGACTAAAGCAGATGTGTAACGCCCCGATTTTATTTTAATTGACTTTATTTGAGATAATCGGAGATTTCATAGTTCAAGAGCCGACTTGATTTTGATCAGGGTCCTTTTTGCAAATTTCGGATTTTTTAGGGACTAAAATGCAATTTTGGACTTAAATAGATATTTAAGCTTGGTTGACTCTTTCTCCTTCATTCATTCTTTTCCTCTAATGTTTCTCCCTCCATTGAAGGCGCCCAACGTGTCCTTCAAGCTTTCAGATTTCTTTCCGAACTCGATCCGTCCGTTGAAATTAATTTCTGAAGACAGATTAGCGATCACGGCTAAGAGAGCTTCGTTCTACCATAAGTATTTCTCCGATCAGATACGTTTCGTTTTTGGGATGTCGTTATAATCGATTGAGTTGCTAGTATGTTGTTCTTGGCAGAGTTCTGATCGTTTATTATCTGTCGGTTTCGAAATAGAGCGTCGTTCGGATTTGTTATGATTTTTGAAGGGATTTTCGAAAGTTGAGTTTTTATGATTTGTTGGAATTGGATTGTTATGGTTGAATGTTGATTGATAAGAGTTGTTTGGATTGATATTATGTTGTCTGCGTTTCCGATTTGATCAGAATACAGTCGTTATGCCGCCGATTTGAGTTTTGGATTGTCAATCGGTTTGTAGTGTTTGAGCCAAATCTTTGATTGAGTTGTATTTTGATCTCGAGCCTTTATTACTTCTTTTGACAGATTCGTTTGAAGGCCGTTGAGTTGCGAGATTACAAGAGTTGTATCGCTTTGAAGATTGTAGCCGATATAGTATCGATTTCTTATTATCGATTGAGGAAGTTTGATTGAATCTTGATTGAGGAATTGTTGTTGTTTCCAGGTTCGAGCATCGACGTTTGAAAGAGGTATAAGATGACTTAGACTGGAATGGAACATGTGACTCGAATCCGACTTGATTCGAGTGTTTCGAGGAATCACATACTTGCATGTTATTTGTTTTTACTCGAAGTTAGTTGATTGAGTTATGTTTGCATTGCATTCATCTTGAGCTAAGAATCCTTGATTTTATCGGGCAGGACGGCCCTTTTATGTTAGAAGTTTTGGGGGCTATATTGTGAGTGGCCTGGGTGTAGCCGTTTCACCTAGTGCTAGCATACTCCTTATAGTCGCACCAAAGTCTAGAGGATGGAGATACGTAGCACCACCTCGATCGGGAGAGTCGGTGAGTTGTTTACGTGATCTCATCCTCGGGATCCCCAAAAGCAAAAGCAACAATTTCTTGATTATCCGGACTTGATAATCCCACATTTAAAGACATGCATTGCATTATGCATTTGAATTAAGTTTTTAGATGATTTTTTGGAATTGCTTGTCTTGTATATATATGTATCATGTTTTGATATATTATTTGATATGCATGATTGTCTCTTTTACTGGGAATATCATTCTCACCGGTTTATCCGGCTGTTGCTTTATTTTGTATGTGTACTTGGCAATAGGAGGGGCAGGGCCAAGTTAGAGTAGACCTGGTTAGCGTCAAGAGCAAGATATAGAAGTGAGACTCGTTTAGAAGTCGAATCAGCATGTCAATCTAGTTTATGTTTTGCGAACATGTTTTGTCATTCGAACTTCTCGTTTTGTATTGTAAGCAAGAATCGATGTAGGTACTATTGAATCGAATGTTTTTCTTCCCTAAACATTTCTTGTATTGTTATTGGCTTGTCAGATACTTTAAATGCAAATGTTTAGGTTTGGTTGGATTTCTTTTCGGTGCCTTGGATTTCTGGGCGAGAGGACGGCATGGGCGCGCGGATATTGGCATGGGCGCGCTGCCTTTTGGCGAGGTAAGGGCGCGGGCGCGCGTTCTGAGAGCGCGGGCGCGCGGTCGTTTTTTTTTAAAAAAAAAATTTTGATCGCTTCGATTCTTGTTTTCTAGTATGTTTAATTGTTGTTTACTCCAAGATTAGTTGTATAGAAATGAGGTCTCACATTAAGTGGTATCAGAGCGATAAGATTCTTGGACTGAATTTAGAAGTGAGCGGGGTAGATCGAGTCCGCATTAATTGAATTCTCGCATGTGATTGAGTTATTTAAATTGATTTGTTTAAATACCATGCGAGCATGTTTTATTAATTAAGAATTATTTGAATTACATGACTATGTAATTTAATTTATAAAGCATGAATTATTTGAGATATGAACTGTAATTCACCTGTATCCGGAATTTTGAGAGATTGCAAGGACATCGAATTGCAACGATTGAGATATCTTGTGTCCTAACCTTTGATTATCAGATGGGTCCTCGACGAGTTATTAACAGGAACCCACCACCAGTTACTCCACCGAATGAGCAAGCTAGTACCGAAACTGTTCAGATGGATGCTACGACGACGCCGATGGAAACCTTGCTGAAGAGGTTCCAGTCGTTTAATCCACCGTTGTTGTTGGGTACAGAGAATCCAGTTGACAGTGAGAACTGGTTGGACGACATTGATCAGTTGTTCGATTCCCTTGATTACTCCGACGACCGCCGAACTAGGTTAGTCATTCATCAGCTTCGTGGTGTGGCTAAGAACTGGTGGATCACGACGAAGAGGTCCTTGGAGAACCGAGGTACAGCTATTAACTGGAATCTGTTTAAGTCTGAGTTTTATAAACGGTTTTTCCCAGTTTCGTACCGAAAGGACAAGGGAGCCGAGTTTGCAAATTTGAAGTAGGGGAATTTGAATATTGAGGAGTATGTGGCCAAGTTTGATAGTTTGCTGAGATTTGCACCGCACATTGCCGACAACGAAGAAGCAAAAGCTGATCAGTTCATTAATGGTTTGAACCCGGATATCTTCATGTTGGTAAACACTGCTAGGCCAGATAATTTTGCGGATGCCACGAATCACACAAAAGGAGCTGAAGCAGGTCTGTGGAGACAGAGAGGAAATCAGTTTGTGCCTCAGAAGCAGCAAGGAAAGTTTCAGGCACAATCTTCTCAAAATCAGAACCAACCGTTCCATTACCAGAATCAATCTTTTCAAATTCAGAATCAACCACCGAGTTCTGAAGGTGGTAGCAGTGGAGGTAATAGGAAGGATTACTACCTCCCGAAGGGGAAGCAGTTTAAGAAGCACGAAACCAGTTCTTCGAGCTCTAGTGGCTCGAGGAAGTTTGGATTGGAACAGAGTTCGAGTCAGTCAGGCATGTCTTGTTCCAATTGCGGAGTTCGTCATTCCAGTGATCAATGTAGAGGTATTTTTGGAAGCTGTCATATCTATAACCAGGTGGGGCACTTTGCAAGAATGTGTCCTCAGCGTGTCCCTGAGCAAGCACAAAGTGGAAGTTCTTCGAGACAGTCAGCTCAGCCTCAGCAGCAAGTACCTAATGTCCACTCTTTCCAACCTCAGCAACAGAATAGACAGGAATTTAATCAGTACGCGAACCAACCTCCCAGACAGCAGGCACAAGTTTTTGCTCCGTCTGAGGATCCGTAGACTCAGGCTGCACCCGAGAATGACTTATCAGGTAAACGTTCGATTTGGTTTTCCTACTCTTATTGAATGTTATATTTTGGTGAGTCTCTTGCCTTCTTATTGAAAAATCTGTTTAATGTTAATCGTGCTCCTTAACTTTGGTTGAATCGCTTGAATTGTCGAATGCTCCAGTAGTGTTGGTAAATTCTATTAACCGGATCTTTCAGAAGAATTAGTTGAGACTAGGAATTCTTATCGTTTATTTCTTACCCTTTTTGGAATGAGAATTATACTGACCTTTCAGAGCTTTTGAGAATCGTATAGCAGATGTTGGTACCTAGCAGTTGTATGTTATTCTTCGATGTCTGAATTCTTTTTGGGATCTAATGGTCTTCTTCGATTGTATGATTTGATAATGGAATTTCTGTCGATCAGCGCCTTCTTCTTATCGAGATTTCGGGATGTATTCTTATTCAGAGGAATCATACTCTAATCTAGACATCGAGACAACTGAAGACGCTCGAGACTCAATGTCTGAATCTGGACATTGAACTCGCAGCGATCTTATTGATTAGAATATCTGTTATCTATTGTCTTATGAGGAAATTTACACGATCTTTTCTAATCTTAAGAGTTGGAGTAATTGTTTTCGCATTCGGAACTGATTTGGGGACAGAGAAGAGGATTAGATTGTATGAGATTTCTTACTGCGAATCTTTATCTGAGGAATTGTATGAAGTTTGAACTGTTATTATTTTATCTACTATCTGATTTCGAGTGACCGATTGTTGGAATCTGCTACCGTATTACGTACAGAATGACTTTCAGTCAAGACTAGAGGATTGATATCTTGTCAGAGGTCGTCAGGTGCCATGTTTTGCCGAAGTCTGTCAGTTTAGACAGAGATCCTTGATGCACTCGTTCTTTCGGAAAGGACTTCGAAGAGACTTTTGTTGTCTGATTACAACTTATTCAGTTCAACACCCTCAGAACGACGGACAGCCAGGTCAGAAGAGTCGAACTTTAGATGTTATGTCTTTAGTTGGAACCAGAGACGATTCGGATTGCGACTGAGCAGAGGAAGATTATTCTGACGAGAAGGAGTCGACTTTTGATTGACGGACTTGAAGGAGTATTTTAGAGACTCGGTTCGCGTTGGAACCATGTTTGATTTCGAGGGCGAAATCTTTTCTTAGAGGGGGAGAATTGTAACGCCCCGATTTTATCTTAATTGACTTTATTTGAGATAATCGGAGATTCCAGAGTTCAAGAGCTGACTTGATTTTGATCAGGGTCCTTTTTGCAAATTTTGGATTTTTCAGGGACTAAAATGCAATTTTGGACTTAAATAGATATTTAAGCTTGGTTGACTCTTTCTCCTTCATTCATTCTTCTCCTCCAACGTTGCTCCCTCCATTGAAGGCGCCCAACGTGTCCTTCAAGCTTTCAGATTTCTTCCCGAGCTCGATCCGTCCATTGAAATTTATTTCTGAAGGCAGATTAGCGATCACGGCTACGAGAGCTTCGTTATACCGTAAGTATTTCTCCGATCAGATACGTTTCATTTTTGGGATGTAGTTATAATCGATTGAGTTGCTAGTATGTTGTTCTTGGCAGAGTTCTGATCGTTTATTATCTGTCGTTTTCGAAATAGAGCGTCGTTCGGATTTGTTATGATTTTTGAAGGGATTTTCGAAAGTTGAGTTTTTATAATTTGTTGGAATTGGATTGTTATGGTTGAATGTTGATTGATAAGAGTTGTTTGGATTGATATTATGCTGTCTGCGTTTTCGGTTTGATCAGAATACAGTCGTTATGTCCTGGTTTGAGTTTTGGATTGTCAATCGGTTTGTAGTGTTTGAGCCAAGTCTTTGATTGAGTTGTATTTTGATCTCGAGCCTTTATTACTTCTTTTGACAGATTCGTTTGAAGGCCGTTGAGTTGCGAGATTACAAGAGTTGTATCGCTTTGAAGATTGTAGCCGGTATAGTATCGATTTCTTATTATCGATTGAGGAAGTTTGATTGAATCTTGATTGAGGAATTGTTGTTGTTTCCAGGTTGGAGCATCGACGTTTAAAGAGGTATAAGATGACTTAGACTGGAATGGAACATGTGACTTGAATCCGACTTGATTCGAGTGTTCCGAGGAATCACATACTTGCATGTTATTTGATTTTACTCGAATTTAGTTGATTGAGTTATGTTTGCATTGCATTCATCTTGAGCTAAGAATCCTTGATTTTATCGGGTAGGACGACCCTTTTATGTTAGACATTTTGGGGGCTATATTGTGAGTGGCCTGGGTGTAGCCGTTTCACCTAGTGCTAGCATACTCATTATAGTCGCACCAAAGTCTAGAGGATGGAGATACGTAGCACCACCTCGATCGGGAGAGTCGGTGAGTTGTTTACGTGATCTCATCCTTGGGATCCCCAAAAGCAAAAGCAGCAATTTTTTGATTATCCGGACTTGATAATCCCACATTTAAAGACATGCATTGCATTATGCATTTGAATTAAGTTTTTAGATGATTTTTTGGAATTGCTTGTCTTGTATATATATGTATCATGTTTTGATATATTATTTGATATGCATGACTGTCTCTTTTACTGGGAATATCATTCTCACCGGTTTATCCGGCTGTTGCTTTGTTTTGTATGTGTACTTGGCAACAGGAGGGGCAGGACCAAGTCAGAGTAGACCTGGTTAGCGTCAAGAGCAAGAGATAGAAGTGAGACTCGTTTAGAAGTCGAATCAGCATGTCAATCTAGTTTATGTTTTGCGAACATGTTTTGTCATTCGAACTTCTCGTTTTGTATTGTAAGCAAGAATCGATGTAGGTACTACCGAATCGAATGTTTTTCTTCCCTAAACATTTCTTGTATTGTTATTGGCTTGTCAGATACGTTAAATGCAAATGTTTAGTTTTGGTTGGATTTCTTTTCGGTGCCTTGGATTTCTGGGCGAGAGGACGGCGCAGGCGCGCGGTCCTTTTTTTTTTTAAAAAAAATCTTTTGATCACTTTGATTCTTGTTTTCTAGTATGTTTAATTGTTGTTTACTCCGAGATTAGTTGTATAAAAACGAGGTCTTGCAAGATGCCAGTCGAATCTTTCGACGAATCGTCAACCGATCACCTGAATCTCCATAAATTAGCCGAATTTTTGCTAGTCCAATAATACTATACCAAATTTTGGCAATCAATTACCCACTCTTGATCATTGAAAACTTACATAACTTGATCAATAACTTTAATATTTTTGCCATAAATCTCCTAATTCCAAACACTTGAAATCACAAGACTCGTTTCGAATTCATCAATCATATCTATAACTCTAATATATTGGCCACATCACATTTCACTTTCGTGGCCATTGTCAATAATGTTTTTGATTAAAAACAGCTAATCTACTTACTACATAAATATTTCACCAAAATTTTAACAGGACATTACCCGATGAGTTTTGGTAATTAGGTCACACATTTAAACTAAAACTTACTCATTTTTTTCGAATATGATATTGATCAAATAAAATCCAGTTAAGTAAAACTTGAACCAGATTGGTGCCATTTAAAAATTTTGGTTAGATTAGGGATGAAAAAAAAATACTGAATTATCGATATACCGAAGTTGCCGTATCGAATAAATATTGAATTGTCGGTATATCGAAGATTACGGTACGGTAACGATACCAAATTTTTCGGTACGATAATAATATGACATTTGAAAATTTAAGTATCTACCGGTATACCGAAATACCGAAACAATATAAAAAATTTTAAAATATATAATGTTTATAAAAAATAAATTTTAAAATTTTAAAAATATAAGGTTTTTTTATAAAATTTTTTATACCGATATCGTAACGAAATTTCGGTATACTGTAAAATTTCGGTGTGATCGATATGCTATTTATATATGATGATGTTTCGCTAAAACGAGTGCCTGGGCTATCAGGGTAGCGAGGTAGGCCTGACGAGGTGAACGGGCTGGTAAGGATGATATGTAATCTGTCCTTTCCTGACTAAAATGATTTGCACACAAGGAAAATACCACAAAAACACGTTAGTGGAACGCCGGAAGGTTTTCCGGTGAGGCCACTTTGATGCTTAAGTCAGACTTAAAAATAGAGTGTGCTTAAAGGAAAAATGAGTATAATGTTTTGGGGATTCAAAGGAACATACCTTTACTGATATCTGATGCAAGGTATTTATAGGCCTTAGAGTGAGAGAATGTCTCTGCAATTTCAGGATAATGGCCACGATCTGGGTCGTGGGTACAGGGGTTGCCCACGTTTACCTGTCACGCACGATCAAACCGGAAGGCTCGGGGTTATGGCAATCGTAGAGATCATGCTCCTAAAAAATGGGTGTTGCCCAAGTCACGAAGACTTGGTCTTTTCAGCCTTACGCATCCATCCGAGATCAGCTACTCCCTTGTCTTCGAGCTACTAGTCCGACTTTATCAACCCTGCTGCCCTTGCCTTTCCATAGCTCTGATACCCCTGAATTCCCGGGGTATTACCACTCCTTCCTAAAATAGTCGGGCTAAAGCCCTGCTCGTTGTCCTGACTAGCAGCCCTAACGCCATTTTCTTTATGTAGCCCTGATACCCCTGATTTCCCGGGGTATCAATATACACCAAAAATTTTGAGATACTGAAAGTTTTGGTACGATATCGGTATAATATTTTTATATATTATAATTTTCGATACGGTACGATACAATATACTAGACCTAGGTTAGATTACTATTATGTTTTCAGAATTTTTTTTAATCTATATGGATTGTATTTATACTATCTACATTATTATATTATAAATCATGAGTAACTAATTTTAGTGTTTTTGTATCACATATTCATTTTTCAATAATTTTTTTAGATTTTTAGAGAACTTTTAAAAAAATTTCGTTGTAGTAATTAGTTAATGTATGTCAAATGTAATAAATATTATTATTACTACAGTTATTTCGTGAGTATGTATGAAAAAATATATATTTATATTTTAAAAATTAAATTTTAATGATTTTGGAAAAAATTTCGCATCCCCTGTGCAAATTCTAAAATCCTTCATATATGATGTGGTGTGTTAAATTAATTAAAATGTGAAAATTTAGAAATTGGGGATCATTAATTATGAATTTAGTCAAGCCTAAAATATTTAATTTTGTTCCTTTTACGATTTGAAGTCGAGGTCAACTCATCCAATTGATTAAAATAATATTTATAGTCAATATACACGCAATCAAACCTCGACGACTTCAATATGATGAAGAATATATTTTATTCGAAAAATATGTTCCATTTTTTTATAAGATAAAATTAGATTAGATGTAAATATAACTCTCACCCTACGTACTAATTGTAGCGTTTGCTATAATATTTCTATTAATTATTTTTAGGAATAATTAATTTGGTATATATATTTAAATATAATCAATTTAGTTTTAATTCAAAGAAAGATAACTGCTGCTAATAATCTACCCACATATATTGATATCTAATTATATTCAGACTGGTCGTCTTCAAAAACATTGATTCATAAAAAATGCTTCAACATTCAATTTATGGTGCCTATTCTAATGTGGAAACGTCCTCTGTTGAATAAATATATAGCTGGTGTAATGGACCGGGTGCATCCCTCTGCTTCTGGCTCATCTGGCCTTCTGCTCTGGGGCCCGCGACCATACTCATGATCTTCTCTCCACATGAAAAGGAGAGTTTTTGCCCTCTCCAGGATTCGAACTTGGACCACCAGGCATATATCCAAATTCAACTCAATCCTGGTACCACTAAGCTTATGTAATGGACCGGGTGAATCCCTCTGCTTCTGGCCCATCTGGCCTTCTGCTCTGGGGGCCCGAAGCAGAGGGATGCACCCGGTCCATTACAGCTGGAGATCAGAGTCCAGAGATTACATGATAAATTGAAAATTAATGATAAAATAGGTATTTTTAACTTTTTTTTTATAAACAACATACACACGGTACAGAGAAACCATACATCAACTTCAAAATTCATGGTAAAATTTGAATCAAAGGTTGAAATAATGATATAAATATATTACATCTCAATTATCCGCATAACCAATCCCGACAATTGATATATTTTTTTATACTAGTAAAAGTCACGTGCAATAACAACTTTTTATTATCGATAAATGTTATTAAATAAATGAGTTGAGATGAGAAAAAATAAACCTGCAATTAGTTAATAATATTCATAATATATTAGTAAATATTAAATTCAATGTAATATGATCTTTACAATATTTTTTATAAAATGAGTACGAATAATTTTAGTTTAAATATTTTATATGTTACAAGTCTAATTGAATTTATAGACGTTATTGCAAATAATGGTTGTAACAAATACTATAATTTTTTATAAATTAGACGTTGAGAAAAATATATAATTTGATGTCATGACATATTTAATAAATAAAATTTAAGAAAAAAATATAATAAATAATACATAGTGTTGAAAAATTATTTTACCACTACTGATTTTGAGAAAATAATATAGGTAATGCATTCTAAACTCTTAATTAAATTACATCGTCTTTTCTTTCTTTACATAACTATTTTTTCTTCTTTCACGATTTTTTAGTTTGTCATCTATTATTTATTCTTGAAATAAATAATTTTCTCATTGTTAGGATCGAAAATATCTTTCTCAACTGTATGGAGTTCAGATGGGTTAGTATATGAACTCTTGTCTTTCTCGTGTGTCTATGTTAATCAATCAGTGCGAAAGAGATTGACTAACAGATCGAACACAGATCAAATGGCTTGGTTGAATTCGTGAGGTGAGTGAATGTGTTTGACATATAAGAAATAACACAAAGACTTGTTTCTGGATGTTCGGAGCTCAATCTCCTACGTCACCCCTTCTTCCACCTCAGAAGGATTCACTCTCTTCTAGAAGACTTTGATCTTATACAAGCAATTTGCACAGATCCGATCTAAGATTGGACTTACACTGCTGTCTAATCTCAGAACTCCTAGACACTCAAGAACACAGCCCTTGACTGTTTCTTGTTACAAAGGTAGTGTTTTACAGAACACTCAATTGATTTGGTACAATCTTACAACTCGATAAACTCAACACAAATGATCCTCACTTGATCTGATATGATGCTAAGTGTGTGTTTGATTAATCTGATCTGATTGCTCTTTGAAGCTCTTAACTTTCTGATCGTGTATTCTCTTCTCTTTCTGTAGCTCTCTTTTTCTTACGCTTCTTAACCTTTGTTTCTTCTTTTCTTCTCTTCTTGTATTTATAGCCTTTAGAAAGTATCCGTTAAGGTGTCGACAAGTCTCTTTAATTTGCTCTTAGATCTTGACTTTTTGGTTCTTTGTTGGCAACGTTCAAATCTTCATTTAATGCCTTTTGTCTTTTAGCACAAAAGCTCCTTGATTGTTGAGATCTTCAATTGATCTGATCCTTGCTTCTTCTGCTTCTGCTTCTTCAATTGATCTGCCTTTTGCTTCTTCTGCCTCTGCTTCTTCAATTAATGACTTAGGCAAGTTTTCAAACATCGAAACTTAGATCTTGAATTCCTAACAATTTCTCCCTTTTTGGTGTTTGATAAAACTATAAATTTTATCTGTCATTTTCCCTCTAATCACATCAACTGATGATCTTTTCCTTTTTAGTCGTTCTTTGATCTGCTCTTACTTTCTCTGAATTTGTTCCCCCTTAAAAGGTGATGTCAAATGAATTGTTCAAATTGCTAGCTTGTCTGATCTGGTCATGTCTGAGCTTTAACTGATATGATCTGGTTCAATTGATCTAGTCTCTTAGTTGATCTTCATCATTCCAATTGATCTGGCTCGTTTATGATTCGATCTGATCTTTTCTGGTTCGATTGATCTTGTCTGATCTGATTGAACTTTGATCTGGTATGGTTTGATTTGTCTGGTCTGGTCCAATTTGATCTGACGTTGATCTGGTCCAACTTTAATCTGATCTGGTATGATCTTTGATCTGGTCTTGTATGTTTCGTCTGATCTGATCTGCTCCAACTTATCTGGATTCTTATCTCTTTCTCTGTATCTTCGAGTTGATATGCTACCGCCAAGTTGATCTGGCTCCTTTTGCGTCTATTGATCTGCTTTGCTCAGTTCTTCTGTTCTTCCTTCTTCTTCTCGACTGATCTGCTTTCTTCTTTAATTAAGATGCAGAGAGAATCTTCATTCCCCCTTAATCTGTTGCGTTTCTCTCCATATTTTGTATTGTGTGGTGTGTTCTTGTGATCTTAAAAATCTCTTTTATATGTAGATGAAATCCCATCGAGATTTTATTTTTCACAATTCTTCATCTAGTCTCCAAGATTGGTGCGGGCTCGCATGCTCTTCATAGCAATAGCGCTATCGCGCTTTGGAAGAGCGCTACTAAAGCGCTATCACGCTTCCAAGGAGCGCTATCGCACTTCTAAGGGGCGCTAATAGCGCTATCGCGCTATTGAGGGGCGCTATCGCGCTATCACGCTAGCAAGGGGCGCTACTTTCTTGTTCTGCTGAGCGACAATTTTTAAAAAATCATATCTACACAATCTAGCCATCGGATCAAGCTAAAATTTGGACAGCAGCTTTAAAACATCTTAAAATTCATTATGAACGGTGGAGATTGGATATAGTTGTCTCTAACATCCTCAGTAATTTTCTGAAGTTTGTTGTACTGTAATTCCTTTCTCAATTCTTCTCAGTACTTGTCACCTGCAAATACAAATAAAATATGCTATGGTACCCATATCTTATGTGGGTCCTCGATGGATTAGTCCTTTAGGAACCCAAACTTTGATTAATCTAACAGGTCGATCATTGAAAGTGTCCCATAAAGTTTGTATATTGTGCCGTGTGTGCTGGTGATGTGTATGTGAATGATAAATATGATATGCATTGTGTCGTTTGTGCATTGGATATGTATGTCTAGATTGATTGTACAAGTTAGGCCTCCAATATCTCTTTTGAACGGATCTATTTTTGAAATAGGGTGGTCTATGTTGTACCTTCATAGAGTCTTGTCTTGCTTGACCATATCCAGACCGAACTAGTCTTTTCTTGATCCAGCTTGAGTTAGAACTCTCTGGTTCCACATATCCCAATCCTCGTTTGTAAAGAGTTTTTGGTTGAGATATAGGTGAACTGACATGATTATCAGGTTCTATATTTTCATATATCGTGCTGGACTTGACAAATTTCACATAATTTGAAGTGTTCTTGTCCAGACAGGATTGAGTACTTTTCTCAGTTGATCTGCAGTCCTTGTCATCAAAGTCGAGACCTATCTTGTCTCCAAAAGACTTTTGTGACTCTTGCATCTCAGTCAACAAAACAGAGGACTTATTCCATGTGGTTACCAGTTCAGTAAGTTTTAAGTTTTTTGACTTTAACTGCTGGCATTCCACTAGTAGCTTATCATTTTCAGTCATAAGCTTGACAATCTCTGCTTCTAGACTGATTTTCTCAACTGATGTTTCCCAATTGGGTTCAGTTGAGCAGTCCGACAGATCATTTTACTTGGCTTTAACTTCCTCAAATGCTAAGCACAGTCGTTGATACTCATTACTCATGTCATGTAATGCGTTTGCTAAATCTTCTCGTGTAAATTCATCTGAGTTGAAATCAAATACCTGTTCACTGGAGAAGAGTTGATATGATGATTGATTGCTGATAGATGGTTGGTCACTTTTGGCTATGAGGCAGCTATCTTCATCTTTGTCATCAGAACTTGATGTGCTCACTGAACAACAAGATTCTTCAATAAAAGCGATTGGTTCAGTTGAGCAACGTTCGAGTAAGTCAGATGGATGAATTGGTTGACTTGTGCTCTCATCATCATTTGATCTGGAACTATCTGAGCAGCAGAGTTCTTTAAGATCTTCAATCATTGGACTCCTGATCTGCTCAGCCTCCTCATCTGTTCCAAGATTGATTAACTGCTGCCAAAGATCCTTAGCAATGGAGCATGTCTCAATAGTTTTGGCAGTGCAGTTGTCCATAGTGGTGTACCAGAAGCTTTTAGCAATATCACTAAATGCGGCCATTTGAATATGTTCAGAGACGAGAAAGAACCTCTCTCTGATACTACTTGTTAGGATCGAAAATATCTTTCTCAACTGTATGGAGTTCAGATGGGTTAGTAAATGAACTCTTGTCTTTCTCGTGTGTCTATGTTAATGAATCAGTGCGGAAGAGATTGACTAACAGATCGAACACAGATCAAATGACTTGGTTGAATTCGTGAGGTGAGTGAATGTGTTTGACAGATAAGAAATAACACAAATACTTGTTTCTGGATGTTCGGAGCTCAATCTCCTACGTCACCCCTTCTTCCACCTCGGAAGAATTCACTCTCTTCTAGAAGACTTTGATCTTATACAAGCAATTTGCACAGATCCGATCCAAGATTGGACTTACACTGCTGCCTAATCTCAGAACTCCTAGACACTCAAGAACACAGCCCTTGACTGTTTTTTTGTTACAAAGGTAGTGTTTTACAGAACACTCAACTGATTTGGTACAATCTTACAACTCGATAAACTCAACACAAATGATCCTCACTTGATCTGATATGATGCTAAGTGTGTGTTTGATTAATCTGATCTGATTGCTCTTTGAAGCTCTTAACTTTCTGATCGTGTATTCTCTTCTCTTTCTGTAGCTCTCTTTTTCTTACGCTTCTTAACCTCTGTTTCTTCTTTTCTTCTCTTCTTGTATTTATAGCCTTTAGAAAGTATCCGTTAAGGTGTCGACAAGTCTCCTTAATTTGCTCTTAGATCTTGACTTTCTGGTTCTTTGTTGGCAACGTTCAAATCTTCATTTAATGCCTTTTGTCTTTTAGCACAAAAGCTCCTTGATTGTTGAGATCTTCAATTGATCTGATCCTTGCTTCTTCTGATTCTGCTTCTTCAATTGATCTGCCTTTTGCTTCTTCTGCCTCTGCTTCTTCAATTGATGACTTAGATAAGTTTTCAAACACCGAAACTTAGATCTTGAATTCCTAACACTCATCATATTCGATAATAATTCTTGTGATGTTTTTTATATCAATTATTTTTATTTTTGTCCTATACATAAAGAAAATTTTATTAATAATTTGTAACAATATATAGGACCGAGCGCTTGCTACTTTACCAAAAGCTATAACTCGCGGTAATAGTGCATTCAAATCTTTTAAACTGCACAACAGCCAAACGTCATGGTTCGATTGTTTTACCCAGCAAGTACAATTATTGCATTCAATAATTTTCATTGCACTCCTTGTAATCAATGAGAATTGAACTCATTACCTTAGCTCTTATATCAATTGTAGGACCGATCGCTTGTCACTTTACTAAAAGCTTACAGTTTCGATGTTCATCACTTACAGTCATCGTGTAAGGCCCGAAAATATTAAATTATTAATTATGGAATTTGAGAATTAAATTCCATATTATGGGCTAATATTGATTTGAGAAGTTATGGAAATGATAGATTTAATTTCCGGGCTAAAAATATTTGATTTGAGAATTTACGAATTTTGAGAATTAAATTACGAGAATTCTTAAATTAAAAGAATAAATATTCAATTTGAATATTTATGGAATTGAAGATTTAATTCCATGTTTCGAAAATTAAAGAAGATGAATTTGGAAGATATGACTCGATCAGGGACTGATTTGCACATACAGACATTTGAAGGGCTGAAGTGCAAACGGTCGGGATTATTTAATTAATCCGAATTTAATTTATTTTAATCCGAGTATATTTAATTTGGGAATATTTAGAGTTTTGATTTAAATTCTAATATTCTTAAATTATTTTGGATTGAAATTGAATTAAAACGACGGCCGAGGACTGAATTGCAATTACTGAATACTTCAGGGACTAAATTGCAATTTATGCAATAGCTATCCAATTTAATCAGAATGAAACGTGTTTGAAGCAAAAAGGTTTCAGAAAGTTAGAACAGAGGTCGAAACCTCTTCCTTTTTCTTGTGATTTTGATTTCTTCAAATCGCCGTAACTTTTGATCCGTTCGTCCGATTTCGATTCCGAAAGATGTTCTGGAATCCTTGCGACGAGTACTTCGATTTGATGTAAGTTTCTGATTACTTTGGTATGGTTTGAAGATTGAAATATTTCAGAGATCAGATGTTGAGCATGAATATGGCTTTCTATTGAATTATGTAGTTCCGTATCGATGTCGAATCAGTTATTTGATGCCGTATGAATTCCAATGAGTTTTTACAGCATGTATTTCGAATGTATGCTTCTGATATGCTGAGTAGATGATGTTATGTTGCTGATATGTTGATGAGAAACCATAATTGAAATTGAAAATGGTTTCGATATTTCATCGGTTACCGATTTTTAATCGCTACGCCGTCGATTTGTATTTTGAGACAAGTGTGATAGCTGATATTCGAGATAAGATATTCTTTGATATGTTTATGATAATATCTGTTGGTTGGAAGAGTTGAATGACAATGAACGGATATGAAAAGCCGTATGAATGGAATCGAAATTAGAAATGAATTCGATACCGTAACGATTCCCGATTTTCAATCGCTACGATGCTTGGTTATGTTTTGAAACCATACTGATAGTCTATGATTGAGCTAATGATCTTGGGATTGTATACTGATTTTGTTAGATGCAATCTTTATATTTCAGACGTGCTACGAGCTCAATCAACTCAAGAGGTCGAATTGTGAACCGAGGAAGTTCGCTTGAGGTTGAAATGAATTTGATTGAAGATGTGTTAATGATTTTGGCTCGATTCTGAAAAGAATGAATTGAACGAAGATTGATGTGAATGTTTTGAGGTTGAAATTCAGATTTGAAGAATTCAGAACAGACAATATACGAAGGTAAAAGTGTACTACTATTTGATTGGGAATACAACTCGAGATGGTTTGTATCGAGTTCCCCTAAATCACATACTTCTTTGCTTAATTGCTCTTATGTGCTTTCATTGAGTTGTTGAATAAGTTTTTGATGTTATGAATGCCTTGATGATGATATATGTTGCATTCATCTTGAAGACTTATTCCTTGATTTTGAAATGAACGGAAACGTTCGAATAGACGATTTGAGGAATCGTATATGTATGGCCTGGGTGGTTGTTTTAGCCTAGCGTCTGATTTGCATATATGATTGCTTCAAAGTCTAGAGAAGAAAGATAAGTAACCCCACCTCGAGCGGGAGAGTCGGTGGATTAGTTATGATATCTACTTCTCGGGATCCCAACCGACGAATGATGAAATGAACCTTGTTTTGAAAACATGCATTGTATTTACTTTTATATCATGATCTTGATATATGTTTGATATGCATGTTTAGTTGCTTTTACTGGGAAATATATTTCTCACCGGAGTTATCCGGCTATTGTTATGTTGTATGTGTCATGGCAATAGGAGAGAATGGAGCAGAACAAAGGCAATCTTGAAGAACAAGGTTTGAAGAGATATAGTGTGATGATCCGAGTTAGATGGTTGAGTGAGCTGTCATGTTGTAGAGTTGAATTTTAAACATGAGCATGTTTTAGATACTTGTATCAAGACTTGTAAATGATCTAGTTGTTGTCTTGTTGATGTTTATAGGAGTTGAGATTTGATGTAAATCCTTAAAACACCATGAAGTATCTTGATCTTGTTATATAGCAATGTGTCTTGCATATTTTGGAAAGTCTTGATTATTATGATTGTAAGGCTTGTTATGATTTAATAGTATCCATTGTATAGCATGTTAGAATGCATGTTAGATGTTGCTATGGATTAGATCATGAATAAATCCTTGTTTGAGTTGATCTTGGATGGACATACTTGAAGAACCATTTTTGACAGCAGCTGAGCATTTTTTTTCTGGTGCAGTGGCCGGCGCACGGGCGAGCAAGTACTCACGCGCGCGCGAGCCAGCTCTTGAGACCTCGGTCTCATTGGCCGGCGCGCGCGCGAGGGGTGATGCCCGCGCGTGCGCAGGGCAATCTATTTTAATTTTTTTTTTTTTTTACTCTTTTGTTTAGACATTGTTTCTTGTCTAATATTGGACATTTGATTAAATGAGAGATTAGAACTCGGGTCGTCACAACAGGTGGTATCAGAGCGTAAGTTCTTGGACTGAGATAGAAGCTGAGCGGGGTAGATTGAGTCACATGCATGTATTGTATTGCATGATTATGCACTACTTGATTTGATGATTCGATGATTTGATAAATTGCATGTGAGCATGATCTATCTTTGGAATTCAATTGCCTAATTTACTGATTTGTAAATTTTTGAAATTTTTACCGTTTTGTTATAAGATTTTTCCCGGGTGATGTAAGAACCCATAATTGAATAGAACAGTGTTCTTTGGGTGACGTAAGCAACCCAGACTGACAGACTAGTATGGCCAGACTGAACAGAAAGGTATGGTCAGATTGAACAGAACAGAACGGTATTGCTCAGCTGAATGAAGTATCTCTGATTGAACAGAACAGAATATCAGCAAATGAATAGATGATGTTGTAGGTAACAGTTGGTTTGAAGAACTTGATCAGTTGTTCAAATACCGGAAAGATTCAGATGAATATCGGATCAGAGTGATTGAATACCAACTTCGAAACCTAGCAACCAGCTGGTGGATTTTGATAAAGAAATGATAAGAAGGCAGAGGTATGTTGATTGTTGGTAAGTGCTTAGAACAGAATTATGTTTACAGTTCTTTGCCACAACAGATAGAAATGATGAGAAAGAAAAATATACCCTGTATAAGTTGAATCTTTTGAATTTGAGGAATGCCTTATTAGAATTTTCAAGTCTATTACAATTCTTTGAATTGTAGATGATGAAAAGCTCAAGATTGAGTGAATTATTTAATGGTTTGAATCCGCAGATTATGTCTGATAAATGTTGACGATTGAAACATTTTGTTTAAAGACATAGCCTTGTCTAAAAGAATTGAAGCTGAATGATGAGTTAGGAGAATGAAATTGTAGACATGCAAGAGTCTGTGAGATACTCACAACTCTATCTACAATTTTTATTCCAGAACAGATATGAAATGAATGATATGAAACTAAATCTCTAACTCTAGCGAATCGAGATGAATTAGTCTGATTCTGAATGCAGAGTATATTAGAAATTATTACACTTTTTGTGGAAGAGGATATCTGAACAAACAGTGTAAGGATAAGTCAGACAGATGTGCTAAAATTTATTCAATGAATAAATAGCAAAAGTATACAGAGGATCAGAATGAAATTGCACCTGAGAATGAAATTTCAGGTAACAGATTTATTTTGTTTTGACCTGTTTATTATTGGTGCAATAGATATATGATAGCTGAAAGCTTATTATATGATTACCTCTGTATCAGAAAAGAGATTTTGTGAATTGAACTGAAGAATAGAACTATTGCTTCGATGAACTGAAACTGAACATGATATTGTTCATGTGAGAATTTACCTAAGTACTGATTAGTGATAGTTTCAGATTATTGAGTCACTGGATTTTGTGATTTAACTAATCAGTATGATGATCAGAAGCGATAAAATTAGATCAACAAGAACATAGTGTGCGTATGAATATGATGATATGATATAGAATCTCGAATTAAGATTCTGTGATTTCAGTTTGATATATGAAGTTTGATTACAGAAATATTCCGAAATTAGTATATTCGATGCACGAGATATGTTCAAGATCTAAATTAGTATTGATAGGTATGCCAATGAATAGAGATTACAGATATGTTCCAGTAAGATTTTTTGACTTTAGTTTAAGTTGTGAACTGGAATTCAATATTGAAGTGATGAATTGAAGAATTTATGAATTACCGATTTGATGAGATTATGAATTGGATATTAATCTCGAGGTTTAGAAGATATATGATGATATGAAAATCAGTTACAAATGAGTCTTTTCTTTGATTATGCTGAATCGATTACATCAACTGGAGATATAATTCTTGAATGATTTAATATTGATTGACTCTCATGGCACATTGCTTTCGTTTAGAGCCTGTGTTGATTTACTCATTCTGAGTTATGTGATGCAAGTGAGTTGTTTTCACTTTGCAGAGTTTGTTATCCAGAAGATTCGATTTTGGATGACCTTGATTGAGGGATTTTCTCAATCTTGATTTATTTCTTTTGATTTTGAGAATTATTGATCATTTGATGATATCTCAGCGTATTTAAGATTGTGACTCGTAACTGATAGAAGAATTTGAATATGATCCATGATTTTTGGTTTAGATGATATGAATTGTCGGTATTTGGAGATAGGAATAAGGAATGGAATAGGCATCTGATGAATTGATTTCAGATTTTTGTGTATTCCGGTTTGAATATTTAGACGAATATATCACCAATCAGAATGATTTTTCTATTGGAAATACGGCAGAATTATTCAGAAGATGAAAACAACACAGAAAGTAAACTGAAGTGATTAGAATTCAGTACAGAATGTCAGATTGAGATATGAATTGAAGCCTCAGATCCGAATGAATGAATTATATTATGATTGATTATTTGATTGTGCCTGATATTTCCGAAAAGAGATATCAGAATTTGAGGAAATGCACAATAATGAATTCAATATTCATTCGATAATTGTTTTATCAGATGATAAAGCAAATAGTAGTAACAGAATTAGTACGTTTTTTAAGTTAAACGTACAGAGATTTTCTGATGAAATTGAAAATCGTTGATCAGATGAGTTCAATGTTAGTCTTGAAACTCCAAACATTGAACCAAGATTATAATTTGAAAGAATATTTTGTAACAACTACCGTGATGAAACAGTATAGATGAGGTAAACAGGTGGTAGTTATGAACTGATTCATGAACATTACTGTATACGATGATCTGTCTGTATGAACAAATCATTGAATTGTGATGAGATTCATTGCAAAATGAACAGTAAGCCAGGAAATAATGTTTTAGATTGGAACATTGGGTTTACTATTAATTTTAATACAGAAGATCCGAAGACATTGAGTACTTTTTGAGGAAAAGGTACAATATATTATCCTTGAATGGGAAGAATAGTCAGAGATGATGAATCGAATTTGTGAGAATGAAATTTTTATCTGATATGATACCGATTATCAATAGTTCTGAATACGTTGAAATCTGTGACTACAACATATTATACTCTGATTAATTGATAGTCTGAATAGACTAATCAGAATTTGGCAGAATACTCTGTATGAGATGTGATGAACAACTATCCATTCAGATCCGGGAAGAAGATAGAGATATGATGAAAGTACAGGAATGATTAAAATCTGTTGTCCGAATAAAGACTTTAGATTTATTTGACAGAATGTGGCATCGATTGATTGACTGATATTCTGAGAGTTGAATTCGATTGATGGATTATCTGAGTCGATTTTCCAAATATTGAGGATATTCTCAGAACTTTAATACCTGATTCGGTATTATTTGATTTGATATGTTGCCACTTGAGGATTATAATTCTGTAATAGCTATTGAGCCGATTTTGAGATAATGATATGATAATATGATGAAAAGAACTCCGATTTCTTGTGTTGTGATGATATTACCGAGGTATATGACATCAGATCAGACATAATTTGTCGATATCCGATCGGAGTTGATTCGAGATACACAACGAATTTGACGATAAATCTGTATGAAATGAAAACGGAAAAGAAGAACCAGAATTAGTAATTGAATGATAGATATAACTTTGGAAGCTGAAACGGATTAGTTAAGCGACAAAGTTATTCTTGAAACATCATTCAATTCAGAATAGAGAAAAAGCAGAATTTCATTTACAGATTCAGAATATGAAGTTGAATATTGAACTTCATTGAATAAGATATCAGATGGAATTGACGATGGGAAAGATTTATTCTTTTCAGCTTGATACAATGAATCTAAATTATTTCACGTATCTACAGTAAGGAAATATTGATAGATTCCTTCTGTGTACTTGAACCAGACAAGAGGAATACTGAGAGAATTATATTCAGTACTTAGAGTACAACTGAATAGATTAGAGTTGAATGATTGAAGTGAAAATAACTTCAGATAATCATTCAGTCTATCAGACTTGATATTTGGCTCGACTACGATTTCGAGGACGAAATCATTTCTTAGAGGGGAGGAATTGTAAGGCCTGAAAATATTAAATTATTAATTATGGGATTTGAGAATTAAATTCCATATTATGGGCTAATATTGATTTGAGAAGTTATGGAAATGATAGATTTAATTTCCGGGCTAAAAATATTTGATTTGAGAATTTACGAATTTTGAGAATTAAATTCCGAGAATTCTTAAATTAAAAGAATAAATATTCGATTTGAATATTTATGGAATTGAAGATTTAATTCCATGTTTCAAAAATTAAAGAAGATGAATTTGGAAGATATGACTCGATCAGGGACTGATTTGCACATACTGACATTTGAAGGGCTGAAGTGCAAACGGTCGGGATTATTTAATTAATCCGAATTTAATTTATTTTAATCCGAGTATATTTAATTTGGGAATATTTAGAGTTTTTATTTAAATTCTAATATTCTTAAATTATTTTGGATTGAAATTGAATTAAAACGACGGCCGAGGACTGAATTGCAATTACTGAAAACTTCAGGGACTAAATTTCAATTTATGCAATAGCTATCCAATTTAATCAGAATGAAACGTGTTTGAAGCAAAAAGGTTTCAGAAAGTTAGAACAGAGGTCGAAACCTCTTCCTTTTTCTTGTGATTTTGATTTCTTCAAATCGCCGTAACTTTTGATCCGTTCGTCCGATTTCGATTCCGAAAGATGTTCTGGAATTCTTGCGACGAGTACTTCGATTTGATATAAGTTTCTGATTACTTTGGTATGGTTTGAAGATTGAAATATTTCAGAGATCAGATGTTGAGCATGAATATGGCTTTCTATTGAATTATGTAGTTCCGTATCGATGTCGAATCAGTTATTTGATGCCGTATGAATTCCAATGAGTTTTTACAGCATGTATTTCGAATGTATGCTTCTGATATGCTGAGTAGATGATGTTATGTTGCTGATATGTTGATGAGAAACCATAATTGAAATTGAAAATGGTTTCGATATTTCATCGGTTACCGATTTTTAATCGCTACGCCGTCGATTTGTGTTTTGAGACAAGTGTGATAGCTGATATTCGAGATAAGATATTCTTTGATATGTTTATGATAATATCTGTTGGTTGGAAGAGTTGAATGACAATGAACGGATATGAAAAGCCGTATGAATGGAATCGAAATTAGAAATGAATTCGATACCGTAACGATTCCCGATTTTCAATCGCTACGATGCTTGGTTATGTTTTGAAACCATACTGATAGTCTATGATTGAGCTAATGATCTTGGGATTGTATACTGATTTTGTTAGATGCAATCTTTATATTTCAGACGTGCTACGAGCTCAATCAACTCAAGAGGTCGAATTGTGAACCGAGGAAGTTCGCTTGAGGTTGAAATGAATTTGATTGAAGATGTGTTAATGATTTTGGCTCGATTCTGAAAAGAATGAATTGAACGAAGATTGATGTGAATGTTTTGAGGTTGAAATTCAGATTTGAAGAATTCAGAACAGACAATATACGAAGGTAAAAGTGTACTACTATTTGATTGGGAATACAACTCGAGATGGTTTGTATCGAGTTCCCCTAAATCACATACTTCTTTGCTTAATTGCTCTTATGTGCTTTCATTGAGTTGTTGAATAAGTTTTTGATGTTATGAATGCCTTGATGATGATATATGTTGCATTCATCTTGAAGACTTATTCCTTGATTTTGAAATGAACGGAAACGTTCGAATAGACGATTTGAGGAATCGTATATGTATGGCCTGGGTGGTTGTTTTAGCCTAGCGTCTGATTTGCATATATGATTGCTTCAAAGTCTAGAGAAGAAAGATAAGTAACCCCACCTCGAGCGGGAGAGTCAGTGGATTAGTTATGATATCTACTTCTCGGGATCCCAACCGACGAATGATGAAATGAACCTTGTTTTGAAAACATGCATTGTATTTACTTTTATATCATGATCTTGATATATGTTTGATATGCATGTTTAGTTGCTTTTACTGGGAAATATATTTCTCACCGGAGTTATCCGGCTATTGTTATGTTGTATGTGTCATGGCAATAGGAGAGAATGGAGCAGAACAAAGGCAATCTTGAAGAACAAGGGTTGAAGAGATATAGCGTGATGATCCGAGTTAGATGGTTGAGTGAGCTGTCATGTTGTAGAGTTGAATTTTAAACATGAGCATGTTTTAGATACTTGTATCAAGACTTGTAAATGATCTAGTTGTTGTCTTGTTGATGTTTATAGGAGTTGAGATTTGATGTAAATCCTTAAAACACCATGAAGTATCTTGATCTTGTTATATAGCAATGTGTCTTGCATATTTTGGAAAGTCTTGATTATTATGATTGTAAGGCTTGTTATGATTTAATAGTATCCATTGTATAGCATGTTAGAATGCATGTTAGATGTTGCTATGGATTAGATCATGAATAAATCCTTGTTTGAGTTGATCTTGGATGGACATACTTGAAGAACCATTTTTGACAGCAGCTGAGCATTTTTTTTCTGGTGCAGTGGCCGGCGCACGGGCGAGCAAGTACTCGCGCGCGCGAGCCAGCTCTTGAGACCTCGGTCTCATTGGCCGGCGCACGCGCGAGGGGTGATGCCCGCGCGTGCGCAGGGCAATCTATTTTAAATTTTTTTTTTTTTTTACTCTTTTGTTTAGACATTGTTTCTTGTCTAATATTGGACATTTGATTAAATGAGATATTAGAACTCGGGTCGTCACACATCGTTATTCTATAGCTATATATATTAACATTTTAAAATAATACATGAGAAAATTGCTTTTTTGGTCCAGTATGTTTGTCACTTTGTGATTTCAGTTTTTTATATTTTCATATTTCAGTTTTAGTCTGCTATCTTTATTTTTTTGGCAATTTTACTCCTTTATCGACGAGGCGCAGACATGACACCAATCCAGTGCTGGTGTGGAGCTGACGTGTACAGTGCCACGTAAGCATTTTCGAATAAAAAGACCGAAATTGCCAAAAATCGGAACATGCAGGACTAAAACTGAAATATGAAAAAATAGATGACCAAAATCGCAAAATGACAAATATACGGAACCAAATTTGAAGTTTTTCCATAATACATTATCAATAACTCATGTTAACCTATAGATATAATATTTAATAGAGTTTTATTTTTGCACAATATTGATATTGATTCTTATGCAATTATTAACTCGAGTTTCCATCATTTGGCTGATTAATATTGAGCAAATATGACATGTTTGATATCATGCATTTGTTTTATTTTATTTTTTATGTATGTATGCTCTGAATCGATATAATTTATTATGTATTTGATAATAAGTAAGATATGTTAATCAAATTAAATAAAATATTTAGTTTGTAATGTTCTAATTTATGTGTTAATTACTTGTTTTACAACCTAAACTCGTCTCTCCGGGACAGGTTTAATACAAGGCTAAGTTTAGACTCGGTCCATTCTCATCCTTTTTTTGAAATGTTGTCGTTCTTTAAATAAAATATATTTTATAATAATTGGTAATATATATACTATTTGAAAGAAAAACTATTACATGTTTAGTTATGGAATCAATATAATATTTAACATTGCAACTAATAAAAAAATTTGCAATATTTTCGAACAATGTAACCCCCGAATTTCAATATTTTTATCATTTAGGGTCATTATTTTATATCTGCATTAACAGTTTAGAATAAGACATTATCAATAACTCATGTAAGCTTATAAATATAGTATTTAATGTAGTTTTACATTGTCACAATGTTGATATTGAAAAATATACAATTATTACAGTTACTGTTTTCTATTGTTTTTTTTTTTTATTAATCTTAAGCAATTATGGTTTGTTTCATATCTTGAATTCGTCTTATTTTCTAACTCATGTATGTATGCTTTCAAACAATATTATTTATTCTGTATTTGTTAATAAGTGAGATAAGTTAATTAAATTAAATATTTATTAAGTAATTTCTTATCTTTAGTGTTGATTATTTATTTTGTGACTATTGATTTATGGAAAACAAATATAATATAGATAATGCATTCTAAACCTTAATTTAAATTATTGCGCAATTAATTTTTCCTTTTATATTTTGAATTTTTCTCTCTCAATTTTTTTTTCATTTACCATCCATTTTTTATTTCTCTGTGAAAGAATTAATTATTAACTCGAGTTTCAATCATTTGGTTGATTAATATTGATCAAGTATGTTATGTTTGGTACCATGCATTTGTTTTATTTTTTTTTCTTATGTATGTATGCTCTGAATTGATATGATTTATTATGTATTTTTTACTAAGTGAGATATGTTAATCAAATTAAATAAAATATTTATTTTGTAATGTTCTAATTTATGTGTTAATTATTATTTTTACGAGTATTTATTTATGTAATAATAATAATAATAATAACAACATATATAATGCATTCTAAACATTAATTTAAATTATTAATAAATATTTTTCCTCTATATGTTGAATTTTTATATATTTCACGATTTTTTTCCATTTATCATACATTATTTTTTCTCTATGAAAAATTCAATATTTTTATCATATTTATTAATAGCAATTTCTATGGTGGGTCTGACCAAATGCGAAGACCCACGCGGACCTGTTTGTAAACACGTTTGGGCGAGTCTAAACTCGTCTCTCTGGGGCATGTTAATTTAATAGAATGCTAAGTTTAGAACCGATCCATTATCATCTATTTATTGAAATGTTGTCGCGTTCTTTAAATAAAGTATATTTTATGATAATTGGTAATATATATACCATTTAAAAGAAGAACTATTACATGTTTAGTTATGGAATCAATATAATCTTTAATATTGCAACTAATAAAAAAAATTACAATATTTTCGAACAATGTAACCCCCGAGTTTCAATATTTTTTTCATTTATGGTTATCATTACTTTATATCTACATTAAGAGTTTAGATTAAGACATTATCAATAACTCATGTAAGATTATAAATATTGTATTTAATGTAGTTTTACCTTGTCATAATATTGATATTGAAACCTATGTAATTATTACAGCTAGTGTTTTTTTTTATTGTTTTTTGATTATTCTTGTGCAATTATGGTTTGTTTCTTATCATGAATTCGTCTTATTTTATAACTCATGTATGTATGTTTTCAAGCAATATTATTTATTCTGTATTTGTTATAATAAGTTAGATAAGTTAATTAAATTAAATATTTATTTTGTAATTCCTTATCTTATGTGTTGATTATTTATTTTATAACTATTGATTTATGAAAACAAATGTGAATAGATAATGCATTCTAAACCTTAATTCAAATTATTGCGCAATTATTTTTTCCTTTTATATTTTGAATTTTTCTCTCTCACTTTTTTTTCCCATTTACCATCCGTTTTTTATTTTTCTATAAAAGAATCAGTATACACATCATCTTAATAGAATTGTTGTGATGTTGTCTTTTTCTATCAATCAATTACGTTTTGCTATTTATCGTTATTATTTTATTTTTTCGTTGGACATACTTTTTTTATTACTAAAAATTTTTAGTTACAAGAATAACAATAATTTCATTGTTCTCAACTACATTTTGGTATTCATCGCCTTCTATTACTTGTATGTCAATATCGTTAATGATTGATTTAATTATTGGACATCTTCTTTTCTTTTTAATTTATTGTTTTTCAAAATCTCATTATCTCCTTTTGCTTATAATGTTTTCGTTGCCGAAATTTTTGATTTAATTTTCAATGTCATTAGTTAATAACTTTTACATTTCATCTTTTATTTCAACTTTTTTTTTCTATTTTGAGAGTAAATGCATATTATTATTTATTTTGGTGTATTTAATATTCCTTCATTAATTGTAAGACTATATCATAATTTTTTTTAATGGTTTTAGCTTTTATGAGGAGAAAAATTAGTTAACTTTTTTTAATTTAAACTTTTGTATATATGATATGTGTGTGTTGGTGTAATTTTTTATTTATTAATTTAGATTAAAACTTGACTCTACTTGAATTGATTTATTTCAACATGAGTGTGTAATTTAATTAACATATGTATGTATATATATATATGTATATATATATATATATAGAGAGAGTTTTTTTATGGTGCCCAACTCTATATGCCCAACTCCATGCCCACCATGTACAATATGTGATAAGTCAACTCATCAATTGTGTTGGTCAACTCACATATTGTACATGGTGGGCATGGAGTTGGGCATATGAGTTGGGCACCATAAAAGAACTCTATCTATATATATATATATATATATTGATAACCTTAAAAATCTAATATTTTTTTATATTTAAATATGACTCATGATATAATTATTTATCTCATTATATAGGTCCTTACACAAATTAAAATATATAATATTTTTTTTAAAAAAATAAGTTTATCTAGTTTACAAACAAATAAAAATCAAATATCTGGTATTTCAATCTCTTAGTATTTAATTAAGATTTTCGTTGAATTTTTTTAAAAATATTTATGGAAAAATATATTCACTTTATCTAAAAAAATAGAAAATAAAGTATTTTGGTATTTCAAATTTTTTGAAAACTGAATCCTTATTATCTAATATGCACACCCTTTGTCAATTTTGATATTATCATATTATCTACAAGAAAATAGAAAATAAAATATTTTGGTATTTCAATTTTTTTGGAAACTAAATCCTTATCTAATATGCACACACTTTGTCAATTTTAACCCTATCATAATAATAAATTTTACATATAATATAAATATTGATTTACGTTTATGCTCTAACTAAAATTTTGTTTTTACTTTCATAACCCTTTATATTTTTATATTGTTTTGCGTAAATAAAAGGACAAAGTAAATAGGTATAGATAGATATAGATATAGATATAAAGATTTGAGTTTGAATATCTTAAAAATAAATAATTAAATTAATCTTTGAGTATCAAATATATTATAATTAAGATCGTCCTCAATGAATTTTTCGAAAATAATTCAAATGGCTCTATAATTAATAGGGGTCACTAATTACTTAAGTCCAATTGGATCGATTCGTTGAATTGTGTGATTATATCAGCATGTAAATTAAAATATAACTCCACTTTTTAAAGTAAACTAGTATTTCACCCGTGCGATGCACGGACTATATATCATGTATAATATGGTTAAATTGGATAATATAAAAATTTTGAATGTGAAATTAAAATGTAAAAAAATTAATTCTACAATAAGTAATAAGACTAATGTTAAAAAAAATACTTTTAAAAACACAAAAAAAACTTTTTACACAACGCGATATTATTTTGTATAATTAATGGTAAAAAATAGTATGATTGAACGTTTGAACGAACATAGATAGAACATAAAAATAAATCACAAAAAAATTATGCACACATCAACATCTTAAAAATATGATTCAATCGTTTGAGATCTTGTTTGTTTTGATATAGAGGTAGATCTTAACAACGTACTAACCATAGTTTCAGCGCTCAATGCTAGTCTAAAGGGTTTAGTTCACTAATAACATTAAACAAATATGTCATTAATTTGATTTGCAATTGATTGGTGGCTTTTTTTATTGAAGTTGATCATGTTAAATAATATATTTTGCTCGTAAACTATATTTATACATTAAGTTTATTCAAACCAATGTTGGAAATGCTCAGTCAATTTTGTTAAATTTTAAAATTTTTAAATGTGTGCAGGAAAATCAATATTGTTTTTTTTGAATTTTAGAGGTGGAATTTTCAATTTGTTGTAAAGAAAATATTATATATGTATAAATATATGAAATTATTAAGTGTGATTTTTTTTCGAATCTTAAAATATGTTTTTAAATTTTTTTGAAAATCAGTGATCATAGACGAAATGCTGAAATCTTGGTTAAGATTTATACATACATGGTAAATCAACAACATTGTGTAATCTATATATACATGTATATTTAATATTAATTAGATATTTTAAATGTTTTATTGATATTATGATATATATATATATATATATATATATATATTGTATATAAATATATTTATATTATGTATTTTTTAGGATTGCTTTTTTTACATTAGACCCATTATCTAATCTATATATCCATGTATATTTAACATTTATCGGGTATTTTAAATTTTTATTGATATTATGATGCATATGTATATAAATATATTCAAAAATATATGATAAATTAGCAATATTATGTATATATATTTTTAAAGTGCACTTTAATTCTAATTATAAGTGTGTTCAAATTAAAAATATTATATATTTCTCATACATGTTGAATTGGAATTGTTTATAAATATTTTTTGTAATTTAAAATGAATATATATGTATATAAATATATTTCAATATTATATAATTTTTAATTTTGTATAAAAATATTGCGATTAGACGATGAATTGTTGATGCTTTAGAAAAAAAATATATATCACGAAATGATAATTATGTATATAAATTTATGCAAATATTACGGAATTACATTTATATTTAATAATAATATTTTTAGATCTTAAACGTGTATGTATATAAATTATATTACGGAATTGTGTATATATATATCCATATAAATGTATATGTATAAATTTATATTAAACATTTTTCCAATCTTAGATTGGATTTTTAAAAAATCTGATGTTTTAAATATTTTGGAAAGCAAATATTATGAATGGAATGTTGAAATCCTGAAATATTATAAATATTCATGTGTAATTTTAAATGAATATATATTTATATAAATAGATGCAAATATTATATAATTTTTAATTACATGAATATTGCGATTAAATTTAAAAATGAAATTGTTTGTAAATAATCCTCCGTAATCCAAATATGTCAAATATGAAGTAATTGAATTAATAATTTGAAAAAAAAAATATAATTTTTTATAACAATTTATTTTTCCGGTTTTGTTCACAAAATTTTTGTTTTTAGAAACAAAGTTTTTTGGCGAAATTTTACTGAAAAATGACAAATTTGTTTATATATATAATATAGATGTATTTTCATGATTTGAAAAGTAAATAAATATTAAAAAGGGAATGATAAAATCAAAGAATAATTGAAGTAATCATGTGTAATTTTACATGTATATATATGTATATAAATAGATGTAAATATTATGAAACTTTTAATTACATGAATATTATGATTTAATTATGAATTTTTTTATTTTTGTTTTTAGCACCACATTTTTGACAGGATTTTGCCAAAAAATGACAAAAAAATCAATATATATACATATATATATATATATATGTTTGTGTGTGTGTGTTTAATTATATAAATATTGTGATTTAATTCCGTAATCAAAATATTAATAAATGATTTATATTATTATTAAAACTATAAGTTATTCTATATTTTTCTTAATTTTTAGATTTTGTTGTATTTAAGAAGGATCGAGAAGTTAGTAATGATTTTGTATAGTTTTAATTAAAGTACTGATTGTGCATGCTTTTAATTTGCAGTTATAGATAGTGATTTTGTATAGTTTTAATTACGGTTGTGATTTCATATAGTTTTTTTTAATACAAAATTAAGAACTCAAATATTATGCAATTTTTAATTACGTAATATTGTGATTAAGTTTGGAATTTAAATTTTTTGAAAATCATCCATAATCAAAATATGTCAAATATAAAATAATTAGTTTAATACTTTGAAAAGGTATGATTTTTTAAAATTATTTTTTCCCTTTTTCTTCAGAAAATTTTCATTTACGAATCTTAGGTTGGATTTTTTTTAAATGTTTATTTATGATTTTTAAAATTTTTTTAAGGCGATATTATCAAAAGAATGCTAAAATTAGAGAATTTAGTTATTTTGTACAATTTTTATCCTAATTTCCTTTTAATATTTAAAATGAATAAAATTATTTATATTTATATATATATAATTAATCAAATTTGAACCTAATAAATATAGTAAAATTGCAAAGGAATAAAAATTCTTACTAATATATATTTAGTTTAAGCATTATATATATAAATGATATTGTGAGCAACTATCGTGAGCACCTGCTGACGTGACATCATGCACATTTAATAGATGAATGACACGTCAGCAGGTGCTCACATGGGTGCTCACGGTTGTTGCTCATAATATCATTTATATATATATATATATATATATATATATATATAATGAATCAAATTTGAACCTAATAAATACGGTAAATATTGCAAAGGAATAAAAATTTTCTGTTAATAATGTTCTATTTCCAATATTCGTGCTCAGTCTTTCATATTATTAATTATAATATTGCATTCTATTTAAGAAAATTCAATCTCCAAAATTGAAAGACTTTTTAAATTTTAAAATAAAATTAGGTAATTATTTCATTTCGTATATTAAATATTTTATTGTAATTTATTTTAAAAATTCAACGACAAAAATTTTAACAATTTTATATATTTTAGCATTTATTTGATAAATACAAATTCATAAAATTAATAAATCTGTATAGAATGATTAAGAAAATTTTAAAATGATAATTTATTTATTATTTTTACTTTTAGTATTTATTTATCTACTTTTTAATGTGTAAATTTTTTAGCAAATAAAAATATTATAAACTATGTAAATTTTAGTCAATTATATCTGTGAAATATCTTTATCTATTATATATATGTATATATATATGGTATGAAAAGATTTGAATGTGTTTCTTTGCATTTAAAATATAAATAGAAATAAGTAGAGTTTTATTCCTTTTTTAGCTAAAAAATTTTGGCGGGATTTTACTATATTTGGCAAAAACTCGGTTATTATATATACTAGTATTTCACCCGTGCGATGCACGGACTATATCTTGTGTATAATATAAATAAATTTGAATCAATGAAAATATTGACTATACAATTAAAATGTTAATAAATTTAATTTTACAATGAGTAATAAGAATAATAAGATTAAAAAATTACTTTTTAAAACGGCAAAAAAGTTTAGCACACTCTATCCCAAAGTAAAAAAAACTATATTTTCAGTGATGTCAACAACTCTCACTTGTATATTGAACCTAATGAAAGAATGATTCAAAAATAAGTTTCATTAAATAATCAATGTAATATATGCAAATTATGATATTTTTTTTTCTAGCAACCCTCGTAGTTCCTTGACTATCGAAATGGTCACACTTTTTCACAGTAAATTTTTTCACCCACTGCATTGAGTTTCTTAGAACATTTTTTGTATGACAAATACCATCAATTTTCATTTGATTCCACGAATACTATTTTTGCAGATACCCAAAAACTACCTACCTGTAAACAGTATAAATAAATATTCAATTACAAATACTCATATTATTAAAAAAAATCAATCACATTCACACCTCGTCGTTTTCAGACGATTGTTCTATATATAGACCTGAAAATATTCTTTGAATTTCTAAGTTTTTTTATAAAAGTTCGGGCACATGGCAATGACATTGTGTTGATTGAATTCTCTGGAGTACTGCTTGTGGTGATCCTAAATCCGAAAAGAAATTGATTTTATGTAAATTATCAAAATAAATTTATTAGAATTTTAAACAAAATGAAGTAATATAAGAGTAATATTACCTGTTTAAAAATTCCAGAATTTCGCGTATTCACCTTTTAACATCAATTTGTTGACATAAAATATATTTGAAACACCTACTTAATTCACCTTTATATCTTCTTGTACGATACATTTGAAGAACCATAATCACCGACTCATCACCAATTGTATTAAAAAACGTCATCATTTCATCTACGAAACTTTCCAGCAAAGTGCATGGTAACTTGTTGTGCCTAAAAAATTATAAATATACATAGAATATATCTACATTAAAATTTCTTATGTCCAAAAAAATGTTAGATTATAAATACTTTTACACTAAATCTTCAATGGAAAATTCAATTATCTTTGTAGGACGTCCATTGATTTCTCTGTTTTAGGGTTGTCACTTGAAATCATTACAACAATCACATATAAAAAAACACACAATGATCAATAAACACATTAATATTTAATAATAAAATGCTAACATCATTTAAATTCACGAAACTTCAAAAATTAAACATACCAAAAATTTTATTTTCATTGATGATTTCTGTGCTTGTCAAATCTTTGAAGTTCTTGAATTCAAATATTTTTGACGGAAAATTATGATCTTTTATTTCGCATACATTTGTTTTGTTGATGAGATTAATTTTGTATATGCTCGAGGTGGTTTTGATTCACATTTTATTTTGTGCAACGATCATGTCTTTGATGGCATAAAAACGTATTTCTTTGAGTATTGGCCTCAATTTTTCAATGACACCATATTTTATGGTTGCATGTATGCATGTCACCTGGAAGCGAGAAAAAACATAACAAATCGAAGTTAGAATGATGATAAATTTAAATCGCAAATATTTTATGTATCTCAACATTTTGAAATATACATTTCATTTTAGCTAGGATCTTCCTTGCTTTTATATGAAGGTAGATCATAAATAACGTATTAATCATAATTTCAGTGCCCAATACCAATCTGAAAGATTTATTTCACGAATAACTTTGAACAACGGTGACATTTGGTGAGTATCGAGTGGAAACTATGTTGTGATTTTTGATTGAAGTTGAAAATATAATTATATTTATACAATAATTGTGCTCAATTCAATATTGGAAATGTTCTATATTTTTGATAATTTTTAGATTTTGTTGTATTTAAGAATGGGCCGAGAAGCTAGTAGTGATTGTATAGTTTTAATAACGGTAGTGATTTTGTATGCTTTTAATTACGGAATTATAGATAGTGATTTGTATAGTTTTAATTACTGTTTTTATATTTTTGTATGTTTTTTATACGGAATTAAAAATGAAAATATTATTTAATTTTTAATTACATAATATTGTGATTAGGTTTGGAATTTGAATGTTTTGTAAAGATTCATCCCTAATCAAAATATGCCAAATATAAAATAACTGATTTAATAATTTGTAGAAGTATGATTTTTTTAAGTCAATCTTTTTTTAATGTTTAGAATAATTTAAATAATATTCTGTAATTTTAATTTAATTAGATATATATATATATGAAAAATTATGGAATGTTTAATTATATAAATAGATGAAAATATTATGGAATGTTCTATATTTTTGTTATTTTTTTGATTTTGTAGTATTTAAGAACGGGCCAAAAAGTCAGTAGTGATTTTGTATAGTTTTAATTACGGTAGTGATTTTTTATAGTTTTTAATTACGGTAGTGATTTTGTATAGTTTTTAATTACATGAATATTGTGATTAAGTTTGAAATTTGATTTTTTTGTAAAACCCAACCTAATAAAAATATTCCAAATATAAAATAATTGATTTAATAATTTTTAAAAGTATGATTTTTTAAAACCATCTTTTTCCGTTTTTGTTCTGAAAAATTCCATTTTCGAATCTTAGGTTGAATTTTATTTTAAATGTTTATTTGTGATTTTTAAATTTTTTTTGAAGCAAATATTATCAAAGAAATGCTGAAATCAGGGAATAATGTAAATAATATTGTGTAATTTTAATTGGATATATATATATATATACATAAATATATGCCAATATTACGTAATGTTTAATTATATAAATATTGTGATTTAATTCCGTAATCAAAATCGGAAATATTTTATATTTTTGTTATTTTTAAGATTTTATTGTATTTAAGAATGGACCGAGAAGTCAATAGTGATTTTGTATAGTTTTAATTACAGTTGTTATTTTGTATGGTTTTTTATACGGAATTAAAAATGCAAATATTATTTAATTTTTAATTACATAATATTGTGATTAAGTTTGGAATTTGAATGTTTTGTAAAGATTCCTGCCTAATCAAAATATGCCAAATATAAAATAACTGATTTAATAATTTGTAGAAGTGTGATTTTTTTAAATCAATCTTTATTTTCGGTTTTGTTCTGCAAATTTTTATTTTTCGAATTTTAGGTTGGGTTTTATTTTAAATGTTTATTTACGATTTTTAAATTTTTTTTGAAAACAAATATTATCAAAGGAATGCTGAAATCAGATAATAATGTAAATAATGTTGTGTAATTTTAATTGGATATATATATATATATATATATATATATATATATATATATATATAAATAGATGCAAATATTATGGAATGTATATTAATATTGTGATTTAATTTCGTAATCAAGATCGGAATTGTTTTATATATTTTTTATTTTTTAGATTTTATAGTATTTAATTAATTACGAACTGAGAAATATTTCATGATTTTGTATGGTTTTTATTTACAAAATTATATATATATATATATATATACACACACAAAGATTACGAAAATATACATAAAGACTACGAAATTATATATTTGTATATAAATATATGTAAATATTCATACGTAATTAAAAAATGATATATAATTTACGAAATGATGTTTATATGTTTATATATATATTTATGTTTACATTTATATTAAAAAAATTTCGAATCTTTGGAATTTGTTTTAAATAATTCATGATTTTCAAAAATATTTTGAAAAATAAATATTGTAAATATACATGTATGTATATAAAAAAATATATGTATATAAAAAAATGCAAAGATTATGGAATTATTAATGTATATATATGTATATAAAAAGATGCAAAGATTTTGTAATTTTTAATTAAATGAATATTGTGATTTAATATGGAATGTTTGATTTCCGTTTTTAACAATATGATTTTGGCGGGATTTTGCCAAAAATGGCAAAAACTCAGTTATTATATATATATATATATATATAGATAATAGGTTCTAGTACCGAGTTGCTCACATTTTAATAAAGTCTGTGTTACACGTGGAACGAAAATATGTTGTCTACTCTAATTTATTTTTTGTGCGCATATATAGATATATCTTAAAAATTAATTTATTATTTCAATATACCATAAACCAATTTTTTTATAAACAACACACACGATACAGGAAAACCACACATCAACTTTAAAAATCATGATAATCTTTGAAATATACCATAAACCAATTATCTAGGAATGTGAAAACTACCGAAGTTCTTATATATAAAAAATACGGTTATTTTTGGTATAAATTTAATACGATATGATAACAATGTTGAAATTGTTGGTACATACTATATTGGTTTGCATTCAAAAATTTGAAAATTTCCAAAGCTCAAAATACCAAAAAATATATAAACTATATATAAAGCAAGAATACCTCAGTAGTCCTTTCGTAGGCTCACTTTTAATTTGCCATTTTTTTTATAAAAAAAACCCCAAAAATTATCAAATTGCAAAAAAAAAAAACTAAAATAAAATACTTGAAAATATGAAGGAAAACCTGCAATTTTGGCCTTTTATGTTTGTCATTTTGCGATTTCGGTCATCTATGTTTTCTTATTACAGTTTTAGTCCTGCATGTTTCAATTTTTGACAATTTCAGTATTTTTTATTCGAAAATGCTTACGCGACACTATACATGTCAGCTCGACATCAACACTGCATTGGTGCCACATCAGAAAAATACTAAAATTTCAAAAAAAAAAAATAAAGATAAAGGACTAAAATTGAAATTTAAAAATATAGAAGGATCAAAATCGCAAAGTAACAAACGTAAAAAACTAAAAAAACAATTTCCCAAATATAAATTTAAATTATATACACACATAACATAATATTTATATATAACATTACACACGCAATGCGTGTGCGGTGTGGCTATTAGTATTTTTAAGTAACAAAATCATACATTTAAAAAAAATATTAAAGAAATTATAACTAAAATAAGAAAATTAAATTCGAAATTTTAGTACGATATCAGTATAATTTTTTTAATGTTGAAATTTTAATAAAGTATACAATATGAATTAAAATTTTTGGTATACCATACTGAACTACCCCTATTCTCAACAAATATATATATGACATCTCCTCGGCGGAATTCAAGTTATTTGATTTCTAAATAATCATGGTAATATTTTACAAGTATCAACTTAGCTTGATCGAGATATATGTCAGAACTTAAATATTTAGTACAGTATACGACATTCGTTGAACCTAAATATGCGGACAAGACATAAACTATATTTAAATGGAATATTATAAAGAAGGTGACAGATGCTACTTGCCATAAAAATAATAATAATTATTATGATATCATTAATGAAGCCCTCGAAATCCTATATTTTTCAAAGGATACAATATTCGCTTTCTCTCCATGCAGTACTAATAAGTAACTTATACACAATATATATATATATATATATGCAACATATTTTATCCCCAAAAAAAATTTAAACATGAGAATAATTAAATTCTACTCCAATTTTTACAATTTGAATTTCCTGGACTCAAGAAAATTCTTCTTTCTGGAGTCGCAAGTTTTGATATACTCTAGAAAGCAAGCAAAATCTGTATCTTTGTACCGCCTCGGGCTTCCGTCGCTGATGAGCTTAGGCGACGGCCGCACCGTGCTAGTGAAAGGCAAACTGTGCAAGGACGCAACTGAAACGCGATACTTTGTATTATTTACAAGAACTCTATGTAACACGCTTTTGTATCTACCATTGCTGAATATCTGCAAACACAAATCAATAAAACTAACTCAGGCCTAAAATATATATAGACAGAATGTATGTGTTATGTGTATGTATACCTCGAGGTGATCTCCGACGTTAACGACGAAGGATCCGGGCACGGGTTTGACGGTGAGCCATTTATCCCGGTGGTGTATCTGGAGGCCCTTGACCTCGTCTTGTAGCAGCAAAGTGAGGAAGCCGTAATCGGAGTGAGGTGGCATTCCGAGAGTCAAATCGGGTTCGGGGCAAGGCGGGTAGCAGTTAACCACCATTAGCTGGCTCCCATTCTCGAACTCTTTCGATAATAATGATAATGAATCATCGGCATCATCCGATTCTGTTCCCACCAGCTTCTTGCTGGCGCTGTCTTTTAGCCCCAGGCTCTCCACTATGGCTTCCGCCAACATCAGGAACAAGAACCTCGTTTCTTCGGCGTAAGCGGTCACCAATCGCCTAGCGAATCACGCTCATTTTTAGCAACATGTTGTAGGGTTTAATATAATGTACGTACGTAGGATATATAATTTAACTTTATACAATATATGTTTTGTTACGTACGTACGTGTTGGCGTGTATATATATATATAATTCTCGTACTTGAGCCGTTTAATTTGTTGTGGTCCTAATTATTATTACCTGAAATCCAGCGGAGTAGAAGGCCAATGAGGGAGAGAAGCATTTTGTGAGGGGTGACACACCAACTTCAAAAAATCTCTCCAACAGAAGACACCGTCGTTTGCCTGATTGAAACTTGTCCCGTATCGCACCGGGGAGCTCGTGTCGGCCGACATGTACTTCTCCCTTTCCGCCAACGGCAACTCGAAAAATCTTCGGCTCACATTCACCATGTTGCTGATTATCTCATCTGGGATCCCATGATTCACAAGCTGCAACAAATATATATATGCATGTCATTTTCTGTCCATTATAAATTAATTCAGATTGTGATAATATGTAATGTGATTAGAATATATATGCAAATTAAACTTCGCCAACCTTTCCTCGATTTTAGTATCTTAGGAATAAAAAGCTCCGGTTTATGAGATATATATGATCAATAATATTTTTATATTTTTGAGTACACATATGTATATATACATATATTTTAGATGAATTAATTAAGGTCATGATCTGCTTCAAGATTAATATAAAACATGAATGGCCGGTGTTGTGGACAATTAATTAATTAAGTTACCAACCTGGAAAAAACCATAATTTTGGCAGGCGTAGGCGAGAGATTTTAGCACTTGTGATCTGTTGCATCCCTGTAACTCAGCAAAATCGATCACAGGCAGCTGAAGATCGATGTCGGGTTCGGTCGATTTGTCGCAATTGGTCACATTTGGCCTTTCAGAAACAGGCAGAATGTACTTCCGGGGAACATGCTCGATCCCATTTTCATACAGGTTTTTGACTCCTTTCTGGTACTGGATTTCCAGGGAATCCTGATTCCTTAGTTTCCCCGAGATTGCCATTGCTGGAGACATAATTTTTATAATATAATAATGGAAGACGAATGGATACAGAGATCGATCGTATTGAAGGAATGGGATCAGTGTATATATCCCACCTGAATTATTACACTCACGTGAATGGATAGCTAGATAGAAGAAGATGGGAATCAAGTAAATCAAAATGTGTGTATTTATAGGGGTAAAATTCCACAGTGCCCCTTATGTTTTTTTTTTTTTTTTGAAAAGGTCTAAAGCCTCTAAATAAACAATCTATAGTAAATAGTTGACATTATGGTATCGATAATTTTATATGATACATGACCCACATTTTTATAAGCACACATATATGAAATTATCCCGAAATCATATTAAGTTTTCGAAATCGAAAAACTTAACTGCTTTCAATATATTAATTAAAACGTAAAAACGATATGCCCTCCTTTTGTTTTCTTGTTTCTAATTTAAAGAATTTTGAATTTTCTAGTACATATCGCATCTAAATTTCAGAATTTGGGAACCCTTATTTCCGGAGAATTTCATGCATAAACGCATTAAAAGTAAGTGTAACACCATATATGATCAACTTATAGATAAAGAGATTTGGTTCATTAATTTTTCACAAAAAATTTTTTATTTTGTCCGCAAAAAATATGCAATTGTCTTTTTTTTCCCCTCAAAAACTCATGCGTAACGATTTCATAGGTCAATTATATGAAAAAAAAAATATTACTTTTTACCTGACGAGAGAATCTACTGTATTAGTTTTTTTTTAAAAAAAAAAATTTGTAAATGTAGAGGCTGCCGTGTAAAGAGGGGATATCAATTGGAGGCTGTGGTGTACTTAAAAAAAGTAGGCAGTTTTGAGACAAAAAATGGTTTTGGTTATATTATGTGTATGTGTATGTAGGTTCCATGTACTGGGATCTTTTGATATTATATATACTATGTCAACCGTTGACAATTGGGTACGACGAGTAGATGTTGTAGGGACAGCAGACGCCATCCATAGATTTCTCCCATTTTTCATTTTATTTCTTCTTTTTTAAATTATTTTATAATAATTATACTTAATTCATTTATTAATTTCACACAACATTAATTATCGACCCTACAAAGTAAACCCACGAGCTTGACAAATTAATTATAGTGTAATCTCATTTCTTCAATTCGTCTCCCGAGACTTTTAAGCCTCGTGTGATTTGATTTCATCAAATGTATGGTTGTTTGATTAACATATTAAGGCACACTATATAAGGCACGTAAATGTATAATTAGGTCGATCGATACACGTGTCTCTAATCAAGCACATGAGCTTCTGTTCATCGTGTTCCAAATATACATAGTTGCCATTATTTGTTTTTTTTTTTTTAGGGCAATTGCCATTATTTGTTTTAAAGACGCTAGAGCCTAGAATAAATTTTTATGTCGCACTAAATTTTCTAATTTGGGTTTTAGTTCATTAATCTGTCAAAATTTGGTATGTGTACGCTAAGTTTTAATTTTTGACTATTTTGATCCAATCATGTCTAACATTGGTGTCAAGTACTTCACGTCATCAGCAATAATTGGAATCTTTTGGATTGTTTTATGTATTGGATTTAGCTAGTTTTGGTGTTCATCTCGAATGAAAAGACAGTTGGTAGTATGATCAGGTTGGTGTAGGATTGATACCAGTGACTACTCTTAGTTATTGATACTGTCAGAGATAAGGTGTGTTGAATCCGATGCGTTTCTTAAGATTAATCCTAGTGGTTGAGATTATGAGACTTATGGTAACGAGACCAGACTTGTTGATCGAACCATGTAAGTTGTCAATAATCAAGGATTGGCGAGAGATTGCCTAAATTTGGTTGATACTGTCAGGCTAAGTGTGAGCTGTAGTGGATCAACATGATCATTAAAGTTTAGTCCAACTAGTGATTAATTGGGGATGTATTGAATCAGGAGGTACTTGGGACGATACAATAAATTGGGTGCTTAGGAGTTTGGTCCTTGGGAAGGCCTCAAAGTGTTAAAGCAATTTAGGTGCATTCAGGAATTCTTTGGTCGTTTAAAGATCTATAGGAATGTAGTTAACAGAACTTTTGGGTTTATGGAAATTGGTTATGTTTTGACTTTTGTGGTCATGGCTAGCCTATAGATAGTATGATATAAATAATATTTCGATGTTTCGTCAATGTCCAACGAAATAGACTAATTAAAAACCAAAAAAAAAAAAAATCAAAGTTACAACATCAAAACCAAACATTTAATATTTAATGAACCAAAATCCAAATAGAATAAGTTCGTGAACAAAAGCCGAATCTCGAGATCTTAATCGATAAGCATTTCCCCATTTTAATCTAAACTATACCCTGATATTTTTCTTTAATGTTTCAACTTTTAGATAATTGGAACTCACTTGATCGTAATATATATTTTGATGCATAATTTTACTTCCAATGCATCGTACATCGACATGTACATAAATTATATAGTAAATTTTGTTGTTATATCATGCATGGTATTTTATATTCAATGTACGAGATTTTGACAAATAGAATTTTTGTGTTAAATTTTTTGCGATGTATAAATATTGATGAATATGTAACGTCGCTCTAATTAGTATCCCAATCGAAAGTAGAACTTATTTTAGCGTATGAATCATGAAAATTTGTAACGAAATAGTACGTAGTTTCCTAGCAAATATACAATTACTACCGACATGTAACGCAAAACATATGGACCCTCCGATCTTGAAATCCTATACATGTACCTGTCACTAATTGTTAAGGTTTTGAATTAGTTATAAATCCACATGTTTACACTGTGTGTACATTATTTACGAGACTTGATTTGTTCTTGTCACGCCATTCTTGACTTTAATAATTACCCTAATTTTGATTTTGACGTTGCTGTCTTAGAGTTGTAGGTAACACGACTTGGTCAACTTGAAATGGACACAAGATTTGCTATCAATTCCCCAAATTTGGTTAGAATCTCGACTCGTTTTGGGGACTAAAGTCAAGCTTGAAATTTGATTAGCTCCTTCGATTGGTCGACGTTGTAGGATGTAAGCGGGTCGAGCTACTCGTAAAGAGCTCGGTCAAATATATTTCTTGTTATACACATGCAATTCAACCGATTACCAGTTACGGCTGACTTGTAACAACCAAGTTTCAATTATCTCATTTGGCTGCCGCTGTCATCTTTTACGTGTGACTTCGGTCAATTAACCAATGAAGGCGGGCTAATTAATTAATTGGTGTTGAATCATAATAATGGAGTAATACAGGACTATATAATATTCGCATTTTCTCCCCAAAATTCACATAATCTTTTTTTTAAAAGAAAAACTATATATGATTTTTCTTAAGTATTTATGAGGTGTTTCGTGAACATTCAACTCGATCGTGCTTTTAATTGTGACATGATTGTCTATCAATTTTTTTAAAAAAAATCAAATTTCAATTATTTTTTTCTTTAAGTAGACGGTTCATTGAAATGCATTTTTAGAATATGCTAATATTATTTATAAAGTTACCTTTCAATTTTTTCTTTCTATAAAATTTTGAATCTGCTGCATAGAAAGTACATATAGGTACGTTGAGTTGCATTAAAAAAAAAATAATAAAGAAATAAAGAAAAACACTAAGTATTGAATATTCAGTTGTGATTATTTACCAATCCTACAGGGGAATTGTTCAAAATGGGGGAAAAGTTGTCAAGTCTCGAGCACAAATTTTTCTGACATTAAATTAAATTGTATCTTTCAAATATATTATTATCTAACTCGTGAATATACACAAAAAGACATCAACTATTTTTTCACGAGCAATAAATTATTAAATTCATCACTAAATAAAAATAATATCTATAATCGGACCAAATTAAATCTTAATGCGCGGCGGTTATAACATACCTAAAAAATACATGTTTTTTTTTAAATTGGTAGACTAGATCCATATTTAGAGTGAAAAATAATATTTTTGACATAAACTTTTTTATGAGTCGTCGGATTGATAATCCATCTCAATAAATTATCCCATTAAAATGTCTCACCGATTTTTTTTTAAAAAAAATCGAATTAATTAAGAACCTTTTCAGCCAGCGTGTAAATTAAAAGTTGAATTATAGATATAATTAAAAAAATAATTGGATCATGAGAGCAGAAATTACCTGAACCGAAATACCAATTTATTAACAGGGTCAACGGGTACGTATCCAACTCAGCAATTTTAAATTGCATACACGTTTCTTAATTAAATTAGTCACAAAATTTTCCAGGCTAAAAGTAATAAGGTACATGCATGTTTCTTGACAAATTAATTATTTTATATTTTGACTATTGATTCATGAAATAAATGACAAGGTTTGATATATATATATATATGTATATGTATATATATGTATATGATGATGATGATGATGATGATGATTCACAGAACACTCGAAACATCAACATTATTTCATAATATTGTATGATAGTACTCTAAAATAAACTCCATATACGCGATATGAAATTTTTAAAACTCATACTTTAAGAAATACGATGTCAAATATTTTTTAAACTTTTAACAGAATTTACGAATGTATGATGTATATCAAAAAATATATAAATTATTTATATTATATATATTATCTTAAAAACACTTATATATTATATAAATTAATTTTGATTAAATTAAGTTATTGCATTAATCCGAAATTTACGTCAAAATATAGTGATTATGGATTTCATTGTTGTAAAAATATTTAATTAAAGTTAACTTATATACCACGTGCTCGATGGTCCTCGTCATTAAAATTAATTAGAGAATCGATCATGTGACCTAGAAGTTTGAAATTGCGTGGCTAACTAGTTTTCTTTAGCCATTAGACAATTTGCCGTAGAATAAAAGAAATTCAAAACAACAATTTTATTCTTTTTTTAAAAAAAAAAAAATTTCTTGAAACTTTCCTCAAATATCTGAAAATATTAAATCGCATTTTCAAATTCCCTAAAAAAAATTAAAATGTCAAGATTAATTGTCACTGAATATGTCAAAATTTGGGTGCAACTCCAACTTTAACCTAAACTAGTGTTTCACCCGTGCGATGCACGGAATTTTATTTTATGTAATTAATTATTATAATTAATAAGTATAAGTATTTGCATAAGTTAGTTATAGTTATTGATATAATGTAATAAAAACTTTTATAAGACAATCTTATGAATCAATTTTGTGAGATAAATATATTTGTTTTGACTAAAGTAAAAATATTATTTTTAGGCTAAGATTAATATTCTTATTGAGATAGTGTAAGGTCCAAAAAGTCCACTAGCTTAATCACGATTAATTGATTTAATTATATGATTTAATGCATGTTATTTATAATATTAATTGTTATGTGAATTATGTGTTATATTATTTTTTTTAAAAAGTTTTAAGTTGGGTTTAATTTTGGATCGTAGGGACGAGCCTAGCCTTGAAACGAGTTAAGAAAAATATTTTAAGTAAAGTTAGTAGAATGCAGAAGTATTTTATTGAGAGAGTACAAATTTTAAAGAATTTTAAGTGTAACTAATGGGCCGTGTTGGAGCCCATTAGTCACAGAGGAAAAGCGTTCAGAACTCTCATTTGAATGCTTACTCTTCTTTCTCAAAATCTCTCTCAAACACTGCGATCTCCAAGCTAGGGTTCTTCGGCTTCTCAAGGCTAGATCATTCCGCAGTCCAGGTTAATCCCAATCAGACGATCCAGACAAGTTTTTACTGTTTTTAAACCCATTCAAGAATATAGTTATTTTCAAGATAAAACCCTAGGTGTTTGATTGATGATCTATGAATGTTTTCTTGAAAATTTTTATGAGTATGTTGCTTGATTGTGATACGTGAAGCATTCCTGAGATATTCGGTTCATGTTTATTGAGTTTTGAAAGTTTTGAATGCACAAGATCAGATTTTTTTTGGGTAAAAGTAGTTTTGAAGGTTTTTAATTCAACATATTTGAAATGATTGATGTATTGGTACAAGTTATTTTGAGATTATGATGTTGTTGAATGGTATTTTGATGGAAAAACGTCCCAAAGCATTGTGGGTTTTGAAGAAAGTGCAGAAAATATCAGTTTTCGGAATCAGACGCCGCGACGGCGCGCCCGCGCTCTCTGCGCACAGACGGCGCGTCCGCGCTACTAAGTAGCGCGCCCGCGCCGCTTTGTCGCAAGAAGTCGAGCGGGCGGCGCCTCAGGCTCTATTTTCCCATCCCATTTTATGAGTTTTTGAGTCCTAAAAATCATGATTTTTATACTTTAATATATTTTAATTATTTTTAAGAATTTTCATGAAGAATTTTAAAGTTTTCAAGGTCCGAAACGGATGGAATACCTCACGTGGATCAGTCAAGTTATGTATTGCATGATTATGTGATTTTCTCATGAAAGTTAATTTCTCATGAAATGTTTTGACGGATTTTAAGCATGTAGCATCACGAGAAACTTTATGAGCATGTACGAGATTTATGAAATGACATGATAAGATGAATGATATGATGCATGGAAAATATTTTGATGATTTATGCGTCTTGTGGTGATTATATGGGGTATGCACTTCGGGATGAGCTCTGGAGCGGCTATCCAAACATGGCTCACGGGATGGTTATACGGGGTATGCACTTCGGGTTGAGCTCCGAAGCGGCTATCCAAAGAATGAAAGCTTACGGGCTTAATGCCATATGCTTGTTGATCAATAGAAAACTATGAATGGTTCGTTATGACGGTTACCACACTACTCATACTTCATCTCCCCAAATATTTTTATGATATGGCTATATTAAAGTTATGTTTATTGCATGGGAGTTTAAGTTAATGTTTTCCTTTTAAAGTTAGAAAATCCTTTTCTGCATGCTCTTGCTGAGTCTTTTGACTCACTATACTTGAATGGTGCAGGTAATGATGATGTGGATGCTTTTATTGATGATTATGTGGGCGGACATGAAGAAGAGGCAGGGGTCGGTCCGACGGGCAATGCATGAGTGTGAATGCTTTAGAATGGAAGATGTTTTAAACCTTTTTATTTGATGAGAGGCAAACAAGTTTTAATTTTTTTTAGTTGATGGCCATGTTTTGGAAAATATTTTTTTAGATGCTATTTTATGTTGTGCACATTTTATACGCTATTCTAATAAATAAGATGATGCTTTCGCAAAGTTTTTATTTTTACCAAATTTTTAAGTAAGTATGTTTGAGTAACATTTCGATTGAGAAATTGGGACGTTACAGCTTGGTATCAAAGCAGTTCGCTCTGGGTTTGTCGCACACATGCATTCTCGCCACGACCCTATGGTTCGTCTTCATGTCTGTAAGTTCTATGTTATGGATTGTTAAAGATGCATGATAGCTTTTGCGATTAATATTTATGAATGTTAATTAGGATGTTATGTTTAAATAACGTAATTAAGCATGTGGACTGTATGCACATCAGGATCATGGCTAACCGTAGGAATCCGAACAATGAGGACAATCAGAATAACCATTTTTTGGCTGGGTTGGCAGCTCTGTTGCAAGAACAGAGTAGAGCCCAAGGGGAGCAGATTCAACAGTTAATCCAAGCACAAGCGGGAGGACGGAACAACAATCAGCCACTACTAACTAATCCGATCTTTAAACAGTTTAAGGATCTAGGGCCGCAGGAGTTCAGAGGAGGGGCTGATCCCCTTGTAGCCGAGGAATGGGTGCAGTCAGTGGAGACCATTTTTGACTACATGCAGCTCACTGATGCAGACCGTGTGAGGTGTGTCATCTTTATGTTTCGTGATGATGTGAGGGTTTGGTGGCAGGGAGCCCGTTCTGCTGTGGATATGACTACGTTGACTTGGAATGGATACAAAGATGTGTTCTATGGAAAATATTTCACTATCAGCACCAGGACTAGACTTGCTAGAGAATTCCTGGAGCTCCGCCAAGGGAGCATGTCCATTGCTGAGTATGTGAAGAAGTTTGAAAGGGGAAGGTATTTTATGCCCATGATTTCGGGTAATGCTGTAGAGGAGTTGAAGCATTTCACGGAGGGACTGAATGCCACTATTCATTGTGATGTCAGATTGAGTGGGGCACAAACGTACCGAGCAGCAGTCGATGAGGCTATGTTGTCAGAAAAAGATGGGAATGATATTATCAAAGAATCGCAAGCGAAAAGAGCCAGTTACCAAGGGAGAGAACAACAAGGGTCTAGTCAGAAGAGGCCGTACCAAGCCCCAGCTCAGAGGAGACCGCAGCAGCAGCAGCGCCAAAACCACAATCAGGCGCGACCTCAGGGACAGAATCAGCCGAACGCCAATGCTCCAAGGCCGGTGAATGCACCTATTTGTCAAAAGTGTGGGAAGTCACACTCAGGTCAATGCATGCTTGGGACCAATACTTGATTTCTTTGCAAGAAGCCAGGACATTTCTCCAAGTATTGCCCGCAGTCAAAGGATCCTATCAGGGAAAGAGTGTTTGCTATGACTCACGATCACGTTGACCCAGATTCTGCAATTGTCACAGGTATGATCCGTATCGCTGGTTTACCTGCTTTTGTGTTGATTGATTCAGGAGCTACGCACTCTTTTATATCTATTAATTTTATGATGAAATTGGGGGTCTTGCCGGATGAATCTATTTCGAAATTTTGTGTGTCGTTACCCTCAGGAGAAGAACTGGAAAGTAGTAGTGTGGTAAGAAATTTCAAGGTTCAGATGCAGAGTCTAGTTTTGTGTGCAGATTTTATTGTTTTGAAAATGGTGGATTTCGATGCGATTTTTGGGATGGACGGCATGAGGCTATTATTGACTGCAAACGAAAAACTGTCTCATTGAAAGATCAGAACGGGAAATCGTTTGTGTTCCGCACTACCTCTAAGAAGAGCGCACCAGATATGATTTCTGCAGGAACAACCTGACAATTATTGAGTAATGGGTGTACAGGATTTCTTGCGAGTCTAATTGGTGATCTGGAGGTACAGAGACCAAAACTTGTGGAAGTGGAGGTATTGAAGGACTTTCAAGAAGTTTTTCCCGATGATGTTGCGGGATTGCCTCCAGTCAGGGAAGTCGAATTTGGGATAGAATTGTTGCCTGGAACTAAGCCAGCTTCTAAGGCACCGTACAGATTGGCACCGACCGAGATGAAAGAATTGAAGGATCAGTTGCAGGAATTACTGGATAAGGGGTTCATCAGACCGAGTGTATCGCCTTGGGGTGCACCGGTATTGTTCGTCAAGAAGAAAGATGGGTCAATAAGATTGTGCATTGACTACAGAGAACTGAACCGAGTTACAGTGAAGAACAGATATCCTTTGCCCAGAATAGACGACTTGTTCGACCAATTGCAAGGGGCAGAGGTGTTCTCAAAAATTGATCTGCGATCAGGTTACCATCAGCTGAAGGTAAAGGATGCAGATGTGCAGAAGACAGCATTCAGGACTCGCTATGGCCACTATGAGTTCTTGGTAATGCCGTTTGGGTTGACCAATGCACCAGCTGTGTTCATGGATTTGATGAACAGGGTGTTTCAACCTTTCTTGGATCAGTTTGTCATAGTTTTCATAGATGACATATTAATATATTCTCGCATTAGGGAGGAGCATCGTCAGCACTTGGCTACGGTGTTGCAAATTTTGAAAGAAAAGCAACTGTATGCTAAGTACAGTAAGTGTGAATTCTGGCTGGAGCAGATTTCATTTTTGGGTCATATAGTTTCAGCTATGGGGATTGAGGTGGATCCGTCGAAGGTGGAAGCGGTTCGTAATGGGGCTGCCCCGAAGAATGCTACAGAAATACGAAGTTTCTTGGGTTTAGCAGGCTACTACAGGAGATTTATTCAAGAATTCTTCAAGATAGCCCTACCACTGACTTCCTTAACTCGAAAAGGTGTGAAGTTTGTGTGGTCAGAACAATGTGAGAAGAGCTTTACAGAATTGAAGGAAAGACTGATTTCAGCGCCAGTGCTAGCAATTCCTGAAGGCACGGGTCTCTTTGTGGTTTATACCGATACTTCTAAGAGTGGATTAGGAGCTGTGCTGATGCAGGATGATAAATAATAGCATATGCATCTCGACAGCTGAAGGTCCATGAGAGGAATTACCCGACTCATGATCTTGAGTTGGCGGCAGTTGTTTTTGCTTTGAAGCTATGGAGACACTACTTGTACGGTGAAAGGTGTCAGATTTTCACTGATCACAAAAGCCTAAAATATTTCTTCACTCAGAAGGAGTTGAATATGAGGCAGAGGCGATGGCTGGAATTAGTGAAGGACTACGACTGTGACATTAACTACCATCCTGGTAAGGCTAATGTTGTAGAAGATGCCTTGAGTCGCAAGTCTGCAACATTGAACCAATTGACAGTGCAACAGGAGTTGATTGCTGAATTTGAACGTATGAGTTTGGAGGTATTTGAACCAATGGAGGTATGCACTCTAGCAGCCTTAACAGTAGTACCTAGTTTGCTTGAGAGAATCAGAGTAGGCCAAGCTTCTGATGAACAGTTGACGTTGTGAAGGAACAGAGATGAAGCCAAGGGTGGTACATTGTACACTGTCAAAGATAGAATTGTTCATCACCGAGGTAGAATGTGGATGCCAGCAGTAGACTCATTGAGACTGGAAGTGATGACTGAAGCCCATATTGTTCCATATTCCATTCATCCAGGAAGTACGAAAATGTATAAGGATCTGCAATCCTTATATTGGTGGCCAGGTATGAAGAAGAATATCGTAGAATTTGTGAGTGAATGTTTGACTTGTCAACAGGTAAAAATTGAGCATCAAAGGCCAGCGGGACTCCTAAAACCCTTGCCAATACCCACATGGAAGTGGGAAGATGTCACTATAAATTTCGTAGTAGGATTGTCAATCTCACCGCGAAGGATGAACTCGATTTGGGTGATAGTTTACAGGTTAACTAAGTCAGCTCATTTTATTCTAGTCAGGAATAACTTCTCGATGAATCAGTATGCAGAGCTGTACATTCGAGAAATTGTTAGATTGCATGGAGTTTCAGCGAGGATAGTATCTGACAGGGATCCTAAGTTCACTTCAAAATTTTGGGGAAGTTTACATAGAGGATTGGGAACAAAGCTAGCTTTCAGTACAGCTTTCCACCCTCAGACAGATGGTCAGTCAGAACGAGTGATCCAAATACTCAAAGACATGTTGAGAGCTTGTATGATCGACTTTGGAGGGAATTGGGAATCGAAATTACCTTTAGTGGAGTTTACTTACAACAATAGTTATCAAGCAACTATTGGCATGGCTCCTTATGAGGCATTGTATGGGAGAAGGTGAAACGACCCTAACTCTATAATAAATAAATATGCGGAAAATTTTTTTTTTTTTTTTTACGACTAAATAAAATATGTACATATATGCCCATACATATATGCACAAGATAAAATATTTAAAATAAATACATGACTAAATAAATAAACAATTAAATACTTAAGAAAAATGCATTCTTTAAAATAAATAAACATCTGAGTCAACCCTAGAATTAAAAATATACTGCATAAATAAAATAATTAAAATATGTGCATGCACTAAAACATTTAATAAAATATTCCCATAAAACTCAACCACTAAAAATATAATAAAATGTTTCACATGACATCATGCACGGTGACTCAGAAGCTGTCACGGTCACGGGACTACTGCAGCGCTGCTCATACGTCCTCACCACCGGTAGGAGTAACCTGCTCCTCTACGTACTCACCTGCACCATATCAGTGTAGTGAGCCTAGAGGCCCAACATGCATACTAACAAGGGTTTAAAATAATTTAAATCAATTTAATACTAATACATACATATACATGAATGAGCATGCTTAAAAATTAATAACATAAATTTCATAAATAAACATACATAATATCATACATACATAAGTTGCTGAGCATTTATTTTCTGAACATCGTATGGTCCTATCCGTAAGTGTGACCCATAGTGCGACTGATCAGTCTAAGAAACCATCGTACGAGGCTGGTGGCGAACCACCCATACATAAATGGCAGAAACTGCCCATACATAAATGGCAGAAACTGCCCATACATAAATGGCCACACTACTTCAATTTCCACCTAAAATATTTTATTTTGCTCAACCATAGAAATTAAATCATAGCATAAAAATTGATTTCATGAATGCATGTACTTGAATAAATTGTGTGTCCTTCATATATATTTAATTTAATTTTCTTACTAACATATAAATATTAAAATAACTTAAATGCATAAAAATATTTAAATATATAATCAGGACACATGCACATTTTCTCATGGATGGTTCTGGACTGCTGGCCCTACACTCAAGCCCATTAACTTAAAACTTGGCCCATTAACATATCAAAGCCCATTAAATCTAGCTTAGACCCAATAACACTATCCCTGGCCCAATGGGCCCAAAAGCCCATCCAACAGGCCAAATAACTTTCATGGGCTCCCAGGCCCATAAAAATTCCTGGCCAACTTAAACATTTAAATAAAAATTATAAAAAGCCCAAAAATAATTAAATTAACCCCAAAATAATTTAATTGACACCAAAAATAAATTAAATGGCACTAATTAAATTCTTGGGAATTTAATTAGTCCATTTAATTTCTAATTAACTTAAAAACTTAAAAATAAAATACCCGAACCCAAAACAAAATAACCCGGACCCGGACCCACTTAACTTGACCCACATTATTTTAGACCCGACCGGACCCCTCGACCCGACCCGGATCCCTCCGAAACCTTAGAACCCGAACCCTAGCCTCCCTATTGCTTCGGCCGTGTGCAGCAGCCGTTCTATGGCTGCTGCCGGCCTGCTCCGGCCGCCCCTGGCCGGAGCGCCGCCGCCCGGACGTAGCCCACGTCCGGGCGGTCCCATCCTGACCCAGCCCCCAGCCCCATGCAGCCCATGGAGCCGAGGCCGAAGCCCTTTTTCCCAAACCCTTGACCTGCGCCGCCCTGCACCAACCAAGGTAAAATCCCACGGCCGAGCCCTTCTCAGCCCCAAGCCTAGCCATGGCTCGACCCTTAGGCGCCCTAGGACCCCTCTGGAACCCTAGCCAACAGCCGAACCAAACATGGAGAGGGAAAACGTGAGCTTGCAACACAAATGTCAAAATCGAGAGCAAGTAAGGAAGAAAATCGAAAAGCTTGATGTCAAAAATATAAATTCTGATGTTACACACCCACACGCATACATATACTGATATGAGTTAAAAAAAAATGAATAAAAGCATGCCTTTCACCGTAGGTAAGGATTTGACACGCGTAGAACGGACTTCGGGACGCCGGGGCGACAATGGCTTGCTTGGAACCTTAAAGAACGAAGCCTTGGTGTTCTTGGAGCTTGGTTTCGTGAGGAAGAAAGTGGAGATGGAGGTGACGGCTACAAGGAGGGAGAAGGGATGGATCGGCTAGGTTGTTTGATAGATTAGGGTTAATTAGGTTTAATTAGAAAAATAGGTTGAATAAATAAATAAAAGGGTTTTAAATAAATAAAATACAACCTAAACTTTTAAATAAACATTTAGAAATCTGATAACATAAAAATAAAACTCGAAATAATAATTTAGGGGAAATTTAAAAATACTAAAAAGTCAATATTTTGACTAATTTTGGATAAAAATGACCCCTAAAATTAAATAAAATTAAATACTTAAAATTTTGAGATAATAAAACTTAAAATAATATTTTAAGGCTCTAAAAAGGCTCATAAAATAATTTGGCTAGAAAGTTGTCGTCTCGTCCGTCCACGGTCCCGTCTACGCGATCAAATAATAAAAATACTAAAAAATCATAAAATTCACTAATTATGGGTTAAATGCTTAAAAAAATAAATTAAATCATGCATAACTAATTCACATAATTATTTAACCCATAAATCATAAATTTAAATAATTAAATATCCTAATTATGCAGGCGGATTTATGTAATTAAAAATACCGGGTGTTACAATTCTCCCCCCTTAAATTGAATTTCGTCCTCGAAATTAAAGTACTTACCCGAACAACTCCGGGTAGCGAGTCCTCATGTCTGCCTCGGTCTCCCAAGTAGCTTCCTCCTCCGAGTGATTCAGCCACTGGACTCTGACCATCGGTATGACCCGCGTCCTAAGCCTCCGCTCCTCTCTAGCCAAAATCCGCACTGGTCTCTCCTCGTAAACAAGATCTGGTGGCAACTGTAAGGGCTCAAAATCCAATACATGCGACGGATTGGAGACATATCTCCGAAGCATGGATACATGGAAAACGTTGTGCACTGCCGCTAACCCTGGAGGTAGAGCTAAACGGTAGGCCAACGTGCCAACTCGCTCCAAGATCTCGAATGGCCCTATGTATCTCGGATTAAGCTTGCCTCTCCGCCCAAAACGCGCGCGACTCCCTTCATAGGTGACACCTTCAAGAATACGTGATCACCTACCGCGAACTCCAAATCGCGACGTCTGGCATCTGCATAACTCTTCTGCCGACTCTGCGCAGTCTTCATCCTCTCTCGAATCTGCGTCACTATGTCAGCTGTCTGCTGCACAATCTCTGGACCTAACAAAATCCTCTCTCCAACCTCATCCCAATGCACCGGAGATCTGCATCTCCTCCCATACAGTGCTGCATAAGGAGCCATACCTATAGACGATTGAAAGCTGTTGTTATAGGTAAACTCCACTAATGGCAGTCTAGTCTCCCAAGATCCTCGAAAATCGATAACACAAGCTCTCAGAAGATCCTCGAGAACCTGGATCACTCTCTCGGACTGGCCATCTGTCTGGGGATGAAAAGCTGTACTGAACAAAAGTCTAGTCCCCAAAGCTGTGTGCAGACTCTTCCAAAACGCTGAGGTGAACCTCGGATCTCTGTCTGACACGATAGACACTGGTATGCCATGCAGTCTAACAATCTCTCTGATGTAAAGCTCTGCATACTGTGTCAAAGTGTAGTTAATCCTTACCGGCAAGAAATGAGCTGACTTGGTGAGTCTATCCACAATCACCCAAATCGCTGTACACCCTCTGGTACTCCTCGGTAAGCCAACTACAAAGTCCATCGTAATATTCTCCCATTTCCATTCCGGAATAGGGAGAGGTCTAAGAAGTCCTGCTGGACGCTGATGCTCTGCTTTGACTTGCTGACAAGTCAAGCACTCTGACACCACTCTCCCGATGTCACTCTTCATCCCGGGCCACCAATACAATAACTGTAAGTCTCGGTACATCTTCGTACTTCCGGGGTGAATGGAGTACGGAGATGCATGAGCCTCTGCTAGAATCTCGGCTCTCAACTGATCAACGTTCGGTACCCACATCCTCCCACGGTACTGAACGATGCCCTCCTCCACTGTATACAAGAGACTACCTCTGGCCTCATCTCTCTGTCTCCATCGCTGTAGCTCCTCATCAGTGGACTGTCCCTCTCTAATCCGATCTCTCAAAACTGGCTGCACCGTCAACACTGACAAGCTCGGTGCATGGCCATTCGGATAGCACTCCAAACCAAATCTCTGAATCTCGGTCTGTAGTGGTAACTGCACAGTCAAACATGATACCACTGACGACTTCCGACTCAAAGCATCTGCCACTACATTAGCCTTACCCGGATGGTAGCTAATGTCACAATCATAATCCTTAACAAGCTCAAGCCATCTGCGCTGCCTCATGTTCAACTCCTTCTGGGTGAAGAAGTACTTGAGGCTCTTGTGGCCGGTGAAAATCTTGCACTTCTCGCCGTAAAGATAGTGCCTCCAAATTTTCAACGCAAATACCACTGCTGCAAGCTCTAAATCATGCGTCGGATAGTTCTGCTCATGAATCTTCAACTGTCGCGACGCATATGCGATAACTCTGCCACTCTGCATAAGCACTGCGCCTAAACCTAGTTTAGACGCGTCGGTGTACACCACTAACTCCTCATGTGGCACTGTCATAGCTAACACCGGTGCTGAAGTAAGTGCATCCTTCAGCTGATCAAAGCTCCTCTGACAATCTGGACTCCAACTATACTTCGCGTTCTTCTTGGTCAAGGAAGTCAAGGGTACTGCAATAGAGGAAAAACCCTTGATGAACTTCCTATAGTATCCTGCTAAACCCAAGAAGCTACGAATCTCCGAAGCATTCTTTGGAATCCCCCAATCTCTCACTGCCTGCACCTTGGACTGATCCACTGCAATCCCATCTCTAGAAATAATGTGGCCTAGAAACGCCACCTGCTCCAACCAAAACTCACACTTACTGAACTTTGCAAACAGTCGATGCTCCCTCAAAGTCTGCAAGGCTGTATGCAAATGCTGTGTATGCTCCTCAATGCTCCTCGAGTAGATCAATATGTCATCAATAAATACAATGACAAACTGATCTAGATACGGCTGGAAGACACGATGCATGAGATCCATAAAAACTGCTGGAGCATTGGTCAACCCAAAGGGCATCACCAAAAACTCATAGTGCCCATACCGTGTCCTAAAGGCAGTCTTAGACACGTCTGAATCTCTGACTCTCAGCTGATGGTAACCAGATCGCAGATCGATCTTGGAGAATACCGAAGCTCCCTGCAACTGATCGAATAAATCCTCTATCCTCGGTAGCGGATACTTATTCTTCACTGTGACTCTGTTGAGCTCTCGGTAGTCAATGCACAATCTCATGCTGCCGTCCTTCTTCTTCACAAACAACACTGGAGCTCCCCATGGAGAAAAGCTAGGGCGAACAAAACCCTTCTCCAACAGCTCCTGAATCTGCTCCTTCAACTCTCTCCTCTGTAGGAGCAAGTCGATACGGTGCCTTAGAGATAGGCACAGTATCCGGCAACAACTCAATACTGAACTCCACCTCTCTCACTGGTGGAACTCCTGCAACATCGTCAGGAAAAACATCTGGATAGTCACGTACCACCTCTATATCTGATAAAGATCTGCTAGAAACATCTGAGGTAGTGACCACACTAGCAAGAAAACCCTGACATCCATGGCGCAACAGTTTCCTCGCACGAACAAATGATATCATCTGAGGAATACTGCTAGACTGAGATGCAAAGAAAGTAAACATCTCCCCTCCTGCTGGCTTCACTGTCACTGTCCTACGCCGGAAATCAATCGATGCTCCATTAACTGATAGCCAGTCCATACCCAAAATCATGTCAAACCCAGTCAATGGAAGAACCACTAGATCTGCTCGGATGGAGTGTCCCTGCAGCTCCAATGCCAGATCCCTGACGACACTAGTGGTAGTGATAATCTGACCGGATGGCATGGTAACATCGTAACCACTGTCTACAACCTCTGGTGTAATGCCTATCCGTCTGATAAAATCTCGGGAGATAAACGAATGCGTGGCTCCTGAATCTAGCAACGCAAACGTGGAGTTGCCTCCAACTAGAATTCTCCCTGCACGCAGAAGATTCCCAACAATTCATACCACTATGCTCCCAAGGTTAAAACACTACAATACCTTAATTCTAATCACAAAGAACCAAAATTCTTATTCTAGCATGCTGATAATTAAACTCAAGAAACAGGCATTCAAATATGATTGCAATTAAATAAAAGCAAAGTATTGAAAAATTTTCTAGGGGTTAGGTATACCGGTGATCAAGGAGGTATCTGGGTCTGCCTCCTCAGCCTGCATCACATACACTCGCCCACTAACATTCTGCCTCTGCGGGCAGTTGGCAATCTGATGCCCTGGCTCTTTGCAACGATAGCAGACTCCTGCTCCCAAAAGACACTGCCCGGAATGCATCTTCTGGCACTTCGGACACACTGGATATCTCCCTGGAGTAGGGGCCCCGCCCCTAGTCTGCTGCTGTGGCTTCCCCTGAGGCCTCTGCTGAATCGGGCCCTTAGATGGCCCTGTAGACTGCTTCTTCGCAGGTGGCTGCGAAGATGGTCGCTGATACCCTGTATGCGTAAACTGTCTCTTACTCTGTTGCTCTCTCTGGATCGCTGTCCGACCCTCCTCAGAACGCAAAGCTCGGCTGACTGCAGACTCATATGTGAAAACGTCTGCCATGCGTACGTCATGCCTGATCTCTGCCTTCAGGCCCTCAACAAACTGTCGCAGCTTCTCCTGCGGACTCTCAGCAATCATGGGCACGAAACGACAGCCCCTCTCAAACTGGCTGATGTACTCCACTACCGATCTGTCCCCCTGGCGGAGACTCATGAACTCTCGGATCATGCGGCTGCGCACGTCCTCAGTGAAATACTTGGCGTAGAAGATACGCCTGAACTCAACCCATGTCAGAGTCGGTAGATGAACTCCTCTAACTGCACCCTCCCACCATGAGGCTGCATCGCCTCGCATCATATATGTAGCACAACTCACCCTGTCGGCGTCTGTGATCCCCATGTAGTCAAAGATGGACTCAAGTGAGCGAATCCATCCCTCCGCCACCAACGGATCGGTGGTCCCCAGAAACTCCTTAGGCCCCTTCTTCTGGAACCTCTCGGCGACGTCCTCCTCGTGGGACAGTCTGGGACGGGCTGCCTGCTGCTCCAGCAAGGCAGTAATACCCGCCATCATAGTGGCACTGGCCTGCTCCAGTGCTGTAATAGGGTGCTGTTGAGGTGGCGGTGGAGGTGGAGGTGGATGTGGAGGTCTCCCACGTCGATTCACCTGTCTGGGAGGCATTCTGCACCACCACATATTTATTTACGTAAATCGCCTTGCATAACTAAGTGTTTTAAAATTAAGGCTAACTTAAATTCTAGAAATTTAAATCATACTATAAACATTAAAACTTACAGACCGGTAGCGTGGATTTCTGAGCTCGCAAAGCAGTAGTGACCCCTCCAAGGACCGTGCTCTGATACCAACTGAAACGACCCTAACTCTATAATAAATAAATATGCGGAAAAATTTTTTTTTTTTTTTTACGACTAAATAAAATATGTACATATATGCCCATACATATATGCACAAGATAAAATATTTAAAATAAATACATGACTAAATAAATAAACAATTAAATACTTAAGAAAAATGCATTCTTTAAAATAAATAAACATCTGAGTCAACCCTAGAATTAAAAATATACTGCATAAATAAAATAATTAAAATATGTGCATGCACTAAAACATTTAATAAAATATTCCCATAAAACTCAACCACTAAAAATATAATAAAATGTTTCACATGACATCATGCACGGTGACTCAGAAGCTGTCACGGTCACGGGACTACTGCAGCGCTGCTCATACGTCCTCACCACCGGTAGGAGTAACCTGCTCCTCTACGTACTCACCTGCACCATATCAGTGTAGTGAGCCTAGAGGCCCAACATGCATACTAACAAGGGTTTAAAATAATTTAAATCAATTTAATACTAATACATACATATACATGAATGAGCATGCTTAAAAATTAATAACATAAATTTCATAAATAAACATACATAATATCATACATACATAAGTTGCTGAGCATTTATTTTCTGAACATCGTATGGTCCTATCCGTAAGTGTGACCCATAGTGCGACTGATCAGTCTAAGAAACCATCGTACGAGGCTGGTGGCGAACCACCCATACATAAATGGCAGAAACTGCCCATACATAAATGGCAGAAACTGCCCATACATAAATGGCCACACTACTTCAATTTCCACCTAAAATATTTTATTTTGCTCAACCATAGAAATTAAATCATAGCATAAAAATTGATTTCATGAATGCATGTACTTGAATAAATTGTGTGTCCTTCATATATATTTAATTTAATTTTCTTACTAACATATAAATATTAAAATAACTTAAATGCATAAAAATATTTAAATATATAATCAGGACACATGCACATTTTCTCATGGATGGTTCTGGACTGCTGGCCCTACACTCAAGCCCATTAACTTAAAACTTGGCCCATTAACATATCAAAGCCCATTAAATCTAGCTTAGACCCAATAACACTATCCCTGGCCCAATGGGCCCAAAAGCCCATCCAACAGGCCAAATAACTTTCATGGGCTCCCAGGCCCATAAAAATTCCTGGCCAACTTAAACATTTAAATAAAAATTATAAAAAGCCCAAAAATAATTAAATTAACCCCAAAATAATTTAATTGACACCAAAAATAAATTAAATGGCACTAATTAAATTCTTGGGAATTTAATTAGTCCATTTAATTTCTAATTAACTTAAAAACTTAAAAATAAAATACCCGAACCCAAAACAAAATAACCCGGACCCGGACCCACTTAACTTGACCCACATTATTTTAGACCCGACCCGGACCCCTCGACCCGACCCGGATCCCTCCGAAACCTTAGAACCCGAACCCTAGCCTCCCTATTGCTTCGGCCGTGTGCAGCAGCCGTTCTATGGCTGCTGCCGGCCTGCTCCGGCCGCCCCTGGCCGGAGCGCCGCCGCCCGGACGTAGCCCACGTCCGGGCGGTCCCATCCTGACCCAGCCCCCAGCCCCATGCAGCCCATGGAGCCGAGGCCGAAGCCCTTTTTCCCAAACCCTTGACCTGCGCCGCCCTGCACCAACCAAGGTAAAATCCCACGGCCGAGCCCTTCTCAGCCCCAAGCCTAGCCATGGCTCGACCCTTAGGCGCCCTAGGACCCCTCTGGAACCCTAGCCAACAGCCGAACCAAACATGGAGAGGGAAAACGTGAGCTTGCAACACAAATGTCAAAATCGAGAGCAAGTAAGGAAGAAAATCGAAAAGCTTGATGTCAAAAATATAAATTCTGATGTTACACACCCACACGCATACATATACTGATATGAGTTAAAAAAAAATGAATAAAAGCATGCCTTTCACCGTAGGTAAGGATTTGACACGCGTAGAACGGACTTCGGGACGCCGGGGCGACAATGGCTTGCTTGGAACCTTAAAGAACGAAGCCTTGGTGTTCTTGGAGCTTGGTTTCGTGAGGAAGAAAGTGGAGATGGAGGTGACGGCTACAAGGAGGGAGAAGGGATGGATCGGCTAGGTTGTTTGATAGATTAGGGTTAATTAGGTTTAATTAGAAAAATAGGTTGAATAAATAAATAAAAGGGTTTTAAATAAATAAAATACAACCTAAACTTTTAAATAAACATTTAGAAATCTGATAACATAAAAATAAAACTCGAAATAATAATTTAGGGGAAATTTAAAAATACTAAAAAGTCAATATTTTGACTAATTTTGGATAAAAATGACCCCTAAAATTAAATAAAATTAAATACTTAAAATTTTGAGATAATAAAACTTAAAATAATATTTTAAGGCTCTAAAAAGGCTCATAAAATAATTTGGCTAGAAAGTTGTCGTCTCGTCCGTCCACGGTCCCGTCTACGCGATCAAATAATAAAAATACTAAAAAATCATAAAATTCACTAATTATGGGTTAAATGCTTAAAAAAATAAATTAAATCATGCATAACTAATTTTTTTACATAATTATTTAACCCATAAATCATAAATTTAAATAATTAAATATCCTAATTATGCAGGCGGATTTATGTAATTAAAAATACCGGGTGTTACAGAAGGTGTAGAACTCCCTTGCACTGGGATGAAGTTGGAGAGAGAGCTGTTTTGGGACCAGATATAGTGACTCAAATGGTGGATGTAATAGCTAAGATCAGAGACAGAATGTTGACAACTCAAAGTCGACAGAAAAGTTACGCCGACCAGCGACGTAGAGATTTGGAGTTTGAAGTAGGTGACCATGTATTTTTAAAGGTGTCACCATGGAAAGGTGTTATGAGATTTGGAAAAAAGGGTAAATTGAGTCCAAGATATATAGGACCTTTTGAGATCTTAGAAAAAGTTGGGGCTCGAGCTTACCGAGTAGCACTACCACCCAACTTGGGGGGTGTCCACAATGTCTTCCATATCTCTGTGCTAAGAAAGTATGTGGCAAATTCTTCTCATGTTATCCGCCATGAGCCAGTGAAATGGACGCCAGACTTGTCCTACGAGGAGATGCCTGTTCAAATCTTGGACGGACAAGTTCGTAAGTTGAGAAACAGAGAGATTCCAATGGTGAAAGTCTTATGGAGCAACCAGTTGGTTGAAGAAGCTACTTGGAAAACAAAACAAGATATGCGAGCACGCTATCCTGAACTGTTTGGTAAGTCAAATTTCGAGGACGAAATTCTTTTAAGGAGGGTAGAGTTGTAAGGTCCAAAAAGTCCACTAGCTTAATCACGATTAATTGATTTAATTATATGATTTAATGCATGTTATTTATAATATTAATTGTTATGTGAATTATGTGTTATATTATTTTTTTTAAAAGTTTTAGGTTCGGTTTAATTTTGGGTCGTAGGGACGAGCCTAGCCTTGAAACGAGTTAAGAAAAATATTTTAAGTAAAGTTAGTAGATGCAGAAGTATTTGATTGAGAGAGTAAAAATTTTAAAGAATTTTAAGTGTAACTAATGGGCCGTGTTGGAGCCCATTAGTCACAGAGGAAAAGCGTTCAGAAGTTTTCTGAACTCTCATTTGAATGCTTACTCTTCTTTCTCAAAATCTCTCTCAAACACTGCGATCTCCAAGCTAGGGTTCTTCGGCTTCTCAAGGCTAGATCGTTCCGCAGTCCAGGTTAATCCCAATTAGACGATCCAGACAAGTTTTTATGAAATGACATGATAAGATGAATGATATGATGCATGGAAAATATTTTGATGATTTATGCATCTTGTGGTGATTATATGGGGTATGCACTTCGGGATGAGCTCCGGAGCGGCTATCCAAATATGGCTCACGGGATGGTTATATGGGGTATGCACTTCGGGTTGAGCTCTGAAGCGGCTATCCAAAGAATGAAAGCTTACGGGCTTAATGCCATATGCTTGTTGATCAACAGGAAATTATGAATGGCTCGTTATGACGGTTACCACACTACTCATACTTCATCTCCCCAAATATTTTTATGATATGGCTATATTAAAGTTATGTTTATTGCATGGGAGTTTAAGTTAATATTTTCCTTTTAAAGTTAGAAAATCCTTTTCTACATGTTCTTGCTGAGTCTTTCGACTGACTATACTTGAATGGTGCAGGTAATGATGATGTGGATGCTTTTATTGATGATTATGTGGGCGGACATGAAGAAGAGGCAGGGGTCGGTCCGACGGGCAATGCATGAGTGTGAATGCTTTAGAATGGAAGATGTTTTAAACCTTTTTATTTGATGAGAGGCAAACAAGTTTTAATTTTTTTTTAGTTGATGGCCATGTTTTGGCAAATATTTTTTTAGATGCTATTTTATGTTGTGCACATTTTATACGCTATTCTAATAAATAAGATGATGCTTTCGCAAAGTTTTTATTTTTACCAAATTTTTAAGTAAGTATGTTTGAGTAACGTTTCGATTGAGAAATTGGGACGTTACATATAGGCATCGGGTTGACCTGCCTAATAATAGTTTTATTTTATAGATTTTTTTTTACAAAAAATTACCTAACAAATAATAAAATTATTTTAGAAAATCTATATATAAAAAAAATTTACCTACACAAATAGAATGAGAAAGATTAGAAAAATGGACTATACTCTAAATATTCAATGACAAAATCAATAAGTTTCATGTGACGTCCATTGATTTCTTTGTTTTGAAGACAGTTTTTTGAAATCATTACGCAAATGATATCTAGAAAAAATATGATAAAAATACGAACAATGTTAAGATCCATTAACAAAAATCATGTCAATTACACAAAATATTTGATGTATACATAAATAAAACATGAAAAAGACTTACCAAAAAATTTAGTTTTGTCAATGACATCTGCATTCGTCAATTCTCTAAAGTTCTTATTCAAGCATCTTTGATGGAAAACTATCATCGAAAATTTCACACATTTGTTTAATTGAAAAAATTACATTTATATTTTTTTGACATGGTCTTGTATTCAATATATTTTGTGCAACAATCATATTTTTGAAAGCATAAAGATTACCTTTTTTTAGTATTGACTTCAATTTCTCAACGATGTCATATTCTATGGTTGTATGTATGCGTGCCCCTTGTAAAATTGAGAAAAATATAAATTATACTAACATTTTTTAGATAGATGGATATCAAAACAAAAAAAATTAGTATACCTCAACATCATGAAATATTATACATTCCATTGTGGGATCTCTCTTGCTTTCATATGGAGATAGTTCGTAACAACGAATCGATCATAGTTTCAGCTCCGAGTAACAATTTGAAAGATCAAGTTCATAGATAAAATTTAAACAATTGAGCCATTTGGATTTCAGAATAAATTCATTGTTTTTTTTTTCTTGAAATGAAATATTACTTTATAGTGATGCACAATATATATATATATATATATATATATATATATATATATATATATATTGTGTTCAAATCCACGATGGACATTATGCTGACATATATGTTAAGTTCTAAAAAATTTAATGGCATGCAAATTTTAAGCAGTGATTTATTTGAATTTTTAATTTTGAATTTTAAAAATTCAGTTGTATTTTTTTTTTTTAATCTTAAATGTTGATTATTATTATTATTATTATTATTATTATTATTTATTTTATTTTATTTTGTGAAATGGAAAAATCGTTGGTTATTATTTTGGTATATATGTTAAGTTTTAAAAAATTTAATGGCATGCAATATTTAAGGGGTGGTTTATTTGAATTTTAAATATTCTGTTATATTTTGTATATACATACATATATTTAAATATATACATACATATTAAGTATATATATATATATATATACAGTCATGATCCACTGCACACCAGTGTGCAGGGATTTTGTGTGCACCGCGGGATGTTCGCGCGAAAATCAGATGTTCGCGAGAACATCTCAGATGTTCACGCGAACATCACAGGGTATACACAAAATCCCTGCACACTGGTGTGCAGGGGAACAAGATTATATATATATCTATATATATATATATATATATATGTATATAATTAACATACTATATGATCAAATACATGTATATTTAACATTTATGAGATATTTGAGATATATGCACTTTGTTTTGAATTTTAAATTTAATTATGGAATTAGATTGATTGATTTTTTTTTTATCTTTAATTGATATGATGTATGTTTGGAAATCAAATATAATGTGATTGAATCCCAAAGTTATGGGATTTTTTGTTTGTTTTTTTGGCAATTCTAGATTTTGTTATAGGAAATGTATCAATATACCGAGGCAAAAATATCCTGGGTATTTTTTAGACAATTTTTTATTTTATATGGACATCTTTAGGTTATAATATACAGTTTTGCTATGCTGCCCACCAACCATGTCAACCTCTGTGTCCACCATGTATAAAACACTCAACTATTGCACATGGTGGGCACAGAGGTTGGCACGGTTGGTGGGCAGCATAGCAAAACTCTATAATATATATATATATATATATATATATACATACATACATACATACATACATACATGCATACATACATTGTTACAAATATGGAAAAATAACTAAATTTGGTAAAATGTAAATCCTTTATCTAATATTTTTGTTATATTATATTATATATATATATACACACACATAAATATATGATAAAATACATATATATATAACATTGATCGGATTTTTCGGATATATATTTATATTTTTAGAATGTTAAAAGTTGGATTTATGCACGTAAAGTTATATCATGAGAATGTTAAATCAATTGATTAATTGATTGTATTTAACAATAGACATGATTATTTTTAAATCACTCTTTAATCATTCGAATTTTGTCAGTCAAATTATTAAATATTTTGTTTGTTAATTTTTAGAATGTATAATCTTGTGTTGGAAATATGTGATTGTGTTTTAGGAATACTGAAATCTTGTGATTGTACAAAACATATCACACGCATTATAATTTTTAATCTTAAAGGTAGATTTTTAATTATTTTGGAAAGCTAAAATAATGGAAGTAATACAAATTTCTTAGGATTGTGCAAGTGTTTTTACATAATGTTTGTGTCAACGTTTTTTCAAATTTAATAATCGAATTTCGTCAATTTCAATTATTAAGTATTTGATTTTAAATTTTAATCTAAAGCGGGATTTGTATTTTGAATTTCGTCAATTTAATTTAATATACGTCATGATTAAAATTAATAATTTTATTTTTTTATAAAATTATTTTTATTGTTGTTTTATAATAATAATTGAAAAATCATAGAAATCTACGAAATTTTATTATATGTATGTATATATATTTATATGCATTTCATGAATATAATTAATAAGTTTAATTTTAATAAAATTAATTTTATTATCGTTTTTGGCCTAGACAATTTAATTTTTAGGCAAAAGTTTCTATATATGTACACGTTTGAATATATTATGTATAAGTATCAATTTTATTAAAACATAATTTATATTTTGTTTTGGGAAAAAGTTTCTTTTTTAAAAAACACAGTTTTGGCGGGATTTTTCCAAAAATGGCAAAAACTCTGCTTATATATATATATATATATATATATATTATATTTATATAGATTATCTTTTATTTTATCATAGCAAATTGAATATTTATAGCTTTATATATGCAATGATTATGGAATTTTTTTGAATATCTTCTTTTAAAATTTTAACCATTATAAATATGGTAAATATTGCAAACTAAAAATGTATTGAACTTTGATTATGTATACTTATTGATAATTCTGCATGAAAATCTAAATAAGTTAAACTCTTCACAATTTAGATGTTTAATATTTTTTTATTGGCAAAAACTCCTATGAGACGGTCTCAAGGGTCATTTTTATGAGACGGATCTTTTGTATGAGTTATCCATTAAAAAGTATTACAATTTATGCCAAAAGTATTACTTATTATTATAAATATGGATAGGGTTGACCCGTCTCATGGATGAGACCGTCTCACAGGAGTGTTACTCTTTTTTATTTATAGAATAATAATTGGGATCTAATCAAAATTGAAAATAATTCTATTTTTGTTATTTTTTTTATTTTATCATTTTATTGACCGGTTGAAATATCATCACTTATTTTGTTTTTTTTTATTATGGAAATTACATAAATAAATCTATTTATATTATAGAAAAATATATTATATTTATATAAATCTATAAATTTTCGTATATCTATTTCTATTGCATATATATTTTTTTTGTAATTTTTTTCTTTTAATCTTTGTTCGAAATCTTTAATATTATATAGGTAGATTATCTTATATTCTATTATAGCAAATTAAAAATTTGTAGCTCTATATATGCTATGATTATGGAAAATCGTTTTAATATATTTTTTTAAAATTTTCACCTTCAAAAATATGATAATTATTGGAAACTAAAAAAATTTCTGTTAATAATGTTCAATTTCTATTTGTGTTCAAACTTTCATATTTTTAAATATAATCTTTGTATTTTAATAAAAAAAAATCAACCTCCAAAATTAAAAACTTTTTAAATGTTAAAAAGAAACTAAGTGATTTTTTCATTTATGGTACATTTTATATGTAATAATTATTAAATATTCTAATTTTATTGTATTGTTAAAGAAATATATTAATTATTACGAACTATATATATTAAAGCATTTATTTAATATGTAAGTATTCCTAAAATTATTGAATTTGTGTAGAGTAATTAAGCAAATTTAAAATTATAATTTTTTATTATTATATTTGTAGTATTTATTTATCTACATTTAAAAGTGAAATTTTTTAGCAAAACAAAGCGTTATAAAATATGTAATTTTCGTAAATTATATGAGTTATCTTCATAAATTATATATTTGTATATATATATATATATATAATGTATTAAAAGAATGGAAAATCTCGTTGCATATAGAACACAAATAGAAATAAGTTTTGTTTGTTTTCCTTTTTTAGCTAATTTTTTTTAGCAGAATTTTACTATTTTTGGCAAAAACTCAGTTATTATATATATATAGATTCTGGACCATTTTATAACCTACGTACGCATACGTATAATCCCAAACCATGCATATAAAGTAGTTGACCTAAAGTTTTCTTATTTTTTAAAAATACTACCAATATATATACTATTTTTGAGACTTCCGCTTTTGGACACGTTACATATCATGAGTTATGAGCATATACAATAAACTATATATTTTTTTATATTTTATTATATAAACGGGCTTTTATTAGAATATGTTATCAGTTATCACAACAACTCAAATTTAGTAAATCCAAATTTATTTTAATATAGTATAATATATATGTGTGTATATATATATATAATATAAGACTCAATGTTTGCTGTTTTATCAAAAATTATAACTTTTGATAACAATGTAATTTAAATACTTTAAAATGTACATTAATTCAAACACGTGATTTCAATTATTATACCCATAGGGACAATATTTATTGTAAATATAATTGACAATCTTATTTCCAATATATAATTGAAAATTCTTGTAATTAATGGAAATCAAATTTGTAACCTTGATTCTGATATAAATATAAGACCATGTTTTGTCGCTTTAATTACCAAAAATTATAGTTGGTTATAACAATACAATTCAAATTATTTAAAAATAATTCAAACACAACGTTTCGATTGATCTAATAGGCCAATTATTTCCGATCAAGTGATATATATATTAAAAAATTTTTAGTTAAACTAATATTATTAATACAGATTGGCGTAGGTACTATCCAAAAGTCTGCCGAAACCATTCATTATTATTTATTAATTTTAAATGCATAAAACCTAGTTGGATATCGAAGCTTTGTTTGTGGTTAAACTTTTTGAGTATATAATATTTTTATATATAGACCGCACAAAAGTTAGATTCTATGAACCAGTGACTCTTACAAACTAATAAAAATATATTAAAAAAATAAATCATTAAAAGAATACATTATATTTTTTTTAAAATATGAAATTAATTAGCTGTTTCATCTTTAAGTTGGTTGGATTAAATAAAATTATTACAACAAAACTGATTATATACCCCAATTAATTTTTTAAATGAATTTCTAGATATATCCCACCTGTGCGCACCACTTCATGTTATCCACTTTTATATCCTTAATAATTTTGAGCCACGCGATACCTAAAAATATAGAGTAACACTCCTGTGCAACGGTCTCATTCGTGAGACGGGTCAACCCTATCCATATTTATAATAATAAGTAATACTTTTGACATAAAATGTAATACTTTTTAATGGATAACCCATATAAGAGACCCGTCACACGAATATGACCCGTGCAACGGTTGCATACAAGTGTTTGCCAAAAATATAATATAATTTATTATGAATGTATTTGATTTGGGTATGCATAAAAGCAGTACTTAATTAAGTTCTCTACTTTTTAAAAGATTTATTTATTTCCATGTTTTCGAATTTTCTAGTTGAATTCGAGCTGCTAGCTCATCCTAGTAGTTTTACTGATTCGATTCAAACTCGGAAAAATGGCATTTTTTTTATCTCATATATTTTCTTATTTTCGGTTCTGGTGTTTGTATTGTTAAATTTCATCTTAATCCGGTATATTTGTTTTGTTTGATAGTCGTTGTTTTGCCGTGGAGTTGAAGTGATATCGATGTGGCCCAGACCTATTTTTTTATGACGTGGAAAAACCCGCAACTGTTACCCTTCATTGCGTACTGAGTAAATCCTCAGACTAATGCAACAGCCTGAAAACTATACTAATGATTAATTAGGTAGATTGCACTGGACAAGCCATGTGCGACATTTTAATTCAAGAAGGTGTTGACAGGAGAAATCGAACTTCTGACCTTTTGTCAAACGCTCACCTACTTCACCAACTTGAACACCCTATTGGGATGGCTCCCTCCTAATGTCGATTACATGTCACGTGTGCAGTGCTACACATTTAGCATTCTTCATGAAAAATAACTAAGAATTATGTACCAAAAATTAAAAGATACATATAATAAGTAGTAGAATTTGACAACACGAAGAACCAAAGTTGAAATATATATAAATATCTATATATATATATATATATTTATTTGACAAAATTTTCAATTCCTCCATTAAAAATCATATACGGATGATTAACAATAACTAAATTATTACTTAAAATTAAAGATTAATTCATTTCGGATATCATATTATCTAGTCACTATAAATACATTAACATCATATATAGCGCAAGCGAAAAGCTCACAGTCCAACCCTTCACTAATCCTATATTGCGAATCCTCGTTAGTCGTTACGTTCAAACTGCTGGTTAAACACTTTAATTTGATTACTGCACCACATCCACACTTTCTATAATAGTTGATTCTGACTTTAATATTTTACAAAGATTAACGATTATTTTATGAATGCAGAGATGTAAAATGCTCTCGGATACACTTAACGTACATAAACATTAAACAATGACTATAAAATATGTTTGACATTTGAGAAAACTGGCATTTTAAAAACATTACTGATATAATGGAAATGTTATATATAGAAAAGAAATAAAAGAAGAAGAAAGTCAAATAACGGAATTAATTTCTTCTAGCTAGCGCTAGCGAGTTATATATATAAATTTTTGGCATTAAATATTTTACTCTAGCTTTTAAAATTAAAATTTTGTGGGTATGCACTGGTGACAAAAAATAAATATTAAAATGAAATAGTATATTTATGGGGTACGTGTGAAATTGTAAGCCAACAAAAGTCAATCCATAAAAATGGTGGTGTTATTGTTTGGGGCGACGTGTGGTTAGGGGTGAGGTGTTTTATTACGTTGTGTATATTTTTGTCCTTTGTTCCCCATTCGTTGCATGCTTAGTATCATCTATTATGTCATTTTTTGTATATACATTCATTGCCATGTCAACGCTAGCTTAACATCTGGTCTACATTTACCCTAGCTAGCTTTATATGATCATCGTCATTATTTTCTATTACTATATATTTTCCTTTTCAAAAATATCAAATATCTACACTCAGTACATTTAACTATCGCGTCGGAGCTTAATAACTAACGTATGATCGAACACTTATCGCTTAGCCAAAAGTTATAGTTGTGATGACGGTACAACTCAAATATTATAAGTCACACACCAGCTCAAACTACACGTTTGGATTGGTCTAGCACCACCAATTATATCTAACACTCGATCTTACAAAATTATAAGTTCATAAAATTTCAGTGATAATATAAAAATATATATATATTTTTTGGTTCAAAAAACTTGTGTTTATCTAGACAAGATTGTTCTGGTTGAAGGATTCCCGAGATCACTTAACCACCGTAGATTTTTGTATAAAAATCAGTGTGTTTTTAACTTTTTATTATAGGTATGTGAAGCAGAAGAAAAATAATAATGGAACATATACTTTGTTTGGTTGTATTTTCCAGTTGGCATTCATGTACTTCAAGAAAACGTGTTTTCAAGCTTCGCTGTGTCGTGCAAACGTCTTTCTTGCCAATCAAAATATCAAAATATCCCCAAAAATGTGATTTGATTGGCATCGCAAAAATTTAAACTAAAACGACATTTATGATACAATAAAATATATAATACAATATATAATAAAAATGAAAGGGATAAAATAACATTTAATATGACATAATATTTTTAAAAAATGAAATAAAATAAAACGCGACAAAGATTTGTTTAGGGATTAATTAATGATTACTTGGAAACACGCTTTCTAGTTTGTATGGTCAGCCTTCGTTGTACGATTATATTGTCGTTCACAGCTTACATGTTTTGGAGTCGTCGTGTCTGTTTGAAGGGACGAGACAAAAACTTTATTGGAGAATCTATTATCTTTCTAGGTCACAAGATAACCATTTTTATTTATTTGTTATTAATAAATAAATATTTTCAATCATATTTATTTATATATTTTATAATCCTAATCCTTATGTCCGGGAATAATTTAATTAAGGGTAAATTTTCTTTAAATCCCTGAATGCAAATTCAAATTTTTTTTGGTATTCAATTATCATATATTAGTGTTATATTTTCAATATTTTGAAACGATTTTCATCCAAATAAGATGTGTCATTAATATCAACACTTTTACGTGTTTGAGTACTTAAAAATCATATATGATCAGTACCAAATTTGAAATAGTTGATACTTAAATATCATGTATTTGTACCATATTTTTAATTTTGTGTCGATTTCATCTGAGAAAAACATATGTGGGCCCATGGAGTTTAAGTTTTTTTTTCTGGATGATCACGGAGTGTGAACATCTTTTTTTTTTTTTTTTTTTCTGACGGAGACTGAGCACAAACTTGAATTTGAGTTTAGGGGTGTAAAAAAAATTTACCTAAGGGCAACTTACAAATCACTTCCCCAAGCTTAACTTTGTGTTTACTCCCTAGTTGTTTAAACTTTGTTTCAACTCCCTATTGCTTAAATTGTTCCAAAAATGCCCTTGTTCTTAATTTAATCATTATTATTATCAAATGTGGAATCAGATTCGAAATCTGACTCACTTGATTCATCAAGATAATAAATATTTTCATCTTCTGATGAACATTCAATTGTTTCTATTGGATAAAATCCAAGAGTGTATAATTCTTCTAAAAGTTTAACTTTGTTTTTTTTTTTTCATTTCGTTTTGGAATTCATTTGCATAATGACCTTCTTCATTGCACAAACAACATGTGCAGTTCTTTCCTTTACCTTTTGGGCAAGGTGGTTTTTTATCATCAAATTTTTTATAAAAATTTTTTATGAGGTTTTCTGAAGAAATTCCTTCTAAATTTCTTTTTCTTATAGGGAATAAATTTCCTATTAAAAGATTTATAAGGTTTATTAATTTTATTTTGTTTCTGTCCTTTTAAATGTCTGTGTGACATGTTTGTTTTGCAACCGTATTCTTTTACTGTGAATTCCATTTTGTCACAACAAAGTTTATTTTTTTGTTTGTAAGATCTGGATATTTTTTTATTTAATGTTACTTCATGACATTTCTTTGTTATAACATCTTTAATAAATTTAATAGCTCCTCCTAATATTTTGGCATAAGCGCTAGTTAAGAATTCATCTTTACTATTTATTGGTATATTAGGTATTTTATTAAAAATACTTAATTTATAATGTTCTTTTTTATCAGCATCTATTAACTGATAACAGTTTGTTTCATAGTCACATATAAATTCTTCTAGATAACATAAATTACATAATTTTATATTATCCAGAATAAAGATTGCTCTATTTTGTTCTATATTTTTGGTTACTAAATTAGCGTCATTATTAGAAACTTCTAAAAATTGTTGGTACAAGGCATCAACAATAGTTCGAAATATTGATGTTCTGTCATTCCTTGTGGTAGATTAGTAATTACTAGGTTTTCAGCCCAAGTTCTTACTGCTCCTACCAGTGTCATTTTTATCATCCCATGAGTTAAAACTTGAATATTCTCACTTTTGTCTAATAATGGTGTTAATTGAATTTGTACTGATAGTTCATTTGCCCAATGATCTATCTTTGATTTTCTTTCTTTAGCTGTTGAACAACTTAAATCTAAGATATTTTGTTTCACAAATCCTGATGTTTTTGATTCTCTAAGAATATCTCTAACATATTTATAAGATCCAGAGTATTGGTCTCTGTTATATTTAAATTCTTCATCATCTCTTCCACCACTACCTTCTACATTTGTTCGTAGATTTAATCGTGGTCTATAATCATCTTCAGATTCTGATTCTGAAATATCCATATCTCTATACTGTTCTGATTCCTGATGTGAATGATATAATTCTTCTGTATTTACTCCTATTTGTTCAAAATCAGTTTGGTCTGTTTCACTAAACATCTCCATACTTATGTTTGCCATAACTAAGGGGATTTCTATACCATGATTCAATTTTGAATGGTGGTTCTTCTTCCATTTTCCTTTTTCTTTTATATATTGGAAGAACTTCTTTAAGATAGTTTAATATTTCATTATTATGTCTTTCTTGTTCAATTATTAATCTAGTCATTGCTAAATCAATATATTTTTTGAAATTCTTCACTAATTCTTGTATTGATAGATTGATCTTATTATATTATTTTCTAAATCTCCTAGATCTTTTTCTAATTTTATTAAGGACGTCATTGCGATGAGGTTGATTCATTAACAATAGCTTGTTTAATTTTAAGAATATTTTGATTCGTGGTTCCAATCTTTTCAAGAATATCTTCATCATTTCTAGCAAATGATAATGATCTTCTTGGTACAGACTGTTTTGTGATTTGGAGGTCATCTGAACTCTCCATCTTTTATAGGGATTTATTTCTTCAATAAATGCTTTTCGAGGGTGTTCAATTCTTGTAATATTTTCAAACATTCTTTCAATATAAATAGTTGGTTTTGTTAAAATTATTCCTGTTTGAAAATTATTACTTATTGCTAAACCGACAACATAGTTTATATTGATCGGATGGTTTCCTGTTAACATAAGATTATTTTTATAAAAGTAATAATCTAATGTTAAGACGTCATTTATGTTTTTATCAAAAAGAGATATATTTTATTGTGCATAAATACAAAATTTCATCTTTTTGTAACATAAGTTTCCTTCAATTTTTCCAAGGATAGAATCCTCAAAATTACGTATCCTTTTGTCACGAACTGTGATTTCAATTGGTGTATCTATTTCTTCTCGGTAGTGAGCTGATACTATTATTTCAATTCCTCCGATATGAACATATTTCAGTTCAGATCGTTCTTTTTCACTGGCTTTTGCCATGATGGTATCAATATCTTGAGTTGTTAACAATTTCAGAGTATTAGACCTTAATTCGTTATTATTTTACATGATCGTTCTTTTGTACGAATCGAATAATAAATTAAATTTTTCTGGGATTAATAAAATTTGAAATTTTGCTTAATATTCCTGGTTGATCTATTAAATTGTTTTTTGAATTAGAAAATCATGTTTTCTGTATTTCAGCAAACTTACTCTGATTAAATATAATATTCAAATTATACTCTTGGTTTTCTTCAGATTCATTAATCTGGCTGTTTTGATTTGGAATTGTTACTTCTGTCATTTAACAGATGATAGAACTTCTTAATTTTCTTAAAGCTGTTAGAAGTCTTTTTGTTGAATCTATTTGTTCTAATAGATTCTGAAAATCTTCGAAATTATCAATTGAAGATTGACAATTCTTGAGATGTTTCAAATTGTTTTCACAATTTTCTATATCAAAATTTATATTTTGAGAATATAAATTAAAGATATTTGCTTTTGTATTTTCATATATTTTCCATTTAGTAAAAATTATTATTTTTATTATTTTATTTTTTTTGATCGGGTTTCGATAACAAAGTTTATTCTTATTCATAACAGATTGTTATATCTTCAATTTTTTCATTTTCAAAAATTTGTATTATCATTTTCCAGGTGCTCGAAAAATGTTCCTTTTTATGATTTTTGAAGTATAGGGTTTGTAGATCTTTTATTCTAAGCCAATATTGATTTATTAGACATGAATCTTTTAGTAAGATTATTTTATTAAATAAATTTTTAATCTCAACATCTAAATTTAATCCAGGCATTAATAATCTGCTTTATTTAACCGCTTTGATACCAGGTTGCGGAATTCTTATGAATTTCTCATTCATGTTTTACAGATCTGATTCATTTATAACAGATAAATGTTTTTCGATTAATTTGGTTCCATTCATAGGTTATTATTACAAATTTTAGTTGATAAATTGATTCAAATATGGTTAAATCAGAAGTATTCAAATGATATTCATGAAATGTATCATATTCATGATCATCTTCTATTTCAAACCAGTTTTTTATTATTAATCTTCCATTTCTTATAAAGGATGATGACATGATTAATGTATTTTGACTATTTCTTTAAATTAAGGGCTGCAGGAGATTTGAGAAGGTTACCTTGATTGAATGAATCTTGGTTTTGAGCAGAGGCCAAATCCTTGCTTTCCCTTAACGATCACTTGATCAACTGGTACTTGCTTTATGGATTTTCAGGTTTACTCTAACCATGAATCTTCAATGGTTGGCTTCCAACTTTATCCTCCTTACGCCCTGCTTGTTTAGTTATTAGCCATAAGGCTTAATTTTGTTTCTGATTTTATGTTTCTTAGTTTCTGATAATTTTCATACGTCTTGTATGAACCAGATTGTAAGAAACTTAAGAAGAGAGAGATACTCAAACTTCACTCATTCATTTACAACACAAACATCTCCTTTTATAGGCGTAGAGAAACGCATACAATAGTAAAAATAAAGGAAGAGGGGGACCATCCGACACTACATAATGGAAAACAACTCATTTTACATCTGAGTGGATGCCTTTCACATGTGGTGTGGTCCACGATTTCATTTGTTTTTATATTGTATCACTTTCTGAATCACTGGTACATTCGGACCATTTCTTTATTGGTTTTTCTTCTTTGACAGCTGGTTTGTCCTCTTTGACAGATGCTTTTTCTGTCTGAATGAGTTGACAATGTCCACATTTGTGAGTGGAAATCATTGTTCTTAGTCTTTGACATAGCATTTGTTGGGTTTCTCGGGTCATGTCAACTCTTGCTTCATAGATTGGAGCTTCGAATTGAGCTAACATGGCTTGTTCTTTATTTTGGATTGTCTCCTTGTGTCCAGTGGTTAATAAAATTTTACTGGTTGCAAAATTTATTTTAACCTTTGAGTTTCCATCAATCTTTTCTGTCTTTGAGATCATGTCAATCAATGTCTTTATTCTTATCTCAGGAAGTGTTGAGATATCCATTACTGGTTTCTCTTCATTTGATCCTTCAAATAAGAACTTGTCTTTATTTTTTCGACATTGAATGTAAATCATCGGTTGATAGAATTTGTCTTTTTTCCAATCTGGAAGGGTTGAATGAATACTTAATGTTAACACTGGTTCGTCCTTGAAGACTGCTTTCTTGAACTGGATAATACTATTTCTCAGTTGATATGGAAATAGTTCTATCTTTTGATTGTTGGGACTGACTTCTAATTCGCTTAATAATCCATTTGAAAAGAATCTTGCGACTTCATGCGCTGGAGCACCTTGTAGTGTTCTTGCTTTTGATATGCTCTGTGTGTCACAAGTTTGTAGCCAAGATCTTGCAGATGGTTTGGCTATTCTCAAATAGTTTAGTGTTTCAAAGAATTCAGTTTTGAGTTTTTCTGGAAAATTTATTTTTTTCAAAAATTGGTTTTTATGGTCGCAGATTGACCATCTTTCTTTCTCTTGTTTCAAGGGCGCTTTTAAACGTCCTTTCTTCTTTTTTATTTTTCTTGGTGTTGGCTGTGACCACCGGTTCTTTCTTCTTTTCTTTTTATTTTTCTTTTTCTTTTTTTTTGTTATCAGTGTTGGCTGTGACCACTGACTGTTTTTTATTCATCTCCATTATTTTGTCAAATGGAGTTGCTAACTTGATTGGTGTTCTTGGTGAGGATGATGATGACGAGGTTGTCATCTTTTCTTTTATCCTCTGAAATTTTTTCATTTATATTCTTTTTTCTTTGTTGAAGAATATGAATTTCTTCATCTATGTCAATCAATTGTTCTTTTAATTGATCTAATTGCTCCATCCTGCACAAGAAACATATATATATATATATATATAATGGTTAGAAATTTAACTCTTTATCGTGAGTAATTTAGATAGTTTTATTATGTGTATCATTGCATTTATGAATTCTTTTGCAAGAATTGAACCAATCTTCATGAGATTGATTATTTTACTCATAGAGTAATTCATGTTTCTGAATATAAATCTCATTTCATCAATTTATATTCCCCATGCTTTCTAAGGCATGTTCGGATGACTTGAAGTCATAAAATAATTCATATTTTTGAATATAAATCTCATTTCATAAATTTATATTTTCCATGCTTTCTAAGGCATGTTCGGATGACTCGTAGTCATTTTCTAGATCACTTAGGATCTCTTTTGTTATTCTGGTACTACGGATAGTATAATTTGGATGAAGTTCTCTAGTTAATGCGTCGGGTAATGAATTGTCCGTTCCTTTGACATGCTGGATCTCGAACTGATAATGATTCAATTCCAATTGCCATCTAATTAACCTTGCTGCATTTCTCCTTGCATTTCTTGATATTTTTCTTGTCTTGAAATATGTTAAATTCATATTATCCGTTTTTACTAAAAACGGTTTAGAAATAAGATAAATCTCATAATTTCTAATTGTATATATTAAAGCTAATAATTCTTTTTTATTTGAATGATAATTTAGTTGTGCACCTTGAAAAGTTCCTGATGTATAATTACATAATTCTTCATTATTCCTAGTAGCTGTTTTAGTAAGTTCTTCTAAATTTCTTTCTCCTGTATAAGCTTTTTAACATGCTCCCCAATATTCATCTGAGGCGTCTGTTTCAATTATTATTATGTCTTTATTTGAAGGAAAATATAATTCTGGAAGATTACTAATTATTTTTTTTAATAGTGTCTATATAATTAGTATCTTCTTTTGACCATTTTCATTTATATTCATGTTTAAGTTTTACCTGAAGAGGTTTTCTGATTTCTGCAAGTTTCTTAATGTAATTTCCAGAATAAGTTAATAATCCTAGCAATCTTCTTAATTGATCTTTATCTTTGATTTCACTAGGAAAATCATGAATTTTCTTAAGTATATGTTGTTGCAAACAATGTTTTCCGTCTTCTATTTGTAATCCTAGATAATTTATTTTTGTTTTAAACAATTGTGCTTTATTTTCAGAAAGTATAATTCCATCTTTATGACAAATATCTAATACTGTCATAAGGTCTCTATAATGTTGATCTAATGTTTTTGAGTAAATTAATATGTCATCTATGTAAACACAACAAAAATCTACATATTGTTTAAAAGATTCATCCATGTATCTTTGAAAGATACTTGAAGCTTGTTTAAGTCCGAAAGGTAATACAGTCCATTGATATTGTCCTTTTGGACAACTGAATGCTGTAAGTAGTTGTGTTTGTGGTTCTAGCTGAATTTGCCAGAATCCTGATTTACAATCTAAACTGGAGAAATATTTCATTCTTCCTATATAATATAGTAAATCATTCTTGTTTGGGATGTAATATCCATCCATAATTGTTGCATTATTCATTTTTCGATAATCAATTACCATTCTTTTCTTATCAGTGTCTTTCTTACTGACATAAAAGACTGGTGAAGAGTGTGGACTCTTGCTTGGGATGATTATCTTAAGTTTTAGTAATTTTTGAACCTCTTTTTTGAATATTTTTACATCATCCATGTTGCATCTTCTTGGTGCTTCACGGATTGTGATATTAGGGTCTTTAAGTTTTATTGAAGCAATGAATTGTTTTCTTTTCTTAATTTTGTCCTGAGGATTTTCAGAACAAATATCATGAAATTTCTTCATGATTTCTTTTTCATGATTAATTGTTAAAATATTTTCTATTTTTAGTTCTATTGAATTTGTATTTCGTTTATGAAAATTCTTTGTAAATCCTTCATTTTCTACACGAAATGCTGTTCGTATTTTAGGAATATAAATCATTGATGATCCTTTGTTTAAAGTTATGTGATTTATAAATTGTGTAAAAGGAAAATATTCTCTTAAAAAGTTATTTCCTATTATAATGTCCATTCCTGATTCTATTTGGTATATAATGGGTATTACAAATTTTGTTTCCTCAATTTTTATTTTTAATTTTTCTGCTATTGTATCAAGCATGATTATTGATCCATCTCCTATTCGGACTTTTAATCCTTTATCATATTTTTTCCAATAATGATTTGGAAGTATATGTTTGCTTTCTAAACACATATTTGCTCCTCTATCAACATAAGCATGTATATGATATGGTTTATGTTCTTTGATTTTAATTTGAATTTTTATATATATACTATTTGGATTAGTTTTGTTTTTATTATCTCATTTTTTTTTAAAAAAAATAAGGGTATATTAGGGATTTGTGGAAAAGTTTCTCTCTCCAGGGAGTGAAAACTAAGTTTTAATTAAGTAGGGAGTTAGAAATAAGTTGATTATAGTTTTAGGGATTTATAAGCAATTTACCCATAATTTAACTTTTGATTAGTTTGTGATTTCTTGTGAAATTAAATCTAAATGAAGCTAATTTTTGTTTCAAATCATATTATTCAATTTATTTACACAGAATTAGTAATAAACCATGATCGAAATATTATTTCAAACAATTTGTGGTCCTATAATTTAGGCTGTCATCATTTTGAACATCTTTTGAATCATTTTATGATCAAAGTCAATCAATTCATACTATTTCGATTCTATTCAATTTTCATCATAATGTTAACACGGCACTATAAAATGATAATGTGTCCTCGAAAAATACCGATATTGTGATAAAAAAATTAATGAAATTGAGATTAGAACAAAATGCAAGTTAGTGAATTATGATCGTAAAATAACTGATAATATAACTAAAATTAAAAAGAGCGCAAATTATATGATCGAAATGTTATTTCGCTCTTTTTAGAAATAAACCGGTACTGAAAGTAGAATTATAGATACTCTTCTATTTTTTTCTTATTTTTTTCTTTATTATTATTGTTGTTGTTTCTTTATTATTATTATTATTATTATTATTATTATTATTATTATTGAGACAGAGGCGTCTGCCGGTCCTCGGAGACTCGGAGTTACGACTTGGAGTGGTCCTATAATAAGAGACAGGATAAGTTGCGTTCAGAAAAAATCTGGGTACGATTGGATTTATTTTCCTCTCCATTATTTTCATGATATTAAATGGAATATGATATTTATTTACTTTCAAAAAAATGTATTTTATATTATTTAATATCTTCAATATAATTTTATTATATTTTTTTGCAAATCTTAAAAATAATTTATTCTCTTCTGTTATTAATTACAAGGTACACACATTTCGTGTGTGTAACATAATGATATGAATATTATGTAATACTAGTGACCTGATCAAATTCACACATTTGTGAGCATGTGTTTAAAGCAAGTAAATATTAAAAATCGACGTTTCTTTAATTATATATAAGTTATGATCGAATTTCATACGATTACAAATTTCGTAGTTATCATGTTAGAATTATAGTGGAAGTATATTATTAAAGTCATCAATCACAAACATCATTTTGGTGCAAGTTTTACACTAAAATAGTGCAATTTCTGCACCAAACACAACATCTAGTAAATTATTATATATTATAAAAATCATATGATTATTGATATGTTTGAGTTGGATGTGAAATATCAATTAATAAATAATAATATGTGTGGTCTGAATGGTTAAATTTGAGATAAACTAGTAAATTATATTTTTAACCTTTTAAATGATCGAGTTAAAAAACATTTTAAATGATTAATAAATACAAATAAAATAATATATGAGTGTTATATTATATTGTAGTTTATATGAATGATATGATTATAGAGATAAATAATATAAATAATTAATGATTTGATTGATGTAGAATAAATAATAAATATGAAATTTTGAAACTAATTAATATTGTTTTTATAAAAAAATATTTTATCGTTAATAAATATTTTTACAAATTATATAATTAATAATAAATTATTTATTGATTATATTAAATGATTATATATTAATTTTTTTCCTAATATTTAGTTATTAAAATAATACCAAAAATATTTAATTAATATTTAAATATTTTTAAAAAAACAAATAAAAGGTAATTACAAAATTTTAAAAAAATGAATGCACCAAATTTGGCGCAGACCTTTTGGTGCAAACGAGGGAGGGGGTGCCAAAATGGCGTAGGATTTGGCGCCCCCCCATTGAAGCTTTTCTGCTGCGAGCAGCGTTGGAGTTGCTCTAAGGGTTCGTTTGATTTGATAAATAAGACTGAATATTATAAAAATCATATGATTATTGATACGTTTGAATTGGATGTGGAATATCAATTGATAAATAATAATATGTGTGGTCTGAATGGTTAACTTTGAGATAAACTAGTAATTATATTTTTAACCTTTTAAATGATCGAGTTAAAAAACATTTTAAATGATTAATATATACAAATAAAATAATATATGAGTGTTATATTATATTGTAGTTTATATGAATGATTTGATTATAGAGATAAATAATATAAATAATTAATGATTTGATTAATGTAGAATAAATAATAAATATGGAATTTTGAAACTAAACATAAAATTAGATTGAATTATTAATCCACTCTCTCACTTCGAAGTTACAATTGAGTTATTTTTCTCTCCAGAATATGGTCAAATTTAACATGTAGATCAAAACACATATGCCAATTTTGATAAAATTATTAGAGTCTCATATGATCTAATGTTATTGGAACATAAATTAACCTCCTTTTCATAATCCAATAATTTTTTATCTTATTTTTTATGACATCCAATAAATGTTTTAAAATGCCATATAAACCACTAATTCGATATTTTTTAACGCAAGAAGATACAATAAAAATTTAAGACCCCAAAAACCTACTGTTTTCTTTTTGTCAATTTTTGTTTATCATTCTTAATTTTTTTAAAGATTATTATTCATTTTGATATACGAATTATTGATAAAATATCAAATTAGTATATGTAGGGCTGATCAAAATTTGTCAATAACCGCCCGAACCGACTGCACCACACAGTACAACATCGAACCTTTTTTTAATTTTTTTATTATAAATAACCGCAGTTTTTTTTAAAAAAAATATGAAACTGCACCGCCTCCAAGGTACGGTTATTATTATTTTTGCCTAAACCGTCTACACCGCACCGTCTTATCTTATATAGTTGCTTTAATTAATGTTATTTATTGTATCTTAATATATAATATATTCTTTGTATATAACTTGCACTCTGTCATTTTCTCTCGCAAGATTCATACATAATTTTCTCTTCTTTCTTTCTTAGCATAACAAATATTTTTCAAAGTTATTTTATAATCATAATTAAAAACGAAACTTAAAGCATCTCATTCATCTCGTTTAACTTTATTTTGATACTTTATTTTTTCATGTTATCTATTTTATCTAATTATGTTTTATACTATTTGTGGTTATATTATCTTTAAATATGCTATTATTTTGTTTTTTTAAAATAATTTGAAATTTTTTTCATTTTACTTATCATTTAAAAAAACCCAAACCGACCGCAACTGCTTAAAATCACTCAAAATCGTGAAACCAATTTTATATGTAAAACAATAATTAAAAAAATAACGTATAACGACCAAACCGCAAAGGGCAATTCAGTTTAAATTTTTTTCAAAAAACCGCAAAATCGAACCGTGATCATCCCTAGGTATATGAACTAACTATTGTAAATGGTTTAATTGATACATGATCAAATTAAAATGTCAAGTTTATCCTTAATCTAAATTGTTATTAAGTTCAATTACTAAAGTCCAATTACTATTATTAAAATTTGATTAGGTACAAAATATCATTTTCAAAGTTATTTATTGATTAATTTAAAAATATCATATTTATTTAAAATTATATCATGATAAATAATTATTAAATCAAATTATACAATAACAAATATTTTAATATATTGATGAAAATATAATAAAATAAATACATGTGACCGAAGCTCGTTGATCTTGTTTTTAAACTGTTGAAGTAAACATAATCACAAATTATTTTTTTTAGAGTAACATAATCACAATTTTAGTTTTTCAAAATCTAGTATTGTTATGTTGGAAATTCAAAAAAAAATCAATATTAAAGATTTAGATTAGGAAAAAACTAATCTCATATGAAAGAAAAAAATCTCACTCAGTGTCTCGATTTACGTGATTCTATGACCTAAAATTTCTCCATTTGATTTAAAAAAATTGTAAGTTTATATTTTATTACTCATTCTTGAATTTAAATATAAATAAATAATTATTTATTTTATCATATTTTTATATGTATTAAATATATTTTAGTCTTGTATATGATTTATTTATTGAACGTGTTTTTATTAATATATAATTTTTACATCAAATTTTTTTGGTTTTCCAAAAAATGGATAATTATTTAATATAGATAGAATAAATATCATTTTATTATTGTTTATCAATATTTTAAAAAATATGATATTTGAATAAATAATTTAATATTAGTAAAATATAAATATACTATAAAAATAATAAGATATTTATTTCTTACAATTTTTAAATATATAAATTTATTTTTACACTTTTAATAAATAAAAATTACTTTGAAAAATAAAATGAGAATTTAGTTGAATTTACTAAAAATAATTGAACTTAAAATCAATTTTATTAAAGGATAAAATTGAATTTTAGTTTAATTATATACTAATTACGTCATTTTCAATAGTTCATGTATAAATTTGACATTTTATCAATAGTTTATGTATCAAAAATGAATTTACATTTGTCAATTTTCGGTTTGGGTTGAGTAAAGAGGCCCAAACTTAAATTTAATGGCCCAATTTAATGATTGTCATACATACAAATATACCATCAAACATTTGTCTAATAAGCATTTGTATCCCGGTTAAGAGATAATTGGGGCCCATAAAATATGTTCTTTCTCACCTTAATTAAAACACATGGAAGTTGCCCAAGGTTTTAGCCTGAGTGGTACCAATCTCCCACGACTGGGAAAGGTCTTGGGTTCAAGACCATGTAAACAACCCCACCCCCAATATATATATATATATCACGAAATTTAAAACTTAGATATATATATATATATATCACGAAAGTTAAAATTCATCTAAGTTTTAAATTTTATTGGAAAATAAGTTAGATATTGCGAAATATTAATTGAGTAGCTCATGAAATATTTATTACAAATTTATATCCGTGAGACGGATAGATATCCGATCCTCCCATATTTACCAATGAATGGTCGAGTTCCATAGGGTGGAAAACACCCGGTGGAACATAGAAGAACCATATACCCCTTGTCCAAAACTCGTTCTCATCTCCATTTCCATGCCTGTGTTTTAAAAACTCAAAATTTTTAAAAGAAAAAAAAAACATAGATCAACTTTGGATCATTACACCAAACTGTCAAATAGGTTGGTTCCCATGAAAACTTATTCGATCAACCCTTGACCCCTTGGCAGCTAAGAAAACAGAACAAAAATAAAATAAAATCGAAATTAATTTCCCAACATGCATTTGCAGTATACACAAGTTTAAGCTTTATTAGTCAACTTTACAAGGTAAAAAATAAAATTTAAAAAACACAAAAACAAAAATAGTGGCAACCAAATAGACAAGCAATGAAGCTATTCTAGCTATTATTTTCATTAAAAGAAGAAAACACAAAAACTAAGGTGTATTGGGCAGCATGGGATCCATTTGCTGATCACTCATCCTTTTCCCTCTCAAGAATGAAAGAATCCAATATATAACCCCAGCAGAAAAGAAGCTGAAGAACCAAGCATTGTTATAAATCACGTCGAAAATATGCGGACCCGAACTCAAGATCCCAACTTTAAGCAAGAAACCAGGAATCACAGGCAAGATTCCTAGGATCAGTGCCCACAATGCTGCCAAATTGTAGCCACCAGAGTAATAATACATCCCTTCAGGATTCAACGTGTACAAATCACTCAAACTCAATCTCGAACCTCGAATCAGATAGTAATCTACCAAGATTATCCCTCCAATAGGTCCCAACAGTGCAGAATACCCGACTAGCCACGTATAGACGAAGCTTTCGCTGGACTGGAGCAGACGCCACGGCTGAAAAGCAATCCCAAGAAGCGCGGTGAGGATCGCCCCTCGTCGAAAAGTGAACGTCGAAGGGCTTAGATTGACCAGGGCATTGGCAGGAGCAACAACATTAGCAGCAATGTTGGTAGTAATGGTGGCAAGGCTTATGCCAAAAATGGCTAGGATTTTCGAAAAGAATCCACCGCCAATTTGTTCTAAAAGTCGGATAGGATTAGATATCACACTCCCGAATATCACTTTTGTTGATGATGTTACCGCCAGGCCTACAAATGTGAATGCACCCATGAAAACAGGGAGCCCGATTTGGCCTATGATCTGATCCGATTCGCTCTTGGCGTATCGAGTGAAATCCGGGATGTTCAGTGCAAGAGTAGCCCAGAAACTGATGTTTGCAGTCAAAGAAGGGAAGAAAAGTGACCAAAATTCAAGATTTGTGAGCCTCGAGGATAAGGATAACATATGGCTGAATCCACCAGCATTTGTATAAGACCATACAAGAAGACAACAAGTTAGAAACATAAGAATCGGGGCAGAGTATTTCTCAAGCTCCCTAATCGCATCAATGCCATTCCAAACAATCCCCAATTGAGCCACCCAAAATACAATAAAACAAGCAAATTCAAGAGGGGAAGTTCCGAGCCAAGATAAAGGTCTCGCAAAAGACGATTCTTTGGCAAATCTTGGCAAAAGAATGAAAATCGCTTCACCCCCAATCCAAGATTCAATCCCATACCAACCACAGCCAACAAGAGCTCTGAGAAGAGTGGGAATATGCGCACCCCGGATACCAAAACTGGACCTAGCCAAAACAGGGAACGAAATCCCATACCGAGCCCCGGGATTTCCTGTCAGGATTAAAGGGATTAACAGGATAAAATTTGCAGCAACAACAGTAGCAATCCCTTGCCACCAAGCCATTCCAAGATCAACCAAGCTTCCAGCTAAGTAATATGTGGGCACTCCCACCACAAGGCCGACCCACAAGCTAGCCATTTCGAGACCGGATAAATTCCGCTGATTCGACGTTGTCGGATTGAGATCATCATTTGTTAACGTGGGATCAGGTTCAAATTCACCAAGAATGATGGGATTTAACTGGGATTCATCGCTTTCCTTAGCCCTGGGAGGGAAAAAAACGATTCTTTTTGCAGAAGTATTTGGTTGGAGATGGATTTCAGTTTTGTTGGGGAATTTTTTGATTGGGAAATTGGTTTTGGTGGTGGGGAAGAGAAATGAATGGCCGTGGGGATGGAGATGGAGACTAACGAATCTGGACACCATGGTTACTTGGAACAAGAGATTCAGATTGGCTTTTGGAATCTCTTTAATAGACTGGAAATAAATATACACACTTATTACATGTATACACATATTTTATAGAGCTATCAAGCGAGCATTTTAAGGATGTAATGATAAACAATTGAATTGATTTGTTTTAAAAATGTTTGATGATAGTTACTTGTTATATGGTGATTAACAAATAATGTTGATAAAATAATTCAACTGCGTGAAAAATGAATATTCATTTCCTTTGGGATGGAATGAATTGATGTACAAATTTTTTTAGGAATATCTACATTTATTTCAAGCATACATAATTGAATTGATTTGCTTAGTTCGTCTGATATTAAAATCTCAAATTTGAATTGAAATCTTGGACTCTCGATTTAAATTGTAATGTATTGTGTGAATGTGAAATAAAATACATATGAGATATGTATCCTCAACATTATATTCAATATTTTATTAAAAAAATAACTATATTCAGTATGAAAAAAATAATATACGCCCATCATTTAAATTTTTTATTTATTTAAAAACTCAAAGAGATTCCCTGTGAGATATAAATTATATAATACAGGTGTATCAAATCATGATCATGAATCCATGATTTTGTTCTGCCTTGACTCATACAACTGATACAGACTCTTAAAATAATAGAATAAGTTTGTTTAATCCGAAAAAAAATGAAAAGTTTTACCTTAAAAATATAAAAGAAACTATATATATACTCAAATACAGAGTGATAGGGAGTCAGGGACCCTAATTTTTAACAGGCACAAGATAATTAGTAGATGGATTTATTGGGCCAATTAAATTTAAGGCAATGCTTGTTTTCAGACTTCATACTCAAATAAATGCTTTGAATTTATATCAATTATGTATGTAATTTTCCTTTTGCATGTATTGCGTGTTTTTACCGTTAAAAATAATTATTTAAACATAATAATTTTCGTTATTTTCAAATTAATGAATTTTAACGTTGTTTTTTTTAATTAAGAGTGATACAACCATTTAAGATTTAGAAGTATAGATAAAAATTAAAAAAATATTTAAATAATTTAAAATATCTATTATCTATCTATCTATCTATCTATCTATATATTATATATTACCTATCTAAAAATATGAATAAAAGGTCAAAGTTTTATCATTGTGAAATAAAAACTTTGTCCTTTTATTTACACTATAAGTAAAACCATATAAAAATATATAGGATTATAAAAGTAAAAACAACATTTTAGTTAGGACATGAACGTAAATCAATATTTATATTATATGTAAAATCGATTATTATGATAATGTCAAAATTGATAAAGTGTGTGCATATTAGATAAGTATTCAGTTTCCAAAAAGATTGAAATATCAAAATAATTTGTTTTTTTATTTTCTTGTAGATAAAGTGTACATGAGTTATTGATAATGTCTTATTCTAAACTGTTAATGTAGATATAAAATAATGATGAACATAAATGATAAAAATATTGAAACTCAAGTGTTACATTGTTCGAAAATATTTTAAATTTTTTTATTAATTGCAATGTTAAAGATTATATTGATTCCATAACTAAACATGTAATAGTTTTTTTTTCAAATAGTATATATATATTTTACCAATTATTAAAAAATATATTTTATTTAAAGAACGACAACACTTCAATAAAGAGATGATATTGGACCGGGTCTAAACTTAGCCTTGTATTAAACTCGTTCCAGAGAGACGAGTTTAAACTCGCTCAAACGGGTTCACAAACAGGTCCGTGTGGGTCTTTAAATAATGGATGGCAAACGAAAAAACCGTGAAAGAAGAAAAAATGGTTATGTAAAGAAAGAAAAGACGCTCTAATTTAATTTAAAGTTTAGAATGCATTATCTGTATTATTATTATTTTTTTCAAAATCAATAGTGGTAAAATAATTTTTCAACACTATGTATTTTTTATTATATATTTTTTATTAAATTTTTTTTATTAAGTATGTCATGACATCAAATTATATATTTTCCTCAATGTCTAATTTATACAAAAAAAATATAGTATTTGTTACAACCATTACATGCAACAACGTCTATAAATTCAATAGACTTGTAACATATAAAATCTTTAAACAAAGATTCTTCGCACTCAGTTTATAATACATGTTGTAAATATCATATTATATTTAATTTAATATTTACTAAAACATCATGAAGATTATTAACTTACTGCATGTTTACCTCTTCTCATCTTAACCCATTTATTTAACAACATTTATCGATAATAAAAAGTATTTTTACGTGCATCGCACGTGACTTTTACTAATTTCGAAAAACAGATACAACAAAAATAGTTAATTTAACAATCTATTATTTTTTAATATTTATAGTACAGATATATATATAAAATGTTTTGGGCTAATTGCATCCACACCCCCTGTAAAAAGTCTAAAAGACATAAAACCCCTTAAAAAATATTAATAGGCTAATGCATCCCTCAGTTTTTTAAAATGTAGCACATTTCACCCCTATGTTATACAAACTCGGGCATATTTATACCCTCTCATAGAGGTTTTTATGCTAATTTTTTTAAAACATAGGGTCTAACATGCTATTTGAAACGACCCTAACTCTATAATTAATAAATAAATATGCGGAATTTTTTTTTTATACTTACTAAATAAAATATGTACATATATGCTCATACATATATGCACAGAATAAAAAGATTTAAAATAAATAAATAAATAATTAAATACTTAAATAAAAATTGCATTCTTTAAAATAAAATAAATATCTGAGTCAAATGTTTAATTAAAAGTACTGCATAAATAAAATGATTAAAATTTTCATGCACTAACCATATTCCATAAAATATTCAAAATTCCCAACCACTAAAAAAATAATATAAAATGTAGCATGCTGACAAAAATAAACATGCACGTGACTCAGACATCTATCACGGTCACGGGGTCACTGCATGTCTGCTCATACATCCTCGCCTCCGGTGGGTACAACATCATCCTCAACGTCCTCACCTGCACCATACCAGTGTAGTGAGCCTAGAGGCCCAACATGCTAACATAACAAGGGTTTGAAAATAATTTAAAACAATTAAATACTAATACATACATATACATGAATGAGCATGCTTAAAAATTTACATAACATAACTTAACTTAAATAAACTTAAATAACATAATACATAACAATTGTTGAGCAAATTAATTTTCTAACATAGCATGGTTGTATCCATAGTGTAACCTTAAATCATACATTAAATACTGATCAGCGTGAAAACCAACGTACGTGGCCGGTGACGAATCACCTCTTAAATTGGCAGTAAACTGCCCTTCAATCATATGGGGACGAATCCCCCTTAAATTGTCACACTACTTCAACTTCCAACATAAAATATTTTCTTGCTCAACCTTAAACATTAAATCATGCATAAAATATTATTTCATGAATGCATGTACTTGAATAAAATGTGTGTCCTTCATATATATTTAATTTAATTTATTACTAACATATAAATATTAAAATAACTTAAATGCATAAAATAATTAAATATATATTCAGGACACATGCAAATTTCTCATGGATCGTACTGGACTACTGGCCCTAACTCTCAAGCCCAATTACTTAAATCTGGCCCATTAACACTGAGACTGGCCCATTACGATACTTAAGCCCAATAAAATTGTTCTAAGCCCAATTAACTTAATAAAGCCCATTAAAACACTTTAGGCCCAATAACAACTCAAATTGGCCCAATGGGCCCAAAAGCCCAAAGACTGGCCCAATAACTTTCACGGGCCCTAAAGCCCATAAAAATTATTGAACTCACTTAATTAATTTAATTAAGCCCAAATAAATTAAACTTAACCCAAAATAATTAAATTGAGCCTAATAAAATTTTGAGATTTAAATAGGCCCATTAAACCTTTAATTAAACTTAAAAACTTAAAAATAAAAATACCCGAGCCCAACTAACTTAACCCGTACCCGGACCCAACTAACTTAACCCACTAACTTCCAGACCCGACCCGGACCCAAGACCCGACCCGGACCAGCCCTGAAACCCTAACCCGTAACTCCCCCTCCCCTTCTCGGCCCCAGCCGCGAGCAGCAGCCCTTCCAGGGCTGCTGCCGCCCTGCTCCGGCCACCCCTGGCCGGAGCCCCGCCGCCCAGACGTAGCCCACGTCTGGGCGGTCCTAACCTAACATGACCCCCCAGCCCATGCACCCCGAGGAGCCCAGCCCGAGCCCCCTTCCAAGAACCCTACTCTGCGCACCCTAGGAGAGGGCATGCCGGGGTGAAGAAGGTGGCTCCATAACTGTGCAGTCCGCCCCTACGCCTCTCCTGGGCTCGTTTGGCTCGAACCACTCGAGCCATTCGAGTCCAGGCCAGCCCACAACCCCCTCTAGACCCTTGGCCAGCAGCTAGATACAATCATGGAAGAAAAACGTGAGTACGATTCATGAAAACAACCAACCAAGCGCATACATTCAAACACCAATTTGATTTCTGAAAAAATCATGGACAAAAGAAGGTATACTCGACACACACCTATACATACTGGTAAGTCACGAAAAAAGAAGAAGGAAGGAATCATGCCTTTAACCGATGAATTCAAAGAAAAACGGGCGTGAGACGACTCCGGGACGACGGGACGACAACAAGCTTTGGACCTCCAAAAGTGTGGCTAAGGTGTTCTTGAGCTTTCTAGGTCGAAGGAGCTGATGAAGATGGTGGGGTGAGGCGACTGAGTGAAGGTGAGTAATCGGTTGAGGGGATTTGGGCGATGATTTGGGTAGTGTAGGATAATAATTTAGGTAGATAATATTTTAATAACTAATTAGGAGATATTAACAACTTAAAAAGATCTCCTAACTAAATCAAATACTAGCTAACTTAATAAAATAATTAAATCCCGAAATAAAGAATTAAGGGAATTTTAAAGATAATAAAAAGTCATTAAAATGACTTAATTGGATAAAAATGGACTCCTAAAATTATATAAAATTAAATACTTAAAATTCGTCCGTCCACGGTCCCGTCTACGCGATCAAATAATTAAAATACTAAAAATCATAAAAATTACTAATTATGGGTTAAATGCTTAAAAATAAATTAAATCATGCACAAATAATTCACATAATTATTTAACCCATAACTCTAAAATTTAAATAATTAAATATCCTAATTATGCATGCGGATTTACGTAATTAAAAATACCGGGTGTTACAATTCTCCCCCCCTTAAATTGAATTTCGTCCTCGAAATTAAAGTACTTACCCGAACAACTCCGGGTAGCGAGTCCTCATGTCTGCCTCGGTCTCCCAAGTAGCTTCCTCCTCTGAGTGATTCAGCCACTGGACTCTGACCATCGGTATGACCCGCGTCCTAAGCCTCCGCTCCTCCCTTGCCAAGATCCGCACTGGCCTCTCCTCATACACTAGGTCTGGTGGCAACTGTAAGGGCTCGAAATCCAACACATGCGACGGGTTGGAGACATATCTCCGAAGCATGGATACATGGAAAACGTTGTGCACTGCCGCTAACCCCGATGGTAGAGCTAAACGGTAGGCCAACGTGCCAACTCTCTCCAAGATCTCGAATGGCCCTATATACCTCGGATTAAGCTTGCCTCTCCGGCCAAAACGCACTACTCCCTTCATAGGTGACACTTTCAGGAATACGTGATCACCTACATCGAACTCCAAATCTCGTCGTCTGGCATCTGCATAACTCTTCTGCCGACTCTGAGCTGTCCTCATCCTATCTCGAATCTGAGTCACTATGTCAGCTGTCTGCTGCACAATCTCAGGACCCAGCAAAATCCGCTCACCAACCTCATCCCAATGCACAGGAGATCTGCATCTCCTCCCATACAATGCTGCATACAGAGCCATACCTATAGACGACTGAAAGCTGTTGTTATAGGTAAACTCCACTAATGGCAGTCTAGTCTCCCAAGAGCCCCGAAAATCAATGACACAAGCTCTCAGAAGATCCTCGAGAACCTGGATCACCCTCTCAGACTGACCATCTGTCTGGGGATGAAATGCTGTACTGAACAAAATCCTCGTCCCCAAAGCTGTGTGCAGACTCTTCCAAAACGCAGATGTGAATCTCGGATCTCTGTCTGACACAATTGACACTTGTATGCCATGCAGTCTAACAATCTCTCTGATGTAAAGCTCTGCATACTGTGTCAAAGTATAAGTAGTCTTCACCGGCAAGAAATGAGCTGACTTGGTGAGTCTATCCACAATCACCCAAATCGCTGTGCAACCTCTGGCGCTCCTCGGTAAGCCAACCACAAAGTCCATCGTAATATTCTCCCATTTCCATTCCGGAATAGGAAGAGGTCTAAGAAGTCCTGCTGGACACTGATGCTCTGCCTTGACTTGCTGACAAGTCAAGCACTCTGACACCACTCTCCCGATGTTACTCTTCATCCCGGGCCACCAATACAATAGCTGCAAGTCTTTGTACATCTTCGTACTTCCGGGGTGAATGGAGTACGGAGATGTGTGAGCCTCTGCTAAAATCTCAGCTCTCAACTGATCGACGTTCGGTACCCATATCCTACCACGGTACTGAACGATACCATCCTCCACTGTATACAAGAGATTACCTCTAGCCTCATCTCTCTGTCTCCATCGCTGTAACTCCTCATCAGTGGACTGTCCCTCCCTAATCCGATCTCGCAGAACTGGCTGCACCGTCAACACTGACAAGCTCGGTGCACGACCACTCGGATAACACTCCAAGCCAAATCTCTGAATCTCGCTCTGTAGTGGTAACTGTACAGTCAAACATGATACCACTGACGACTTCCGACTCAAAGCATCGGCCACCACATTAGCTTTACCCGGATGGTAGCTAATGTCACAGTCATAGTCCTTCACCAACTCCAACCATCTGCGCTGTCTCATGTTCAACTCCTTCTGCGTGAAGAAGTACTTGAGACTCTTGTGGTCTGTGAAAATCTTGCACTTCTCGCCATACAGATAGTGCCTCCAGATTTTCAAAGCGAAGACCACTGCTGCTAACTCCAAGTCATGCGTCGGATAATTCTGCTCGTGAATCTTCAGCTGTCTCGACGCATACGCAATAACCTTATCACACTGCATAAGCACTGCGCCTAAACCTAGTTTAGACGCGTCGGTGTACACCACTAACTCCTCGTGTGGTACTGTCATCGCTAACACTGGTGCTGTAGTGAGTGCTTCCTTCAGCTGATCGAAGCTCCTCTGACAGGCTGAACTCCAGATAAACTTCGCATTCTTCTTGTTCAAGGAAGTCAAGGGTACTGCAATAGAGGAAAAACCCTTGATGAACTTCCTATAATATCCTGCCAAACCCAAGAAACTGCGAATCTCTGAAGCATTCTTCGGAATACCCCAATTCTGCACTGCCTCAACCTTAGACTGATCAACTGCAATCCCATCTCTCGAAATAATATGGCCAAGAAATGCCACCTGCTCCAGCCAAAACTCGCACTTGCTAAACTTGGCATACAACCGATGCTCCCTCAAAGTCTGCAAGGCCGTCTGAAGATGCTGTCTATGCTCCTCGATGCTCCTAGAATAGATCAAAATATCATCAATAAAGACTATGATGAACTGATCTAGATATGGCTGAAAGACTCGGTTCATGAGATCCATGAAAACCGCTGGAGCATTGGTCATCCCAAAAGGCATCACTAAGAACTCGCAATGCCCATATCGTGTCCTGAAAGCAGTCTTGGACACATCTGCATCTCTAACGCGCAACTGATGATAACCAGATCGCAGGTCGATCTTGGAGAACACCGAAGCTCCCTGCAACTGGTCAAATAAATCCTCTATCCTCGGCAGTGGATACTTGTTCTTCACTGTGACCCTGTTGAGCTCTCGATAATCGATGCACAGTCTCATACTGCCATCCTTCTTCTTCACAAATAACACCGGAGCTCCCCACGGAGAAAAGCTAGGACGAACAAAGCCTTTCTCTAACAACTCCTGAATCTGCTCCTTCAACTCTTTCATCTCGGTAGGAGCAAGTCTGTACGGTGCCTTAGAGATAGGCACGGTGTCTGGCACTAAGTCGATGCCGAACTCCACATCTCTCACTGGTGGAATTCCTGCAACATCCTCCGGAAAGACATCCGGAAAGTCACGAACCACCTCTATCTCTGATAATTATCTGCTAGATGGCTCTGAAGTCGTGACAATACTCGCTAGAAACCCCTGGCAACCCCGTCTCAACAACTTCCTCACCTGAATATGAGATATCACCTGAGGAATATCACTGCTCTGAGATGCAAGAAAAGTGAACGGGTCGCCCACTGTAGGTCTCACTGACACTGATCTCCGACGAAAATCAATCGAAGCTCCATTGACTGTCAACCAGTCCATACCCAAAATAAGATCAAAACCACTCAAAGGCAAAACTACTACATCTGCTCGAATGGAGTGTCCCTGCAGCTCTAACTCCAGTCCTCGAATAACCTTCGAGGTAGAAATAATCTGCCCTGACGGCATAGTAACATCATACCCACTGTCACTACTCTCAGGTGTGATGTCTACCCGCCTGATAAACTCCAGGGAGATAAACGAATGCGTAGCCCCTGAATCTAGCAACGCAAACGTGGAGTTGCCTCCAACTAGAATTCTCCCTGCACGCAGAAAATTCCCAACAGTTTCATACCACCACTAAATTTTCCCCAACGAGTCACTACAAATTTTTAATTCTAATCACAAGTAAAACATGCTTCCTATTCTAACATGCAGTTAAATAACCCAAATAACAAGTATTCCAAATTAAAGACTAAATTTTAACCAAAGGAAAATTATTAAAATGCTAGGAGTAGGATATACCGGTAATCAAGGAGGTGTCTGGATCTACCTCCTCAGCCTGCATCACAAACACTCTCCCAGCAGTGTTCTTCTTCCTTGGGCAGTTAGCAATCTGATGTCCTGGCTCCCTACAATGGTAGCACACTCCCGCTCCCAAAAGACAAGGTCCCGAATGCATCTTCTGGCACTTCGGGCAGGTAGGATAAGCTATGGCATTAGGGGCCCCGCCCCTCTGCTGCTGCGGCCTCTGCTGCTGTGGCCTCTGCTGCTGATTCGGGCCCTTAGCCGGCCCTGTATACTGCTTCTTCGCAGGAGGCTGCGAAGATGGTCGCTGGTACCCAGCCTGAAACTGCCTCTTCCCCTGCTGCTCTCTCTGGATCTCTCTCCGACCCTCCTCGGAACGCAAGGCTCTACTGACTGCAGACTCATAAGTAAGGACGTCTGCCATACGAACATCATGCCTGATATCAGCCTTCAGGCCCTCCACAAACTGTCTCATCTTCTCCTGCGGACTATCAGCAATCAAGGGCACAAAGTGACAGCCCCTCTCGAACAGCCTCACATACTCAACCACGGCCTTGTCCCCCTGACGGAGACTCATAAACTCACGGATCATGCGAATGTGCACATCCTCAGTAAAGTACTTGGCGTAGAAGATACGCCTAAACTCTGCCCAGGTCAGTGTAGGAAGGTGAACTCCCCTGGCTGCACCCTCCCACCAGAGCGCTGCATCACCCCGCAGCATGTACGTCGCACAGTTCACCCTGTCGGCGTCTGTGATCCCCATATAAGCAAAGATGGACTCCAGAGAGCGAATCCATCCCTCCGCCACCAAAGGATCGGTGGTCCCCACAAACTCCTTGGGTCCCTTCTTCTGGAACCTCTCTGCAACGTCCTCCTCGTGGGACAACCTGGGACGAGTAGCCTGCTGCTCTAACAGAGCAGTAATCCCTGCCATCATATTTGCATTGGCATGTTCCAATGCTGCGATAGGGTTCTGCGGAGGTGGAGGTGGAGGTGGAGGTGGAGGTCCCCCACGTCTGTTAACTGGTCTCGGAGGCATTCTGCACCACCACATATTTATTTACGTAAATCGTCATGCATAACTAAGTTGTTTAAAATTTAATGCTAACTTAAATTCTAAAAAAATTAAATCATGCTATAAACACTTAAAACTTACAGACCGGTAGCGTGGATTTCTGAGCTCGCATAGCAGTAATGACCCCTCCAAGGACCGTGCTTTGATACCAACTGAAACGACCCTAACTCTATAATTAATAAATAAATATGCGGAATTTTTTTTTTTTTTTATACTTACTAAATAAAATATGTACATATATGCCCATACATATATGCATAGAATAAAAAGATTTAAAATAAATAAATAAATAATTAAATACTTAAATAAAAATTGCATTCTTTAAAATAAAATAAATATCTGAGTCTAATGTTTAATTAAAAGTACTGCATAAATAAAATGATTAAAATTTTCATGCACTAACCATATTCCATAAAATATTCAAAATTCCCAACCACTAAAAAAAATAATATAAAATGTAGCATGCTGACAAAAATAAACATGCACGTGACTCAGACATCTATCACGGTCACGGGGTCACTGCATGTCTGCTCATACATCCTCGCCTCCGGTGGGTACAACATCATCCTCAACGTCCTCACCTGCACCATACCAGTGTAGTGAGCCTAGAGGCCCAACATGCTAACATAACAAGGGTTTGAAAATAATTTAAAACAATTAAATACTAATACATACATATACATGAATGAGCATGCTTAAAAATTTACATAACATAACTTAACTTAAATAAACTTAAATAACATAATACATAACAATTGTTGAGCAAATTAATTTTCTAACATAGCATGGTTGTATCCATAGTGTAACCTTAAATCATACATTAAATACTGATCAGCGTGAAAACCAACGTACGTGGCCGGTGACGAATCACCTCTTAAATTGGCAGTAAACTGCCCTTCAATCATATGGGGACGAATCCCCCTTAAATTGTCACACTACTTCAACTTCCAACATAAAATATTTTCTTGCTCAACCTTAAACATTAAATCATGCATAAAATATTATTTCATGAATGCATGTACTTGAATAAAATGTGTGTCCTTCATATATATTTAATTTAATTTATTACTAACATATAAATATTAAAATAACTTAAATGCATAAAAATAATTAAATATATATTCAGGACACATGCAAATTTCTCATGGATCGTACTGGACTACTGGCCCTAACTCTCAAGCCCAATTACTTAAATCTGGCCCATTAACACTGAGACTGGCCCATTACGATACTTAAGCCCAATAAAATTGTTCTAAGCCCAATTAACTTAATAAAGCCCATTAAAACACTTTAGGCCCAATAACAACTCAAATTGGCCCAATGGGCCCAAAAGCCCAAAGACTGGCCCAATAACTTTCACGGGCCCTAAAGCCCATAAAAATTATTGAACTCACTTAATTAATTTAATTAAGCCCAAATAAATTAAACTTAACCCAAAATAATTAAATTGAGCCTAATAAAATTTTGAGATTTAAATAGGCCCATTAAACCTTTAATTAAACTTAAAAACTTAAAAATAAAAATACCCGAGCCCAACTAACTTAACCCGTACCCGGACCCAACTAACTTAACCCACTAACTTCCAGACCCGACCCGGACCCAAGACCCGACCCGGACCAGCCCTGAAACCCTAACCCGTAACTCCCCCTCCCCTTCTCGGCCCCAGCCGCGAGCAGCAGCCCTTCCAGGGCTGCTGCCGCCCTGCTCCGGCCACCCCTGGCCGGAGCCCCGCCGCCCAGACGTAGCCCACGTCTGGGCGGTCCTAACCTGACATGACCCCCCAGCCCATGCACCCCGAGGAGCCCAGCCCGAGCCCCCTTCCAAGAACCCTACTTTGCGCACCCTACTGTGCAGTCCGCCCCTACGCCTCTCCTGGGCTCGTTTGGCTCGAACCACTCGAGCCATTCGAGTCCAGGCCAGCCCACAACCCCCTCTAGACCCTTGGCCAGCAGCTAGATACAATCATGGAAGAAAAACGTGAGTACGATTCATGAAAACAACCAACCAAGCGCATACATTCAAACACCAATTTGATTTCTGAAAAAATCATGGACAAAAGAAGGTATACTCGACACACACCTATACATACTGGTAAGTCACGAAAAAAAAAGGAAGGAATCATGCCTTTCACCGATGAATTCAAATAAAAACGGGCGTGAGACGACTCCGGGACGACGGGACGACAACAGGCTTTGGACCTCCAAAAGTGTGGCTAAGGTGTTCTTGAGCTTTCTAGGTCGAAGGAGTTGATGAAGATGGTGGGGTGAGGCGGCTGAGTGAAGGTGAGTAATCGGTTGAGGGGATTTGGGCGATGATTTGGGTAGTGTAGGATAATAATTTAGGTAGATAATATTTTAATAACTAATTAGGAGATATTAACAACTTAAAAAGATCTCCTAACTAAATCAAATACTAGCTAACTTAATAAAATAATTAAATCCCAAAATAAAGAATTAAAGGAATTTTAAAGATAATAAAAAGTCATTAAAATGACTTAATTTGGATAAAAATGGACTCCTAAAATTATATAAAATTAAATACTTAAAATTTTGAGATAATAAAACTCAAAATAATATTTTAGGGCTCTAAAAAGGCTCATAAAATAATTTGGCTAGAAAGTTGTCATCTCGTCCGTCCACGGTCCCTTCTACGCGATCAAATAATTAAAATACTAAAAATCATAAAAATTACTAATTATGGGTTAAATGCTTAAAAATAAATTAAATCATGCACAAATAATTCACATAATTATTTAACCCATAACTCTAAAATTTAAATAATTAAATATCCTAATTATGCATGCGGATTTACATAATTAAAAATACCGGGTGTTACACTATTAATTTTACACAAGGGATTTTATGCCTTTTAGACTTTTCACAGGGGGTGTGGATGCAATTAGCCCAAAATGTTTCTACAAGATAATTTTTTCTGTCTGTTAGGCTGCGTTTACTTGCCTTGATAAATGAATGATAACATAGATAATACCAACTAATCCTATGTTTACTTGCAAAATTGAAAAATGGTATAAATCTTTAGGCCCGTTAATGATAGAATTGAGAGATGATTTTTAGTCCTAAATTTTTAATGGGATTATAAATATTATGGAGTGAGAGAATGAAAAAAAAATCAATTATGCCATTCTTTTTTATCTTCCACATTTTTTCTTTCTTTACCGAACATATGATTATTATGATAGCTAAAGGGTGAAATCGTAATTTGTTCTTAATTATAATTTCAATCTCAAAATTAATCCATCCAACTAAACATATTATTATTTATCCATAACCACTCTTTATCATATCAAATTATATTAATAATCATACTTTAATCTATCATTATCCAATCTCATCATTCAAAGTAAACGTAGCCTTATAGTATACATAACAGGGAATTCCCAGTGGCTCGAAGCCCGCACTGGGCCCAAAATGTAAAAGCTTACACTCGTTTTTCATAAAATAATTATATATATAATTTTTATACATATTTTAAAATTTTTAGCTACTATAATTACATGCTAACATTTTTGGATCTAAAAAAAATACATTTTTTTTATTTTAATAACTTCTATACTAAATTTTAGGCTCAAATTTATACAAACTTTTGTACAGTATTTTCTCCTCATAAGTTACAAACGTTGTACATTTTGATTAACAATCATTTTAGTTTATATTCCTTACTGTTAATTTTTCATATTGTCTATAAAATCCAAAATTTCACCAAAATTTAGGTTATGTTTTTTTCCATGGTCAGTCAATCATTCAATTATTTTAAAATTGTATGTCCTTTTTGCAATCAGGAATGATTCATGCATATTTTTTAACATAAATTTTTATATTTTTTGTCCAAAAAATTATATTGTGGATTCTGTACTCGTTGTTCTTCGTCATGTTTTCAGAGTTTTAACATCAATTAACAGGTGATGCTGGTTATGTGTAGATTGTATTCAAACATTTGGAAATTATTTTCGACTGTTGATTAATCGATGCTTTTTTTTTTTGTTTTATTAATTATAGTATATATATAATTGTATACACCGAATAAAAATCATAAATACGTCACTGGGAGTGCCCAATAGCAACAGATCACAAGCATTATAATTTATAACATGTTACTAAAAAGTAATATTTCACAAATTTCATTATATAATTTCTATTATCAAGGATTCAAAATCAACATGTCACCGCTTCCATAGTTCCATCAACTCTATTATTTCGTCATATAACATAATTGTGAATTTCGATTTTAAATTAAACTGACAGTAGTAAATCAATCCCCCAACCAATTTTTTGATAATAACTTTTCAAACATATATTTTGAACACTTCGAAACTAAGGAGGAGATGCCCTATTTTTTGAGTTTCTCTCTCAGAAAATGGCAAGCAAAATATAGTGTGAGCTTTTGAATGTCATAAAAGTAGAGGTTTTATATATAATTAATTGTTTTCCATTATACATCTCTCTCCGAAAGATAAAGATTTAATTTTTCCATACAGATTAAGAATATTCATAGGAGGAGCAAAATTTACGGAATAAACTCCCTATTTTATTATCATTTATATATTTTTTAATAGGATCAAGTCATTACAACACAAGACAGTATAATTATAAATAATTAAATATCAATGCATAGACGTAATGTAAAATTCAAATATAATTGCCCTCATTTATTTAAATGAAGTCAGCATCTACTCCATTATACGTAATATTTCTTTGTCACATAATAAATATATATGTGTGTGTACGATAATTTCTATAATATTTACACATCAAATTAAAGTGATCGTTTTGCACATGGTAGAATTAGGTTTATATACATTAATACTTACTGTAAATTCCAATCTAATCTAAAAATTTTAATAAATATATAACTAATTATATAAACATCAATCAAATCAAAAGTTATAATGTTATAATTTTATAGTCAGAGATATATACGTGTAATCAGTTTTATCCACATGTTGCAATTAACGGAGTACAGAAAGACTAGTGAGCTGGCATTAAAAAATAATGCATTGAGAACTTAGTCAATAGTTGGTGGTGATACTGGTACATATCAAATATCATCTCACCGGCTTTCCAAAAAAATAAATTATTAATGTCGTGTTTCATTTATATTAGTATTCTTGTCACGTATTGCATACGCGAGAAAAAAAAAAAGTGCACATTTTAATTGATTTATCAGAAATAAGGCTTGATCTCGTGTACGTCCATCATTCGTGAGCATTAACTAATGTGATATTCACCTATTGAATATATCAATTCTCTTACCACCCAAAAATCGATACTAGCATGGCCCACTAGCATTCATGACCTAAGTTTTGCCTTATAGCTCCGAGATATTGTAGTGTGACTTTCCCATCCACCTCGCAAATATTCAACCAATTTGTACCATGCTAACCTTTCCTCCTAAATGTTCATAATTTTCCTCTAAACCAACCTAGCTAGCAAGCTACATCAAATGAATGAGCTAGTTTTCATGGATATTTTTATTATTATTTATACTTCCCCAAATATGCTTAATTTTCCACAGATTTTTTTTTGATGCCCCACATAGATTTTTAAGAAATCTATTTCCACCACACATAAAATATTCCACTCTATAGTGCACACCAGATCATCCACTGTTTTTTTTTTTTGAAGACAGATATCCACTGTAGGTGTATAGTAATAACCGATTTATCTTGATGTACATGGAAATTGTGCATGCAACACTTCTTCATAATATATGGAATGACAAATTGCAATCATATCTCAAAATTCATGCAATAATATATATATATATATATATATATATATATATATATAAAGTTTCTTTCAAGTGCCCACCTATCATGCCCACTACCATGCCCACCAATGATGTGGCACTATTCTATTGGACCTACAATTTATCACATCTTTATCACATCCAATTGAATAATGCCACATCATTAGTGGGCATGATAGTGAGCATGATAGATGGACACTTGAAAAAAACTCCATATATATATATATCATATATGTATATATATATATATACATAGAGTTTTGACACAGTAAACACTAATAATAAGCATCGATTGATTTAACATTATCACCTAATAGATATACAATACATCAGATGTTTACATAAATACACACGATGAATGGATGGATGTTAAGTTAAACATCATGTATATATATATATTTTAAAAAACCAACACTATCTACACATGGAAAATTTCTATATCCCATCGCCGGATTCAGCTCCACCTGTTGCATCTATCACCACTATTTTAAATCCTACAATCCTATACCAATCTCAAATCTAACGCGTGGCCATTTTTTCTTGTAATAAATATATATATAAACAAGACATACCGTTAAGCCACTCATCAGACAAAAATCTTCTCCAGTTCATTTTTTGCTGACGAAGCCCACTCCAAAACACAGATTCCCTCAACTGCAAATCTGCGAGCAGAATCTACTGGATCATGATCTATGGAGGGAGTCACTTCACCGCCTGGATCCCAAAATAGTTCTCGCTCCAATTCATTTTTGTCGCCATTGCTGATCTCCACGGTGGGCATCGTCGCCACCTCTGTAGCCATAATCGTCTACCATTTGTTCCTCGTCAAGTACTGCTTGCGGCGGCGGCAGGAAACCACCGCCACGGCCGCGCGAGCCGTTCCGGTCGTCTCGGCCGGAGTGGACAAGAAAGTCCTCGACGCCATCCCTGTCATCGCCTTCTCCGCCGTCAAAGGCGGCGACCAGTACTACCTCCGATCGGATCAGGCGGAATGCGTCGTGTGTCTCGGGGAATTGGAGGACGAAGATCTGGTCCGATCACTGCCCACCTGCAATCACGCTTTCCACGTCCCCTGCATCGATCAGTGGTTTCTCGCCCACACGAGCTGCCCCTTGTGCAGGTCCCCGATTCTGCCGCCGGAAGATCCCCGAGAAACTCCGGAGGAAGGCGCCGCCGCCGCGCAGACGAATTACGAAAACCCAGATGAAGAAGCTTGTTACACGCCGGAAAACAGAGGGCCATCGCTGCCGAGTGGGCGACGTACTTCTGGCATGCTCCGCCACTGTATGTCGTTGGAGCTTCCGCAAGCGGCGGTGATTAAGTCGCCGCCGCGTAATTCGGTCGGCGGATTGAATCGGTCCATTTCAATGGACACGTCTTTTGCTGTGATTAACATCCAAAACGAAGTGGAAATCAGAGCCAATGATTCTGATTCTGGGACTGCTTCATCTTCTTCATTGAAGAGGAGTGAATCGTATACGGCGAGACCAGTGAGCCAAATTGATCGTATGTCGTCCAAATTGAGGAGATCGTTCTCGAGGTTACGTTCGGGGAAGGGAAGTCAAGTTGGGCCTATTCTTCCATACTGAATTAATAAATTCTCTCATTTCTTGATTTATTTTTTATTTTTATTAAAAAAAATTAGAATAAATATTGTGCTATGTATAAAAATTCATTAAATACAGGCAGAGAAGGATAATTTTCCTTTTTCTGTTGTCATCAAGAGAAAACATTGTATGGTTTGTTTTTTTGGCAAACGGGAGTTTTATCAACTTATTATTGTCTCATAAATATTATTGAGTTGAGCCAATCAACCAAAATTTTTTTTAAAAAAAATACAAAAACAACATTAAGTACTTGGGATTGAAATTTTTTTTACATAATAACAAATAATAATATCCCAATCAAACGATTCATATAAAACTTTGATTTCAATCATTATATTTTGTATAAAATAATCACACACACAAATAATATGAATACCATAAATAGCTATTTAATTATAAAAAAATAATAATGTAAGATATTAAAAACAAATCAAATACTAGTTTCATTTTTTTTTTAAAAAATAATAAATATAAGTGTTTTTATGTCACGTTTGTTTTTAAAATGAAAGATTTTATTTTTAAAAAATGGCCGCTTGCCCGATCCGTTCGATAAATTTCAGATTTTATCATATATTTGCGATCACAGTTACGAGGGCTACGTTTTGAAGTAAGTTTTATTAATTTCTACGATGTTTGATTTTTGTGAAGTTGATGGAATCAAGAATTTATTGGATATATATGTAATTGAGCTAGCATAGATCGTATATTCCAAGACGTATCGAAAAAAGAACGACATTTGGATTTGTTATGAATTTTGAAGGAATTTTCAAAAATGGGAATTCTGGAAATTATGATTTTGGACGTGTATTGATAGAATTTTGATGATTTGTTGATGATATGAGTTGAATTGAAAGGTTGTGATGACGTTTGTTGATTTTTGGTTAGTCGTTTATTAGCCGTTACGCCGCTGGTTCAAATTTTGATACCGATTAGTTTGAATTGATTGAGCCGTGTTTCGATTGAGTTTGAATGTACTTCATTTCAGATTGGTTTGAGAGTTTCTGAATTCATAGTTTTCAGAATTCGAATTGATTGAGAAGTGATCGTGATTTGGTAATGAGTTTTACTTGTTTGGTTGAATTGTGTTTGATTAGATTTTAATATAAATCTTTCACATTGTAGCTTGTCCTGAGTTAGAGTCTTGAATCGAGAATAAGGTAAAAAGCTTACATTGAATTGAAAGGATGAATATTTGAATTTGAAATGATTCTCGAGTTCCCTAAATCACATACTTGCATGAAATTTCAATGGTTATTTGATCTTGAATGAGAAGTTGAAAGATAGATTGAATATATGCTCTTACATGATTTTTATTGTCTTATTTAGTTGAATGCATTACGATTCATAATTTCATTCATATTGAGCCTGAATGATTGATTTGAATTAGAAGTCTGAATACTCATTATAGTTGCATCAAAATCTAGAGATTTGAGATACGTGACACCACATCGATTGGAAGTGTAAGTGAGTTGTCATGATATCTTGTTCTCGGGATCCCAAAAGAAGATAACAGATTCTTTGATTATCCGACTCGATAATCCTGTTTTAAAGACATGCATTTTATTTAGGTAATATTCTGATTTTTTATGATATTAATATTGCATGTTTATGTTGCTTTTACTGGGATTTATTCACATCGAAGTTATCCGATTGTTGTATTGTTTTTGTATCTGTACTTGGCAACAGATGGAGCATGATCGAGTCAGAGGCGACGTGAATAGCTAGCTCGAGGTTGAGTGATAGGAGTGAGACTTCGGTTTAGAAGTCGAATAGCACGTTGAACTCATGTAGTTTTTGGAACATGTTTAGAACTTGTGTTTGCTATGGAATGTGTTGAACTGAATTACTCGAGAAATGGGGTTTTATGTTCATGATGTTGCATGTATTTTATACCCCATTGTGTCGTAGCATGATTTATGCATTGAAATATGAGTTTTGAGCATGAAAATTTTAGTTGGGACAAAACTTGTCTCGCTCGAGCGCCACTTCATGCGCTCGAGCGAGCAGGAAGGGCATTTGATTTTTTTGTGTAGAACTCTGCTCGCTCGAGCGAGACACTATTAAAGTTTTTTTTAAAAAAAATCATTGATTAATTCTTTTGCCTCTTGGTTGATTATTGAATGTTTTATTATCGATTAGATGATTAAAAACGAAGTTCTCACATTTTTCACTTTTAATTCCCTTTCCCATAAATTCTTTACTTTTGGTTCAGTATTCCTAACAGTCGCACGACATCCCCAAACTCGCAAGTAAGAATTATTAGGCTTGAGATTCTTCCATAACTCATATGGGATGGATAAGTGGTTTGAAGGTAATAGTGGATTACGAAAGGCTATGAAGTTTTCTTAGAAACCCGGGGTATTTGGCCTTGGAAACCTCTAGTTTGGAAATCTTGTTTTCTTCCAAAGCATAAAGTGATCGAAATCAATTACTCATCTGTCGACTTGGAATCGATTAACATGCAAGCAAACAATTGACCAGATCATTCACAAGACAAATATAAATCCAATAATCAATAATATAAAATCAAATCTGAAAAATTCCAAACAAACATCCAAATTTTCTACATAACTTTGTTTGGCCCAATCACGCGGCCTTGATTGAAAGAAAACTAATCAATACTTGAAAATATAATTCAAAAATAAAAATAATAAAAAAAAAAGAAACTAGAATGGAGTCTTCAATCCCGAGCCCTAGACGTCGCCTCTCCTATGATAGAACACGTCTGGAACCCCTTTTCACGTCTGACAATATTCTATTTATATGTCTTTAAAAGCCCAAGAAATAAATCTTGGAAAGTTGAGAGTTTTAATTTTCGAAAATTTTATTTGCTGATTCTGTGCAAATTCTCGCTCGAGCGCAAGAATATGCACTTGAGCGAGCAACTTTCTGCCCAAATTTTTAAAATTTTGCGACATGCACGGACCCCATGCCAGGTCCGTTCCTGGGTTCGTGCATACCCCTTTTTCAGCGCGCAGTTTTCTTAAAAAAAATTATATTTCAAGTTCTAGCCGTCAGATCGAGCTGAAATTTGGACAGCAGCTTCAAAACATCTTGAAATTCATTTTGAATAATGGTGATCGGATTTGGATCCCTCTAAAATAAAAAATGATTTTTTGACCATCTTGAACTTCGTTCTCATGATCGGACGTTCTGTTCGCACCCTATGCTTCCGAACTGCTTTGTTGGTTCCGATCGCTTTGGAAGCTCCGATTTGAGTTCGGACCTTCCAAACTCCCCCAGACCCAAAATGTGCCCTTTAATTTTTTTGGACATTCTGGATCCGATTTTTTGGTCCGTTTGATAAAATTAAAATCCCTTAACCATGATATAGTTAATTAAACATGATAATCCAATAATGTTGTAAAATATAACCGAGCTACAACATAAGGCCTTAGGTATATTTGAAATTTTTTTCATTAAATACAACATCACGTGACTCAAATTTAGTATTGACATTCATGGAATCATTATGTTCAATCACGAGTAGCCTATACTCGTCCTTGATATGTTTGGCATAGCCCAAGAAGATGCACTCAATTCCTTTTCCCCTAAATTCTTCATTTTTAATTCCCTTTCCACTAAATTCTTCACTTTTGGTTCAGTAATTCTAACAGTCGCACGACATCCCCAAACTCGCAAGTGAGAATTATTAGGCTTGAGATTCTTCCATAACTCATATGGGAAGGAGAGGTGGTTTCAAGGTAATGGTGGGTTACGAAAGGCTTATGAATTTTTCTTAGAAACCCGGGTATTTGGCCTTGGAAACCTCTAGTTTGGAAATCTTGTCTTTTTCCAAATCATAGAGTTATCCTTTGGCTTTTAGCACATGGCAAATTGCTTACTAGGGATCGCCTTGGATTTGTGGAAGATAAGAAGTGTGGGCTTTGCAAAGTTTGTGATGAATCTATTGGTCACTTGTTCTTCCAATGACAAGTTTTTTGTGGTGTTTGGGATTGTATTCGAGAGTGGTTGAACATGAAGAAGCTTATGAAATCACCTAATGCGATTTTGAAGGCATTCTGGGGCATCTATTGGGGCGCGGGTAAACTGTCCAATATGAGAGTGATGGGTTTGGCGGCGTGTGTCTACCAAGTTTGGAATTCCCGTAATCGAGCTTATTTTGATGATGAAGATCCGGATGTTGATGACATGGTTCGTCGTATCAATAATTTAGTTTTACGATGTATGTATTTGACTCATGAGTCTTTGCCTATAGTAGTTTGTCAGTTATTCGGTTATTTGTTGTAATTGTTTTCGATGACTTGCCTATGAGGCTTTATTCCTGGCATCTGAATGTTTGTAATTGCCCGGAGATGCTCGGTGTAGTTGTATGTATCCTTTTATCCCTTTTTAATGAAAATTTCTTTCATTAAATAAATAATAAGAGTTCATTTTTTCCTTTCCGCCACTCCATTTTGTTGAAGAATATACACAGAAGATGTCTCATGCATTTAGGAAAGTGGTATTCACCTCCTCTATCACTTCTAAGTTATTTAATATTAGATTCACATAGATTGTCAACTTCAACCTTATAAAATTTATCCAACACTTCATCCTTAGTTCTCATCAAATACACATGACAATAACTAAAAAAATCATCAATAAAAGTAACAATATAACATTTTCCTCCACTATTAGGCATAACATGTAAATCACATACATCACAATGTATTAATTTCGACATAAAACTTGATCTCATTGTACTAGGAAATTGAGTTTTAGTTATTTTGTTTTGCATGCATACTTTGCATTTTTCTAGCATATCATCCTTATATTTTGGTATCAAACCAGTATTACTCATGTCATGTATTTCTAGAATTAACATTCCCTAGACAAAAATGCTACAAATAAAATGAGTCGACCATGTAAATAGAAATAGTTTAATTGATCTTCATTTTGAACACTCCATCATACAAAAATTCTTTTCTAACCTTTGAGCTAGGATGGTTACAAAATCGGATTCTATGAAAATATGAAACTACACTTGCTAAGTAAGCTTCCGAAAACAAGGTTTCTCCTATTTCAAGAACATTATACACATTAGTCAAAGTAAGTGTTTTCCATGAAGTGAACTTCATTCGACAGTTCCAATTCATTTAACTTTTTTCATAGAGTGAATTCTCCATATAGATTACAATATTTTCTTTTACCGATGAATAAGTAGAGAATTTATTTTGGCTAATACATATGTTCTTAGTAGCACCGGTATTCAACCACCAATCTTTGGAATCCTCAACCACGCACACCTATACGAACATTGCAGCAAAATTAGGTATTTACACCTTTTTTTTTTTCATCATGAGCCTACATTCTCTTTTAAATTGCTCTGGTTTACCATAACAATAACGACTGACTGCCTTTTCTTTTCTGATCCCTGAAGTTCTGTTTTTTGTCATCTTTCCTTTTTTTTTTTGTTTTTTTTTTTAGAAGATTTCCATTTATCATTGTTCATCGGGTACTTAACTCCATCCACCACAAGAACCTTGGAGGATTGTTCCTCCGATTGTTAGCACGAAAATCTTCCAAAATATGAAGATGACTACCCAATTCCTCCATAGATATATTCTCCTTTCGGTGCTTGAAATTATCTTATAATCTTTCCAAGACTTAGGAAGTTTGTCAATAACCTAAACACCTTGAAAATTATATATTTCAAGTGTTGTAAACAAATATTTGTACTTGTAGTATGATATAAATATTAGGTATCTTAATCGACTATTGTACAAGATGTACAATGATTTTTCTTATCCTTATTTACAAAACATCATGCTTGAAGTATATTAAAAGATTTTATAGGTTTCAATGATATAAATTTTGTGGATGCAATTGGTTTATACCCAAAATAATATTTTTATCATAACCGAATATGGATTTATGAAATGATCCAGAATATGATTTAAGGTTTCTTCCTTTCAAATGAATAATAATTCATCAGTGAATTATTATATAAGGACTAAAATGAGTTGATATTTGTATTGATATATGTGGAATAGAAAAATATTAAATCGTACCTAAAGTACGTTAAATGATCTATATCAAGCATTATGCATAATTTATGGAAGAAATTGGTTATTATTCAAATTATTTTCAAAGTAAATTATTTGATGTTTGGATTGTGAATCCAATGAAAATATTCATCAATATAATATTATCACAAATAAATTACTTAAAAAAAGTTCTTGTACTTCAGAAGAGTTAGTTTGCATTTCTTGAAGAAAAAATAATAACTTTATTTTTAATTTTTTAGGAATGAATACTATTTTTATATCTTATAGATAAATATAATATTGAGGCAATTGATCCAAATGATATCAAAATAAAATCGGGTGGTACACAAATCCAATTTCTCAATAATATTATTGTATTAATGTTAATATGATAAAGTAAATGTCACAATAAACCAAAAAATTATTTTTAATTTATTGATGTTGTAGCTTACTGACAATGTAAATTTGAAATTTATTAATATTGAAATAAAATTTTGTTGATATTACAAACTTAAATTTTTGGCATTGCAAATTAGAAGTTTTTAAACTGATACAAGATCATTGATATAAATACTTTCATATATAGTTTGACATTTATAAATATAGGAGGTTTTATCGGTCATTGCTCTTGGAAAGCAAACCATGTTGCTCATATTTTAGCCCTTTGGTTAAGGAGCAATATATATTTTCAGGATTCAATTATTTTTTTATTTTATATTTTGAACAAAAGTTATAGATTTTGACTTAAGAACAATATAAGAGAATGGCTTGATTAATACCCGAATTTACTTAATTTCTATATATAAAAATGTAATTATTTAAATTTCCATTACGTTTTGATTCCACTGAGTAAATGAATGGTTTGGAATTGAATATAGGCTCTTCCTAGAATTTTAATGGTTCTTTTTTAATGGGTAAAAAACAATAACAATCATGCAAAACAGTGTTTTCACTCACAAACCAAATAAAAAACAAGATTAGGGCTTCGTTTGGACATGTACTAATAAAACTTTTTTATAAAAGTGTTGTTTAAAAACTTTTTATAAAATGTTTTTAAAATTGTTTTAAAAATAAATATGTGTTTGGAGAACTATTCTATAAAAATATTTTAACATTTTAAAAGTCATATTTTTCATCTTTGCCTTCCATGGTTCCTTGATAAAAACATCTAAAAATACCTTTCAAGTGTTTTTAAAAAACTATACTTGAATAACACTTTTTAAAAAATAGTTTTCAAAAACATTTTACCAAACTCTTCTCCAAACACATACTTTAAGTTTTTTTCACTTATAAAACACTAAAAATGTTTTTAAAATACATGTCCAAACGAAACCTAGATAAGTCAAATTATTTACTAAAAAAGTGGACGACACATTATCAGAGTCGAAACACAGCAAATGAAACATAACATAATTAAGATTTACCAACGGACGCAGTAACTTTTCATCCTTTCAGCTCTCTAAGTTTTCAACTTCTTGGACTTTCATCATCCTTTACTTCTTTTGAAAATAAGTCAGAATAATACCCCAGGGCAAAGACACAAGATAGCTTAACTACATCGGCTATGACCAAATTGAAAGAGCGGGTGTCCGGTTAGCCAACTTGTGGCTAAGTGCTTTTGTGACTCTATGTGTAAACAATCTTTATTTAATATAATTTACACTTTTATATTGGCATTTACTTTATCTTTTATCATATTATTATGTTGTGACGTACTACACGATGTTTAGATAAAGACCTTGAATATACTAGAGTGCATGTAAAATGTGATAGTAGAATTGAATGACTATCATGAAACACATCAACTGATCTGACTGATCTGAAAACGTGTTCCAACACAAATCTGGTTGGCCCCGCTCATCTGTCTTGTATCCTTCCTTGGTGGCATCAACTGATGCAGACTTCGTCTTCGTACAAGGCATTTCCTTCTCGGAAAATGATCTGAACTGTCTAAAGTGGAGCTTCTTCATGTTCTTCAATAGTTTCAACATCGTAGCTGACATTTTAGGATAAACAAAATAACAAATTTGATTCAAATAGCCAAAATGATAATAAAAATGGGAAAAAGAAAAAAAGCTTTAACTTTTTAAGGACTGAGTTTTTCAGAAAGACTTGCATATAGGCTAAATAACATTCTAGCAATTAATTCATTCACAAAATATTTGGAATTTTAGACAAACTACGGAATGAGCTTCGCTTTTACTTCCCAATATAAATTTTGACTGTAGATATGCAAGTGTTGGGAAATTGGATGGGGATCTTGCAATTATGTTCGAGGTAGAATGGGAGAAAATGAGCCTGACATCTCTATTGAGACGCAAAAATTAACTACGCAGTGGGATTTTTTGTTATGCAAATTCCAACTTTTGAGCGGATTATGTAATACCTCTTGCTGCACATAAAAGTAAATAAATAAATTATAAACAAGTTCCTAATTCTTATGCTTGAATCGACGATATAATGCACCTCAAGGAAAGTAGAAAGGACATATGGATGAAAATGAGGGGTTTGCTTCACTGGAAGAAGCAGGAAAGTAAGCACTTGAGTAGATTTAAGCTGAAAATTTTATTATTTCCCAGAAGAAAATGATAGAATTAGGCCACTCTCTAAAGGCCCCGTGGACAAATCGTGCAAGTAAAAGTAAATCAATATGTTATGATACGAACCTACAAAACCAATTCTTATCAAGAACTAACTATAATTATGTAGCAGCAATGGAACGATTTGCATCAAATAATGTATACAAAGAAGAAACAGATCCAAGGGGAGATATGAAGGAAAGTTCCTCGACCCAAAGCTATAAAGTCCAAAGTTTAACTTCATTCTCCAAAAAATTCGTAACAATGCTGAAATAATTAGAGAAGAAATACCTCAGAAACGCTGATAGACAGGAATCCAAATTCTGCTACGAGAAGAACGGACGGGCCCTAATCGACGAAATTATTCCCAAAACCCTACTAATGCTTCGTCAAACATCCAACTCGGCTATTGATAGTGGTTTGGGCCTTGAGAGCGGTCCACTATCAAATTGTTTTTTGGTTTTTTACAAATCGCTTTTTGGTTGTTTAGAAATTTTTAAGAGATGATGTTTCAATCAAATTATATAGTATAATATATTATTATTTTGGTATTCAAATTATTTATTTACTCTATTTTTTGTTTTTGATGATCTGATTTTATATATATTTGTACAAAATATAAATTTAAAACCAGGATGTCTTTTTTGGAACATGTGGTCCAATCAGAGGGAAGGATCTCACATTCATACATATGCATTTCTACCGATGCGGTTTACTTGAGTAACGTAATTTACATGTTAATGCATTAGTTTACAAGTGTACCATGGATTCTCAATTCATAATATATATATGTTGTCCAATCAATGATGTCCAACTCGTTCCCTACCACTAAAACCCGGTACCGTGTTTTAGTTATGCGAAAAATAAAAAAAACAACTAAAACTCGGTGGTCGAGGACGAGGTGGAGAAATATTGTTGGGCAGCTAAAAAGTTCTCATATATATATATATATACATATATATATATATACACACACACACAAAAAAAATTTTGTTGTGGTGTCCACTCGCATTACCCACCCAATGTGCCCAACATTAAGATGTCCGTGATAAATTGTACATTCAATAGTTGAGTGACACCTACCACCCAATGTGCCCAACGTTTAACTTCATTCTCCAAAAAAAGCGTAACAATGCTGAAAGAATTAGAGAAGAAATACCTCAAAAATGCTGATAGACAGGAATCCAAATTCCGCTGATCGACAAGAATCCAAATTCTGCTGCGAGAAGAACGGATGGGCCCTAATGGACGGGATTATTCCCAAAACCCTACTTATGCTTCGTCAAACATCCAACTCGGCTATTGATAGTGGTTTGGGCCTTGAAAGCGGTCCACTATCAAATTGTTTTTTGGTTGTTTAGAATTTTTAAGAGATGGTGTTTCAATCAAATTATATAGTATATTATATTATTATTTTGGTATTCAAATTATTTATTTACTCTACTATTTTGTTTCTGATGATCTGATTTTATATATATTTGTACAAAATATAAATTTAAAACCAGGATGTCTTTTTTGGAACATGTGGTCCAATCTGAGGGAAGGATCTCACATTCATACATATGCATTACTACCGATTCGGTTTACTTGAGTAACGTAGTTCACATGTTAATGCATTAGTTTACAAGTGTACCATGGATTCTCAAGTCATAATATATATATATGTTGTCCAACCAATGATGCTCAACTCGTCCCCGACCACTAAAACTCGATACCGTGTTTTAGTTATGCGAAAAATAAAAAAACAACTAAAACCCGGTGGTCGGGGATGAGGTGGGAAAATAATGTTTGGTAGCTGAAAAATCCTCATATATATATATATATGTATATATATACGCGCACACACACACACAAAATTTTGTTGTGGTGTCCACTCGCAGTACCCATCAAATATGCCCAACATTTAGGTGTCCGCGATAAATTGTACATCCAATAGTTGAGTGACACCTACCACCCAATGTGCCCAATGTTTAACTTCATTTTCTAAAAAATTCGTAACAATCCTGAAATAATTAGAGAAGAAATACCTCAGAAACGCTGATAGACAGGAATCCAAATTCCGCTGATCGATAGGAATCCAAATTCTGCTGCGAGAAGAACGGACGGGCCCTAATGGACTGGATTATTCCCAAAACCCTACTTATGATTCGTCAAACATCCAACTCGGCTATTGATAGTGGTTTGGGCCTTGAGAGCGGTCCACTATCAAATTGCTTTTTGGTTGTTTAGAAATTTTTAAGAGATGGTATTTCAATCAATTTATATAGTATAGTATATTATTATTCTGGTATTCAAATAATTTATTTACTCTACTTTTTTGTTTCTGATGATCTAATTTTATATATATTTGTACAAAATATAAATTTAAAACCAGGATTTTTTTTTGGAACATGTGGTCCAATCTGAGGGAAGGATCTCACATTCATAAATATGCATTTCTACCGATGCGGTTTACTTGAGTAACGTAGTTTACATGTTAATGCATTAGTTTCCAAGTGTACCATGGATTCTCAAGTCATAATATATATATGTTGTCCAATCAATGATGCCCAACTCGTCCCCGACGACCACTAAAATCCGATACCGTGTTTTAGTTATACGAAAAATAAATAAAAAACAACTAAAACCCGGTGATCGGGGACGAGGTGGGGAAATATTGTTGGGCAGCTGAAAAATCCTCTTATATATATATACACACACACACACACATACACACACACACACACACACATACACAAAATTTTGTTGTGGTGTCCACTCGCAGTAGCTACCCAATGTGCCAAACATTAAGGTGTCCGTGATAAATTGTACATCCAATAGTTGAGTGACACCTACCATCCAATGTGCCCAACGTTTAACTTCATTCTCCAAAAAATTCCTAACAATGCTGAAAGAATTAGATAAGAGATACCACAGAAACGCTGATAGACATGAATCCAAATTCCGCTGATCGATAGGAATCTAAATTTTGCTGCGAGAAGAACGGACGGGCCCTAATGGACGGGATTATTCCCAAAACCCTACATATGCTTCGTCAAACATCCAACTCGGCTATTGATAGTGGTTTTGGCCTTGAGAGCGGTCCACTATCAAATTTCTTTTTGGTAGTTTACAAATTTTTAAGAGATGGTGTTTCAATCAAATTATATAGTATAGTATATTATTATTTTGGTATTCAAATTATTTATTTACTCTACTTTTTTGTTTCTGATGATCTGATTTTATATATATTTGTACAAAATATAAATTTAAACCAGGATGTCTTTTTTCGAACATGTGGTCCAATATGAGGGAAGGATCTCACATTCATACATATGCATTTCTTCAGATGCGGTTTATTTGAGTAACGTAGTTTACATGTTAATGTATTAATTTACAATTGTACCATGAATTCTCAAGTCATAATATATATATGTTGTACAACCAATGTTGCCCAACTCATCCCCAACCACTAAAATCCGGTACTGTGTTTTGGTTATGTGAAAAATAAAAATAAAAAACTAAAACCATGGGTCGGAAACGAGGTGGTGAAATATTGTTGGGCTGCTGAAAAATCCTCATATATATATATATATATAAACGCACACACACACACACACAATTTTGTTGTGGCGTCCACTCGCAGTACCCACCCAATGTGCCCAACATTAAGGTATTCGTGATAAATTGTACATCAGATAGTTGAGTGACACCTACCACCCAATGTGCCCAACGTTTAACTTCATTCTCCAAAAAATTTGTAACAATGCTGAAAGAATTAGAGAAGAAATACCTCAGAAATGGTGATAGACAAGAATCCAAATTCAGCTGATTGACAGGAATCCAAATTCTGCTGCGAGAAGAACGGACGGGCCCTAATGGACGGTATTATTCCCAAAACCCTACTAATGCTCCGTAAAACATCCAACTCGGCTATTGATAGTGGTTTGGGCTTTGAGAGCGGTCCATTATCAAATTGCTTTTTGGTTGTTTAGAAATTTTTAAGAGATGGTGTTTTAATCAAATTATATAGTGTAATATATTATTATTTTGGCATTCAAATTATTTATTTACTCTACTTTTTTGTTTCTGATGATATGAGTTTTATATATATTTGTACAAAATATAAATTTAAAACCAGAATGTCTTTTTTGGAACATGTGATCCAATCAGAGGGAAGGATCTCACATTCATACATATGCATTTCTACTGATGCGGTTTACTTGAGTAACGTAGTTTACATGTTAATGCATTAGTTTACAAGTGTACCATGGATTCTCAAGTCATAATATATATATGTTGTCCAACCAATGATGTCCAACTCGTCCCCGACCACTAAAACCCGATACCGTGTTTTAGTTATGCGAAAAATAAAAAAAACAAATAAAACTCGGTGGTCGAGGACGAGGTGGGGAAATATTGTTGGACAGCTGAAAAGTTTTCATATATATATATACATATATATATATATACGCACACACACACAATTTTGTTGTGGTGTCCAATCGCAATACCCACCCAATGTGCCCAACATTAAGGTGTCCGTGATAAATTGTACATCCAATAGTTGAGTGACTCCTACCACCCAATGTGACCAACGTTTAACTCCATGCTCCAAAAAAATCGTAACAATGCTGAAAGAATTAGAGAAGAAATACCTCAGAAACGCTGATTGACAGGAATCCAAATTCCGCTGATCGACAAGAATCCAAATTCTGCTGCAAGAAGAACGGACGGGCCCTAATGGACGGGATTATTCCCAAAACCCTACTTATGCCTCGTCAAACATCCAACTCGGCTATTGATAGTGGTTTGGGCCTTGAGAGCGGTCCACTATCAAATTGTTTTTTGGTTGTTTAGAAATTTTTAAGAGATGGTGTTTCAATCAAATTATATAGTATAGTATAGTATTATTTTGGTATTCAAATTATTTATTTACTCTACTTTTTTGTTTCTGATGATCTGATTTTATATATATTTGTACAAAATATAAATTTAAAATCAGGATGTCTTTTTTGGAACATGTGGTCCAATCTGAGAGAAGGATCTCACATTCATACATATGCATTACTATCGATGCGGTTTACTTGAGTAACGTAGTTTTCATGTTAATGCATTAGTTTACAAGTGTACCATGGATTCTCAAGTCAAAATAAATATATTTTGACCAACCAATGATGCCCAAATCGTACCTGACCACTAAAACCTGGTACCGTATTTTAGTTATGAGAAAAATGAAAAAAACAACTAAAACCCTGTGGTCGGGGACGAGGTGGGTAAATATTGTTGGACAGCTGAAAATTCCTCATATATATATATACACACACACACACACATACACACACACACACACAAAATTTTGTTGTGGTGTCCACTCGCAGTACCCATCAAATGTGCCCAACATTAAGTTGTCCGTGATAAATTGTAAATCCAATAGTTGAGTGACACCTACCACCCAATGTGCCCAACGTTTAACTTCATTCTCCAAAAAATTCGTATCAATGCTGAAAGAATTAGAGAAGAAATACCTCAGAAATGCTGATAGACAAGAATCCAAATTCCGTTGATCGACAGGAATCCAAATTCTACTGCGAGAAGAACGGACGGGCCCTAATGGACTGGATTATTCCCAAAACCCTACTTATGCTTTGTCAAACATCCAACTCGGCTATTGATAGTGGTTTGGGCATTGAGAACGGTCCACTATCAAATTGTTTTTTGGTTGTTTAGAAATTTTTAAGAGATGGTGTTTCATTCAAATTATATAGTATATTATATTATTATTTTGGTATTCAAATTATTTATTTACTCTACTTTTTTGTTTCTGATGATCTAATTTTATATATATTTGTACAAAATATAAATTTAAAACCAGGATGTCTTTTGTGGAATATGTGGTCCAATCTGAGGGAAGGATCTCACATTCATACATATGCATTTCTACCTATGTCGTTTACTTGAGTAACGTAGTTTACATGTTAATGCATTAGTTTTCAAGTGTACCATGGATTCTCAAGTCATAATATATATATGTTGTCCAATCAATGATTCCCAACTCGTCCCCAACGACCACTAAAACCCGATACCGTGTTTTAGTTATTCGAAAAATAAAAAAAACAACTAAAACCCGGTGGTCGGGAACGAGGTGGGGAAATATTGTTGAACAGCTGAAAAGTCCTTATATATATATATATATATATATACACACACACACACAAAATTTTTTTGTGGTGTCCACTCACAGTACCCACCCAATGTGCCCAACATTAAGGTGTCCGTGATAAATTGTACATCCAATAGTTGAGTGACACCTACCATGTAGTAGCCCGTACCCAAAATCAGTGATTAAGGATTAATCAACGCTAATTAAATAGATTGGGTATTGGACGAATCGGAAGCTCCGATGCAGGATCGAACGTTCCGATCGAGATCGAAAGCTCCGATGCAGGATCGGAAGCTCCGATGGTATTACGTCAGGCATGACGTGTGGCAGGATCGGAAGCTCCGATCACCCCTATCCGAAGTCAACCAGTGATATTTTGACACGTGGCAGATTAGGATCTTCGGAAGCTCCGATGGCAGGATCGGACGTTCCGATCGAGGAACGGAAGTTTCGATCAAGGATCGGAGGTTCCGATCGTTGTCTATAAATAGGAGGGCCGAGATTCAGATTTAGACGCACCAATCACCTCTTCTCTCTCGATTCCTTAGCATTATAACTCATATCTAGGGAATTCTAGGCGTCCCATCGGGAATCCGGAAGTGGCATAGCGATCCAGGCGTCGTAGCGGAGCTGTGGCCTAGTTTTGAGGCAATCGACAGCAAAGGGCTAACGACGGACAAAGGTATAGCTTTTGCTTCCTAAAAATATTTAGGAGTATGCAATAGCTTAGTTAAGGCTTTTAGAGAACTTTAATGATAGTGGTATCATTTGGCAGTGTAGAGCAGACTATAGGCGTGGACCTAGAGTTGGTAGAGCTTGCACTGATTTGAGGTACGAAAGTACTGTTCGAGATATCCTGACTGAGTATGCATGTATTATGTGACTGCATGGTTTATATGTCATTGATTTATGCTGCATTCATTTGCATACTGAGCTATCTCCTTCGAGATGTCTATTAGTAGGGTTGTACCCTATCCTGTTAGTGGATGGACTTCCATGGCTTTGGGTCCGGTAAATCCACTGGTATTATGGTATGGGAGCCACCTCCTGAAGCGACGGCACAGCATGCTACATACCAGGACCTGGTCTGTCTCTGTTATCTGATCCTTGACCTCGATTTTATAGGGAGTTCACTTTGCATGCATGTATACTCACACTCTCATGCTGAGCGTTTTATGCTCACGTCTCGTACTCTGTGTTTCTGGACACCCTATTCCATGGGGCAGGTTTGCGATTGGATGAGGCGGGTGGATCCAAGAGGGGCTAGGCAGTGGTTGATCAGCTGGAGCTTCGTTTAGGTTTTTATTATGTTGTTTTGGGTTTATACAGCTATTCGATTTGGTTGTATATTATTCTGGATATTTACAGATTCTTTTTCTTGGGATTGTATTAATGTTATGGTTCCCGCAGTTGAATTCTGATTTTTGTTTAATTAAGTTAATTGCATGCCTAAGTTCTGCTTAGTAGGTGATCCAGGTAAGGGTCACTACATTTATGGTATCAGAGCATGCAAAGTATTCTTGGGATTTAGATTCTACATAAGATAACCGTTAGGTTAATTTTGTAGATGGAAGATCGTGATGACCAGAGTTCTCATGGCAGTATTGGTGGGCGTTGGGGTGATGCCGACCGGGAGCCTCGTCGGGAACGCCGCCATCGTCATCGAGATGAGGACCGTTTCAGTGTACGTCGATTCTTGCAGATGGGGCCTAAGACCTTGTGCGGAGGCGAGTCTCCGGAAGAGGCGGAGAACTGGTTAGATTGCATGGAGACGACTTTCCGGACGTTTCACTGTACCGAGGACCAGAAGATGGAGACACTGGGTTATCTTCTGGATGGACGTGCGCGCAGGTGGTGGAGGTTTACTTCTGCACCTTTTGTTGCGGCAAGAGGAGTGGCCACCTGGGCCGAATTCTGCACAGCTTTCCACAAGCTATATTTTCCTCCTGCACTCCGACAGACGAAGGCAGGTGAGCTTCTGAGTTTGCGGCAGGGAGCTTTGTCTATTGATGAGTACCAGCAAAAGTTCTTTGATCTGTTAGCCTATTGCCCGGAGATTGCCGACAGCTCCGAGATGAAGTATAATCTATTCCTTCAGGGCCTTAACCCTGAGATCCATGACCGTGTGGAGGTTGGTGACGACATGTCCTACGAGGGTTTGGTGAGCCATTGTCACCAGGCGGAGGACAGCATTCGACGGAACAGGTATTTCTCTCAGTCGAGACCTGCTAGTTCTTTGGGTCCCCGTGCCCAATCTTTCAAGAAGTCTGGATCTACTTCTTCTTCCTTTGGCTCTGCTGGTGTTGTCCGTTTTGGTAAGAAGGACAAGTGTGATCACTGTGGGAAGAACCATCCGACCGACCGTTGCCGTAGAGCTTCTGGAGCTTGTTTTCATTGTGGAGAGACTGGTCATATCCGGAGTGATTGTCCACTATCTGGGGGAGGCGGTTCTGGTTCTGGTTCAGGATCTGGTTCTCAGGACACCGTTCAGCAGAGGTCGCAGGGACAGCCTGCTGGGAGTTCTCATTTGAGGCCACGAGCTTCTGGCCAGGTATTTGCCCTAAGACATGATCAGGCAGTGGAGGAGAATGAGAAAGTCATCGCAGGTACATTTCTGCTTTATGGTATACCTGCTCTTGTACTTATTGACACTGGTGCATCTCATTCCTTCATTTCTGCACGTTTTGTTAAGAGGCATAAGTTACCTTGCATTGCACTAGACGTAGTGATGTCTGTTTCTACTCCGACAGGCCAATTTGCTTTGGCTAAACGTCTAGTGATGGGTTGTCCTTTAGAGTTCGAGGGGAATATTCTGTTAGCGAATCTCATGGTTCTTGCGATGGACGACTTTGTTTGCAATTTGGGAATAGATATGTTGACTACCTATCGAGCTTCAGTGGACTGCTATCAGAGATTAGTACGCTTTCATCCGGATGGGAGTGATAGCTGGTTTTTCTATGGTGAGGGAGCGCGACCCCCGATGCCTTTGGTATCAGCTTTGAGAGCCTGTCGAGCTCTAGAGTCTGGCGGGGAAGGTTACCTTATCTATGCAGTTGATTTGTCCGCTGAGAGCGTTGGGATAGAGAGCATTCCGGTCGTGGATGAATTTCCAGATGTATTTCCTGATGAGATTCTGGGTTTTCCTCCTGTTAGGAAGTCGAGTTTGGCATAGAGTTGATGCCGGGTACTTCGCCTATTTCTCGAGCACCGTATCGTCTGGCTCCATCAGAGATGCGTGAGTTGAAGAATTAGCTACAGGACCTTTTGGACAAGGGGTACATTCGTCCTAGTGTATCTCCTTGGGGAGCTCCTGTTCTTTTTGTAAAGAAGAAGGATGGGTCGATGCGGCTGTGCATTGACTATCGGCAGCTGAATCGAGTCACTGTGAAGAACAAGTATCCTTTGCCTAGTATTGATGACTTGTTTGATCAGCTGCAGGGCACTTCAGTTTACTCCAAGATTGACTTGAGATCTGGGTATCATCAGTTGAGAGTCCGAGATCAGGACGTAGCCAAGACTGCATTCCGTACTCGCTATGGGTATTACGAGTTTCTAGTGATGCCATTTGGTTTGACTAATGCGCCTGCTATATTTATGGATCTGATGAACCGTGTCTTTAGGGAGTATTTAGACAAGTTTGTCGTGGTCTTTATTGACGACATCTTGGTGTATTCGCGTAATGCGGAAGAACATGTTTCTCACTTGCGAGTGGTACTGCAGACTCTTTGGGACGAGCAGTTGTACGCCAAACTGAGCAAGTGTGAGTTCTGGATGGATCAAGTGGTCTTTCTTGGCCATATCATATCCAGGAAGGGGATTTCTGTTGATCCAAGCAAGATTGAGGCGGTGCTTAATTGGTCGCGACCGATGAAAGTTGCTGAGATCCGTCGTTTTCTGGGTCTAGCAGGGTATTATCGTCGCTTCATTCTGAAATTCTCTCAGTTTGCTCGACCGTTAACGCAACTTACCCGCAAGGGTGTTGATTTCGAGTGGTCCTCCGAGTGTGAGAAGAATTTTGGTGAGCTTCGACGGCGGTTGAATTCTGCGCCAGTGTTGACATTACCGTCAGGATCTGGAGGGTATGTGTTGTACACTGATGCTTCTCTTCATGGGTTAGGTTGTGTCCTGACTCAGAATGGGCATGTGATCGCATACGCTTCTAGATAGATGAAGCTTCACGAGGACAACTGCCCAGTCCATGATTTGGAATTGGCAGCCATTGTGTTCGCTTTGAAGATCTGGCGTCATTATCTATATGTCGAGAAATTTGAGATCTTCACCGACCATAAGAGTCTCAAGTATTTGTTCACTTAGGCGGAGTTGAACATGAGGCAAAGACGTTGGATGGACTTGCTTAAGGACTATGATTGCAAGATTAAGTACCATCCGGGAGCTGCTAATTTCACCGCTGATGCATTGAGTCGCAAGGTGCGACTATCCGCACTTCAGACTTGTTCGATGTCTAGTGCAATCAGTGACTGTTGTACTTCAGGATATACTTTCAAGCATAAGAAAGGTATGCAGGGTATCCAGATGTTTGCGATATTATCTGAGCCAGCTTTGTATTCGCGGATTCGAGATGCTCAGATGTCTGATTCGAAGACCCAACATTTAGCTCATTTAGCTAACGAGGGTAGCTCGTCTGGATTTCATTATCAGTCAGATGGCTTTATGTGTTTGTCTGGTAGACTTGTGATTCCGCATGATGTAGAGTTGCGAGAGGAGATTTTGTCTCAGGCGCATCGCACTAAGTTGAGTATTCATCCTGGGAGCAACAAGATGTACAAGGATCTACGTACTCGTTTCTGGTGGAAAGGAATGAAACGCAGTGTTTATCAGTTTGTTTTGAAATGTTTGGTGTGTCAACAGGTCAAGGCAGAGCACCGAAGACCTGGAGGATTGCTTCACAGTCTGCCTATTCCTGAATGGAAATGAGAGTTTATCACAATGGACTTTGTGACCCATTTGCCGGTATCCCCGAGGAACTGTGATGCTATTTGGGTTGTGGTGGACCGACTCACCAAGTCAGCGCATTTCATTGCCTATAGCCGGGAGTACAATGTGGATCGTATGGCTCGGTTGTACATTCAGGAGATCGTTAAACTTCATGGAGTGCCTGTGAGCATTGTCAGCGATCGGGACCCCAGGTTTACTTCTAGATTCTGGGGGAGTGTTCAGCGTGCGATGGGTACTACTCTCAGTTTGAGTACTGCCTATCATCCGGAGACTGATGGTCAGTCAGAGCGCACTATCCGTACTTTGGAGGATATGCTTAGAGCGTGCATCATGGATTTTGGTTCAGCCTGGCAGGATCATTTGCCATTGATCGAGTTCGCGTACAACAACAGCTATCATACTAGCATTGGGATGGCACCTTTTGAGGCGTTGTACGGGCGACGTTGTCGTACTTCACTCTTCTGAGAAGAAGTGGGGGAGATACAGGCTGAGGGACCGGATTTTATCCAGCAGGCGGTAGACATTGTTGATCAGATCAAGAAACAGATTAAGACTGCACAAGATCGTCAGACCAGCTATGCTAACACCAAGCGTAGGCCTTTGCAGTTCGATGTCGGGGAGAAAGTGTTTCTGAGAGTGTCACCTTTTCGCAAAATTCTCAGATTTGGCCTTAAGGGCAAGTTGTCTCCCAGGTTTATCGGTCCGTTTGAGATCTTGGAAAGCATTGGCGATTTGGCTTATCGTCTAGCTTTGCCACCGCATCTTTCCAGTATTCACGACGTATTACACGTATCTCTGTTGCGATGGTATGTGGTGGATGAGTCTCATATTCTGCAGCGGTCTGAGGTTCAGGTGAGCAAGGATTTGACCTATGTTGAGAAACCTATTCGTATCGTGGATCATAAGGATAAGGTTTTGCGGAACAAAGTCATTCCTCTGGTTTTAGTTCAGTGGTAGCGCCGAGGCACTGAGAAACTACTTGGGAGCTTGAGGACAGGATGCGTAAAGACCATCCTGAGTTGTTTTGATTTCATTCTTAAAGTTGTATTCAGTTGCAAACTCTATAAACGTTTGATTTGAATAAAGAATGTTTCTGATTTCTGTATTATATTCGGTACTTAAGATCTGATTTCGAGGACGAAATATCTTAAGTGGGGGAGAATGTAGTAGCCCGTACCCAAAATCAGTGATTAAGGATTAATCAACGCTAATTAAATAGATTGGGTACCGAACGGATCGGAAGCTCCGATGCAGGATCGGACGTTCCGATCGAGATCGGAAGCTCCGATGCAGGATCGGAAGCTCCGATGCAGGATCGGAAGCTCCGATGGTATTACGTCAGGCATGACGTGTGGCAGGATCGGAAGCTCCGATCACCCCTATCCGAAGTCAACCAGTGATATTTTGACACGTGGTAGATTAGGATCTTCGGATGCTCCGATGGCAGGATCGGACGTTTCGATCGAGGAACGGAAGTTCCGATCGAGGATCGGAGGTTCCGATCGTTGTCTATAAATAGGAGGGCCGAGATTCAGATTTAGATGAACCAATCACCTCTTCTCTCTCGATTCCTTAGCCTTCTAACTCAGATCTAGGGAATTTTAGGCATCCCATCGGGAATCCGGAAGTGGCATAGCGATCCAAGCGTCGTAGCTGAGCTGTGGCCTAGTTTTGAGGCAATCGACAGCAAAGGGCTAACGACGGACGAAGGTATAGCTTTTGCTTCCTAAAAATATTTAGGAGTATGCAGTAGCTTAGTTAAGGCTTTTAGAGCACTTTAATGATAGTAGTATCATTTGGCAGTGTAGAGCAGACTATAGGCGTGGACCTAGAGTTGGTAGAGCTTGCACTGATTTGAGGTACGAAAGTACTGTTCGAGATATCCTGACTGAGTATGCATGTATTATGTGACTGCATGGTTTATATGTCATTGATTTATGCTGCATTCATTTGCATACTGAGCTATCTCCTTCGAGATGTCTATTAGTAGGTTTGTACCCTATCCTGTTAGTGGATGGACTTCCATGACTTTGGGTCCGGTAAATCCACTGGTATTATGGTATGAGAGCCACCTCCTGAAGCGACGGCACAACGTGCTACATACCAGGGCCCGGTCTGTCTCTGTTATCTGATCCTTGACCTCGAGTTTATGGGGAGTTCACTTTGCATGCATGTATACTCATACTCTTGTGCTGAGCGTTTTATGCTCACGTCTCGTACTCTGTGTTTCTGGACACCCTATTTCATGGGGCAGGTTTGCGATTGGACGAGGCGGGTGGATCCAAGAGGGGCTAGGCAGTGGTTGATCAGCTGGAGCTTCCTTTAGGTTTTTATTATGTTGTTTTGAGTTTATACAGCTATTCGATTTGGTTGTATATTATTTTGGATATTTACAGATTCTTTTTCTTGGGATTGTATTAATGTTATGATTCCCGCAGTTGAATTCTGATTTCTGTTTAATTAATTTAATTGCATGCCTAAGTTCTGCTTAGTAGGTGATCCAGGTAAGGGTCACTACATACCACCCAATGTGTCCAACGTTTAACTTCATTCTCCAAAAAATTCGTAACAATGCGGAAATAATTATGGAAGAAATACCTCAGAAATGCTGATAGACAGGAATCCAAATTCCGCTGATCGACAGGAATCCAAATTCTGCTGCAAGAAGAACGGACGGGCCCTAATGGACGGGATTATTCCCAAAACCCTACTTATGCTTCGTCAAACATCCAACTCGGCTATTGATAGTGGTTTGGGCCTTGAGAGCGGTCCACTATCAAATTGCTTTTTGGTTGTTTAGAAATTTTTATGATATGGTGTTTCAATCAAATTATATAGTATATTATATTATTATTTTGGTATTCAAATTATTTATTTACTCTAATTTTTTGTTTCCGATGATCTAATTTTTTATGTATTTGTACAAAATATAAATTTAAAACCAGGATGTCTTTTTTGGAACATGTGGTCCAATCTGAGGGAAGGATCTCACATTCATACATATGCATTTCTACCGATGCCGTTTACTTGAGTAACGTAGTTTACATGTTAATGCATTAGTTTACAAGTGTACCATGGATTCTCAAGTCATAATATATATATGTTGTCCAATCAATGATGCCCAACTCATCCCCGACGACCACTAAAACCCGATACCGTGTTTTAGTTATGCGAAAAATAAAAAAACAACTAAAACCCATTGGTCGGGGACGAGGTGGGAAAATATTGTTGGGCAGCTGAAATATCCTCATAAATATATATATATATATATATACAAACAAAATTTTGTTGTGGTGTCCACTCGCACTACCCACTCAATATGCCCAACATTAAGGTGTCCGTGATAAATTGTGCATCCAATAGTTGAGTGACACCTACCACCCAATGTGCCCAACGTTTAACTTTATTCTCCAAAAAATTCGTAACAATGCTGAATTAATTAGGGAAGAAATACCTAAAAAATGCAGATAGACAGAAATCCAAATTCCGCTGATCGACAGGAATCCAAATTGTACTGCGAGAAGAACGGACGGGCCCTAATGGACGGGATTATTCCCAAAACCCTAATTATGCTTCGTCAAACATCCAACTCGGCTATTGATAGTGGTTTGGGCCTTGAGAGCGGTCCACTATCAAATTGTTTTTTGGTTGTTTAGAAATTTTTAAGAGATGGTGTTTCAATCAAATTATATAGTATATTATATGATTATTTTGGTATTCAAATTATTTATTTACTCTACTTATTTGTTTCTGATGATCTAATTTTATATATATTTGTACAAAATATAAATTTAAAACCAAGATGTCTTTTTTGAAACATGTGGTCCAATCTGAGGGAAGGATCTCACATTCATACATATGCATTTCTACCGATGCCGTTTACTTGAGTAACGTAGTTAACATTTTAATGCATTAGTTTACAAGTATACCATGGATTCTCAAGTCATAATATATATATGTTGTCCAATCAATGATGCCCAACTCGTCCCCAACGACCACTAAAACCCGATACCATGTTTTAGTTATGCGAAAAAAATAAAAAAAAAAACAACTAAAACCCGGTGGTCGGGGACGAGGTGGGGAAATATTGTTGGGTAACTGAAAAGTCCTCATATATATATACACACACACAAAATTTTGTTGTGGTGTCCACCCGCAGTACCCACCCAATGTGCCCTACATTAATGTGTCCGTGATAAATTTTACATCCAATAGTTGAGTGACACCTATCACCCAATGTGCCCAACGTTTAACTTTATTCTCCAAAAAATTCGTAACAATGCTGAAAGAATTAGGGAAGAAATACCTCAGAAACACTGATAGACAGGAATCCAAATTCCGCTTATCGACAAGAATCCAAATTCTGCTGCGAGAAGAACGGACGGGCCCTAATGGACGAGATTATTCTCAAAACCCTACTTATGCTTCGTCAAACATCCAACCCGGCTATTGATAGTGGTTTGGGCCTTGAGAGCGGTCCACTATCAAATTGCTTTTTGGTTGTTTAGAAATTTTTAAGAGATGGTGTTTCAATCAAATTATATAGTATAATATATTATTATTTTTGTATTAAAATTATTTATTTACTCTACTTTTTTGTTTCTGATGATCTGATTTTATATATATTTGTACAAAATATAAATTTAAAACCAGGATGTCTTTTTTGGAACATGTGGTCCAATCTGAAGGAAGGATCTCACATTCATACATATGCATTTCTACCGATGCCGTTTACTTGAGTAACGTAGTTTACATGTTAATGCATTAGTTTACAAGTGTACCATGGATTCTCAAGTCATAATATATATATGTTGTCCAATCAATGATGCCCAACTCGTCCCCAACGACCACTAAAACCCGATACCGTGTTTTAGTAATGCGAAAAATAAGAAAAAACAACTAAAACCCTGTGGTCGGGGATGAGGTGGGAAAATATTATTGGGCAGGTGAAAAGTCCTCATATATATATATATACACACACACACACAAAATTTTGTTGTGGTGTCCACTCGCAGTACACACCCAATTTGCCCAACATTAAGGTGTCCGTGATAATTTGTACATCCAATAGTTGAGTGACACCTACCATCCAATGTGTCCAACGTTTAACTTCATTCTCCAAAAAATTCGTAACAATGCTGAAATAATTAGGGAAGAAATACCTCAGAAACGCTGATAGACAGGAATCCAAATTTCGCTGATCGACAGGAATCCAAATTCCGCTGCGAGAAGAATGGACGGGCCCTAATGGACGGGGGATTATTCCCAAAACCCTAATTATGCTTCGAACATCCAACTCGGCTATTGTTAGTGGTTTGGGCCTTGAGAGCGGTCCACTATCAAATTGCTTTTTGGTTGTTTAGAAATTTTTAAGATATGGTGTTTCAATCAAATTATATAGTATATTATATTATTATTTTGGTATTCAAATTATTTATTTACTCTACTTATTTGTTTCTGATGATATAATTTTATATATATTTGTACAAAATATAAATTTAAAACCAAGATGTCTTTTTTGGAACATGTGGTCCAATCTGAGGGAAGGATCTCACATTCATACATATGCCTTTCAACCGATGTCGTTTACTTGAGTAACGTAGTTTACATGTTAATGCATTAGTTTACAAGTATACCATGGATTCTCAAGTCATAATATATATATGTTGTCCATACAATAATGTCCAACTCGTCCTCGACGACTACTAAAACCCGATACCATGTTTTAGTTATGCGAAAAAAATACAAAAAAACAACTAAAACCCGGTGGTCGGGGACGAGGTGGGGAAATATTGTTGGGTAGCTGAAAAGTCCTCATATATATATATATATATACATATATATACACACACACAAAATTTTGTTGTGGTTTCCACCCGCAGTACCCACCCAATGTGCCCTACATTAATGTGTCCGTGATAAATTGTACATCCAATAGTTGAGTGACACCTATCACCCAATGTGCCCAACGTTTAACTTTATTCTCCAAAAAATTCGTAACAATGCTGAAAGAATTAGGGAAGAAATACCTCAGAAACACTGATAGACAGGAATCCAAATTCCGCTTATCGACAAGAATCCAAATTCTGCTGCGAGAAGAACGGACGGGCCCTAATGGACGAGATTATTCTCAAAACCCTACTTATGATTCGTCAAATATCCAACCCGGCTATTGATAGTGGTTTGGGCCTTGAGAGCGGTCCACTATCAAATTGCTTTTTGGTTGTTTAGAAATTTTTAAGAGATGGTGTTTCAATCAAATTATATAGTATATTATATTATTATTTTTGTATTAAAATTATTTATTTACTCTACTTTTTTGTTTCTGATGATCTGATTTTATATATATTTGTACAAAATATAAATTTAAAACCAGGATGTCTTTTTTGGAACATGTGGTTCAATCTGAAGGAAGGATCTCACATTCATACATATGCATTTATATCGATGTCGTTTACTTGAGTAACGTAGTTTACATGTTAATGCATTAGTTTACAAGTGTACCATGGATTCTCAAGTCATAATATATATATGTTGTCCAATCAAAGATGCCCAACTCGTCCCCAACGACCACTAATACCGATACTGTAGTCGGGGACGAGGTGGGAAACTATTATTGGGCAGGTGAAAAGTCCTCATATATATATATATACACACACACACACAAAATTTTGTTGTGGTGTTCACTCGCAGTACACACCCAATTTGCCCAACATTAAGGTGTCCGTGATAATTTGTACATCCAATAGTTGAGTGACACCTACCATCCAATGTGTCCAACGTTTAATTTCATTCTCCAAAAAATTCGTAACAATGCTGAAATAATTAGGGAAGAAATACCTCAAAAACGCTGATAGACAGAAATCCAAATTTCGCTGATCGACAGGAATCCAAATTCTGCTGCGAGAAGAACGGACGGGCCCTAATGGACGGGGGATTATTCCCAAAACCCTAATTATGCTTCGTCAAACATCCAACTCGGCTATTGATAGTGGTTTGGGCCTTGAGAGCGGTCCACTATCAAATTGCTTTTTGGTTGTTTAGAAATTTTTAAGAGATGGTGTTTCAATCAAATTATATAGTATATTATATGATTATTTTGGTATTCAAATTATTTATTTACTCTACTTTTTTGTTTCTGATGATCTAATTTTATATATATTTGTACAAAATATAAATTTAGAACCTGGATGTCTTTTTTGGAACATGTGGTCCAATCTGAGGGAAGGATCTCACATTCATACATATGCATTTCTACCGATGCCGTTTACTTGAGTAACGTAGTTTACATGTTAATGCATTAGTTTACAAGTGTACCATCGATTCTCAAGTCATAATATATATATGTTGTCCAATCAATGATGTGTAAGAGTGGGTGCCCAGTGAGCCAACTGTGTGGCTATGGGCTTTGATGACTCTTTGTATAAACAATCTTTTGTTTAATATTATTTACACTTTTATGGCAATGACTTTATATTACTTCATATTGTTATATTGTGATATACTATTGTTGTTTTGATAAAGACCTTGAATATACTATAGTGTATGTAAGATGTGGTAGAACATGGAGATGTCTATCATGAAATACATCTTATAGTCACTGTATATTCTAAACTGTTCCTAGTCGATTGAGCCGTCCGATAATAAGGATAAGGATCGCTCGAGTTTGAGACTAGCATTTGCGATGCGGAGTACCACGTTTCATTGGTAGGGAACATGGAGATGTTCGAAGCATGCAAATGGATATTCATAGGATGAATAATCGAACTACCCTATCCGGACTTTCCAAGTGGTTATCACTTATCGAGTGGATAAAGTCCGCGGTTTTGGTTGTACACCATTAGTCCTTACGACTTGAAACATCATGGAGACTCTATATGCTAGTGCTGTGCTTTGACTCGTTTACCGACTCTATGGGGGTCATCAGGTGTCGGGATTGGGTACAGTTACGACACATATAGGAGTCGATGCATTGTTGTCAAGGATTCACCACATACTTGCGAGTGTGGATATCCTATGCGATCTGAGGAGATATTAGTGTGACAAATCTCTGGCCAGAGTACTTGATGTGATTTAAGAAATGGTTTCTTAGTAGCACATGCGATGTCACTAATTTGATCTTTAAGATGTATTGCATAGTTATCGAATCTTGAGCGACTCTCGATATACCAATGGTTGTTGATTCGATCGGGATATATGGATGAAGGGACCGTACTGTACGCTAACCAAAATCTACTGGTTCTTGTAGGCACTATCAGTGATACCTAGGGAATCATGGGGCGATGTTGCTAGGCGCTTTACCATGATTCGTTGGGCAAGTCGGAAATCGTTGTTCCGAGTCACAAGGAGTTGTGAGCCCACGGCTAGCTGTATCCCTGAACCATTGAGGGTCACACAGTGTAATGGAGTTTTGATCCCCGTTGAGATAGTTAAATTTAAAGAGTTAAATTTAATGAATAAAGAAGTTGGACTTCTTAAATAAGAGTAAGGGAGTAGGATTTCCTAAAATGACATAGGGATGGACATTTTTGGAAACCACTGAATTCGGATTCAGGAAAATTTATTTTGACTTTAAAATGTGCAGAAATGGTTTCTGTGCACATTGGTGAAATCGTTTTATCAATTGGAGTCACGATGAATTTTATATAAATTTCTGAACGAGCGGGCTTTGCTTGTCGGGCCTCAACTTATGACTAATGGGCCCTAAGGTGTTAGTGGCCTGCATTATAAATAAGTTATTTCAGTACAGAAATTAGATACTACAGGTCATAATTTTTGAGACAGGATTTTCGAAACCCTACCCTCCTCTCAAAAGATTTCGGCCGAACCCCCTCCCTCTCTGTCCGAGAAATTCCGGTCTGTGATTTTGAATTGCAGTCAGGAATAACGAATCAGATTCGTTTAATCTCTTCGCAGAAAAACTTCTGATAGATTTTCTAGTGCAATCTATCAGAGGGATTTAAACCCCATTCGTGGACCTGATTGAAGGAGTTCATCAGTTCCTGGGAGATACAAGAAGCTCAGAGAAATCTGTGTGGTGTCCATTAATCTCGCTTCGAGATTGAAGGTAAAATTTAATTAATTGTTATTTGAATTTTACACTCACAATAATTTAATCGTTGAATGGTTGATACCCACACTATGGAATTGTTCCATACTAAAATTTTAAACTTCCGCTGCACCGGGTATCAATCGTGATTGATCTGACCGCCAGTTTTCCAACAGTGGTATCAGAGCCAGGTTGCTCAGATCAAACGATTGAATTAATCAATTGTACAAAATTTTTGAGTCTCGGTTTTTGAAACAAAATAAATATTTTTAAATAAATTTTTTTTTTTTTTTTTCCGGGGCAAAACCCGGGCAGCGATTGGATCGCTGCCCGGAGGGGGCGGCGATGGTCGCTGCCCCCGGGGGAGGCGCACGGCGCCGCCCAAAGGGGGCGCACGTCGCCGCCCAGGGCGGCGCACGACGCCGCCCAGGGCAGCGCTGTGTGCTGCCCAGCGCAGCGCTCGGCGCTGCCCAGGGCGGCGCACAGCGCCGCCCAGGGCGACGCATGGCGCCGCCCAGCGGCGGCACCAGGCGCCGCCAGGGCAGCAATTGTTGCTGCCCTAAGGGGGCAGCCGGGCTGCCCCCGGCCCGCGCCCCGGGTGCGGACCGGCCCGGGAGTGTCCCGGGCGGCCCGCGGGAAAAATTAAATTTTTATTAATTTTAATGTGATAAAATTTTATTTTTGGTCCGGTCAAAAATTGTTTTTGATTGGTTCACGAGATTTCGGATCGAATTGTTCGAGTCCGTAAATTTTAAAATTGATTTTGGATAAATTTGAATTTTTGGAAAAATTTTTAATGTTTTATCCGTAAATTGAATTTTGAATTCAATTATTTTGGTACAATTGATGATAAGATATGATCTTATGATATATTGAGTAAAATATGATTTTATTTGTAAAATTGGATTTTATAGATAAAATATGATTTTATTTGATATAGAGATAAAATATGATTTTATATGTGAAATGAGATTTTATATATAAAATATGATTTTATCTTGTTTAAATTTGAATTGCCACTGCATGTTATCCAATAAATTAATTTTGAATTAAATGTTATTGGATAAGGATGATCGATTGCCATGACCAATTTTGTAGGTGTATGTTAGGAATTTACATTTTGTTTTTATTGTTGTTGGTTTTATTAATGGGCCTGGTTTATGGCCCGATATGAATGTCATATGTAATAAAAGTGGGCTTGGTTTATAGCCCGTTCCCACCCCTAAAAATGTATCCCCTACTTGTCATTGTTATTTAATGTAAATGCATTAGATTTAGTGGGAGATCAAGATTTGAAGACGGTGGGCCCAGCAGACAATAAAGACTGAAGAAATGTAAATTGGAAGCATATGTAATAGGATTGCATTGCATACTGCATATTACCTAGGATTGGACTAAGACCCGTGATTGGCAACCACGGGTCAATTAGAAATGGAATCGATCATCCTATAATATTTGATATTATGATTGTATGCATGTTTAGACATAAATTGCGTGAATCCGGCAAGCATGCAATAAAATGAATATGATGAGACAAATATTTTTATAATTAAAAATCCCTCATTTTAAATATGATTTAAAATTTATATCAAGATAAATAAAGGAAATTTAAATTTGTTTAAATGTTCCCACCTTCCATCAACGGTCAATGTATGTGATGCTACCCGCGGATACGGTCCGGCTCATATTATTGGGGGGGCCCGTCCGTCGGAAAGCTGTACATTGGATCGACAAATGTTGTAAGTTGGGTGGAACTCCCATGGGATCGGCTCATATTATTGGGGGATCCACATGGCGACCGTCCATCACAACTTAATATTGATGAGTCATCTTGACATGTCACTTTAAACGGCGTCATATTATTGGGCCCTTATTGGACATGAGGTAAACACATGGGGGTTGCTTTGGAAGCAATTGGGCTCTACCTTTTGAGAATTATGGTTGGATGATATTATTCGGGACCATAAGTTTGTCAATTGGACTCCATGTTCTCACTAAGGAAAAGTTTCCCGTTTTCACTAGAGGGTAGTGAAATCGTTAAAATAGTGGGAGTGAGATTCATAAAATTAAATTCGCCTATTTTATGTCTTAGTAAATTGCTTAAACAATCATCGATAATTGTCTGTTTCATCTCAGTAATCCACATGTTTCTATTCTCCAACAAAAAAAACTTATTGGCGCAAACAATACAGAATGATTCCATAAGTTAAGATTGTCCTAAGTTCGGAAAAGATTTTCTAAAGTGTTAGAAAAGGCTTCTCCGAAAACAGCCCCGGCTGATGTAACTGCCGAAAGGTTGGCCGAACTAGAGAAATGGTTGGACCATGATCTCAAGGCCAAATGTTACATGCAAAATTGGACACGTCTAAACAAGTTTGCCATCATTGCAAGAAACCCGGTCATTGGAAACGTAACTGCAAGGAATACCTCAAGCAGTTGCGAACTGCAAAGGGTATGTTTTACATTAAAATGTTTTTCTTAATACTACTTCTTGGGTATTGGATACCAGATGTAGATCTCATATTTGCAATGAGTTGCAAATGATGACAAGAAGTAATAGGCTAAGGATGGGTGAGACCCAGTCAAGGCTCGGGAATGGTTCCAGAGATAAATCCAAAGCTATAGGAGACATTTTTTGCAGAACGGTTTTAAGTTATTTTTAAGAGATGTTTTATTTGTTCCGGATTTAATTAAAAACATTATTTCTGTTTCTATGCTAGATAGAGATGGTTATTCTTGCAATTTTGTGAATGGGATTTGCAATATTTACAAGAATGAATGTTTTATTGGAAATGGACAACTTGAAAACGATCTATACAACTTAAAACTAAAAGACGTTCCAATAAATTATATTGATAAACCGGCGACAACAAACAAAAGGAAAATCGATAGTCAAAACCCGGCAAACCTTTGGCACGCTAGACTAGGTCATATTTCCTCAAGGAGGATGAACAAGCTAGTGGGAGAGGGCATGTTTGATATGTCTGATATTAACTCTCTACCTACTTGTGAATCCTGCCTAAAAGGAAAAATGACTAAATCTCCTTTTAAGGGGAAACCTGAGCGTAGTCAGAATCTGTTGGATTTGATCCATACAGATGTTTGTGGTCCATTTAGAGTAGGGACTCAACATGGCCACACCTACTTCATTACCTTTACTGATGATTATTCAAGGTATGGGTATTTATATTTAATGAAATATAAGTCTGAAGCATTTGAAAAGTTCAAAGAATTCAAGGCTGAAGTAGAAAACAAGCTAGGTAAAAGTATTAAAGCACTTCAATCGGATCGAGGTGGAGAATACTTAAGTACCGAGTTTTTGGACTATCTAAAAGAGAATGGGATTCTCTCTCAGTGGACTCCTCCTATGACACCACAGCTGAATGGTGTATCGGAGCGTCGTAATCGAACTTTGTTGGACATGGTTCGATCCATGATGAGCTTCACTGAGCTTCCACCTTCGTTTTGGGGCTATGCGCTTGAAACGGCGGTATTGTTGTTGAACAACGTCCACACTAAAGCAGTGGACAAAACACCATACGAGTTATGGAATGGCAAAGCTCCTAAGTATTCGTACTTGAGGATTTGGGGATGTCCTGCTTACGTGAAGCGGACAGTGGGAGATAAGTTGGATAGTCGATCCAGCTTATGTTATTTTGTAGGGTATCCGAAGAATTCAATCGGATATTATTTCTATTATCCTACTGAAACAAAGGTGTTTGTTTCTAGGAATGCCACCTTCTTGGAGAAGGAGTTCTTATTGGATAAGAAAGGCGAGATGATGGAACTCGAAGAGGTTCGAGAAGAACCCGAAATACAAAATAACGATCCTACACCTCAGGAACCATTGCTGGACACGCCTGAACCTAGAAGATCCGAGAGGACTTCTAGACCTCCTATTCGATATGGTCTTCTTCTTGAAGGGGATCAAGATGAACCCGACATTGGATGTGATCCAAGAAACTTCAAGGAAGCAATTTCTGATGCGGATTCGAATTTATGGCTTGAAGCTATGCAGTCAGAATTGGATTCGATGCATACAAACCAAGTTTGGTCTTTAGTAGATCCTCCCGATGGAATTGTTCCAATAGGGTGTAAATGGATCTACAAAAGAAAACTTGGGCCTGATGGTAAGGTATTGACCTACAAGGCGCGATTGGTGGCGAAAGGTTATACTCAAAGGCAAGGAGTTGACTATGATGAAACCTTTTCACCAGTTGCTATGTTCAAGTCCATAAGAATCCTTATTGCCATAGCTGCATGGTATGACTATGAGATATGGCAAATGGATGTGAAGACTGCTTTTCTTAATGGAGACATTAAGGAAGAAATCTATATGAAGCAGCCTGAGGGGTACACATCCATGGGAAGCGAGCATAAGGTATGCAAGCTTCAGAGATCAATTTATGGTCTAAAACAAGCATCAAGAAGTTGGAACCAGAAATTTGATGAAACAATAAAAGATTTTGGTTTCATCAAGAACCCGGAGGAACCATGCGTGTACAAGAAAGTAGTTAAGAATGCTGTGACATTCTTAGTACTTTATGTTGATGACATCCTACTCATTGGGAATGATGTAGGGATGTTGCAGTCAACAAAGATATGGTTATCAGGTAGATTTTCGATGAAGGATTTGGGTGAGGCATCCTACATTCTTGGGATACAGATCTATAGAGATAGATCTAAGAGAATGATAGGACTCACTCAATCAACCTACATCGATACCATATTGAAACGGTTTTCAATGGATGGGTCCAAGAGAGGACATCTACCCATGTGTCATGGAGTTTCTCTATCCAAGTCTATGTGTCCCAAGACTGATACAGAGATAGAGAATATGACACATGTACCATATGCGTCAGCTATAGGTAGTATCATGTATGGGATGATATCTACCAGACCGGATGTAGCATTTGCTCTGAGTGTCACGAGCAGATATCAGTCTAATCCTGGTCAAATGCATTGGAAAGCCGTGAAGGACATTCTTAAGTACTTACGAAGGACTAAGAATATGTTCATGGTTTATGGAGGACGAGAACTCAAACTGGAAGGCTATACCGACTCTAGCTTCCAAAGTGACGTGGATGACTCGAAGTCAACCTCTGGATTTGTGTTCATGCTCAATGGCGGTGCTGTCTCTTGGAAGAGTTCCAAGCAGGACACCACAGCGGATTCCACCACTGAGGCTGAATACATTGCAGCATCAGCTGCTGCTAAAGAGGCCGTTTGGATGAGGAAGTTCGTCCAAGAGTTGGGCGTTATTCCTGAATTTGTTGGTCCAGTCCCGGTGTACTGTGACAACACGGGTGCCGTTGCTCAAGCAAAGGAACCAAGGTCTCATCAAAGATCCAAACACGTACTGAGGAAATACCACATAATCCGGGAGATTGTGGAAAGAGGAGACATCATTGTCGAACGAGTGGCCTCTGCAGACAATATCGCTGATCCGCTTACTAAGCCCTTGCCAGGACCATTGTTTGACAAACATCGCGAAGCAATGGGTCTACGTAGTATGACTAGTTGGCAATAGGGCAAGTGGGAGATTGTAAGAGTGGGTGCCCAGTGAGCCAACTGTGTGGCTATGGGCTTTGATGACTCTTTGTATAAACAATCTTTTGTTTAATATTATTTACACTTTTATGGCAATGACTTTATATTACTTCATATTGTTATATTGTGATATACTATTGTTGTTTTGATAAAGACCTTGAATATACTATAGTGTATGTAAGATGTGGTAGAACATGGAGATGTCTATCATGAAATACATCTTATAGTCACTGTATATTCTAAACTGTTCCTAGTCGATTGAGCCGTCCGATAATAAGGATAAGGATCGCTCGAGTTTGAGACTAGCATTTGCGATGCGGAGTACCACGTTTCATTGGTAGGGAACATGGAGATGTTCGAAGCATGCAAATGGATATTCATAGGATGAATAATCGAACTACCCTATCCGGACTTTCCAAGTGGTTATCACTTATCGAGTGGATAAAGTCCGCGGTTTTGGTTGTACACCATTAGTCCTTACGACTTGAAACATCATGGAGACTCTATATGCTAGTGCTGTGCTTTGACTCGTTTACCGACTCTATGGGGGTCATCAGGTGTCGGGATTGGGTACAGTTACGACACATATAGGAGTCGATGCATTGTTGTCAAGGATTCACCACATACTTGCGAGTGTGGATATCCTATGCGATCTGAGGAGATATTAGTGTGACAAATCTCTGGCCAGAGTACTTGATGTGATTTAAGAAATGGTTTCTTAGTAGCACATGCGATGTCACTAATTTGATCTTTAAGATGTATTGCATAGTTATCGAATCTTGAGCGACTCTCGATATACCAATGGTTGTTGATTCGATCGGGATATATGGATGAAGGGACCGTACTGTACGCTAACCAAAATCTACTGGTTCTTGTAGGCACTATCAGTGATACCTAGGGAATCATGGGGCGATGTTGCTAGGCGCTTTACCATGATTCGTTGGGCAAGTCGGAAATCGTTGTTCCGAGTCACAAGGAGTTGTGAGCCCACGGCTAGCTGTATCCCTGAACCATTGAGGGTCACACAGTGTAATGGAGTTTTGATCCCCGTTGAGATAGTTAAATTTAAAGAGTTAAATTTAATGAATAAAGAAGTTGGACTTCTTAAATAAGAGTAAGGGAGTAGGATTTCCTAAAATGACATAGGGATGGACATTTTTGGAAACCACTGAATTCGGATTCAGGAAAATTTATTTTGACTTTAAAATGTGCAGAAATGGTTTCTGTGCACATTGGTGAAATCGTTTTATCAATTGGAGTCACGATGAATTTTATATAAATTTCTGAACGAGCGGGCTTTGCTTGTCGGGCCTCAACTTATGACTAATGGGCCCTAAGGTGTTAGTGGCCTGCATTATAAATAAGTTATTTCAGTACAGAAATTAGATACTACAGGTCATAATTTTTGAGACAGGATTTTCGAAACCCTACCCTCCTCTCAAAAGATTTCGGCCGAACCCCCTCCCTCTCTGTCCGAGAAATTCCGGTCTGTGATTTTGAATTGCAGTCAGGAATAACGAATCAGATTCGTTTAATCTCTTCGCAGAAAAACTTCTGATAGATTTTCTAGTGCAATCTATCAGAGGGATTTAAACCCCATTCGTGGACCTGATTGAAGGAGTTCATCAGTTCCTGGGAGATACAAGAAGCTCAGAGAAATCTGTGTGGTGTCCATTAATCTCGCTTCGAGATTGAAGGTAAAATTTAATTAATTGTTATTTGAATTTTACACTCACAATAATTTAATCGTTGAATGGTTGATACCCACACTATGGAATTGTTCCATACTAAAATTTTAAACTTCCGCTGCACCGGGTATCAATCGTGATTGATCTGACCGCCAGTTTTCCAACATGATGCCCAACTCGTTCCGACGACCAATAAAACCCGATACCGTGTTTTAGTTATGCGAAAAATAAAAAAAAACAACTAAAACCCAGTGGTCGGGAACGAGGTGGGGAAATATTGTTGGACAGCTTAAAAGTCCTCATATATATATATATATATATATATATATATATATATATATATATATATATATAGACACACACACACACACAATTTTGTTGTGGTGTCCACTCGCAGTACCCACCCAATGTGCCCAACATTAAGGTGTCCGTGATAAATTGTATATCCAATAGTTGAGTGACACCTACCACCCAATGTGCCCAATGTTTAACTTCATTCTCCAAAACATTCGTAACAATGCTGAAATAATTAGGGAAGAAATACCTCAGAAACGCTGATAGATAGGAATCCAAATTCCACTGATCGACAGGAATCCAAATTCTGCTGTGAGAAGAACGGACGGGCCCTAATGGACTGGATTATTCCTAAAACCCTAATTATGCTTTGTCAAACATCCAACTCGGCTATTGATAGTGGTTTGGGCTTTGAGAGCGGTCCATTATCAAATTGCTTTTTGGTTGTTTAGAAATTTTTAAGAGATGGTGTTTCAATCAAATTATATAGTATATTATATTATTGTTTTGGTATTCAAATTATTTATTTACTCTACTTTTTTGTTTCTGGTGATCTAATTTTATATATATTTGTACAAAATATAAATTTAAAACCAGGTTGTCTTTTTTGGAACATGTGGTCCAATCTGAGGGAAGGATCTCACATTCATACATATACATTTCTACCGATGACATTTACTTGAGTAACGTAGTTTACATGTTAATGCATTAGTTTACAAGTGTACCATGGATTCTCAAGTCATAATATATATATATATGTTGTCCAATCAATGATGCCCAACTCGTTCCCGACGACCACTAAAACCCGATACCGTGTTTTAGTTATGCGAAAAATAAAAAAAACAACTAAAACCCGGTGGTCGGGGACGAGGTGGGGAAATATTGTTGGGCAGCTGAAAAATCCTCATATGTATGTCTATATATGTATGTATATATATATATATATATACACACACACACACACACACAAAATTTTGTTGTGGTGTCCACTCGCAGTACCCACCCAATGTGCTCTACATTAAGATGTCCGTGATAAATTGTATATCTAATAGTTGAGTGACACCTATTACCCAATGTGCCCAACGTTTAACTTCATTCTCTAAAAAATTCGTAACAATGCTGAAAGAATTAGGGAAGAAATACCTCAGAAACGCTGATAGACATGAATCAAAATTCCGCTGATCGACAAGAATCCAAATTCTGCTGCGAGAAGAACGGACGGGCCCTAATGGACTGGATTATTCCCAAAACCCTACTTATGCTTCGTCAAACATCCAACTCGGCTATTGATAGTGGTTTGAGCCTTGAGAGCGGTCCACTATCAAATTATTTTTTGGTTGTTTAGAAATTTTTAAGAGATGGCGTTTCACTCAAATTATATAGTATAGTATATTATTATTTTTGTATTAAAATTATTTATTTACTCTACTTTTTTGTTTCTGATGATCTGATTTTATATATATTTGTACTAAATATAAATTTAAAACCAAGATGTATTTTTTGGAACATGTGGTCTAATCCGAGGGAAGGATCTCACATTCAAACATATGCATTTCTACCGATGTCGTTTACTTGAGTAACGTAGTTTACATCTTAATGCATTAGTTTACAAGTGTACCATGAATTCTCAAGTCATAATATATATATATGTTATCCAATCAATGATGCCCAACTCGTTCCCGACGACCACTAAAACCCGATACCGTGTTTTAGTTATGCGAAAAAAAAACAACTAAAACCCAGTGGTCGGGGACGAGGTGGGGAAATATTATTGGGCAGCTGAGAAGTCCTCATATATATATATATATTTAAACACACACACACAAAATTTTGTTGTGGTATCTCCTCGCAGTACCCACCCAATGTGCCCAACATTAAGGTGTCCGTGATAAATTTTACATCCAATAGTTGAGTGACACATACCATCCAATGTGCCCAACGTTTAACTTCATTCTCCAAAAATTTCGTAACAATGCTGAAATAATTAGGGAATAAATACCTCAGAATTCACCGTAATTTAAGATTAAATCTGAATTCTGATATGCTACATGTTACATGATTTGTTTGATACTTGCGTGTGTCTTGGTTGTCTTATTTTAATTAAAATTATTATTGAGTTCTAGTTTTTAGTTAATTTCATAATTATTTATTATTTTAAATTCATATTTTATTCAATTCATACTCTTTTCTATTATTTTGTCTAGATTAAGTAAGATAATCAAATCTTGAGAATCGACAACAGTCCCTGTGGGATCGATACTTGGACTCATTGTACACTTACTATTACTTGAACTAGTGCACTTGCTAGTTGATACCGAATTAAGCGATAAAGTTTTTGGCGTCGTTGCCGGGGACTGTTTAGTTAATATTAGGATAGATTATTTGCTAGAGACTAAAATTTTTTTTTCTCTTTTTTCGTTCCTTTGATTAATTTTTAATTTTAATTTTAATTTTAATTTTATTTTCTTTTTTTGTGTGGTACTTGGAGATGGATCATCGATGGATATTCACAAGGTTTGACCAACAATATTCAGAACCATTCTATGCTGCTTATGGGAGATTCAATGATTTTGCTAACAAATTTCGATGCCACAAATTTTTAAATTGGTGCTTACTCGTTTTTTTCTATGGTGGATTGGATGAAAAAACAAGAATTTGGGAAAATTATGGAGCTTTGGCAACTGGCAATCACTTGTTCAGCAGAGATTACAACAGTGCGATGCACTTGTTAAATGATATGGTAGATTTCGACTACCATTGACATTGAGATTCGTCACTGCAGGGTTGGAGTCACCAATATCCTCCAAAACCAAAATACCCAAAGTTTTCAAAGCAACCTCTTGAGCATAACGTGGAGAATGGAGCATACTCTGAAGAATTTTTGAATCAGTTGCAGGGATTTGTTAATAAACAGTCAGAGATCAACCAGAAATTTGCAAAAACTCACATAAACTCTTTGAGTCTTTTGGATGAACAGATTGCGCTTCGTATATAACCATCTTCTGAGATTCGCCAAGGGACTGGAGAGATTTGTGTTGATCAATATGCATGGGAATGTGATCCTAAAACTGTAATTGAGCCAGATTAAGAGAAAATTTTATTTAAGGAATTTGAATACGAAGATGAGCCAAAAGTGACAGTGGAGGAGGAAGAAATATACAAGGCGAAAGATTTGACCTCGTTAATGGTCTTTACATATACACCACTTGAAGATACATTCTTTCCATTGATGTCAACTCCACAGTATTCCATCCTCCATGAGCTTCAGCCTAGATTCGAAGTCTCCTTCCAAAAGATTAAGTTCATGCCGAGTATTTCTGGACCGAGAAGCTTCCCAAGTCAATATCACGCCAAGCTTGATGGCGCAGAAAATCAAAACTCATACGTAGAGTCGTATGATTCTTACTATGGGCGGCAACCGTTCTTTGATGTTTACTACTATAAAGTCGGGAGATAAACTAAAAATTTAGCGCTGACTAGGAGGCAACCTAGTGTTTTCTTTCCTTTATTTTTAATGTTTTTTTATTTATTTTGCTAATCCACCGCCTTACGTGTCACCTTTATATGTGCAGTATGTTGCCCAGCTAAGAGAAGTTGATGTTCGTGTTTTAAAGCCGAAGGAGGATGTGGAAGCATAAACCAGGGGTGTGTTGTTATTTTTTTCATTGTGTTTTTGTTCGTCTTGCATTTGCTTGTTTGTTTTTGCATTCTTTTCATTGTTTCTAAAGCATTGAAGGCAATGCTTTGGATAAGTTTGGGGGTTATTCTAGTGTTTATGTTTTTATTTGTGTTGTGTTTGTGTTGCATCTGTCATTTTTTAGTTTGTTTGCATCTCGTTCGTTTTCGTAAATTGTTTGCATGTGTTTGAGTAGGATAATGAATGGGGGCCAATGATGATATGAAGTTAGAAAAATGAATTTTTTTTGTGGAAATGTGTTACTCTTGGCTTGACATGAGAATCTTTAGGTTGAACCGTGAATATTTTTAAGCACTCATGTTAGACCAGTGAAGTGTAGCGATAAAATTGATGAAGTTTGTGTCTGTTTGACCATTGCACGACACTAGGTGTTTAGTGATCTTAATTGTGTCATGTGAATTTCTATGATTCTCTAATAATTGCACTTATGATCTGGACGCACCAAAAAAAAATTGAAAACTTAAAAATTGATCAATTTTTTGAAAAATTCAACTTCATCCGGGTTATGAACAAGGGATTGAAATCTTAATTACCTTGTCCTTGACTAAGTATGCGGAATAAATGGGGTTGCCAATTTATAAAAATTAAAAATGTAATTTTTGAAAGTCAATTCCATCCGGGCCTGCAAAAGGGATGAAATCCTAATCACCGATCCATGGCTAAGTTTGCGGGTTCCATGGGATTGTTGCTCCATTCGGGCTATAGACGAGAAGATTGAAATTCAAATTCTATCATAGTTATAGCTAAGTTTGCGGGTAATTATTGGGGTTTAAAAATGTTGGGTGAAAAATCCGGCGGTGCGTAAAAATAATCTCAAGGAAGGTGTGTTTGTTAGAGATAATTGGAAAGAATGGATGCATGCAAGTGACTCTTGCATTGATGTATTATTAGGTCACTAATCAGTCTTAAAACTGATTCTATAAAAGTTGCATGAAACAGGAATGACAGTTCACTCACACATGTTCACACTAAACCGATGGTGTATTGTAGAGAGTTGAGGGTGTTTTAAGTTGGCATGTGACTTCTCTGAAGCAAATTCCCATAAATTTTTCCTACTTTGTTGTTTGTTGCATTGTTTGTCTTGCTCAAGGGCGAGCAAGATTTAAGTATAAGGGAATTGATAAGTGTATTTTGCGTGCATTATTTTGTGTTATTTTTATATCTATTTTGTATGCATTCATATGGTTTCATGTGTGTTTTTATATGTTTTATTTATAATTAATCTCATGCATGTGCATTTCACTATCTGGGTTTATTTTTTTAAGAATTTGTGAAGAAATCAAGAATTTGGAGCAAGAGTAGAGCCGCGTGAATGAATTATAGAGCAGCAATGGTCAAAAAATCATTTTTTTTATTTTAAAGAGATCCAAATCCAATCTCCACGGTTCATAATAGTTCAAGATGTTTTGAAGCTGTTGTCTAAATTTCAGCTCGATCTGACGGATAGAACTCGAAATATGATTTTTTTCAAGAAAACTGCGCGCTGAAAAGGGGGTATGCACGGACCCAGGAACAAACCTTGCACGGGGTCCGTGCATGTCGCGAAATTATAAGAATTGAGGCAGAAAGTTGCTCGCTCGAGCGCATGTTCTTGCGCTCGAGCGAGAAATCGCACAAAATCAGCAAATAAAATTTTCGAAAATTAAAACTCTCAACTTTCCGAGCTTTATTTCGTGGGCTTTTAAAGAAATATAAATAGGAGATTGTCGGACGGGAAAAGGGGTTCCAGACGTGTTCTATCATAGGAGAGGCGGCGGCTAGGGCTCGGGATTGAAGGCTCCATTCTAGTTTCTTCTATTTTTTTCTTCTTTTTTTTAGAATTATATTTTCAACTATTGATTAGTTTTCTTTCAACCAAGAGCGCGTGGTTGGACCGAACAAAGCTATGTAGAAAACTTGGATGTTTTTTTGGGATTTTTTAGATTTGGTTTTATATTATTGATTATTGGATTTATATTTATCTTGTGAATGACCTGGCCAATTGTTTTCTTGCATGTTAATCGATTCCAAGTAGACAGAGGAGGAATTAATTTTAATCACTCTAATAATTGACACGAGGTTAAATTGACTAGAAATAGTATTCGATTTCATCGTGCGATTTTAGGTGTTAACTGAATTTTCACAGTTCCTAATACATTTGAGTTTGATTAGAATTATGAAAATTAATCCGTCAATATTTAAATAGGTATAATTGTTCTAGAAATAGACCTTTAAAAAATTTAGGAGAATTCACCGTAATTTAAGATTAAATCTGAAACCTGAATCGGCTACATGTTACATGATTTGTTCGGTATTTGCGTATGTCTTGGTTGCCTAATTTTAATTAGAATTATTATTGAGTTCTAATTTTTAGTTAATTTCATAATCATTTATTATTTTAAATTCTTATTTTATTCAATTCATACCCATTTCTATTATTTTGTCTAGATTAAGTAAAATAATCAAATATTGAGAATTGACAATAGTCCCTGTGAGATCGATATTTGGACTCATTGTCCACTTACTATTACTTGACCTAGTGCACTTGCTAGTTGATACCGAATTAAGCGGTTACACGATAAGCATTTCCATATTGGATAATTTCAAGAATTTTTTCTTTTCCTAATTTCATTGATTCAATTGTCTGTGACATATATTAATCTTTTTTCTTTTTCAATTTGGATTATTTCACTCCAAGTGGTCGCTTTGATGAACTACCACCATTATTTTCATCACTGAAGTTAATCTCAAATGGTGATAATCCAGGGGACGCTGATTTGGGGGAATCTGTTGCTTGTGTATCTGATTGTGGAGATTCGAAAAATTCAATACCTCTTTGAATTGGTGTCCGTGAGGGATTTGGTGAAACTGTAAATTTTTCCATATCTTTCATAATAGTCCATACATGATCAAACTTAAAACCTTTCTTGAAATTAGCATGTTGTTTCATGAACTCTTTCGCACAAATTATCTGTATATAAAATTAAAGTAAAATTAAATAAAATAAAGTAATTATAGTAATATATAAGTGTAGAAATGTCATGACACAAAACTCACAATATCCATTTCTGAAGCACCGCTTGGATGGAGTAGTTCAACTTGTTGGATGCAGGGTTTTAATTTACTAATTGCCGACAATATTAACCCCATACGAGATTGCACAGATCTTTTGCTACGAACTTATGTCATGTTTTGTGCTCTGAAATTGTTGTAGCTTTGCTCGACACGATCCCAGAATTGATTTCACGATTGGTTTATGCCTATGATAGGTTCTTGGAAAATGTCAAGATAAACATGACAAAGGTGTATATCTTCTTGATATGAATAAAAAGCAGATCGTGCATTCGTAGCTATTGAAAGTAAAATATGTTGGGAGATAAGAAATGGAAAAGGTGAATCAAAAATAAATTAGGTTGTATCAATTTATAGAATGAGTAATGCTAGATGATATGAAGTTGGTGGTTGTGATTGAATGTAATCTAATCAGACGGTGTATATATCAAATCAGATTTCCGAAATATAAGATAAAGATCCTATGGTTTCTATCTACATGAAATCTAATCTGATGGTTAATATATATGATCAGATTTTTTGTATATAGGATAAATATATATAAATAAATAAATGTTTATGAAATAATTTTAATTTATATATAATTATATTATAAATTTATTACTACACGTGTTGTTGTGTACATTATTATATAATATTAAATAATTATATTATAAATTTTTAATAATATTTTAATATAAAGCATATATTAAAAAAATATTTTTTATATATAAAAAAAAAGAGAAAGACATAGTTGGAGTGGCATTGGTACCCACACAGCAGCAACTCCAATGTGTTCTGACAATGTAAAAGATTTCTTGGATATAAGATAAAGATCACACGGTTTCGATTAAATGAAATCTAATCTGACGGTGTATAAATTGGATTGGATTATTGATCAAGATAATGTTAATAGCTTTAGTTTTGCTATATATGTAAATCATACGGAGAATTGGATTCAAGTCATACGTACCAATTTTCAACTATCAATATACACCATGAATTTTCAAAATTTCCATTTTTTCATTCAGCATCATCTAGATCATCTGATGAATTTGATTCATATGTGCAAGATCACTTTGAGTCTATTAATGAAACATAAAATTTATTAGGGAGCCTAGCCACCAATTACACAATTTTAGCAGCTTTATATGCTAAGCAATATGAATCTGAAGTCAAACATGGAGGGTTGATTACCGGGCATATCGTAACTCGGTGTGATAGAGAAATGGCTGATCGTAATATATTCAACGATTATTTTGCTTAGAATCCAAAATACAATGAAGTAATGTTTCAAAGACGTTTTCGAATGTCACGGGGCCTTTTTTCTCGTATTGTTGATGTTGTGAAGAATCACGATCGCTATTTCACACAACGAGTAGATAGTCTTGGTCGAATTGGACTCTCTACTAATAAAAAAATTATTGCTGCAATGCGGATGTTGGCATACGGTACACCTGCGGATGCTGCTGATGAATATATTAAGATAGGAGAATCAACTACAATTCAATGTCTTCAACGTTTTTCTCGGGATATTGTAGAGGTGTTTGCAGAGATATTCTACTGCGTATTGGTGAAAAACGTGGATTTCCTGGAATATTGGGAAGCATGAATTGTATGCAATGAAGTTGTTAAAATTGTTCAACAACATAGGCAGGATAATATGCGGGCCGTAGTGGTTCTTCGACCATTATTTTAAAAGCAGTTGCTGATTATGATCTATGGATATGACATGCATTTTTTGGTATGCCGGGGTCTAACAATGAAATTAATATTCTTGAGGCATCCAATCTATTTTCAAATCTTGCACAAGGCATCGCTCCTCCGGCAAAATAATTTATTGGGGGGAAAAGAGTACCATCAAGGATATTACTTAGCTGATGGTATATATCCTCAATGGTCAACTCTTGTGCAAACTATTCATGATCCACGTGGTCCCAAAAAAATATATTTTGCAATGAAACAAGAATTGTGTAGAAAAGATGTCGAACGCGCATTTGGAGTACTTCAATCACGATTTGCAATTTTAGCATCTCTGACACGTGCTTGGCAGAAGCAACAGTTGCATGATATAATGACTGCATGTATTATAATGTGCACGACATGATCATCGAGGATGAGCGTGACTTGGATACACAAATTCAAGATGCGATGGAAGCACCGACTCCGAATGTGGAAGTGGTTACAAATCAAAATATAAGATTTCAAGAATTTCTTGCTCGGTATAAAAAATTAAGAGATAGAGAGGCTCACTTCGCACTACGAGATGCGCTAATCGACCGTTTATGGGATTTAAATAGTAATTCAGTTAATTAAAAGTAATGTTCTAAAAAGCGTGAAGCGTGACGAAGCGTCACGGTCAAGCTTCAAGCTTTACAAGCTTAAGCAAGTTTAGAACAAGTTTAAGCGTGAAAAAACGTTTTTTATTTTTTTTATAATTTTAATTATATTAAATTAATTAATAGAATAAATAAAATGTAAACTTAAAGATTTTAAGAATAAATAAATAAATTTTTAAGTTATTAAAAACTTAAGTCTCAAAATAACAAATTATCTAGAGTAAAATGTTTGCGTTAGATAAGATTTCATTTCTTAGTGGAAAAGAAAGTAAATGTATGAAATAAATTTAATTTTGATGTATTTAAATGTATATTTTTTTTGAACAGAAAAATATATATATATATATATATTATTAAATATTTATCATTTAAAATAAAATTCCAAAGTTAAAAATATTAAATAAAAATTTTAATCTTAATTAAATATTATTTTTTAAAAATTATATTTTTCATGCTTTTCGAGTTTTTTCACGCTTTTTTTGAGTTTTTTCACGCTTTTTTATGCTTAATATGGTCAACCAAGGGGTTGATCGCTTTTTTCAAGCTTTTGTCCAAAGCGAAGCTTTTTGCTCACGCTTCACGCTTAATCGCGCTTAAGCGACACTTTTTTTGCGCTTTTTAGAACATTGATTAAAACTTACATATTTGTGTTTAATTTCTATTTTGCAAGCATCATTTTAATATTTGTTGTATTCTAGTAATTTATCTTCAGGTTATTTTTTTGTGTGATTGTAATTATTAATTAAGTTTAGTAATTTAAAATAAAATTAAAAATCATAAAATAAATAATAAGTTTAAATATTAAAATAAATAAAATTAAATGTTTTAAAATAATTCTTAAAATATATTTAGTTAAATTTTTTTAATTCGTTAATATTTCTAATGAGTATTTATATATAAATTATTATTTAGATATTAATGATATTTAATTATTGTGTTAAAAATATTTGGTGGAATAAATTAGTTGTTGTGAATAAAATAATAGAAAATATTTTGAGAATATTTTTTTTTAGTGTAGAGTTTAGAGTGAATGAGTTAGAGATGATTTTATATTTGGTGTAGGAATTACACTATCTTGAAGTTAGTGTTACATTAAGATATCGTAATGAGTTGAAGATGGCGTTAGTCTTCAAGTTGACCGCTTGCAGTGACTTTTCTAGTAAAAGTTTTTTATTTTTATTTTTAGCATAATAATTTTTTATTTACATTACATGTAAATTACAATGTAATAATCCTTTTTCTACTCACATAATTTTGTACAATATATATGTATAGTTGTATGTCTTTCTCTCTCTAAGTTTGTGCGACTGTGAGTGTATGTATATATTGTCCCATGTAAGAAGTATTTGTTTGTGCTGAGATTCTTGTTCAAGTGATTGTTGGCGAGACTACGGTAGTGTTTGAGAAAGCTTATTAAAATCATTTTTTTTGTTTTTTCGTTAACAAAATTTTGAAATTTTGTGAAATTTTGTTAAATAAAAATTTGAGAAGTGTTCCTAAAATCTCTCCCAATCACTACTTATCTAAATGATTTTAGCTGAATTATGAATACTAAAGTCCTTCTGGAATTTATCACCAAACCCGAGTGGTAGTCAAAGCCCGGGTGCGGAGTGATTTCTAGATTGGTGGATGAGAGAAGATCAGAGAAAATAGAGGTATTCCCTGACCTCCCGAGGACCCTGGACTCTCGAGCACCCTGGCTTCCCGAGGACCCTGGCCTCCCGAGCACCCTGGCCTGACCATGTCACGGGTCCCATAGTATGGGCATCAACTGAGAGCAACAGAAAATAATGAATCGGTATGGGCTTCCCCAAAGATTACGGGAGCCGTCACATCACATTTGATACTGTCAGAAATCCCATACCGTATAATCATTACTCTTCCTCAAGACTTTTCTATAAATACCAGGTCCCCGGACCTGGTTGAGGTACGTTCTCATGTCTTACATTCTATGATCATTACGGTCTATCACAATTATCTCGCACACTCACTCTCTCAAATTCCTAATCCCACTTTATACATCTTAGTCTGACTTAAGTATCGGAGTGACGACGTCGAAAACCCTTCCAGCTCCCCACTTAAGAGTTTTCTTTGTTTTTGGTGTGTAAGCATCACTCTCGAGTCCCGACGAGACAAGGAGGCTCACTGTTTTATTGTTCGGGACTTCACCCACCACCCGGGAATCCATTTTATGATCTTTGCGTCATTACTGTCTGTATATGTAGAATCTAACTTACCTCACGTAGATAGATATAAATATTTCTAAAATTTTTATGTGTGAAGATAATTGTGAACAGACGCGTAATATGCGATAAAATTTAGAGATAATTGTATATATTATCATTGTGTAATCATGAGATTGCAGAAATCACCATATGACTATTAACCTCTTGTGTTTTTAAATTTTGAGCACACATACTCCTAAAATGTATGAACAAGAGGTTTTATGTTCAAAATTGAAAAACATGGGATCATATGTGCTCAAGACTAAAAAACATAGAAAGCTAATAGATAATTTTTTTATAAAGAGATTTTTATCAATCTTGGATTTCAAGGGGTAGTGTATACTATTAGGAATCAATCCAGAAGAGTTTGGTATTTCCGAGAATTCACCACGCAAGCAAACACACCAAACAAGAACAATAACGCAATCCCAGAAACAGATAAGAACCAACACACGCAGATCAAACACTCAACACTCACGCGAAAGCAAATAAACGACATAAGTGTTTACGTGGTTCGGCAAGGAATTTGCCTACGTCCACGGAAGAGCAACACAACCACTTTATTAATCACCAACAGAACAAACCAAGCTCAAACAACAGAGCTTATTACAGAGATGGACTAAGATAAACTCTCAAGCTAGATACAAACTCAATTCAAGATTGTTATTCTTGAATTCTTCCCGTCAAAACCTTCGCTTAGTTTTTTCCTCCAAAATCTCTCCTTCTTGTCTCTCAATATATTCTAAAGAATTTGATTTTCTGTTATCATTGCGGCCAGCTTCCATCTGCTTATATAGAGAACTAAACCGACTTTCATCTTGGGCTTTAGGTAAACAGTAACTTATGACCCAATTATAAAGTCAACATGATCCAACCCGATAAGTCTTCTCACTTCGTCTGATCTGCTCTTGTACTTTGATCTGCCTTCAAGCTTACAACTTCACGGGCAATTCATCAGATTTCTAACCATGTCCCAGCACTAGAGCAATTGATCTGACCATGAACTCATATCTGCATGAACTCATCCGAAGACTCATCTGACCATAAACTTTGATCTGATCCCAGTATTCGATCTGGCTATGAACTCATCTGATCACTGAATTCACTTGATCTATACCCTTTGATCTGATCTCTTCTCTATTCTTATTCAATCTGATAGAAGCATACTTCAACAATCTCCACCTTGATTCTTTTAGGTTGAATGCTGCTCTCCATCCTAGCCTCCTTGGCTAATTTCCAATCACCGCATTAACTAAGTCCAAACATTTCTTGAACTTAGCATACGGCAGTGACTTCGTCATAACATCTGCAGGGTTTTCTTTTGATGCTATCTTCACAAGGACTACGTCTCCTTTTTCAATTACATCTCTGACAAAATGCATCTTCACATCTATGTGTTTCGATCGTTCATGATATACTTGGTGTTTCATCAAGTGAATTGCACTTTGGTTATCACAGTGTACTACAACTTGATCTTGTTTTACGCCCAACTCCGCTATCATTTCTTTTAACCACAATCCTTCTTTTATGGCCTCAGTGACAACTATGAATTCTGCCTCAGTGGTAGAAAGGGCAACCACTGACTGTAAATTTGACTTCCAGGTGATCGCTGTGCCATAAAAGGTGAACACATATCCAGTCAATGACTTTCTCGTGTCTAAGTTCCTAGCAAAATCTGAATCCACATATCCAACTACCGGATCAATCCCATCTTGCTGTTTCTCAAACTTCAACCCCAGCCCAGTTGTATTTATGAGATATCGGAGAATCCATTTCAGAGCTTCCCAATGATATGTTCTCGGATTAGCCATAAATCTCGACACAACACTGATTGCGTATGCTAGATCAGGCCTACTACATACCATTCCATATATGAGACTCCCCACTCCAGTAGCATATGGAATACCAGCCATCTTCATCTTGTCTTCCTCACTTTCAGGTGACTAATTCGCAGATAGCTTCAAATGCTGTCCTAGAGGGGTCAAGATAGCTTTTGCTTGATTCATGTTATACCTCAGAACAACCTTCTTCAAATAGTTTTTTTGACTCAGATGAATCTCCTGCCTTTTCTTGTTTCTCATTATGTCCATGCCCAAAATTCTCTTTGCTTTACCCAGATCTTTCATCTCAAACTTTGAGTTGAGTTGTTGTTTCAAGGATATTATATCTGTCCTACTTTTACTTGCAATCAAAATATCATCAACGTAAATCAGTAGGTACAAGACAACCTGCTCCTCATCCTTTTTCAGATAGACACATCTGTCATATTGGCTTCTCACAAAACCAATACCAATCATGAACTCATCAAACCTCCTGTTCCACTGTCTAGGACTTTGCTTGAGCCCATACAATGATTTCCTCAATAAGCAGACCTTGTTCTGTGTTTTCTGATGTATGAAGCCCTTAGGTTGTTTCATATAGATGGTTTCTTCCAGGTCACCGTGTAGAAATACAATTTTCACATCCATCTGCTCAAGCTCCAAGTTGAGCTGGTTCACCAATGCTAACATAATCCAGATGGAACAATGTTTGACCACTGGAGAATAGACCTCATTAAAATCTATCTCTTCTACTTGACCAAAATCCTTTGCAACCAATCTGGATTTATACTTGATCTGATCTGTACCAGGATTTCCTTCCTTCTGTTTATAGATCCAATTTCTTCTGATGCTTCGGTCTTTCTACTAGTGTCCAGGTTTGATTCTTCTCAAGTGAGTTCATCTCTTCATTCATAGATTCAGTCCACTTGTTTTTATGTTTACTTGTCATAGCTTCATCATAATTATTTGGCTCTGAATACTCCACCTCCTCAACTACTGTAAGTGCATACCAAGCCAGATCAGCTTCACCAAACCTCTTAGGAGCTCTGATCTCCCTTCTGGTTCTGTCCCTTGCAAGATTATAAGTACTCAAATCCTCTGTTAGATCTCTTGCTGTCACATTATCATCTTGCATCTCATCTGACCCTTCATTTTGCACAAAAGACTCCACCTCAATCGGTAGTTTATCATTTACACTGATATTACTGTCCTTTCCATCTGTATTCATTTTATATCCCAGTTTGGATTCATCAAACTTCACATCCCTGGTGTTGAAGCACTTTGGACATCTTGATTCCAGGTTCCAAACCTTATAACCCTTTACACCATCCGGATACCCAATGAATATACATCTGACTGCCCTTGCTTCTAACTTGTCCTGTTTCAGATGAGTATATGCAATACATCCGAATACTCTCAAGTTTGAATAATCTGCAGGTGTTCCACTCCACTTTTCCATTGGTGTCTTGAAACCAATCGCGTTGGATGGACGTCTATTGACCAAATAGCACGCAGTAGATAATGCTTCTCCCCAGAAGGACTTAGGAAAAAAAAGCATTGATCAACATACTGTTGGAAAACGGTGTTCAGATCAATCAGAATTGATACCCGGTGCAGCGGAAGTTTTAAAAATTTTATGTGGAACGATTCCATATCATGGGTATCAAAACTTTACGATTAAATTGTGCGTGTAAAAATTAAATAACAATTAAATTTTTACCTTGAATCTCGAAACGAGATTATGGACACCAACAGATTAAACTGCTCTGTTGTATATCCCAGGAACTGATGAACGAACAATTCTTCAATCAGGTCCACGAACAGAATTTTAATCCCTCTGATAGACTGCACTAGAAAGTCTATCAGAAGTTTCTACGAAGAGATAGAACAGATATGATCTGTTAAATCAGTCTGCAAATTCAAAAATTTACAGACTGGATTTTCGAACTCTGTAGGGGAGGGGGTGGCCGAATTCTCAAGAGAGGAGGCTCTCTAGGTTTTCGAAATTATGACCTCTGTTGTATAATTTATGTACTACAATAACTTATTTATAATGTGGGCTGCTAACAGCTTAGGGCCCATTAGTCATAAGTTCAAGCCTGACAAGCAAAGCCCGCATGTTCAGAAATTAATATAAAATTCATCGTGACTCAGATTGATAAACCAATTTCACCAATGTGCACAGAAACCATTTCTGCATCTTTTAAAGTCAAGATAAATTTTCTGAATCCGAATTCAGTGGTTTCCAAAAATGTCCATCACTATGTCATTTTAGGAAATCTTACTCCCTCTACTCTTAAATAAGAAGTCCCACTTCTTTATTCACTAAATTTAACTCTTTAAATTTAATTATCTCAACGGGGATTAAAAATCCATTACTTGTGTGACCCTCAATGGTTCAGGGATACAGCTAGCCGTGGGCTCACAACTCCTTGTGACTCGGAACAACAATTTCCGACTTGCCCATCGAATCATGGTAAGAGCGCCTAGCAACATCGCCCCATGATTCCCTAGGTATCACTGATAGTGCCAACAAGAACCAATAGATTTTGGTTAGCGTACAGTACGGTCCCTTCATCCATATATCCCGATCGAATCAACAACTATTGGTAAATCGAGAGTCGTTCGAGATTCGATAACTATGCAATGCATCTTGAAGATCAAATAGTGACATCGCATGTGCTACTAAGAAACCATTTCTTAAAACACATCATGTACTCTGGCCAGAGATTCGTCACACTAATATCTCCTCAGATTGTATAGGATATCCACACTAGCAAGTATGTGGTGAATCCTTGACAACAAAGCATCGACTCCTATATGTGTCGTAACTGTACCCAATCCCGACACCTGATGACCCCAATAGAGTCGGTAAACGAGTCAAAGTACAGTACTAGCATATAGAGTCTCAATGATGTTTCAAGTAGTAAGGACTAATGGTGTACAACCAAAACCGCGGACTTTATCCACTCGATAAGTGATAACCACTTGGAAAGTCCGGATAGGGTAGTTTGATCATTCATCGTATGAATATCCATTTGCATGCTTTGAACATCTCTATGTTCCATACCAATAAAACGTGGTACTCGGCATCGCAAATGCTAGTCTCAATCTCGAGTGATCCTTATCCTTATTAACGGACGACTCAATCGACTAGGAACTGTTTAGAATATACAGTGACTATAAGATGTGTTTCATGATAGTCATCCCCATGTGCTACCACATCTTACATACACTATAGTATATTCAAGGTCTTCATCTAAACATCTTATAGTATGTCACAACATAATAATATGATAAAAGATAAAGTAAATTCCATTATAAAAGTGTAAATTATATTAAACAAAAGATTGTTTATACATAGAGTCATAAAAGCCCTTAGCCACAAGTTGGCTCACCGGGCACCCACTCTTTCAATCTCCCACTTGCCCTAAAGCCAACTAGTCATACTACGTAGTCCCATTGCTTCGCGATGTTTGTCAAATAATTGTCCTGGCAAGGGCTTAGTAAGTGGATCAGCGATATTGTCTGCAGAGGCCACTCTCTCGACAGTGATGTCTCCTCTTTCCACGATCTCCCGGATGATGTGGTATTTCCTCAGTACGTGTTTGGATCTTTGATGAGACCTTGGTTCCTTTGCCTGAGCAACGGCACCCGTGTTGTCACAGTACACCGGGACTGGACCAACAGCTTCAGGAATGACGCCCAACTCTTGGACAAAATTCCTCATCCAAACGGCCTCTTTAGCAGCAGTTGATGCCGCAATGTATTCTGCCTCAGTGGTGGAATCCGCTGTGGTGTCCTGCTTGTTACTCTTCCAAGAGACAGCACCGCCATTGAGCATGAACACAAATCCAGAGGTTGACTTCGAGTCATCCACGTCACTTTGGAAGCTAGAGTCGGTGTAGCCTTCCAATCTCAATTCTCTTCCTCCATATACCATGAACATATTCTTAGTTCTTCTCAAGTACTTAAGAATATCCTTCACGGCTTTCCAATGCATTTGACCGGGATTGGCTTGATATCTGCTCGTGACACTCAGAGCATAGGCCACATTCGGTCTAGTAGATATCATCCCATACATGATACTACCTATGGCTGACGCATATGGTATATGTGTCATTTTCTCTATCTCTTCATCAGTCTTGGGACACATGGACTTGGATAGAGAAACTCCATGACACATAGGTAGATGTCCTCTCTTGGACCCATCCATTGAAAACCTTTTCAATATGGTTTCGATGTAAGTTGATTGAGTGAGTCCTATCATTCTTTTAGATCTATCTCTATAGATCTGTATCCCTAGAATATAGGATGCCTCACCCAAATCCTTCATCGAGAATCTACCTGATAACCATATCTTTGTTGACTGCAACATCCCTACGTCATTCCCAATGAGTAGGATGTCATCAACATAAAGTACTAAGAATGTCACAGCATCCTTAACTACTTTCTTGTACACGCACGGTTCCTCCGGGTTCTTGATGAAACCAAAATCCTTTATTGTTTCATCAAATTTCTGGTTCCAACTTTTTGATGCTTGTTTGAGACCATAGATCGATCTCTGAAGCTTGCATACCTTATGCTCGCTTCCCATGGATGTGAATCCCTCGGGCTGCATCATATAGATTTCTTCCTTAATGTTTCCATTAAGAAATGCAGTCTTCACATCCATTTGCCATATCTCATAGTCATACCAAGCAGCTATGGCAATAAGGATTCTTATGGACTTGAACATTGCAACTGGTGAAAAGGTTTCATCATAGTCAACTCCTTGTCTTTGAGTATAACCTTTCGCCACCAATCGTGCCTTGTAGGTCAATACCTTACCATCAGGCCCAAACTTTCTCTTGTAGATCCATTTACACCCTATTGGAACAATTCCATCGGAAGGATCTACTAAAGACCAAACTTGGTTTGTATGCATCGAATCTATTTCCGACTGCATAGCTTCAAGTCATAAATTTGAATCCGCATCAGAAATTGCTTCCTTGAAGTTTCTTGGATCACATCCAACATCGGGTTCATCTTGATCCCCTTCAAGAAGAAGACCATATCGAATAGGAGGTCTAGAAGTCCTCTCGGATCTTCTAGGTATAGGTGTGTCCTCCAATGGTTCCTGAGGTGTAGGATCATTATTTTGTATCTTGGGTTCTTCTCGAATTTCTTCGAGTTCTATCATCTTGCCTTTCTTATCCAATAAGAACTCCTTCTCCAAGAAGGTGGAATTCCTTGAAACAAACACTTTTGTTTCAGTAGGATGATAGAAATAATATCCGATTGAATTCTTCGGATACCCTACAAAATAACATAAGGTGGATCGACTATCCAACTTATCTCCCACTGTCTGCTTCACGTAAGCAGGACATCCCCAAATCCTCAAGTACGAATACTTAGGAGCTTTGCCATTCCATAACTCGTATGGTGTTTTATCCACTGCTTTGGTGTGGACGTTGTTCAACAACAACACCGCCGTTTCAAGCGCGTAGCCCCAAAACGAAGGTGGAAGCTCAGTGAAGCTTATCATGGATCGAACCATGTCCAACAAAGTTCGATTACGACGCTCCGATACATCATTCAGCTGAGGTGTCATAGGAGGAGTCAACTGAGAGAGAATCCCATTCTCTTTCAGATAGTCCAAAAACTCGGTACTTAAGTATTCTCCACCTCGATCCGATCGAAGTGCTTTAATACTTTTACCTAGCTTGTTTTCTACTTCAGCCTTGAATTCTTTGAACTTTTCAAATTCTTCAGACTTATATTTCATTAAATATAAATACCCATATCTTGAATAATCATCAGTAAAGGTAATGAAGTAGGTGTGACCAAATTTTGTACCAATACTAAATGGTCCGCAAACATCCGTATGGATCAAATCCAATAGATTTTGACTACGCTCAGGTTTTCCTTTGAAAGGAGATTTAGTAATTTTTCCTTTCAGGCAGGACTCACAAGTAGGTAGAGAGTTAATATCAGACATATCAAACATGCCCTCTCCCACTAGCTTGTTCATCCTCCTTGATGAAATATGACCTAGCCTAGCATGCCAAAGGTTTGCCGGGTTTTGACTATCGATTTTCCTTTTGTTCGTTGTTACCGGTTTATCAACATAATTTATTGGAACGTCTTTTAATTTTAAGTTATATAGATCGTTTTCAAGTTGTCCATTTCCAATCAAACATTCATTCTTGTAAATATTTCAAATTTCATTCACAAAATTGCAAGAAAAATCATCTCTATCAAGCATAGAAACAGAAATAACGTTTTTAATCAAGTCTGGAACAAATAAAACATCTCTCAAAAGTAACTTAAAATCGTTCTGCAAAATTAAATAAACGCCTCCCACAGCTTTGGCTTCAACTCTAGAACCATTTCCGAGCCTCAGCTGGGTCTCACCCATTCTAAGCTTGCGACTTCTTGTCATCACCTGCAAATCATTGCAAATGTGAGATCCACATCTGGTATCCAATACCCAAGAAGTAGTATTAAGTGAAACATTTATTTCAATATAAAACATACCCTTCGCAGTTCGCAACTGCTCTAGATATTCTTTGCAGTTACGTTTCCAATGACCGGGTTTCTTGCAGTGATGGCAAACATCCTTGGACTTTTCCATGTTTGAAGCATTTGTCTTGTTCTTCTTCTCGGGTCCGGTTTTCTTGGATGGGGCAGAACGTTTCTTACCCTTTGTACTTGGCCCTTTCTTAGCAGAAGGAGAGGAGCCCACCAAGAGAACCGGTTTATCCTTCTTTAAAGTGGCTTCATAAGTTACAAGCATATTGACCATCTCTTCAAGGGAGACCTCTATCTTGTTCATATTGAAATTCACCACAAAATCGTCAAACGATGAAGGAAGAGAGAGAAGTAATAAGTCCACATTGAGTTCATGCTCCAATACCAAATCAAGCGTTACCAACTTCTGAATGAGCCAAATCACGCGTACCCCATGATCACGGACCAAAGTCCCTTCACGCATGCGACACGTCATTAACTCTTTTACAGTAGCGAACCTTTCAGCTCTCGATTGAGCCCCAAAAAGTTCCTTGAGTTGTACGTGAATTTCAGCAGCATTCACGGTATCCTCAAATCGCCTCTGGAGTTCATCAGACATCGAAGCTTGCATATAGCATTTGGCCTTGATATCATGGTCCCACCATTTATCAAGTTTGGCCAACTCTTCCGGACTTATATCAGCTGGTGCTTCCTTCGAAGGAGATTTTTCTAACACGTAGAACATCTTCTCCGAGGTCAAGACATTCTTCAACTTACGGAACCATTCCGTATAGTTTGCGCCAGTCAGTTTATTTTGTTCGAGAATAGAGAATAGTGGATTGCGCGAATTCATCTTAATGAAATACTGAAAAGAAACAGACAATAATCAGTGATTGTTTAATTGATTTACTAAGACATAAAATAGGCGAAATTTATTTTATGAATCTCACTCCCACTATTTTAACGATTTCACTACCCTCTAGTGAAAACGGGAAACTGTTTTCCTTAGTGGGAACATGGAGTCCAATTGACAAACTATGGTCCCGAATAATATCAGCCAACCATAATTTTCAAAAGGTAGAGCCCAATTGCTTCCAAAGCAACCTCCACGTTTTTACCTCATGTCCAATAAGGGCCCAATAATATGACGCCGTTTATTGTGACATGTCAAGATGACCCATCAATATTAAGTTGTGATGGACGGTCGCCATGTGGATCCCCAATAATATGAGCAAATCCCATGGGAGTTCCACCCAACTTACAACATGTGTCGATCCAATGTACAGCTTTCCGATGAACGGGCCCCCCCAATAATATGAGCCGGACCGTATCCGCGGGTAGCATCTCATACATTGATCGTTGATGGAAGGTAGGAACATTTAAACAATATTTAAATTCCTTTTAATCTTGATATCAATTTTAAATCATATTTAAAATGAGAGATTTTAATTTTGAAAATTTGTCTCATCATTTAAAATTTGTATGCTTGCGGGATTCATACAATTTAGTCTAAACATGCATACAACGATAATATCATATATTATATTTTAGGATGATCGATTCCATTACTAATCGTCCCGTGGTTGCCAATCACGAGTCTAAGTCCAATCCTAGGTGATATGCAAGTATGCAATGCAATCCTATTACATTGTGCTTCCAATTTACATTTCTTCAGTCTTTATTGTCTGCTGGGCCCACCTTCGTCTTCAAATCTTCATCTCCCATTAAGTATAATGTATTTACAATAAATAACTATGACAAGTAGGGGATACATTTTAAGGGGTGGGAACGGGCCATAAACCAGGCCCATTTTTATTACATATGACAATTCATATTGGGCCATAAACCAGGCCCATTAATAAATCCAACAACAATAAAAACAAATGTAAATTCCCTAACATACACCTACAAAATTGGTCATGGTAATCGATCATCCTTATCCAATAATATTTAATTCAAAATTAATTTATTGGATAACATGCAATGGCAATTAAATTAAAAAGGATAAAATCATATTCCATATATAAAATCTTATTTTACATACAAAATCATATTTTACCTTTTTATCAAATAAAATCATATTTTACATATAAAATCCAATTTTATACATAAAAGCATATTTTACTCAATATTTCCATAAGATCATATCTTATCATCAATTGTACCAAAAATAATTAATTTCATAAAATCTGATTTAACGGATAAAATCTATAAATTTTCCAAAAATTCAAATTTATCCAAAAATCAATTTTAAAATTTTCGGACTCGAACAATTCGATCCGACGCCTCGTGGACCAATCAAAAACAATTTTCGATCGGACCAAAAATAGAATTTTAACATATTAAAATTTTAATTAAAAATAAAAAATTAATTTTCCCGGGCCGCCCGGGACGATCCCGGGCAGCCCGCGCCCCAATAGGGGCTCGGGCCGGGCAGCGATGGACTCGCTGCCCCGGGTTTGCCCATTAATTTTAAATTTTTTTTAAAATCCTTTTGTTTCAAAAAACCAAGGCTTAAAAATTTTTGTACAATCGATTAATTTAATCGCTTGATCTGAGCAACCTGGCTCTGATACCACTGTTGGAAAACGGTGTTCAGATCAATCAGAATTGATACCCGGTGCAGCGGAAGTTTTAAGAATTTTATGTGGAACGATTCCATATCATGGGTATCAAAACTTTACGATTAAATTGTGCGTGTAAAAATTAAATAACAATTAAATTTTTACCTTGAATCTCGAAACGAGATTATGGACACCAACAGATTAAACTGCTCTTGTTGTATATCCCAGGAACTGATGAACGAACAATTCTTCAATCAGGTCCACGAACAGAAGTTTAATCCCTCTGATAGACTGCACTAGAAAGTCTATCAGAAGTTTCTACGAAGAGATAGAACAGATATGATCTGTTAAATCAGTCTGCAAATTCAAAAATTTACAGACTGGATTTTCGAACTCTGTAGGGGAGGGGGTGGCCGAATTCTCAAGAGAGGAGGCTCTCTAGGTTTTCAAAATTATGACCTTTGTTATATAATTTCTGTACTGCAATAACTTATTTATAATGTGGGCTGCTAACAGCTTAGGGCCCATTAGTCATAAGTTCAAGTCTGACAAGCAAAGCCCGCATGTTCAGAAATTAATATAAAATTCATCGTGACTCAGATTGATAAACCAATTTCACCAATGTACACAGAAACCATTTCTGCATCTTTTAAAGTCAAGATAAATTTTCTGAATCTGAATTCAGTGGTTTCCAAAAATGTCCATCACTATGTCATTTTAGGAAATCTTACTCCCTCTACTCTTAAATAAGAAGTCCCACTTCTTTATTCACTAAATTTAACTCTTTAAATTTAATTATCTCAACGGGGATTAAAAATCCATTACTTGTGTGACCCTCAATGGTTCAGGGATACAGCTAGCCGTGGGCTCACAACTCCTTGTGACTCGGAACAACAATTTCCGACTTGCCCATCGAATCATGGTAAAAGCGCCTAGCAGCATCGCCCCATGATTCCCTAGGTATCACTGATAGTGCCTGCAAGAACCAATAGATTTTGGTTAGCGTACAGTACGGTCCCTTCATCCATATATCCCGATCGAATCAACAATTATTGGTAAATCGAGAGTCGTTCGAGATTCGATAACTATGCAATGCATCTTGAAGATCAAATAGTGACATCGCATGTGCTACTAAGAAACCATTTCTTAAAACACATCATGTACTCTGGCCAGAGATTCGTCACACTAATATCTCCTCAGATTGTATAGGATATCCACACTAGCAAGTATGTGGTGAATCCTTGACAACAAAGCATCGACTCCTATATGTGTCGTAACTGTACCCAATCCCGACACCTGATGACCCCAATAGAGTCGGTAAACGAGTCAAAGTACAGTACTAGCATATAGAGTCTCAATGATGTTTCAAGTAGTAAGGACTAATGGTGTACAACCAAAACCGCGGACTTTATCCACTCGATAAGTGATAACCACTTGAAAAGTCCGGATAGGGTAGTTCGATCATTCATCGTATGAATATCCATTTGCATGCTTTGAACATCTCTATGTTTCATACCAATGAAACGTGGTACTCGGCATCGCAAATGCTAGTCTCAATCTCGAGCGATCCTTATCCTTATTAACGGACGGCTCAATCGACTAGGAACTGTTTAGAATATACAGTGACTATAAGATGTGTTTCATGATAGTCATCCCCATGTGCTACCACATCTTACATACACTATAGTATATTCAAGGTCTTCATCTAAACATCTTATAGTATGTCACAACATAATAATATGATAAAAGATAAAGTAAATGCCATTATAAAAGTGTAAATTATATTAAACAAAAGATTGTTTATACATAGAGTCATAAAAGCCCTTAGCCACAAGTTGGCTCACCGGGCACCCACTCTTTCACATACATCTGACCCTTTCCAGAAGAGTTCTGTTCATTCTCTCTGCTAGGCCATTTTTCTGTGGCGTTCGTGCCACTGTTCTGTGTCTGGTAATGCCTTTCTCCTTACATAACTTCACAAACTTATCTGATAAGTATTCCAGCTCATTATCTGTTCTCAAGTGTTTAACTATTCGATCACTCTTGTTCTCAACTGCCAGCAGCCATTCTTTGAACTTGTCATATGCTTCATCCTTAGTCTTTAAGATGAATATCCATACTCTTCTTGATTAATCATCTATCAAAGACATGAAGTATCTGCCTCCACCATGAGTTTCTGTCCGAGAAGTACCCCATAGATCCGAATGAATGTAGGCCAATGGTTGCTCAGTTGTGTGGCTTCCTTGACCAAACAATACTCTTTTTGATTTCCCAAGAGCAGAACTATCACACAACTCCAGTGATTCGATCTTATCTCCACCTAACAGACCCTGTTTAGACAGCTCATGTAGTCCTTTCTCACTTACATGTCCAAGCCTCAGATGTCATAGCTTGGTTCTGTCTTGATTTTCCTGAATACTTGTTGTACTTCCAATAATCATTTCACCTTGTAGTACATATAGGAGGTTCCTTTTGACAGCCTTCATAACAACCAGAGATCCTTTTGACACTGAGATACTGCATGCTCCTGATTTGAATGAATATCCCTGAGAATCAAGTGTTCCCAATGATATCAAGTTTCTCTTCAACTCGGGCACATACCTCACCTTGGTGAGTACTTTATCGATCCCATCATGCATCCTTATTCTGATATTTTCAGAGCCTTTTATTCTGCATGATTGATTATTTCCCAACAGTACCATGCCCTGATCTGATTCCTTCAATTTTTCAAACCAAGATCTTATAGGACACATGTGAAAGGAGCATCCTGAATCCAATATCCATTCGTGGTTTTGATCACCTTTAGAAACCACCAATACTTCTGCAGAGTCATATCCATCTGAAGCTATGGCTAGAGTACCATCTTCCTTGGGTTTTTTTTGTTGCTTCCCTTTCCTTTCCGGACAATCTCTCCTTATATGCCCAACCTTCTGACAAGCATAGCACTTCATATTACCCAAATTTTTGTTCTGGTATCTTCCTTGACTCTTCGATCTGGACTTTGGCATGTACTTCCCATTGGATGTCCTCTTATCACTTCTGCCCCTTGCCGTAAGACCTTCTCCATGTGATTCAGTGTTTGTGTTTGACTTTCTCTGAAGTTCATTGGATTGAATAGCGGACATAACTTCTTCCAATGTTATCGTCTGTTCTTTTTCATATAGCAAATCATCCCTGAAATTTTCATATGCTTTAGGAAGTGCGTTCGGAAGTATCAAAGCCCGATCTTCATCTTCAAGCTTTACTTCAATATTCTCCAATTCATCCAATATCTTGGTGAATTATTCGATCTGGTCTTCAAGGTTCTTCTCATCCTTGATCACAAAGGAATACAACCTCTGTTTCATGTACAGACGGTTAGCCAGGGATTTCGTCATGTATAAATTCTCAAGTTTAAGCCACACAGCCGCTGCAGATTCTTCTCTGGCCACCTTCCGAAGAGGTCTATCTCCCAGACAGAGAATAATTGCACTGTGTGCTTTCTCGAGCAATTCATCCTTGTTCTTTATCTCATCAGACATCATCTCCTTCTTCTTAAGAGCTTCCACCAATCCTTGTTGTATCAGGATTGCCCGCATCTTAATTCTCCAGAGCGAGAAATCGTTCTTGCCCGTAAACTTCTCAATATCAAACTTCATTTATCCCACCATCTTTGCTTACTTTCTCACAGACGGCGCCACTTGTTAGGAATCAATCCAGAAGAGTTTGGTATTTCCGAGAATTCACCACGCAAGCAAACACACCAGACAAGAATAATAACGCAATCCCAGAAATAGATAAGAACCAACGCACGTAGATCAAACACTCAATACTCACGCGAAAGCAAATAAACGACACAAGTGTTTACGTGGTTCGGCAAGGAATTTGCCTACGTCCACGGGAGAGCAACACAACCACTTTATTAATCACCAACAGAACAAACCAAGCTCAAACAACAGAGCTTATTACAGAGATGGACTAAAATAAACTCTCAAGCTAGATACAGACTCAATTCAAGATTGTTATTCTTGAATTCTTCCCGTCAAAACTTTCGCTTAGTTTTTTCCTCCGAAATCTCTCATTCTTCTCTCTCAATATATTCTGAAGAATTTGATTTTCTGTTATCGTTGCGGCCAACTTCCATCTGCTTATATAGAGAATTAAACCGACTTTCATCTTGGGCTTTAGGTCAACAGTAACTTACGACCCAATTATAAAGTCAACATGGTCCAACCCAATAAGTCTTCTCACTTCCGTCTGATCTTCGTCTGATCTGCTCTTGTACTTTGATCTGCCTTCAAGCTTACAACTTCATGGGCAACTCATCTGACTTCTAACCAAGTCCCAGCACTCGAGCAATTGATCTGACCATGAACTCATATCTGCATGAACTCATCCGAAGACTCATCTGACCATAAACTTCGATCTGATCCCAGTATTCGATCTGGCCATGAACTCATCTGATCACTGAATTCATCTGATATGTACTCTTTGATTTGATATCTTCTCTATTCTTATTCAATCTGATAGAAGCATACTTCAACATATACAGTTTACCTTAATTTAAATTAATAATAATAAAATAACTCTGGCTTTGTAATAAATGCTGAAATTGTAGAGTAAAGGCCAATCAAACTCCAGATAAAATCTCTCTTTATTTTGGGTTTCGATCGGAATTAATTATATAAGGTCGCTTTTTGGATTTGTTCTCCTGAAAACATTTGCCCACTTTTAAGTTTTATTAACATTAGCATAATTATTATTACTAGTTAATAAATATATAAAACACCTACATGGTTTGCACGTCACGAGTAGTGGACTTCCACATAAAATATAGAAATCGTGCACCCTTGTCATCTACAGTTCTACACAACCCATGTTTGTATATATTAGAAGACTATACATTTTTACAAACTCAAAATTGAAGTGAGAAGAAGGGGAAAATGAGGACCGATGTTGTGTTGACGATATTATTGATATTCTCGGGCATTTGTATCGGCGTCGTGGCGGCCAGATATTCTAAGGAAGAAACTCAGGTGTTCCAAGTAACCGGAAAAATCCTCTGCCAGGATTGCTCCAAGGGGTGGAATGAATGGGTCAATGGTGCCGATCCCCTCAAAGGTTCGCATATATCCTTATTCAATGCATTGACGCACAAGTTACGTTTTTGTACAATGTTTTTATAATTAATTTGATTGATATTAAAATACGAGTAATATCTAGTTGTGAAGACTAATGATGTCATGTTGTCATTTGACTTGTTATATTTACAATTTACGAGAAATTAAACTGCAATTTGAAATGTTGAAATAAATAATAAAAAAAAACAAAGAGAAAAAACAAAAGTATAATATCTCATGTCATATGACAATAATTTTGACTAAAAAAGAGATTTTATGTTATATATGTTTTGTACTGTTAAGTGTTAACATTTTAAAATGTTAGATGACTATGATAAGGAAACAAAATTTGTGCACAAAAGACCATAATGTCTTGAAAATTTGATTAATGATCACTATAGGGGCGAAGGTATCTGTTACTTGCCTAGACGAGAGGAGTAGAATTGTGCACTATGCAAGTGACTTAACAGATGGAGCCGGAGACTTTGAGGTCAATTGTAACAAGTATGCTAATGGCAAGAAAATTAACCCCAAGAACTGCTTTCTGAGGTTGGTTTCATCGCCGGACCCGGTGTGCAACGTAGCCACCAACTTCGCCGGAGGCAAGACCGGTTTGAAGCTCCAGCGGCCTGCGGTGGTATACAGAGATACAGTCAAGTATGCGTTGGGGGCGTTCTATTACACGACTCCGATGTGCGATGAACCTGATACAAGTATTCTTGATGATGATCAAGATGATTCCAAGGATGGTGAACAAGGACATTACTGACGATGGTTTCGGTTGTACTTGGATTCTGTAATGTTATTTTGCTCGTCTAATTTGGTGGCATTGATGCTATAAAATTACTTGGTTTTGACATATTTTCTGTCGAATTGGATGTTGTTCAACAAACACAAGCACTACAAGATTGATATAATGAAGATCAAAGAGCATGATTTTAATTTAGCTCCATCATATATTAATTAATCTATCGATAATCGGACGTAGTATTAAACTAAGATAAACACTGCCACTTTAAGCATGCATTCCCATTTTCAAAAGAAAATCAGATATTGTTTTTTTTTTTTCTCATAAGCATGATTTTATCCCTTCGACTTCTCTCACACTTCATAAACAGATGTTATCATTCTAATTTCTAATCCTGTAGAATTACCATATTTTTTAAAACTTCTTCCATATGCTGATAAAAGGTAAATAATCTAACACATTTAACATCCTTACATAATCTAATAACAATTGCCGTAAAAATAATTTCAGTCAAAAAAATAAAACTATAAATACATGGCATTCTCCAATATATTGTTCAAAAGTATATTTCCAGAAGCATCTTTCAACAAAAGATTCGCAGGAAGTTGAATGACAGAGAGACAACGCTGGTGTCTCGCTATCCAAAAATTCCAAAACAGGTTTACATGAAATAACAATGTTACTACATAGTTACAGGAGAAATCACACAACTTTGAATAACAGATTTTTGTTTCGTAACACATACACATTGAAACCTTCAAGCCGTGAAAGATGTCTTTGAAGAAAGATGGGTAAGAGCACGTTTATGGTAAGTGTAGCGCATCTTCTTGTATTTTTGTACAAAAGCAGATAGATCAATCTCTCTGTTAAGAAGCTGCCTGTGTAAGGCATCAGATTCCTCGTCTGTTTCATTCATTGCATCTGCACAATGCAACCCCGACCATCGATCAGACAACAGTTTTGATGATGATAAGTGAGTCAATATTTTCAATATCCAGTCTTCCTGAGAGGAATTCAGATAAGAAGTGTAGACACACGTGCAAAGCTAATAACGTTGGCAAAAATCAATCTTATAGATGATTAAAGTTAAGCCAATATGATCGCACCAAAAAAATATAATAGAGACCAATTGGGTCCTCACACACTAATAAGTAAATACCCTTTCCCATAGGCATGGTTTTGAGGAAAACTTCTGTCCTCCGGTCATATGAAAATGTCGTAGAAGTTTAGGCTTCAAGAAATGCACAAGGAAAAGTCCAAGATCCAAGGGGTAAAATTTTCAATCAATTTTTTCAAGAGAATGAATTATATGTATGATCCAGGAAATAAGTAGTGTTCCATGAAAAACGAAGAAAAATGAACGAGAGGTGCAAGGGCGAAAGATCTGTAGTATAATCAACAGATCACAATAAGTAAAGCCCAACTTAGAGCAGATAATTATGGGGTAAATTGGGAAAGAAGGGACTGGACTTGTCAAACAGGATATACTCTGCTTGTAATGAGCGTGTAAGAGTCACTGCCCTCCTAGTCAAAAACAGATACGTGTTGTGAAACCAAATCCAATATAAAACATGCAATTGAATCTACCTTGAAGTCTATGCATGAGAGAAGAAGGCGAATAATATTTCAGTGTTTCTTCCTTTTTCCTCTCTAAATCATGCAGTTTTTCTTGTGCAGAGGCCAGTTCTGTCGTTCGAATGATTCTACACTGAAGCCATAAAGGGTAGATAAACATGATTTCAATCATCTACTTACAACTAAATTAAAATTTAAGGAAATACAAAGTATATGCCTTCTCAGAGAACAAAAACTTTACCTGATTCCTTAGCTCCATTATGCGAGGTTCTTTTTCCAGATTTTCTCCTGCAAGCGAAATAGCAACAATTTTCTTTGATTAAGATCTTAATTTGGTGTTGCACTCAAACAGAAATTAAAGTAAAAGTAAAGAAAGAACTTACTAGCAAGCTGCAGTGTTTCGTTCCTCAGTTCATCTCTGACCTAATTAGGTTATAAAAAACAATCTTGAGGTGCGTGTCAAAATAATTGTGGCAGTTTAACTCAGCAATGATATGGATGAAGAAAATACAATATCAAAAAGAGAGGATTCATGTGTGAATGCAAAGACAACAGACAAACTCAAATCACATCATCAAAGGACAAGAGAGTTCAGCATATTTTTTGACATTCATTAAAAGAAGAAACTCGGATTGATAAGAAATTATGATTGGCTTCAAGAAACAGTCACACCCCTTATAAATGTCCAAAAGCAAATGGAAGGTCACAATTATTAGTATTCATCATTTTCAAGGGTATGTCATCACGACACAAAAGTCAAAACATAAAAGGCCCCAAATTACTGTTTTTACCTACTTAAGACACTTGTATCACATAATTCTAAAAATCCTATTGTAGAAAAAGTGCAGAACCCTGCAAGTATAAACCTTGTTCAAGTAAAAAGATTGAACAGTGGGGTGCAGCGTGCAGGCGAATTATAAAAATCACGAAATGTAACTTACCCTGTTTTGAGTTTTGACAGGTTCAAGTGAAAGCAAGAGATTCTGATAAGCCTCCTTGTCAGATAAGAGCTTCCTTAGCTCATCAACACTGAAACATCAAACAATGGAGAAGATGACAAGAAACTCAACAAGTTTACATATACATGACAATTTACTGCCAAAATTATTTTACATACACATTTATATTTATTCTTTTGCAGATGACAAAGTAAGAGAATATGATAATGTTAAGATAATTGGATTCTAAACAAATAGAGAAAGCTGCAAAGCAGTATCTAACATGTGACACTCACTTTCACAATTCATCACTATTTTATGCGAGGAGATAAAGAACAAATTCATAAATGAATTAGATGGGAACCCCGAAAATAGATCAATAAGACACAGAAAAGTTTGATAAATAAATCCACAAAACAGCTAGTTCAACAAAGGTTTACACTACCACAGAAAGCTTCAACCTGTTGCTTATAGATCTTGCAAGAACCTAAGCCACACGCTAGGTACAAACTTCGACCATTTACTTATAAAGGTCAGAACCTTAGTATCAATTTGTAGATGCCACATCCAAACATGCTAATACATGAGGATGACAAGTCAAGTTTCGATTGCCACAAATATCACATTCCTATAAAATCATTTGTTTAAAAAGATCACAAATAATAGCTTTTAATTCAATAGTAAAATTCAAAATCGAGGACAGAGGATTATACATAAATCTCGATTAAGTGCCTTATTATGTATAAGAACCTGCCTGCACTTGCTACATGGGCCTAAAAGAAGACTTAATCTAACCCCATACGTATCCTAACTAATAAAGTATGAATATTAACAAAAAGTAATAAAAAAATGAGCCAAACAAACTGACAAAATTGTTCGTTAATTAAAATAGCTAAATTAACCCAGGTCCCAACTAGTTGTTGTTGATATTTTGGAACCCTTTGCTTAAAATAAATTGAACTTCTAACATAATCGTTCTTCATTTTTCCTTCATTAACAATTTTCTACCATGAGATCGACTGCTTTTTTTCACGCATTGGAGACTGGTCTTCAGTTAAATTGTTGGTTGGTATTGGTTAGGAACGATTTTACAAGTTCACCAAGCAGGAAATAATGTCATACAAACCAGAAAAAAAAAGTCCATAAAAGTAATAGATGGAAAAAGTTGGAAAAAAAATGAACTTCAGGATTAATCAATGATACAAAGCACTCACCTTTTATCTTTCAAAGAAGCAATGATGCCTGCGGCTTCTGCAGGTGAAACATTCACCAGAGAGTTCTGTCGATCTGCAGGTCTTGGTACACTGAAGCTGCTAGAACTGATGGAACCAGCTCCAGGCGTCGCCGGGCGTGAAGAGCTGGGTGAACCAACAATAGGAGGGGAAAACCAAGAATTTGTAGACATCTCCTGTGGCCGTGGCTGAGATTGCTGCTCCTGAGAATTCCTACAATTCGATTAGAAACAACACAAGATGATCAATTCCATGCCTGATCATTCAAAAGTCTAATCGCGAAAATCAAATCGATCTTAAAACAGAAAAACTTCAAATCATCAATTAACATTAAATCATTACTTCCTTCCAATGGAAACCGAGGAACAAATAATTACCAAAAATTTTTGAACATGACTTTCAAATGGTATAAGTCTTCGGTCGTCGGATGAATTCCTAATGGATCAGAAAGAGGATCGGGAACCCTAAAGCAAAGAATCGATCGTCTTCTTCAATGGAGAGATTCTCTCTTTCCCCGAATAAAATGTGGTTATTATTTTATTTTAATTAAAATGTGTATTTGTACATAATATTATTTTAATTAATTATTATTATGTATATTTCCCTCTTTCTTTCCCTTTTTTATTTTATTTTATTTTATTTTTTTATGGGTGTGCTTCCTATTTAGTACTGTAATTTCACGTGTATGAATAATGTAGTTTCAATGTTTTCGCGATTTTTTTATTTTTTTTTTTTTTTAAATAAAAATATATATTTGGTATTATTTTTGGATAATCGAAAGAAATCATTAATATTTTTGGATAAAAAAATATTGAATACGAGGCGATCTTTTGGTTTCATTTACGGGGATTAAAATTCGTGAGTTTTATGAACTAAACCAAATATTTTGTTAGTTTTATAAAAAAAATTAATTGTTGACGAAGTTGCTGCGAATTTGAATAGAGAATCTGATCAAATTCTCCGTAAACAAAGGTTGAGTTTGAAAGCTTAGCTATTAAGCTACCTAAGTTGCCCTCGGCCACAAGAGTAGTACTCAATAATTGCGTATTTTTTGATGATAAAATTATGTATTATAAAGTAGTAAACAACTTAAATGAACTATTTTCTGCCCAAATTTATTTATAAAATAAAAGAATACTTTTTTTTAATGGATATCCATTAGTAATTAGATTTATTTTAATTTAACTCTTTGTGATTTTTAGTGATTTTTAGTGAGATGATCTCTGTGAATATCTCCAACATGTGCAAATCCAAATAACCCAACTCCAAAATTATTTGGAAAAAGCGAAAACTGCATATTTAGTTTAGTCCCATATTCTGATATACACCATTTTCCATCAAAAATACTGATGGATATCACCGCCAACTATACATCAATTCAGCGTTAGTGTCATGTTACTGCCATAATGAAAAATGACTAAAATTGTCGAAAAAACAAAAATAGCTAACAATAACCGAATTTTGAAATTATAAAAGAGCGAAATCGAAAAATGACAAATATATAATCAAAAAATAATTTTTCAAAAAAAGTTGTATAACGATTTTACACCATGTGGACACGGAGATTGGCACGAACGGTAAACAGCACACCAAAACACTATTTATATTACATGTAAATTGCAATGTAATTATCCATTTTCTGCACATATATATGTATATTTGTATGTATTTCTCTCTCTAATTTTGTGTGTGTGTATATTGTCCCATGTAAGAAGTATTTGTTTGTGTTGAGGTTCTTGTTCAACTGATTGCTGGCGAGACTATCTAAATGATTTCAGCTGAATTATGAAAACTAAAGTCCTTCTGGATTTTCTGCAAGATTTTTACTACAAATTTGATATAGATTCATAGTCTCAAACTTCCCAGCGTGTAGATATTCAACCAGGTCGTGTGTACTCCGGTGGGTTTTGGAGTGCCAGTGATGGCTGGCGGTGGTTTAGTGATGGTGTCAGCAGTGGTATTGGTGGCGGCAGCGGTCGTGGTTGCGGCAGCGAGCGGCGGCGGCGAAAGTAAAAGGGTGCTGACTCTGGAGCGGGCGTTCTCGGTGGAGGAGAGAGTGGGGCTGGAGGTGATTATCGCCCGGGACAGTGCGAGGCACGCGCGGACTCTGCAGAGCTTCGCCGGTGGCATTGTGGATTTCCCTGTTTATGGCTCCTCTGATCCTTACATTGCTGGGTAAGCATATCGCTTTTCTAAAAAATATCTCAAAACTAGTTTTTTTTTTTCCCCTCCTTTTTTTGTTATTAATCTTCTTGTTATTTTGTTTCTGTTGGTTAGAGTCCCGAGTCCCGATTTTATGGTGGAGTTGGTGTAAAAACTTGTGATGTTTGATTTTATTTATCACTTCTGTTGATTGATGAAATTCAATGTATGTTTTAGAGATTTATTTCGTATTTAACTTTTAAAAAAAAAGGAAAAATGAAAAAAAAGATGGCATTTATCTTTCTGTGTTATGATCCTTTGTTTCTGTATGGACCAGCTTTTGATTGAGAAAACTCGGAGTATCGTGTGTAGTTTTCCTAAGTGACTCTTGTCCTCTAGGATACACCAAATTTTCCCTAGTTTGAATTTTCGTGGGCAATGCTTTCGGAACTTTTGTATCGGGCCAAAGTCATTCGACAATGATGTTGTGAATCTGGACTCTTCCGCTCCTCATTGTTTGGTTTTCTTTGCCAATTAGGGTCCTTAATTATTGTGCTTCTGAGATTTTTAGTTGAGATCGACTGTTGTATTATTTATATAGTGTAGGGTGATGCTGCTTTGACTTCGTTTCTCGGACTTTGAAGTGCTCTGTTCGTCTTGATTTCAAGTTATTGTTACTCATTATATTCACATGCAATCCGTGTACACTTTGGTTGTAAATTTGTGTTTCCTCTTATGATAATTGACTATGGCTGTTCAATTATGTAGAATTCATTATACTAAAGTGAGATTGGGATCTCCACCCCAAGAATTTAATGTACTAATTGATACTGGTAGCGATGTCCTGTGGGTTGCCTGCAGTTCATGTAATGATTGTCCCCAAAATAGTGGCCTAGGGGTATAATTCTCACTCTATATTGTCTTTCAATTGTTTTGTTCGGCAATTGACTGATGTAGTCCGAGTTTTTAATCTGACTTTATACCGTTCTTCACTTGCAGATTGCTTTCAATTTCTTCGATCCTGCTAGCTCGTCAACCGTTTCTTCCATTTCCTGCTCAGATAATATATGTGCTTCTTTAGTACATACCTTATCCGCCGAATGCTCTGCTGAATATAATCAGTGTGGTTACTCACTCCACTACGAAGATGAGAGTGGCATTTCTGGTTTTTATGTAAATGATCTGATTTATTTCGACACGATTTTGGGTACCTCATTGATAGCCAATTCTTCAGCTCCTATTGTTTTTGGGTAAGCTACCATTATAATTCATGTCGATTGAATGCACAAAACTTATGTACTGTTGCATATGTAGATTTGGAATTGTTAGGTAATTGCTTTGGACTATCTTAAATTATTACTCTTGTTTCGGTGCATGCTTGCGAATTGACACATATGCATCTGTGGATTTGTCTTTATTTTTAACTTTCAATTGAAATTACTTGAAATAATTTTGGATTCCTCATGATAAATCCAATTCTTTTGTTTTTTTAATGTTTTTAACTACACTGTTTCTATGCTCCTGTAAATTGTATCCATAGGATTGTATGTGGATATATGAAATTTGAAATCGACCGATAACTTGATTTGGCACAATCTTGGATGCCTAAACCGTGTTGAATCCTGGCTCTTATGGTTTATATTTGATATGTTTATGATTCCTATTTATTGCAATTTGCATCTGTACTTGTATGTAGTTACATGGGTCGGGTTTGGTGCCCTTTACATAACAAGATCATTATCATTCTTTATTATGCAGCCATAAGAACAGCTTTAAATAATAAGGTATAAAATTGCTGACATGTCACATGTGTGGAGCTTTTAGGAAATTTAAAGTGAAAATCAAATGACAATTATTTAAATTCTTGGACTTGACAAACAATAGGCCTTGTGTTTTTTCCATTTTTATTTCTTTACCATTTTCTATTCTAGTTTAAGGCATTAAAGTTTACATGAGTTTAGCCGTTTCTGATTTCTGAATTTTTATGTCTTGATTTACAAAGAATAAAACCATGAACATAAATTTTATGGGGAAGCAGGTGCAGCACGTCTCTGTTTGGTGATTTGACTAAATCAGATAGAGCATATGATGGTATATTTGGGTTTGGCCGGCACGGTCTTTCAGTAATATCGCAATTGTCATCACGTGGGATCACCCCAAAAGTATTTTCCCACTGCTTGAAAGGAGAAGGGAATGGTGGGGGTATACTAGTTCTTGGTGAGATATTGGATTCAAGAATCGTTTATACTCCTCTTGTACCATCAACGTACGTATTATTTATGATCTAAGAATGTTTTAAATTGTCATGGTTTGATTATACATTGGAAATTATGTTTGCAGTTTATAATTAAGTTTAAAGTCAGGAAATTTAACTTTTGTCCATGTGACTGAAACCCAAATAAAGAATATATTTTCTGTACAGTTGTCCTCAGATACATGTTTTTGTGTTTCTGAGGTGACGAGTTTGTAATTGAGTCATCATTCATATGAGAGTATGATATGAACCAAACTCTGAAAGGTCTCCTTTTTGTTTAAATTTTTAGCTGCTAGCACTTGTGCGTCGTGTGTTTACCCACTTTTCTTATCTTGTCTTAGAGCCGCATCTTATTTATTATATGTGTAATCATGTTGTAGAATTAGCATATCTACAAAATACAAATCGAAGGTAGTAGAGTGTTTTATTTATTTTGCTCTTGAAATATATGTTTGTACCACAATTTATCGAGTTGTCTCTAAGCTTTTAAACCATCTATTCTATGTTACGCATTCTGATCACCCAGTTCCTTCAACCTTCTTTCTCAGAAGATAATTATGAGATGATTTTCCCGTGTGGCGCTTTTTTCTCTAATTGCATGGTGTTGCTTATGTTTAATTCTTTATTTTTAATCTTTCAGGCTTCACTATAATTTATATCTGCAGACCATTGCTGTCAATGGGCAGCTGTTACCTATTGATCCAGCAATGTTTATGACGACAGATAAACAAGGAACCATGGTTGATTCCGGAACAACTCTGGCATACCTTGTGGAAGGAGCTTATGATCCTCTTGTAACCGCTGTAAGTGTATCTTTAATTTCCACACTTCTACTTGGTTACTCCTATCCTGATTTTGCTTGAAGCCAAAACCCGCAAAATAGGCGTAAATTTTGCGGTTTTATCTTGTTCATGTTTCTTAGTGATATCCCTGTCTTGGATGAAGTTCGGTAGGGACACACACCTTTGTATAAAAATTTATAGCTGGTAAAAATGGTGTCTTTTTAAACCATCAGTGGTATAATGTTATGCGATGATCAAAAAGAAAAAATAAAATAAATTAAGGTCTTGGTCATTTTACCTTATAAGACAACAAACACAAGTGTTGTTTCTCAATAATAGCAGTCACGATGATTGAACAAAGTAATAATTAATGAGAACTGAATATGTAATTGTAACTTTGATAATAATTGTAAGATCGAATGTATACTAGAAAGTATAACTGGTAGTGACAATGCAAAATTCAAATCTTTATAACTCTTACAATAACACAAATGTCATATTTCGATCACTGTACCACACAAGATAGCAGGGACAATTTTTATTTCCCACTCCCCCAGCAAGTTCTCTTTACAGAGCTGAGCGATTGGAACTATGATCTCGTTTTAAAGTGACCCACCATTTTTGGAATAAAAACACAAACAAATATGTTAAATTAATCGATGTTGCCATCATTATTACAAAGGAGCCAGATGTTTACCGAAGTTCATGAGCAGCGTAAACGAGGGAGAGTCTTGTTTAAATCTATTTGAACTATGGGGTTTATGAAACTTCCAATAATGAAATTAACATCATTCCAACTTCGTTCCTGATTTATACTGGTTTTGCAGGTAACTGCATCTCTTTCTCCATACGTGACACCGATTGTTTCTGAAGGAAATCAATGTTATCTAGTCTCGACAAGGTTCATTGGATTCCCCACTATTTTAATTGTTACATGATCACCAATTTGGTTTCTGACTTGAAATGATAGTTGGCAAAAGATTCTTAACATGAGACTGTTTGGACAGTGTAATGAGATCGTTTTCTGTTCTTAAAACAGTGTAACAGATATTACAGAGTTGTTCCCACCTGTTTCTTTCAATTTTGCTGAAGGTGCATCCTTGGTTTTAAGACCAGTTGACTACCTTGTTCAAAAGGGATTTTTCGTGAGTATTCCAATTATAGTCATCATGGAAAAAAAGTTAAATATGTATCTTCTTCATTTTATTAAATTTTTTGAATGACTCTTTGGTTGTAACTAATTTGTGCCAAACTTGAAATTTTTACCATTTTCCCCAGGATAGCGCTGCAATGTGGTGCATAGGTTTCGTTAAAGTTGAGAATGGAGGCACGACAATTTTGGGAGGTTTGTTACATGACTAAGGCAGTCAATTTGTTTTCTCAAATCACAACGATCACTCGACCAGCTTGAAATATGCGTGTTAGAAGTGTTGTCTTGAAATTCCTTGTACCCTAAAAACCCAACTTTTCAAGTAACTGAATACACATGTTTTTGGAATTCAAATCTTAATCCCATTCCATTATTATTGTGGCCATCTGGCTCATTCTTATTATTTGTTTCAGCATACGTGTTTATATCTCTACTTAAGTTCTGTAGTCGTTTCTTCAAGGCTGTGCTGACAGTAACTTGGTTTGGCTTAAAAGTTTTTCCAGGAACGAAAAAATGTTAAGAGAATCGAGTTGTGTTTGTCTGTGGTGGTTTTCTTTCATGCACAAGTTTACTAACCTAATGTGGGGTTCAACTGCTATTTTCTTGTTACAGATCTTGTTCTTAAAGATAAAATCTTTGTTTATGATCTGGTTCATCAAAGGATAGGGTGGGCAGACTACAATTGTAAGTTATCGATTTTCTTTCCCTCAAGATTATCAGTCTAATCACATCTAACAGTGCGATCCCACTTAGATCCTGCAAGAAATTGAGACTACCTTATCAAGTTTCTCATCTAAAAGGCTAGCTGTTTGGCTTATAGGCCCATCATCTGATCATAGCTAGCTGAACACTCTTTCATTTCAAAAGTCGGATTTTGTAAACTATTTAAGACATCTGAATCGCATTTCTGCAGGTTCTTTGTCCGTGAATGTCTCCATAACATTTGGGAAAGATGAATTTGTAAATGCTGGAGAATTAATCGTGAGCAGCAGTTCGTCAAGTAATGTGCCCTTCAAAAGTACATATCAGATTATCAGCGCTCTCTTGCTGCATGTATTTTCATGCATCGGATGCCTCGTCTTTATGTAAATCATCTTCCAGCGTAGATGCTTGGCCAATTTGTTTTATGGTAATTGGCGACCAGTAGTAAGAGTCATACTTTGGGATCCCACGACACTAGACTAGAAATCGAGCTACCTCAAAGGTTTGTCCTTTCTAACATTGGCCTGTACTTAGGATCCTTAGAAATGAAAGGAGATGGATAGAACGAGTAAGAAGTAGTTTCATGTTTCATTTAATACAAGAAAGAGATGAAGCTTTGGGAATTGGTCTTTTTCCAAGCATTCGTAGGTTGCATTTCGGTTTGTCATTTGTAAATGTGACAAAATGAGTCGAAAGGTTCTTGTTTGCCCGTAGGTTTTTGGTTAGTTTCTGGGGTTATTGGCGTCAACTGATGTAGATAGAAGTTTAGATGACTTGAGGCTACCCAATTATTATTTTACTTATTTTCGAACATGTTCGTGTTTGATGACTCGAATTTTATGTTTGAATACACATTGTTTGGCAGCTTTTGATCGTTTCAAAAGTTGTTGTGCTCGTTGGTATTTTATTAAAATTCAAATGAATAACGTACGAAAAATCATGTGAAAATTTAAATTTATATTGTATGTTATGTAAGATTTAAGTTCACTTTTAAAGTTAGTTTGGATACTAACCTTTAAAAAAACTCTTAAATAAGTTGAGTTTTTTTTCAAAATGTTTTTATTTTTAAAAAAAAAAATCAGAAACGATTTGTCGTCTGGATATATATTGAAAAATATTTTTTTTATTTCTAAATATCATTAGAAGCAAAGGTTCAAAAAGCCGCAAGTTATAGCTTCAAAAAAATATTTTTTAAGTGTGTTTTTAGATTGTTTTTAATCCACTCAAATGCATAAAAAATTTAGCATGTTTGCGAGGAAAAAATGTATAATCACCCTACTTATGCTTTTTATTTAATAAAAATAAAATAAACTTTCGGGGCGAGTGGAAATTTAATATAAATATAAAGATTTCATGTATAATTTATCGGAGACCCGTACGGCTAAATGTTTGATGATGGGCTAGCCTGGACTGAACTACATATTTAATAATAACAAATGGGGCCTTCTAGAAATTTTATCTTATATATTTAAGCATGCTTAGCCTACTACTTACTTAATAAACTAGTAAAAATCATGTGTGATGCACGTGAAAACATTTTTTGTTGTTGATAAACGTTGTTAAATAAATTAATTGAGATGAGAAGATATTAACACGTAGTTAATAAATGATTTTCATGGTAATAATATATATTTTTTGAAAAAAAACTATTACATGTCTTAGTGATGTAATCAATATAATCTTTGACATTGCAACTAATAAAAATATTTGCAACATTTTCGAACAATGTAACACTTGCAGTTTCAATGTTTGTATTATTTACGGTCATGATGATTTTACATCCACGTTAACAATTTAGAATAAGACATTATCAATAATTCATGTAAGCTTATAAATATAAGTGTTACGTTTATTGTAGTTTTACATTAACACAATATTGATATTGAAACTTATGTAATTATTACAGCTCGATCGAGTTTTTTATTTTTTTTATTAATCTTGAGAAATTATGACATGTTTCATACCGTTAATTTATCTTATTTTCTATCTCATGTATGTATTATTTATTCTTTATTTGTTAATGAGTGAGATATGTTAATCAAATTATATTAATATGATTTTGTTATTTTTTATGTTATATATTGATCACTATTGATTTATGAAAAAAAAATTGGTATAGATAATGCATTCTAAACCTTAATTTAAATTATTGCGTCAAATATTTGTTTATTTTGTATTTGGGATTTTTCTCTCTTTAAAGATTTTTCATATCATGTGTTTTTTTTATTCTCCATGAAAGAGTCATTATTTAATAACAATTCTTGTGATACTATCTTTATCAATCATTTACATTTTTCTATCGTTATTATTTAATCATACGGTCTTTTTTTTATGCTAAAAATATTTACTTTCAAAGAATAACAATAATTTCATCATTCTCATCTGCATTCTGGTATGTTATCGTCTTCCATTACTTGTATCAGTATCTTTAACGTTCAATGTATTTGTTGAAAATCTTATTTTCTTTTTGATTTCTCGTTTTTCGAAATGTACTGATCTCTTTTTGCTTACAATGTTATCATTGCTGAAATTTTTGATTGAATACAAATGTTATCATTTCATATTTTATCTCAACCGTTTTGTTGCATATTTTTTTTATTTATTCATCTAATTGAAAATTTGTATCAATATAATTTTTACATGATCTTTAATTTAATGTGAGACGTGTCATCCATAATTTTTTTAGACTTTTTTTTTTGATTTATTAACTAACCCGTAGTAAATTGATTAACATAGATATATTTACAGATTTTAATAATATTTAAATAATATCAATCTTATAATTTTGCTAAAAACAACTGAAGATATTCATCTTCAACTCTTGTAAAAATATTCCTTCGTTAATTGTAACATCGTCTCATAAAATAATTGTTATAGTTTTTAGATTTTTTGAAGAGGAAAAATATTTATTTTTTTTAAATTTTAACTTTTACATATATGATATTTGTGTGTTGGTTTGTTCTTTATTTATTATTTTGGATTAAAACTTGACTCAACATGAATTGATTTATTTCAACACCGATGTGTAATTTAATATATATATATATATATATATATATATATATATTAATAACGTTTAAAAATATGATATTTTGTTATATTTATGAACTCGTTATTTAATTATTTAGTTCAATAGGTCCTTACGCAAATTAAAATACATAATATTTTTTGTTGAAAAAATATGTTGTTGGGATCGGTTCAGATGGTAGAGGGGGGGGGGGGGGGTGAATACACTCTGAAACTTTTCTTCTTCTATTTTCGAAATGATCAAGTGAGGTTTAGTTCACTTAATCTGTTTTCTCAACTTCTAAAACGATTTGAACAACTTAAATAGTGCGGAAATAGTTCAGAGGTTTTAGTGATGCAAAGTTTATAATGCAATGTATGAGCAGAAAGTAAGATAAATAGCAGTAAAGACTAAGGCACGATTTATGGAAGTTCGAAGGCTTAATCCTTCTACGTCTCCCCTTCTTCCACTTAGGAAGGAATTCACTAGAAGACTTTGGTTATTACAACGTCTTGTAATACACCCACTTCAGACTTAGGACTTATCCAATGCCTAATCCGAAACTCCTAGATTTACACAGATAAGATTCTCAGTTCTTATCAGACTGGTGGAAGCTTTCAGAGTAGCTTCAATTCTCTTCAACAATGTGTATAGTTGAGTTGAGCTTCTCAAACTGCAGAGCGGTCGAGAGGCTTGAAAACCCTAGGATGATCCTTGACGATCAGATATGTGAACTGTAGGCGAGGGTTTATTTGAGCAGCAGATGAGTGATCTTGTAAGTGTGCTCAAGTATATCAGATGAGGACTTCTGATATTATTCAAGTGATTGAGTTGATTGAGATTTTTCTGAAATGCTTGTCTCTCTTTTTTTTTGTTGTAGACGTTGTTGTCACTTCTTGAGCAATCTTCCCTTTATATAGGTCAATCATCAACGTCTTTATTTTGAACGTTCTGATGCTGCATTGAATGCACATTTAATGCTCATAAATGCATTGATGATTCTGCATGAAGATCGTACACTGCAGACAACTTCCAGGGTCCAAAACTGGAATAAACGGTCGAATGCTTTATCTGTAGTCATTCTGTGTTTTTGCCATTTTGGTGCAACCTGTTGTCTCGATTGCAGGAGTCAACATATCTTCTGACACGCCGGTTCTGCTTTTAATAAAAGATCTTGCAAAGAACATCTTGTCACAGGTACTTGTCTTGAGATATCCTGATAGGCAGTTGGCATTCTACCTGTAGAGATATTTGTCCTCTGCTGGTTTGAATAACCAGTCGATAAGCTTGTGACTTCAACCGGTCGAGAGACAAAGGCGGTTGACAAGCTTCCGGTAGATAGATTTATCTTCTGCTGGTTTTGATAGCCAGTCGATAGGCTTGTGACTTCAGCCGGTCGAGAGCAAAGGCGGTTGACAAGCTTCCGGTAGAAGTTGTAGTAGATTCCTGAAATACAATGGTTGGCAGCACATTCCTATACAATGAGTTGTTGTTTGTTATCACCAAAATATCGGATTCAACAATTTCCCCCTTTTTGGTGATGACAAAACTTAAGTGCTCCAAGAACAATATGAAAGCATTAAAATGAACTTCATTGAGAGAATGAATTTCATTAAGTACAATAAGCATTTTTATTACACCTACAAAAAAATACAGCTGCGATAAGTAAAAAAGAGATAAGTTGTTCATCTTTTGAACCAACTGGCTCCTCCTGACCTATCGCCTTCTCTTCTTCTTCTGTCGGCCTCTTCTTTTCTTCTGGACTCTTCTTCACGTCTTCTTGCCTCTGCTGCTCTACGTTGCTCTTCTTCCCCCTTTTTGGCATCATCTTGGTTGAGTCGAAGGATGACCTCAGTGAGTTGAGTGCCAAGGCAGGCTTGCATAGTGTCCATTTTTGCATCGATTTGAGCAAGTAGAGTGGCTTGCATAGTGTCCATCCGATCATTCAACTGCTTATGAAGGCGGTTTTCGGATCGGATAACTTGTTCAGAGACGGTAGAGAGCGTGTTGATTTGAGTGCGATGATGATTAGTGATCTCTGTGGACAGACGAGCAAGGTCTCGAGACACGGTCTCGAAATGCCGAATCATCGTCTGGCGTGAATTATCGACCGATAAGGATGAGTTTGTTATGTCTTGAGTGAAGGACCTAACCGTTTGCATGAGCTCATGAAGCCGATTTATCAAGGTATGATCTAGAGCTGCGGCCATGGCTTCAATTAAAGAATCATCAGTCTGAAGCATTTGCCCTTCTGGGTCATTTCTTGGTGAAACCGGGCTAGACTCACGATGATGTGGTGCGGGTGAACTGGCTGGAGAGCTACCCGATGGACCTTCCAATAATGGTACAGTTGGAGATATAATAGTTTCGACTGCAGCCAATATGGTTGGTGGAGTACCAGGATCAGCACTTGGTTCATCCATAATGAGATCTTCCATAAACTTTTCAGTAGATGGAGACGGTTGAAGTGCTGGATCAGCATCAGTCACTTGCTGTTCTGAAGATGCAGGTGATACAATAGTGCTTGATATCTCCGTTGGGGGCACTGTTGCTTCACTACTGCAAGGAGCCTCTGTCACAGAAGTGACAGGTATCTCTTGTGCAACCACTTCTAAAACATCTTGTGAATGACCGGGAGAAGTGTGAGTGGTCGTCACTGGAGAGGAGTGAGCAATCACAACTGCTTCCGGTTGAGTAACTGCTTGGACTGCGGTTGAGGAGGGGTCGACCGATGAAGATGCTGCCACACTCGATCTTAAAGCAGATGATTGAAAGAGGTCAGCAGTGATGAGATCGGTCAGAATCCCATCTGAAGAAGGGAGAGCATAGACGTCTTCTTCACCCTGATCTTGGGTGAGAAAGGTTTTCATCATCACTTGTGCTTCCAGCACATAAGCTTGTAAACAGGCTGCTGAAGCTGGTGTTTTGACATTGTTTAGAGCTTGGAAGTGCTGAAGTAATTGAGTGATTTGACGTAGACTATCCTGTAGTCCAGTCAAAATCACAAAGTCATCGGCAGCGGTAGGACTCTTGGATTTGAAATTCTTGACACGCTCATTAATTAGCAGAGATAGCAGGCTTCCTCGAAGCTTCAAGTCTATGAGATGTCTTCTTCCCAGAGCCTCCACGATGTCTTCAGTATCAGCAAATAGAAGCATCTTCTGCTCAATGACGTTGAGAGATTTCCATTTGGGAAATATTTGAGCGAGTGTCAAGTGAGTGCGGGAGTGATGCCATCTGTCAAAACGTTGTAGATGACGCTTGACAGTACGGAGCACGTGAGAGATGATCATATTGAGTTCTATCGTAGCTGCTGGTTGAGCCTTGGGTATGTAGATCATCACACCTTTCCCTTTGTCTTTGGGATCAGCTAGAGTGACCTCAGGAGCTGATGAGGCACCTTCCCGGATTATCACACCTTTTGTAGGACGAGGAGCAGTAGAAGCAACAACGGTAGTAGTCTCGACCGTTGGCAGGGTAGGAGCAAGTCCAGAAAGGGACTTTAGCTTCTTGTGCTGCCTCTTCTTCTCGCCTGCAGGCGTGGATGACACAGCTGCTTTGGAGACCGTCGGGGATGACTTGCTGAAAGCTTGAATCAGTGGAACATTCTCACGTGATTCATCTTCAGAGTCAGATTCGATGATCAGTTGACGCTTGGCAGACTTTTTGGTATGGACTGGTTTGACCACGACCGGAACCGTTGAAAGCGGTTGAGGGATAGCAATAACCTTTGCGGTTGAGGGCAAGGTGTCGACCGCAGTCTCTTTCTTGTTCAGGAATTTGAGAATCGTAGACTTGTTGAGCCATTTGGTGGGATGCAGAGGCTCAGTCTTGGAAAAGTCCACTCCAAGGATGCCCAAGATGTGGCAGATTTGCAAAGCAAATCCCTCGGATTGCCCTTTGCCCCTGATCATTTCACATAGAATATTGAACAGAATGTCTGACCAGTTTACGTTGATCTTGGAGGCAATACAAGCCATGTATTGAAATTTCTCCAGCGTCACCTTGTCGTAAGATCCAGCCTTGGCCAGAAGATTCTTGGCCACGATATTAGTCAGTAGCCTGAATGGAGCTTTGAGAGATGTCTTCTGGGCCGGCAGTTTGATCGGAGCATCAGTAGTTGAGAACTCCTTCAACCAATAAGAGCAGTTACCATCTGGAAGATCCGTGCATTTTGTCAAACCCCTGGAGGGCAGATCAAATGTGCTGGCGAAGAACTTCTGATTGAAGGAGTAGACCTCTGTCTTGATCAAGCATTTGATAGTCCCATGCTCGATTTGAGCGGTTGCGAAGAACTCCTTCAAAACAGGCAAATCGCAGATGGCGCTGCATTCCAGAAATTTCTTCAGTCCAGAGGCTTCAAGCATGGTGAAGACCTCAGATATTCCTGCGTTGTTTGCCTTAACAACGGAATCAAAGTTGATTGCGAGGCAAGTCTTCTGGATCGACATGATAGCTGTAGATAAGAACTCGAGCAGAGAGTAAGCAAAATCTAGAGAATAATTCGATGATGCGTTTAATACAATATGAAAGCTTTTAGCAAAGGTGAAAGATTGATATACGAATGTAAAGAAGTATATATAGGAACCTATGGGCCATAGGGTGACGTCATGAAAAGTATTTTTGAATTTCAAAAAGTTTTGAAGAGCATAATCAAGGCGCCCAATTAATGTCATTTGGTTCAAAGCACCAAGCTGCTAGTACGAAGCCTGTCAGAGACTAGTTAAAGGCGGATGATATGCCAATATTTATGGCAACGTAACAGCTAATCTATTAATGTCATATTGACAATCATTCCCCCTAAACACATGCATACTAATTTAAATCTACTAAGCCAAGAATATTTCGAAAATATGAAAACTTAGCGTCCGGTAGAGGCTTGGTGAATATGTCTGCTGCTTGCTGATCGGTAGAGATGTATTCCAGCCTGATTTCCTTCTTTAAGACATGATCTCGGATAAAGTGATGCCTGACATCAATGTGCTTTGTCCTAGAGTGCATCACTGGATTGTGAGTGATGGCTATGGCACTTGTATTGTCACAGTAGATTGGAGCTTCACTCGACCGAATCCCATAATCATTAAGCTGCTGTTGAATCCAGAGTATTTGAGCACAACAGCTGCCAGCAGCAAGGTATTCTGCTTCGGCGGTCGAGGTAGCAATTGATGTCTGCTTCTTACTTGACCACGAAATTAGTCTATCTCCAAGGAATTGACATGTGCCACTTGTACTTTTGCGATCAATTCTACAACCTGCATAATCTGCATCTGAATAGCCAATAAGATTAAGATTTGAATCTTTGGGATACCAAAGACCCACATTAGTAGTTCCTTTAATATATTTAATTATTCGTTTGGCGGCAATGAAATGAGATTGCTTAGGTGCTGCTTGAAATCTAGCGCATAAACAAACTGAATACATGATATCCGGTCGACTGGCAGTCAAATAAAGCAGTGAACCAATAAGGCCTCGATACATGGTTACCTCGACCGGAATTCCCCCTTCATCTTTATCAAGCTTAATTGATGTACTCATGGGGGTAGATACAGTTGAGCATTGTTCCATTCCAAACTTCTTTACCAATTCCTTGGCATACTTGGACTGATTGATGAATATTCCAGTTTCAAGTTGCTTCACTTGAAGTCCAAGAAAGAAGTTTAGCTCGCCCATCATGCTCATTTCAAACTTCTCCTTCATCAGTTTAGAGAACTTTGAGCACAACTTGGGGTTAGTTGACCCAAATATAATGTCATCAACATAAATTTGTACTAGTAACACATGATCATCTTTTACAAATTTAAACAGGGTCTTATCGACCGTTCCAATTTGGAAATCATGTTCTAGTAAAAATTTTAGTAATGTGTCATACCAAGCACGCGGTGCTTGTTTTAATCCATAGAGAGCTTTGTCAAGTTTATAGATATATTGAGGATGAGTAGGATTGACAAAACCTGGTGGTTGTTCAACGTACACCTCTTCTTGAAGTAGACCATTGAGGAATGCAGACTTCACATCCATTTGATAGACTTTAAAATTCTTGAAGGCTGCATAAGCAAGAAAAATGCGGATTGCTTCTAGTCTTGCAACTGGCGCGAAGGATTCCTCAAAGTCTATGCCTTCTTCTTGTCTGAATCCTTGAGCAACAAGTCGAGCTTTGTTACGCACAACAGTGCCATGTTCATCGAGCTTGTTACGAAACACCCATCTAGTTCCAATCACATTTTGATTTTTCGGTCGAGGAACTAGATGCCAAACATTGTTGCGGGTGAATTGATTCAACTCTTCTTGCATAGCTTCAATCCAGCTGACATCTGATAGAGCTTCATCTATTTTCTTGGGCTCTACCTGAGATATGAAAGCTGCATGCAAGAATTCATTAATCATTTGACCACGTGTTTTTCGAGGAGCAGAAGGGTCACCTATGACCAACCCAGGTGGATGATCTTTGTTCCACCTAAAATAATTCCCTAAAGGGTTGTCATCAATTGGTTGATGAACGTCCTCGTTTACTGGATCATCATTGGCTGGAGGATTTTTATCAACCGGTGGATCCACTTCTGGCCTTGTTTGATCACACCCGGTAGAGGGAACTGGATCATCCTTCTTTGGAGGATATAGATCACTGTCACTCTCTTCCTGTAGATTTGTGTTTTCCAGTCTATGACTCAGATCATTTATGCTCCCTTGAGTTTGTTCTGTACAAAGAGTAGATTCATCAAAAACAACATGAATGGTTTCCTCGACCGTTAGTGATCTTTGATTGAACACTCGATAAGCTCTGCTAACGGCTGAGTAACCAATAAAAGTTCCTTCGTCTGCTTTGGCATCGAAGGCTGTCAAATGGTTTTTGCCATTGTTGTGGATAAAGCATTTGCACCCAAAAATTTTGAAGTATGAAATATCAGGTTTTGTGCCATTCCAGATCTCATATGGAGTTTTGTTAAATCGTTTATTAATCATAGATCTGTTTTGAGTATAGCAAGCTGTGTTAACTGCTTCTGCCCAAAGCCTTTGAGAAACATTTGAATCGGCAATCATAGTTCTGGCTGCTTCTTTTAAAGTACGGTTCCTTCTTTCAGCCACCCCATTTTGCTGTGGGGATCTAGCAGCTGACAACTCATGCTTGATTCCCTGATCATCTAGATAAGTCGTAAGAGTGGTGTTTAAAAATTCAGTCCCTTTATCACTCCTGATTCTATCTATCACAGTAGATTGTTCATTTTGCAAGCGTTTAAAAAGCTTAATCAGGTGAGGTGCGGTTTGATCTTTTGAAAAGAGAAAGATGACCCAAGTAAATCGAGAAAAGTCATCAATAACAACAAGAGCATATCTCATTCCCCCTATGCTTCTTACTGGTATAGGACCAAATAGGTCCATGTGAAGTAAGTCTAAACATTTGGAAGAAGACATACACCCTTTATTTTTAAAGGTTGCTCTCACCTGCTTTCCTAGTTGACAAGCAGGACAAACTTTGTCTTTTATAAAATCTCCTTCGGGCAGACCAGAAACCAAATCATGCTTCCTCAAGTTAAAAATGGACTTAAAATTTAGATGATTTAACCGCTTATGCCACAACCAATGTTTATCATGATGAGCAGTAAGACAAGTAGGTGAAGAAATATGTGAGCAAGACCAGTTTACCTTGTAGGTGTTTAGGTCTCGTACACCGGTCATAAGAGTCTCACCTTTGTCATTTTTTATGAGGCAAGTGTGTTTGTGAAACTCGACCGAATGATCATTGTCACATAGTTGACTAATGCTTATCAAATTATAGCATAGTTTGTCAACAAGTAACACATCTTTAATAATGATGTTACCATGGATAATCTTACCCTTACCCACGGTTTTACCTTTGGAGTTGTCTCCAAAGCTGATCTTTGGTCCTTTGCACAACACCACTTCTGTTAGAAGTTCTGGATTCCCTGTCATGTGTCGTGAGCAACCGCTATCTAAATACCAGGTAGTGTCCTTGATAGAAGTGGTTTTCTCGCCCGTTTGGACTTTTAGTACCTGCAAAGAGTGAAGAACTTTTGGTACCCATATCTAGTAGGGTCCAGGTCGGATTAGCCCTTTCGGGACCCACACCTGGAACACCCTTACAGGTTTGCCCGTGTGTGTGTCCAGAAATCTGTGCGGTTGATAGGCAGTAAATGTGTGTGCTTGTGAGGTTGCTGTGTGCTGCTTGCCTTTTTGATTTTCATCAGTTAGCCTGTACCTCTTTTGAACTGGCCTGCAATTAAAGTACTGGTAAGGCTTCTCCTTTGACCATCTTTTCTTAGAGTAGTTAGACTCATTCCATGGCCTTTTGAAATTAGATTGGTTTCCCTTTCTTCTTTCATTAGGTTTTGGTTTGATCCAAGTTCCTCTTTGATTAGAGATCTGGGGATCCACATATCCCAGCCCTCTATGCTTAGAGCTTCGTTCGTTAGATACTTTCTGATTTTTGTCAAAGCTGCACTTATCGTGTTCATATATCGTGCTGGACCTGACAAATCTTATTTTGTTAAGATTGCCTTTGTCCAGGCTTGACTGAATACAGGATTCCATAGACTGTTCATTTGTTCCAAACCCTAGACCGGTTTTATCATGTACCGGTCTTTGGATTTCTTGAATCTTGTCAATGGTTACAGAAGATTTATTCCAAGCCTTAATGGTTTCAAGTAGTTTTTTATTCTCAATCAAGGTAGCTTGGAATACTCTTTTCAAGGTGTCGTTCTCAGTAGCCAGCAGACTTAGCTTGACCTTAAGACCATCAAGCTCTTTTTGCTGCATGCAGCTTGATTTGCTTGACTTATCTTTTAGGTCAGCTCTTTCTGCCTTTACTTCCTCGAACTCCTTGGATAATGCTTTGTATTCATTAGCCATTTCGTGTAAAGCGGTAACTAAATCACTGTGAGTAAATTCAGGTGAGCCAAAGTCAAATACCTCCTCAGCTTCTTCTTCGATATCGGCCATAAGGCATTCCACTTTTTCATCATCGTTGTCATCTGAAGAGCTTCCGGTATTGGAGTTGTCAGAGTCAGACTCAGCCCATTTGCTTTTGCTTTCGTCTGCTACTAGAACCCTTTGGTCTCTTCCTTTTCTAAACGTCCTTTTATCCTCCTTACCCCTTCTTCTTTCGGAGAATTGCTTCTGATCATTGTTCTTAGGCTTGGTGCAGTCTGCAATGAAGTGGCCTGACTTGCCACAGTTAAAACAAGTAGGACCATCCTTTGTATGGTCCGATTTATGATAATTTTTAAATTTAGAATTGTTTTTACGCATAAATCTACCAAATTTCTTGACAAAGAGTGTCATGGCTTCATTGCTGATTTGCTCAGCTGATCTCTTTGGAGCTTCCTCGACCGGTGGACATATCACGGTTGAGGTTAAGGCCTTGGTTGGTTGAGAAGTAGATGGTTCATCTTCTGTTCTCATGTTGAGCTCGAACTCGTAGGCTTTGAGATCTGCAAAGAGATCATGCAGTTCAACCTTGCTTAAGTCTTTTGACTCTCTCATGGCCACTGTCTTGATCTCCCATTCTTTGGGTAAAGCTCTCATAACCTTCACAGCAATTTCACGGTTAGTATAAGTTTTACCTAAAGCAATAAGATCACAGATGATACTACTGAACCGTTCATCAAATTCAGCCATGGTTTCTCCTGGCTTCATTTTGGCGTTGTCATATTTTTGAATGGCCAAAGTGAGCTTGTTTTCCTTTGTCTGGTCATTCCCTTCACATAGCTGAGTGAGCTTCTCCCAAATCTCCTTTGCTGTGGAACATGACTTGATTTTGCTGAACATATTCTTATCCAGTGTTTTGTATAGGATGTCCCGGGCCACATTGTCAAGATTAGCCTTCTTTTTGTCCTCAGTGGTCCACTCAGCTCTTGGTTTCTCAATCATTTGTCCTGCACCATCGGCTAGAGCTGGGTTGACCTTCATAATTTTGATAGGACCGTCTGTTATGACATATAGCATGTCATCATCCTGTGCTGCAAGATGTGCCTGCATGCGAATTTTCCAATCATCATACTCTTCTTTAGAAAACATAGGAATTCTGTTGAAAGAAGTCATGATTTTAAAACTTCAGATCAGCAGTTGAGAAAGGAACCCGCTCTGATACCACTTGTTGGGATCGGTTCAGAGGGTAGAGGGGGGGTGAATACACTCTGAAACTTTTCTTCTTCTATTTTCGAAATGATCAAGTGAGGTTTAGTTCACTTAATCTGTTTTCTCAACTTCTAAAACGATTTGAACAACTTAAATAGTGCGGAAATAGTTCAGAGGTTTTAGTGATGCAAAGTTTATAATGCAATGTATGAGCAGAAAGTAAGATAAATAGCAGTAAAGACTAAGGCACGATTTATGGAAGTTCGAAGGCTTAATCCTTCTACGTCTCCCCTTCTTCCACTTAGGAAGGAATTCACTAGAAGACTTTGGTTATTACAACGTCTTGTAATACACCCACTTCAGACTTAGGACTTATCCAATGCCTAATCCGAAACTCCTAGATTTACACAGATAAGATTCTCAGTTCTTATCAGACTGGTGGAAGCTTTCAGAGTAGCTTCAATTCTCTTCAACAATGTGTATATTTGAGTTGAGCTTCTCAAACTGCAGAGCGGTCGAGAGGCTTGAAAACCCTAGGATGATCCTTGACGATCAGATATGTGAACTGTAGGCGAGGGTTTATTTGAGCAGCAGATGAGTGATCTTGTAAGTGTGCTCAAGTATATCAGATGAGGACTTTTGATATTATTCAAGTGATTGAGTTGATTGAGATTTTTCTGAAATGCTTGTCTCTCTTTTTTTTGTTGTAGACGTTGTTGTCACTTCTTGAGCAATCTTCCCTTTATATAGGTCAATCATCAACGTCTTTATTTTGAACGTTCTGATGCTGCATTGAATGCACATTTAATGCTCATAAATGCATTGATGATTCTGCATGAAGATCGTACACTGCAGACAACTTCCAGGGTCCAAAACTGGAATAAACGGTCGAATGCTTTATCTGTAGTCATTCTGTGTTTTTGCCATTTTGGTGCAACCTGTTGTCTCGATTGCAGGAGTCAACATATCTTCTGACACGCCGGTTCTGCTTTTAATAAAAGATCTTGCAAAGAACATCTTGTCACAGGTACTTGTCTTGAGATATCCTGATAGGCAGTTGTCATTCTACCTGTAGAGATATTTGTCCTCTGCTGGTTTGAATAACCAGTCGATAAGCTTGTGACTTCAACCGATCGAGAGACAAAGGCGGTTGACAAGCTTCCGGTAGATAGATTTATCTTCTGCTGGTTTTGATAGCCAGTCGATAGGCTTGTGACTTCAGCCGGTCGAGAGCAAAGGCGGTTGACAAGCTTCCGGTAGAAGTTGTAGTAGATTCCTGAAATACAATGGTTGGCAGCACATTCCTATACAATGAGTTGTTGTTTGTTATCACCAAAATATCGGATTCAACATATGTCATTCCATCTACAAACAAATAAAAACTAAAGTATTTTGGTGTTTCAATTTTTTAAGAAACTAGATAAGTATTTAATTTAATTAAATTTTTTGTGAAAAAAATATGTTCACTTTATCTACAAGAAAATAAAAAATAAATTATTTTGGTATTTCAATCTTTTTGAAAACTGAAATCTTATCTAATATGCACGCATTGTCAATTTTGACTTTATCATAATAATTTATTTTACAAAAGTATCCTCATAGAATTTATCAAGTGTGTACTAACCAAGAACAAAGTTGAAAATACACAATGAAAAATTTTAACATTGGTTCACACTTTTATAATTGGGGTATAGATAAGTAATATAATATATTATTTTTATGTTCTAACCAACATTTAACTTTTACATTTATATTCTTTTATGTATTTATTTTTACATAAATTTGAGTAGAGCACACTTTTAGATAGGTAATAGATGGTTTGTTCTTTATTTATTATTTTTTATTAGAATTTGACTCCACATGAATTGATTTATTTCAACACCGGTGTATAATTTAATTTATATATATATATATATATAAAAATATGATAGTTTGGTATATTTATGAACTCATGATATAATTATTTAGTTCAATAGGTCCTTACGCAAATTAAAATACATAAGATTTTTTGTTGAAAAAATATGTCATTCCATTTCCATCTACAAACAAATAAAAACTAATGTTACAATCTTTTAGGAAACTGGATAAGTATTTAATTAATTAAATTTTTTGTGGAAAAAATATGTTCACTTTATCTACAAGAAACTAAAAACTAAAGTATTTTGGTATTTAAATCTTTTTGAAAACTGAAACCTTATCTAATATGCACACATTGTCAATTTTGACATTATCATAATAATTGATTTTACAAAAGTATCCTCATAGAATTTATCAAATGTGTACTAACCAAGGACAAAGTTAAAAATACACAATGAAAACTTTGACATTGGTTCACACTTTTATAATTGGGGTATAGATAAGTAATATAATATGAAACGACCCTAACTCTATAATTAATAAATAATTGTGCGGAAATTTTTTTTTTTTTTTTTACTTACTAAATAAAATATGTACATATATGCTCATACATATATGCATAGAATAAAAAGATTTAAAAATAAATAAATAACTCAAATAAAAATGAATTCTTTAATAAAATAAATATCTGAGTCAAATATTGAATTAAAATACTGCATAAATAAAATGATTAAAGTTTGCATGCACTGAAAATATTTAAATAAAATATTCCAAACCACAACCACTGAAAATAATTAAAATGTATAACATGCTGAAGTATTCAAAACATGCAATGTGACTCAGACATCTATCACGGTCACGGGGTCACTGCATGTCCGCTCATATGTCCTCGCCTCCGGTGGGTACAACATCCTCCTCTACGTACTCACCTGCACCATACCAGTGTAGTGAGCCTAGAGGCCCAACATGCTAACATAACAAGGGTTTAAAAATAATTTAAATCAATTTAATACTAATACATAACATATACATGAATGAGCATGCTTAAAAAATATCATATCATAACTTAACTTAAATTACTCAAATATCATAATACATAAATATTGTTGAGCAAATTATTTTCTAACATCGCATGGTTGTATCCGTAGTGTAACCTTAAATCATACATTAAATACTGATCAGCGTGGAAACCAACGTACGTGGCGGTGACGAATCACCTCTTAAATTGGCAGTAAACTGCCCTTCAATAGTTCACATATGGGGACGAATCCCCCTCAAATATCAAATTTTCACACTACTTCAACTTCCAATATAAAATATTTTATTTTTCTCAACCTTAAACATTAAATCATGCATAAAATTATTTCATGAATGCATGTACTTAAATAAAATGTGTGTCCTTCATATATATTTAATTTACTTTCATACTAACATATACATATTAAAATAACTTCAATGCATAAAAATAATTAGATATATATTCAGGACACATGCAATTTCTCATGGGTTGTACTGAACTGCTGGCCCTAACACTCTAGCCCAATTACTTAAATCTGACCCATTAACACTGAGACTGGCCCATTAACATACTGAGACTGGCCCATTAACATATTTAAGCCCAATAATAATTATTCTAAGCCCAATTATTTAATTAAAGCCCAATTAATTTTCTTAAGCCCATTAAATAATTAATCTGGCCCAATGGCCCAAAAGCCCAAAGACTGGCCCAATAATTTTCATGGGCCCTAAAGCCCATAAAAATTATTGGACTCACTTAATTAAATTAACTAAGCCCAAGTAATTATTTAAATGTGGCCCATTCATTAATTAAATCTAATAGCCCAAATAAAAATCCATTAACTTATTAATTCACTTAAAATTAAAATACCCGAGCCCGGCCCACCTAACCCGGACCCGAACCACATGACCCGACCCAAGACCTACCAGACCCGACCCAGGCCCCAACCCAACCCGGGAACCCACCCTAACCCGAAACCCGTAACCCCCCCCCCCTCTCAGCAGCTCTCGGCCGCGGGCAGCAGCCATTCCATGGCTGCTGCCGGCCTGCTCCGGCCGCCCCTGGTCGGAGCCCGCCGCCCAGACATAGCCCACGTCTGGGCGGTCCAAACCTGACCCTAGCCCTGACCCCATGCTGCTCCAAGCACCGAACCCGAAGCCACTTCCACAGAACCCTAATCTGCAACAACAAGGAGCCCGATCGAACCACTGTGGTTTCTTGGGCTCGTTTGGCTCGAACCACTCGAGCCATTCGAGTCCAGGCAACCCCCACACTCCCTCTGAACCTAGACCAGCAGCCTAAGCGCAACCATGGAGGAAAAATATGAACATGAACCATGAAAACATCAAAGAACCGTGCGTCTTCAACCTAGATCAAATTTTTTTCTGAAAAACTTTGAAATTTCGATGCCTACACAATGCACACACTTTAATATCTGATAGGTACGAAAATAGGGAAGAAAAATCATGTCTTTCACCGAAATTGAAGAGAAAAACGTGTAGGCGACGAGTCCGGGATGACGGGACGATGATTTAACTTGAAAACCTCAAGAACCGAGGCTATGGAGGCTACCTTGAAGGCTGCTGGAACGTGAGAGTGGCTGAAGAATATGGGGCGGGGTGTCGGCTGTGTGAGAGTGATCGGGTGAGGGGTTTTGGGTAGATTAGGTTTAGGTTTTATTTTAATTAAAATATAGGATAATTAAATATAAATAAAATTTTTAAATATAAAATATACAACTTAAAACTCCAAATAAAAAGTTAAAATCTGATAACTTAAATAAATCTCGAAATATAAATTTTAGGGAATTTTAAAGATACTAAAAAGTCAATATTTTGGCTTATTTTGAATAAAACGGACTCCTAAAATTATATAAAATTAAATACTAAAAATATTGAGGAAATAAAACTCAAAATAATATTTTTGGGCTCTAAAAAGACTCATAAAATAATTTGGATAGAAAGTTGTCATCTCGTCCGTCCACGGTCCCGTCTACGCGATCAAAAACAATTAAATTCCATAAATCGTGAAAATCACTAATTATGGGTTAAATGCTTAAAATAACTTAAAACATGCACAAATAATTTCACATAATTATTTAACTCATAAATATAAAATTCTAAATAAATAAAATTCCTAATTATGCATGCGAATTTACGTATTTAAAATACCGGGTGTTACGTAATATATTATTTTTATGTCATAACCAACATTTAACTTTTATATGTATATCCTTATATGTATTTATTTTTACATTAATTTGTGTAAAGTAAAAGGGCAAAGTTGTAGATTCACAATTGTAAAACTTCATCATTTTATTCACACATTTAGATAGACTAGTAAAAGTCACGTGCCTTGCACGTGGGAACACTTTTTATTATCGATAAATGTTGTTAAATAAATGAGTTGAGATGAGAAGATATAAACATGCAGTTAGTTAATAATTTTTATGATATTTTGTTAAATAAATTCAATGTAATATGATATTTACAACATGTATTACAAAATGAGTGCGAAGAATCTTTGTTTAAAGATTTTATATGTTACAAGTCTAATTGAATTTATAGACGTTGTTTCAAATAATAGTTGTAACAAATACTATAATTTTATATAAATTAGACATTGAAAAAAATATATAATTTGATGTCATGACATATTTAATAAATAAAATTTAATAAATAATACATAGTGTTGAAAAATTATTTTACCACTACTGATTTTGAGAAAATAATAATAATACATATAATACATTCTAAACTTTAAATTAAATTACAACGTCTTTTCTTTCTTTACATAACCATTTTTTTATTCTTTTACGATTTTTTCGTTTGTCATCCATTATTTATTTTTTTTAAAAATAATTCTCTCATAATCTTCGATAATAATTCTTGTGATGTTTTCTCTATCAATTATTTTTATTTTTATATCTTTATTCTTTGATTCTTTTTTTGGATTATGCTGAAATAATTCTTTGAAACGGTATAAATAATTTCATTGTCTCCAACCTCCATTCTTGTGTTATTATCTTCTATTACTTGTAAGTCGATATCGTTAATAATCAATCTGTTATTGGACGTTTTTTTTATATTTTTTAATTTCATGCTAAGTTGTTCGAAATCTACTATTGCAGTAATTTTGTTGCTAAATTTTTGCTCGAATTTTAAATGTTTTTGATTAAAAATGTTAACATTTCGTCTTGTATTTCAACCATCTTATCCATTTTGAGAATAAATGTACATTCTTTTTTATTTATTGTCTCTAAAATTTTGTAGTATATTGAAGTGATGTTGTCCTATAAATAAAGGAGATGTTATTAATAATTTGTAATAATATATAGGATCGAGCGCTTGCTGCTTTACCAAAAGCTATAACTGACGGTAATAGTGTAACTCATATATTTTTAAACCGCAAGCAGCCAAGTGTCATGGTTCGATTATTTTACCTAGCAAGAAAAATTATTGCACTCAACAATCTTCATTGCACTCCTTGTAATCAATGAGAATCGAACTCATGACCTTAGCTCCGATACCAATTTTAAGACCGATCGCTTGTCACTTTACCAAAAGCTTACAGTTTCAATGTTCATCACTTACAGTCATCGTTATTCTATAGCTATATATATTAACAGTTTAAAATAATAAATTATCAATAACTCATATTATTCTATAGATATAATGTTTAATATAGTTTTATTTTGGCACAATATTGATATTAATTCTTATGTAATTATTAACTCGAGTTTCCATCATTTGGTACCATGCATTTGTTTTATTTTCTTTCTTATGTATGTATGCTCTGAATCGATATGATTTATTATGTATTTGCTAATAAGTGAGATATGTTAATCAAATTAAATAAAATATTTATTTTGTAATGTTCTAATTTATGTGTTAATTACTTGTTTTACAATTATTGATTTATGTAATAACAACAACAACAACAACAACAACAACAACATATATAATGCATTCTAAACCTTAATTTAAATTATTAATAAATATTTTTTCCTCTATATGTTGAATTTTTATCACTTTCACGATTTTTTTCCATTTATCATGCATTATATTTTTTTTATGAAAAAGTCAATATTTTTATCATCTTTCTTAATAGCAATTTTTATGGTGGGTCTGGCCAAATGCGAAGACCCACCCGAACCTATTTGTGAACATGTTTGAGCGAGTCTAAACTCGGCTCACCAGGGTGGATTTAATACAAGGCTAAGTTTAGACCCGGTCCATTATCAGCTTTTTATTGAAGTGTTGTCATTCTTTAAATAAATTATATTTTATAATAATTGGTAATATATATACTATTTGAAAGAAAAACTATTACATATTTAGTTATGGAATCAATATAATCTTTAACATTGCAAGTCATAAAAAATTTACAATATTTTCGAACAATATAACCCCCGAGTTTCAATATTTTTAATATTTATGATCATCATTATTTTATATCTATATTAATAGTTTAGAATAAGGCATTATCAATAACTCATGTAAACTTATAAATAAAATATTTAATATACTTTTACATTGTCACAATATTGATATTGAAACCTATGTAATTATTACAGCTAGTGTTTTCTATTGTTTTCTTGATTAATTTTGAGCAATTATGGTTTGTTTCGTATCATTATTCGTCTTATTTTCTCACTCATGTATGTATGCTTTCAAGAAATATTATTTATTTTGTATTTGTTAATAAGTGAGATAAGTTAATTAAGTTAAATATTTATTTTGTAATTTCTTATCTTTTGTGTTAATTATTTATTTTGTGACTATTGATTTATGGAAAACAAATGTAATATAGATAATACATTCTAAACTTTAATTTAAATTATTACGCAATTAGTTTTTTCTTTTATATTTTGAATTTTTCTTTCTCGCTTTTTTTCCATTTACCATCCATTTTTTATTTCTCTGCGAAAGAATCAATTATTAACTCGAGTTTCCATAATTTGGTTGATTAATATGAGCAAGGTATGACATGTTAGGTACCATGAATTTTTTTTATTTTCTTTCTTATGTATGTGTGCTCTGAATCGATATGATTTTGTTATGTATTTGCCAATAAGTGAGATATTTTAATCAAATTAAATAAAATATTCATTTTGTAATGTTCTAATTTATGTGTTAATTACTTGTTTTACGAGTATTTATTTATCTAATAATAATAATAATAATAATAATAACAACAACAACAACGAAAAACTGCAAATTTGGTCCTATATGTTTGTCACTTTGCGATTTTTGTCCTCTATGTTTTCATATTTCAGTTTTAGTCCTGCATGTTCCGATTTTTGGCAATTTCGGTCCTTTTTATTCGAAAATGCTTACGTGGCACTGCACACGTCAAATCCACATCAGCACTGAATTGGTGTCACGTCAGCGCCACGTCGGAAAAAGGACTAAAATTGCCAAAAAAATAAAGATAGCGGACTAAAACTGAAATATGAAAATATAAAGGACTGAAATCGCAAAGTGAAAAACATATAGGATCAAAAAAATTATTTTTCCTAATAATAACATATATAATGCATTCTAAAACTTAAGTTAAATTATTAATAAATATTTTTTCCTCTATATGTTGAATTTTTATCTATTTCATGATTTTTTTTCATTTATCATGTATTATTTTTTCTCTATGAAAAAATCAATATTTTTATCATCTTTATGAGTAGCAATTTCTATGGTGGGTCTGGCCAAACGTGAAGACCCACTCGGACCTGCTTGTGAACATGTTTGGGCGAGTCTAAACTCGTCTCTCTGGGGCGGGTTTAATACAAGGTTACTTTTAGACACAGTTCATTATCATCCCTTTATTGAAGTGTTGTCGTTCTTTAGATAAAATATATTTTATAATAATTGATAATATATATACTATTTGAAAGAAAAACAATTACATGTTTAGTTATGGAATCAATATAATCTTTAACATTGCAACTAATAAAAAAATTTACAATATTTTCGAAAAATATAACCCCCGAGTTTCAATATTTTTATCATTTATGATCATCATAATTTTATATCTACATTAACATTTAGAATAACACATTATGGTTTGTTTCGTATCATGAATTCGTCTTATTTTCTAACTCATGTATGTATGCTTTCCAACAATATTATTTATTCTGTATTTGTTAATAAGTGAGATAAATTAATTAAATTAAATATTTATTTTGTAATTTTTTATCTTATGTGTTGATTATTTATTTTGTGACTATTGAGTTATGGAAAACAAATGTAATATAGATAATGCATTCTAAACCTTAATTTAAAGAAAAAATAAGTTTTTTAGTCTAATAACTTTACTCTCTTTCTGTTTTTGTCCATTAACTTTTTCGATGTGAGTTTTGGTACACTAACATTGCAATTTCATTGTTTTTTGGTCCAACTGCATACGTGTCAGCTTCTGATTGGTCCATGTCATTATTTTGGACCAATCAGAAGTTGACACGTATGCAGTTGGATCAAAAAACAATGAAATTGCTAATTTAGTGTATCAAAACCACATCAAAAAAGTTAATGGACCAAAACCAAAACATGGACAAGTTAATGGACCAAAAAACTTATTTTTCCTAATTTAAATTATTACGTAATTATTTTGTCCATTTATATTTTGAATTTTTCTTTCTCACTTCCCCCCCCCCCCCCCAATTTACCATCCGCTTTTTATTTCTCTGTGAAAAAATCAATATACACACCATTTTAATAGAATTTTTGTGATGATGTCTTTCTCTATCAATCATTTACATTTTGCGATCGTTATTATTTATTTTTTCGTTGGACATATTTTTTTTATTACTAAAAAGTTTTAGTTACAATAATAACATTAATTTCATCATTCCCAACTATATTCTAGTATGTATCGTCTTCTATTACTTGTATGTCACTATCGTTAATGATTGATGTATTTGTTGGACATTTCTCTTAAATTTTTAATTTATTGTTTATCAAAATCTAATTATTTTCTTTTGCTTATAATGTTTTCGTTCCTGAAATTTTTGATTGAATTTTAAATGTTATTAATTAAAAACATTTACTTTTTTTATTTTGAGAGTAAATGCATATTCTTATTTATTTTGGTGTATCTAAGATTCCTTCATTAACAAGACCATCTCATAATTTTTTTTAATGGTTTTAGCTTTTATGAGGAAGAAAATTAGTTAGCTTTTTTTAATTTCAACTTTTATATATATATGATATTTGGGTGTTAGTGTGTTTTTTATTTATTATTTTAGATTAAACTTGACTCTACTTGAATTGATTTATTTCAGCATTAGTATGCAATTATATTTATATATATATATATATATATATATGAATAACTTTTAAAAATCTAATATTTTTTTATATTTAAATATGAACTCATGATATAATTATTTTTTCTCAATAGGTCTTTACACAAATTAAAATATATATGATTTTTTTTAAAAAAATATGTTTATTCAGTCTACAAACAAATAAAAATCAAGTATTTGGTGTTTCAATCTTTTAACAAACTGAATAGTATTTAATTCAAATTTTGTGGAATTTTTTAAAAATATTTGTGAAAAAAATATATTCACTTTAATTACAAAAAATTAAAAAACAAAGTATTTTACATTTCAATTTTTTTGGAAACTGAATCCTTATATAATATGCACACACTTTGTTAATTTTGACCTTATCATAATAATCGATTTTACATATAATAGAAATATTGATTTACGTTTATGCCTTAACTAAAATGTTGTTTTTACTTTTATAACCCTATATATTTTTATATGGTTTTATTTATAGTGTAAATAAAAGGACAGTTATTATTTCACAATTGTAAAACTTTGACCTTTTATTCACACTTTTAGATAGGTATATATATATATATATATATATATATATATATATATATATATATATATATATATATATAGATAGATATAGATATAGATTTCATCTTTTATTTCAACCTTTTTTTATTTTGAGAGTAAATGCATATTCTTATTTATTTTGGTGTATCTAAGATTCCTTCATTAATTGCAAGACCATCTCATAATTTTTTTAATGGTTTTAGCTTTTATGAGGAGGAAAATTAGTTAGCTTTTTTTAATTTCAACTTATATATATATATATGATATTTGTGTGTTAGTGTGTTTTTTATTTATTATTTTAGATTAAACTTGACTCTACTTGAATTGATTTATTTCAACATGAGTATGTAATTTAATATATATATATATATATATTAATAACTTTTAAAAATCTAATATTTTTTTATATTTAAATATGAACTCATGATATAATTATTTTTCTCAATAGGTCCTTACACAAATTAAAATATATAAGATTTTTTTAAAAAAAATATGTTTATTCAATTTACAAACAAATAAAAATCAAGTATCTAGTGTTTGTCATCTCCCTCGCATTAGTCATAGAGATATATTCTCACAAGAACATAAACAGTTAATCCGTTGATCGAAACTCAAAATAAGCAGAAAAGATGAAAACTGAATATCTTGATGAGCGAATTTGTATTCTTTCCTCATTATTTATATATTTCTGCTGACACCTAACTTGCAGTATTTTTTTAATTTAGAATTTTTTAATTTTTATTTTTTAGAAAAAAAATGAAGATGTAAATGTAAACATTTGAAAGAAAAAATTTAAAAAATAAAACACTGCAGATGGGTGTCAGAGCTAGCGTCCATGTATCTCCCACACCCAAAGATAAAATATATAGACATATATATGTGATGTAGCTAAATAAAATCGACATTAAACACTACGACGTTGAAGTTAGCATCACACACAACCAAGAAAGTAGGTGTAAGTATATTGTGAGACAGTCTCACGGTTTTTATTTGTAATATGATTTAACTTTGTCCATATTTAAAATAAGAAATAATACTTCTGGTATAAAAAATCATGATGTCAGATGAGTTATAAGTCATCATCGTTAATGAGTATTTATTGGACGTAGCTTAATTTTAGATACTATTACAAGAGAGATCTTTTCCATATTGTTTGTCAATGACAACTTACCTCCTGTTTTGAATTTGGTCTCTAATTCCACGAATTTTTTTGGTAACTTTGATTAGTCAATTACTTCGTCAAGGCTTCGTTGTTGAGTTGTGTAATGATCGTGGATACAAGAATCGTGGATACGTGAGGAAGTTTCTCATCCACTTAGAGAATGCCTTACTTTTTTCTAGAGAGACCGATAAAAAATTTACCAAATTAATTTTTTTAATATAAAAACAAAGAGCCCCAGAATATTAAACAAATGTAGATCGTGTATGTTTCTAGGCCTTTTTTTAAGATTTTATTTTAATACCTAATCCCAAATATGTGAGATTTGAACTCAAAACTTCTTGGATGAGTCTCACCCTTACCACTAATCAAGGATCCTTGACTGTGGACCGTGAAATTTTAGTGCCCTCTAACTCATATTAGCATTAGCCAAGCAATTATCCAAATAGGAATTGGTTAGACCAACTTCATTCTCTTTGAACAAAATAGGCAGAGTTCTACGTGGCATAAACAATGCAACAAGATATCGTATGGATGAGATGAATGGTAGATGTGTACAAATGTGATAAAATATGGATTAGTAATATATAGATATGACTAATATATTGTTTTGTGTATTTTTAATTTTGTATGATTAAATTTTTTTTTTACATTAATTTTGTAAGATTATTATATTTACTATTGTATATTGTTTTAAATATCTTTGTCGATTGCAATGTGGAGAAAAGGGTTATATTAGTAAAATTGCACTCATGTGATAGGGGTGGCTTTTCGGTATACCTTACTATAAATATTGGTATGAAAAAAATTCATACCAATACCGATAGTAAAATTTCGAAACTTTGGTATAAAAAAATCCATATTGAGACCATATAGATACCAAAAAAAAATTCGGTATATTGAAAAAATGTCTGTATATCGAAAAAATTTTGGTACGGTATGCCAAAATTTATCAAGTCAATTATGTCTTCGTTATAGGAGCTAGGACTGATACCTTATCAAACTCATATGCAATAGCATCATGAGCCACAAGATGAATTAAGTTAACAAAAAAATGAGACAAACACGCCATAAGTAAAAAATTATGGTTCATATAATTTTCATTTATTGTACCAAAAAGTACCCAAATTGATTATCCATCGTCCTATATCCTATATCAAATCGACATTGTGACCAACGTCGGACTCATCTCTACTACGACTCTATTCGACCAATAATAAGGCAAATCCCGAGTACATAAATATTTGGCGAATGTAGTTAAATAATATTAGGGATATACACACTTGAAAAAATGTTCTTATAATATGTTAGAAATTGACTTGAACCTAACTCACCTCAAAAGCTAGCTCAAGAGGTGAGGATTGCCCTTATCTATATAAAGGGCTCCCAGATTATTTAAGTCAACCGATATGGGACACAAACTAAAACACCAACAATATATAAAATTTAGGCATTTAGAGTCGATTTTCATATGGGCTCAACTTGCCACCAAAAAAAAATTAATTTTATCCACAATCTAATTTCATAACCGTCATTTAGTTAACGAGATGCTAACGTAAAAGTAGTCTAATTTTAATATGGCTATCTGAGCTGGGTCTATATGAATTCCGCATATTTAAATCAATTTTGAATCCTTAGATTAAACATTATGATATTACGTACATTTCTACTAGCTAGCATAAACTCCACTCCGCTACTCTTTTTGACATAAATAATTTTGTGTTGCTTTTCTTTTTCTCGGTATGGACCAAAACTATTTCATTTATTACAAAAACTTTTGTGACATGGTCTCATGAGTCAATTTTCTGAGCATAAACTCCACTCCGGCACTCTTTTTGACGTAAATAATTTTGTGTTGCTTTTATTTTCTCGGTATAGACCAAATTATTTCATTTATCACAAAAACTCTTATGACATGGTTTCAAGAGTCAATTTTATGAGCCAAACATCTTATTTATTGGCTCATAGGAGACCTATTCTTCATTTATTGAGCTGCCGCTTTGACTTTACCGAAGGTATTAAATAAGAGTTTGGGAACAAAAATAATTATAAACCGTGATTATTGTGACTAATGAAGAAAGACCAAGTTAGATACGTAAGTTGGTTATTTGTACCCATCCATGTACCGAATAATAGCATATTTTTCTTGAGGGGAAAAAATCAATTGTAAAAGTAGTTTTTCAATAGTGGTTGATTCTTGTGGGTGTTGTACTGTTGTGCATAATATCTTTTTTTCCCAGTGCAACATTTCTAATTAATTAATAGGAAATATTTATTATTATTTTTATTATTATTGTTATCATAATATATTACTTGAGCATCTTATGATAATCACTTTGATGTGCCAATGACACCAACATATATTTCCCCTTCTACTTCTATATAATTTGTAATATAACTCTGATAATATGAGCTTATTAGTAATTTTCATCTTGATCATCTTTCTTTTCTCTTTTTCCTCTCAAAATTCTCTTTATTTTATGTCAAAATTAATTAATTTTTTTAAGAGAAAAATAAAATTTAGACTATACGTACCAATATTGCACAACATTATTGTAATTGATTACTTGTAATCTTGTACTTTTACTCTCAAAAAAAATATTGCACAACATAGCCATAAACTGAACCACCCTTGATTGATCCGTCTCACAAAAACTGATATTTTTAGTGTCGAGCTGTCAAAGTGGTTGAACCTGCTGAGTGGAACCGCCCCGCTATATAGACGGGTTGGATGGATAAATTTCCGACCCACCTAAATAGTGGGCATCCCCGTCCCGCCCCCAAGTGATGGGTTGTAATGGGTTGCGGGCCAACCCGTCACAACTCTCTAAATGTAACTAAAAATTGACGAGTTGGCCCGTCCCGCACTGCCAAATAGATATATTGAGTTGATAATTTTCCAACCAGCCTAAATGGTGGGCCGACGCGTCCCGTCCCGTTCCGTCCCACCCCGACAACTGACGATTTTGATAGGTTGCAGATTGACTCATTTCATCGACCCGTTTTAATAGCTCTATCCATATTTAAACATCTTCGCTACTTCCCTACTCTTGTAGCAGTATTTAACTATTTATAAATTTACTTTTATGATTGTATTTTATTGTTGAATTAATTTGTCAAAAACGGGTGGCTCATATATATTAAATGACGAGATGCAAGTAGCTAGTTGAATTATAAATCTTACAAAATCCGCATTGAATTCATACATATCTAGAATACTATTGAACTGTCCGGTACATACCTGCATCACCAACAGATTATTAATTATATATAACCAACCAGAATTAATTGCCACACTGTGGTTAAATTTCTTGCACAAAATGGTCAAAATTTTATTTCAAGAAAAAAAAGGTCAAATTTTGCATTTTTATTTTTTAAAAATTAAATTAAATGAAAGCGACCACTTAATAATAGCATACACAGTTATAATCGAAATAAATATAATACCTCGTGGGGTATTTTTTTCGTTTCCAATTTAAATTGCAAAATTTAGAAAATGACAGAAAAATAATTCAATAAAGGACCACTGAAACGATTTTTTCTTTCATCATAAATATTCTGCTGACCAAATACAGAGATTGAGTTCGCGTCACTCACAACTGTATCGAACGCGTAAATTATTTTTTCTTTAAAATCACTTCTTCTGCCTTTTTTTTTTTCAGAAAAAAAGTTAAATAATTTTTTTAGCATAAGTGAAGCAAGGTTATTTTAATATCTTTTTATCATATTTTTATTATCTGGATATTATATATCTTTCTCCAACATGCTCATTCGTAATCTCAAATTATATGTTATCGTTCAAGTCTTAGGGTCAACTTAGATATAGAAGTTATAACTTAAAAAAATAATTAAATAAGCTTGCACTTTTTAATTGCTTTTATTAAAAAAAACACAGAATCAGTTTTGACGTTTAGATAAATGTTAAAAATGTTTTTATTTATTTATTTTTCTTAATAGAAGTAAAAAGAAAAACCAAAAATCCATAAATTCTAGTTTTTATAAAAGAATTTTTTAAGTCTCTCTTAATTAATTCTCCTGTTATCAGGGGTGGTCTTGACTCCAATAATCCTGAGAAAAAAATTTTTAAAAAAGATGCAAGCGAAACAAAAAATATGAGTCATTTTGCAATGATTAGAAAGTCAAATATATATTTACAAAATTAATTTAAAAACCAGAGAAAACAATTTAAATATTTTGTCAAAATAATTTATTCAAAGTAAAATAATCAACTATGTCAGTCATATGATTTTATTGATGTAATTCTCAAATAAGATTTCGATAATTTTCAACAATCTAACATCATTAATTAGATCCGGCACTGAACATGCTCTGGCTGCTCCTAGCCTCCTACCAGGTTGGCTGTTGCTGCTAGAAAGCATTTTTAACAAAAATATGCAAACAATAGTACGTAGACTAATATCAAACTAGTGCATTATGTTTGGTTGGTAAAGTTATTGCATGATTGGATTATATGTATAGAGACACAAACACATATAATGTTTAATTAGTAAATTTATTAATAGGACCATCTCAATATATTATCACGTTTCTATTGAGGGATTGAATCATTTAAAAATATGATAAATGTTTTTCCAAATATAGTTTGGAAAAAATAATTGAGATTTGTTTTTTTTTTTTAATGTTTTAGAATTAAAAAAACACTGATTAAACAAAAATTAAAATATTTTTATCTAATAGTTTTTGAAACACCTTTTTAATTATTTTAACTATATGATCGATTTTTTTTAAAAAAATATTTGTCCAAACTTTCATTTATAAAACTTTTTATACAACTTAAAAAAAACCTTTTTTATAAAAATTATGTGTGTGATTATCTAAACAGAAACGAAACCTTTGTTTGGTACTTTTTTTTTCTTTTCTTTTTTTCACCAACCCAAATTTACCACAACTTAATTTATGTATTTAAGAACTTGTAATTAGATTCAACCGAACTACACCAGCTATAGTTATTACCATCAAACAACATCGTCATAATAAAAGCAATAGAATAGTTGATCGACTGCCATGGGCGGATCTATTAAGGGCAAGGGGTAGATCATGTGTTTCTTTGAGTTTTGATATCAAAGTATTAATATGTTTTTATATTTTAAAATTAAAATTATACACATAAAATTAAACCAATGATCTAAAAGTCAAAGTTTATCACTACATGTGTCATTTAAGAATTGTCTTCATAATCCAATAATAGATGAATATATGAATGATATTTCAATTACGTGTATTAAAAATGATATATTTCTTAGTTTGTTTGTGTCTCGATTATATAGGTCACGTTTTTTTAATTTTTCTCAAATATATAGGCTTATATAATATATTTAGTAATATTGTTTCTACCATTTTACTAATATACTCCTATTAAATAAGTTTTAAAAAAAGTGTAACTATTTTTGAATGAATCAAGTAGGGATAAAATATGAATTTTGTGTGTAAATTTAATTTTTCAATGATTTTTCTTAATTTGTGAGTTTTAAAAAAATAAGGTTATATAATTGAAACAGATGCACTATTTTTTATCCTTGGTTCTTTACCCTCCCTCGACAAAATTCCTGGATCCACTCAGAGACTGCAAAAGACTCCGAAAAGACTATTTAAATTTAAATAAACACTAATAAATGATGCACACGCGTTGCACGCAGAGACGGATCCAGGAATTAGAATTAGGATAAGCTTGAACTTAATTTAATAAATTATATATTCTTATAAGAAAACATAATATATTTATTTATAATATATTTTGAAACTCATTTGAAAATTTCATGAATTTAGAGTAATACAACAATAAATAAATCTCAAAATTTTCATTTTTTTAACCACTACAAATTATTTTAATGCAACAATAAATAATTTAATTATTCAAGTAATATATTTTTCTCTCAAATCATAAAAAATATCACTTTTTAATATATTCATATCACATAACTATTATAATTTTAAAAATTAATCTGAAACAAAAAAAAATATTTCATTTATATCTGTATTTAATACTTGAGAAGCCGAAATCATAAGCTAGATTTTATAGAAAAAAATTAAACAATAAGCATACAAGATTTAAAATTTATTATACTATTAATTATTTTTGAAATTATATATATATATATATATATATATATAACCCAAAAAAATATGGGATGTGCTCATAGATTTGTCCATGGTTGCACATGTACAATAATGATCACAACATGATTTCATACCGGATCTTTTTCAAAATATTTATATATTTTATACTGAAATGAACTGTACGATAAAAAATATGATTAAAAAAATAACTAATTAAAAACGAACAAACACGGGAAAAATTATTCAACATGTAAAAGAAATGGGAAAATGAAGTTATATTTACCTGGGGGAAGTTAGCTAACATGGGGAAAGTTATAATTCTTCCCACGACAGATTTTTAAAAATGTTAATGTTGTCTGGTCTCAAATGCTTTCTCGAAATTTGAAATGAAATATAAAAGTACCCTTTTTTACTTTTTTACTTTTTCATTATACTAGTATATGTTGCGCACGTTGGTTAAAAAGGAGTAGCGTTCCATGCAGGTGGCTTTAATGATATAATTACCCGGAATTCACAAATGGGACATTATCACTGCCCTCCACTATACACACGTGTCAATCTTTTATTCGCTGTTAGCCACTTTCGCTTTAGTTTCGTACACTGCAGGTAACGTTGAAATCCGAGTATAAATTTTCTGGCCGCGGCCTCGCTTTCTACCTCGCTTTTCTCCTCTCTGCGGCGGCGGAGAGAAACCCCCCAAATGAAAATGGAAGCTCTCCGGTTGTCGGCCCATGCGCAAACCCCACTTTTTGCTGCAGAATTCACCGTCAGAAAGCCCTCCGCCGCCGTAAAGAGCACATGCATAAAGCCGTTGATCCATGCCACGCTGTCGAAGTCGGCGGCGGAAGTTTTACCGGCCCTCGAGATTCCACTGCCCAGGATTTCTCCACAGTCCCCGCCTTCGGACACTGTGGGGCCTTCTCTGGAAAGAGTTTCTCCGAGTTCTCTGCAGTGCGAGAGCGGGTATTTGATACGGAATCGGAATCACTCGGGCAACGGTGCGGCGAGTAACGGTAGCTTGAACGCAATGGAATATCTGACGAATATACTGTCGTCTAAGGTGTATGACGTGGCGTACGAATCACCATTGCAGCTGGCCACCAAGCTCTCGGATAGGTGGGGGGTCAATATCTGGCTCAAGAGAGAGGATCTTCAGCCTGTATGTCCCCAATTTTATGCTCATATTACATTATTTGTGTGTGGCATCTTTCTGCCAGTATGTTATTGAATACAAATACGAAAAAAATAACCCCCATATTTGCATGCAAGAAATTGTAGACTGCTAAGGATTTAAAATTTTGGAGCTTTGCACTGGTTGAGTTTTCCTAGTGTGCTTTGTTTTGACGGAGCTTTTGATTGAGGAAAAAGAAAAGTTGAAAAGCTCTTAGCTTTATGGTGCAGTACTGTGTTAGGAGATCTTGGAATGTGAATGTTGATATTATACTTGGCAGGTTTTTTCATTCAAGCTTCGGGGTGCTTATAATATGATGGCAAAGCTTTCGAAGGAGCAACTCGAGCAAGGTGTAATATGTTCATCTGCCGGAAATCATGCACAAGGTGTGGCATTATCCGCTCGGAAACTGGGCTGCAATGCAGTCATTGCTATGCCCGTTACCACACCAGAGATTAAGGTTTTGCTGATTTGATTTGTTTAATTGTTGATTTTTGTTTTCGAATGTTTTTCCTGATTGGTATAACAGCACTATTATTTAAACCTTCTTATTGATAGTGGAAATCGGTCAAAGGACTGGGTGCCACTGTTGTACTTGTAGGGGATTCTTATGATGAAACTCAAGCTTATGCCAAAAAACGAGCTGAAGAGGAGGGTTGTACATTCATTCCACCTTTTGATCACCCAGATGTGATCGTAGGGCAGGGAACAGTTGGAATGGAGATCATTCGGCAAATGAAAGAGCCTCTAGAAGCGATATTTGTGCCAGTCGGTGGCGGGGGCCTTATTGCTGGTATTGCTGCCTACGTGAAAAGGGTCTCCCCTGAAGTAAAAATTATTGGAGTGGAGCCATTTGATGCGAATGCGATGGCATTATCTCTGCACAATGGCCGGCGAGTAATGTTGGACCAAGCTGGAGGTTTTGCTGATGGTGTAGCAGTCAAAGAGGTTGGCAAAGAGACGTTCAACCTTTGTAGGGAACTGATAGATGGGGTAGTTCTTGTTAGCCGGGACGCGATTTGTGCATCAATAAAGGTTAACTTCCATTTTAGCTGTTTGGATTCATCTTTTTCATTCTTCTTGATGCAATCTCAGAGACTGCTTCTGTTATTACATAGTCATGTTCTAAGTTTACTCTTGTTATCCGGGTTTCTTCCAGCCAAAAATCATGGAATCTTTTGAGGTTGATGTCCTTTAGGGAAAAAAATCTTCTGTGACAAAGTGATGTAACATTCTATGTACACCAATCATTGATTGGCACGTGTGAGAATCTACATGTTTAAAAAACTGTCACACCAATTGAAACGTAACAAGTGGAATTAACTGTCAATGTAACAGGAAATGTTATAGGAATCGTCACAAGTGAATTTTTCCCGTCCTTTAGATGTTATGTATCTGTCTCGTATTTGATTTTTCCTTATGACAGGACATGTTTGAGGAGAAAAGGAGTATTTTAGAACCAGCCGGTGCTCTTTCTTTAGCTGGGGCCGAAGCTTACTGCAAATACTACGGAATTAAGGGAGCAAATGTTGTCGCGGTAACTAGTGGAGCTAACATGAATTTTGATCGACTGAGATTGGTAACCGAACTTGCGGACGTTGGTAGACGCCGGGAAGCCGTACTTGCCACTTACATGCCTGAGGAACTTGGGAGCTTTAAGCGATTCTGTGAGCTCGTGGGTTTTCTGATCCATCCAAGCCTGTTATTTCCCACCATCTTAGAAAATGCATCCAAGTTTACATGCTTCAATTGTCTGTTTGCAGGTTGGACCAATGAATATTACCGAATTCAAATACAGATATAATTCAGAGAAAGAAAATGCTCTCGTATTGTATAGGTAAGAGATACATTTCACATATTTCCATCATATTACAGAAAGGATAAAGTAAAAGGTAAAGAATTCACAATTAAGCGTTAGACAGAGAAGCTATTTTAAGTTGAAAGTACTTTTTTGGCACTTAAGTATTTTTATGGAGAAATTCTTTAAAAAGTGATATTTGGTTGGTGTTTTACTTTAAAAATCCAAAATCATGAAGCTAAAAAATGTAATTTTTAGTGCGTTTGCTTCAACTTCTTTATCAGAAATATACTGAGAAAACTCGTTCTGTATTTTAACTTCATACATAATCTGCATCTAACTTTTTAAGGAAAAAACCACTTCAAATAACTATTCTTAATAAAGCGTTCTTTAAACCAAGTGCTTTTGTATTCAAAATCACTTCGAGTTATCTTTTCTTTTTCTTTCCTTCAGTGTCGGGCTTCACACGAAATTGGAACTGGATGCAATGATAGGAAGAATGAAATCAGCTCAACTACTGACCATTAATCTTACAGAAAATGACTTGGTCAAAGATCATTTGCGGCATTTGGTTAGGCCCATTTTAATTCTTTCCAAAATTTAATTGAGCTTGTGAACACTTTGTTTCATCAATCTGATGAATGCCCATAACCTTTTTTAAGACTGTATGGGGGAGTTGACATAACTTGAAAAAAAGTGACTTTTCTTTGTACTTTTTGAATTTTGTATGTAAGCCTGAAACCAAGTTCATGCTAGTCATGGAATCATACAGCCTAGCTTATTCATTGATTTCAGTTCAATCTAGTCTTTGAGACGGGACAACTATGAAACTTGGTTCTTATTGAACTAATTGAAAAAGGTTAACTTGAAAAGCTTGAGCAATTTCATGTGATATTAAACATGGTAGATTATATGCATTTATTTATTGAGGTTTGCAATCATATATGAGATGAATGAAGGTCGTGGGAGATTGCCACTCTTCATGTAGACTACCTTCCCAAAAAATATTTTGCTTGTACCTGAACAAATTCAATCTGGAAACTCTTGTCCGTATGTCATCTTGCTGACATATTTACATCTTAGCAGAGCTGGATAGTTGCCTTCCAGACTCGAATTTCTGCCATGCCTTTCGAAGAATGCAATGCAGGGGTTGGATTCTGTTAGAATAAGCAGAATATAAAATTTAGAATATAACATGATCAGAATTGGTTTATGAAACATTTGTTAAACTTTCAATGAATTCTTTGTAAAACTGCAACCTGCTGAAAGTAGGAGTGGCTGAACCCGATGGCTGTTTATTTAGGCAATTTCCTGAGCAATTCAGTTCCATCACTTCAAGGTCCAACTTCATTTCGATATTGCACACATTATAAAAAGAGAGTTATTTAAATAAAAAAAGGACTAATGAGGAACACAGATGGTTTGGTATTGGCAGCCTCTCAGAGAGGAGGAGCGTGCTATACACCATGTGAAGTGAAAGAGCAGATTATTTTTTGGATTCGAATATTGCTATAGATATATCTGTTTATTTTTACTTTTTTAAAATGTATGCCCCCTCACTTGGATGTTTTAAAAAAAATTTCTAGTCCCTTGGGAGATGAGGAAGTAGACTACGTTTTGGCATATAGTCCCGATATTCCATTTCTTGTCTTCAAGTTCAACATGTATTGGTTAGGTTATGCATTCAATTTGTGCGCTTTTACTTTTTCCAGATGGGTGGCCGATCAAATCTTGAAAACGAGCTCCTATGCCGTTTCGTTTTCCCAGAGAGACCAGGAGCTTTGATGAAATTCTTGGATATGTTAAGCCCGCGTTGGAACATTAGCTTGTTCCATTACAGAGCACAGGTAATTAACCGTGATGATTTTTAAAACATGCCACCATCAATTTAATCCATATGAATAATATGATAGTTTTATCTTTGTTATGCATACTCTCACATTCCATCCATGTTTATATGCATATACTGCATCTGTAGGGAGAAACTGGGGCAAACGTGTTGGTTGGCATCCAAGTATCGAAAAATGAGATAGACGAGTTCAAGAATCGCGCAAATTGTCTCGGTTATGAGTATGAAGTGGAAACCATTAACGAAGCCTTCCAGCTCTTAATGAGATGATGATGGAGCCGGATTTCTAGATATCAAGTTCTTTGAAGTTTACAGCAATTTGATCAAGACTTGGTTCTACTGTGTGAGAATTTGCATTTTGCATGTCCTCTGGAATTTAGCAGTAAACTGCTGTGGAGTCAATATATATCCTTGTAGAGTTATGCCATCTCGCTTTCCAGTGTAACCCAGCCGAAATCGCGCAGCACAGGATCTTTTTTCTGTCATAAGTAGTGTGCTTACAGGGGATTGGATGATTGCCAAACAAATGTACTTCTTGTGATGGGAAGAAGATTGTTGATCTGAGTGTTAGTAATGTTATATCTATGTCCCAATAAAATGATTCAGAAAATTATATGTTAATATATACTTTGAAGTTTGAATCGTAACTTCCATTGCATGCCGAATACTCGAATTTGATCAGAACTATTATAACATATGTTTCAAGCTTATTGTCAATAGAACCAACAAAAATCATGTCCTAAAAGAAAAGGTATTTTTCTTTATAAGTTTTCATACTAAAATAATAATTCTAATAGTTCTCAAAAATACTTTATTATTAAATTATATATTGATAATTAAAAATACTATAGTTGCATAAAATCGTGCAAAATACTCGAGGAAAAAGTAACAAATCTCACTATAAGAAGCGTGTTTGAGCACGCCAAAATCTAAAAGCGTGAATACCCCTCCAACTTTTCAACCAAATATTTTGTCCCAATGCAAAATCAAACCCCCCCAAAATAGTAAAAGAAACGAACCAAGAATTCCTCCATTTCATGTTCAAAACAAGAAACGGGCATCTCAATAATTAAAAACGAATCATTATTCATTAATGCTTCATCCAAAAGGAGACAAACACGAAACATGCACAATACCCATCGTTTCGTTTATATTTTGTTAATTCAGACGGCATGTATTCTGTAAAAGTACTTGTTTCCTTTTCACTTTCTATAATTTCTATAGTATATCTCTTTGCGTGGAAAATGTGAATACATATACAAGAAATGGTTTATGGTCAATTGGTAAGAAGGCATGAATAGGAAGCAAATTGGACACGGCTAACGCCACCATACTTGACATATAAATGAATACCATTTCTTAAGAAATAACTCAACAAGCACACATATATTCTCTTATATATATAAATCTGAAAAACGAGATTAAACACACGGCGTGACGGCCTTTATAATCGAGCCCTCCATATATTCTTCCTCCTAAGTCACAAAGCAACATAATTCTAAAGAGATTTTGAAATAAATGGGATCCATGAGATACATAATAGTTGCATTTCTTGTTGTGCTGCTATCGGTTGCTAATGCGGATCCTCTCGTTCCCGCGCTCTTAATCTTTGGAGATTCTGTGGTTGATGTAGGGAACAACAACAATAGGCTGACCTTGATCAAGGCAAACTTCCCTCCTTATGGAAGAGATTTTGTTTCACACAGACCAACCGGAAGGTTCAGCAACGGAAAACTCGCCACCGACTTCACTGGTAATTTTGCTCAGTCCTTGTTCTAATGCAAGTTACTTTAACTATATACATGTATCCTCAACACACACAAACACATATGTACAGCTGAGTATCTTGGATTCAGTTCATATCCACCCGCGTACCTTAGCGAAGAAGCGAGAAGGGGGAACAATATACTCAATGGTGTCAACTTTGCCTCCGCTGCTTCAGGCTATTACGACAGTACTGCACGCTTATATGTAAGTGCTTCATCACTTGCAAGTTAAAGATCGATCAATTCGCGTAAAAAAATATCAGAAAACGTTACAAAACCGATATGTTCAGGATTCAAAATAGTTGGTAATGTAACAGTTTTACATAATTGTACATATGCATGCAGCGGGCCTTGACTTTGACACAGCAGCTAGGATATTACAGGGAGTGGCAGGGCAGAGTGGTGGACTTAGTAGGAAAGGCTAGAGCCGATGAAATATTCTCCGGGGCGATTCATCTCATAAGCGCGGGGACGAGTGATTTCATTCAGAATTACTACATCAACCCACTTCTCAATGTGCTCTTCTCCACTGACCGCTTCTCAAACTCACTCATAGAGTCATACTCTAACTTCATCGAGGTCCCAAACTCACTCATAGAACAATTTTTCGACAACCAGTCGTCTTTTTCGTGAACTAACACGAACAATATTAACTCTTTTGTGGGCAGAATCTATACAATCTTGGTGCTAGAAGAATAGGAGTTACATCTCTGCCACCCACAGGATGTCTGCCTGCAGCAATTACTTTGTTTGGTTTTGGAAGGAACCAGTGTGTGGCAAGGCTTAACCGAGATGCCGTGGCGTTTAACTGCAAGCTAAACACCACGTCTCAGATCTTGAAGAGCAGGCTTCCCGGATTGAAGCTTGTTGTCTTTGACATCTACAATCCTCTGCTGGATTTGATCCTTCACCCGACCGACAATGGTAGGCATTTACATGATCCTAAACAGCCTAAAAAACATTACGTTTTCGGTTACTTTATCATTCAAACATTTCCTAAACGATGATGTATGATTCTATCATTTTTTTTCCCAGGATTTTTCGAATCAAGAAAGGCGTGCTGTGGAACAGGTGTGTTGGAGACCTCATTTCTGTGTAATGTGAGGTCTGTGGGTACATGCTCAAATGCCACAGAGTATGTTTTCTGGGATGGATTCCATCCCTCTCAAGCTGCTAATGAGAAATTGGCTCAGAGTTTACTTGAGCAAGGATTTGATCTCATAAGTTAACCTTTATATCTATATGTTATGTATATGTATAATTTGGAGTTATTAAGGTTGTTCTGTTTAATGTAAACTTTGGACATTGTTATTATGTTCTAAATAACTTCATTTGAGCAAATAGACTTAAGGTAGAAATTTATGCTAATAATTAGACCTTAAATAAATTTTGTATTATAAAAATGGAAGAGATCCAAATTGGACAAAAAACTGTCATATCCATGATATGCAAAACTTCTAAACCCTAAAAAGCAAAGAAGAAAGAAACACCACAAAACTAAACTCCAACCTATATATTATCTATATCTATACTCCATAAGTTTTAAAAAAAAATGTTCTTCTCCTAGCATTCAACTTCAACAGCAAGCCTTTGCATTGAAGATTTGCAACCAGTAGACCCAAAAGTCTTCTCCGATACGTCGATCGAGCAACTTTTCTGGCCGGTACATGCCTGAAAATCATAAACACAACAAGAACATGCAGTGAGAAATACTCTATCCAAACGGATAAAGAAAACTAATAAAGAAGTGAAACAGAAACTTTTACCTCTTTAAGAACTGATAAAGTGTTGGATGCGTGGCAGTGGCTTGTTTCGAGTGATTCGAACGTCCCGTTTGGAAGACCGAAACTAGCAAAGTTTACATTGGATATAACCCTCTTCCCTTGGCAAGACAATTCCAAACTGCTCCCTTCATAAGCATTTGCATGTGCCTTTGAATTTGTAACTGTTTTTATGCTTACAAGGCAAGGGTTTCCTCCAAACTCTTCAAACAGAACCAAGGTATTGAGGCAATCCTTGTTCAAGAAAGACCTCGGAACATGGTACCTAGAGCACGCAAATTACAGGGTTATGTACCTCAAAATTACATGTTTTCAAATTTTATGAGTGGGAGAATCAAGATTATTCGATTAAATTACTGAACATCTTACCATCTTTGGGTCGGTTTCCCACAGTTACTCTCACATTTTGAAGCCCCATAGCCTCCTCGATAGTTACACGAGGAACTGCATCCGTCACCAGACAGAAAACTAGGCCAGTATCTGCCTATGTTATTACCATTCACCCAAGCTGTCCCTTTTCCTAAACCCCACAAGTCCAAGACCACGGCGTCATCTCCTTTAGGAGTTGCAAACTCAGTCTGCAAGGAAATTTTCATTTATAAAACGTAAATTCATCTCTTCTTTCTCCAAACAAAACAATATATGTACATAGATAGATGTAATGTACATTTATCATACCTTGTACCAGGTAAATATCCGGTTCTTGGGCCAGTTCATATACCATCTTCGTCTGCTAAACTCCGGATCGCTTCCAAGTCCCCTCTCATCCATACCATTTAATCCAACTTTATAAGCCCATCCGTTATTCGACAGATCCTTCTCTATACTACTAGGTGCTAGTAGTTTCACTGGTCCGAGTATGCCATTCGGGGTCTTTTCAAAATTTGCTCCATAGTTCTTCAAGAAAAAAACAAAACATTAAAAACCAACAAAATAATTTCTTGGATAAATTCAAGTACGGAAAGAGCATCACTTGAAATTCTTACTTGGAGTCCAACTGTTACACTGAGCAAGGTTATGTAATTCATCCCCACTCTTGGCACAAAGTTTCGTTCAAACACGAACTTGAAGTCACCATTTTTCACCCATTTTGATCCTGAGATTCGAATGCAAAAACTTAGAAAACTGATCAAAATTCATCGTCAAAACTACATAAACAACACGAATGCGGAATCAAGATAGTTACCAATGCGTCTCCCGTTGACAAATGCATGAAGTACATGGCAGTGGCAGTTTACTTGTAATGTCACCTCTTCACCCCAGACGGGATCATTTCCATTCAAGTACACACTGCATAAAAAAACACATATCATGTACAATCCAAACAAAATCGATCCCAAATACCTTAAACTTAGAAAAACAACATATATATTACCTTGTCATGTAATATAGATAATCACTTGTATCATTTGTCATAACCTTTTGGTCAATGAGTCCTTTAGCATAAGTAACCCCTTTAAGGTTTCCACTGTACTGAACGGGACATCTCAAGTGCTCGATTCGCTCGGTCCTCCACGCCCAATTCAAGTTATAATGGAGTCCTCTCACAGCTCCTTCTGGCATTCTCTTCTCCATTACTGATGTTTGTGTGTTCACCTATCATTCAAAAATAAAAAATAAGAAAAAAAAAAAAACAAGTCCCCTTCATAGAGATACCTAATAAAAACCGCGTTTTTTCCCTACCCGGGCGGTGTTGTAGACTTCAGTGACACAGTCAGGAAGAATGCTAACTGACCAAGATGGAACAGTGAATTTCTTGCCTTCAAAATCTATTGTTATGTCTTGTTTGTCATTTGCATTACCAAAGAAACATGCCCTTGAACCATTGTAACTGTAAATTGTGGACTGCAAATAAAAAAAAAACATTATAAAATTTAACATAATCTTTTAATCCAAGATATATATGTGTCATGAAAAAGAAAATGGGAAATTTAGATTACTCACAGACATCCAGTTCCCATAATCTTTATTTGTAACATCACCATGAGTTAGAATTTTTTCCATTGACATGAGATGTGTGTGAAGCTCTTTAAGATGTCCATATTTAGGCTGGTTCAGATTACCTGCAACATTCATATAAAACAAAAATTATATTATACTTATCAAGTTATCATGGATATTATAATATCATATAAATCATGATATTTAATCTAATTCTTGGATTTTGTATATTTTACCATATTCATCGAGGGGAGCATCGTAGTCATATGATGTAGTGATGTACGGTCCACCGGCTACACGTCCGAAATTCGTTCCTCCGTGATACTACCATGCACCACATATAATATATGATCAATTTATATCATCAAATGCAAAAAGAAAAAAAATTTATTTAAAAATTTTAATTTTGTCACAAACCATATAATAATTTTGCAGAGTGCCACCATATTGATAGAACCGTCCCACTGAAAATGCGAGATCTTCTGGTGTTCTGTGTGGGTCTTTGCCACCCCAGTCCTTGTACCTTAATAATTTTGCAAAAACGAAATCCAGTAAAAAAAAAAAAAAAAAAGCTAATAATGATTAAATAATATAAAGCATTAAATATACTAACCATCCACTCCAATTTTCAGTCCAAAGCTTCGGGCTACTTTTATCATGAGGCGAAAACTGGTCGCAATAGTAACCATTGCATGTATTGATCTGTTCAAGAATTTAAACAAAATGTTTAGATAATAAATTATTTTATTATATATATAACTTATCTATATTAATATATATTATATAGTTCAAAATTTAAGAATAAATTTAATTAATTACATACCATTGATTTTGGTGCATCGTCTTGTTGACACATGATCCAAGGGACACCAATGTCCAGAGACTCGGCAAAATTGGCGCACCAATTGATATATGATTTCCCTTGATCTCCATATGAGCCCATGACATTTCCATATTCGTTCTCGATCTATGTTTTTAGTAAAATAAAATAAAAATAAACAAATATATCAATAATAAATAGGAGTTTACAATAATATATAAAATTAGGAAATTGTTTGTTCGAATCGCGGGGAGTAGTATATTCACATACCTGAGCCATTATAATGGGTCCTCCTTCGGAAGCAAAGAGATTATTTTTTTTCATCATATCAACAATCTTGGTCGTGAAAATCTTCATTTCATTCTGAACACAAATTAAACAAAAAAATTTATATACAAATCCCAATTACTAAAAATAAATAATAATGAAAATGAGGCATTTTAAGTTCATGCACAACAATACGTACCATGAAGGCATCGTTTTGGGTTCTGAAAGTGATATTTTGCATATTGTTCAGCCAAACAGGAAAACCCCTACACATAAAAAATAAACGTAGAATTGAATTAGTGAACAAATAAAACGTACCAATTTTTACGTATGATTACTTTTTTTTAAAACAAAAAATGAACTAAATTTGGTCATAAATAATACCCATAATTCCATTCTGCGCAAACATATGGTCCAATTCTCAAAATTGCGTAAAGCCCTTCAGCTTGAATTGCCTTGATAAACTTGACGAGGTCCAAGTTACCTTCAAATGTGTACTGTAATAAAAAGGTGATTAGTCGCATTTTACACACACGTTTTTAGTGTAACACGATAAGTATATATGTTAAGTTAGTAACAAATTAACCTGTCGATACAAGGGCTCGTGCGCATTCCAAAAAACGTAAGTCTCAATTGCATTGAGACCTCCTTCCTTGGCCTTCTTGAACAAAGATGGCCACATCTACATTCGTAGCAAAATTTTCATATTATATTAATCGTTAACTCGATAATTAAAATTCATAAAAATAGTGATGGATGACACCAAAATAAAAATCGCGGCACAATATTAGAAATGGTACGTACCTCGGTTGTGCTACGAGGATAATGAATGGATCCAGAAATGATGAGTTTTCTTTCCCCATCGATCTGGATTGCTCTATTATCATATGTAACTTTAGTGGCATTTGTAGCCAAATAGAAAGCGAAGAAAATCAACAAAAGTAATCGAAAAGAGCCCATCATTTTTCTATGTAGATAGTAATGTGAACTTAAGAAAACTATGGGAAATGAGCGTATGGTATGTGGGTATTTATAGGCCAACAAGTTCATTCGAATTCATGATTTGATAAACTGAAATCTTGATAATGATATATATCAAAGTGTGATTTCTAATATTTATCATTTCATGAGGATTATACATAATATTTTAAGAAATTGTAGTGAGATGTGGATAGAGTATTATTACTATTTATCTTTAATTTATCTCCAAATTAACTTGTAGTACTTAATTGCTTGTTTCTTTGATTTCCTATACTAGATTAAATTTTTTTGTTTTAGATAATTTTTGTGTCAAATTTTTATAGATTATATTAAAGATAAAAACTTTAAAATGTTGTTTGATAATAGTTTTTTTAATCTATGGTGGTATGATTATTTTAAACTTAAAAATATAGATATAGATAAAAATATATCTATATAATTGATTATGATATGATATTTTTAGATAGATATATTTTTTAAAATATATTTTTAATTCAGTTCACTTTCTAAGTTAATAGTTTTTAATTATGATATTATATATATATATATATCTGATATGATATAGGGTAATTAGATAGATATAATTTTTAAATTAATATTTAATTGAAACCTTAACAACTTCTATATTTTAATAATTTTTTTGTCTATAAAACTCTTAAATTCAGTTTACTTTCTAAGTTAGTACTGATATATATATTTCTTTTTAATGTAAAATAATTATCTATATAAATATTGAATTTAATTATTAAGACGAAAACAGCTCGCCCACCCATGTTTTGTTGGGCTTTTCAATAATTAATTTGATTCATGAATTTTATTTAGCCCAATGTTTTGATTTCTTTTTATTTGATTTTAATTGTTTTTTAAATTTCACACTGTTGTAGATTTCGTAATCTTGTGTTTTTATGGTTTGACTTAGTTGAAGTCCAACTTCTACGACACGGAGGGGTGGAGTTCAACTTCATGCTGTACTTGGGGTTGCTATTCAATGGCAAATTAATGGTCTAGATTTGTTTGCAGATCAATTGATTTGATTTGCAAACATGATCTCGACCATTTGATCTGCCCTTAGGTAGCAACGCCAAGGCAGCATCGACTCCACCGCACGGAGGATCAAAGGATTTTCATGCAGTCTTGTTTTTAAAATAGAAAATTAAATTAATTAAATTATCTATGAGTTTACAATGTAGTCTCTGCATGAGGCTAGGATTATTATTTTTATATAAAAAAATATTATTTTTTATTGCATATAGATCAACTTGACTCGTCTTAATCTAGTAATAATAATAATAATAATAATAGATTTTGGGTTCTTCTTCAATGACAACTCTATTTTAATAATTCCACGTCATAATTTTCAGGAACACAAATTCGATCTCTAACGCTACTTTATCAATTTCAAATTTTACTCAATTTTTCTCCTTTTAATATTACATTTAAATATAATAGTACAAAACATGTGAATGATCATTACTATTAGGTAACTTTTGAAAATAAATTTGATTACTGTGTTTTTTTTGTATGTATCTTATTTAAAACAAAATTTGATGGAAAATATATATTGAAATTTAATTAATATTAGTTCTTTTATTGTGATAGTGAAACATTTATATATGTACATTTTTTTATATTATGTTTATCGTGTTTTGTTTATTTATTATCATTTTTATAAACTTTTTAAGCATAATATTTGAATTTTAAGGATTTTGAAAATTAAAATATATATTAGAAAATAACATACAAAATATGTACATGCACCCAAAATATATATTTTTCATCTCTTAGTTTTGAACATCATTGCATTTTTTATTTTTGTTTCATCCTACATCTATATATATACAAATCCTAAGAATCTAAATCTTTCTAGTATATGTTGCACTATTCTACATATTTTAGATTGTCTTACATATGATCTTTCTAGTATATGTCGCACTATTCTACACATTCTAGATTGTCTTACATATTTACATGTGTTGTAGAATAGACTAATTTTATTCCAAAGTTTTCACATCTTGCTATAATGTCAGAGAAGCTTCTAGACCCAACCTTTTTCACAACGTTTTAAGTCATTGCACATAAGTCTAGAATATTCAAGTATTGTCCATAATGTTCTAGATCTTTTCGCACGAACATAGAACCTTAATATTTTTTCACAATGTTCTAGGTCTTTTTATAAGGAACTAGAACAATCAATCCCCTTCTCAACTTATACAATATATTCTAGATGCCACCAAGCCTTTGTGACCGATTTTTTGTCCAATTTTTTTCGTGTCACGCGTACTGTGTGGTTTTATGATTTATTCATAAAAATATTATATTTTATATAATAAAAAATAATTATGTAGATTAAATTGACATTGAAAATTTAACATAGTTAAATATAATATGTAATTGTTCTAGCTTTAAATTTTCTCCAAGGTTTATTTATTATCTATTTTTTTAGTGTTCATTAAGAGAGTGTTTGTGTAAGCTTATTAAAAAGAGTTTATAAGCTCCTAGTGCTTATAAGTTATTTTACGAGCTTCAGGAGCGGTCCTAAGAAAAACGAAGCCCCGGGCGAAGTTTAGATCATAGGGCCTCTTACATTAATTTGAAAATTCAGATATAATTGAGCTATACAAAATTATCCTTCATATTTTGTAATCATAAATTTTTCATTAAAAAAAATCACAATAAATTATTCACACTTACAGTTCAGGTGCAAATTCAATTTATATATAGTTAATTTAGTTATTCAAAATTAAAATTAAAAAAAAAACCCAATTTTCAAAATTAGGTTTCAAAAATTGTGCTTCCAATCAACGAATTTTCAACCCCTGCATGAAATTAACAACAAATATTAACATCTAACATAAAATAAAAATTAAATTGAATGACTCATAAATCAAATTTTAGCACAACCAGAGGCAGATAAAAAATCGTTCAAACAACTCAAGCTAAGAACTTGAGGCTAGGAAAATCAATGATCACAGAATGGCGATGTGAAACGATGCTCGACGACAAACAACACCATAATGAGAGATGATTTACGGAGCAAATATTGAATATATAGCTTTGGACGTGCGTGAATATTCTTTGATATTTTGTATAATAAAAATTATAATTTTTTAATAATTAATTAGACATTATTAATATATAATAATTATATTATATATATATATTAAAAATTTTAATAAATTGGGGGCCCACCATGAATGGGGCTCTGGGCAAGGGCCCTGCCCGCCCTGGGGCAGGGCCTCCCCTGACGAGCTTATAAGCTGTTATAACTTATTTTAAAAATAAGTTGTTAAAATGTTTGAGTAAACATATTTTAAACAACTTAAAGATGTTCAAATGTTTGGTATTATAAGATCTTTTAATTCTCAAAATTATCAAAAAAGTATAATTATATGAAAATAATGTTTCGAGTTATACATATACGAAAATAGTTTTAGAAAAAACCTATATTAAAAAATAAAATAGTTTTAATATTTTATTTTTGAAAATTTTTGTGATTTGTAAATTTTTTTTAAAATGTATTTAATATTTAATGGGTGAAGGATATGATGATGATTTATGAAAATATTCAAGAATAATTTAGGATGATAGAATGTTGAAATAAGATTTTTTTGAAAAAAAGTAACTCCTCCTTACTTTTTTAAAAACAGCTTATAAGCTGTCAAACATCATATTTTGACAGCTTAAAAGCTATTTTTAAAATTTTTTACCAAACAAATTTGTGGAGCTTATAAGCTCTAAAACAGTTTATAAGTTGTTTTGGAGAGCTTATACGCTCAATCAAACACCCACTAAATTGCTTATATGAAAGGAGATTAGAATAAAGTATGAACATAATATTTTATATGTATTTATTTACAAATATATTGAATTAATTTGAAAAAATTTGGTTAAAAAATAATGATTTAAAAAGGAAAAATAAGTTTTTTGGTCCATCAACTTGTCCATATTTTGGTTTTGGTCCATTAATTTTTTCAATGTAGGTTTTTGTGCACTAACTTTGCATTTTTAGTGTTTTTTGGTCCAACTGCATACGTGTCAACTTCTGTTTGATCCAAAATGATTATGTGGACCAATCAGAAGCTGACACGTATGTAGTTGGACCAAAAAACACTGAAAATTCAAAGTAAGTATACAAAAACTCAAATCAAAAAAGTTAATGGACCAAAACTCAAAAAGGATAAAGTTACTGAACTAAAAATTTATTTTTAAAGGAAAAATATTTTTTTGGTCCATTAACTTGTAATGTTTTGGTTTTGGTCCGTTAACTTTTTTGATGTGGGTTTTGGTACACTAACTTTGAATTTTCAGTGGTTTTTTGTTCAACTGCATACGTGTCAATTTCTGATTGGTCCAAAATGATGACGTGGACCAATCAGAAGATGACACGTATGCAATTGGACCAAAAAACACTGAAAATGCAAAGTTAGTGTATCAAAACACAAATCGAAAAAGTTAATGGACCAAAACCCAAAAGGGGTAAAGTTACTGGACCAAAAAACTTATTTTCCCTTATTAGAAATTATCATTAACTTTTAAGATGCTAACTCTAACTATCTTAATGAACATATTAAATTTTTTTATTATTCTTATTGTTACCATCTTTCATCAAAATGATTTTCCATATATACTTATTTACCATGTTTTGTATATAATAAATTGGTCAATTGATTGAAATTAGTATTCAGATTTAAGTTTTCTCAAAAAAAAAAAAAAGTATTCGGATTTAAGTTGGATAATTAGTCTTTTGGTTTTATGCTATATTCACACATATATTAATATATTATATACTTACTACCTCTGTATCAATTATATATGTCACGTTTCTTTCTTCGTTTGTCCCAAATATATAAGCTTGTATTATAATTAGAAATTTTTTTACTCTATTTTAATAATATATTCACATTCATATTAACTACGTGTTAAAAAAACATAAAATAATATTTTGAATGAATTATATAGGGATAGAATATGAATTTTGTATTTAATTTGATTTTCAATGATTTTTTTAATCTGTATTAAAAAATAAAACTATATAATCAGAACATATGCAATATATAATAAAAACAATCATGTAGATTCAAATGATATTCAAAAGTTAACAGGGAAGTTAAATATAATATATAATTATTTTACTCCTAAATATTCCCCTTTGGTTTAATTTATTAGCGTTTATTGAAAATTTTATATGAAATAATATTTTTAAAATGATATTAATATAATATTTATAATATTTTGTGAGTATGTTTTTTTACAAATATCTGAAATTAATTTAATAAATATTGCTTTAAAAATAAATATTTATTTAGAATTAATTATGTGTACTTTTTAAGATGTTAACTATAATTATGTTAATTAATATATTAAATTATTATTATTATTTCTTTATTGTTCTAATTGTTTTCAATCATCAAAATACGTTGAGATATTGTGTGTGAATTTTTAAATTAAATAGCATACATAGATTAATAAATCATTTTGAGGTAACAATAGATATAAATGAAAAATTAATCAATCTTCATTACTCATGAGTCATGATTTAATAAATGACATCACTTAGATTTGACTAAAATTTTTAATATCTTTTTCATTCTTATTTTTACCTCAATTTTCCATATTATCCATGCATTTTTTTTATCAATGAATATATGAGGACGAACTGATAAATTGAAAATGAAAAAAACTTCGCCCTCTATTTTATTGTTTTTATATCATATTATATGCAGATAGATTAAATAAAAGGAAATATCAAAAAAATATTATCTTAAATAATTAATTTATATATTTTTTAAAAAATATTATTTTATATTAATGAATAATTTATATTATCATCATCGTATAATTTAGTCATCTTAAATAAATATTTTCTTAATCATATTATATATAAATGATAAATGAAAGTTTCACTAAGTATTACTTCATGTTAATTACTAGTTTTACGTAATTCAGATAACTTACAATAACTTTTTAGTGTAAATCTTTGATTATTATTCATACCTCTCTATTTTTTAAAGTCATGTTTTATAGTTATAAAACTTATAATAATAAATTGTACATCCGAATTATTAATTAATAATCAGTAATGGCAGAAGTAGGATAGTAAAAAGTTCAATAAAATACTAATAGTAAATAAATATATAATGAAATGCTCTAAATCTCAGCAGAAATCCGTTGTTAATGTTATTTTTCTTTTTATGACAAAAATAATTGAGTTTGATTTGTGATGATATATTTTATTTTGTGTTCCTAAGCACATATTTTATTGAAGAATTAAAATGGATAAAATTTTTAAAACATTTATTTATTTTTATTATGATAGTGCAAAAAGTATATATATTTCTTCTTTAGACCCGATTGAAGAATTTGAAAATAATACAATTCACGATAAAATTTTTATTTGAATAAAAATTAAAATATTTTAAAAATATATATTAACGTCTTCTTGTACATCTAATCCTGAAATGGTGACATCACGTTTATATATATGTATAAAATTTTCTTGAAGCATCTGTTTGTTCCGTGTCACTATATTTGACAAATTTATCTCAGCATCTCGACAATTCTAATTACAACCATTTATCGTCAAAGTTTAATAAATTATCTTATAACTGAATTTAGGCAAAAAAAAATAAAAATAAAAAGGTCCTTGTTGATATGAAATTAGTAGTGATAAGAGTTCAACGCGTGTACGTGTAAATGTCATACATATATGTTCGATTAGAAACTTACAAATACATCAGCTCTATTTAAAATATTGATATATATGTTCTCGTGTTCGCAATAATTTTTGCTTGATTGAATTATAATCTAAAATATGTTGAGATTTTGATTATCTTTCGAGTGATTCTGATAAAAAAGTTGATTATTTATTTTTTATTTAAGTTTTTTTTTTACTCTTGTTCTCAAATCTCAATCACTATCTATCTACTTATGATTTCCAATTTTTAATTTTTATGCTCAATTACTGACAACTTTATGATCTTTTTCTCACTTCTTCGTAATTATAAATCATAATCGCTTCTACAAAACTATATTCTTTTTTTTGTGAACATTTTATTTTTAAAAATTTATCAGTTTTTTTTTTTTTTTTTGGTTCATATAAAATGTGTTTGAAGATATTACAAAGTACTCTCACGAAATATATAACTATACATTAAAAATTTATCGTCACAAAGTTGTTGAAACATAAAATACTATACAGTAGAGTTTTGATATTGTGAGCACCTATATGTGCATTTATGTGTGCATCTGCTGATGTGACGTTCATATATTGGATGTAGATGATGCCACGTCAGCGGTGCACACATAAGTGAATATCATGAATGCTCACGATATCAAATCTGTTATATGATATTTAAATATACCTCAAATTTATGGATACAATTAGTTGAAACTATATAAAAAAAAAATACCAATTTTGATAATATATGATATGGTATATCCGGGTAAAGAGAACAAAATTTGAAGGCAAACACTTGTATGCAACCGTTGCACGGGTCATATTCGTGTGACGGGTCTCTTATATGGGTTATCCATTAAAAAGTATTACATTTTATGTCAAAAGTATTACTTATTATTATAAATATGGATAGGGTTGACCCGTCTCACGAATGAGACCGTTGCACAGGAGTGTTACTCAAATTTGAAATGGGCCATCAAAATTTTTCTAAATTCAGAAAAATACAAACTACGTCAAACAAACCGAGAGATTGTAGACAGATCAGCACATCACAATAAATTCACACAAAATAATGAATAATTAATATTATAAAAATAATTGCGAAAAATAAAGAAGATAAATTCTCCATTCAAGATGCTAATCACCATATTTTTAGAATTTAATTAATTAATACCAGATTCTAAAAACCCCAATCTCCGCCCGACCCCACGCTCCTTCTAAATCTTACTCGCCATACATGATCGCCACGTGTCACAAAATCTCACCCGAGTGGAGTCAATCTCTCCTTCCGCGAGTGGTGTCCAATTTAAGGAAAAAATCATAATGAATTATTTGGTATACGAGATTTAAAGGGAGGGGGGCAGAATGGGAACAGAGAATTAAAAAGTGCGTAATTTTGCATGAAGAACTCGAAAACAGAGACTGAGACCAGTCGACGCTTGGCGATTTATCGTGTTCGGTGCTCTTAACAATCTCTCGCCAATTGTGTTCTTCACTTTTCCGAGGAAAAAAAAAGCCTAAATTTACACAAAAAACACGAAGTTACTCACTCCCATATACGTACAAATCGGGATTTTTGTTCGTATATGTAGCTCATACGTCACAGGGGAGGAGGGAGATTTAAAGAGAGGATCATCATTGAAGAGGTCGGGGATTGTATAATTAGACAGAGGGAATTAATGGGCTTGGCTTGCTGCATGAAGAGTGAGTGATTCGGGGTGATCCAAGAAAAATCGAATCGTGTGGATTATGGTGATTTGATTTGTTTGTTTTTTTTTTTTTTTTTTTTTGTGGTGGGTTTTCTTGGATTTGTGATGATGGAGGGAGGGTGTAAGAGGAGAGTGTGTTCATGGTGGAAAACGTCGTCGTCTTCGACGAGGCTTCTGGGTTTTATGCTTCCGTTAATGGTGGTTTTCGGGGTGGTGGGTTTGATGGGTTCCAAGTCTTCCGGCTACGATCATCCTTGGGTGCGGACTTCTCTTTTTCCTGGTTACAGTAGTAATAATGGAGGGGGGAGTGCTGACGAGAGTGTTCCACCGCTGGGAGACGGCGGCGCGGCCTTTGAGCTGTGGCGGCCGGTGGTGGGTGGTGGAGAAAAGGAGGAGGCGCTTTCGGCGGACTACAATCTGAACCGCTTCGCCGCACCGCCGCTTGCCGTTGTAGATACAAGGACACTGCATCCTCCACATGTGAGAACCCTTTTATTGTTATTATTATTTTTATTTTACAGAGGATCTCATGATTTTCTTATAAATTTTTAATGTCAATCATAATATAATTAATTTTTAGCATGCAGAACAATCTTAAAAATTTATAGTGCATATAAATTTAAATTTCATAAGCAATTTTTTTCTCAGTACAAGTTTTGGTCCAAATATGTGAAATTTTAGTATGGTGATAACATAATAAATGAAAGATCTGGCTATTATTTATATACTTTGTTTAATATTTAATTTTGCGAATTATAGAATAAAGAAATTAAGAAACCTATTTCCCTATCCTATCCTTTCGTTTTCATTTTCATTTTTTATTTTTGATAAATTTTGCCTATACTCTAATTAGCTGACAAATAGCATGCATGATTCTGGAAAAAGTCCATGTGAGGATGTTAAATATATATATGGTACCTCAACCAACTTAGACGCTGTTATTTTCTTGTCCCTAAATATAGTATTGCTTTGGTAATTAGTTTTCACACCTTTATTCCGTTTGTTCAATTATGACATTGCTTGAGCAAAGAATCTTTAATAAAGACAAATTTGTACTTTTCAAATAAGGATGAAAAATTTTTAATTTGACTTTTAGAATTTTATCATTCTTGGTGTTACATTGGCGTAGATTAATGTGGCGTGGCGATTGTAATATATGTCTTACAATAATGTTAAATCAAATCTTGATATTAATAACTGGGATTTATATTCTTGTGATAATTGTATAAACAGGTAGAGGAGGGGGCAGAGAGTTCTATAATCTCCAAAAATGGATCTTATCTTATTCCTTCATCAAATGAGACCCTTGTCCTTTCAGCGAATCCGAGAATAAAAAGAAAGTTCAGCAATTTAGAAACTCTTGAAGCCCGACTCCAGCGAGCTAGAGCCTCAATTCGAGATGCGAATAAGGGGAATGGAACATACGACTCGGACTACATCCCTAACGGTCCAATCTATTGGAATCCTATGGCTTTTCATCGGTATGTTTCATTTATTAGCTTTGTTAAATGGTGTTACCGAACACTAGTCCACAATCGACTTGAAATTAAAACATAGCAAGTCATTCAATGCAACTTTGTAAATATATGCATGAACGAATTATTACTTTATTTTAATTGCACCTAAACTTTTGGGAAGCCTCACATTGGTCTTGCTCAATGGGTTCAACAATACGACTAATGGTCTCAGAATCGACCTTAAATACTACCATCACGCCACGGGTGTCAAGAAATTTATGAATTTTTGTTACTTTGAGTAACTAGGTTCAGTGTTTTCGAGTTCCTCTCGAGTTTGGGAGCATGGCCTATGTGTGATCTTTTGAGCTTGTGTTACTTCGGAGTTGTACATGTAGCAAGGTTCCATTAATCACATGTAACCTTTATTTGGCACATTAGGAGCTATTTGGAGATGGAAAAGCAGTTCAAAGTGTATGTCTATGGAGAAGGAGAGCAACCTATTTTCCACAATGGTCCTTGTGGTAGCATTTATTCCATGGAGGGAAACTTCATATATAAGATGGAAACGACAAAATTTCGGACAAGGGAACCTGAAAATGCTCATGTTTTCTTCCTCCCATTCAGCGTGGCATCAATAGTCCACTTCATATACAATAAATCTCCAAAAGATCATTGGTTGCCAATGAAACAGACCGTGAAGGACTATGTCAATCTTGTCTCTGAGAAATATCCATATTGGAATCGAAGCCTTGGAGCCGATCATTTCATGTTGGCTTGCCACGATTGGGTAAATACATCTTAGTTCTTAGTCTTTTGCCTGTTTTCCTCTGTTTTTTCATTTTCTTGCAATGTCCATTTCCCTTGCAGGTTTAAGTTCTTGCTATTGTGATGTTTGTTCAAAGTAGATGGCTTTTTTTTATTGATTGTGTGTATATTCTTATTGTAGGGGCCCGAGCTTTCTAAATCGGTTCCCTGGCTATTTAACAACTCGATTCGAGCATTATGCAACGCAAACATGTCGGAAGGATTTCAACCCTCGAAAGACGTCTCCATACCGGAGATAAATCTACCTGGTCGTCATACCAATGGCTTGATCGGCGGTCCATCGCCCTCCAAACGACCGATCCTCGTTTTCTTTGCCGGTGGACTTCACGGTCCCATTAGGCCTATTCTTCTCAAACATTGGGAAGACAAAGACCAAGACGTGCAAGTCCACAAGTACCTCCCAAAGGATGTCTCTTACCCAGCCATGATGAGGAAAAGCAAGTACTGCATTTGCCCCAGCGGGTACGAAGTCGCGAGCCCAAGAATGGTCGAAGCCCTGTACACCGGTTGCGTTCCCGTGCTCATCAAGGATAACTACGTCCCCCCGTTCAGCGACGTCTTGAACTGGAAGTCGTTTTCTGTCGAAATTTCAGTTGCGGAGATCCCAAATCTTAAAAAGATTCTGACCGGAATCTCTACGAGTCAATACATCCGAATGCAGAGACGGGGCGTCCAGGCGAGACGACATTTTGAGGTGAATCTGCAGCCGAAGAGGTACGACGTGTTTCATATGACGCTTCATTCGATTTGGCTAAGGAGACTCAATATCAGGCTTCATGGGATTGAGGATTCGTGAACAGAAGTTGTTTTGCCAGTCCAAGAATCACAGCAAGGCAGTGTAAAAAATCATGTTTCACTGTTAAATATTTGTATAAGATACATCAAAAAAATGTGTAATATTGTGTACGGGTCTTGGAAACAAATAACTCAAATGCTGTGGGAGTGCCGAGTGGGGTACTCTGAGTTAAACTAGTTAATTTGTCAAGGATCAATGGGTTTCCCCATCGGTCCTCAACTATTACATTCAGTAATTATATTATTCAAACTAGTTTTAAGGAAAATTGCACTTTAGTCTTATATTTTTGTTGGTGTCTTTTTTATTAAATTTCAATTTTGGTCTTATAATTTTTTATTATGGAAATTTTATTCATTTTTGTTTAGAGAGTACATTTATACATTAACATAGCATTAGCACTGAATTGGTTCTAATAAAGATAAGATACTGATTGAAAATGAAATTTGATAACATTAATAAAATTTGATAACATAAGAGATTTAAATGATACATAAAAGATCAAAATCACTTAAAACTTAAAAGAACAAAGGAAAAAAACTATTTTAATATCTGGATATTTATAAGCTACATTTTTTGGTATTAATATTATAAAACTTATAATATCTCTATCAACTTAAAATTAAATGTTAAGTTTGGGCTTCAAATTATGTCTGCTATAATACACACTCATGTATCGAGTGGGTAAATTGTGTTCTACCTTCTTGGATTTCAAAATATTTATGGTGCTATGGTTTATCTTTTTTTCCGAAAAATTAAAGTTAAGTTTGGGCTCGTGGAAACAAATCAATTATTATCATGGACTCATGGTGAATTTTTTTCATTGTATGGGCTGACAAATTAATATTATTAAATTTTTGTAAAAAAATTATTTCTAATTTTACAAATTTTATTTATTTTTTAAAAACTTTTTATCAATTCTCATAATGTTCTTCTTGATTTACAGTAATTGTAAAATAAAAATTGGTTGAATTTTTTCTAAAAAAAATCAAAAACCAAAATGTTATCGAAGTATAGGAATGCTTACCCCCGAGACTCTAATTTTCTTTAATCTTTCTAATTAAACATTTCTTTAATATGGCTTTTAATTCTATTTCAATTATTAAATGTATTTAATACAAAATTATGATAAACCAAATACCACATGATCATTATATTCTTTTCATGATTCAACAATAAGAAAAGAGATACTTATGTCATAACTAAATTTTTTCCAATTCTTAAATTAGATATACATTTTATTTTCTTTTTGAAAAATAAAGAGAATAATTTCATTTGTCGTATATATATATTTTTTATAAAAGTTTGTTTTGTAGTATCTATATTTGGATAAAAACGTGGATTAACTTTGCACCAGAGGCGCAGAGCATCGGAGGATAAAATTGGCCAACGTATTTCGATGCTCGAAACTTCTCTATTTCATCCCTATCATCCCATATTCACGCCACATGGCGTGGCTGTGGAGTCCAGCAACGCATGCACCATTTCTACCTGTCAGTCTCTCAAAAATCCTAGCTTTTCACGAATTTTTTTGTAGAAATTAGCTAGCCAGCGTAGATTCCTCCCGTTTGTTCATAAAACCCCATCGGCACAGGAAAATTTGCAAGTTGAAGTTGAAAAGCATTTAACATTTTCATTACCTGTTTCAAGTTTGTATTTATTTATTCGACTGTTGATAGAATGGCATCAAGACAAGAATCCAGGGAAGAGAAGGCCGAAGCAGCTGCGAAAACAGCGGCGGAGGAGTTGAGCGAAGCGAACAGGGGAAGGAGAGAAACAGAGGCTACAATGGAAGAAGAGCCGGCCCACATTGATCTAGTAGGTGGGAGGCGAGAAGAGAGGTCCCCCGGGATCATTGGGAGCCTGATCGGTACAGTTCAAGGAACGGTAGATTACGCGAAGGAAGCAGTGATGGGTAAGTCCCAAGAAGCTGCTGATAGTACGCGCGACACTGCGGGTGTGGCGAAGGATTCCGCCGCGCAGAAGACGGAGGAGTATAAGAACCAAACGGCGGAGAAAGCTAAAGATGTGAAGGATTCTGCATCCCAGAAATCGGATGAGGCGGCGGAGAAAGCTAAAGAAACCAAGGACTCTGCTGCAGAGAAGGCCCAACAGACGAAAGATACCGTGGGGGGAAAGATCGGCGAGTCTAAAGACTACATAGCTGAGAAAGCGGAGGGGGCGGCGGATAGGGCCAGAGATACTAAGGACTCTGCCGCTGAAAAAGCCAAGGAAACTAAGGAATCGGCTATGGAACAGGCGGGGGAGTACAAAGATTATGCTGTGGACAAAGCGCAACAAGCCAAGGATATCACGGTGGGCAAGCGAGAAGAGAGGTCCCCCGGGATTATCGGGAGCCTGATCGGTACTGTGCAGGGAACGGTAGAATACGCGAAGGAAACAGTGCTGGGTAAGTCTCAAGAAGCTGCCGATAGTACCCGCGACACTGCGGGGGTGGCCGAAGAGAGGGGCAAGGAGATGAAGGATTCCGCCGCCCATAAGACGGAGGAGTATAGTAACCAAACGGCGGAGAAAGCTAAAGAAACCAAGGACTCTGCTGCAGAGAAGGCCCAACAGACGAAAGATACCGTTGGGGGAAATATCGGCGAGTCTAAAGACTACATGGCGGAGAAAGCGGAGGGTGCGGCCGATAGGACGAGAGATATCAAGGACTCTGCCGCTGAAAAAGCCAAGGGAACTAGGGACTCGGCTATGCAACAGGCGGGGGAGTACAAAGATTATGCTATGGACAAAGCACAACAAGCCAAGGACACGACGGTGGGCAAGCGAGAAGAGAGGTCCCCCGGGATTATCGGGAGCCTGATCGGTACTGTGCAGGGAACGGTAGAATACGCGAAGCAAACAGTGCTGGGTAAGTCTCAAGAAGCTGCCGATAGTACCCGCGACACTACGGGGGTGGCGGAAGAGAAGGGCAAGGAGATGAAGGATTCCGCCGCCCATAAGGCGGAGGAGTATAAGAACCAAACGGCGGAGAAAGCTGAAGATGTGAAGGATTCTGCATCCCAGGAATCCGATGAGGCGGCGGAGAAGGCTAAAGAAACCAAGGACTCTGCTGCAGAGAAGGCCCAACAGACGAAAGATACTGTTGGGGGGCAAATCGGCGATTCTAAAGACTACATGGTGGAGAAAGCGGAGGGTGCGGCCGATAGGGCCAGAGAGACCAGAGACTTTGCCGCTGAAAAAGCCAAGGAAACTAAGGACTCTGCTATGCAACAGGCGGGGGAGTACAAAGATTATGCTATGGACAAAGCGCAACAAGCCAAGGACACGACGGTGGGCAAGGCCGGTGAAGCCAAGGATGCAACCATGGACAAAGCTGGTGAGTACAAGGATTACACAACTGATAAAGCAATAGAAGGGAAAGATACAGCTGTGGGAAAGATTACAGAGTTGAAGGACTCGGCGGCGGATGCTGCTAGGCGAGCCAGGGATTTCTTGATAGGGAAGAAAGAAGAGACGAAGCAAGCGGCGGAGGAAACCGGAGAAGCCGCGAAACACAAGGCGGCGGACACTACAGAAGCAGCCAAGGTTAGCAGATTATGAGTTAACAGTCTTTACAGATTACTACTGGTTTGTATTTAATTTCTTTGTACCATTTGTTTCTATTTTTCTTGATTATAATAATGAATGAAGGAACATATATATGTTCTTTTTGTTATACAGATTAAAGATGAAATAAAGATTTGCTTTCATCCCTAAATTGAATTCCCAGTTCGAAATTCTACCAAAGTATTACGCATTAATTTCTCAAGCTATGGCAATGTAGGAGTCGTACGATGAAACAAAGGAAGAAGCAAGAAGGAAAATGGAGGAGATGAGAATTGGAGGAGGAGAAGAGAAAACGGGGAGAAGGGAGGTTTCGTATGGAGGCCACGGGGAGCCGAAGACGGGGCATAGACTGGCGGTGGACAAGGAGGGGACGCCGGTCGTGGTGGCGGTGGATATGGAGGAGACGCCGGCTGGGAGCATCGCCTCCTCCCTGAAAGAGGCGGACCAATTGGCGGCTCAGACTTTCAACGACGTGGGTCCGGTGGGTGAAGAGGGTGTCGCACGCATACGGCTGAACCGGTCGGGGAGGCGCCACGAGTCGTAGAATATAATATATATATATATGTATATATTGTATGCACGTGTGTAATGTATTTTGTTAATGGTAATTTAATATATAAGTGGGGAATGTAAACTTGTGGATGCAAGTATAATGTATTAAACGAAAATCGGGGGTGAAAACGTGGTTTATTGTCGTTTCGGAGCTATTGATCTTTTTGCTTTTTTTCATTTTAATTTAATAATATACTAATATTTGCTTTTTTTTTTTTTTTTTTTTTTAAAGACTAATTTATTTGCTTTACTAACTCCAAGAGTTAGCATTCTTATAATATCTGGGCTAGTGGCCCATTTATTTATTTATGTTTGTGTTCATTGAAGTCTTTATCGTCTCGGGCCGACTCTATTTTTGTGTTGCAACTGTTGCGAAATTTGGAGGAAGTGGTGTGGGTCAGAAAACTTATGTCATAGTATCGTGGAGTGAATCATTTCATGAATTAACATACGTGATCACTAAACGTTTTATTGTTGGAATTTTGTTAGGGGTAATATTTGTAAAATGTTCAAATGTTATTAATTAAATAAGTCATAAATTGATTTGGTCTAATTTAGAATTGAAGAATTAATTTAAGAATTTATTTGTCATAATAATATTGTGTGGTATCCATATATGATTTTTTTTTATTTGTTGAAGTACCAAATTAGAAATAATGAAATTTTATTTAATTATAAAAGGTGTTACGGTCCCAAATGCGTCAGTTTGTTTTTCATCGACAGAATTTTCATTTTCTGGTTTTTAAGGAAAACTGTAAAATTAAAAATTTTTGTTTCCAAGGAAAATTGTAAAATTGAAGATTATCATCTATAATCATTCACTAAATCATGAATATTGGTACGTTTTTGCAGTTTTGATTATTATTCATTCACTAAATCATGGATTTTGGTACGTTTTTGCAGTTTTGATTATTATTCTTGAGAGTTGGATGAAATGGATGAATTTTTCTGTTTGAGAAATGGAATCCAATTGTTTTCTTCATTTATAACACGTAGCATATAATATATAAAAATATCAAGATATAAATTTAATTTAAATGAGTTAATATATATAGTAGCAAGAGGAGTTAATATAATAGCAACCACGTACCCAATAATTGGTATGTACATCTTTTTAAGATTGTTCTTTTAATTTAATCCATAAGTTATTGATTATAATTAGCAAATCATTTAATTATTTTAAAATTTTACTAAAATAAGTCCACATACGTTATAACTTTTATTAAATGAAAAAAAAGTAGAATATTTGGTTTCATCCATTAAATTTATATGGCAAAGATAGTTAATATATGAGGTTGATGAGTTGACGAAGAGGTGTCAAAAATCAAAATGGGCCACGGAGTGGGCTGGTCCACAACTCGTCGTAACTCACCGTTAGGCAAGGTGAGGCGGGGCGGGTTGGTCGGCTCACAATTTATGCGAGTTGGAAAAACATCAAATCAATCAACCCATTTTAGATGGCGGGGCAGACCAATCCGACAGGCTCACGTGTAAATTAGCGGGTTTTTCCGGGTCAACGCAAAACCCACCACAACCCACCATTAGGTAGGGCGGTGCGGGCTGGCCTGCCTTTTAGACGGATTGAGAAATTGCCAACTCAACCCCTCAATTTTGTATAGCGGGGCGGGCAAATCCAACGAACTTAGCCTATTTTTTGATACCTCTAACTGTTGATCCGATGTAGGTTTCAACTTTTTAAATATTTTTATTATGGGTATTAAATGCACTGCTTTAATGATCAATATATTTTAAAACGTTCTTTTCAAAAAAAAAAACGTGAGACTTTATTATTAGCATATCAACATTTATCAATAAATTTATTTATTTTTTCTCATATAATATTATTTTTTTAAAAAAAATTTGAAGCTAATAAATAAATAAATAAAAACGCTGGAAGTATACATTGAAACTGTTGAAAAATATATTATTATTATTATTATTATTATTATTATTATTATTATGTTGAATATTGAATATTGAATATTGAATGTTGAATGTTGAATATTGAGTTGTAAAATGTGAAAAATTAGTGTGTGATGATGTAGATGATGATGTATTAATTTTTGGACTAATCTCAAATGTGGATCTATAAATAGGTCTTCATTTGTGATGAAAAATACAATTGAGTTGAGAGAAAAATATTATAAAGTGTAGAGTTTGATATATTTTGAGTTTTGGAGTATTTACTTTTTACTGTAAATTTTTATTTTTTCATAACACGTTATCAGCACGATCGCTCGAAGGTTCTCGCTCCAAAATACAAGAAGAAGTCAAAAATATTCAACAAGTAAGAATTTTTATTTTACTGTTTATATATTTTTATTGTGTATATATTAATATATAATATCATGTTATTATCAGAAATGAAAAAAAAAAATTAGTTTTTTAAAAACTTGTTATAAATCCTGGGAGGATGTTAAGACGACATCCCACACTCCCAGTAAGGGATACGACAAGTATAAAAGCCTCTAAGATTTTTAAACAATAACGTGATATGATATATATTTATTATGTATATATACTAACTATATCAATATATAATTTCATGTTATTATATAAGAGGTTGTCTAGGACACTGATCTTATAATAACGTGATATGATATATATTTTATTGCGTATATTTAATTATGATTATCATTATATGCATCACATGATTATCACGAATTTTTATTCAACACATACTCGATTTTTTCTTACCCCAACGGTAACAAACGGCTAGTTTTTGCCCTATAAATATATTCACTCAAACTCATTTTCAATCACACCAAATTCACTCTTTCTCTCAAAATAATTTCTCCTCGATTTTTCGAAGATGAAGATGATGGCATTTCTAAGGCTATTTTTCATAACGATTATGATCATCATGCTCACGAGTTTTGTACTCACCAGCGATTTTCCACCACATACTTTTTCTCTATTTGTACACGCACTTGTAATCTTCGTTCTTCCATTATTTTGTATTGTCATATTAATGAAAATTAACTAATAAAATGCATTGTTATTTTTCTATTACCACCATGTCAAATTTGGCAAAGATTGAATTCGTTGCGCTCGATATAACTGGAAAGAATTATATGTCATGGACTCTCGATGTAGAGATGCATCTTGAGTCATTGGGTCTAAGTGATACCATCAAAGAAATTAATATATCAGCCTCAAAAGATAAAGCAAAGGCAATGATTTTCTTACGCCGACATCTTGATGAAGGGTTGAAATGTGAGTATCTCACAGAAAAAGACCCAATGATTTTATGGAAAGGGTTGAAAGAAAGATTTGAGCATATAAGGGAAGTGATACTTCCGACCGCCCGTGATGAATGTAATACGTTGAGATTCCAAGACTTTAAAAAATCAGTGATTATAATTCTGCGATGTATCGAATAGTCTCGCAATTAAAATTCTGTGGACTTGAAGTCACAGAGATGGAAATGCTTGAGAAAATATTTTCCACTTTTCACGCATCAAATATAACTCTACAGCAGCAGTATAGAGTGCGTGGTTTTACGAGATATTCTGAACTCATTGCATGTCTTCTTGTGACGGAAAAGAACAACGAATTGTTAATAAGAAATCATCAATCCCGACCCACTGGATCAATGGCATTTCCTGAAGCAAATGTCGTAATGAAAAATGAAAACCAAAATCAAAGGCATATACCAGATTTTGGTCGTGGACGAGGTCGAGGAAGTGGGCGTGGACGTGGACGTGGACGTAAAAATTATCGCGGTCGTGGTCGTGGCCGTGGATATGAAAATAATCGAGATAGTTATTTCAATAACTCATGTCAAAAGAACGTCATGAACCACCCACCAAAAAGGCATCATGAAAATATGAGTGAAAATAAAAATCACTCAAAAAGATATGAGAGTGTTTGTTATAAATGTGACACTCCAAGACATTAGTCACATACCCCTGAGCACTTATGTAAGCTCTTTAAAGTATCGATAAAGGGAAAAGAAAATAGACCAATTTTGTTTAATACAGTAACCATTTAAGTGGTTCAACTTATTTCAATGCTGCCGATTTTTCAAATGATTTCGAGAACATTGATTAATATATTGGTGGGACTGGAATGTAACATGCTATATTTTTCATGCATTCTTATGAAACATGCTATATTTTGCATATATATATTATCCTTGATTTTCTTTATTGCATAATTTATTTTGAAGTTCAAAATGGAAAACGGTATGAGCAAAACTAAACAAGAAAATAATCCCATGGAAGTTTTCATACCCGATAATGGTACAACGCACACTATTCTCCGAGATAAAAGATATTTCTTGGAATTAAAACCAACAAAAATAATGGTGAATACAATATCAAGACCGGTAGACTTGATTGAAGGTTGTGAAAAAGCACATTTTTTGTTACCTAATGGTACAAAATTTTTGATAAATGATGCTTTATATTCACCCGGATCAAAAAGAAATTTGTTGAGTTTTAATGACATATATTCTCATGGGTATGATACTGAGACGATAACTGATGGAAATCAGAAATATATGTGTCTTACCACATATAAATCATGAAAGAAATATGTGGTTGAAAAATTATCAATGCTCCCTACTGGATTGCATTATACACATATAAGGCCAATCGAATCAAATATGGTAGTTAATAGTTCTTCAATATTAACCAATTGGCATGATCGATTGGAACATCCTAGTTCAATAATGATGCGAAAAATTATTGAAAATATACATGATCATCCATTGAAAGACCAGAAGATCTTTCAGAATAATAAGTTTCAATGTAAAACATGTTCTCTTGGAAAACTTATTATAAGACCATCGCCAGCTAAAATCCAAACAGAATCACTCATATTTCTTGAACGTATTCAGGGTGATATTTGTGGGCCAATTCATCCACCATGTGGACAATTTCAATACTTTATGGTATTGATCGATGCTTCTAGCAGATGATCACATGTATGCTTATTGTCAACTCGAAATGTGGCATTTGCAAGATTAATGGCTCAAATAATAAAATTGCGGAATCAATTTCCCGATTATACAATCAAGAAAATAAGACTTGATAATGTTGGAGAATTTACTTCCCAAACTTTCAATGACTATTGTATGTCAATGGGAATTACTGTTGAACATCCTGTTGCTCATGTTCATACACAAAATGGATTAGCTGAATCATTGATTAAACGTATACAACTGATTGCTAGAACAATGATTATGAGAACAAAACTCCCTATTTCTATATGGAAACATGCAATTTTACATGCTGCGGCATTAATTCGCATCAGACCAAGTGCATATCATAAATTCTCCCCATTGCAGTTGCATTTGATAAAGAACCAAATATTTCTCATCTGAGAATTTTTGGATGTATGGTGTATGTGCCTATTGCACCACCTCAACGATCAAAAATAGGTCCTCAAAGAAAAATCGGTATTTATATCGGTTATGATAGTCCATAAATCATTCGATATCTTGAGCCTCAGACAGGCGATGTGTTTACAGCACGCTTTGCTGATTGTCATTTTAATGAAGAAATCTTCCCAATGTTAGGGGGAGAAAAGAAACACATCGAAAAAGAAATAACATGGTATGTACCATCATTGTTACATTTGGATCCAAGGACCAAACAATGTGATAAACATGTACAGCAAATTGTGCATTTGCAAAGAATTGCAAATCAAATGCCAGATGCATTTGCAGACACAAAAGGGGTAACAAAATCATATATACATGCTGTAAATGCCGCTGCTCGAATTGAAATTCCAAAGAAACAAATTGAAGACACTCATGATTTCATAAAACGCTTGAAGCATGGAAGGCCAGTCGGTTCCAAGGATAAAAATCCTCGAAAAAGAAAAGGCACAGAGAAGCACGATGATCATAAAATAGAAAATGGTGTTCCAGAAGAAACACCTGATGATGAAAATGTTCTGTCAGAACCACAAACTGACGAGAATCGTGAAATCTCTATCAATTATATTAATACTGGAAAAATATGGAATCGAAAAGACATAGAAGATATTGATGAGATATTTTCTTATAATGTGGCTTATGACATCATAAATGAAAATGAGGATCATGAACCAAAATCTTTTGCTGAATGTAAAACTCGTCATGATTGGGCCAAATGGAAAGATGCCATCCAGGTTAAATTGAATTTGCTGAATAAACGTAATATTTTTGGACATATAGTCCTCACACCTGAAGGTGTAAAACCTGTTGGATACAAATGAGTTTTTATTCGAAAGTGAAATAAGAAAAATGAAATAGTCAGATATAAAGCTAGACTTGTTGCACAAGGTTTTTCTCAAAGGCCTGGAATTGATTATGAAGAAACGTATTCTCCTGTTATGGATGCAATTACGTTTCGATATTTGATTAGTTTGGCAGTGTCTGAAAATTTGGAAATATATCTTATGGATGTTGTTATAGCTTACTTATACGGATCACTTGATAGTGATATATACATGAAAATCCCTGAAGGATTTAAGATGCCTGAAGCACAAAGTTCAAAACCCAGAGAATTTTATTCTGTAAAATTGCAAAGATCATTATATGGGTTAAATAAATCCGACCGAATGTGGTATAATCGGCTAAGTGAGCACTTGATGAAAAGGGATATATAAATGATCCAATATGCCCTTGTGTTTTCATCAAGAAAACAACATCCGGATGTGTAATTATTGTTGTATATGTTGATGATTTAAACATCATTGGAACGAATAAAGAAATTCAAGAAGTTATGATGTACTTGAAGGAAGAATTCGAAATGAAGGATCTTGGAAAAACCAAGTATTGTCTGGGTTTGCAAATCAAACAAAAAGAATGTGGAATTTTTGTTCACCAGGCAAATTATACAGAAAAGATCCTTAAACGTTTTAATATGGATAAATCAAATCCATTAAGTACTGCAATGATTGTAAGATCATTAAACATAGAAAAGGATCCATTCCGTCCATGTGAAGATGATGAAGTTATTCTTGGTCCAGAAGTACCATATCTAAATGTCATTGGTGCCCTTATGTATCTTGCAAATTGCACTAGATCTGATATATTTTTTGCTGTAAATTTATTGGCAAGATTTAGTTCATATACAACAAAGAGGCACTGGAACGGAATTAAACATATATTCCGTTATCTACGAGGAACGACAGATTTGAGACTTTTGTACTCAAAAGACACCAATAAAAGTATCATTGGTTATGCTGATGTTGGATATTTATCTGATCCACATAAGACAAGTTCCCAAATCGGATATGTATTTACTCGTGGAGGCACCGCAATTTCTTGGCGTTCACAGAAACAAACACTCGTAACAACTTCATCAAATCACGCCGAGATTATTGCATTACATGAAGCAAGTCGTGAATGTGTATGGTTAAAGTCAATGACCAAACATATTCAAATATCGTGTGGATTGACAGTAGACAAAAAGCCTGTGACACTATATGAAGATAATGCTGCATGTATTGCTCAAATGAAAGAAGGATACATCAAAAGTGACAGAACCAAACATATCCCCCAACATTCTTTGCCTACACTCAAGAGCTTGAGAAAAATAAAGATATTGATATCTGTTACATTCAATCAAGTGAGAACTCATCAGATCTCTTCACAAAGGCACTTCCCACGACGATATTCAAAAAGCATGTATACAACATTGGGATGCGCAATCTACGGAATATGTGAAGAACCACTCATGTTAACATGAGGGGGAGTTTACGTGGCTGCACTCTTTTTTTCTTACTATGGTTTTTATCCTACTGGATTTTTCCTAGTAAGGTTTTTAACGAGGTAGTATAAAACACGTAATGAAGCCAATCATCATATCACGATCATCATCACAAGGGGGAGTGTTGAAAAATATATTATTATTATTATTATGTTGAATATTGAATATTTAATGTTGAATGTTGAATATTGAGTTGTAAAATGTGGAAAATTAGTGTGTGATGATGTAGATGATGATGTATTAATTTTTGGACTAATATCAAATGTGGATCTATAAATAGGTCTTCATTTGTGATGAAAAATACAATTAAGTTGAGAGAAAAATATTATAAAGTGTAGAGATTGATATATTTTGAGTTTTGGAGTATTTACTTTTTACCGTAAATTTTTACTTTTTCATAACAGAAACAAGTTATTTTTAAAAATTAAAGACTTAAACCTCAATACTGACAAAAAGACAAATTAGGCAATTGTACATCTCTGTGTTTCCTTACATTCAATCTTTAATAACTACGTTTGGTTGATACGATGAGATTATTGAGTGATTAATACAAAAATGATAAAATGATTGAGATAGAAAAGTAATATAGTGATAAATTAGTATTATGTTTGATATGATTTTTGATAATGAGATAAATTTAAAACATTTTATGTTTGGACAAAACTATCCTTAAAATATATTAATATTACTTATTTTTGGACCTTTTTTATATGGAATTTTACTAAAATTTATGGCGTCCAACTAGGGGTGTAAAGGAGCCGAGCTACTCGTGATTAACTCGCGAGTAGCTCGGTCAAAGCTTGACTCGAGCTCGATTTGACCGAGCTCGAGTAGCTCGAACATTTTATGTTTGGACAAAACTATCCTTAAAATATATTAATATTACTTATTTTTGGACCTTTTTTATATGGAATTTTACTAAAATTTATGGCGTCCAACTAGGGGTGTAAAGGAGCCGAGCTACTCGTGAGCAACTCGCGAGTAGCTCAGTCAAAGCTTGACTCGAGCTCGAGTAGCTCGATCATACAATCGAGCTCGAGTCGAGCTTTGAAACTATGTGATCGAGTAGCTCGCGAGCTACTCGATAAGCCACATATATATATTAAAAAATAATATAAATATATATAAATATAATATATATATATATATATATTATAATATAATATAGAGTTCTTTTATGGTGCCCAACACTATATGCCCACTTCATGTCCACCATGTACAATAGATGAGTTGACCGGTACAATAGATGAGTTGACTTGTACATGGTGGACATGAAGTGGACATATAGTGTTGGGCACCATAAAAGAACTCATATAATATAATATAATATTTATATTTTAATTTATTTATAATATTTATATATTTATTTATAATATTTAATTTATTTTATAATATATATATAATATATAATATTTATTTATTTATTTATTAATATATTTTTAATTTATATATATATATATAATATAAAAGCTCGAGCTCGAGCTCGAGCTCGAGCTCGAGCTCGAGCTCATATTTTACTACACGATCGAGCTTGAGCTCGAGCTCGAGTAGTAAAATATGAGCTCGAGCTCGGCTTGTAGTGACCCTGTATGGAATCACCTACTAATTGGCAACTAATAGCATGCATTAAACTTAATACAGCAAAATACTTAACAGAGTAAAAACGTGCGGAAACATAACCATAATTTACATATCAGCTTAATAACATAATCTAGGCTTAAATCTGTAGTGATACAATCAAATCGAAAACTTAAACAGTAAACATTATACAGCTATATCGAATCCTGCTGTATAATAAAATCCTCAAGGCTCCTGCTCCCTAGTCCTGCCTTGAACTACCAGCTCCGTCCATCCTGCGACCTGCCCCATGGAATAGGGTGTCCAAGATAACAACTAGAACGTGAGCGCTAATGCCCAGTACATAGACATGAGTAAACATATGTATATAATGCATGCAACATGATGACTGGTACAGGGTCATCTAAAAAGTCATGCTCAGAACCGGCGCCACATGAGTGCTGCCACCGCACGGATCAACCTCTGGGTGCAACCACACTCGTCTAGTACACTAGAGTAGACAGACATAAATTCCCCCGCCGTCACGGTACTCTCAGTGACAGACTATCGAGTATAGAGCTGAGCAGCTCTATAGTTAAGTATAACAAGGTATAGGCTCAACGTGTATATGCACATGACATATGAATATAAAAAACGGTAAATCATATCTCATGCCATATAATAATGCCAAATAAATGCAACATATAAACATGTATACTCGCTGGCAATCTCAGTCAATGTGTACGTACCTCTAGGCTAGTTCAAGTATAGTAAGATCCTAGGTTCCAAGCCTATATTCAAAAGTTCACCGTATCACTACATAAATTCTATAAGCCTTAACTAAGCTAATAAGTACTCCCAAAACTTAAATAGATTCCCGGACCATACCTTCGTCCGTAGTTAGCCCTTTGAAGTCGCTAGTCCCGGATGATTATAACCACACCTTGGTTATTCCAGAACCTTTATTATAACCGATAGGACCCTCAAGTGTATATCTCACACTATATAACTGAAAAAAGAAACTCGGGAATTTGTATTTAGAAATGAATCTGAGAAGCCCTATTTATAGGCAAAATTCCTGGCCAGGATCGGAACTTCCGATTTCAGGATCGGAGCTTCCGATCTGCTCTACATTCAACACTTGTCAAAACTCGCGGCTGAGTCATCGAGCATTGCTGGCAGCTGGAGATCGGAACTTCCAATCCAGGATCGGAGCTTTCGATCTCTGTGCTTCCGATGAGGTTCCGAAGTGGCTAGGATCGGAGCTTCCGATTTGGGCTCGGAGCTTCCGATCCGGCCCAAAATCAAAAGCCCAAATTAAACTCTGGAATCAGTTAATTACTAACCCTTAATCATGTTTAACATATTATTATCTTAAAATGGAATCTGGGTTACTACATTCTCCCCACCTTTAGATATTTCGTCCGCAAAATAACATCTAAATACAAATCAAGATAACAATATGAAACATCAAACTATGTTTTATTACAACAACTGTAATTACATCTTACATGGTAAATCAAAAGTACAAAGCAAACAACTCAGGATATTTCGCTTGCATACGACTTTCAGTTTCCCAAGTTGCTTCTTCAACGCCTCGGCGCTGCCACTGTACCATCACAAGTGGTATAGTCTTGTTCCGAAGAACTTTCTCCTTCCTGTCTAGGATACGGATTGGTCGTTCAACAAAAGACAGATCTGGATCTAGCTGAATATCAGTAGACTGAATCACATGAGATTCATCAGCTATATACTGTCGAAGCAACGACACATGAAAAACATTATGTATACTGGAAATATTTGGCGGTAAAACCAAACGATATGCAACATCTCCGATATTTTCCAGTATCTGGAAAGGTCCAATAAAACGAGGAGACAACTTTCCTTTCACGCCGAATCTCATCACCTTCCTGAAAGGTGATACTCGAAGGAACACATATTCACCAGGCTCAAACTGAAGTGGCCTGCGACAAATATTAGCATAACTGGCTTGTCTATCTTGAGCAACTTTGATCCTATGTTTGATCAAATCTACCTTGTCTACAATCTGCTGCACCAATTCAGGACACTCGACTTGCCGTTCTCCGACTTCATTCCAGAATAATGGAGTACGACACCGTCGACCGTACAATGCCTCGAAAGGTGCCATATCAATACTACGATGATAACTGTTATTGTAGGCAAATTCGATCAAAGGTAAGTGATCCTGCCAAGATAAGCCAAAATCCATGACAGAAGAACGTAGCATATCCTCCAGCATACGAATCGTCCGTTCTGACTGCCCGTCAGTCTCCAGATGATATGTAGTGCTCAAACTCAGAGTGGTACCCAACGCCTCCTGAAAACTACCCCAAAAACGTGAAGTAAATCGCGGGTCTCTATCACTGACTATGCTCACTGGAATCCCATGTAATCGCACTATCTCCTGGATGTATAAACGTGTCATGCGATCATAAAAATACTCCCGGTTATAAGGAATAAAGTGTGCTGATTTTGTCAAACGGTCAACAACAACCCAGATAGCATCATACTAACGTGACGTCATAGGAAAGTGGATAACAAAGTCCATAGTTACATGCTCCCACTTCCATTCGAAAATCTCAAGATTCTGTAGTAATCCACCTGGTCGTCGGTGTTCAGCCTTGACTTGTTGACAAACCAAACATCTTGAAACAAACTGATACACACTTCGCTTCATCCCCTTCCACCAGAATCTAGTTCGCAAGTCCTTATACATTTTCATGCTTTCAGGATGAACAGATAATCGACTCCTGTGAGCTTGAGATAGAATATCATTCCTGAGTTCCGCAACATTAGGTACAACCACTCGATTAGATAGGCACAATAAACCATCTGCCTGAAAATGAAATCCAGATGTATTAACTCCATTGGCTAGACGTGCCAAACGCTGAGTCTTAACATAAGATATCTGAGCATCTCTGATCCGAGAATACAATGTTGGCTCAGAAAAAATAGTGTACAACCGAATTCCATTTCTCCCTTTCTTGTGCTTGAGCGTAAAACTCAATGAACAGCACTCTTGAACCATATGAGATACTTCACTAGTCTGAAGTGCAGAAAGTCTCACCTGCCGACTTAAGGCATCAGCAGTAAGATTAACAGAACCTGGATGATATTTGATTTCACAATCATAATCCTTCAGAAGATCCATCCAGAGTCTCTGTCGCATATTCAACTCTGCCTGAGTGAATAAATACTTCAAACTTTTATGATCCATAAATATCTCAAATTTCTCGCCATAAAGATAATGCCTCCAAATCTTGAGCGCAAATACAATGGCGGCTAATTCGAGATCATGTACTGGATAATTACTCTCATGCGTCTTCAACTGTCGAGAAGCATAGGCAATAACATGTTCATGCTATGTCAGAACACATCCTAACCCCTGCCCAGAGGCATCAGTATAGACAACATAACCTCCTGATCCAGAAGGTAGAGCTAGCACAGGTGCAGTAGTAAGACGTCTACGCAGCTCGTGAAATGACTCCTCACAATCCGAGGACCAAATGAAGGTAACATCTTTCCGAGTAAGCTGAGTCAAAGTCCTGGCCAACTGTGAAAAATTCTCGATGAACCGACGGTAATATCCAGCTAGACCCAAGAAACTACGAATCTCAGCAACCGTCGTCGGACGAGACCAGTTCAGCACTGCCTCTATCTTACTAGGATCAACAGATATCCCTTCATTAGAAATCACATGACCGAGAAACACTACCCGATCAAGCCAGAATTCACACTTGCTTAATTTCGCATACAGCTGCTTATCTCTTAACGTCTGTAAAACAATCCTTAGATGTTGTGCATGCTCATCCTTGTCATGAGAATAGACAAGAATATCATCAATGAAGACGATGACAAATCTATCCAGATACTCTCGAAATATCTGATTCATCAGATTCATAAAGACTGCCGGTGCATTCGTCAAACCAAATGGCATCACCAGAAATTCATAATGCCCGTATCTGGTCCTGAAAGCAGTCGTAGATATATCTGAGTCTCGTACCCGCATCTGATGGTATCCAGATCTCAGATCTATCTTCGAGTAAACAGAAGTACCCTGTAATTTATCGAACAAATCATCAATCCGCGGCAAAGGATACTTATTCTTGATGGTGACACGATTCAACTGCCTGTAATCAATACATAATCGCATCAATCCATCTTTCTTATTGACAAATAAAACAGGTGCTCCCCACGGAGAAACACTCGGACGAATATATCCCTTATCAAGCAAATCCTGTAATTGCTATTTCAATTCCCTCATCTCTAACGGTAACAGACGATAAGGTGCTCGGGATATAGGCGTAGTTCCTGGTACTAAATCAATACCAAATTCAATCTCTCGCACCGGAGGAAAACCAGGAATATCATCAGGGAATACATCAGAAAACTCGCTGACAACCGGTAACTGATCAATACCCATACTACTCGTGGACATATCAACTGCATAGATGAGGTAGCCCTCCCCACCTGACTCCAAGATATGATATGCCTTCAGAGCCGAAACAAGTGGCATTGGAGGTCGCGCACCCTCACCATAAAAATACCAGCTATCACCCTCAACCGGATGAAACTGTACCAGACGCTGATAAAAATCCACAGTAGCGTGATACAAAGTCAACATATCTATTCCCAAGGTACAGTCAAAATCTGCCATCGCTAATATAATCAAATTAGCTGCTAACACATTATCCTCAAACTCTAGAAGGCAACCCATCACTAAACGCTTAGTTACTATCTCTTGCTCCAACGGAGTAGATACAACTAAATCCATATCTAATGATACATAAGGTAATCTATGTCTCTTAACAAAGCGACTAGAAATAAAGGAATGCGATGCTCCAGTATCAATTAATACAAGTGCAGGAATACCACATAACAGGAAGGTACCTGCCAACATGCGATCGCTTCCCTATGTAGCCTGCTCCTGAGACAGAGCAAACACCTGCCCTTGAGTCTGGGGATGATAACCAGAAGAACTCTGTGGTGCTGGCTGCTGACGTGGAACAATAGAAGCCTGAGATCCAACCTGTGATCCCGATCCACTAGCAGAACCCATGCGCTGAGGACAATCTCTCCGCAGATGTCCCTGCTGACCGCAAATATAACAAGCACCAGTAGCTCTCTGACATGAAGCTGCAGGATGCTTCCCTCCACAATGACTACAAAACTCCTCCTTCTTCTTCTTCTTCCCAAAACGGAACATACCTCGTGAACCACGAGATCCAGATGAAGTAGTAGGAGTAGAAGAAGACGTAGGTCCAGATTGCACAACAGATTGAGCTCGAGGCTCAAAAGATCCACTAGGCTGTGCTGGAATCATCAAATGTGCCCGCCTGTTGCTAGTCTCCACAAGACGGCAACGGTTCACCAAATTTTCAAAAGATACCGGGTCATCACAGACGACAACCTGTGAGTAGATATCTTGGTTCAAACCTTGTAGAAAGATATCATACTTTGACGCATCACTCTCATTGATATGAGGACTGAAAGGTAGCAGATCAAGAAATCGTTGCTGATATTGATCAATATTCATTGATCCTTGTCTCAGAGTAAGCAAATCCATAGATCGTGCTTGGCGAACAGCCGGAGAAAAATACAATTTCTGAAACTCCCGACAGAAATCCCCCCAAGTCACCTGTCTCTCTCAGTACGTGCCTGAGCAGCCTTGGCATCCCACCAAAAACGTGCTCGATCCTCTAGAACGAATTCTAGAACTTCTAATTTCTGATCCTCAGTACAATCAAAAGCACGAAAAGTACTCTCGAGTTTAGACATCCAACTCCTCGCCTGTTCAGGATTCTCGCCTCCCACCAAGGGTTTCGATCCTACTTGCATGAACTTATTGATAGAGTAGCGACGTCTACCCTCATGATGACGATGTTGATCATCATGATGGCGGTGACGATGATGATGACCACCTCTCTGGCCAACACTACCGTGATTCTCGTCAGCCATATCCTGAAAAGAATTGCACATTAAAATCCCAATGCGCAAGAATTACTCAAGACTAAACTAAATCCCAAGTACTAATCCCAAAATCTAAGCATGCTCTGATACCAAAAATGTAGTGACCCTGCATGGAATCACCTACTAGCTGACAACTAATATCATGCATTAAACTTAATACAGCAAAATACTTAACAGAGTAAAAACGTGCGGAAACATAACCATAATTTACATATCAGCTTATTAACATAATCCAGGCTTAAATTTGTAGTGATAAAACCAAATCGAAAACTTAAACAGTAAACATTATACAGCTATATCGAATCCTGCTGTATAATAAAATCCTCAAGGCTCCTGCTCCCTAGTCCTGCCTTGAACTACCAGCTCCGTCCATCCTGCGACCTGCCCCATGGAATAGGGTGTCCAAGATAATAACTATGACATGAGCGCTAATTCCCAGTACATAGACATGAGTAAACATATGTATATAATGCATGCAACATGATGACTGGTACAGGGTCATCTAAAAAGTCATGCTCAGAACCGGCGCCACATGAGTACTGCCACCGCACGGATCAACCTCTGGGTGCAACCACACTCGTCTAGTACATCAGAGTAGACAGACATAAATGCCCCCGCTATCGCGGTACTCTCAGTGACAGACTATCGAGTATAGAGCTGAGCGGCTTTATAGTCAGGTATAACAAGGTATAGGCTCAACGTGTATATGCACATGACATATGAATATAGAAAACGGTAAATCATATCTCATGCCATATAATAATGCCAAATAAATGCAACATATAAACATGTATACTCGCTGGCAATCTCAGTCAATGTGTACGTACCTCTAGGCTAGTTCAAGTATAGTAAGATCCTAGGTTCCAAGCCTATATTCAAAAGTTCACCGTATCACTACATAAATTCTATAAGCCTTAACTAAGCTAATAAGTACTCTGAAAACTTAAATAGATTCCCGGACCATACATTCGTCCGTAGTTAGCCCTTTGAAGTCGCTAGTCCCGGATGATTATAACCATACCTTGGTTATTCCAGAACCTTTATTATAACCGATAGGGCCCTCAAGTGTATATCTCACACTATATAACTAAAGAAAGAAACTCGGGAATTTGTATTTAGAAATGAATCTGAGAAGCCCTATTTATAGGCAAAATTCCCGGCCAGGATCGGAACTTCCGATTTCAGGATCGGAGCTTCCGATCCAGCTCACTGCGTGCATGTGTGACACGTCGGGATCGGAACTTCCGATCGGGCAATCGGAGCTTCCGATCTGCTCTACGTTCAACACTTGTCAAAACTCGCGGCTGAGTCATCGAGAATTGCTGGCAGCTGGAGATTGGAACATCCGTTCCAGGATCGGAGCTTCCGATCTCTGTGCTTCCGATGAGGTTCCGAAGTGGCTAGGATCGGAGCTTCCGATCTGGGCTCGGAGCTTTCGATCCGGCCCAAAATCAAAAGCCCAAATTAAACTCCGGAATCAGTTAATTACTAACCCTTAATCATGTTTAACATATTATTATCTTAAAATGGAATATGGGTTACTACACGGCTCGGCTCGATAACTGTAGTGACCCGCAATTAATCAAGGTAATTAAGGAAATTAATTACTAAATTTTGCCTAAAATTATCCGAAGTGGATCGGAAGCTCCGAAGCACAGATCGAAAGCTCCGATCGGGATCGGACGTTCCGTTGGAGGATCGGACGTTCCGTTCTGGCTAGGGCTGGCTTCATCACCGATGTCAGCAAGATGATGTCACTTGTGGGGCATCGGGTTGTTAATCTCAAATCTTAAGGGAAATTAATGAATAAGCAATCACCAAGCATCCGAAGCTGTAACAAACAAAATTTTTTTTTTTTTTTTTAAAATAGGCTGCGCTCGAGCGGCTGAAAAGCGCCGCTCGGGCGCGCCCTGCCCATTTTGAAGCAGAACTTTCTGCCCCGGGCTGCGCTCGGGCTGCTGTTTTCTGCAGCTCGAGCACGGCCCTGGGCAGATTCTTGCCCACATTTGACAGCTCCAAAACTTGGTAATTGACAGCTCCAAAACTTGTTTCCTTTAATGTAAACACAAATTTATACATCTAACAAAGTCTCAAGCAAGTATACATGCATTTTATTACATCAACCAAGTCGCTAAAGAAACGATAACGATAACGACACAAACTATCTCAAGTTTTATACATGTATTCCAAAACCAACAAGTTCTAAAGTTCCTTGTTTCTAACATTCAAAACATCATCTACAACCCGAGTCCTCACGTGCTAGACTCTCTTCCAGCTGTCAATGACGTCGATGATCAGCTCCTGCCCTCTCTGTTGTCATGCACACATACAAAACAAGACAACAACCGGATAAACTCCGGTGAGATACAAATCTCAGTATAACCTACATATCGAAAGCGTTAAATAAATCATAACGACTCTATTTAAAACTCAACTCAACAAATAGAGTACTCAACGCTTTAAAGACGAATTGATTCACATAACTTCGAAGCCATCAAGATTCATAACTGATCTTGACATGGATATCCATCTAACGAATTCGTAAACGACTCGCAAATAAGGTTAACCGCAACCTTGGCTTAAAATCAATTCGATATAGCATCATATCAACTCAAATATAAAGATCTACTACCTGAGATGGATCGACAACACCATAAACAAATCAAAACATAAACAAGTATGTGATTTTTGCGGGCCAACTCAAAGATAATCGTTCTTGAGTTTCAAAGTTCCTACTTCGCGATGTCGTCATTATACCTTCGTTTATCTCGGTTCTGAACTCTTAAAATCTGCGAGATATAATCAAAATACATATATCAAACTTCATACCAATATATCATTTCAGAAACGAGTCAAAACCATCAAGAATTCATCAATCAATCGTATTTCAAACCTCAACTCTTTCTTCGTTCGTTCAAAGTCGGCGTCTCGTGTTGTTGGCCTTCCAAACTTGACTGAAACTGAACAATAAAAATACTATAACATTGATAACATCTCAATAACAACTTCAACTCAGAATTCGGCTATCAAAACAATTCCAAAACTCGATTAAACGACGTAGCGATTCCAAATCGATAACCGACGTAATCCCGACTTCGAAATCATTTCTCTTTTCAATATCATTCAAACTTATAGATATATTTCACAAACCAGCTGATATAACTCATTCAAATCTTCATTGAAATAGCTATAATCTACAATCATAAGCTGGAGATCATATTTGGACACAATAACATAAGCTTATCAATTCCGGTGTTGCATATTCAAACGATAGAACACCAAGCACAATTCCAAAATTTCAGAATCTGATCTTTGCCACATATCAATTTCGAAATCCATAAAACATAACATAAAACTTACACGAGATTGAAGCCCTCGTCGTAAGGATTCCAGAACACTTTACGGAATCGAAATCGGACAACCGGTTCAAAAGTTATGGCAAATCGAAAATCAAACTTTCAAAGAAAAGAGGAAGAACGAAACTCTGCTCCTGGTTTCGAAAGTTTTTTGAAAAAAATCATGCTTACATGTTGCATAAGCTGAGTAAGCTAATAAAATATGATAACTTTCAATAAAATTGCACTTTAGTCCCTCAATTCTTCAATAATTGCAATTTAGTCCTCGGCCCTTATTTTAATTCAATTTCAATCCTAAATAATTTAAGAATATTAGAATTTAAATCAAAACTCTAAATATTCCCAAATTAAATATACTCGGATTAAAATTAAATAAATTCGGATTAATTTCTAATTAATCCCGGGCCTTACATTTCTCCCCCACTAAGACATGAGTTCGTCCTCGAATTCATAAACAGTATAGATATGTCGTCCGCATGCTCATAAGAATAAAGAATAACTGAAAACTGAATAAGAACTCACATCAATGAAATAAGTAAGGAAATCGTTGCTTCATATCTTCTTTGACTTCCCAGGTTGCTTCTTCAACTCCGTGTCTACTCCATTGAATCTTCGCCAATGGAATGGTCTTCGTTCGGAGTTGCTTCGTCTTTCTATCAAGAACCTGAATTGGTTGCTCGAAATAACTAAGAGTGTCATCCAATTCAGCTTCATCGGAGTGAATCACATGAGATGCATCAGATATGTACTTCCTCAACATCGATACATGAAAAACATCATGTATTCCAGATAAAGACATAGGAAGAGCGAGTCGATAAGCTAGATTGCCTATCTTCTCGAGAATCTCATACGGCTCAATATACCTCGGAGATAATTTCCCTCGTTTACCAAATCGAACGGTTCCTCTGAACGGTGAAATCTTCATAAACACTCTATCTCCCTGATCAAAAGATAACGACCGTCGTCGTACATTCACATATCTGGTCTGTCTGTGATGTGCTGTTCTCATTCTCTGTTGTATCAGTTTCACCTTTTCAGTCATCTGTCTGATCATATCTGGCCCTAACTCAGGTACCTCAGAAACATCATCCCAATACCAAGGTGATCGACACTTCTTCCCATATAATGCTTCGAATGGTGCCATCTCTATAATCGTCTGATAACTGTTGTTATAAGAAAATTCCACAAGTGGTATAGAATTTTGCCATGTAACACCAAAATCAAGTACTACAGCTCTAAGCATATCCTCAAGAGTCTGAATTGTTCGTTCATATTGAGCGTCGGTTTGAGGATGGTAAGCAGTAATCAAATGTAAACGCGTACCTAGAGCTTCCTGTAGGCTATGCCAAAAGTGCGAAGTAAACCTCGGATCTCGGTCAGATACAATCGACTTTGGCACACCATGAAGTCTTACCACTTCTCGAATATAAAGATCCGCCATTTGATCATGACGATAAGTCATTCGATAAGGAATAAAGCACACAGATTTCGTCAATCTGTCAATGATCACCCAAACAGCATCGCATCCTCGAGATGATTGTGGCAACTTCGTTACAAAGTCCATGGAAATGTGATCTCATTTCCATTCAGGAATTGATAAACTCTGTAATAAGCCACCCGGTTTCTTTCTTTCAGCCTTCACCTGTTGGCAATTCAAACATTTGGATACAAATTCAGTCACATCAGACTTCATTTGCTTCCACCAGTACTGACTCTTCAAGTCGTTGTACATCTTTCTGCCTTCAGGGTGAACACTAAAGCGACTACAATGGGCTTCTTTCAGAATATTCTGTTTCAAATCTGCAATATTGGGAACAACTATTCGGTTATTCACATACAAGATATCATCTTCACTAAGCTTGTACTCAGACTGATGTCCTGATCTGATCATTTCAATCGATTTCTGTACATTCTGATCAGCTTTCTATGCTTATTTGATACGAATCAACAACTCTGGCTCAGCACTGATTGCATACACTTTCATCGGCCTTCTATCTGTCTCAAACACATATCCAGAAACACAACAATTCTCAATCAAATTAGATACACCTATAGTAGATAAAGATAGAGCACATACTTTTCTACTCAGGGCATCTGCTGCTGCGTTAGATTTTCCCGGATAATATTTGATTTCACAATCAAAATCCTTCAATAAATCAAGCCATCGTCGTTGTCTCATGTTCAATTCAGATTGTGAGAATAGATACTTCAGACTTTTATGATCAGAAAATATTTCAAACTTCTCGCCGTATAAATAATGTCTCCAAATCTTCAATGCAAAAATGATAGCAGCCAATTCAAGATCATGAATCGGATACCTAACCTCATGTGGTTTCAGTTGTCGAGAAGCATAAGCAACAACATGTCATTTCTGCATTAAAATACATCCCAAACCCTGGTGAGAAGCATCACAATAAACAATAAAATCACCAGTACCTTTAGGGATTGTCAACACCGGCGCAGTAGTCAATCTCTTTTTCAGTTCAACAAAACTCCTTTCACATGCATCAGACCAAACAAATGGTGCATTCTTCTGTGTAAGCTGTGTAATAGGCTTCGCTATAGATGAAAAATCTCGAATGAATCGACGATAATAACCAGCTAAGCCCATAAAACTTCGAATTTCTGGCACAGACTTCGGTCTTTGCCAACTGATCACAGCTTCTACTTTGCTTGGATCCACTGATATACCATCTCCTGAAATTATATGGCCAAGAAACATGACCCGCTGCAACCAAAACTCACATTTGGATAACTTGGCATATAATTTTTCTTCCCGTAACGTTCTTAATACAATTCGGAGATGATCAGCATGTTCACACATATTCTTAGAATAAATCAAGATATCATCGATAAATATGATCACGAAATCATCTAGATATCTTTGAAATACCCTATTCATCAATCCCATAAAAACTGCTGGTGCATTCGTTAGACCAAAAGGCATGACTATGAATTCATAATGGCCATACATGGTTCTAAATGCAGTTTTAGGAACATCTTCGTCTCTAACCCTCAGTTGATGATATCCGGATCGCAAATCAATCTTCGAATATACTGACGATCCCTGCAATTGATCAAATAAATCATCGATACGAGGTAAAGGATAGCGATTCTTTACCGTTGCTTTGTTCAATTGCCGGTAGTCAATACATAGTCTCATCGATCCGTCCTTCTTTCTAGCAAACAATACCGGAGCACCCCAAGGAGAGACGCTCGGTCTGATATAACCCTTGGCCAACAAATCTTCAAGTTGATCTTTCAATTCTTTCAATTCAATCGGTGCCATTCGGTACGGTGTTTTTGATATCGGTTGTGTACCTGGCATCAATTCAATACTGAAATCTACCTCTCTGTATGGTGGCAATCCTGGAATCTCATCAGGGAATACATCTGCAAACTCGCTCACCACCGGTATATCAGTCAATTTCGGACTAGTCTTCAATACATCAACAGCATAGATCAGAAATCCTTCTGCTCCTTTCTGTAACAACTCAGTCATAGCAAGAACAGATATCAATGGAATTTTAGATCTTGATCCCTTACCATAAAATTTCCATTCATCAGTCATATCAGGTCTGAACTTCACAATCTTCTGAAAATAGTCTACTGTAGCTCTGTACTTGGTTAGCATATCAATACCGATTATGCAATCAAAATCAGACAAACCGAGTACAATACAATCTAGCTCAATCTCATGCCCCTCACACTGTAATATACAATTTCGTACAGACTTCACTGATACAATACCTCGACCCAGAGGTGATGAAATAGATACAACAGTAGCTAAGGGCTCAACAGGTAATTAATGCAATACAACAAACTGCTCAGATATAAAAGTATGCGACGCACCAGTATCAAATAAGACATAAGCAGGATAACCATAAAGAGAACAGTTACCTGCAATCACATCATCTGGTGCCGCTTGTGCTTGCTCCTCAGTCAATGCAAATACCCTTGCTTGTTGCCTTGGAGGTTGATTCACCGTCTGACCTCCTCCTCTACTCGGTGCGGCAGGCTGTGGTTGAAAAGAGTGAACTGAAGATGTAGATTGACCCACCGGTCTCGATGCTCCTGCACCCTGTGCACCTTCAGATCCTCGTTGTGGACACACTCTTGCAAAGTGTCCCATCTTGTTGCAAATGTGGCAGCTGCCAAACAAACCTCGGCATTGTTCATCAATATGGCGACCTCCACATTTGGTGCAATATACATCAGACTTCTGTCCAGCTCTAGACTGTCGGGATCCACTAGAACTAGAAGAGCTACCACCACCTGATCTCTTGAAATGTTTGCTCTTACCCTTGAAGAAATTTTTCTTTCCACTGCTGCTACCTCCAGCTTCAAATCGAGGTGGCTGTGGAATCTGTGGCTGTTCTTGTGGTTGTATCACTGGCTGTGGCACAAACTGTGCTCCTCGTTGTTTTAGTATCCCTGCTTCTACACCCTTTGCTCGATTCAGAGCATCAGCAAAGGTATTCGGTCTTCCCGAATTCACCAGTGTAAACACATCAGGATTCAAGCCATTGATAAATTGATAGGCTTGAGCTTCGTCACTAACAGCGATATGTGGTGCAAACTTCAACAGGCTAGTGAATTTAGCGACATATTCTTCAATATTCAACTGTCCCTGTTGCAAACTTGCAAATTCTGCTCCTTTGTCCTTGCGATAAGACACAGGAAAGAAACGCTGATAGAAAGCAGTTCGAAATACAGACCAGGTAATAACAGTACCTTGGTTTTCCAGTGCTCTCTTCGTCGCTATCCACCAACTCTTGGCAAGGCCATGCAGTTGATGAATTATCAGTCTCACACGACGATCATCGGTATAATCAATGGACTCAAATAACTGCTCAATATCTTCCAGCCAGTTCTCACATTCTATAGCATTCTCTGTTCCTTGCAACTTCGGTGGTTTGAATGACTGGAATCGTTTCAAAAGTTTCTCCATCGGATTAGCATCACTGAACTCATCAGTAGACGTACTACCCTGTCCATGTTCAGACACTGTCACTGGGACCTGTGCAGCATTTGTCTGTTCAGGCTGATTCGTAGCCAATGTCTGCCTAACTCTCGGTGCTGGTCGGGGAGGCATATCTGATAATCAACAGATTAGTGTACAGTTCATCATATCATAACACATTTCTGTTTCAGTTCCTCAATGCCTTCTAAAAATATCGAATCTGATTCAATCGTATTATTACATGCTTCCAATAATATCAGATAACGGATAGCATGCAATTCTTAAAGCTGTAAATCAAGTCAGATAATAAACATGCTTCAAGAATACTTAAATCAGAGTAAAAGACTCGATCTACCCCGCTCATCTATTCTTAGTCCGAGAAACTTAACGCTCTGATACCACCTGTTGTGGGGCCTCGGGTTGCTAATCTCAAATCTTAAGGGCAATTAATGAATAAGCAATCACCAAGCATCCGAAGCTGTAACAAACAAAAAATTTTTTTTTTTTAAAATAGGCTGCGCTCGAGCGGCTGAAAATCGCCGCTCGGGCGCGCCCTGCCCATTTCGAAGCAGAACTTTCTGCCCCGGGCTGCACTCGGGCTGCTGTTTTCTGCAGCTCGAGCACGGCCCTGGGCAGATTCTTGCCCACATTTGACAGCTCCAAAACTTGGTAATTGACAGCTCCAAAACTTGTTTCCTTTAATGTAAACACAAATTTATACATCTAACAAAGTCTCAAGCAAGTATACATGCATTTTACTGTTGTAGAACGCGGCGTTCAGATCAAACAAGATTGATACCCGGTGCAGCGGAAGTTTAAAATTTTTATTATATGGAACGATTCCATATTGGGTATCACATCTTTACGATTAAATTGTGTGCGTAAAAATTCAAATAACGATTATATAATTTTTACCTTTAATCTCGAATCGAGATTCTGGACACCAACAGATTTCTCTGCTCTTGTTGTATCTCCCTGAAACCGATGGACGAACAGTTCTTCTATCAGGTCCACGAATAGAGATTTAATCCCTCTGATATATTGCACTAGAAAATCTATCAGAAGTTTTCTACGAAGAGATTAACGAATTTGATCCGTTAAACCAGACTGTAATTCAAAATCACAGGCTGGATTTTCTCGAGCAGAGGGGAGAGGGGTCGGCCACTTTAAGAAAAATAGCTTAGGGTTTTCGAAAATTTTGTGCCTTGTTATGTGTAATTTCTGTACTGCAATAACTTATTTATAATGTAGGCCACTAACAGCTTAGGGCCCATTAGTCATAAGTTCAGGCCCGACAAGCAAAGCCCGCATGTTCAGAAATTAATATAAAATTCATCGTGACTCCGATTGATAAACCGATTTTACCAATGTGCACAGAAACCATTTCTGCACCTTTTAAAGTCAAGATAAATTTTTCTGAATCCGAATTCAGTGATTTCCAAAAATACCCATCACTATGTCATTTTAGGAAATCTCACTCCTCTACTCTTAAATAAGAAGTCCAACTTCTTCGTTCATTAAATTTAACTCTTTAAATTTAACTATCTCAACGGGGATTAAAAATCCATTACACTGTGTGACCCTCAATGGTTCAGGGATACAGCTAGCCGTGGGCTCACAACTCCTTGTGACTCGGAACAACAATTTCCGACTTGCCCATCGAATCATGGTATGAGCGCCTAGCAACATCGCCCCATGATTCCCTAGGTATCACTGATAGTGCCTACAAGAACCAGTAGATTTTGGTTAGCGTACAGTACGGTCCCTTCATCCATATATCCCGATCGAATCAACAACCATTGGTATATCGAGAGTCGCTCGAGATTCGATAACTATGTAATGCATCTTGAAGATCAAATAGTGACATCGCATGTGCTACTAAGAAACCATTTCTTAAATCACATCATGTACTCTGGCCAGAGATTCGTCACACTAATATCTCCTCAGATCGCATAGGATATCCACACTCGCAAGTATGTGGTGAATCCTTGACAACAAAGCATCGACTCCTACATGTGTTGTAACTGTACCCAATCCCGACACCTGATGACCCCAATAGAGTCGGTAAACGAGTCAAAGCACAGTACTAGCATATAAAGTCTCAATGATGTCTCAAGTAGTAAGGACTAATGGTGTACAACCAAAACCGCGGACTATATCCACTCGATAAGTGATAACCACTTGGAAAGTCCGGATAGGGTAGTTCGATCATTCATCATATGAATATCCATTTGCATGCTTCGAACATCTCTATGTTCCCTACCAATGAAACGTGGTACTCTGCATCGCAAATGCTAGTCTCACACTCGAGCGATCCTTATCCTTATTATCGGACGGCTCAATCGACTAGGAACAGTTTAGAATATACAGTGACTATAAGATGTGTTTCATGATAGACATCCTCATGTTCTACCACATCTTACATACACTATAGTATATTCAAGGTCTTTATCAAAACAACAATAGTATATCACAATATAACAATATGAAGAAAGATAAAGTCATTGCCATTAATAAAAGTGCAAATTATATTAAACAAAAGATTGTTTATACAAAGAGTCATCAAAACCCTTAGCCACAAGTTGGCTCACTGGGCACCCACTCTTTCAATCTCCCACTTGCCCTATAGCCAACTAGTCATACTACGTAGACCCATTGCTTCGCGGTGTTTGTCAAATAATGGTCCTGGCAAGGGCTTAGTAAGTGGATCAGCGATATTGTCTGCAGAGGCCACTCTTTCGACAGTGATGTCTCCTCTTTCCACAATCTCCCGGATGATGTGGTATTTCCTCAGTACGTGTTTGGATCTTTGATGAGACCTTGGTTCCTTTGCCTGAGCAACGACACCCGTGTTGTCACAGTACACCGGGACTGGACCAACAACTTCAGGAATGACGCCCAACTCTTGGACGAAATTCCTCATCCAAACGGCCTCTTTAGCAGCAGCTGATGCTGCAATGTATTCTGCCTCAGTGGTGGAATCCGCTGTGGTGTCCTGCTTGGAACTCTTCCAAGAGACAGCACCGCCATTGAGCATGAACACAAATCCAGAGGTTGACTTCGAGTCATCCACGTCACTTTGGAAGCTAGAGTCGGTATAGCCTTCCAATTTTAGTTCTCTTCCTCCATATACCATGAACATATTCTTAGTCCTTCGTAAGTACTTAAGAATGTCCTTCACGGCTTTCCAATGCATTTGACCGGGATTAGCTTGATATCTGCTCGTGACACTCAGAGCAAATGCTACATCCGGTCTGGTAGATATCATCCCATACATGATACTACCTATGGCTGACGCATATGGTACATGTGTCATTTTCTCTATCTCTTCATCTGTCTTGGGACACATAGACTTGGATAGAAAAACTCCATGACACATGGGTAGATGTCCTCTCTTGGACCCATCCATTGAAAACCGTTTCAATATGGTGTCGATGTAGGTTGATTGAGTGAGTCCTATCATTCTCTTAGATCTATCTCTATAGATCTGTATCCCAAGAATATAGGATGCCTCACCCAAATCCTTCATCGAAAATCTACCTGATAACCATATCTTTGTTGACTGCAACATCCCTACATCATTCCCAATGAGTAGGATGTCATCAACATAAAGTACTAAGAATATCACAGCATCCTTAACTACTTTCTTGTACACGCATGGTTCCTCCGGATTCTTGATGAAACCAAAATCTTTTATTGTTTCATCAAATTTTTGGTTCCAACTTCTTGATGCTTGTTTTAGACCATAAATTGATCTCTGAAGCTTGCATACCTTATGCTCGCTTCCCATGGATGTGAACCCCTCAGGCTGCTTCATATAGATTTCTTCCTTAATGTCTCCATTAAGAAAAGCAGTCTTCACATCCATTTGCCATATCTCATAGTCATACCATGCAGCTATGGCAATAAGGATTCTTATGGACTTGAACATTGCAACTGGTGAAAAGGTTTCATCATAGTCAACTCCTTGTCTTTAAGTATAACCTTTTGCCACCAATCGCGCCTTGTAGGTCAATACCTTACCATCAGGCCCAAGCTTTCTCTTGTAGATCCATTTACACCCTATTGGAACAATTCCATCGGGAGGATCTACTAAAGACCAAACTTGGTTTGTATGCATCGAATCTATTTCCGACTGCATAGCTTCAAGCCATAAATTTGAATCCGCATCAGAAATTGCTTCCTTGAAGTTTCTTGGATCACATCCAACATCGGGTTCATTTTGATCCCCTTCAAGAAGAAGACCATATCGAATAGGAGGTCTAGAAGTCCTCTCGGATCTTCTAGGTATAGGCGTGTCCAGCAATGGTTCCTGAGGTGTAGGATCGTTATTTTGTATTTCGGGTTCTTCTCGAATTTCTTCGAGTTCCATCATCTCGCCTTTCTTATCCAATAAGAACTCCTTCTCCAAGAAGGTGGAATTCCTTGAAACAAACACCTTTGTTTCAGCAGGATAATAGAAATAATATCCGATTGAATTCTTCGGATACCCTACAAAATAACATAAGCTGGATCGACTATTCAACTTATCTCCCACTGTCCGCTTCACGTAAGCAGGACATCCTCAAATCCTCAAGTACGAATACTTAGGAGCTTTGCCATTCCATAACTCGTATGGTGTTTTGTCCACTGCTTTAGTGTGGACGTTGTTCAACAACAATACCGCCGTTTCAAGTGCATAGCCCCAAAACGAAGGTGGAAGCTCAGTGAAGCTCATCATGGATCGAACCATGTCCAACAAAGTTCGATTACGACGCTCCGATACACCATTCAGCTGTGGTGTCATAGGAGGAGTCCACTGAGAGAGAATCCCATTCTCTTTCAGATAGTCCAAAAACTCGGTACTCAAGTATTCTCCACCTCGATCCGATCGAAGTGCTTTAATACTTTTACCTAGCTTGTTTTCTACTTCAGCCTTGAATTCTTTGAACTTTTCAAATGCTTCAGACTTATATTTCATTAAATATAAATACCCATACCTTGAATAATCATCAGTAAAGGTAATGAAGTAGGTGTGGCCATATTGAGTCCCAACTCTAAATGGACCACAAACATCTGTATGGATCAAATCCAACAGATTTTGACTACGCTCAGGTTTCCCCTTAAAAGGAGATTTAGTCATTTTTCCTTTTAGGCAGGATTCACAAGTAGGTAGAGAGTTAATATCAGACATATCAAACATGCCCTCCCCCTAGCTTGTTCATCCTCCTTGAGGAAATATGACCTAGCCTAGCGTGCCAAAGGTTTGCCGGGTTTTGGCTATCGATTTTCCTTTTGTTTGTTGTTGCCGGTTTATCAACATAATTTATTGGAACGTCTTTTAGTTTTAAGTTGTATAGATCGTTTTCAAGTTGTCCATTTCCAATTAAACATTCATTCTTGTAAATATTGCAAATCCCATTCACAAAATTGCAAGAATAACCATCTCTATCAAGCATAGAAACAGAAATAATGTTTTTAATTAAATCTGGAACAAATAAAACATCTCTTAAAAGTAACTTAAAACCGTTCTGCAAAATTAAATAAACATCTCCCACGGCTTTTGCTTCAACTCTGGAACCATTTCCGAGCCTCAGCTGGGTCTCACCCATCCTAAGCCTGCGACTTCTTGTCATCACCTGCAAATCATTGCAAATGTGAGATCCACATCCGGTATCCAATACCCAAGAAGTAGTATTAAGTGAAACATTTATTTCAATATAGAACATACCCTTTGCAGTTCGCAACTGCTCTAGATATTCCTTGCAGTTACGCTTCCAATGACCGGGCTTCTTGCAGTAATGGCAAACATCCTTGGATTTTTCCATGTTTGAAGCCTTTGTCTTGTACTTATTCTCGGGTTCGACTTTCTTGGGTGGGGCAGAACGTTTCTTACCCTTCGTACTTGGCCCCTTCTTAGCAGAAGAAGAGGAGCCCACCAAGAAAGCCGGTTTATCCTTCTTTAATGTGGATTCATATGTCACAAGCATATTGACCATCTCTTCAAGGAAGGCCTCTATCTTGTTCATATTGAAATTTACCACAAATCCGTCAAACGAAGAAGGAAGAGACAGAAGTAGTAAGTCCACGTTGAGTTCATGCTCCAACACCAAATCAAGGGTTACCAACTTCTGTATGAGCCAAATCACTCGTACCCCATGTTCACGGACCGAAGTCCCTTCACGCATGCGACACGTCATTAGCTCCTTTACAGTAGCGAACCTTTCAGCCCTCGATTGAGCCCCAAAAAGTTCCTTGAGTTGAACGTGAATGTCAGCAGCATTCACGGTGTCCTCAAATCGCCTCTGGAGTTCATCAGACATCGAGGCTTGCATATAGCATTTGGTCTTGATATCATGGTCCCACCATGTATCAAGTTTGGCTAACTCCTCCGGACTTACGTCAGCTGGTGCTTCCTTTGGAGGAGATTTCTCTAACACGTAGAGCATCTTCTCCGAAGTCAAGACAATCTTCAACTTACGGAACCATTCCGTATAGTTTGCGCCAGTCAACTTATTTTGTTCGAGGATCGAGAAAAGTGGATTACGCGAATTCATTGTATGAAATACTGAAAAGAAACAGACAAATATCAGTGATTGTTTAAGCAATTTACTAAGACATAAAATAGGCGAAATTTATTTTATGAATCTCACTCCCACTATTTTAACGATTTCACTACCCTCTAGTGAAAACGGGAAACTGTTTTCCTTAGTGAGAACATGGAGTCCAATTGACAAACTTATAGTCCCGAATAATATCAGCCAACCATAATTTTCAAAAGGTAGAGCCCAATTGCTTCCAAAGCAACCTCCACGTTTTTACCTCATGTCCAATAAGGGCCCAATAATATGACGCCGATTATTGTGACATGTCAAGATGACCCATCAATATTAAGTTGTGATGGACGGTCGACATGTGGATCCCCCAATAATATGAGCCGATCCCATGGGAGTTCCAGCCAACTTACAACATGTGTCGATCCAATGTACAGCTTTCCGACGAACGGGCCCCCCCAATAATATGAGCCGGACCGTATCCGCGGGTAGCATCTCATACATTGATCGTTGATGGAAGGTAGGAACATTTAAATAAATTTAAATTTCCTTTATTTATCTTGATATCAATTTTAAATCATATTTAAAATGAGGGATTTTTAATTATAAAAATTTGTCTCATCATTTTTAAAATTTTGTATGCTTTTCGGATTCACACAATTTAGTATAAAACATGCATACAACCATAATATCACATATTATATAGGATGATCGATTCCATTTCTAATTGACCCGTGGTTGCCAATCACGAGTCTTAGTCCAATCCTAGGTAATATGCAGTATGCAATGCAATCCTATTACATTTGCTTCCAATTTACATTTCTTCTGTCTTTATTGTCTGCTGGGCCCACCTCCATCTTCAAATCTTGATCTCCCACTAAATCTAATGTATTTACAATAAATAACAATGACAAGTAGGGATACATTTTTAAGGGGTGGGAACGGGCCATAAACCAAGCCCACTTTTATTACATATGACATTCATATTGGGTCATAAATCAGGCCCATTAATAAAACCAACAACAATAAAACAAATGTAAATTCCTAACATACACCTACAAAATTGGTCATGGCAATCGATCATCCTTATCCAATAACATTTAATTCAAAATTAATTTATTGGATAACATGCAATGGCAATTTAAATTTAAAAGGATAAAATCATATTTCATACATAAAATCTTATTTTACATACAAAATCATATTTTATCTTTTTATCAAATAAAATCATATTTTATCTATAAAATCCAATTTTATACATAAAATCATATTTTACTCAATATATCCATAAGATCATATCTTATCATCAATTGTACCAAAAATAATTAATTTCAAAATTCAATTTAACGGATAAAATATTTAAATTTTCAAAAAATTCAAATTTATCCAAAAATCAATTTTAAAATTTTCGGACTCGAACAATTCGATCCGATGCCTCGTGGACCAATCAAAACAATTTTCGATAGGACCAAAAATAGAATTTTAACATATTAAAATTTAATTTAAAATTAAAAATAATTTTTCCCGCGGGCCGCCCGGGACGTTCCCGGGCCGGGCAGCCCGGCTGCCCTTAGGGCAGCGACGATCGCTGCCCTGGGCAGCGCCGTGCGCCGCCCTGTGCAGCGCCCAGCGCTGCGCAGGGCAGCGCCGTGCGCTGCCCGGGGCAGCGACCATCGCTGCCCCTCCCGGGCAGCGATCCAATCGCTGCCCGGGTTTTTGCCCGAAAAAAATATTTTTATTTTAAAATATTTATTTTGTTTCAAAAACCGAGGCTTAAAAAAATTTTTTTTGTACAATCGATTTATTTAATCGCTTGATCTGAGCAACCTGGCTCTGATACCACTGTTGTAGAACGCGGCGTTCAGATCAAACAAGATTGATACCCGGTGCAGCGGAAGTTTAAAATTTTTATTATATAGAACGATTCCATATTGGGTATCACATCTTTACGATTAAATTGTGTGTGTAAAAATTCAAATAACGATTATATAATTTTTACCTTTAATCTCGAATCGAGATTCTGGACACCAACAGATTTCTCTGCTCTTGTTGTATCTCCCTGGAACCGATGGACGAACAGTTCTTCTATCAGGTCCACGAATAGAGATTTAATCCCTCTGATATATTGCACTAGAAAATCTATCAGAAGTTTTCTACGAAGAGATTAACGAATTTGATCCGTTAAACCAGACTGTAATTCAAAATCACAGGCTGGATTTTCTCGAGCAGAGGGGAGAGGGGTCGGCCACTTTAAGAAAAATAGCTTAGGGTTTTCGAAAATTTTGTGTCTTGTTATGTGTAATTTCTGTACTGCAATAACTTATTTATAATGTAGGCCACTAACAGCTTAGGGCCCATTAGTCATAAGTTCAGGCCCGACAAGCAAAGCCCGCATATTCAGAAATTAATATAAAATTCATCGTGACTCCGATTGATAAACCGATTTTACCAATGTGCACAGAAACCATTTCTGCACCTTTTAAAGTCAAGATAAATTTTTCTGAATCCGAATTCAGTGATTTCCAAAAATACCCATCACTATGTCATTTTAGGAAATCTCACTCCTCTACTCTTAAATAAGAAGTCCAACTTCTTCGTTCATTAAATTTAACTCTTTAAATTTAACTATCTCAACGGGGATTAAAAATCCATTACACTGTGTGACCCTCAATGGTTCAGGGATACAGCTAGCCGTGGGCTCACAACTCCTTGTGACTCGGAACAACAATTTCCGACTTGCCCATCGAATCATGGTATGAGCGCCTAGCAACATCGCCCCATGATTCCCTAGGTATAACTGATAGTGCCTACAAGAACCAGTAGATTTTGGTTAGCGTACAGTACGGTCCCTTCATCCATATATCCCGATCGAATCAACAACCATTGGTATATCGAGAGTCGCTCGAGATTCGATAACTATGCAATGCATCTTGAAGATCAAATAGTGACATCGCATGTGCTACTAAGAAACCATTTCTTAAATCACATCATGTACTCTGGCCAGAGATTCGTCACACTAATATCTCCTCAGATCGCATAGGATATCCACACTCACAAGTATGTGGTGAATCCTTGACAACAAAGCATCGACTCCTACATGTGTTGTAACTGTACCCAATCCCGACACCTGATGACCCCAATAGAGTCGGTAAACGAGTCAAAGCACAGTACTAGCATATAAAGTCTCAATGATGTCTCAAGTAGTAAGGACTAATGGTGTACAACCAAAACCGCGGACTATATCCACTCGATAAGTGATAACCACTTGGAAAGTCCGGATAGGGTAGTTCGATCATTCATCATATGAATATCCATTTGCATGCTTCGAACATCTCTATGTTCCCTACCAATGAAACGTGGTACTCTGCATCGCAAATGCTAGTCTCACACTCGAGCGATCCTTATCCTTATTATCGGACGGCTCAATCGACTAGGAACAGTTTAGAATATACAGTGACTATAAGATGTGTTTCATGATAGACATCCCCATGTTCTACCACATCTTACATACACTATAGTATATTCAAGGTCTTTATCAAAACAACAATAGTATATCACAATATAACAATATGAAGAAAGATAAAGTCATTGCCATTAATAAAAGTGTAAATTATATTAAACAAAAGATTGTTTATACAAAGAGTCATCAAAACCCTTAGCCACAAGTTGGCTCACTGGGCACCCACTCTTTCATTTATTACATCAACCAAGTCGCTAAAGAAACGATAACGATAACGACACAAACTATCTCAAGTTTTATACATGTATTCCAAAACCAACAAGTTCTAAAGTTCCTTGCTTCTAACATTCAAAACATCATCTACAACCCGAGTCCTCACGTGCTAGACTCTCTTCCAGCTGTCAATGACATCGATGATCAGCTCCTGCCCTCTCTGTTGTCATGCACACATACAAAACAAGACAACAGCCGGATAAACTCCGGTGAGATACAAATCTCAGTATAACCAACATATCGAAAGCGTTAAATAAATCATAACGACTCTATTTAAAACTCAACTCAACAAATAGAGTACTCAACGCTTTAAAGACGAATTGATTCACATAAATTCGAAGCCATCAAGATTCATAACTGATCTTGACATGGATATCCATCTAACGAATTCGTAAACGACTCGCAAATAAGGTTAACTGCAACCTTGGCTTAAAATCAATTTGATATAGCATCATATCAACTCAAATATAAAGATCTACTACCTGAGATGGATCAACAACACCACAAACAAATCAAAACATAAACAAGTATGTGATTTTTGCGGGCCAACTCAAAGATAATCGTTCTTGAGTTTCAAAGTCCCTACTTCGCGATGTCGTCATTATACCTTCGTTTATCTCGGTTCTGAACTCTTCAAATCTGTGAGATATAATCAAAATACATATATCAAACTTCATACCAATCTATCATTTCAGAAACGAGTCAAAACCATCAAGAATTCATCAATCAATCGTATTTCAAACCTCAACTCTTTCTTCGTTCGTTCAAAGTCGGCGTCTCGTGTTTTTGGCCTTCCAAACTTGACTGAAACTGAACAATAAAAATACTATAACATTGATAACATCTCAATAACAACTTCAACTCAGAATCAAAACAGTTCCAAAACTCGATTAAACGACGTAGCGATTCCAAATCGGTAACCGACGTAATCCCGACTTCGAAATCATTTCTCTTTTCAATATCATTCAAACTTATAGATATATTTCACAAACCAGCTGATATAACTCATTCAAATCTTCATTGAAATAGCTATAATCTACAATCATAAGCTGGAGATCATATTTGGACACAATAACATAAGCTCATCAATTCCGGTGTTGCATATTCAAACGATAGAACACCAAACACAATTCCAAAATTTCAGAATCTGATCTTTGCCACATATCAATTTCGAAATCCATAAAACATAACATAAAACTTACACGAGATTGAAGCCCTCGTCGTAAGGATTCCAGAACACTTTACGGAATCGAAATCGGACAACCGGTTCAAAAGTTATGGCAAATCGAAAATCAAACTTTCAAAGAAAAGAGGAAGAACGAAACTCTGCTCTTGGTTTCGAAAGTTTTCTGAACAAAATCATGCTTACACGTTGCATAAGCTGAGTAAGATAATAAAATTTGATAACTTTCAATAAAATTGCACTTTAGTCCCTCAATTCTTCAATAATTGCAATTTAGTCCTCGGCCCTTATTTTAATTCAATTTCAATCCTAAATAATTTAAGAATATTAGAATTTAAATCAAAACTCTAAATATTCCCAAATTAAATATACTCGGATTAAAATTAAATAAATTCGGATTAATCTCTAATTAATCTCGGGCCTTACATCACTACTTACGCACATGAGGTGACATCGGACGTTCTGATGTCACGATCGGACGCTTCGTTCGCGATCGGACGTTCCGATGAGGGATCGGACGTTCCGATCGCCGTCTATAAATAAAGGGTCCAAGCCCTCATTCTGTGCACCGATTTTCCCTCCTTTCCTCTGGTTTTCGAACCTTCTTACTTAGATCTACGGAGTTCTAGGCATCCTATTGGGAATCCGGAAGTTGCCTAGCGATCTCGGCGTCGTAGCGGAGGTGTGCCTAAGTTTTGAGGCGATTCTACACCAGCGGGCTGACGACGGACGAAGGTATAATTTGGCTTCCTAAAAATATTTAGGAGTATGAAATAGCTTAGTTAAGGCTTTTAGAGTGTTTATAGTGATGCATGGACTTTTGCATGTGTAGACACAGTAGAGCAGACTTGTAGGCTTTGGACCTAGACGGGTGTGCTAGGAGTTGACCTACAGTGTTAAAGGTACGTAAGTACTGACCGAGATAGCCGGCATGATATTTATACATATGTGTGTGATGCATGATGTATGTGCTGTATTGGCTATGTTTTACTGTTTTTAGCACATGCATATGTTTTTTTACGGAGACTACATCGGGTATGATGTGAGTCATGACAGTTTCCATCAGTCGAGGCAATTCTTCCTGAGGATTCGTGTCTTGGAAATATACGAGTACCACGCGGAGTCGCTCTCTTGTCCGGTACTGTGTATTCCAGGCGCCATGAGTAAAGTGATTTAACCCTGATTTTTAAAGTCATGTGCATGCTCATATTTGTATTTATATCATTGCTTCCGTATTGAGCGTAGTCGTTCATGCCCTTTATGTTTCGTGTTTTGGGATACCTTGTGGCGGGTCAGGTCTGAGGCTGGACGGTCCCGGTGGTTCCCAGCAGGGTTGAGGTTGCTACCGTGCAGAGGTAGTTTGTTAGAGATTCTGATACCCTAATTTCGATTTGGTTGTATAAATAATTATACACTGTTTCTATCGTCGGTTGTATTCTGCCGATTGGATTTGTTGTACTTTGGAATTATCCGCTATTTAAACGCTTTAATTATTGTTGCTTGCGCTAATCACTCTGATTAGGTAGTGGATCCGGGTAGGGTCGCTACATTCATTGGTATCAGAGCGCATTGCAACTGGGAATTAGTAAAGCGGATTTTAAGAGTTGTCTGTTGTTATTGACAGATGGCAGATGATGATTACGAAAGTCAGGCTAGCGGTGGTCGTTGGGGTGATCCACCAAGGAGACATCACCATAGACATCATCATGAGGATCATAGGCGTTTTAGTATGAACCGTTTTCTCCAGATGGCTCCTAAGCCATTGGTGGGTGGCGAGGCTCCTGCAGTTGCTGAGGACTGGTTGGAGCGTATGGAGAGTTGTTTTCGGGAGTATCAGTATACTGAAGCCCAGAAGATGGAGACTTTAGCTTTTGTTCTAGAGGAAAATGCGAAGAGGTGGTGGAGAGCTACTTCTACTCCGTTTATTGCCGCCAGGGGTACCGCTACTTGGGCTGAGTTTAAGTCTTCCTTTGAGAAGCATTACTTTCCTCCAGCTTTGCGCCAGACAAAGGCGAGCGAGTTGCTGAGTTTGCGACAGGGTACTATGACCATTGATGAGTACCAGCAGAAATTCTTTGAGCTTCTTTCTTTCAGTCCCCATATTGCGAGTAGCTCAGAGACGATGCACGATCTATTTCTTCAGGGCCTTAACCCTGACATTCATCAGTTGGTTGTCGTGGGCAGAGAGAGGAACTTCGAGAATTTGGTGAACAATTGTCACCAGGTAGAGGACAGTCTGCAAAGGAACAGGACTTTCGGATCTTCTGCATCCAGACCATCTAGCTCTTTGGGTCCAAGGGCCCAGTATTTTAAGAGACAGGGTGGTACTTCTTCTTCTTCTTCTGGATCTGGCAGTGTTCATCGTTTTGGTGATTCACGATGTTGTCGTCAGTGCAAACGGAAGCATCACCCAGGACCGTGTCCTCATATCACTGGTGTTTGTTTTCAGTGCGGCCAGGAGGGTCACATGAAGAGAGATTGTCCCACTTTGGCCGGTACAGTGAGTGGTTCGGGGAGTGTTGGTGGTTCTCAGACCACTATATATCAGCCACCGCGATATCAGCAGCAGCCTTCGCCGCAGCAGCGTCAGCAGTCGCAGCCATCGCAGCGACATCATTCTCAGTCTTCTTCGAGAGGACAGCCATCACGCCCGCGTGCTCAGGGGCAGGTGTTTGCGCTGAACCAGGAGCAGGCTCAGGCAGACAGTGAGAACATGATTGCAGGTACTTTTAGTTTGTGCGGTTTTCTTGCTTATCTTTTGATCGATACCAGTGCTTCGCATTCATTCATATCAGCTCGGTTTGTTAAGAGGCATAGATTACCTTTTGTTTCCTTAGACGTCTTTTTAGCGGTTTCGACTCCGATGGGTCAGGAAATCTTAGGTAAGCGTCTTGTTTTGGGTTGTATTTTGGGATTTGAGGGACATCTGTTGAGCGCTAACCTGATGGTTTTAGCGATGGATGACTTTGATGGTATCATCGGGATTGATCTTCTGACTTCGTATCGAGCGGTAGTGGATTACTACCAGAGATTTGTCCAGTTTCGCCCCGAGGTTGAGGATGCTTGGTATTTCTATGGTGAGGGAGCGTGACCCCCGATGTCAGTGGTTTCTGCTCTAAAAGCCCGATGTGCTTTAGAGTCTGGCGGGGAAGGCTACCTGATCTATGCGATTGATGCATCCTTAGAGGGTCCGGACATGGAGGAGATACCAGTAGTCAGTGAGTTCCCGGATGTGTTTCCCGAAGAGATTCCATGGTTACCACCTGTGCGAGAGATCGAGTTTGGCATTGACTTGTTACCAGGGACAGCGCCGATTTCCCGAGCACCATACCGATTAGCTCCATCTGAGATGCGAGAGTTGCAGCAGCAGTTGCAGGATCTTCTTGATAAGGGCTACATTCGACCCAGTGTTTCACCTTGGGGAGCCCCGGTTCTATTCGTCAAGAAGAAGGATGGTTCGATGCGTTTGTGCATTGACTATCGTCAGTTGAACAAAGTGACAGTAAAGAACAAGTATCCTCTCCCGCGGATTGATGATCTGTTTGATCAATTGCAGGGTACTTCTATCTATTCCAAGATCGACTTGCGTTCTGGGTATCATCAGTTGCGAGTTAGAGACGAGGATGTTTCGAAGACAGCATTTCGTACTCGATATGGGCACTATGAGTTCTTAGTGATGTCATTTGGTCTGACGAATGCTCCAGCTGTTTTCATGGATTTGATGAACAGGGTTTTCCGAGAGCTCTTGGATAAGTTCGTTGTAGTGTTCATCGATGGCATCCTTGTGTATTCTCGTAGCATGGATGAGCATGCCTTTCATCTTCGTACTGTTTTACAGACCTTGCGAGAGCATCAGTTGTATGCTAAGCTCAGCAAGTGTGACTTCTGGATTGACCGAGTTGTGTTCCTTGGTCATGTCATTTCTAGAGATGGAGTATCAGTGGATCCTATCAAGACAGAGGCTATTCTTAATTGGTCGCGCCCAACGACAGCATCTGAGATTCGTAGTTTCTTGGGTTTGGCCGGATACTACCGTCGATTCGTGGAGAATTTCTCTCAGATAGTCAGGCCTTTGACACAGTTGACGTGAAAGGATGTTTCTTTTGAGTGGTCTTCCGCGTGCGAAGATAGTTTTCGTGAGTTGAGACGTAGATTGACGACTACTCCAGTGCTATCCTTGCCGACTGGATCTGGTGGTTTTGTAGTCCACACCGATGCTTCTCTTCAGGGTTTGGGGTGTGTGTTGACTCAAAATGGGCATGTGATTGCCTATGCCTCCAGGCAACTAAAGACTCACGAGGGGAATTATCCCGTACATGATCTAGAGCTTGCAGTCATTGTCTTTGCTCTGAAGATATGGTGTCATTATTTGTACGGTGAACGATTCCAGATTTTTATTGATCATAAGAGTTTGAAGTACCTATTCACTCAGGCAGAGTTGAACATGCGACAGCGCCGTTGGATGGACTTGCTGAAGGACTATGATTGCGAAATCAATTACCATCCAGGATCTTCTAATCCGGTTGCTGATGCGCTTAGTCGCAAGATTTATTTGAATTCCCTTCGTACCAGTGCAGTGTCACGAATGGTCGAAGAGTGTTGTTCCTTGGGTTTCACTTTCCGTCAAAAGAAGGAACAACAGGGAGTTCGTGTTGCGTCTGTGCTTGCCGAGCCAGCCTTGTATAGACGTATTCGTGAGGCACAGGGTGTTGATCCCAAGATGCATAGATTAGCCCGATTCACTGAGGGTGAGAATTCAGCTGGTTTCCATTTTCAGGCGGATGGTTTGTTGTGTCTTTCTGGCCGTGTGGTTGTGCCTGATGATTCCACACTTAGAGACAAGATCTTATCGCAAGCTCATCATAGTAGGTTCTCAGTACATCCTGGCAGCATGAAGATGTACAAGGATCTACGTACTCTATTTTGGTGGAAAGGAATGAAGCGCAGCGTTTATCAGTTCGTGTCCCGATGCCTTGTGTGTCAGCAGGTCAAGACAGAGTATCATCTACCCGGAGGTCTACTTCACAATCTCGATATTCCTGAGTGGAAGTGGGAGCATGTGACGATGGACTTTGTCACCCACTTGCCTATGTCTTCCAGGAATTGCGACGCGATTTGGGTTGTTGTTGACCGATTGTCGAAATCCGTGCATTTCTTACCATATAACCGGGATTTCACCTTCGACAGGATGGCACGGCTGTATGTGCAAGAGATTGTCCATTTGCATGGTATTCCACTGAGTATTGTGAGAGACAGAGATCCTCGTTTCACCTCAAGATTTTGGGGGAGTTTTCAGCGTGCTCTTGGTACCACTTTGAGTTTGAGCACAGCGTATCATCCAGAGACTGATGGACAATCGGAGAGGACTATCCGTACTCTCGAGGACATGCTTTGAGCTACCGTAATGGATTTTGGCCCAGCATGGCACGATCATTTGCCATTGGTGGAGTTCGCTTATAACAATAGCTATCATAGCAGCATTGACATGACACCATTTGAGGCTCTTTATGGACGTTGTTGTCGTACACCTTTGTTTTGGGACGAGGTTGGTGAGCGGCAGGTGGAGGGTCCTCAAATGATTCAGCAGATGACTGATGCAGTAGAATTGATCCGACGCAGGATTAAGGCATCCCAGGATCGACAGGCTAGCTACGCGAACACTCACCGCAGGCCACTTCATTTTGAAGAAGGAGAGTATGTATTCTTGCGTGTATCACCTTTCCGGAAGGTGATGAGGTTTGGTCTCAAGGGTAAGTTGTCACCAAGATTTATTGGTCCTTTCGAGATTCACGAGAAAGTTGGAGACGTGGCTTATCGTCTAGCCTTGCATGGACGAGTCGCATATTTTGCATCCGACCGAGGTAAAGGTAGATCGGGATCTATCGTATGTGGAAAAACCCCTGCGGATTCTTGACAGGAAGGACAAGGTACTTCGTAACAAGAGAATACCATTGGTTATGGTACAGTGGCAACGCAAAGGTACAGAGGAAGCTACTTGGGAGTTGGAGAGTCGGATGTTAGCCCAGCACCCCGAGTTGTTTTAAGATTTTGTACTCTGTTGTATCGAATGTATATTGTTCAGTTGTAATAAGAGCATTGATTTTGCGTTCTATGTTTTCCTTAAAATGTAATTTCGAGGACGAAATTTCTTAAGTGGGGGAGAATGTAGTGACCCCCAATTAATCAAGGTAATTAAGGAAATTAATTATTAAATTTTGCCTAAAATTATCCGAAGTGGATCGGAAGCTCCGAAGCACATATCGGAAGCTCCGATCGGGATCGAACGTTCCGTTGGAGGATCGGACGTTCCGTTCTGGCTAGGGCTGGCGTCATCACCGACGTCAACAAGATGACGTCACTGCTTATGCACGTGAGGTGACATCGGACGTTCTGATGTCACGATCGGACGCTCCATTCGCGATCGGACGTTCCGATGAGAGATCAGACGTTCCGATCGCCGTCTATAAATAAGGGGTCCGATCCCTCATTCTGTGCACCGATTTCCCCTCCTTTCCTCTGGTTTTCGAACCTTCTTACTTAGATCTACGGAGTTCTAAGCATCCTATTGGGAATCCGGAAGTTGCCTAGCAATCCCGGCGTCGTAGCGGAGGTGTGCCTAAGTTTTGAGGCGATTCTACACCAGCGGGCTGACGACGGACGAAGGTATAATTTGACTTCCTAAAAAAATTTAGGAGTATGAAATAGCTTAGTTAAGGCTTTTAGAGCGTTTATAGTGATGCATGGACTTTTGCATGTGTAGACGCAGTAGAGCAGACTTGTAGGCTTTGGACCTAGACGGGTGTGCTAGGAGTTGACCTGCAGTGTTAAAGGTACGTAAGTACTGACCGAGATAGCCGGCATGATATTTATACATATGTGTGTGATGCATGATGTATGTGTTGTATTGGATATGTTTTACTGTTTTTAGCACATGCATATGTTTTTTTACGGAGACTGCATCGAGTATGATGTGAGTCATGACAGTTTCCATCAGTCGAGGCAATTCTTCCTGAGGATTTGTGTCTTGGAAATATACGAGTACCACGCGGAGTCGCTCTCTTGCTCGGTACTGTGTATTCCAGGCGCCATGAGTAAAGTGATTTAACCCTGATTTTTAAAGTCATGTGCATGCTCATATTTGTATTTATATCATTGCTTCCGTATTGAGCGTAGTCGCTCACGCCCTTTATGTTTCGTGTTTTGGGATACCTTGTGGCGGGTCAGGTCTGAGGCTGGATGGTCCCGGGGGTTCCCAGCAGGGTTGAGGTTTCTACCGTGCAGAGGTAGTTTGTTAGGGATTCTGATACCCTAATTTCGATTTGGTTGTATAAAGAATTATACATTGTTTCTATCGTCGGTTGTATTCTGCCAATTGGATTTGTTGTACTTTGGAATTATTCACTATTTAAACGCTTTAATTATTGTTGCTTGCGCTAATCACTCTGATTAGGTAGTGGATCCGGGTAGGGTTGCTACAATAACACCCCTACGTCCAACTGCTCCTTCTTCATTGAAATAAATATGAGCAACTCCCAAAAACCTTCAATAGGCACCACAAAAAATCAGCAGATCTGGAATGTTTTTTAATCAATTTCTTTCTCAGGCGAGAGAGTGGATTCTGCTTCAAACCTGGAAGATCGTCTTTCTCTGTTCTCGAGCAATTGGAGTTTTGTGAATCTTTGTTCGAATTTTTTTTGTTTTAATATTGTTTTATTTTGTGAAGATCGAAATCATTTTCTCAACCAAAACCAGAAACCAAATACCATCACATAAATAAAATTCGTAAACAAGATTCCTATGTTGATTTACTGAAAAAATGAAATGTTGATTTGTCTATCAAGTTGAAGATGTTTTTGCAAGTTAAAAACTCTACCGTGTGCTGCTTTCTTCATCGTTTAGATGGGGGAAAAATAAAATGGACTTTTTTTTGGATGATGGGGAAGGGTAGAATTGGAAATAAATTATGACTAAGAAAGCGATTGTTAAACCATGAGATGGAGGTGGGTTTACTTTTCTTCCATTAATATGAGTTTATCCTCCCGAGAATGGATTGTGTAAGATAATTAAAAATCCAACCAAACATTAGTTAAACCGGTCAAACCAACCTCAATTCATGCTAATCATTTGTACCAAACAAGCCCTAAAAATATAATTTTCCTAGTAATGTCAAAATTTACATCATTATTGAATTGAAAGATGTGATTAATACTTAATTTTTATGAGATTCAAATTAAAAATGGCAACTTCACGAAAAAGTTATTGAAATGAATTGATACGATGTTTTTCTGTCCAAGCGAAGCTTCACCATTTTCAACATGCTCTCTTTCTGCCTTCATCCTGATCACCAAAGTTTTGATTAAAACCCATTTTTTTGTTATTAGGATGTATCCCAAATTCGGAAGAACTTGAATGTCAACAGCAACAACAACAGCAAAAATGATGAACAAAGTCGAGGCGAGAGAATCTCTCTATCCGCAAAACGAAATTGCCCGTTAACAGTGCTCAACGTTGGCGGCAATCGTTCCTAAAATACAACGACTAACGATCGTGATATAGCAGCACTACAAATATCACGAACTTCAGCGAACGAAAATAAGTTTCAACTTTTCTTTTGAGAAAGTGAGGGAGAGATTTTGCAGAAATCTGATGTATATATTATCAGATGTTTTTCTATCAGATTATACGTTATAACTGATCATATATATAGCCTAAGACTTCAAACAATACGTCTTATGGCCTAATGATGCAACCCATGACAGAAAAAGACCAGAAACAGATGCAACTTTTTGGACTGTAAAAGGCGCGCTCGGTCGGTAATTTTTAACCGATCGAGCGCCCTACTTTGGCCACACTTACTGCCTCGGAAAAATAAGGGTGCGCTCGGTTGATAGGGCCCAAATTTTCTGAAGCCCACTGTCTCGCAAGGTAAGGGCTGCGCTCGGTCGGTAAATTTCCACCGATCGGGCGCACTAAAAAAAATAATAAATATTTTTTTTTTCTCTTTAACCAAATTTTATCCAAAAATAATAATTGATCATAAGACCTCACCGAGCCGAACCGGCCGGCTGCGCGCGTGTTTGTTTGTTGCATCGATTATCGTCTTGCCCCTTTACAAAACATCCGGTGCCCTAAGGGCCCAATCCCATAATCCAAAGTTGGATTATATAAGGTGAACAATACATTGAACATGTTTCAATGTGGGACAACTTTCCCTCCAATTTATTTCACCAAATTCAAATTTTTGCATCAATTTGGACAAGTTTTTTGGACAAGTATACAAGCCTTTTGGACAAGTAATTCAAGCCCATTTACATGTCATTTTATTCCAACAATTCATTCAACATTTTTTTCCAACAATCCTCCACATGAATGAATTGCACGTATATTAGCATTCTCACTAGAAATTCATTTTGAGTTATTGGTACATCAGGATATGTAGCTTGTGGCCTTGAACCTACCTTAGTAAAATACTATCGGATTTACTAGTTGCATAGTGACGCGATGTCCTGAACTAGTCAACCGTTTATGTAAACCAAGTCAATAGTATTTACATAACAATACTCTAACATATTTTGTTCTCACGTTGTGTCCATTTCGGCACTGGACCGTATCTTAGATTCATAAGTGTTGCAATCAAAGCGGCCAATACTTTGCACTTATATAGATGATCTCCTATCAAGAGTATCCTGCGTTACTCTACCTCATAGGTATAGGAATCATTAAAAAAAAACTTAACCTCACCACATTTTGCAGGTCATTTATACCTGGATATTTCAGGAATGAGCAAGTAACAATTCCAAGCACTCAAACTAATATTTATAACTTAGTTGTCCCATTGAACCAAGATTTTGGGATCTCCAATTCTCAAGGTTGGGTTACCGCTATAAATATTTTAATTTGTGGATTTTAAACACATTCCTCAAATTAGTTTGTACATTTGATCTCTATTTATACTTTTTGTAAGCGGATCCGCAAGGTTTTTCTTTGACTTCACATAGTCAACCGAAATAACTCCATTCGAGATCAATTGTCTTATGGTATTGTGTCTCCGATGAATATGTTGAGATTTACCATTGTACATACTACTTTGTGTTCTTCCTATTGCTTACTGACTGTCACAATGAATCGTAATGGCAGACACCGGTTTATTCCAACATGGAATATCTTCTAGAAAGTTTCAAAGCCACTCGGCTTCTTCTCCAGCTTTATCTAGAGCAATGAACTCGGATTCCATTGTCGACAAAGTTATACACGTTTGTTTAGAGGATCTCCATGACACCGCTCCTCCACCGATTGTGAACACATATCCACTCGTAGACTTGGAGTCTGTCGTGTCAGAAATCCAATTTTTATCACAATATCCTTCTAGGACAGCAAGATATTTTGTATACATTATTCCATAACTCGAAGTGTATTTCAAATATCCAAGTACTCTTATTAGCGCTTTCCAATGATCCTCACTTGGATTACTTGTGAATCGACTAAGCTTATTTACGGTATATGCAAGATCAGGACGGATACAATTAGTTAAATACATTAAACTTCCTATCACCCTTGCATATTCCACTTGTGAAACAGGTTCTCCTCTATTTCTGGCTAAATGTGTACCCAATTCCATAGGTGTTCTAGCCGGAGGACGATTTGTGGCATTAAATCATTCAAGAACCTTTTCTACATAATGGGTTTGTGATAAAATAATTCCAGCAGAAATTCTAGAGACTTTAATCCCTAGAATAATATCACCCAATCCCAAATCCTTTATGTCAAAATGTTGTCTCAACATTTTCTTGGTTTTCACAATCAATTCATGGTTGCTTCCCATGATTAACATGTCATCTACATAAAGGCAAACAATTACATATGCATTTGTAGTACCTTTAATGTATACACATTTATCACATTCATTTATTGTGAAACCATTTGACAACATTGCAGTGTCAAACTTGTGATGCCACTGTTTAGGTGCTTGTTTAAGTCCATACAATGACTTGACAAGTTTACACATCTTTTCTTCTTTTTCGGGTACAATAAACCCTTCTGGTTGTTTTATATATATTTCTTCTTCCAACTCTCCATTCAAAAACGTTGATTTAACATCCATTTGATGTATCTCAAGATCATGCAATGCTGCAATAGCTATGAGAACACGAATGGATGTTATTCGAGAAACCGAAGAGTTGGTATCGAAGAAATCATATCTCTCCTTTTGTCTAAAACCTTGAACCACTAGTCGAGATTTATATTTATATATAGATCCATTTTCTTTGTATTTCCTTTTAATAATCCACTTGAATCTCAAAGGTTTACATTTCGGAGGGAGATCAACCAACTCCCACGTATGATTATGCATGATGAAATCTATTTCATTTTGTATGGTTTCCTTCCAAAAAGGAGCCTCAGGATTTGATAAAGCCTCTTGAAGAGTTCTTGGTTCATTATCTAACATGTATGTTAGAAAATCAGGACCAAACGACTTTTCAACTCGTGCACGCTTGTTGCGTCTTGGTTCTTCTTTGGTTTATGGAGTTTCAATTGTATTTTCATAAGTTCGCTTGTTCGAACTTGTTTCTTTCCTTTCTTTACAAGGAAATATATTTTCAAAGAATACAGCATTCCTTGATTCCATGATTGTGCCTTCATTTACATCAGGAATTGTTGAATTATGCACTAAGAATCGATATGCACTACTATTATATGCATAACCAATAAATATGCAGTCAACCGTTTTAGGCCCAATTTTTATTTGTTTTGGCTTAGGTACTTCTACTTTGGCCAAACACCCCCACACTTTGAAGAAAAATTACTCAATAATTGAACACAATATAATTCAAAAATAAAAAGAAGAAACTAGAATGGAGCGTTCTTCAAATCTTCAATCTCCGCCCTAGCAGCCTCGATCTATGCGTGCGTCTTCGAACCTCCTCAATATGCTCTTTTATCTTTAATTTATATGGATTGAAAAGCCCACGAAATAAAGCCTGCAAAATAAGAATTTTAATTTTTGAAAATTTTATTTTTTCTGATTCTGCGACATGCACGGACCCTGGACATGGGTCCGTGCCCACCTCCGGGTGCTCTCTGCCTCAAATTATTTTTTTCTCGCGACCTGTCCGGACCTCGTGCCACATCCGTTCATGGGTCCGTGCATACATCCCTACCAGCGCGCATTTTTCTTGAAAAACTCATATCTCAAGTTCTAGCCGTCGGATCGAGCCAAAATTTGTTCATCAGCTTCAAAACATCTTGAATTTAATTTTGAACGGTGAAGATCGGATTTCGATATTTCTAGCATCAAAAATGAATTTTTGACCATTGTTGCTCTATAATTCACTCTTGCGGCTCTTCTCTTGCTCCAAAAATCATGATTTCTTCACAAATTTCTACAAAAATCAACCCGGAGAGTGAAATGCACGTGCATGAGATTAATTATAAATAAAACATATAAAAACACACATGAAACCAAATGAATGCATGCCAAATAAACCTAAAAATAACATAAAATAATGCACACAAAATGCACTTATCAAGGTTGTACACCAAGCCTACCCAATTTTCCTGAGTTTTCGAACATGAAAAATGGTATTTGGGGTTTTAAATTTTATCTCGAATGTAAATCGTACCATTCGCTGAAAAAAAAGGATTTTATTCATCTAGAAGTGCAATTGAATGAAATACTCATATTTTTTTGGGTTTCTAATTCTTTGTTATAAATAAAAATATCTAAATATAAATCTTTAGGATTGATCACATAAATATTTTTATTGAAGTCACATGAAAAATTAAATAAAAATTAGTTGAGTCCATTTTTTCCTAGATCAGTGTTAGTCTTATTATATTGTGAAAATTTTACATCAATTATTTTGTTTTGTTTTGTTTTTTTTTTTTTTACGTTCAATTATTTTCTTTTCTAAATTTTTTTAAAACATTTTCTAACAAATTTATTAGATTCATGGAAGAGGGCAATTTTGAGGAAATATAGTGGTCCATATCATTTTGTTCCATTATTATTATTAAATTCCAAGAAAATGACATATCAAAAAGTGATCGACCATTTCAGCTCTTCCACAATTAGACTAACCCCACAATTAGTTCCACGCTTGAAAATTTCGTTCACAACATAATAATATTATAATTTTTCTATCGTTTAAAACTTTAAACCCATTAAATAATTTAAGCGGATTTAAGTAGGGGTGGGGAAAAATACCGAAATACCGAAATATTGGAAAATCGTACCGAAAAAATTACTGAAATTAGGTATCGGTATCGGTATGATAAATTTTTTTCGGTGTACCGGTATATACCGAAATACCGAAAAATAAATTTTTTTTTAAATATATATATGAAAATTTTCGGTATACCGACTTTTTTGCCGGTATACCGAATTTTTTTCGGTATACCGACAATTTTTCGGTATATCGAATTTTTTTTGAATTCGGTATCGGTACACGGTATAGATTTTCGTCATACCGAAAGTTCGGTATACCGAAAATTCGGTATATTCAGTATACGGTACGGTATTGGTATGAAAAAATTCCATATCGATTTTTTCGGTACGGTATATGGTATCCGATTTTCGGTACGGTATACCGTATCAACCCACCGCTAAATTTGAATATACCATGAATTTTGGATCGAAAAATTTCGATCCGACAAAAAAAAAGGTGCTAGAATAATATGGAGATGAACAATATTGTTTCATAAATTTATGCTTAAAAAACATCATCGTGATGTTTAGACGCTAGAGGACGGGTGTTGCCTACTTGCCTACCATACTGAATCTGATTATGGTCTAACATAAAAAATTGTTTAGGTTCTTTATAGTGCAATCGTTATCGTCTTTCGGTCTTTGCTTGTCTCTCACGCACGTGATTTGTCCCCATTCGGTTATACCCTGAAAAACTTTCCACTTTCTTCCTCTCTCTTTTTCTTTAAATAGCTTTAGTCAATTTTTTTTTTATAATAATCATTTCCAAATGTATCTAAAAAAAAATCATTTCCAAATGTATTTGAGTGTATTCAAATAAAGACACACGTAAAGGTATTTTAAAAATATATTTGACCAAATTTCAAAAAAAAAAAAAAAACATATTTGACCGCGACAATATTTAATAATTTATGGATTATTATATTTTTATGGATTATTATATTTTGGCATTTATTCGTATGTTTTTTTTTTTGAACAAGAACTTAATTCATTAGCCCAAATCGAAACAAAAATCAAAGAGGAATGAGGCATAGTCCACTCCTGTTGATCAGACATATAATTATCAGTTGCTCTAGCTAAAATATGAGTTATTTGATTCGCTGAACAATGAATAAAATCAAAAGTATAATTAATGAACTCTGATGATAAGAGTTTACAATCATCCATAATCAACCCAAGATAGACGGATCTGAATTGGATTTTTGGAGTACATCGATTATGCCTTTGACATCAGATTCCACTATAACATCATTAATATGTAAATCCTTCAACCAACTAAGAGCTTCTCGAACACTTAAAGCTTTGACAATAGCTAGAGAATAGTAACCTGGAATACGACCATGTGTAGCAGTTAAAAGAATGTCTCACAATCACGAAGAACGCAGCCAAAACCCACGTATGATCTATGTGTAAATACGACTGCATCAACATTACACTCCACAAATCCTGATAAAGAGTAACTAACCAAAATTGTAACATATATATTAGCGGAGCAAACAAAAGGGAAATAAACAATAGCGGCCCCGGGCCCAAGTGAGTGTCCAAGTTCGTGGAGTATGCTCTTGGCTAGAGGTCAAAAGTTCGATTCTCTCTACCAACACCTTTTTGGACTAGTCTGTCACACAATGCTTACCTAATACGCATCAAAAAATAACGGTTAAAGATTCCCACATGCCATAAAAAAACAATAGGGAACCAAAATTACACATATATATACTTAATATACATATATATATATATATGGTCAAAACTATAAACTTTCCCACATCCCCATGAAATAATATTGTAATATATTCATGAACCTGCACGGATTAATCCTCCCAAAAATACCCCTACACACGTTTCCTTCTCAATTCAACCCACGCTCTTTTTCACCACCTCTCACGTCAAAACCATCGTCTCTCTCAAACCAAAAGCTCGAAGAATCAGATTCTTTGAAACCAAATTAGATTTTTTGAAACAGAACGATTCTGCCGTTTCGAAAAAAAATCACCTCCATCGTTCATTTATTTTTCTTCCTGATAAAAAATATCCCCACAACATGAATCATGGTGCATCTTGTACAAGAAAAGAAGACACAATAGTACTGTTTTCTATATGTTTGCTGTTTGATCTCACGAATTTCGGGTTCAGTTTCTATTTTCCTTACCTCTTTTCTTTCTGATTTTAGTTAGTTTTATACAATGGTTTCTACACATCAACCAAATGTTTCCTTGGATGAACAACGCTTCCTGCTCGACAAATTGCCAGAGAGAACTTCCATAGCTATATATTTGCTGTTTGATCTCACTAATTTTGGGTTCAGTTTCAATTTTTTTTACCTCTTTGCTTTTTTATTTCAGTTAGTTTTATACAACGTTTTCTGCACATCAACCATTTTGTTTTAGTATGTGTGTTGTTGATGAATAGGTGAGCAACCGATTCTTTGGGATGGTGATGGCTTCTGCTTCTTCAATGGCAAGTGCATTTTTGCTTTGCCCTTATGATTTTTCTTTTGTAATGTTTTGATGGAATGTTTTTTGTTGAATTTCGTGGTTTGGGGTGGGTTTTTTTTCATTATTTGGAATTTATTGGTATTAGATAAGTTGCTGCTGTTTGATGAGGATTTTTAATGGTGTTTTTTGAAGTTTGGCCGTGTGAAAAATATTATTTTAATAATTTGATTTGTTGTGAATATATTGATTTTGTCAGACTTTGTTTATTTGCAATAAGTTATTGTTTGGCATGTTTGATCGAGAATTTATTTTTATTATTTTTTGTTCTCAGATTTTGGCAGTTCCGTAGAATGCGTGAATTTGTGTAAGTTTCAGAAAAAAGACGTGAGTGGAAAGTATGATTGCAGTATGCTTTCATGTGCTTCAGTTTCCATTTTTCTTACCTCTTTGCTTTCTGATCTCAGTTAGTTTTATGCAACGGTCTCTGCACATCAACCAAATGTTTCCTTGGATGAACAACACTTCCTGCTCGACGAATTGCCAAAGAGAACTTCCATAGCTATATGTTTGCTGTTTGATCTCAGGAATTTTGAGTTCAGTTTCTGTTCTTACCTCTTTGCTTTCTGATTTCAGATAGTTTTATACAACGGTTTCTACACATCAACCAACTGTTTCCTTAGATGAACAACACTTCATGATTTTTCTTTTGTAATGTTTTGATGGAATGTTTTTTGTTGAATTTCGTGGTTTGGGGTGGGTTTTTTTTCATTATTTGGAATTTATTGGTATTAGATAAGTTGCTGCTGTTTGATGAGGATTTTTAATGGTGTTTTTTGAAGTTTGGCCGTGTGAAAAATATTATTTTAATAATTTGATTTGTTGTGAATATATTGATTTTGTCAGACTTTGTTTATTTGCAATAAGTTATTGTTTGGCATGTTTGATCGAGAATTTATTTTTATTATTTTTTGTTCTCAGATTTTGGCAGTTCCGTAGAATGCGTGAATTTGTGTAAGTTTCAGAAAAAAGACGTGAGTGGAAAGTATGATTGCAGTATGCTTTCATGTGCTTCAGTTTCCATTTTTCTTACCTCTTTGCTTTCTGATTTCAGTTAGTTTTATGCAACGGTCTCTGCACATCAACCAAATGTTTCCTTGGATGAACAACACTTCCTGCTCGACGAATTGCCAGAGAGAACTTCCATAGCTATATGTTTGCTGTTTGATCTCAGGAATTTTGAGTTCAGTTTCTGTTCTTACCTCTTTGCTTTCTGATTTCAGATAGTTTTATACAACGGTTTCTACACATCAACCAACTGTTTCCTTAGATGAACAACACTTCATGCTCAACGAATTGCCAGAGAGAACTTCCATAGAATCGGAGCACTTTCTGGCCCTTATCCCTTTCGCTTCAAGACTTTAGCCACTAGCCCACATTTTCCACTGCCGCAAACGAGACTGACATGACCAAACTTGCTCAGGTATCAATTGTGAATCTGATGTAATTACTTCTCACTTTTTTTAGTAATCAATTCTATTGATGATCTATGAGTTTTTTCTTTAATTGGAGCTTAGTTACTGTTATGTATAATCAAATAAAATTGGTGCATCTGAATTTTTTGAGACTAATCATTACCTCACTTCAAATGGTAATAAAATACTATATTGGTTGAACAACTTCACAGTATAGTAATACTGTTTTGGTAAAACTGATTAAAGTAACCTTAACTTCATGAATGCTAGGTTAATTGATGCTTTTAACCAATATAGTTTTTTTTTAAAAAAAAATGTATTAAAAAAAGCTACTAACCAATATAGTATTTCTTTTTGTGATATTTGAAATATTTCATATATCGAACAAATGAAGTTTGAATTTGATCTCTAATTTGAACTAATACCTCCAGTATTCAATTTGAACACTAATTGTAACTCTTGGTAATTAGAAAAACTTGAAGCTGGAATTAAAATATAAATAGAGACATCAGTATTCAATTTATGGACACCAGTAAGTTAAGCAAGCCGATACAAGATTATACTATAGCAGATTTGTGAATTTGCATCCGTAGAACAAACAAAAGAATTAAATGCTTACTGTTTCTCTCCACTAGCATATTTGAATAATTATTACTTGAATAAATAACATATGATGCTTGAATATTACTTTAATGTAATAGAAAAAAATTTCAGTTCATAATGGTTATTCTTGCAGTTTCACGAGCGTCGCAAGTAAGAAGACAAGTCTGACAGTTGATTGAATAATTATGTTTCATGTTTATAATGGCATACATTTAAAAAAATTCAAGTTTTTATATATATGTGAAAAATAGGGGATAAAAACAGTTTTCAATTAGATTTTATGTTTTCGATTATTTTTTTAGATAATGGTAGCTATTGCTGGTGATATTGATATCAATACAATTATTGTGCTAAAAACATTCGTGTAGTCCATCGATTAATATATTTAATATGAGTATATATCATACACTATTTTTATAATAACATCATATCGTATTAAAAAATATATATATTAAAGTTTAATAATTTCGCACACGTGACGCATCACATATGCAATGCGTGTGCTCCGATCGCTAGTTATATAATTATTGATGGATACTTTTCCAGTTACTTGTTCAATTTGCCCAAGTTTTTTTCATCGTTCCCAATTATACATTTCATTTTTCATATTATTTTTCTTACGTTTTTTTTTCCAATTTACTTTTTAAATTAACGATAAGTCTTTAATAAAAAGATATCTCAAATCTTTATAAGTGATATGAGTCTAAGGCTGATCAAAATGTTTCAACAACCGCCCAAATTAATCATACCGCACCACACTGTTTTTTTTATTTTTATAAATAACCACAATTTTTTTAAAAAAAAATGAAACCGTATTGCCTCCACGGTATTGTTATTTTTTTTAACTCAAAATCGCATGCCCCACCCCACATTGTTTTTTATAATTGTTTTAAATAATGTTATTAATAATATCTTAATATTCAATATATTCTTTATTTCTAATTTGCATTTCGTCATTTTCTTTCATAATTTTCCTTCAATATTTTTCCTTTTTTTCCCCTCCAATATTTTTCCTTCTTTCTTTATTATTACAACACATATTATTCAAAGTGGTTTTATAATCATGATTAAAAATGAACTAAAAACATCCTATTTTATCTATTTTAACTTTATTTTGATGTTTTATTTTTATTTTATCTAATTATATATTTGTACTATTTATAGTTATATTATATTTAAATATCCTATTTATTTTTTCATATTATTGTTTTAAATAATTTGAGTCTTTTTTAATATTTTTATTCTAATTATCATTAAAAAAACCATAAATCGACTGCAACCGCTTAAAACTTCTCAAAATCGTGAAACTATATTGAAAACCACAATTAAAAAAATAAAGTAGAACCGAATCCCAAATGCAATTCGGTTTGATTTTTATTTTTGTAAAAAAAACAACAAAATCGCATAGTGATCACAAATAGCGATGATCATATTTACAATAAAAATAATTATTTTTATGAATGACTAAAATAGGTGATCCGCATTGCAAAATTGACTCGTAAATTTTATAACTATCTCACATTAATTTTTGTATTAAATTAATATTTTTAACTGTTACTAAAATTTTATTAAATAAAGATAAAATGAAAAAACTGTTTTATTAAATTTATATTTTCAAATACTTTCTTAATATGCATCGAAATATGTGTGTGTATATATGTTTTTAGTACTAATTATTTTGACATTTATTTTTATTTATTTTTAAATGTAACACACATATATATATATATACTAGTTATCCACGTACGCGAAATTTTGCGTGCATAAATATTTTATATTACAACTAAAAATAATGAAAATTTTTATATTTTTAAATTAAAAAATAAAATTAAAAGATAGTAATTATAAGTAGTAAGAGACATTTTTGTTTATCCATTAAGTAATTATTAAAGAGTTCATGTATGTTGTATCAATGTATAGATGTATAGATAGTAAAAGCTGCTTTTCTATTATCGTTTTCAGCCATTTCAACAATCAATTGATGTTGTTTCCAATAATTTCTCCCCAACATTCTTAGTAAAATATATATATACAATATCCCATTATTCATTAATTTAACAAATATTATATAATTCATCTCAAAATTATATAGTTTTCTTTCAACTTTTGTCCATATTATAAGCCATTTAGATTCCATCTTGCATATCCTGTCACGTGGAATCACATTAATTTTCAAACGAACAACTAATTAGTCATAGTCATCATATAGTTTAAAAACGATTAGATTTATTTATTTAAATATAAAGATAAAATTTATCAATAAAGCTATACTCAATTATCCAGATAATTAATTAAAATCTACATAAATCATAGTAAATATTTTAACATTCCAAAATAATAATACCTAATATTCTTCAAACTTCTATTAGATTATCTCATAAGTTAATTTTATGAGATAAATATTTTACTCGATCTGATTATTAAAAAAATATTACTTAATATACTAAATAACTTTTTAATCAAGATATGCATGAGTCGATAAATATGATAAGATACCAAATTTTAATAATAATGATTATAATAATAATATACGTGAATACAAAATACCGCGGTCCATACATATATAATATAATAACATCTGCATCACGTAATGGCGCCAAATTCTCTTACCACACTTGATTCTATATTTAATTTTATATTTTATACTCATTCCGTCTCATATATATTGTCCTCTTTGGTTTGTATTAAAAAATGATTGCACAATTTTCAAGGTGTAGTTAATATGGGTATATTAGTAAATAAATGTAAAAAAATATTACTAAATGTGATATATGACTATATATTTGGGACAAATAAAAAAGGAAATATGAACAATATAATTGGGAGGGAGAGAATACTATAAAAATAAATATATATTTGTGATTAGTTCATAATTATCATTATTTTACCATCAAATACTTTTTTTTTTATCTGGGTAAAATATTTACTATCAAATTAATTCTGTATTGGAATTAAAAAATTCTGGCCAATGAAATCTTGCCACGTGCACCACTGAATGGAGACTGCGGCCACCTTTGCCTGACCTGTAACATTTACATGACAGGTGCCGCTACACACGTCACATGGTCTCGGGGGATTATATTCTTCCGCTCTCTCTGCTTATATAAATCAAGACTCTGCGATGATTATCGTTTGAATCGCAGTGTTTAAGCGTAGCGTAAATTTATACGCTTCGTCTATTTGATTCCCGGGTGGGGTGAAGGTGAAAGGACATGGCCGCGAAAGGGTTGGCCGTGTACTTGTTGACAGGCTTTTCTTTGGCTGTTCTTTCTGTACATTTCGTCAGCAATTACTCCAATGGTGGAGATGATGAAAACCCATTTCTTCTTTCTGCTTCTAATCCTAATGGTGTGCCCGGAAAAGTTGGATCTGAAGATAAAGTTTGGCCGGTGAGTTTATGGATTCTCGTTTTGTATTCTGCATGCTTGTGTGCGCGGATGAGGTTTGGTTTTGTTTTTTGTTTTTTGTTTTGTTTTTTGTGGCTGAAAACGAGATTTTGCCGTTCTATGGTTAAAGATGGGATTTTTTCGGGAACTGATTTTGTTGGCTTGCGGCAGGAGTTGAAGTTTGGTTGGGAAATTGTGCTGGCTACGGTGATAGGCTTCTTGGGTTCTGCGTGTGGAACAGTGGGCGGTGTTGGAGGCGGTGGCATATTTGTCCCTATGCTAACTTTGATAGTTGGTTTTGATACCAAGTCTGCTGCTGCTATATCCAAGTGTAACATTTAAGAACTTGATTTAGCAGATGTTGTTGAGTATTTCTTTCTGCTGGTTGATTCAGAATTTTGAATGGAGAAAAGTTTTTTTTAAAAAAAAAAAGATAAATGGAGAAATGTTATTATATTACAAGTTTTGTGATTTTTTTCCCCTTTCTGTTGAAAGCGTAAGACCAAGAATTTGTACCTAAAGATGACTGGTTTTGAACTTCATCTGTGGTGTAGGCATGATAATGGGAGCGTCAACATCTTCAGTTTGGTACAATTTAAGGGTGCCTCATCCATGCAGGGAAGTGCCAATAATTGACTATGATTTGGCCCTCTTATTCCAGCCTATGCTTATGCTTGGAATCACAATTGGTGTATCTTTGAGTGTTGTTTTCCCCTATTGGCTCATCACTGTGTTGATCATAATCTTGTTCATGGGTATGTAGTGGCAAAGCATTTCTTTGCATCATTCGTTTGGATTTCATCCTATTTATTGATCAAGAATGCAAAATTGTTAATGGAGAGTTGATTTTATTTGTTCTGAGTTGGAGATTCATTACTGTCTGTACTCTCATCCTGGGCAATCAATCTTAGATTCATTAAATTTCGATGTGTTATTTACAGGGACTTCTTCTAAGTCCCTTCTCAGGGCAATTGAGATGTGGAAGGATGAAACCATTCTTAAGGTTGGTTGCTCTTACATATGTTGTCTATAAACCTATTTTGTAATAAATTCGATTCATTTAATATGTTCCAAAACACTCTACTAATTGCAGAAAGCCATGACAGATAAACGAACTTTTGTGAATTCTCGTGGCGAGTGTAAGTAGCCTGGTTATATGTGAGAATTATTATGTTTCTCTTATAAATTTCCAGAGAGCTGTCGTTTCATTTCTCTGTTTTGCCATTTTGATCAGTGCTAATCGACACTCATGAACCATTGATTCCTAGAGAGGAAAAAACAGCTTTGGTGAGTAAATTTCACCTCAATATCTCTTTTCTATTTCCGCAGTAGCTATTTAAGATATTGAGGTTGATTTATTACATGCTATGTTTCAGCAAACTGTGAAGGATAACCTTAATGTCAAAAGAATTTTTGTGCTACTTCTTGTGTGGATTTGCTTCTTGTTTCTTCAAGTGATCAAGGCAAGCAAACATATATATACACATGCTATCTACAACTTGTTTTTTTCGTGATATTTATTGATAACATTTATTGGTTAGCAGAACGATACGAAAGCTTGCAGTACATTGTATTGGGTGCTGAACTTGTTACAGGTACATCAAGATTTCTTGGGGTAAATTTAATCCATTTACTTGTTTGAGCCATCTGTCTCAAGAGTTGGTTCTCTATTTTGTCTTCAGTTTCCTGTTGCTCTTGCTGTGTTCGGATATGAATGCTCGAAACTGTACAAGGAGAGCAAGAAAAGAAGAAGGGCTGGAAATTCGGAACTTATATGTGAGGCAGCTATAGACTGGACGGCTACAAATCTTGCATTTTGTGCATTTTGTGGCATCTTAGGTGGTACAGTGGGCGGCTTATTAGGATCTGGTGGTGGTTTCATTCTTGGTCCTCTTCTACTAGAGATTGGAGTAATCCCACAGGTATGGCTGTTTTCAGGCTATTGAGCAAGGTGGTTACTTGAATGATTCAATGTTGGGGAGTAATAATCATCTCTCACTACCCTATGCCACTGCCACATTTCACAACGATCTTCGTTTTGGCTGCTATGGTGGAAAATATTTGAGTTGTGCTTGTACTATAAGATATAATAGTTTTTGAATATGCAATACTGATCCCAAGTTCCCAATGCTTATGCTGCAACTAACATGTTTGAATACAAGCTTTCGATTCTAGCCAATGACTTTCACGGACCCCTCATCGTATGGTTTATTTGGCAATGCCTAACTTGTAAGAGTGAATTGTCATTAGTTGAAATGTCCATCTGAACTGGTAAAAACATCAAATTTTTCTCTATTTCAGGTGGCTAGCGCGACAGCAACATTTGTGATGATGTTTTCATCATCTTTATCTGTGGTGGAGTTCTATCTCCTCAAAAGATTTCCCATTCCTTATGGTACGAATATGATTTTCGCTTTGCATCATCACAATTATTTTGTATGTATTAGAAGAGAACTCCAAGAATCATATGTCTGAATTTAAAACCAAGAATATTTGTTGTGTGCAGGATTATACCTCATGTCTGTGTCTATCTTGGCTGGCTTCTGGGGTCAATTTTTCATAAGAAAATTGACTACAGTTTTAGGGAGAGCTTCAATCATCGTATTCATTCTCGCCAGTGTCATTTTCGCCAGTGCTCTCACAATGGGTAACCACAAGATTCATTATTATCTCGTTGTCTTAATATAAAAAAAAACAAAATTCGTTAACATGTTGAAATGTACAATATTTGAAGGATGAGACATCCTTCGTGTCAAAATCTCAACTTGATGTCGTTTAATTTCAAATAAATTTTCTTGTCAAAAATGTTTGTTTTTCTCGTTTCTTGCAGGTTTCGTCGGTATAGAAAAAAGCATTAAGATGATACACAACCATGAATTCATGGGGTTCTTGGATTTCTGCACCAGCCAGTAACTTCATCTGGAAAAAGTAAAGTATTTGAAGATGCCAAAGATATTAAAATCAAGAAGAAAGCTCGTGTTTTGTGAAGTAAATATATATGCTAGGGGTGTTGGCCAATGCCTAATTGACCAAATCCCTCGTGTGTTTACCTTGTGTGCCTACAAGGGTCTGGATATGGTGAGTGTTAGCTAGCGCTAACACCGCGATATACCCATTTTCGGTTCAATAAAAGGGATCTTGCGAGTTGTCGCATTGAATCCATTTGTTGGTGAATATCTTTGGAAGGAGTTTGTATTTGTTATTTGGATTTTGGTGTTAACCAGCGCTAACACCAAGTAGATCAATTCCAGCAGTTTGTTCTCAAGCTTTATATTTTTATCATTCTTGCTTTAGACCGATTTAGCAATTATTTAGGTTGTCATAAATTCCACATGAGATGAGTAATTAACATGAATGAATTAGGTAGCTGGATATCATTTGCAATTTCACGACAAAAATGTTAATGTATAATGAAGTGTTGGTGCAAAATGTTAGGTATACGTAACGAGGGTTATAAACATTGTTTTTGAAATTATAAAATTATGTCGGTGAAAAAGTTCGTTTTCATTAATATATTTGGATTTTAAAAATCTATTTTGATCCATCTTGTTTGTCAATTTTTCGAAAATAGTTTTTCTTTTTTTTTTTTAATTATCAAAATGATCCCTAATATTTTGTAGTTACTTAATTTGGTTCATCTTTTCGTTAAAAAATAATATAGATTCGACCCATTTCTCTCTTAAAGCTTTTGAAATGGATTAATACACATTTTGGCCCTTATAATTTGCCGCCGTTCCCAAAATAGTCGCCCTTATGTTTAGGTTCAGGTCGTCAAAACAATCTCCAATGTTTCATAATTATTCCCAATTCGACCCTTCCTGTAATATAACCAATAAATCTAACGGAGATGCAACTCATCTACTTTTAAATCTTATGAAACAATATCTAAAAATAATTTCCCCCAAGTTGAGAACCATCGAGTGGATGCATCAAATCGTTAGTACAACAAAATCGAAAAACACTAATTCGAAGCATAACAACGATTTATCTAAGGCAAGTCACATATTATTGATATTAACTTATTTATTTTATAATCGAAACACCGCACCACTATGTAGCATAGTAATTCGATTATTTTATTTGCGTGTTATTGTTGAACTATACACTCTTTTTATCCGAATAATATTTTTGAACTCTTTTGCATGCAAGCCAGTTATTTTTTTAATTCAAGAGTTATTTAATTAAAAAATTAATATTGTGTTTTATTAAATAAGTTTTCGAAGAGAAATGTTAAAACTTGAGATTTTAATAATGAAAATTCATGACAAATTTATTTGCATATAACATATTAGCGAATAAGAAGCTAAAATTATTGTTTTCATTTGTTAACATTTCATTTTGTCGATGTGATTTTGTAAAAATATTTTTTGATATTGATGTGTATTTATTGACATTTGACTGGTTTATTTAGACACACACTTCCTAATATCTTAAATAGTTTTACCGAATGGCTGGGTAAAATCGTCACTATACGGTAGAGACCAAAACCGAGAATACTTATTTAGACACACACCTCCTAATATCTTAAATAGTTTTACCTAATGGCTGGATAAAACTATCATTTTACGGTAGAGACCAAACCGAGAATAAATATGATCATTTTTACGGCTCAAAAGGAAAAAGTGACTATTTTGGAAAAAAGAACAAACAACAGGGAGCCGAATTGGTGTTCTTGAAAATGAGTTTTTTTATCCATTAGTGTTTAACGTTGAGATTACGAGAGGGGCGAATTTGGGAAATATTACAAAACATTAGGGCCAATTTAACAGCCTGAAAAAAGACCATTTTGGGAAAACTAAAAAATAAGAGAGACCAAAATGAGTGTCATCTTATATATTTGAGATAATTTTGTAATTTCAAAGGTAACGTTAAACGTGTAACAGTGTGTTGATTGTGTATATAACATGAAATGAAACAAGAACTTGTTTAACATTTAAGAACTTTTCATATTCCTAATATCATTAATTAACCTTTTTGTTTACTTATTAATTATTCAATGTTTCTTTTCTAAAGAAACCTCATTTCATTTGAGTTAGAGGCTCACTGACTCATGTGGGAGTTAAATCGAGGAATGTACACGAGCGGCAATGACTTGAGGGAGAGAGCAACATGGCCAACCCCCAGAGCATACCACACAATGTTTCTTTTCTCAATACAGTATAAGTGTTAATAATTTGATTTCTTAATTCTCTTGAAGTTTAGATACATATGTCAACCTTTATGATAGTAAGATATTTTATTATAAGACTAGCATAACAGTGCAAGCATCCGTGTGTATAATAAAGTATAAATATTATATATGTCAACAATTGAAGCATATGCGATGCACATTCATAAAATATAAAAATCAATTCAAAAGGGTTTTATAAACTTATAAAACAATAAAACCAATTGTTATTTTTGGTGAAGTATCTCTCTTTTTTGGATTATTTTGATATTATTTCAGTTATAAGATTGAGATATTAAAAGTTACCGATGATGATAATAACATAACTCAAATTTCATCAATGATGAAATAAAACAACCACCAAATATCATTTTTCCATGGTCTTCGTGACAAAACTCTACGGCTCGTCAATAAATCAACACCTAACAAATTCCGTTCACAATAAAACACATTATTTATTTCCATATATTTGGAAATAACAAATTGAAGGAGTTTTCATGATCCTCCAACCACCTTTGAGTGAGAAGATTAAAAATCCATGTGACCAATTTGACATTTGACATGGTCATGAAATTATATTATTAAAGAACACTTAATACCTGCCAGCGGGAAGCTCCATGTCATTCAATTCAATAATTAAACTCCGTCCCAAATGAATTAGAGATTTAGATGTCATTACCTTAAAATTCACATAAATTCTAATGAGTCGTCTCATGATCAATTTTTGTGAGGTCAATCTTCAATTCGATCATTCTTGAAAAATATTAATTTTCTTTATTAAAAGTATTAGTACTGTTTACTGTAGAAATAAAGCGGTCCAATCTATCTCACGAATATAACCATGTCATGAAACCGCTTCGCAAGATACGGACTCTAATTCAATACTTATTGTGTTAAACTCCGTATTTTTCGTCAATTTTAATTTTCAGTGACAAGAAAAGAAAAGGAATACGGAACCATGAATTAATAATGAAAATCATATTGTCTCACATGGTTGCCACTTGTGTAGTTGTCATGGGTTTGCGTATTCAATTTAGTGTTGACATTTTGTGTAATCAATCACACTCTCAAATTCAATTATCAAATATATATGGCATACAGAATGCGTGAGTGTTTTGGTATATATATGATAGCAAAAAAGCATCTACTCGCAAAAATATTTATGATTTATAAACACATTACTTTCCTAAGATTAATATATATATTTATTTATAATTAAAAATTTTACTATAAAGAGTAAATTGTAATAAATATAGAAGGGTCAATTTTCAAATTGTCTGTAAACGAGTTAGAGACGGAATCCGTGCATCTTGCAAAGGCTCATAAAAATGAATAATTTCATCTTATCTTTACACACATTACTCCAATGATGTATTTAAGAATGAAGATAAAATAGTAGACCTCACATGTATTAATAAATCTCAACACTTAAATCTTCATTAAAATAATGTCTGTATAAATAGGATCTCACTTACCTCAGAGATCTAAATGTCATATTTCGAATAAATACTTCAAGAGTGGCGTTTGATCGCCCCCATTCTTCCATCTTCTCATCTGATAGTTCCGAGAAATGATAGATCATTTGATAGGAACTGAGAGAATCACCCAATCTCCGGATCTACTTTGGGAAAAATTCATTTCCATCCACTAGGTTTGAGTTAGTGTCAAATTCATCACTAAATTTTTAATTAACTTCAATGTCATTTTTTATCTATCTTCTTGGTTAAAAACATGACCAATTAACTCCATTGTTTATATTTTTACTTAAATACCCTTTTTCATTCATTGAAAATCAATTCAATTGTTTAGTTTTAAAATTTTGAATATTATTACAAATTAACATATTTGTTTTGTCAATTTTATACAAATATAGATTGTATAGTTAAATTAAAATTGTATGGACTATTACATTTTTGAGATAAAAATAAATGGATATTTTTTTTAAAATTGAGAAAATGAAATTATAAATGGCGCAAATTTTAGTTGTTAATTATATGCTAAATTGATAAAATAATAAAATCCAAAATACAGAGTAATATATCCAAAATTTTGGGGGGGGTTTTATTAGTAATTTAAAAAATTATTTTTTAAAAAAAAATTAATTTGAATGGTGGAGTTTTTTTAAAAAAAAAATATGTGTTTTTTGGTTTTGTTTGTTTTATTTACGATATTGATAATTTATTTAATAAAATGAGATTGATATTACATATAAAAAATGCGAGCTTCACTAATTTGTAAGATAAGTAATTTTTCAAATAATAGATATCTCTTGAGAAAATCTCACGGATGTTTATCCGTGAGATGGCTCACTCCATTCTATATCTAAAGTAAAATCAATATTTTTAATATAAAAAATAATATTTTTTCATGAACATCAAACAACCGTCTCACAAAATTTCTCAGTGGAATTGTTTCATTGACCTTTTTTAAAAAAAAAAATTGAAAATGATGTTGAACTAGACAGCTATTTTTTAAAAAAATTAATTTTAAAATTATCTGTTGATCTATTCTTCAAAAAAGTTTAATCTTTTTATTTTTCTAATTTTTTTAACTTATTTAAATTGTAATCTTTTCATTTATTTTTATTATAAAATTACAAAATTTAATAAATTTTTTTAAAAAAAAAAAAAGAAATTGAGGCCGCTGCCTCGACTACCCCCCTCGAGCGGACCTGTCAGGTCAAAACTCAACCGATGTAAACTCCAAAACTCCACCAGTCAAACTATTTTTTTTTTAAAAAAAACTAATTGCTAATAAAAAAACCAAAATTTTTTAAGTGCAAAAAAATAGCTGAACAAAAATAAAATTATAATGTCTAAGTTGAAAAACAATTAAATAATCAACTAGCCAACTACATAAACTACTTATATATAAATTGACAACATAATTACGTAGTGAAATAATAAAATAGCCGCATCGTAATTATATAATTAATTATAAACACAAAAAATATGCCATTAGTTATTATTATAAAAACCAACAAAGGCACTAGTTAATATTAGAAAAACCAAAAGGACTTTAAAATAATTAACTTGTTTTTATTATGTATTGGCAGGAATTCCAGTCCGGATTTGAGTTGAAAAGTGGGGTTAGAGATGAAATTAAATAAGTACGAAAAATGAGGGATGAATTTAAAATTTTCCCTATCTACTTCGAGCTCTTTAATTTCTAAAATTTACATTCCATTCACGCTGGTTTAGGGGATGAATTTAAAATTGAAATGAAACGTGAGAGATAAATTTAAATTTTTCCCGATATACTTCTTCGAGCTCTTTAATTTCCAAAATTTATACGGTTAATTGTTAAAAAATCCCCCCATCACATAATTTCTTATGATTCAGTTTCTGTCAATTTTTTTTTCTGCACTCTCTAATCCATTAAAAGTTTGTTTCTACTCCCTGGGCCCACAAATCAATCTTTGTGTCATGATTTTGTACTCAATTTGAAATAATTAATGCCAAAAATATATAAATCAATACGTAAATTAAATGTTTTTGTACTCAAATATCTTAAATTAATACCAAAAAAATTGTTGATTTTTGTGATTTTCAAAATACTAATATATGTAAAAAAATGATGAACAAATATTTTAATATAAATATTTTGTACATAAACATGTATGTATAATAAGTTTTGGTAGTAATAAAGTAATTCAAATGTTATACTCAAAATCTTGATTTTTGTACTAGATCTAAACTATTAGTACTCAAATATTGTATATTAGTACCGTATATTTAACTTTTTGTACCTTTTTTTATCCATGAAAAAAAAATGAGATCAGGGAGTTCAAACAAAAATTTCTGACAAGGGACTGATTCCCAAATAGCATAATTTATAATTCAGTCCCCAAATCTAAACTTAAATTGGTAATCAGTCCCTTTCAGAAAAAAAAAACTTTGTTTAAACTCCCTGGGCCCACATGTTTTGTTTCAGATGAAATTTGGTATAAAACATGAAAAATATGGTACAAGTACATGATATTTGAGTATCAAATGTGTTAGATCTAGTATAAATATATGATTTTTGAGTACTAAAAAAATATTGATATTAATAACATATTTATCTTATTTGGATGAAAATCGGTACAAAACATTGAAAATATGGTAATCATATGTGATTTTTGAGTACCCAATGTGTTAGATCTGATACAAATATATGATTTTTGAGCACTCAAACACATTTTTCAAGTTCACATTAATAAAGATGTTTAGATTTTATACTCAAAATTGTATTTTTTGTACTCGATCTTGAACAATTAGCGCTCAAATATAATGTATTTGTACCATATTTTCAATGTTTTGTACTTAATTTTATTCGAGAAAAATAATGTGGACCCAGGGAGTGCAAACAAATTTTTTTATGATAAGAGACTGATTCTTAATTTGATTTTGCATTTAAGAACTGAATACCAATACACCGAAATTTATATTCAATTCACGCTGCTTGAGGAGAATTGCGCAAATTAGGACCACCAAATTTAGTGGGCTGTAGGGTTAGAGAGGGCCCAAATAGATAGGTGGACCTGTACTCAAATATACAATTTGGCCGAAGGCTCAAATATAAAGAACATTTTAGGGCCAGCACATTCAAATGAAATTACAATTTGAGACCCATGTGTTTTCAAGAAGACATAGATGATCTGGTCAATCAAATCATGAACCCTAAACTTGTTATCCATAATCTATTACTTCTTTGGCACCTGTATTATAATTCATTGTTCTAAGCGATGCTTAATTTCTCTACAATTTTTATATGCTTAAACTCGATTAAGTAACCGTTTTTAAAACAGAAAACGACATTTATTTTCTCAAATGGGAACATTAATATATATATATATATATATATATATATATATATATTTATTATTCAAAACTTGAAACATGTATTAAGTGTTGTATTTATGATTATTCTATTTTGAATGCTTGGCTTAAAATTATAATAAAAATTGAAAACGTTAGACGCTGTTTAAGTTTTGGTATAATTATCTCATTACTCCCAAAACAAAAGAAAATGACCAATTTAAACACTTTGCCAAGCTAATGCTAATTTTTCGGTTTAAAAAAAGTACTACTACATTTCTGTCATGGAGTAAAAAATTCCAAGTTTAGGATCTAATCTCAGGTACAAGCAAAAGTGAACAAAACTGCATCAATTACAGAAGCACAAAAATTACATGAACAGAGGACACATTCCTAGCAAAAAGATTTAGATGACATCCTCCAAGTTTGAATGATTTTCAGAAGCTAACACCTATGACAAACCCAAAAAAAGAACCCGCCACATAACTACAGAATACATGCATGCATCACAGCCTTTACTTCAAAACCCCTGTTTTCCTAAGCCCTTTCAATTCACTGGGAATGATCGATACCGAATCAACACAAAGTCCCCCTTTGGAATGAGTGCAATCAATCTGTTTCATCGAGAATCTAACTTCCGTTGGGGGATCTGATTCGCTGACTATAAATTCACCTACCTTGTATTCTATCCAAGAACCGCGTTTATGATTTCCAGAAGGGTCGTCATTTCCTGTATCATCTAAAAAGGATTCGCTCGATGCTTGCTGCCCATCTGAAGTGGTCAATTCGAAATGCACAGGTTTGATATCCCAACCATGAGTTTGATCATAATAGGAAACACGGCGTCCAAGCCTTTTGGAGAACCTTCCGAGGTGAATTCTAAAGGATAAAGTGTATATATCTGGTGGGAAAGGGAATTTTACCGCCCCATCTACTTCAAACCACCATATTTGCTGCAAAAAGGCTATGACATTAAATCTGCCAGAAAGGAGCAGCACAAGAAAGAGTAGGTGTCAAATTTAAAATCAGCTCCATTCTAGAATAACAGTAAGGTGGTAAATCATAAGGTGAGTACAGTTAGTTTGGAGTCATAATGTATATCATGAAGCACATCTGTTGCAATTCGGAATGAGAAACAAATTATCAAAATGGGATATTACAAGTTCTGGTGAAGGAGGCAACATTGGAGTGTGATACCAATTGTAACTAGAAAAATTGGATTGCAAATAACCTTTACAACAGCATGGCAGAAAGAAATTTGCATGGATATGTTTTAGGTTATAAAAGGTTTTTTCCGGTTACTTCAACTAGATGATGCGTTAAACTGTCCCTGTTCTGGCAATTTTTAGCATGCGTTGTCCAGCAAAGAGAGAGAATTCTGCTTTCCAAAATTGATTTACTAGTGTTTCTACGATATTAGCAAGTAAAAAGTACAGCAAAGAGCAGTTGAGTACACCAAGTCTTAGAGCCAAATTGGTTTGGCTCCAACAATATGGTACAGCAACTCTGAATCACATTGATTTAAATTTAAACACTAACATCATCACTCAAGCTGAAGCACAGGACATTTTTCACGCTTCTGACAAATGAAATGAACGTCCAAAGCAAACTAAACAAGAAAGATGATGATAGTGAAGACAGAATTTCCTGCAGCAGCATGTGATCTTGATAGCAGATGAGTAACATTTTTTCGGTCAAACAACTTTCACAATTCCCATTAAATTAGCTTGTGAACCATGTTTAAAAAAATAAAAAAAATCTTGTGAATCATTTTTACCAAAAGGGTCAGAGTTCATAGGAAATGGCTCGAGAATGCATTTATACTTAAACACACTAAGTCATGCATAAGCCAGAAATCTGGTGCTATGTGACGATAATTATTACTATTGACGGCACATACGGGCACGTTGGTCTCGGTCGGACACCAACCAACAAAGATCACCCAAGGCAAGCTTAATGAAATCTATAGGGTTTTGAGTACCAAAGGTTTTAACCTGTGAATCTTGACCCTGTCCAAAAACTTTGAACTACAGAGAGATGACCCAGCAGTGGTATTTATACTTTTAAACTTGCATCAACAATAAGATTATGCTCTTCAGGTTTTACCTCCCTATTGAAAAACCTGTAGTCTAGACAACATCTGAGACTCATGTACACAGTATATATCTAAGTAAACTCAAGTTCTTGAAATTATATATCTAAGTAAACTCAAGTTCTTGAAAATTAGTTTCCTAGAAAGTATTGCTGCAACTATCCACACCGAGGACAACTCATCATTGAAAGACAGAACATGGACACAAATTTGAGTTCAAGCACATCCAGCATTAAACAAGAGTTCGTGAAAACACTAATATTTGAATATTTAAGAACAGTAACAATTCATGACATCAAATAGAAACATGCCAACATTATATCCAGAAGTAGAGAATATTCAATAGCATGCAACCAAAATCATCAGATACTAACCTCGATTCTTCGGTCGGAACCCAGCTCCAATATCTCCGGTCCTCAATACCTGTAATTGCCATAGCCTTGGCCGACATAGACAAACAAACTCTCCCAGTAACTCTGTCCACCCATGCTACCTGTAATTCCCCGTGTGAACATAAGTATACCACAAAAAAGTAGAGCAAAAATCCAAATAAAAACAAAAAACAAAACAAAGTAATTCTTAGTCAAAACTCAATAAAAACTAAAACTATGTCAGATGAAGTAGATGCGGAACCCATATACAATTTCTATTCTAAATAAACTTGTACTGAAGTGTTGGAACTGAAATACCGATATGATCACCAATAACAGAAAAGCACAGTAGAAAACATCAAACAGCTAAGGTAGATTATAACTGTAAACCCTCAACAACAAATTTCTCGACGTTATCAAACAAAATAGTCACACATCCTTGATCCCAAATTCCCAATTGAGAAAAAAACCAATATCTTCAAATAATAACTCCCCGCAAGAAAATTTGACAACTATGCGAACTATTAATGAACCAATGAAAACTCGCAGTCCAAAATCAGTACTACAAATCAAGTAGCTGCAAGCAAACTAATTTCTGATTCCAAAGAAAACTGCAACCAAATCAAATCACCAAGACACCATTTTTCCCGAGGTAAAAAAAACATCAAAATCACATAATACGGAGGAAATCAAGTAGAGTACCTTGTGGCCGTCGTCGAAAGGCAGGGGGCGGGAGAGGAGGGCAAAAATGTCCTTTTTGGAGAGCGTTTGATAGACTTGTGGATTGGATAAGAGGTGAAGGAGGTCGTGGTAATTGGAAGGTAACTTGGACTCCCAAACGGCGTCGGATGAGGCAGCGCCGCGGAAGGCGCGGTTCAGTCGAGCCAAGTTGCATATCTCCGGCGGCGTAAGATAGAGGAACACGCACGCCACGCAACTCTCCGGTATGTCCCCAAGACCAGGCACCCCGTTGCCCGACCCGTTTTCGGTTAGATTGGATAGCGATGAACCCATAACAAATACGTAATCTTGCGGGGCTTGAATTCAGCAATTGGGTCGGATCACCTCCGTGAAAGGGCGACGGAGGACGGTGGGAACAATGGGTGTCGAACTCTAACACAAATTAGTCGTCGTTTTGCTTTTGCTGCTCAGTTGGGTGCGTGCGTGTGGTGTGTTCTTTCCCTTTGTCTTGTTTTTTTTTTTTTTGTGCTTTTTATTTTTCCTTCTTTTTAGATATTTTGAATTTGAGAATGCATACTTTTGTCAATTTATTTAATAATTAATAACTTATATATATATAAGGATTGTCACTATAAATAAAATTAGATATAACAAAACTTAAGCTAATAATGAACATAAAAAATTCTCTGAGACAAATCAATTTTATTTTATTTTATTTCGAAAAATATCACTATTAATTCAGATAATTATGTTGACTTACAAGACATTTTATGGGAAACCTACTCAATAATAAGACAGATTAATGTTTGGAAAAATATTACAATATGAAGGAAATGTGATGATATATGTGTATGGGTGACATCCAAAATATACCAAGCCGATTCATCTGTGATGACTCTTGAGCAAAGTATTTCTAAGATTGTTGAGCAAAAAAAAAAAAAAGAATGTCATGAATCGTATGATAAGAAATTATGAAGCAACGTTATTTTAAAATGACATTTTTCCTTTTAAGATTCTTGCGACAAGTTCAACTGTTCAAGTTTGAATTGCCTTTTTATTTTAAAATGACATTTTTCTTTTAAAGATTCTTGCGACAAGTTCAAGTTTGAATTGCCTTTTTGTTGAAAGTGGAGAAGAAATTGCAATTATCATGTCATTTCCTTTGGCTTGATTGGTGGGTCTGAGTGCAATGGCCAAAAAAGGTTACTTTTGGATTATGACTCTGACTATGAGCATCAATTTATAAATTTTTAAATGAATTATAAGTCTTTTATAAACTAATGATATAAAATAGGCGTTCTTTAAATAATATGCACATATAAGTAGTTATAAGTACACTTGAAGTTAAAATTTCGATAAATTAAATGATTAATTTCATTTTAAATAAATTGCTACTTGATCTGTTTGATATCAATTACTCTCTCCGACCTCCGTCCAAATTATTTAGGTCTATATGTGTTTCAAATAAATTTACTAAAAAAAAAATCCCGGAAAGGTAAATTTTATAAAGCAATTTTTTATTCCATCTTTATTTAATTAAGATTTTAATAGAATACAAAAAAATTATACAAATAGTTGATTATTTTAATTTAATAGTGATTGATTGATAAAAGCGTAGGAAAAATAATGGAATACTAAACTATAAAAACTGAACTACATCATGATCATGAACACGAATATTCAGTCCAATTGTCCAAATAAGTTGGGATGAAAGAATTATCTAAACCCTAAAAAGATATAATCATCTTTTTTTTTTTTTTTTTGGGATAGTATTTAAGCTACATTTGTGATAACTGCGTGTATGAGTTATGATGAGTATTTGAGTTTGGTATTGTCATTTTCTATATCTTTGATTTTCCAAATCTATGTTGGGTCCAGAATGATTTAAATCGAGCTTAAATTTTCGTAACATTTTTAAACATAAACAATTTTTGTTCAACAAAATTAAAGTCCTTTTTTTTTTTTTACAAAACTAAACTTTCAGGGCTTATTAGTAAACAAAAATCTATGCTATATGTGGGGTGTAGACTAAGTTTGAAGTATTTCTTTCATGAATAGGGTTGTTTTGCGAATGATTTAGTTGGTTGAGGCGATGTCAATTATTCACAATAGTAACACAAACAAACGACCATAGTATGAATTGGTCCATAAAACCATGTGCTCTCACCCCACTTGTTCGTTTTGCCCCCTTTTTTTTCCTTCTTTGTTATAACTAAACCTGACTTTTTAGGAGGATCATAGTGATATTGGTAAGTTAGATTCTATCTATACAGACACTGCTTTGAGGTAGATCTAACGGTCCACATTTATCAATAAATATGGGATCAATTATTTTTTAGTGGATCCTGCGTGTATTGATAAATGAGGATTCTTAGATCTATTATGAAGGTAATGCCTGTATAGGTAGGTTGAAATGAACCGTAATATTGAGATTGACACAACATAATAATCTCTAATTTTGTCGCATGTTATTTGAAGTTTTATTCATAACTCCTTAGAAATCAAATCAACAACAATAATAATATAGTTCAAATTCCATCATTACTGGCATGGACCATAACCCCATTTGAAAAGTTATTTTTGTTTTTCTTTTCCTCCGAAAATCAAGGTATTCATCACAAATAATTTATTATAAGCTTATCTAATAAAACGTTGATAGAAAGATCGAATTTCTGATCATTGACCTATTTGAACACCCCTCGTGACATTTATTTTTCATTCTTCTACATACACATGAACATGATTGTGCTTACTCTATGGGCAAGAAAAGTGCTGCAAAATTGTGTAGAATTACGCGTAAGATGTTAAATAACATTATGAATTTGGGAAATTATGTAGCTGGTTGTTGCTATATTTTCAAGTATTACTATATTTTAATTTACAAAGTTTCTACTTACCTCGACCAAACCTAAATTGGTTTATGGATTGGACTCATCTATTATACTGAAATCCTATATTGGATTTTTTTTTAATAAAAAAAGAAACCTATTTCGTGTCTCAATTCAGACATTTCACATTTGAATCGGATCAGATTCACGTGAAAGATTAAATTAGAATGTCCCGACTAAATACTATTACGATAGAAGAACATTATCCAGAATGGATCACACTAGCGTAGATTAAATTAAAATGCCCCAACTAAAGCTAAATATCATTAATTTCAAGAAAATAGCAGCTCAGACTTCGATTATTCACAGCATAAACAATCACCAAAGAGAACCTCTGATTCCTTGAAGGTTGATTTTGTAGAATGAGCTCTTCAACGATGCTAAGTTCAGTTGTCCGCTCGAGTGAACCCCGACAATGACCGATCAACCACATCGTAATAATTTTTATCTCTTGGATATAAACAGTTGCCACATGCCATGCTGCCATATCTGGAGAGATAACTGAGGCCAATCAAAAGTTCTACAATTGCTGCCTCTATCTTCACTTGATTTGCAAAGTAAAGGGTCTGAACAAGAAGCACATTCGACCCAAAAGAGGGTCTTTGTCCTTCAATATTCCTCTCAGATTGCCATCTTACCATGTTGTGAGCGAGCGGAGAGAGCCATTCTAGTATAGTTTCAAGTGCTAATGTCCACCGAGCTGCATCATTGGCATCATATTTAGACAAAGTAAAAGTTCTAGAAAAAGTTTTCAATCTCGCCTTGAGACAGCTTCGAATATTCGCTGGTAACATGTTGTAGAGTTCATCTCTAGCATCTAGGCTGATCAAATGGGGAGATGATGCTAGCTTCTCGATCAATATGATGACCTTGGCGTAGTGCAGAGCCAAAGCAGAGTGACCAAGTGTAGATGGAGGAGCATTCAACACGCGACGCTTGGAGATAAAGAAAGGGACTTTTTTGGGATTTAAGATATCGTACAAAGTTGGAAGAGCACTCGTATCTTTCTTTTCATCTGTATCTTTCTGAGACGAGTCGTATGACCTAAATGAGCTACCACGCGATGGTACGTAGTTCTCTACTATAGGAGATTCACATCCACCACCCATGCATCCAGCGTAACCAACAGGAGCAAACCGTTTAGTTTTCATTTCGTGTTGTTTTCCGCAAAGAATGGATGAGTAAGAGCCACCAAGAAATGTCCTGTTCTTTAGGCCCAGATTCGAAAATGATCTTCCCATGGGATTTGGAAATCTGGATAGGGTGTTTTTTGACGGGTTAACTGATGGTTGAATCAAAGCAGAATTGTTGTGAATAAGATAATTTCCGTGAATCTGTTCATCATTTTTAATTCCTTCAACATGGCCAAACTGGTTGATCCCACATACATTCTTGATCCTCTCAGCAACAGTAAATAAAGATCTGAGAAGAAGCCGGACTGTGTAGTCATACGTTCTGACCCAAGGAGACATCTCACGAAGATTCTGAACTTCCTGTTGTTGCCGCAGTACCTTATGTTGAAACTCAAGCACTTTGACCTCGCCTAAATTCGCACCTACTTGAATTTGCTTTAGATTCTGCTCAAGCTCGGCCAACACTTCGAGTTCTTGGCACATTTGTTCTGTTGCCCCCACAAAGCTCTTCATTCTTTTAACTTTCTTCTCCATTTTCTTAATCCTATAATTCCATCTGCACCATTTGGGATCAATCTCCCCAGGGTCATAAAAAACTCGATCAAGATTGTGATAAGTAGGGTCCGCACATTTCTTTCCAAGTATGGCCACTGACTTTGATGCTCTTTCAAAATTCTCAAGCATCTCTGCAAGCGCAAGATCCATCAGAGGGTCCTCTTTTTCAGACACAAGCTTTTGAATGCCTACTGAATTTGCCATCTCTTCTCTCAATCTAAAAATCTGCTCATCCGATAGATACTGCCACATATTTACAATATTTAGCATGAACCTCGATACTTCAAGCGATAAAATTCCTATAACCGGTTTGTCAGGCTCCTGCGATATAGTCTTACGTGAACTCTTCCATATATTACTTAACCACGAGTCTGTAACAGTTTCGTCCACCATCTCTCAGAGGTATGAATACTCACCCACCTGTACACGTATCTCAATCAACTTCACAACCCCTATATCAAAGTTCAATCACATGATATAAATTAGCTAAGGTACTCTACAATTTCAAACCAGATCGAATAAACTGAACAACTTCTTCCCTATTTTTTTTTCAGTATGCACAACAAAAATTAGCACATATTATAAATTTATAACAGTGCATCCTGCATCAAATTGTGGAAGAGGAGAAAACTAGTTTACCAGGCGCATATAAGACTCCTCAATCAACTTGGCCTAACAATTTCTGTAACGCAGATAGATACAAATTATTTGCAGTTGTGCTTTCTTGACCAAATGTTTTGCGGAACAAAGTGCTACGTGCCTGAAAGCCTCTCTTGAACTTGCAAGAGCCATCTTAGGAGTCCGTGTATTCGTGGATCGATCTATTATTTTCCCAACAGGTATGTCATATTCTAAAAGATAGGAGGTTGTGATAACACTCCTCGCATTGAATTGTGGAAGAGGTGGGAAGCCTTATAAGTCATGCAAGATTCTTCGTACAACTTGAATCCATCATTTTTGTCAACAGTTGCTGTTCACAATCATATTATGCAATCATGCTAGCAGATCTACTGTTTACGCCGTTGCAAAGCTACGGAAAATTTTGGATTTAATCTTCCTGTGAACAAACATTTAATTTATTCAGAGATTTAATTTTCAAAAAAAAAAAAATTATTCAGAGATTTACATCAACTAAACATGTTTTTGGAAGAAAATAATGACATGATGCATAATTTTATTGTCCTGATCCACATGCTAACATTGACGAATAAATTAGTATGCCAAAAACAAAACAAAAAAAACAAAAACAAAAACAAAAATCACAACAAAAGATGCTCTTACATTAATAGTAGTGCTAAAATTTCAAGTACATCTTCTTAATAACAAAGCATACAACAAAAAAGTTACAACATATAATCGAATCATAATGCATCAATTGAACAAGTATAACGATTTGCTGCATCGGAAAGAGCTCAAACGAACCTTTTTTCTGAATAACAGTGGACATTAATCGACACCGAAGTAACATTGTATCTTCACGAACTCAATAATTGATCGGAAAATTTGAGCACAAAGGTGAACATTGAAGAGTTGGGGGTGTCAGTTTGTTAACATTCGCACCGCCGGCGTCATATAGATAGGACCCATTTTTACTATAACGCAACGAGTCAACTCGAAAGCTAAAATGCGCTGGAACTCGGTGAAATTATTCGTTTGCGCGATCGATCGATCGATCGTGCCACTTTCTATTGGAGCTGCTTACGACGTCGTATCTGAGCACATGAATGAAAAAAAAACCTATTTCAATCAAAATTGCCCAAATTTTAGTAATACGTAACATATATATATATATATTCAATTTTTTCCGAACAATTGCAAAACTAACGATTTTTTATTACCAATTTAAAAGTTTTAAAATTGAAAAATTGAGGATCAAACTATAGTATTCTGAGTCATTATCGTAACTTCAAATCTAACGATTTTGCTGACATTCACATATAATATATTTCACAAAAAACTACTAGGAAATCGAATCACATATCAATTTTAAGAAATATATCATATTCGATCCGATCTATACTATTTTTATTTTAAAAGTAATAAAAATATTAATTTTGACACTAAATATGAACCGATCAACCCGTCTTATAGATATAAATATATTTATCTATTTACAATATAGTGAAATATAATTATCTTTCTGATAGCTAGATGAAGCAAATAACGGATCAAATTGAATGCATATATCACAAATCTATATTTGATAAATATTAAATGTGGGGTCAAAGTTCTCTGCTATTTTTTTTTAAAATTTTTTTTATAAAAAAGTAGCATTTCAACATCATATTTGGTTAATGAAAATGATTAACGTCTCCATCTCAAAAACATTTTGGGAAAAATGAATACGCATTAACTTACGTGTTGATGTTGATTTACTAAGAGGAGACATTTGGAAATTGGAAACATGAAATAGACATTATAACCAACCTTTGAAAAAGATTTTTACGTCGTATTCAATCTTTTGAGTTTTGAATGTAACTTTTACTTGTGATTAAAAAAAAATGTAACTTTACTTTAAAATAAATTTTGTTTTGACAAAATAAAACATAGAGTTCACACGGCCCATATTTAAAATTTCAGCTACTTTTTACTTTTGACTTCAACAGTGTCGGATTTGAGTTTTTTGAGACCTGAGACGAATATAAAAAAAATTGGTGGCCTTAAAGTTTAATATTCATATATTTTTTCATCAATAAATATGATAATATAAATAACACGACTTCTACAAATAAAATTAAAGATGGATACAAATATATCATAAACAAATACTAATAAAGCCAAGATCATCCAAATAAAATGTGAAATTCATGTTTTGAACCAGTCCATATTCACTTGATTATTGATCGTCTTTCAGTTTTGGAAACGAAAATATTGATTAATTTTGCATAATAAATGTTCTCAAACACTTATTTTCTTGATTCATGCATAAACAAGTCATTTATCTTTTACACAATATAGTTGATCAGAGATGAGTTTCGCACAACTTTAACTTGAAAAACCCTCTTTCGGTAAATAAAACTTCTAATGGATCACAAAAATTATGCAGTCAAGTGTCTGAAAATATACTGAAACGAATTGATAAATAGAGATCGATTGATTACGAGCTCGATTATCATAGAATAGTGAAGATTTGGTTTTTAGCGGGAACTTTCTATATAATATTTCGGATTGATTATCGATTTTTACTGAATGTTTACGAAAGATAAAAAGATAAATGGACAGTGGGACTTCAAGTGCCCATTAATTATTATTGATAAGATGAGGTCATGAATTAATTATACACTATACTAGTAATTCTTTTAAATTTTGATGCCTCCAAAATTTTGGGGCTCGAGGCACTTGCCTCAAAATTCATACTACATGTTCGGGTGTGGACCTCAATCTAAATCACAATTCACGAGGAAAAAGGAGAGGTACGTACACTTTGATATTGAATGTGGTTTGATTCCATAAATAAATTACTTTTTGTAAAGAATGAATTATTCAAATTATAATATAAAATTTTATGAGAACTACAACCAAAATTTATATTAAAAATGCAAATTTTAAAAATTTTGGAAAATAATTCATGGCATTCATTTTTTTTTTAAAATTTTTGGAAACACTCGATTTGTTTTGACGTTGCATAATCGCATAAATTCTAGAAGGCAATGACCTTTTTCTATTATTAAAACTAGTAAAAAAATGCACACGCTTATGCGTGTGTAAAATAAAAGTTATTTTTATATGTATTTTATTTGTGGGTGGAGTGAGTGAAAAGTTTAGTGGGATAGTGGATAGAAATGAAATGAGAGGGTAAAACCGAAAACAAAAGTTGTTATCTTCAGGATAGCAGTATGGGTGTCAATTTGGGTGGGTTCCGGTCGGGTTGACAAAAAAATTTTAAAAAATTTTCTCAATCCGAATCCGACCCGAACCCAAACCAACCCGAAAATAGTAAATCCGAACCCGACTAACCCGATCAACCCGAATTTTTTAAATTTTTTTAACAAAATAATTTAATAAAAATTCAAAACACACAATAATAATAATAATAATATTTAATTTAATCACATGATAACAAAATTTAAGATTATATGTAATTTATATTTGAAAGTATAGTTGAAGAATATTTAAAGTATGCTTACTAAAAAAATAAAAATTGTACAAAATAAATATTAAATGACTAAAATCTATTATATTAATACACAATAAATAAATTTCAAACATACAATGTATAAAAATGTAGTAAATATTTATTATTTTTATATAAAAATAATAATATTAAAATTATTCGGGTCATTGGGTTGACCCGAACCCAGCCTAAACCCGATTAATTTTTCGGGTTAGCTTACGGGTCAACCCGATTCGACCCGAACCCAAAATCTCCAACCCTAATCCGATATCTTTTGGATCGAATCGTGTCGGGTTGACGAGTTGGGTTGAATTTTGACACACCTAGATAGCAGTTACCATGTGTGTCTCAACTATTATAAAATGAAAGAGGTTAAATATAAAAGTATTGTTTTATCGTCATGCGATGGGGATGTAGCTCAGATGGTAGAGCGCTCGCTTAGCATGCGAGAGGCACGGGGATCGATACCCCGCATCTCCATGTTTTCCCAAGGATTAGGTTTTTAGGCCCTTAATATTGGACATGGGCTCCGTTTTATTTTTAAATGGACGCGCGATATGGAGCCCAAAATAAATCATTAGCAGGGTCCAGTTTAAATATATAGTAAATGAAAGTGACTTGAACATTGTAAATTTAAGATAAAAGCAAAAATTATTGAATTTTAAAAAAACATAAAAGTCTTAAAACTGTAATAATTCAAACCTGACCAAATTTTGATGTATATATTGCTACCAAGTATGTATGGTAGATTAGATCCTAACATATGAGTAATACCCAAACTATGATACAATGATTTTTATTTTTACACGTACGCTTAATTAATTATATATTGTTAATGTGGCAAGGACATTAGATCTATCATTGGGATAATACTCATATGCTAGGTTCAAATATACCGAGAATGTATTATCAAAAAATTGAATGACACAAATGCAGTTGTGCAGGCATCACTGTCGTGTATAGTTGCTTCGGTAGATATAATGTTTATTTTATTAGTTTGAAGTGTTAAAATTATATCAATATTTTTAATATAAAAATTATTAAATATAAATAAATTTAACCAAAAACTAAGTGAAACATCACATTCAAAACGAGTGTAAAAATATTATACAACTAATAGAACATCACAAATTTACTATACCCGACACACGTATGCTTTGGAGCAAAGCTGCTTTCTACAATTGGGTTACTTTTGTTTACATAATTTTTTCTTTTTTGTGAGAGAACTTTTGTTTACATAATTATTATAATTGCAAAGTTAAAAAGTAGAGGAAAAATCATTTTAGCATATCAAATCTTAAATCCAAATTGGTTTGGGTCAACAACGTCATGACAAAGCCAATATGAATTACCATTGATTTATCAAGGCATGCAACTATATATACCACACAAATGTTTAATTTAATAGTAACAATGGATTGATTAAGGTTTTAAATATGTGAGGAAAAAATTTAAAATTAAAGACTATTACATAATAGATTAATAGGTGAATTATATATACTCATTTTAAAATAATGGAATTAAGAAAATTTGACATATAAACAAACTTAATTTCGGATTCCCGAATTATATATATGGAAAACGTTCTCTAGCATTTTGCATAAAATTCTGAATGAGGAGAAACTATAAATTTATCTACAGATCATATCGATGTCAAGATGTGGACAAAAATTAAAAAGTTACCTTAATAATAAGCGAAAACAACGTAACAATATTCGAAAGTATAGATTGACATATATATAACCGGTGTATGTGATTCATATATAATACCGAAACGATCATGTCATTCGTATTACTGGAAATACATTGTCTTTACAAACTGAATTGAGAACGAAAATCTAACGTAAAACTACACAGAAGATTCGCGATCCTTCTGCATCAATCACCAGCCTCGAAACTGGTTTTGCTCGAAAATTTAACGTAGAACATACTACTATGCATAGTTCAGAAAATTAAGTATACTGAGAAACTGGTTTTGCTCGAAAATCTAACGTAGAAAATCCACGATCATATTGAGCATAGTTTAGAGTTATGGAAGCTTGATCGATGATGCAGCTAGCTAGAAACCAGCTAGCAGACATGGACCAAACAGTATATTTTCGGTGGTATATATATAATTGGGAGCCGAGACCTTAATCTTTTTTCAGGCCTGTACGTGCTGATCGATGAATATATATACATGGACATCATATGTTTGTGAATTGAATTAAATTGATGTTAATTAAGGTAGGTTTAACTCTACTATTAATTACATGGACATTCATATATATTGGTATATTAATTTTTTACATCAATAAAATATTTCTAGACATGAATAATAACAAAATCTTAGGATATAATAATATATGGATGTAAATATAGTTGTACAATATTATTGAATGTTAATACATTTATATATCACTCTTTATTGAATTATTTAATATTGTTTTTTTTAAAAGTAATAATTAAACAAACTAACAATTATATATATATATATATACACACAATTTTGATCTCACGCACTCGGGGATCCACGTGCACCCGTGCCCAAAAATATATATAACACTAATGCTCTTTTTTTTTTTTCTTATTGATAATAAATAACTCTTATTTGATGAAACCTAAAATGAATACACTAATGCTCTTTTTTTCTCTTATTGATAATTTGAATTTTATTATTCTATTTGCTAAAATATCATTTTTTTATATCTTCAATAATATCTTTATCTATATTAAATAATATCTTTTTTAAATTTTTAAATTTTTAAGATTAGATAATATATATCGCTTTGAAAATAACAAAAAAGTATCAATACTCGATATATATTTCAATTTACATAAAATATACGTATCTACACATCATGTCTAACTCAAGATTAATTAAAACTTAGAAGCATAAATGCAAAAAGATACCTCCATCAAAAAATTCCTTCTCTAAGTAACAGTTCATATATATCCAAAAGATTTGGAAGCACAAATTTTTAAAAAGTCACTTTATTAATCAAAAGCAGACGTACAGTTGTTCCGGCCAAATCTAGGATTGTGTTTTAGGTATAAATTATAAATAGACACCAATAAATTTTTAGCACTTGCATGTGTTTCCATCAATTAGCCCAAAGACAAATGTGTCGTCTGCAAAAAAATAAGTGAGTAATATTCCAAAAAAAAATCGGTGTTTAGCAACGGTTTTTAATGTAAAAAATCGTCTTTATTTTTAATCTCTCGAGCATTTCTGGCACATCTAATACCTTTCAGATCACCCGTATGAGCTAAAGCATGGAAGACAGTCCTTGAGAACAAAGAAGAAATAAGTATGGTGATAAGGGCAACCTTGTCTGAGACATCGAGTTGGTTAGAATTGTATCCAGTTTGTATTCAGTTTTCTAGATTTGTACCAAACAATTTTTTTGATTTCAGATTTTGTAATATCCGTATCGTTAGACATAAAATCTTGAGTATGAATTTTAAAATTTTAACACTTCATCCGAAGTTTAAAGTTTACGCACTATAAAAAAAGTTCAAATGACCTTAAAATTTGAAGTAATTCCATTTTAACTAACCAATTCATTCATTCACAATTCGAAATTTGTCCATTGGAGGAAATTATTAATGCCCCCGTCATCTTCAATTTTAAATATCATGCAAAAAAATCTATGATATTAAGAAATACTGACCTAATTTAAAGATTTCAACTTGAATCGAGACCTCACTCTTGTCGTTAGAAACTTAGAACGAAAGATCATTGACATAAAGTCCCAAATTTTGAGAAGATATAAATGAAACATATATCTCCGGAGAATTGTATAAAATTAAATAATAACACCAATTGATTTAGATATAAATTTATTAAATTTATATTAAAATGTACCAAGATTGAATTAAACAATGTATTAAAATATAATGAGATAAACTGATAAAGAACAAACAAAACAAGCCATGCAAAGCCCACATACTTGAGCCCATATAAACTAACGAGCCCAACAAAATCGAGGCCATGCACTAAAGAGAGAGTAATACACTGGTTGCAGAAGATTACTACACCAGAAGAAGACTCGAGAAGATTTAAGTTAATTTTCTATAATTTGTGCTACTAACAGCGGAGTTGTCTGAAAGTTTGGTGATTGAAATAATGAAAATGTTATATACAATAAATATCGTATACAATGATATTTACAACAATAATATCGTGAGATTTATAATGATTAATTGAAAAAACCTGTAATAGCAGAATTCTTTCATGTATATATCTAGAATATTGACTAATAAAAAGCCTGTAACATTGCTTGTTTTGCTTCTTCTTCTCATTCACCGTTTGTTTCGATGAATGAAGTTTCTTCTTGGTTGATTAGAATTATAGTAGACGATTTTCTTCAATAAAGTTACATGTTTTCTGATCAGTAAAAAATATAGATTATAAGGTTTTAAATATGCGAGGAAAGAATTTTGAGAAAAAAAAATCTCTCCCGTTACCTAAGGGAAAGCAACGTGAGAAACCTTTCTATTTTGGGATAGGGTTTTTCCTGGTTTTCAAACAAGTAGTTTGATTATGGACTCCGAGGAAATTGTTAGGAGAATTAGTTAATTGAAGGATCTCTTCCAAACCCAAGGAAGGAAAGGTTATTATTCCTGCAGATTTGACATCCCAAGGTCTTCAACAGCTTGAATCGTGTCCGGTGGGTAAAGTAGTTTCTGTTAGAGTTTTCTCAATTATCATGTTTATACAATATATGAACATAATAAATAATATGTGGAAGCAAGATCGAGCGTTACCTCCAGCCATCGAATAATTTGTAAGTGTGCTGCTTTCCTCTCCAGTTGAAGCCTTCTAAACACTCCAACTCTCTCGCAGATGGTGTATTTTTGTTGTTATGAGTTGTGTATTTAGGGACCTCAAGAGCCTCGATATTTATAGGCAAATTCTCATACCATCAATGAGTTCGGGAGCACGAGATTCAAACTAAGTGTGCGTTGCGTGTCTCACTTTTCTGAATGTGAGACGCCATATGCACAACGTTCAAGTATGGCGGCATCGGTCGTCACCGCTTCCGTCATCGTATATATCTCGTTTTTAATTATGTGCCATATTTTCTTACATTCTCCCACTTGGCACATATACAAGCCAATATATATAAGAAAACAAAATACATGAATCATGGCGATAAGTCCTCTGATAAGCGAGTATTATCTTCCATGTATCACAATGTATTATGTCTCTCAAGCTTTATGAATAAACCTTAACTTTATGTTTATTCGAGGTCCAACGTTATTGATATTTTTCTCGAATCAATGAATGTGTACACAACAAATATGAGAAAATATCACAACAGAGTTTCATTAATCTGTTCTTACAACAAATTTACATATAGGAACCAAGTCCCATGCTTTCAGTATGATCCTTAAATTTCAATGGTGGCATGCCTTTAGTCAAAGGATCGGCAATCATCAATTCGGTGCTAATGTGTTCGATAACCACTGTTTTATCTTTAACACGATCTCTTATGGCTAAATACTTAATGTCGATGTGCTTGCTTCGACTACCACTTTTGTTATTTTTAGCCATAAAGACAGTAGCTGAATTGTCACAATATATCCGTAATGGCCTAGATATAGAATCAAAAATTCTAAGCCCCGATATGCAACTCTTCAACCAAACACCTTGTGAGGTGGCCTCAAAACAAGATACGAACTCAGCCTCCATAGTGGAAGTAGCAGTCAATGTCTGCTTTGCACTTCTCCAAGATACAGCTCCACTAGCTAGCATGAAAATATATCCTGAAGTGGATTTTCAAGAGTCAATGCAGCCAGCGTAGTCTGAATCAGAGTAGCCAATTACTTCAAAATTCTCAGTTCGTCTGAACATAAGCATATAGTATTTGGTCCCTTGAAGGTAAATCATCACTTTCTTTGCAGCTTTCCAGTGGTCTAAACCTGGATTACTCTGATATCTTCCCAACATCCCAACAACAAATGCAATGTCAGGTCTAGTACGAACCTGAGCATACATCAAGCTTCCGACAGCAGAAGCATACGGAATGTTTTTCATTTGTTCTCGTTCAAGATCATTCTTTGGGCATTGGTTGAAATTGAACATGTCACCTTTCACAATGGGAGCTACACTTGGTGAACAATCTTTCATCTGATATCTCTCTAAAACCTTGTTGATATAAGTTTCTTGAGACAGACCTAGAATTCCTCGAATTCTGTTTCTATGTATCTTAATGTCAATGACATAAGATGCATCACCCATATCCTTCATATCAAAGTTTTTAGAGAGGAATTGTTTCACCTCATACAGCAAACACATATCATTGGTTGCAAGCAATATATCATCCACATATAGAATAATGAAACAAATCTTACTCCCACTGACCTTCTGGTATATACAATTATCCATGATGTTCTCTACGAATCCAAATGAAGAGATAACATCATGAAATTTCAAATGCCATTGTCGAGAAGCTATATAGACTTCTTTAATTTGCAAACCAATTGCTCACCATCACTAGAGAAAAATCCTTCAGGTTGTTTCATATAAACCTCTTTCTCTAGATTTCCATTGAGAAATGATGTTTTCACATACATTTGTTGTAATTCCAAGTCAAAGTGTACAACTAATGCTAGAATGATACGGAGAGAATCTTTCTTAGATACAGGAGAAAAGGTCTCCTTGTAATCGATTCCTTCCCTTTGATTGAATCCTTTGGCGACGAGTCTTGCTTTATATCTTTCAATGTTGCCCAATGAGTCTTTATTTGTTTTGAAGACCCATTTACATCCAATGGCTTTTAAACCATCAGGCAACTGAACAAGATCCCAGACTCTATTAAATGCCATAGAATTCATCTCTTCTTTCATAGCATCATACCATAATTTTGACTCGTTACAACTCATGGCTTGTGAAAACGTTTCAGGATCATTTTTGGCTCCAATGTTAAAATCCTATTCTTGTAGATACACAATATAATCACTAGATATCGCTGACCTTCTTATTCTAGTAGATCTCCTTAGGTTGTTATTTTGAGTAACTGCTGATCAACAATTTCTTGTTGATCCTCATTAACAACTTGATCTATTAGAATATCATCAGCAATTTGTGGAACTTCAGTGATCGATTGTCTAACACCCGTTTGTGCTTGAGGGGTGTGAACAACAATCAATCTTTCACCTGAATAAGAGGGTTGTACATTAATGTGATCTTCTTTTAAAAATGTGTCATTAAAGTGATCACTCCCACTATTCAAGTCATTTTCAAGAAACTTTGCATTTCTTGATTCCACAATTCTAGTGCTATGAGATGGACAATAAAATCTGTACCCTTTGGATTTTTCGGCATATCCAATGAAATATCCACTTATAGTTTTGGGGTCCAGCTTCTTTTCTTGTGGGTTGTAAACTCTTATTTCAGAAGGACAGCCCCAAATGCGTATATGTTGCAAACTCGATTTCCAACCTTTAAACAATTCAAATGGCGTTTTTGGAACAACCTTTGTTGGAACACGGTTTAATATATACACAGCTGTCTTAAGAGCTTCGGTCCACAAGGATTTAGGATGTTTGGAGCTACTAAACATGCTCCGCACCATATCCAATAATGTTCGGTTTCTCCTTTCTGCTACGCCATTTTGGTCTGGAGAACCAGGCATAGTATATTGGGCAACAATCCCATGTTCTTGGAGAAACTTTGCAAACGGACCAGGTGCTTGTCCATTTTCAGTGTATCTACCATAATATTCTCCACCTCTATCAGTCCTCACAATCTTAATATGTTTTCCACATTGCTTCTCCACTTCGGCCTTGAAAACCTTAAAGGCATCCAAAGCTTCGTTTTTGTTATGAAGCAAGTAGATATACATGTATCGTGAGTAATCATCAATGAAAGAGATGAAATATTTCGGATTTTGCATGTCCATGTCTGGACAACATATATCTGAATGTATGATTTTTAATATGTCTGTACTCCTCGTGGCACCCTTTTTAGACTTGTTAGTCCGCTTTCCTTTAATGCAGTCCACACAAGTTTCAAAATCAGCAAAATCTAAAGTACTAAGTACTCCATCTTTTACTAATCTTTTTATTCTTTCAATGGAGATATGTCCCAATCTCCGATGCCACAATATAGAGGAATCTTCATTTATAACACATCTTTTAATACCTCCCTGAACATGCATAGTGGTATTTGTATTATTTTGTAAAAAAAGAGAGAAAAGATCATCAATAATTGTACCATTCCCAACAAGATTGGATTTATAAAATAAATTTATTGAGTTATTCAAAAACTGAAAGAAATAACCAAATGGTACAAGTCTTGATACAGAAATCAAATTCCTAGAAAAACCAGGAACATAAAAAGTCTTTTCCAATTTTAAAATAAAACCACTATCCAAAACCAGGTAGCAAGTCCCAATAGCCTCGACAAGCGAAGACATCTTGTTTTCAGAATAGATGCTTTGCTCATTTCCCAGAGGTTTTCTTAGGTTTTGCATACCCTGCAAGGTATTTGTAACATGGATTGTAGAACCAGAATCAATCCACCAAGTGTTATAAATCATATCAACCATATTAGATTCATAACAGACAAATGCGATTGGAATACCTTTTGTCTCAAGCCATTTCTGGAATTTAGAGCAATCCTTCCTCATGTGCCCTTTTTTTTTTTTTTTTTTTACAGAAAAAACACTTGGATTCCTTTTTAATTCCTCTTTGGAGCGGTATTTTACCTTTCCCTTTCTTATTGGCCTGGTTTTGATTCTTTCCTTTTGTCGTTAGTAGTGCACTCTCACCCGATTCCATTAACAACCTTCCTTATTCTTGAACACACATGGTCATAAGTTCATTAATCGACCATTTATCTTTATGTGTGTTATAAAAAATTTTAAAAGGACCGTATTGTTGTGGAAGGGTATTCAGAATGTAATGCACCAAGAAAGTTTCAGATATATCCACTTCAAGTATCTTCAGTCGAGCCGCTATATCCCGCATTTTCATGATGTGCTCGCACACACCTCTCACATTGGTGAGCCTTAATGAAGAGAATTTCATAATTAGGGTGCTGGCAAGTGCCTTATCTGAAGACTGAAACTGTTCATCAATAGCCTTCAGTAAATCTTTGACATTATTATGCTGATCGACAGAACCACACATACCAGCAGAGATCTTGGTCTTTATGAACATTACGCAGAGTCGATTAGATCGCTCCCACTTTTCATAAAGATCAACATCATCCGGAATGCTATTTTCAGTAATAGCAGGTGGTTCGTCTTTCCGAATAGCATAATCAATATCCATCCATCCTAATTGAAGAAGAATTCTTTCTTTCCATATTTTATAATTATCGCCCTTTAGTTCGGGAATATCACATTTCATATCAGAAAAACTCGCAGATTGCATAACTGCATAAAAATATATATGCTTATTTACTTAAAAATTTTGAGGTAAATTTCATGTTTAAAAAACATGTCATAAAAATCTAGTGACATAAAACTTGCCTGTGGACTAAAGTTTTAATTCAATAAGATTTTTCTGTAACTTTATAATAAAACTATCAAAAATAATTTTCCTTAACTCCTGTGGGTAAATTAAGAAAAATATAATTTTGATATTTTATTCTAATTAATCACATAAATATAATAAATATCCCTGTGGGGTAAAATTCATCATATTTATGCAATTAATTACAATTTATTTCCATTATGTGATCCAAATCAACTTAATGCATAATTTTGCATAATTAAGGGTGCTGAGGCTAAACCTTAATTATTTAAAATTATACGGTTCACCAGACAAAAATTTTGGCTTCACTTAATTTTTATAATAATAATTAAGTAGTAACATAATTGACACTTTCTAAGAGTGCTCCCAGTTGATAGGTAGGGTGAGGCCTCTTTAAAAACCTATCTTCTTAGACAGAGCAACGTTCATCAGGGAGACCAGTCGCAAGTCAAGGCAGTTTAAATCGGTCTGTGAAAAACTCCCTTAGATCATGTTTTATAATGTTACCTCATAATTATTATTCAATTCTATAATGTGAATCTTTATGCCAAAAAAATTTTTATCAAAATTTTTATTCACATTTTTAACATAAATTGTTCACATTAAATTATAGATAACATAATAATAATTTAATATGAACATAATGTGAATATTGAGATAGAAAAAATATTCTCCAATATAATTGCATTTAAAAATTCAAAATATAAATGCCAAACATAATATTAATTTTGCATGTTAATCAAATAAAAACCATAATATTTGACATAATATTCAACATGCAAAATTAATTCCTGAACATGTATAGTGAAATGACAAAACTTAGAATTGAGAGTTGTTTCCCAAATTATTTTAATAATAATAATAATAATTGTAACTGACAGCTTTGTCAAATAGACAATTCTCAATTCATTTCCTTCATGTCTGACAAAGTTGTATGCATTATATCTTAACATCTTAATGAATTGGTACAACCTTTCACGTGAAGGTTGTCCCTAGCATTTATTAAGTTCATGAATATATCTCAAAATTTTCACATGCACAATTGATACTTCATCTTCAACCTTCGACCTCTTCTAAAAGTTTACAGAAAGCTTTCTTCTCCGAAAAATTCAGACAAAAATTATTTTTTAAAAAAATTTCTTTTCGGTTTACCAAAATTTTTATCCTTTTTAGATTCTCAATGCATGCTTACAAAAATTTTGCATATCAAAATTTGAGAATCAAATTTTCGAAGGTTCACGGTATAAAGGTTCGAGCACAGCAAAATCAAGAACAAATATTCAAGGCAAAGGTATCATGACTCTGATACCAAATGTTAGAGTTTTCTCAATTATCATGTTTATACAATATATGAACATGATAAATAATATGCGGAAGCAAGATCGAGCGTTACCTCCAGCCATCGAATAATTTGTAAGTGTGCTGCTTTCCTCTCCAGTTGAAGCCTTCTAAACACTCCAACTCTCTCGCAGATGGTGTATTTGTGTTGTTATGAGTTGTGTATTTAGGGACCTCAAGAGCCTCGGTATTTATAGGCAAATTCTCATACCATCAATGAGTTCGGGAGCACGAGATTCAAACTAAGTGTGCGTTGCGTGTCTCACTTTTCTGAATGTGAGACGCCATATGCACAACGTTCAAGTATGGCAGCATCGGTCGTCACCGCTTTCGTCATCGTATATATCTCATTTTTAATTATGTGCCATATTTTCTTACAATTTCATCCAAAGCAATCAATAGAGACGTTCAAGACACGGATGCCACGTATTTTACAGTTATGGGGAATCATACGCTGCTTAATACATAGATGTCACATATTTTACAGTTATGGGGAATCATACACATATGTTTGGCATCACTGGGCACGCTGGTTCATAAACCTCTTAGTTTCCTTTGTTATTTTGAACATGCCTTAGTGAAATACTGGAATCTCAATTTTCTGGTACCTAAGACAGAGATTACAATTATGGGGAATCATACGCTGCTTAATTTTCTTGACTATAAGTTGATATTTATTTTCAGAATTATTGTGCCACATTTCTTCAGTATTCTGCAATTTGGAAACCTGTTGTCTTGGGAAAATTGTGTCATGGTGATTTGCTTCCAGTTTGCTTCTACGAGAATTAGAAACTAGTTCGCTTGAAGCTACTATATTTTTTAAACTAATTTAATTTGCACGAATTGACTTTTGTTTCATTTGTTTAAATTCTCAAATTCTGGGGGTGTGGGGAAATTATTTTGAAGATATATATTGACTTGTTTTTCGGTTGAGACAAGGATGTATTGCGATTTTCTTGGTTTATAGGATCCAGATAAAGTATTTTCCACTTATAGTTTGTACTCTGCAGGTTTTGGTGTGTGTAATTTTTCGGTCATTGATGGTTATAGGGCTGTTTTGGTTCCAAAAGTTGATTATAACAATATATAGAATTGAAAATTTAATGTTGTTGCACTTCTACTTCATATGACATGGAGTGTGATGGAATTATAAAGTTTAGTTGCACAAGTTCAAATTAATTTATTCAGTCTTGCCTAAAAAATACATTTTTGTGTTTGTTCTGGGCTTCAATCTATTATGTAGATGTAATCGTATTTACACCGTAAACTATAGGTAACTATATCGGATAGATTTACTGAAAGAGTTTGTAAACGGGTATTGAGGACTGGAGGTATTGGCATCATAAAAATCTAGTTTGGTCTTTGTGATTTTTGTTGCATGGGTTATCACCCCCGTGAATTGATTGTTTTCTTGTTAATATTAGGAGTGATGTGGGATTTTGATAATACCAACTTAGAAAACAATTGAAGGTTCAATATGTGATTTACTAGTTGATTACAGATGTGTCTCGAAAGTACTTGGGTCTGGTAATTTTTTTTTTGGTGTATTTACTGGCCCTGCAATCATGCAGTGTTATTTCGTCGAATTTATTAGATTATCTCGAGAAAATATCTTAAAATTGTTTCCAGTGATATGTAAACAACAGTTAAACTATGCGTGGATAAATTTTTTATAAAATGTTTTTGAATTTGATTTTTTTAATAAAAATATTCTTCAAACATAGTTTTTATAAAATTTTATAAAATATTTTGATTTTGATTTTTTTTAATTAAAAATGTTTTTCAAATATAGTTTTTATAAAAAATTTTATAAAATCTTTTTGGATTTGATTTTTTAAATAAAAAATGTTTTTCAAATATAATTTTTCATGTTGAGATATATTTGTTGATGTTTTCAATTTTTTTTTAAAAATACAAATGAGAATAAATAGAGTTCAACCATCAGCTTTTAGGCCCATCAGCTTGTGCAACACATGTTACAAGATAGTGGCTAGAACAATTACTAATAGAGTTCGGCCAATACTTAAGCAAATTATTGAAAAGTATCAAAGTGCTTTCATTCCCGGAAGATAATTAATTTTATATAATGTTTTGGTGGGTTTTGAATGCATGCACTTAAAACAATCGAAGAGAAAAATCGAGCTTTGAGGCATTGAAATTGGATATGAGTAAAGCCTATGATAGGGTGGAGTGGAAGTTTCTAGAGATGATAATGCTGAAATTGGGATTCAATGAGAACTGGGTGAGATTGATCATGAGATGTGTATCCACAGTCTCATATTCTTTCAAGATAAATCAGTCTATCTATGACATTATTCATCCCAAGTGGGGACTAAGCGGAGAGATCCACTGTCCCAATATCTCTTCGCCATTCGTGCGCAAGGATTATCAAATATTATCACCAAACTATCGATAGGAGATTGATTCGAGGGGTGAAGGTGGCTAATTCTAGTCCTATTATTTCTCACATATTTTTTGCAGACGACAGTCTAGTATTCTTCAAGGAAACGAAAGATAATTGTTTGCAGGTTCAGAACTGTATCCAAATGTATGAAAGTGCATCGGGGAAATTGTAAATTTCAATAAATCGGCGCTAACTTTTAGTCCGGGCAAATTTGCGCAGGTTGTGGAATGCATCCAGGAGATTCTCACAATTCCAGTGGTGAAAAGTCATGATTTATATTTAGGTTTGCCTACATTTTCCTTGAGAAAAAAACTCTAGTTTGATTACACTAGAGAAAGAATTAGCAAGAAAACTCAAGGCTAGATTCCAAAGCTGTTTTCTATGGTTGGTCGAGAGGTACATATCAAATCTGTGCTACAAGCAATACCATTATATGCGATGTTTTTTTTAAGGCTTCCATCAGAATTGTGTAAGAGGATTGAGCAAATTTATGCAAAATTATGGTGGAACGACAAAGGAGATAATAGAGGAATGCATTGGATGAAATGGGAGAATATGTGTAAACTTAAAGGAAAAACGGGTATGGTTTTCAGAAAGTTAACCGCTTTTAACAAAGCGTTGTTGGCAAAGCACGTGTGGAAGATTATTCAAAGACCGAATTCTCTTATGGCACGAATGCTCAAAAGAAAATATTTCAAGAATTTCACTTATATAATGAATGCAAGAATGGGTTCTAATGCATCCTATGTGTGGCGCTCACTGATTTGGGGAAGAGATCTCATGAATAAAAGATTATGTTGGAGAGTTGGTAATGGGCAATTACTTCTGGCTTTCCAGTATCCATGGATTCCGGAGTTGCACTCTTTCAAAAGTTGATCTTGAAGGTCACTGAATTTTTATAACAAAGTAGCACATTATATCTTGGAAGGTTGGTTCTGGGATGAACAAATGCTAAGAATATTTTCCTCCGGATGAAATCTAAGCAATCCTTAATATCCTATTGAATCGGAGGGGGTGTGATGATAAAAAGTTTTGAAAAGGTAGCAAGGATGGAAAATATTCAGTTAAAGAAGGGTATCTTATGGAGATTAATAGCGAGGCACCTCCAGATTTTCAGTCAAAACAACCTCTCCATGGCTAGTGGAAAATGCTCTGGAATCTTAAGCTTCCACCAAAGGTCCGTATTTTCTTATGGCGTGCTTCTTTGAATTATATTTCATCATCGATGAATCTGTTAGCACACCGTGTTCCTGTTAATGGCATTTGTGAACTGTGTAAAATATATCATGCTACTACTTCCATGTGTTGTTGTTTTGCCCGGTAATCCAAAACATATGGAGGAGTTCAGTACTTTGGAGTGTTCTGAAAAAATTATCTGATGCAAGCTTCATTGATATTGTTTTGGTACTGTTGAACAGAGTTAAGGGTGAGAAATTTGAATTATTTGCGATTACATGTTGGGCGATATATACAGAAACCTGTAAGCGTAGTCATGATCCTTTGAGAAACAAATCTGAGTTTACAATAGAGGCCTGGTTATTTTCTGGAAGCCTTCCATCGAACAGATAAATATAGTAATGGTGCCCTGAACCAGAAGAGTTTGAGTGAACAGAAATGGAGTTGACCAGTAAGCATAAATTAAGATTAGATTTGGATGCATTGTTTGAAGTGAATAACAACAGGTGGAGTGTGGGAGCAGTGATTAGGAATTCTAGCGGAACAGTCCAGGTTGCATCAACTAGTGTTTTGAAGAACTCTGATTCAGTGAAAGGTGTAGAGCTTCTTGCAATCAGATACAATATGCATACGTGTCTAAGGCTTGACCTTAACGAGGCATGTATTTTCTATGATTCATTACAAGCAATTGAAGTCAACAAAAGCACAGCAGAATATTTGGACCCGAATGGGGTTTTAGTGTTGGAGATTCAATATTGGAGCTGGATAATTTCATATTTTTCCAACATATGAATAGAACGGTGAACCGAGTAGCGCATCTTCTTGCTCGGGAAGCCTTTTTGTTACTTTTTAGTTTAGAATGGTGTAATGGAGTAACTCCATATTTCATTGATTCTTGTAATGCAAGACATTTTGAATTAATGAACTTGGTTTTCTTCAAATATATATATATATATATATGCGCGGATATAAAAATAAAATTAAAGAACATTGCATACCATATTAATTGGTGAAACTCACAGTCAACTTGCAATTTAGACAATCCAACATGTAACCAATCAAATTCCGAATTTGAGTAATTATTCTATGGAAAGGACAATTGATTTCTCGCACAGTAACCCGATTATAATATAATATAATTATTTTGAGTCATCCAGATTTTTTGGCCAACAAATTAATTTCGACTGAAGAAAGTAGAATATAGAATCAAATAAAAAAAGCAAAGGAGAATCAATAAATCAAAATAAGTATCAAATCATCATACTATCCCTTAAACAAAATCAACATTCCATCGCGCCAATGCATCAACAGGCATTTCATAGCCATATATAATGCAAAATCCATCACTTCGCTCCTTGCTTGTTGAACCAAAATCCTCGCATAAGTTGGAAGAGGATTAACAAAAAAGGATTAAAAAAAACCAACTTTTGACAATAAAAACGATATGTAACCTAAAATTTCGATTTTGTTCTCAAATTCTGCAGATTGAGTGAAGCGATAAGATCGACTGAGCGATTGAGTGAATAGAGAAGGTCGATTGAGCAATTGAGAGAAGTGATTAAAGGTGAGAATATCCATTGAGCGATTGAGAGAAGAAGGTGAGAACGAATGAGAGGATACAAGGAAGATAATGAAGCGGAGAATAGAATATGGGTCAATTACAAATTGGACCGATAATTTTTTTTGTTGGGTTGATTCGTTTCACGGATCAAAATCCATGAGACGGTCTCACAGGAGTCGTACTCCCCTTCTTCTAAGTCATTTTCCAGTTGGGCATTTGATGAAACTATTCTATACTTTGGTTGCTCTTACAATTTGGTGCCAATAAGCCAAAGCCATTAGGACAGTAAAATCAAGAAAGTGTGCATTTTTGAAGCTAGCTTGCATGTGTGCCTTAAAGGATTTGATATTTTATGGGTGCTAGCCAACACCTCATATTCAACATGATTTCGAATAAGAATCACGAAAATTACCCAAAACAAATATATTCTATATATCCAATCCATAAATCTATGAGATGATTGGAGAACTTTATCGGAACCAGTGATCTCTCAGTTCGATGATAAATTTAATAAAATCAGTATCTTAATTTTGTGAATTTACTTCCTGTAGTAACCCAGATACCATTTTAAGATAATAATATGTTAAACATGATTAAGGGTTGGTATTTAACCAATTTCGGAGTGTTATTGGACTTCAGAAGTAAAATTTGGGCTTTTTAATTTTGGGCCGGATAGTAAGTTCCGATCCCAGATAGTAAGCTCCGATCCCGGATAGTAAGCTCCGATCCTGGAACGGAAGTTCCGATCCCCAGCTGCCAGAAATGATCGATGACTCAGTCGTAAGTTTTGACAAGTGTCGATCATAGAACAGATCGAAAGCTCCGATCTGTAGATCGGAAGTTCCGATCCTGGCGTGGCAGACATGCACGCAATGAGCTGGATCGGAAGCTCCGATCCCGAAATCAGAAGTTCCGATCCTGGACGAGAAATTTGGCTATAAATAGGGCCGTTCAGAGTTCATTTTCAATTACGAATTCCCGAGTTTCCTTCTTCAGTTATATAGTGTGAGATATACACTTGAGGGCCCTATCGGTTATAATAGAGGTTCTGGAATAACCAAGGTGTGGTTATAGTCATCCGGGACTAGCGACTCCAAAGGGCTAACTACGGACGAAGGTATGGTCCGGGAATCTATTTAAGTTTTGGGAGTACTTATTAGCTTAGTTAAGGCTTATAGAATTTATGTAGTGATACGGTGAACTTTTGAATATAAGCTTGGAACCTAGGATCTACTTTACTTGAACTAGCCTAGAGGTACGTACACATTGACTGAGATTGCCAGCGAGTATACATGTTTATATGTTGCATTTATTTGGCATTATTATATGGCATGATATATGATTTACCGCTTTCTATATCCATATGTCATGTGCATATACACGTTGAGCCTATACCTTGTTATACCTGACTATAGAGCCGCTCAGCTCTATACTCGATAGTCTGTCACTGAGAGTACCACGACGGCGGGGGCATTTATGTCTGTCTACTCTGGTGTACTAGACGAGTGTGGTTGCACCCAGAGGTTGATCCGTGCGGTGGCAGCACTCATATGGCGCCGGTTCTGAGCATGACTTTTCAGATGACCCTGTACCAGTCATCATGTTGCATGCATTATATACATATGTTTACTCATGTCTATGTACTGGGCGTAGCGCTCACGTCCTAGTTGTTATCTTGGACACCCTATTCCATGGGGCAGGTCGCAGGATGGACGGAGCTGGTAGTTCAAGGCAGGACTAGAGAGCAGGAGCTTTGAAAGTTTTTATACAGCACGATTTATTAGCTGTATAATGTTTACTTTTAAGAATTTCGATTTGGTTGTATCACTACAGATTTAAGTCTGGATTATATTACTAAGCTGATATGTAAATTATGGATTATGTTTCCGCACGTTTTTACTCTGTTAAGTATTTTGCTGTATTAAGTTTAATGCATGCTATTAGTTGCCAGTTAGTAGGTGATTCCATGCAGGGTCACTATATTTTTGGTATCAGAGCATGCATAGATTTTGGGATTAGTACTTGGGATTTAGTTTAGTCTTGAGTAATTCTTGCGCATTTGGGATTTTAATGTGCAATTCTTTTCAGGATATGGCTGACGAGAGTCACGGTAGTGTTGGCCAGGGAGGTGGTCATCATCATCGTCGCCATCATCATCAGGATGATCAACATCGTCCTCATGAGGGTCGACGTCGCTATACTATTAATAAGTTTATGCAGGTAGGACCGAAACCCTTAGTGGGAGGCGAGAATCCTGAACAAGCTAGAAGCTGGATGTCTAAACTTGAGAGCACGTTCCGAGCTTTCGAGTGTACTGAGGAGCAGAAACTGGAAGTTTTAGAATTCGTTCTAGAGGATAGAGCACGTTTTTGGTGGGATGCCAAGGTTGCTCAGGCATGTACTGAGAGAGGACAGGTGACTTGGGGGGATTTCTGTCGGGAGTTTCAGAAATTATATTTTCCTCCGGCTGTTCGCCAAGCACGATCTATGGAGTTGCTTACTTTGAGGCAAGGATCAATGACTATTGATCAGTATCAACAGCGATTTCTTGATCTGCTACCTTTCAGTCCTCATATCAATGAGAGTGATGCGTCGAAATATGATATCTTTCTGCAAGGCCTGAACCAAGATATCTACGCACAAGTTGTCGTCTGTGATGACCCGGTGTCTTATGAGACTTTGGTGAACCGTTGCCGTCTTGTGGAGACCAGCAACAGGCGTGGACAGTTGATGATGCCAGCACAGCCTAGTGGATTTATTGAGCCTCGAGCTCAATCTGTTGTGCCATCTGTACCTACGTCTTCTTCTACTCCTACTACTTCGTCTGGTTCTCGTGGTTCGCGAGGTACTTTCCGCTTTGGGAAGAAGAAGAAGGAGGAGGAGTTTTGTAGCCACTGTGGTGGGAAGCATCCTGCAGCTTCATGTCGGAGAGCTACTGGGGCGTGTTATATTTGTGGTCAGCAGGGACATCTGCGGAGAGATTGTCCTCAGCGCATGAGTTCTGCTAGTGGATCGGGATCACAAGTTGGATCTCAAGCTTCTATTTTTCCACGTCAGCAGCCAGCACCACAGAGTTCTTCTGGTTATCGTCCCCAGACTCAAGGGCAGGTGTTTGCTCTGTCTCAGGAGCAGGCTACTGAGGGAAGCGATCGCATGTTGGCAGGTAACTTCTTGTTATGTGGTATTCCTGCACTTGTATTAATTGATACGGGAGCATCGCATTCCTTTATTTCTAGTCTCTTCGTTAAGAGACATAGATTACCTTATGTATCATTAGATATGGATTTAGTTGTATCTACTCCGTTGGAGCAGGAGGTAGTAACTAAGCGTCTAGTGATGGGTTGCCTTCTTGAGTTTGAGGGTAATGTGTTATCGGCTAATTTGATGATATTAGCGATGATGGATTTTGACTGTATCTTGGGAATAGATATGCTGACTTTGTATCACGCTACTGTGGATTGTTATCAGCGTCTGGTACAGTTTCATCCCGTTGAGGGTGATAGTTGGTACTTTTATGGTGAGGGTGCGCGACCTCCGATGCCACTTGTTTCGGCTCTGAAGGCATGTCATGTCTTGGAGTCAGGTGGGGAGGGCTACCTCATCTATGCAGTTGATATGTCCATGAGTAGTACGGGTATTGATCAGCTACCGGTTGTCAGCAAGTTTCCTGACGTATTCCCTGATGAGATTCCTGGTTTTCCTCCGGTTCGAGAGGTTGAATTTGGTATTGATCTAGTACCAGGAACTACGCCTATATCCCGAGCACCTTATCGTCTGGCACCGTCAGAGATGAGGGAATTGAAACAGCAGTTGCAAGATCTACTTGATAAGGGATATATTCGTCCGAGTGTTTCTCCGTGGGGAGCACCTGTTTTGTTTGTCAAAAAGAAGGATGGATCGATGCGATTATGTATTGATTACAGGCAGTTGAATCGTGTCACCATCAAGAATAAGTATCCTTTGCCGCGGATTGATGATCTGTTCGATCAACTACAGGGTACTTCTGTTTATTCGAAGATAGATCTGAGATCTGGATACCATCAGATGCGGGTACGAGACTCAGATATATCTACGACTGCTTTCAGGACCAGATACGGACATTATGAGTTTCTGGTGATGCCATTCGGTTTGACGAATGCACCGGCAGTCTTTATGAATCTGATGAATCAGGTATTTCGAGATTATCTGGATAGATTTGTCATCGTCTTCATAGATGATATTCTTGTCTATTCTCATGACAAGGATGAGCATGCACAGCATTTGAGAATTGTTCTACAGACGTTGCGAGATAAGCAGCTATATGCAAAATTAAGCAAGTGTGAATTCTGGCTTGATCGGGTAGTATTTCTCGGTCATGTGATTTCTAATGAAGGGATATCTGTTGATCCTAGTAAGATAGAGGCAGTGCTGAACTGGTCTCGACCGACGACGGTTGCTGAGATTCGTAGTTTCTTGGGTCTAGCGGGATATTACCGTCGGTTCATCGAGAATTTTTCACAGTTGGCCAGGCCTTTGACTCAGCTTACACGGAAAGATGTTGCCTTCATTTGGTCCTCGGATTGTGAGGAGTCATTTCACGAGCTGCGTAGACGTCTTACTACTGCACCTGTGCTAGCTCTACCTTCTGGATCAGGAGGTTATGTTGTCTATACTGATGCCTCTGGTCAGAGGTTAGGATGTGTTTTGACACAGCATGGACATGTTATTGCCTATGCTTCTCGACAGTTGAAGTTGCATGAGAGTAATTATCCAGTGCATGATCTCGAGTTAGCCGCCATTGTATTTGCGCTCAAGATTTGGAGACATTATCTTTATGGCGAGAAATTTGAGATATTTACGGATCACAAGAGTTTGAAGTATTTATTCACTCAGGCAGAGTTGAATATGCGACAGAGACGCTGGATGGATCTCCTGAAGGATTATGATTGTGAAATCAAATATCATCCAGGTTCTGCTAATCTTACTGCTGATGCCTTGAGTCGGCACGTGAGACTGTCTGCACTTCAGACTAATGAAATATCTCATATGATTCAAGAGTGCTGTTCATTGAGTTTTACGCTCAAGCACAAGAAAGGGAGGAATGGGATTCGTTTGTATACTATTCTATCTGAGCCAGCATTGTATTCTCGGATCAAAGATGCTCAGATATCTGATGTTAAGACTCAGCGATTGGCACGTCTAGCCAATGGAGTTAATACATCTGGATTCCATTTTCAGGCAGATGGTTTATTGTGCCTATCCAATAGAGTGGTTGTACCTAATGTTGCGGATCTCAGGAATGATATTCTATCTCAAGCTCACAGGAGTCGATTATCAGTTCATCCTGGAAGTATGAAAATGTATAAGGACTTGCGAACTAGATTCTGGTGGAAGGGAATGAAGCGAAGTGTTTATCAGTTTGTTTCGAGATGTTTGGTTTGTCAACAGGTCAAGGCTGAACATCGACGACCAGGTGGATTACTGCAGAATCTTGAGATTCCCGAATGGAAGTGGGAGCACGTAACTATGGATTTTGTCACCTACTTACCTATGACGTCACGTCAGTGTGATGCTATTTGGGTCGTTGTTGACCGTTTGACGAAATCAGCACACTTTATTCCTTACAACCGGGAGTATTCTTATGATCGCATGACACGTTTATACATCCAGGAGATAGTGCGATTACATGGGATTCCAATAAGCATAGTCAGTGATAGAGACCCACGATTTACCTCACGTTTTTGGGGTAGTTTTCAGGAGGCGTTGGGTACCACTCTAAGTTTGAGCACTGCGTATCATCCGGAGACTGATGGGCAGTCAGAGCGCACTATTCGTACGCTGGAGGATATGCTACGTTCTTCTGTCATGGACTTTGGTTTATCTTGGCAGGATCAGCTACCTTTGATTGAATTTGCCTACAATAACAGTTATCATCGTAGTATTGATATGGCACCTTTCGAGGCATTGTATGGTCGACGGTGTCGTACTCCGTTATTCTGGGATGAAATCGGGGAACGGCAAGTCGAGGGTCCTGAATTGGTGCAGCAGATTGTAGACAAAGTAGATTTGATCAAGCATAGGATCAAAGTTGCTCAAGATAGACAAGCCAGTTATGCGAATATTCGCCGCAGGCCACTTCAGTTTGAGCCTGGTGAAAATGTTTTTCTGCGAGTATCACCTTTCAGGAAGGTGATGAGATTCGGTGTGAAAGGCAAGTTGTCTCCTCGTTACATTGGGCCTTTCCAAATACTGGAGAAGATCGGAGATGTTGCTTATCGTTTGGCTTTACCGCCATCTCTTTCCAGTATACACAATGTTTTTCATGTGTCGTTGCTTCGACAGTACATAGCTGATGAATCTCATGTGATTCAGTCTACTGATATTCAGCTAGAGCCAGATCTGTCTTTTGTTGAACGACCAATTTGTATCCTAGACAGGAAGGAGAAAATTCTTCGGAACAAGACTATACCACTTGTGATGGTACAGTGGCAGCGCCGAGGCGTTGAAGAAGCAACTTGGGAAACTGAGAGTCGTATGCGAGCAGAATATCCTGAGTTGTTTGCTTTGTATTTTTGATTACCATGTAAGATGTAATTACCGTTGTTGTAATAAGACATGGTTTGATGTTTCATATTGTTATCTTTATTGTCTTTAGATGTTATTTCGCGGACGAAATATCTAAAGGTGGGGAGAATGTAGTAACCCAGATACCATTTTAAGATAATAATATGTTAAACATGATTAAGGGTTGGTATTTAACCAATTTCGGAGTGTTATTGGACTTCAGAAGTAAAATTTGGGCTTTTTAATTTTGGGCCGGATAGTAAGTTCCGATCCCGGATAGTAAGCTCCGATCAGAACGGAAGCTCCGATCCTGGAACGGAAGTTCCGATCCCCAGCTGCCAGAAATGATCTATGACTCAGTCGTAAGTTTTGACAAGTGTCGATCATAGAACAGATCGGAAGCTCCGATCTGTAGATCGGAAGTTCCGATCCTGGCGTGGCAGACATGCACGCAATGAGCTGGATCGGAAGCTCCGATCCCGAAATCGGAAGTTCCGATCCTGGCCGAGAAATTTGGCTATAAATAGGGCCGTTCAGAGTTCATTTTCAATTACGAATTCCCGAGTTTCCTTCTTCAGTTATATAGTGTGAGATATACACTTGAGGGCCCTATCGGTTATAATAGAGGTTCTGGAATAACCAAGGTGTGGTTATAGTCATCCGGGACTAGCGACTCCAAAGGGCTAACTACGGACGAAGGTATGGTCCGGGAATCTATTTAAGTTTTGAGAGTACTTATTAGCTTAGTTAAGGCTTATAGAATTTATGTAGTGATACGGTGAACTTTTGAATATAGGCTTGGAACCTAGGATCTACTTTACTTGAACTAGCCTAGAGGTACGTACACATTGACTGAGATTGCCAGCGAGTATACATGTTTATATGTTGCATTTATTTGGCATTATTATATGGCATGATATATGATTTACCTCTTTCTATATCCATATGTCATGTGCATATACACGTTGAGCCTATACCTTGTTATACCTGACTATAGAGCCGCTCAGCTCTATACTCGATAGTCTGTCACTGAGAGTACCACGACGGCGGGGGCATTTATGTCTGTCTACTCTGGTGTACTAGACGAGTGTGGTTGCACCCAGAGGTTGATCCGTGCGGTGGCAGCACTCATATGGCGCCGGTTCTGAGCATGACTTTTCAGATGACCCTGTACCAGTCATCATGTTGCATGCATTATATACATATGTTTACTCATGTCTATGTACTGGGCGTAGCGCTCACGTCCTAGTTGTTATCTTGGACACCCTATTCCATGGGGCAGGTCGCAGGATGGACGGAGCTGGTAGTTCAATGCAGGACTAGGGAGCAGGAGCTTTGAAAGTTTTTATACAACACGATTTATTAGCTGTATAATGTTTACTTTTAAGAATTTCTATTTGGTTGTATCACTACAGATTTAAGTTTGGATTATATTACTAAGCTGATATGTAAATTATGGATTATGTTTCCGCACGTTTTTACTCTGTTAAGTATTTTGCTGTATTAAGTTTAATGCATGCTATTAGTTGCCAGTTAGTAGGTGATTCCATGCAGGGTCACTACACTTCCAATCCCATGTTGAAGATGTTTATGAATGAAATTCCTAATGTTTGAAATTAAGGATTATGATGATTAGTTGGAAGAAATTTGCAAGGCAATTTTTTCTTGTAATGATATAGTAAAGATATACCAAATATATATTTATAGAATCATAAAATAATAATAATAATAATAATAATAATAATAATAATAATAATAATAATAATAATCTATGTCTATGCATCTATACTTATATATATACATATGTATATATATATTATTAAAGTTTTTTTATTGTGTATTGTTAACTTTATCATTTCATTTATATACATTTGAGAAATTTGACGATGATATTTTATAAAATAAAAAACTGCTAAATATAAATTAATTATTCAAACTCCACAAAAGTTTAGGATCTAAGCAGATTTCCAACTTGAATAGCATTTGTAAAGCTTAGTTTGAACAAATACTTATAATTTTTTTTCCAAAATATTTGAAAAATACTTTTTATTTATAACTTTTTCAAATTACATCTCAACAGTACACCACAACATACATCTCCCCTTTGATCAATGCATTAAGCATAGAGCAACAAAGCTAAAAACTCCGGCAGAGCCTTTTTCTTACGCGCCGCCGTGTTCTTATCGTATCTTAACCCCATCGAACTAGCATCAATCTCGTCAACCTGTAATACCTTATACTGAATCGGCAAACTAGTAACGGCGAGAAGAATCTTTGATGCTTCCCGAACCTTGGAGAAGTTTCCAATCTCATTCCTCAATGAAATCCTATTACTCGATAGACTCCCTGAAGATTCACAGCTTTACTCCTACTTCCTCTATGCCCTGACGCAGGTTCAGCCGGTAAATCCCGACTTTCGCCAGCCATGGGGTTCCGACATTGAAACGCAGATGTGCGATGAAGATACTCGACCCAACTCATTTCTGCTCCCGGCTATTGTTGGTATTGGTTGCTCGTGTGGAAGCAGTGGTGAATTTTGTGATAAATTCCAGTGTGTAGAGTGTGGTCTGTTTTGTAAGTGTGGCCCGAGATGTTGTAAGAGGGAAACTCAGGGAGGCGTTTTTGTCAAGTTAACTATTGTGAAAAAATGTCACAAAAACGTAAAAATCTAGGTTGGTCTTTGTGATTTTTGTTGCATGGGTTATCAAACCCCCGTGAATTGATTGTTTTCTTGTTAATATAGGGAGTGATTTAAGATTTCAATAATACCCAACTTATGAAAACAATTGAAGGTACATTATGTGATTTACTAGTTGATTACAGATGTGTCTCGAAAGTACGTGGGTTTGGTTTTTTTTTTGGTATATTTACTGGCCCTACAATCATGTAATGTTATTTCGTCAAATTTGTTAGGTTATCTCCGGGAAATATCTTAAAACCATTTCCAGTGATAAGTAAAAAAACAGTTGAACTATGCGTGGATAAAATTTTTATAAAATGTTTTTGAATTTTATTTTTTTTAATAAAAATATTCTTCAAATATAGTTTTATAAAATTTTTATAAAATGTTTTGAATTTGATTGTTTTAATTAAAATTATTTTTCAAATATAGTTTCTATAAATGTTTTTGAATTTGATTTTTTTAATAAAAAAAACATTTTCAAATGTAATTTTTCATGTTGAGATATATTTTTTGATGTTTTAGAATTTTTCTTTTTAAAAAAAAGTCAAATGAGAATAAATAAAGTTCAACCATCAGCTTTTAGGCCATCAGCTTGTGCAACACATGTTACAAGATAGTAGCTAGAACAATTACTAATAGAGTTCGAACAATATTTGAGCAAATTATTGATGAGTATCAAAGTGCTTTCATTCCTGGGATATTAATTTTTGATAATATTTTGGCGGGTTTTAAATGCATGCACTTGATTAAAAACAATCAAAGAGCAAAATCGTGTTTTGCGGCTTTGAAATTGGATACGATTAAAGTCTATGATAAGGTGGAGTGGAAGTTTCAAGAGATGATAATGCTGAAATTGGGATTCAATGAGAACTGAGTGAGATTGATCATAAGATGTGTATCCACAGTCTCTTATTCTTTCAAGATTAATCAATCTATCTATGGCATTATTCATCCCAAGAGGGGACTAAGGCAGGTAGATCCACTTTCTCCATATCTCTTCATCATTTGTGCGCAAGGCTTATCAAATATTATCACCAAAGCAGCTGTAGATAGGAGATTGATTCGAAGGGTGAAGGTGGCTAATATAATTCTAGTCCTATTATTTCTCACCTATATTTTGCAGACGAAATTCTAGTCTTTTTCAAGAAAACAAAAGAGAATTGTTTGCAGGTTCAGAACTGTATCCAAATGTATGAAAGGGCATCGGGGCAAATGATCAATTTTGATAAATCGGCGCTAACTTTTAGTTCTAGCACATCTGCTTAGGCTGTGGAATGCATCCAAGAGATTCTCACAATTCTAGTGGTGAAAGTCATCATTTATATTTAGTTTTGCCTACATTCTTCTTGAGAAATATAAACGCCTCCAATTTGATTACATTAGAGAAAGAATTAGCAAGAGAACTCAAGGTTGGATTCCAAAGTTGTTTTCTATGGGTGGTCGAGAGGTACTTATCAAATCCGTGCCACAAGCAATACCATCCTATGTGATGTCTTGTTTCAGGCTTCCATCAGAATTGTGTAAGAGAATTGAGCAAATTTATGCGAAATTCTTGTGGAATGACAAAGGATATGAGAGAGGAATGCATTGGATGAAATGAGAGAATATGCATAAACCTAAAGGAAAAGGAGGTATGGGTTTCAGAAACTTAACTGCTTTTAACAAAGCGTTGTTGGCAAAGCAAGTGTGGAGGATTATTCAAATACCGAATTCTCTTATGGCACGTGCTCAACAACAAATATTTCAAGAACACTGATATAATGAATGTAAGAATAGGATCTAATACATCCTATGTGTGGTGCTCACTGATTTGGGGCAGAGATCTCATGAAAAAAAAATATTATGACGTTGGAGAGTTGTTATGGACAATCACTTATGGCTTTTCAGGATCCATGGATTCCGGAGCTGCCTTCTTTCAAAAGTCGATTCAGAAGGCCACTGAATTTTTATACAAAGTAGCACATTATATCTTGGATAGTGGGCTGTGGGATGAACAAATGCTAAGACAATATTTTCCTCCGGATTAAATTGAATCAATCTTTAATATCACATTGAATCGGAGGGGGTGTGATGATAACAGGTTTTGGAAAGGTAGCAAGGATGGAAAATATTCAGTTAAAGAAGGGTACCTTCTGGAGATTAATAGTGTGGCATGAAAGAGTGGGTGCCCAGTGAGCCAACTTGTGGCTATGGGCTTTGATGACTCTTTGTACAAACAATCTTTTGTTTAATGTAAATTTACACTTTTATTAATGGCAATGACTTTATCTTTCTTCATATTGTTATATTGTGATATACTATTGTTGTTTTGATAAAGACCTTGAATATACTATAGTGTATGTAAGATGTGGTAGAACATGGGGATGTCTATCATGAAATACATCTTATAGTCACTGTATATTCTAAACTGTTCCTAGTCGATTGAGCCGTCAGAGAATAAGGATAAGGATCGCTCGAGTGTGAGACTAGCATTTGCGATGCGGAGTACCACGTTTCATTGGTAGGGAACATGGAAATGTTCGAAGCATGCAAATGGATATTCATAGGATGAATAATCGAACTACCCTATCCGGACTTTCCAAGTGGTTATCACTTATCGAGTGGATAAAGTCCGCGGTTTTGGTTGTACACCATTAGTCCTTACTACTTGAAACATCATGGAGACTCTGTATGCTAGTACTGTGCTTTGACTCGTTTACCGACTCTATGGGGGTCATCAGGTGTCGGGATTGGGTACAGTTACAACACATATAGGAGTCGATGCATTGTTGTCAAGGATTCACCACATACTTGCGAGTGTGGATATCCTATGCGATCTGAGGAGATATTAGTGTGACGAATCTCTGGCCAGAGTACTTGATGTGATTTAAGAAATGGTTTCTTAGTAGCACATGCGATGTCACTAATTGGATCTTCAAGATGTATTGTATAGTTATCGAATCTTGAGCGACTCTCGATATACCAATGGTTGTTGATTCGATCGGGATATATGGATGAAGGGACCGTACTGTACGCTAACCAAAATCTACTGGTTCTTGTAGGCACTATCAGTGATACCTAGGGAATCATGGGGCGATGTTGCTAGGCGCTTTACCATGATTCGTTGGGCAAGTCGGAAATCGTTGTTCCGAGTCACAAGGAGTTGTGAGCCCACGGCTAGCTGTATCCCTGAACCATTGAGGGTCACACAGTGTAATGGAGTTTTAATCCCCGTTGAGATAGTTAAATTTAAAGAGTTAAATTTAATGAATAAAGAAGTTGGACTTCTTAAATAAGAGTAAGGGAGTAGGATTTCCTAAAATGACATAGGGATGTACATTTTTGGAAACCACTGAATTCGGATTCAGGAAAATTTATCTTGACTATAAAATGTGCAGAAATGGTTTCTGTGCACATTGGTAAAATCGGTTTATCAATCGGAGTCACGATGAATTTTATATTAATTTCTGAACGTGTTGGCTTTGCTTGTCGGGCCTCAACTTATGACTAATGGGCCCTAAGGTGTTAGTGGCCTGCATTATAAATAAGTTATTGCAGTACAGAAATTACACACAACAGGTCATAATTTGAGAGAAAAAAATCGAAAACCCTAGTCTCCCTCTCTCAGTATTCGGCCGCCCCCTCCCTTCTCTGCGTGAGAAAATTTCGGTCTGTGATTTTGAATCGCAGTCAGGAATAACGAATCAGATTCGTTTAATCTCTTCGCAGAAAACTTCTGACAGATTTTCTAGTGCAATCTGTCAGAGGGATTTAAACCTCATTCGTGGACCTGATTGAAGGAGTTCATCAGTTCCTGGGAGATACAAGAAGCGCAGAGAAATCTGTGTGGTGTCCATTAATCTCGCTTCGAGATTGAAGGTAAAATTTAATTAATTGTTATTTGAATTTTACACACACAATAATTTAATCGTTGAACGGTTGATACCCACACCATGGAATTGTTCCATGATAAAATTTTTAAACTTCCGCTGCACCGGGTATCAATCGTGATTGATCAGAGAGCCGCGTTTTCCAACAGTGGTATCAGAGCCAGGTTGCTCAGATCAAACGATTAAATTAATCGATTGTACAAAAATTTTTGAGTCTCGGTTTTTGAAACAAAATAAATATTTTAAAAAAAAAAAAAAAATTCGGGGCAAAACCCGGGCAGCGATTGGATCGCTGCCCGGTGGGGCAGCAATTGTTGCTGCCCCGGGCGGCGCACGGCGCCGCCCAAAGGGGGCGCACGGCGTCGCCCAGGGGCGGCGCCTGGCGCCGCCGCTGCCGGCCCGGGAGTGTCCCGGGCGGCCCGCGGGAAAAATTAAATTTTTTATTTTAAAATTAATTTTAATGTGTTAAAATTTTATTTTTGGTCCGGTCAAAAATTGTTTTTGATTGGTTCACGAGATTTCGGATCGAATTGTTCGAGTCCGTAAACTTTAAAATTGATTTTTGGATAAATTTGAATTTTTGGAAAATTTTAATATTCCTTAAATTGAATTTTGAAATCAATTATTTTTGGTACAATTGATGATAAGATTTGATCTTATGAATATATTGAGTAAAATATGATTTTATCCATAAAATTGGATTTTGTAGATAAAATATGATTTTATTTGATAAAGAGATAAAATATGATTTTATATGTAAAATGAGATTTTATATATAAAATATGATTTTATCCTGTTTAAATTTGAATTGCCACTGCATGTTATCCAATAAATTAATTTTGAATTAAATGTTATTGGATAAGGATGATCGATTGCCATGACCAATTTTGTAGGTGTATGTTAGGAATTTACATTTGTTTTTTATTGTTGTTGGTTTTATTAATGGGCCTGGTTTATGGCCCAGTATGAATGTCATATGTAATAAAAGTGGGCTTGGTTTATGGCCCGTTCCCACCCCTAAAAATGTATCCCCTACTTGTCATTGTTATTTATTGTAAATACATTAGATTTAGTGGGAGATCAAGATTTGAAGATGGTGGGCCCAGCAGACAATAAAGACGAAGAAATGTAAATTGGAAGCTAATGTAATAGGATTGCATTGCATACTGCATATTACCTAGGATTGGACTAAGACTCGTGATTGGCAACCACGGGTCAATTAGAAATGGAATCGATCATCCTATATAATATATGATATTATGATTGTATGCATGTTTTAGACATAATTGCGTGAATCCGGCAAGCATGCAATAATTTGAAAAATTGATGAGACAAATTTTTATAATTAAAAATCCCTCATTTTAAATATGATTTAAAATTGATATCAAGATAAATAAAGGAAATTTAAATTTGTTTAAATGTTCCTACCTTCCATCAACGGTCAATGTATGTGATGCTACCCGCGGATACGGTCCGGCTCATATTATTGGGGGGGCCCGTCCGTCGGAAAGCTGTACATTGGATCGACACATGTTGTAAGTTGGGTGGAACTCCCATGGGATCGGCTCATATTATTGGGGGATCCACATGGCGACCGTCCATCACAACTTAATATTGATGGGTCATCTTGACATGTCACTTTAAACGGCGTCATATTATTGGGCCCTTATTGGACATGAGGTAAATACATGGGGGTTGCTTTGGAAGCAATTGGGCTCTACCTTTTGAGAATTATGGTTGGCTGATATTATTCGGGACCATAAGTTTGTCAATTGGACTCCATGTTCTCACTAAGGAAAAAGTTTCCCGTTTTCACTAGAGGGTAGTGAAATCGTTAAAATAGTGGGAGTGAGATTCATAAAATTAAATTCGCCTATTTTATGTCTTAGTAAATTGCTTAAACAATCATTGATATATGTCTGTTTTCCTTTTCAGTATTTCATACAATGAATTCGCGTAATCCATTATTCTCGATCCTCGAACAAAACAAGTTAACTGGCGCAAACTATACGGAATGGTTCCGGAAGTTGAAGATTGTCTTGACTTCGGAGAAGATGCTCTACGTGTTAGAGAAATCACCTCCGAAGGAAGCACCAGCTGACGTAAGTCCGGAGGAATTGGCCAAACTTGATGCATGGTGGGACCATGACATCAAGACCAAATGCTATATGCAAGCCTCGATGTCTGATGAACTCCAGAGGCGATTTGAGGACACCGTGAATGCTGCTGACATTCACGCTCAACTCAAGGAACTTTTTTGGGGCTCAATCGAGGGCTGAAAGGTTCTCTACTGTTAAGGAGCTAATGACGTGTCGCATGCGTGAAGGGACTTCGGTCCGTGATCATGGGGTACGAGTGATTTGGCTCATACAAAAGTTAGCGACCCTTGATTTGGTGTTGGAGCATGAACTCAACGTGGATTTACTGCTTCTGTCTCTTCCTTCTTCGTTTGACGGATTTGTGGTAAATTTTAATATGAACAAGATAGAGGCCACCCTTGAAGAGATGGTCAATATGCTTGTGACATATGAATCCACACTTAAGAAGGATAAGCCAGCTTTCTTGGTGGGCTCCTCATCTTCTGCAAAGAAGGGGCCAAGTATGAAGGGCAAGAAACGTTCTGCCCCACCCAAGAAAGTCGAGCCCGAGAAGAAGCACAAGACAAAGGCTTCAAACAATGCAAAATCCAAGGATGTTTGCCATTACTGCAAGAAGCCCGGTCATTGGAAGCGCAACTGCAAGGAATATCTAGAGCAGTTGGGAACTGCAAAGGGTATGTTCTATATTGAAATAAACATTTCACTTAATACAACTTCTTGGGTATTGGATACCGGATGTGGATCTCACATTTGCAATGATTTGCAGGTGATGAAAAGAAGTCGCAGGCTTAGAATGGGTGAGACCCAGCTGAGGCTCGGGAATGGTTCCAGAGTTGAAGCTACAGCCATTGGAGATGTTTGTTTAATTTTGCAGAACGGTTTTAAGTTATTTTTAAGAGATGTTTTATTTGTTCCGGATTTAATTAAAAACATTATTTCTGTTTCTATGCTAGATAGAGATGGTTATTCTTGCAATTTTGTGAATGGGATTTGCAATATTTACAAGAATGAATGTTTGATTGGAAATGGACAACTTGAAAACGATCTATACAACTTAAAACTAAAAGACGTTCCAATAAATTATATTGATAAACCGGAGACAACAAACAAAAGGAAAATCGATAGTCAAAACCCAGCAAACCTTTGGCACGCTAGACTAGGTCATATTTCCTCAAGGAGGATGAACAAGCTAGTGGGAGAGGGCATGTTTGATATGTCTGATATTAACTCTCTACCTACTTGTGAATCCTGCCTGAAAGGAAAAATGACTAAATCTCCTTTTAAGGGGAAACCTGAGCGTAGTCAAAATCTGTTGGATTTGATCCATACAGATGTTTGTGGACCATTTAGAGTTGGGACTCAATATGACCACACCTACTTCATTACCTTTACTGACGATTATTCAAGGTATGGGTATTTATATTTAATGAAATATAAGTCTGAAGCATTTGAAAAGTTCAAAGAATTCAAGGCTGAAGTAGAAAACAAGCTAGGTAAAAGTATTAAAGCACTTCGATCGGATCGAGGTGGAGAATACTTAAGTACCGAGTTTTTGGACTATCTAAAAGAGAATGGGATTCTCTCTCAGTGGACTCCTCCTATGACACCACAGCTTAATGGTGTATCGGAGCGTCGTAATCGAACTTTGTTGGACATGGTTCGATCCATGATGAGCTTCACTGAACTTCCACCTTCGTTTTGGGGCTATGCGCTTGAAACGGCGGTATTGTTGTTGAACAACGTCCACACTAAAGCAGTGGACAAAACACCATACGAGTTATGGAATGGCAAAGCTCCTAAGTATTCGTACTTGAGGATTTGGGGATGTCCTGCTTACGTGAAGCGGACAGTGGGAGATAAGTTGGATAGTCGATCCAGCTTATGTTATTTTGTAGGGTATCCGAAGAATTCAATCGGATATTATTTCTATTATCCTGCTGAAACAAAGGTGTTTGTTTCTAGGAATGCCACCTTCTTGGAGAAGGAGTTCTTATTGGATAAGAAAGGCGAGATGATGGAACTCAAAGAAGTTCGAGAAGAACCCGAAATACAAAATAACGATCCTATGCCTCAGGAACCATTACCGGACACGCCTGAACCTAGAAGATCCGAGAGGACTTCTAGACCTCCTGTTCGATATGGTCTTCTTCTTGAAGGGGATCAAGATGAACCCGACATTGGATGTGATCCAAGAAACTTCAAGGAAGCAATTTCTGATGCGGATTCAAATTTATGGCTTGAAGCTATGCAGTCTGAATTGGATTCGATGCATACAAACCAAGTTTGGTCTTTAGTAGATCCTCCTGATGGAATTGTTCCAATAGGGTGTAAATGGATCTACAAGAGAAAGCTTGGGCCTGATGGTAAAGTATTGACCTACAAGGCACGATTGGTGGCAAAAGGTTATACTCAAAGACAAGGAGTTGACTATGATGAAACCTTTTCACCAGTTGCAATGTTCAAGTCCATAAGAATCCTTATTGCCATAGCTGCATGGTATGACTATGAGATATGGCAAATGGATGTGAAGACTGCTTTTCTTAATGGAGACATTAAGGAAGAAATCTATATGAAGCAGCCTGAGGGGTTCACATCCATGGGAAGCGAGCATAAGGTATGCAAGCTTCAGAGATCAATTTATGGTCTAAAACAAGCATCAAGAAGTTGGAACCAGAAATTTGATGAAACAATAAAAGATTTTGGTTTCATCAAGAACCCGGAGGAACCGTGCGTGTACAAGAAAGTAGTTAAGGATGCTGTGACATTCTTAGTACTTTATGTTGATGACATCCTACTCATTGGGAATGATGTAGGGATGTTGCAGTCAACAAAGATATGGTTATCAGGTAGATTCTCGATGAAGGATTTGGGTGAGGCATCCTACATTCTTGGGATACAGATCTATAGAGATAGATCTAAGAGAATGATAGGACTCACTCAATCAACCTACATCGACACCATATTGAAACGGTTTTCAATGGATGGGTCCAAGAGAGGACATCTACCCATGTGTCATGGAGTTTCTCTATCCAAGTCTATGTGTCCCAAGACTGATGCAGAGATAGAGAATATGACACATGTACCATATGCGTCAGCTATAGGTAGTATCATGTATGGGATGATATCTACCAGACCGGATGTAGCATTTGCTCTGAGTGTCACGAGCAGATATCAGTCTAATCCTGGTCAAATGCATTGGAAAGCCGTGAAGGACATTCTTAAGTACTTACGAAGGACTAAGAATATGTTCATGGTATATGGAGGACGAGATCTGAAATTGGAAGGCTATACCGACTCTAGCTTCCAAAGTGACGTGGATGACTCGAAGTCAACCTCTGGATTTGTGTTCATGCTCAATGGCGGTGCTGTCTCTTGGAAGAGTTCCAAGCAGGACACCACAGCGGATTCCACCACTGAGGCTGAATACATTGCAGCATCAGCTGCTGCTAAAGAGGCCGTTTGGATGAGGAAGTTCGTCCAAGAGTTGGGCGTCATTCCTGAATTTGTTGGTCCAGTCCCGGTGTACTGTGACAACACGGGTGCCGTTGCTCAAGCAAAGGAACCAAGGTCTCATCAAAGATCCAAACACGTACTGAGGAAATACCACATCATCCGGGAGATTGTGGAAAGAGGAGACATCACTGTCGAACGAGTGGCCTCTGCAGACAATATCGTTGATCCGCTTACTAAGCCCTTGCCAGGACCATTGTTTGACAAACATCGCGAAGCAATGGGTCTACGTAGTATGACTAGTTGGCTATAGGGCAAGTGGGAGATTGAAAGAGTGGGTGCCCAGTGAGCCAACTTGTGGCTATGGGCTTTGATGACTCTTTGTACAAACAATCTTTTGTTTAATGTAAATTTACACTTTTATTAATGGCAATGACTTTATCTTTCTTCATATTTTTATATTGTGATATACTATTGTTGTTTTGATAAAGACCTTGAATATACTATAGTGTATGTAAGATGTGGTAGAACATGGGGATGTCTATCATGAAATACATCTTATAGTCACTGTATATTCTAAACTGTTCCTAGTCGATTGAGCCGTCCGAGAATAAGGATAAGGATCGCTCGAGTGTGAGACTAGCATTTGCGATGCGGAGTACCACGTTTCATTGGTAGGGAACATGGAGATGTTCGAAGCATGCAAATGGATATTCATAGGATGAATAATCGAACTACCCTATCCGGACTTTCCAAGTGGTTATCACTTATCGAGTGGATAAAGTCCGCGGTTTTGGTTGTACACCATTAGTCCTTACTACTTGAAACATCATGGAGACTCTGTATGCTAGTACTGTGCTTTGACTCGTTTACCGACTCTATGGGGGTCATCAGGTGTCGGGATTGGGTACAGTTACAACACATATAGGAGTCGATGCATTGTTGTCAAGGATTCACCACATACTTGCGAGTGTGGATATCCTATGCGATCTGAGGAGATATTAGTGTGACGAATCTCTGGCCAGAGTACTTGATGTGATTTAAGAAATGGTTTCTTAGTAGCACATGCGATGTCACTAATTGGATCTTCAAGATGTATTGTATAGTTATCGAATCTTGAGCGACTCTCGATATACCAATGGTTGTTGATTCGATCGGGATATATGGATGAAGGGACCGTACTGTACGCTAACCAAAATCTACTGGTTCTTGTAGGCACTATCAGTGATACCTAGGGAATCATGGGGCGATGTTGCTAGGCGCTTTACCATGATTCGTTGGGCAAGTCGGAAATCGTTGTTCCGAGTCACAAGGAGTTGTGAGCCCACGGCTAGCTGTATCCCTGAACCATTGAGGGTCACACAGTGTAATGGAGTTTTAATCCCCGTTGAGATAGTTAAATTTAAAGAGTTAAATTTAATGAATAAAGAAGTTGGACTTCTTAAATAAGAGTAAGGGAGTAGGATTTCCTAAAATGACATAGGGATGTACATTTTTGGAAACCACTGAATTCGGATTCAGGAAAATTTATCTTGACTATAAAATGTGCAGAAATGGTTTCTGTGCACATTGGTAAAATCGGTTTATCAATCGGAGTCACGATGAATTTTATATTAATTTCTGAACGTGTTGGCTTTGCTTGTCGGGCCTCAACTTATGACTAATGGGCCCTAAGGTGTTAGTGGCCTGCATTATAAATAAGTTATTGGAGTACAGAAATTACACACAACAGGTCATAATTTGAGAGGAAAAAATCGAAAACCCTAGTCTCCCTCTCTCAGTATTCGGCCGCCCCCTCCCTTCTCTGCGTGAGAAAATTTCGGTCTGTGATTTTGAATCGCAGTCAGGAATAACGAATCAGATTCGTTTAATCTCTTCGCAGAAAACTTCTGACAGATTTTCTAGTGCAATCTGTCAGAGGGATTTAAACCTCATTCGTGGACCTGATTGAAGGAGTTCATCAGTTCCTGGGAGATACAAGAAGCGCAGAGAAATCTGTGTGGTGTCCATTAATCTCGCTTCGAGATTGAAGGTAAAATTTAATTAATTGTTATTTGAATTTTACACACACAATAATTTAATCGTTGAACGGTTGATACCCACACCATGGAATTGTTCCATGATAAAATTTTTAAACTTCCGCCACCGGGTATCAATCGTGATTGATCAGAGAGCCGCGTTTTCCAACATGGCACCTCCAGATTTTCAGTCAAAACAGCCTCTTCATAACTGGTGGAGAATGTTCTGGAATCTTAAGCTTCCACCAAAGGTTCGTATTTTCTTATGGCGTGCTTCTTTGAATTCTATTTCATCATCGATGAATCTGTTAGCACATCATGTTCCTGTTAATGAAATTTGAAACTGTGTAAAATATATCATGCTCTACTTCTATGTGTTGTTGTTTTTCCCGGTAATCCGAAACATATGGAGGAGTTTGGCAATTTGGAGTGTTCTGAAAAAAATTACCGATGCAAGCTTCATTGATATTTTCTTGGTACTATTGAACAGAGTTAAGGGTGAGGAATTTGAATTATTTGTGATTACATGTTGGGCAAAAAAATGTGAGCGTAGACATGATCCTTTGAGAAACAAATATGAGTTTACAATACAGGGGCATGGTACTTTTCTGGATTCCTTCCATCGAACAGATAAATATAGTAATGGTGCCCTGAACCAGAAGAGTTTGAGTGAACAAAAATGGAGTCCACAGTACATCATAAATTAAGATTAGATGTGGATAAAGAGTTTAAACCGAATAGCAACATGTGGAGTGTGGGAGCAATGATTAAGAGTTCCAACGGAACAGTCCAGGTTGCATCAGCTAGTGTTTTGAAGAACTCCGGTTCAGTGAAAGCTAGAGATTTTAGCAATCAAATATGGTATGCATGTGTGTCTAAGACTTGGCCTTAATGAGGTATGTATTTTCTCTGATTCATTACAAGCCATTGAAGCCATCAAAAGTACATCGGAAGATTTGGTTCCGAATGGGATCTTAGTGATGGAGATTCAATCGTTATTGGAGCTGGATAATTTCATATATGTCCAACATATGAGGAGAACGGCGAACCGGGTAACACATCTTCTTGCCCGGGAAGCCTTTGTGTTATCTTATAGTTTAAAATGGTGTAATGGAGTAACTCCATCTTTTATTGATTCTGTTTTAATGCAAGACATTTTGAATTAATTAACTTGGTTTTCTTTAAATAAAAAAAAATCCAGGAAACAAAATTAAAATAAAAGAACATTTCATAGCATGTTAATAAGTGAAACTCACGGTCAACTTGAAATTTAGACAATTCAACATGTAACCAATCAAAATATCGAATTTTGAATTAGAGTTTTGATCTCTTGCTAACCATCATGGGCATATATGTATATATATGAGAATCGGCTGACGTTACATTTTTACATCCAATAAGTGAATACCACGTTAACTGAAATGTCACGTTAACTGGTGCTTATGTAAATACTCACGAATGGTTTTTCAAGAGATCAAAACCCAATATATATATTGACAAAACTCCTATGAGACGGTCTCAAGGGCCATTTTTTTTAGACGGGTCTCTTATATGGGTTATTCATTAAAAAGTATTACATTTTATGCCAAAAGTATTACTTACTATTATAAATATGAGTAGGGTTGACCCGTCTCACGGATGAGACCGTCTCACAGGAGTGTTACTCATATATATTATCTTACTATTTAATAAAAAATATCTTCTTGGTCCTTAAAAAATAAATAAATTTTATTTAATTTGATGAAGAGTAACACTCCTGTAAGACGGTCTCATACGTGAGACGGGTCAATTCTATCCATATTTATAATAATAAATAATACTTTTGGCATAAAATATAATACTTTTTAATGAATAACCTATATAAGAGACTCGTCTAAAAAAAATGGCATTTGAGACTGTCTCATAGGAGTTTTTTTTTTTTGATGAAACCTAAAATGTATACACTCATGCTCATTTTTTTATTTCTTATTGATAATTTGAAATTTATTATTCTATTTTGCTAAAATATCTTGTTTTTTTAAAAACCTTCAATACTGTCTTTTATATATCTATCATATCCTTAATTTTTTTAAAAAAAATTTAAATTAATACTCGATAAATATTTCAATTATATATATTATCTTACTATTTAATAAAAAAAATCTTCTTGGTCCTTAAATAAATAACTTTTAATTAATTTGATGAAACCTAAAATGTATACACCCATACTAATAAAAAAAATGAGTATGAGTGCATAATACACTCATACAATTCTTATTGATAATTTGAAATTTATTATTCTATTTTTCTAAAATATCTTTTTTTAAAAAAAATCTTCAATACTGTCTTTATCTATCATATCCTTTTTTTAAAAATTTAAATTAGATAGCATATCGCTTTAAAAATTAAAAAAAAAAAAAAAAAAGTATCAATACTCGATAATTAATATTTCAATTGCATAAAATATACGTATCTACACATCATCATGTCGAACTCAAGATTAATAAGTTAAGCATAAATGAAAAAGATACCTCAATCAAAAATTTCCTTCTCTAAGTACAATTCATATCCAAATTAAAGATTTGGAAACATGATTTTTTAAAAAGTCACTTTATTAAAAAGTTTCCTTCATTACTTAGATCTCTATAGCAGACGTACGTACAATTGTTCCCAAATCTGCTGGGATTGTGCTTTAGGTATAAAATATAAATAAATTAAGCATAATTCATTAAATAGAGGTACTGAACTTTCCAGTTTATAACCATGCCGATGAAGAAGAAACCTACCAACATATGTTGTTTCCTGCCTGATGAAATTGTGGAGAATATACTCCACAGATTGCCAACAAAAACCCTCTTGAAATACAAGATCGTTTGCAAGAGGTGGAAGTCTTTGATCTCTAGTACTTCTTTCAAGCGCCTGCACGAAAATAAATCGCTGGAAAACCCCGTCTTGATACTATTTTCGCGACAGGAAGGGAAACCCTTCCTGACCACAGTCGACCTCTCCGGAGCCGTGCTGGACCGGTGGGATCTGGCCTCGATCGGCCTCCAGAACTCCGCGTTTTTGCCTTCTCCATTCGGGTCGGATAATCTCTTGTGTTTGGTGGTGGACATGCAAAGATTCTTCGTGTGCAATCCGAGCACAAGGCGAGCCTGTCAGATCTGTTTACCCAAGGCCTCCATGCATTGTCCTTCTGGAATTTCCAAGGCGAGTTTCGGGTACGTCCCCGACAGGAACCAGTACGTGATCGTCGCTAAATTCAAAGGCCGCAGGAATTGGCGGATGATCACTTTGTCAAGGGACGATGTTGTTGTGTCCGCCGGGAACATCGACGAGAGGTGGAAGATCATCAAGGATAGCGCGCGATATCGCGTGGCGGATGGCTCCCCCTGGGGGGTTTTTGCTGATGGGATTTTGTACTGGACGGGAGACGCGGATGACCGTAGATGTCTCACGTGCTTCGACTTGTGGGAAGAAAAATTCTTCGTTGTTCTATTGCCGGATGAGATCGTCATGATCCAAGAATACCAAGACGACGATCAGTGGCTGGTCGAATTGAACGGAGATTTGCATCTCATGTATAAGAAGGAAGGGCAGCAGGATATCGAGTTGTGGAAACTCGATGGTGCTGGAGATTGGGGATGGAGCAAGCAGGACATGTGCGTGGCCGGTTTCCGAGCACGGTTCGGGGCTCATTTTCGGCCTGTGATGATGGATGAAAAGGGGGAGATGTTGGTTTACAATGGAGGATTCATGGAGTGGTACAAGTTGAAACATGAGGTTTTTAGAATGGGAGGAAAAGGGTACAAGAATATTCATTGCCATGCTGAAGATGTAATATTGGATTTCAAACTTCACATCGACACTCTTCTCTGATATGGCATTGCTTTTGGTGTGTACACAACACACTTTCATATTTTTCTTGATTCTAATATTTGCTAAAACTTAGCAAAACTTTGGATTAATGTTTTATTGTTTTTTAGAGTCCTTGGATTTAGTTAATTTTTGAGATTATATATCTTTAGAATATTTGAAAGTTGATGGATTAATCATGGATGAAGTGTATATATTATAGTACTTTTGTGTCACGCGGGAAATTAAATTTTGACACCAATTAAAATCTGGGAGGAAACAATAGAATCAATGTTGAATGTTTGTGAGACTAAAATAAATATTCGTAAGTACGTATATATGTGTTTACATGTATCTTTTCACTTTGATCTTATTAGTAATCATGAGCATGTGGATTATTAATTTAATGTTCGAAGAAGATTGAGATTTTTAGTTATGGAATTTAGCAAATTCGTAATGTCTATTAATTTTGAATAAAATAGGAGAAAGTGAATATTAGAGTCGGAAATTAATTAAGTGTGTCTTTATATCGTAGATAGATGATATCTCTAGAAAGATATCTTATCTAAATTAATGTTTCCTTCTCTGGATAGAAGTTATAAACTATATCCATCTTTAAAGAGTCGTGTCTGAAAAAGTAAAATGAAATTATCCTAAATAATTCATAGTTCTAAAATATACCTTCTTGAGACGCAAAATCCTTTCGAAGGAGTGGAAATCTTTGATATCCAGTAAATATTTTAAGCACCTACACAAAGAAAAATCTCTCAAAACCCCAACTTGATCCTACTAGCTCAACACTGCACCAATGGCAGAGATCAGAAACGTCCTTCTATTTGTGCGGGGAAAAATTCTTCTACTCCCTAACGCCGGATCCGTGTACAATATTCAAACATAGTAAAATAGTAAAAGAAAAGGTTTCAAATTTATGATCCATGTACAATATTCAAAAATGGGGGAAAAAAAAGCTTTAAATTTTACGATACTAGAAAATTGTGGACAACTTGATATTAAAGCAATGCCACTTTCACTATGTAATATTTTAAATTTAATTTACCATATAAAACTGTAACTATTTTTCTAATTATTATTTTATTGTTATTATATATAATTTAATATATATTATTGTCACTCAAATAAAATTAATTAAAATACATTCACATTGATAGTAAAATGAAGTCAACCTTTACAAATATTTAAAAATTTTAATCCAATAATTATTAAAACTTCAAAAATAATAATTATGAGAACATTAAAATTAACAAAGGTCGAGTTGTAATAATTTAAGTTAATAAAAAGGTAAATTTGGAATGTTATAGAAATCTTTGACCAAAGATAACTTTTTATTATATTGTTTAATGGAAGGGGCAATTAATGAATTATCATAAACCACAATGGTGATCAACATAATTAACCCTATTAATATAAAAATGCAGTTGGGTGTAATAAAAATAAAAAAAATTAAAATAAAATGGGCTACTTGTATTTTACATGAGCAATATTTCAGATTAGTTAATATATAAAATAAATTGCTCGCCAATATATCATTAAAAAAAATAGTGGGCTAGCCCACTAAATGTTTCGTTAAAAGCAAAAAATAACCTGAACGAATGGAAAAATGCATCATTAGGATTATAATGCCAAATAAATCGATCGATGCTTGACAAAGTTTATATAAATTATTTATTTATTTATGATTCAATATTATAAATTAGATTAATAAAATGTTTTACCCCAAACCATGCATATGGGAGAGATTTTATGTTATGTTGGGAGAAACAAATTTTTTTTTATGAGATGATCACCTGATCATTTTACTTAAAAACAAAAATGTATGGTTTATCGGTATTTTTTTTAAAATGAAATGATGGACTGATCATCTGGTACAAATATACTGAAACTATTTTTCTCGATGTAATATAGAATCTCTAGACATATGAGGATGTTTTGATCATATATATGTCTTGAATTATTTTATGTACAACTAACATCAGTAAGCTAGCATGCCTGAGTATGAAAGAAGGATCGCATTTTCTACCAACTCACACCTCCATTTTATTTATTTATTTTTTATTTTTAAATAGTATTCAATGAGAATAATTTTAAAAAAAAACTTTTCGTATAATAAATTATGACATTTTGTTCCATGAACTATCAAATATACAATTTATTCAGGTAATATATTTTAGAAATTTATTACAGTTCTAAAGTATAATCTCATGATCAAAAAATTATGATCATGAAATCAAGCCATTCATTTAAATCGAAGCATATATCGGACAACATTTTTCGTAGAATCAGAATAATATCAGCATAATTAATATGATAATATCTATTAAAGTTAATTTAGATGTGACTTCACAATAAATTTTATTTAAATGAAAATTGCAATCACGGGATAGTAATAATAATTATCATACTAAAGTAGTGTTTGATAGAGTTTTTAAGAAGCATTTCTCAGTTTTTTCTCAACAAAATTTTGAAATTTTGTGAACTTTTATTAAGAAAAAACTGAAAAATATTTCCTAAAAGCTCTCAAATACTACATAATTACTAAATCATGTGAAATCGTGCAATTGATGATTCGACCGTTGAAGTCGAGCAAATACGATAATTTACATTATATATTGAAATTAATCCTACTACTAATAAAATATGAATGTGTTTTTTTTGAAACGATTTTACAAATTTTTATCCAATAAACTGTAAATCCTGCCAATTTCTCATATAAGTTTTTGTGTAAAATTATATATAAAGAAGTGGAAAAAAATAATTAAAAAAGAAAAAGAAAAAGAAAAAGCACAGGCAACAGAAAGAGCGATTCTCTCTGTTTCTCTCTGCACCTCTCCTCCATTCTTCATGCTCTCATCCCCTCTGTTTATTTTTCTTTCTCCAATGATTTACCACCATTTCCATTAAATCTCCATTGTTATGCACATTAATCAAAAGTGCAGAAAACCTCTGTTTTCTTGCCTCTTTTTGGCGACACAACAATAATTGATCAGCCTGTTTTGTATTGATCCTTGGGTTTTGTGGGTTTTACGTTTAATTCTTATTCCTTTTTCTCGGATTCTCGCATGTGATATTTTTCTGAAAATTGGAGTGCGAGGTTTGAGCCAGAGATTTCTTGCATTCCACCGCTGCCAAATTGAGGAAACATCCCCTGTTTTCCTCTGGTTTTTTCCATCAAAAAACTGGGGGTAAAATTTTCATAAATGGATCCATTTTCGACGACGACCCTTTTGCCGGATTCATTTTCGGTTGCGAAAAACGACATCTTGGACCAATTTGTGATAATCTGGGGACGGATTAGGGAGCCATTGATAGTTCATTCGCTCGAAATCTTAGTCTCTTTGTGCTTGGTGATGTCATTCATGTTGTTTATTGAGAGAGTTTACATGGGGATCGTCATTAGTTTGGTGAAGATATTTGGTAAAAAACCAGAAAAGCTATATAAATGGGAGCCATTAAAGGACGATTTGGAGCTCGGAAACTCGGCTTATCCAATGGTTCTTGTTCAAATTCCAATGTTCAACGAAAAAGAGGTCTCTTTTTTTCTTGTGTTGTCCTTTAAATTCAATTCAAGGTCACATGTTTTGCTGGATTATTTCTGTTTTTTTTCTTCACACATTTTGATTGAATCATACGCAGGTGTATCAGCTCTCAATTGGAGCTGCATGTGGGCTTTCTTGGCCGTCCGATCGTATAATTGTTCAAGTTCTTGATGATTCCACAGACCCCATTGTTAAGGTTTTCCCAAAAAATGAACTATCTTAAAATCAAACTTAAACCTTTGATTACATATTAAACTTAAAATTAACAAACTATCTTAAATGAACTTCTGAAAGAATTTTTTCCATATTAATTAATTTTGTTGGTCTTTTGTGTGTGCCTTGAAATAGAATATGGTGTCAATTGAATGCCAAAGATGGGCAGGCAAAGGTATAAATATCAAGTACGAGATTCGAGACAATAGGAAAGGTTACAAATCTGGAGCATTAAAGGAAGGACTGAGGCACTCCTATGCGAAGCAGTGTGATTTCGTAGCCATCTTCGACGCGGATTTCCAGCCCGAACCCGACTTTCTTTGGCGAACGATCCCTTTTTTCGTCCACAATCCAGAACTTGCCCTCGTTCAAGCCCGCTGGAAGTTTGGTAATATATAATTTATATTGTGATACATACTTTTGCTATAAATAATCATTATTTCTTGCTAAATAAATGTGTGATAGCTCTTTATTGAAGTGGGATTTTTGCAGTGAATGCGAACGAATGCTTGATGACAAGAATGCAAGAAATGTCATTGGACTATCATTTTAGTGTGGAGCAAGAAGTAGGCTCATCCACGTATGCTTTCTTTGGCTTCAATGGTACGTACGTAGTAATTTGTCCTAAAACCATTTTTATTCCTAATGATGATCGTAACGTGTGATTCTTCGTGTGATGCTTAAAAACACAAAAACTAGGAACGGCTGGTGTCTGGAGAATCACAGCCATTGACGAAGCCGGCGGATGGAAAGATCGAACGACGGTGGAGGACATGGACTTAGCTGTTCGAGCCAGTCTTAAGGGATGGAAGTTCTTATATCTTGGCTCCCTAAAGGTAAAAACTATATAATATTATATATATATATATTCTTGTTACGAGATGTTCGTGAACATCTCAGTTTTTTTTTTAAACATCAAGCCGGCGACCATGGTTCACTATATGGGTTTTAAAAAAAATGAATTGCCCAACCAAGAAATATTTGTTTTCTGTATTTTTACTTATTTCAGGTGAAAAATGAACTGCCGAGCACTTTCAAGGCGTATCGTTACCAACAACACCGTTGGTCGTGTGGCCCTGCCAATCTTTTCAAAAAAATGTTCATGGAAATCATTAGAAACAAGGTTATTTTATTAATTGGCATCTCGATTTCATTCAAATGTTTGCATGTTATCTTCGAGAATCTAAAAAAAAATTTAAGTTATTTAAAGCATTTAATAAAATATTTACAAACTTAAAGTACACATACCTGCGTTAATATATATTAATAGTTTTAATATCTTATAATATTTAAAACAAGGTTATTAATTAAGTTCAAAAAGTTTTTCATCAAACCAAGTTACTTTTTAAAATTGTATTTTTTTATTTAAAAATAAGAAAAATGATTTTTTTTTTTTTTTAATCATCTTCTAGTCCATCCACGCAGTACTGTATTTTTTTCTTTCTATAACAACATAATATTATATCCACATATGAAGAATATAATGTCATATTAAATGCAAAATATTCAAAATCACGAGTTTAGCAAATCATCGGTGCTTGTATATTTACCTAGATTTCAATTCAATATATCTAAAAATCAATGCATGCATGCATATTTGTTGCAGAAAGTGAGCTTGTGGAAGAAGGTTCATGTAATATACAGTTTCTTCTTCGTCAGAAAGATCGTAGCACATCTTGTGACCTTCATATTCTACTGCGTCGTCTTACCCGCGACCGTATTAGTACCCGAAGTTCGGATTCCTAGATGGGGGGCCGTTTACATCCCCTTCATTATCACAATCCTCAATGCAGTCGGGACTCCTAGGTTGGTCTTCAATTTTTAAATTTTATTTTCGTACGTTTTCAAATCGTTGGATATTATATATACGATGGACGGATAAGAAGTAGTTGTTAGCGGATGATATATCATGCAGAATCTCGTCCGAAAGCACTCACTGCTTAATCAGAACATTAAATGATGGGATTTAAATTTGTAACATAGATAGGTCACTGCATTTGCTGGTGTTTTGGATCCTTTTCGAGAATGTGTTGTCCCTGCACCGTACAAAAGCAGCGATGATCGGGTTGTTGGAGGCTGGGAGAGTAAACGAATGGATCGTCACCGAGAAACTTGGCGATGCTCACAAGTTAAAATCAGGGATCAAAGCTTCCCGGCGACCAAAATTCAAGATTGATGAAAGGTATACATGGATTAATCTTGATATATATAAATTTGAAGTGGTTTTGTAATTTCAAAAATAACGTGTATAACTTTTCATGGTACACATGCATGCATAACATTTTTTAGATTAAATAGAACTTTGAAGCTAAAGTTATCATTAAGTCCATAATATAATTAATCTCATTTCCTTGACACGTTTTTTTGTTCACAGACTCCATTTTCTAGAGCTGGCCGTGGGGGCATACCTCTTGTTCTGCGGTTGCTACGACTTTGTGTTGGGGGAAAATCGCTACTACATCTACCTGTTCGCGCAATCCTTGGCCTTCTTTATCATTGGATTCGGCTATGTTGGCACCTTCGTCCCCCAAACATTATAAGTATATATAACATGAACATGTTTCATGTTGATCGTGAACCTTGATTTCTTCACAACTCCGACTCCGCCGTTAGGAACTGGCAGTATAATTTCATTTTTTTGTTTATTTATGTGAATTTTTCTTACTTTTAGAAATTAAAGACTGTTAGGTTAAATATATATAAGAAGAGTTCGAGCTTGGGCTTGAATGAAAATTTCAGTGTAGATATTATTATGGAAGAATGTTACAAATTTCTTGTGTCTCGCTATTCGCTAAAGTATTATTAAATTAATGGAGAAAAACTTCCTCAATCGTCTTTGTAATTTATGTTTGCCTCCCCAAAAATTAAAAGTCGAATATTGTTATAGTCAAAATCAAGAATAAGGAAGAAAGATAATTTTTTTTTCACTCTTCAAACCTAGATTGCTGGTTAATAGTATAGAGATTTGAATGATAATTTATTGTTTAAATAATAATAATAATTTATGTGTCCAATTTTTTTGACCAATTTTTATGTGTACAATTTTTAAAAAACTACATAGAGCCTGGTTACGGTTGTGGACTCAATTATATCTTTTTTTTTGTTTTGACACGTGTCATAATATTTGAAAGGCTTCTTCTTTGTCATATTATAGTATTTTTTTTGTATATTCAACAATTTCGACAGAATTGAGATATTTTGATAAAAAAATCGAACTAATATAACTACAATATAAAAGTTAAAGGATCAATATAAAAATTTGACCCGTTAAAGAACTAAAAATAAAAAATAAATATGTAGATTCTGAATAAACATGTCAATTCAGGCCGGCCCGCCCTGCCATCAGGCGGGTGGGGCGGGCCAGCCCAAATTGACGGCGGGTTGGGAATATCCCAGCCTAGCCTAGCCTAGCCCAACCCGTTATGGGTTGTGGGTTGGGGTAGGCGGGCCAACCCGTCAAAAAATATTTTAAAAATAAAAATAATTTAAAAAAATTAAACATAAACAATTATAAATGATATACATATTTAAAAAAATCATTCAAAATAAATAAATCATTATAAATTTTTATAATTAATCAATTAAACATTATAATAAATTATATAAATAATTTAGAACTTATAATCATATATAAAAATTTCAAACAATATAAATTATTCAAAACTTATCAATCATACATAAAATATTTAAAATATTAATTATAATAAAAACTTTAAAAAAATTGATGGGCCGGCCCGCCTCGACCCGTCTTGGCCCGTGGCTCAAACGGGCCACCCATTTCGGTCCGCCCCTAAATGGGCTGCCAATTCTTCAATCCAATCTGCCATTTTTTAATGGTGGGGCGGGTGTGGGGCGGGTGACCCGACGGGCTCAACCCAAATTGACATAATGAATGAGGCGTCTTTAAATTTTCAAAATAATAAATGGAATTACGGAATGTATTAAATCCAAATATTTTTTTCAAATTTGTGGTGTAATTTTAATAAACCCAAACTTAGAGGGCCAAAGGGGAGTTCACCTCATTGTTACGTCCGCCGAAATCCCAAAATCCATCTGTCGAAGCCAACAACCCCCCATTTCCCAACACAACATTTTCTCCTTCCCACCGAAAACCGCCTCAATTCCTCCGCAGCAAATGGCCGCCGCCGCCGCAACGACAGCGTCTTTCGCCGCCGCAAAGCTCTTCACTTCATCCTCATCCAAGTTCAAACAACCCCTTTGCGCCTTCTCCCAGTTGAAGACTCCCACCTCCCTCATTTCCTCACCTTTCGCCGCTCTGCCTCTCCGCCCCCACCGCCGCACCTTCCCTCAGCATTTGAGATTCTCTACTGCTCCTAAGATCTCCGCCACCATCTCCGTCGGGGACAAGCTCCCGGACGCCACACTCTCCTACTTCGACTCCTCCGACGAGCTCCAAACCATCTCCATTTCCGACCTCACCTCCAAAAAGAAAGCCATCCTCATCGCCGTTCCGGGGGCTTTCACCCCCACCTGCTCGCAGAAACATCTTCCGGGATTTGTCGAAAAAGCTGCCGAGTTCAAGGCGAAAGGCGTGGACACAATCGCTTGCATTTCGGTCAACGATGCATTCGTGATGAAGGCGTGGAAGAAGGATTTGAAAGTGGGTGATGAAGTGCTGTTACTGAGCGACGGAAATGGGGATTTCACGAAGGCAATCGGCTGTGAACTGGATTTGAGTGATAAGCCAGTGGGGCTGGGTGTGAGGTCGAGGAGGTATGCTATCTATTTGGAAGATGGGGTCGTGAAAATCTTGAATTTGGAGGAGGGTGGTGCTTTCAACGTGAGCAGTGCAGAGGATTTGCTCAAGGCTCTGTAATTTGATGGTTTAGGCTCCCTTTCTTGACTTTTGAAACTTTGAGTGCTCTTTTGTTCATCACAGTTGTTTCCTGCTGTTAATGGTGAAGTGAAATCTTACTTTCTTTTAGTGTACTAATAAAATGGGAAATTATCATCAAGAGAAATAAATTGTTGTTTTAGGTGTTATCATGAATCATGATGGCTTAGCTTGGTGTGCATGATTCTTTCATGGTTTATTTGGTTATGTGTTTATCTGTTTAAGTTTCTGTAGGCTTGGATTGATTTGTTCTTGTTTCTATCTTTGAATCGAGAAAAGCATGTAGAACGAGAATATGCATTAATTTTTTAAACTTGTTTTTTAGTAATTCTTTTAACAAGCAGAAATAGATTTTGTGTTTAGAATTGTATTTTTTTTAAAAAGGATTCAGCAAAGTGCTTTTGTTGGAATAGCTTGTCTATTTAAATCCACTTTTATATGTAGAATTGGCTTATTCGAAAATGTTTGCTGTAAAATGAGTTTGTTGTGCCCGGAAGCCGGTGCTTTGGAGTGCCCAAAATTTGAGATATTGGTTTTCAAAGGACATGGAAACCTTTCTGCGGCAAATTCTGTATTCATTGGGTTTTCTAATATCTTGCCTGTTTGTTTACAGTGCTATTCTGTGTTTTTTGGGTTTATTATCATAATTTTGGTTACATTTGAAGTTTATGGAAATTGTAAAAAGTTGAAACAATAGCATCAAGCCATCAATAGCTTCTTTGATGTTAGGAAAAATCGTTTTTTGTCTATGCTATCAGAGAATACATTTGTATCCTGTCCTATATGTATTTAAGCACATGTTTGAAAGAGCTGATAATGTACTTGGCACATTCGATCATATATTGTGGTCTTGTGTGTGGCTTGAAACAGATACAAATGACGGTTTAGTACATGCTACCCGCAGGATACTACCCTGCGGGTAACGTGGCGAATCATGATTGGTTAAAATCAATGGGTCCAACGTGGGGTCCACTGATTTTACCCAATCATTATCCGCCACGTTACCCGCATCGACCTTACCACAAATGACATGAGCAGTGATTGTGTGTCTTAAAGATGTTGTAATGGTTTTATTTCATGAAATATGCTAGTGATTTTGTAAATTGGTTGGAACTAATGAAATATGAGTTACTACCTGAAATTTTGAACATGATATTGTTAGCTTCTAGTTCAAATTGCAGATACAGCTGCATTAGTTGATTCCTGGTCTTGAAGTCAGTTTGTTAGCTAATAAGCCACTTCTTAATGGGTGTGGAATGCTCGGATTTGGTGATTCGTCTCATGACCGCCTTTGCGCCATAGGTAGATAGATATTCATGGGAATTTCTTAGCATGACTTGAGATGATTATTGAATCTGTAGTCTAACTTATGTGATATGCAGCAGAACTAAGTTGTTTTTGTCCTCAATTTTTCGAAACTCCGGGTAATTTACGGGTCTGATTGACTAACATTTTGTAGTATGCGTAGAACCTGTGAACTGGTGTCTATGAAACTGAAAATACATGCACAACCTATTCCATGCGCAGACTATGGTTTCATCATTTTGGTACCTTCAAGTTCTTATCAGAAAGTGTATTTTTAATTGTATGGTATTGAATATCTCTACTCTAATTATGTACTAGAGTTGAATATGAAAGAAAGGAATGGAGGTATGGATTAATAGTATTGAGAACATGAATTAATTTATAAAAGTATTAATTAATCGATAAATTAATAAATTTTTATTTAACATAATGTATTTTCGATCTAACTGATATGTAATAATTAATCTGACGTAGCACTGAAAGTTCTGTTTTATTTGCTACAAAAATGGTTCGACATTTATCCAGGTGAAAATGGACGATGCACAAATGCAAATGTTAGAAGAAATAATAGCCAACGCAAATGAAAATCCAATTAACTATGAAGTTGAAGATGATATAATATCTTTGGAATTCGTTACCCGAAAGGAAACGTTCACATAGAAAAATAATTTTTCACAATTTTTTAGCGCAGTTCGAGAATAAAACACCATATCTTTTGGATGTATTGACAAAAATTAGAGATGAAATTCAACTAGAATTACATCTCAATTATATTTGAATTTCAAGAAAAAAAAAAACAATAAAATCACATTTTATTAACTTGTTTTAGTTATATTTTGTAATTTTAGGGGTTTATTAATTTATGATATTGATGGACCATATATCTATATAAAATCTTCCGAAAATTTGTTATCTTATTAATTTATCGGAATTATTGATTTAAGTAACTAACTCAATTCGGAACGAAAATCTATACAATATTCTAATGCAAGAGGGTTAGTGATAGGTTACACCTAAAAGTTCAACTGGGCCTGAGCCCAATCAGGAAGGTTCACTTCAAATATTTTTTAGGCTCAAGCTTATTTAAATATTATATGTATTTAATTCAAGCAGACCCTGAATTCAACAAAAACCCATAGAGGCTCAAGCCCGTGAAACTCTCCGAATATCTATAAATAGCTCAAGTCACCTCATTATTAAGGTACGCACATTCTTTATACTATATTGTTCTACTCTCGATTATTATTCCTTGAGTAATAACTGATTTGAGTGTCGGAGTGTCTTCGCCGGAAACCCTCCCGGCTTCTCTGACTTTGTTTTGTGACGTAGGAACAACCCACTGAAGATCTCCACATGGAACATATAAGGATTTGTTGATACTCCGGACTTTGCGAAAGCAACGTGTCATATACAAGTGATTTTTGGCTACATCAGTTACATAAAAACAGTTTTGGTAATTTTAATGATTGTACAAAAATAATCCCACTGTTTTCACTAAAATTAAAAATACATAAAGAGGAAAATTTAAAAATTACTACCCCACTTTCTCAACTATTTTATCATGTTTTTTTAACCACTCATGTTGCAGCAGTGAAAAACAAATTGTCTTAATTAAAAAAAACTCTATAAATTAATATACTATTTTTGTATTGTATCACACACGCAATGCGTGTGCTTTTCTGCTAGTAGTTATTATTTTAGAGAATAATTTATCGAATATTAATTTAAATGTGTTTTACTATATATTAATAATTAGTAACATATTAAAGTTCATAAGCAGCTATGAGCAAATAATTCGGGCCAGTTTGTCTGATTTTAGGCTGAATTTGATAATTTCCAATATTTTTCAAACCGACTTGGAAGACTATGGAGTCGAACCCATTCGTTTATTCCTCTGAACTTATGATTTGGGTTTTGAAATTGCCAATTTTCTTTGTTTATTATGTATATTTTATTATTCAACTTTGTACACATAAATTGAAATATGAATCTCAAAATATAAAGTTGAAATATGAAAACGTGGTTAATTACATCACATATGACCTAACCTTCCATGCGCAGAGTACCCAATTATTGGAATCACAATATTCTCCAAGTTATTATTATTTTTTTTTTGAAATAAACACAATCACATAATTATACTAAAATGATCAAGACGATTACAAACGATTGAGAGAAAGGCCACCACAGATGTTGGTGATATTGGGTGATATTTTATTTGAATATTTTTATATTGTTTATAGAAATGGGTTTATTTTCGTAACAAAAATTTTAAAAATTAGATTTATATAAAACACTAACCTTGTGTCCTGCCTTTTTCACCACTGCTCAACCACTTTAGCATGTGAAATGAAGGCGACAGACTCATGGTTCATGATGTTTCCTTCATTTGACATTCAATTTTTTTTAAACCTTTATTTTGTGTTAAATAAATATATACTTGAATATTTTTTAAGTTTTACTCATTTTTTAGTGTGGAATATTCTGGAGATATTTCCACTCTTGGACTTGTTTGGAGGCTGCTGTGAGTTGGACTTTTGGAAAATGAATTTGTGAAGTAATCTAACTAATTATACTTTGTTTATTTGAATATTTATATAACAAAATACTATAATATTTAAATATTCCATTAAGATGTTTAAGAGGTTATAAACTAGATTGTCCATTCACCCAACTTGAGACATGATCCCACGTTCGAGACCTTAATGTCAGATGAGTTACATGTTATCGATTGTTATATTTTTTGTTTTGCAGAGAATTTTATTTCAGTTTCGAGATTCAAATTCATGGTTTGATAAGAATCATGATCATATATATCAATAAACTTTGATACAAAATTTTATTTCCCCACTATCGGTTACAAATGGCTAGTTATATGGACTCAATGTTTGTTTTATTACGTTAGCAGCAAAGTAGATGGGTGACGCATCCAAAAGAGTGTTGTTATGAAAATTGAATTCAAGAACATTGATAAACGTTCAACTATTTCATCAACTCTAACATCTTGGTTCGATGCATTTTTTTAAAAATGATAAGAAAAGAGGGTTATCATGTGGTTATTTTTCTTGAAATTTCCCATAAAATAATTCGAAATAATAATAAGAAGAAGACGACAGTGGCCAGGTTAGAATTGGGACAGGGGGTCCGAGGCCAAGTACTCAGAATCACCGGTCTCATGTTAAACAGCACAATCACTTCTTCTTTGATCAGATCAAAACCGACGGCTGTGATTAAGCTTAATCTCTTCTATAAATTAGTGTCCCATCTCACCTAACTTCTTCAATCTTCATACAAAGCCCTTTGTGTTCTCTTCTACCTAGATCCAATCTCTCTCTAATGGCCACCATCAAGTTCGTTAAGGCCCGTCAGATCTTCGACAGCCGTGGTAATCCTACGGTCGAGGTTCGTCCTCCACCCCTCCGCCCAAGTTTTCCTAGTCTAGCCTAACCTTTTGTCCAGTGTTTCATGTTTCATGAGATTGTTTATTTGATGGCGTGGATTTACACATTTCTTGATTGTCAGCAGTTTATGTGGTCCGATTTTGTGCGAAGAAATTGTTGGGTTTGGTGTAATAATGATGTTTAGTGGGTTCTTGCGACTGCAGGTTGATATTCATCTATCGAATGGAACTTATTCTAGAGCAGCTGTCCCCAGTGGTGCATCCACTGGTAAGTTCTATTGGCATGCACTTCATGTTTTTTTTTTTCATTTCTATTATGTTAGCAATTCCTTGTGCGTGATTATATTCGTTTGCATGATGCGTTATTCCTTGATTATTCGTAGTGGCTTAAAGTTACAAAATGTAGGGACCATGAATCCGAGGTGAAACTGACTTGCAAATTTGGTTTAAGTGGTGTTGTTTTCTCATTTATTTAGATTCTATATCATGTTATATGTCTCACTTAATTGATTACTGATGTCTCGAGCTTTTAGTAACCATTGGTGAAGTGGATTTTTGGTGCACGCATCTTAAGGGTCTCGCATTTAAAATTTTAGTTCAGATATTGTGTTTATTATTTTCAACTGTTATAAATAAATAATATACTTGGGAGCATCAACAGTCAACACCAATGATTAATTGATTTTCTTGATATATTTGTTATAATCGAGATCAAAGATGTGTAATCATTAGTCCAATGATTGTTTTTGATTGAGCTTCTGTAAAATTCTTCAGGAATTTATGAGGCTCTTGAACTGAGAGATGGAGGTTCTGATTACCTTGGAAAGGGTGTCTCCAAGGTCAGAATTAGATATCGATTATTTATTACTGGCCTTTTATATTTTGCCCGCAAATTGCTATTGTTTTGATGCTTTGGATATGGTTATGCAGGCTGTTAACAATGTCAATTCAATAATTGGCCCAGCCCTAGTTGGCAAGGTTTGTTTTGTCTAATTTTTACATTATTAATGTTAATTGAATTTGAATATCATCTGTACTTGCTGAAACTGAGCCAATTATGCATTCTTTACAGGATCCAACTGATCAGACTGGCATTGATAATTTCATGGTTCAACAACTCGATGGAACTCAAAATGAATGGGGTTGGTGCAAGCAGAAGGTATTTTTAAGGCATTTACAACAATCCAAGTGAGGTTCTCGTTTTCTGTAATAATATATTAATCAACATTTGTGCTTTCCAATTTTTAAGCTTGGAGCAAACGCCATTCTGGCTGTGTCTCTTGCTGTGTGCAAAGCTGGAGCTGATGTCCTCAAGATCCCCCTGTATAAGGTAGATTGAGGTTTATTCGTTTTCGCAATAATTTGTGATCAATTTCTAATTTGGTATTACAAATTTGTAACACTATTTTATCGATTTTTGGTTGTGTTGTGAAATCAGCACATTGCCAACTTGGCTGGCAACAAGAAGCTGGTGTTGCCTGTTCCTGCATTCAATGTCATCAATGGTGGATCACATGCCGGAAACAAACTTGCCATGCAGGCATGTTTTTCTCACCTATGAGCATTTGTGATGTGTATCAAGAGATTAAATTTGAACTTTGTGAACTTTTTGTTTACAGGAATTCATGATTCTTCCTGTTGGAGCTGCATCATTCAAGGAGGCCATGAAGATGGGAGTGGAAGTATATCATCACTTGAAAGTAAGTGATATCATTTAGACATAATCGAAGCTCATGATGGTTAATTTCTGGCTACATTTCATGTTTTCACTTAAATGTTTATGTTTGTGTTTGGTTTTTAATGGAAATTATGGTTCTCCTGCGGCTGTCTAATTTTAAGGATGTAAATAAACTAAATTTTATGTTCCGATTCGTAGTGACTTTGATGTTCTTCCTATTTTCTCATCTTTTTCGATACCATGTTATGATTTTCTTCCACCCGCCAAATGCTGGGTAATTCATAATTGTATACTCAGATCCGTGCTGTGTTCCTGACGTGAAGCAAGTGGGTGAAATTTGATTATTTTGTCAGTCAACGTGAAGATACCATGTGACTGTGTATCAATCTTGCATATGACAATAGCTCAATGTGTATTCCATGGTTGCTTGACTAGCTTCATTTTCATCAATCTTTGATCTTAGAAAATTTTCTGGAACACGTGGAAAGTGTTTTTCCCTTTTCAGTGTATCCTTAGATAATTTTATCAGTTTAAAACTTTAAATTGTATGCATCATTCAATTTCTAAAATTTTGTTGTGAGTGCACTCCTGGCTACGCCCTTATATTTCAATTTTAAGCTCCGGTGTCCTGATTATGCATTTTTAAAATTTATTTCAGTCTGTTATTAAGAAGAAATACGGCCAAGATGCCACCAATGTTGGTGATGAGGGTGGCTTTGCTCCAAACATTCAGGTAACTCTCTTTAATGGTTAAATTAGACTTCCGTTATGCTTCCATAGTATGATATTTAACGAGTTTCATGATTACTACTTCAGGAAAACGAGGAAGGTCTCGAACTTTTGAAGACAGCTATTGCTAAAGCTGGTTACACAGATAAAGTGGGCCCTTTTTTCTGCGACCATTTTCTCTCATGTAGTTTTCCTTTGTTTGAGTAGCTGATTAAATGTTTATTGAATGTGTAGGTTGTTATTGGGATGGATGTTGCGGCATCTGAATTTTATGGATCAGATCAGACTTATGATCTGAACTTCAAAGAAGAGGCAAGTCCCAAATCTGAATTCTTGAATGATGTGGAATTTGTCATGAGGTGGATGAGCATTTTTGCTCATGCGATTAAACAATTAAAAATTGCTCAAGTTGTAATATTTACATATTTGTTATTTTTCTTGCCAGGGCAACGATGGTTCACAGAAGATCTCGGGTGACCAACTCAAAGACTTATATAAGTCATTTGTAGCCAAATACCCAATTGTATCAATTGAGGATCCATTTGACCAGGATGACTGGGAGACCTATGCAAAACTTACCGGAGAAATTGGTGCTCAAGTACAGATTGTGGGAGATGATCTCCTCGTCACCAATCCTAAGGTGATTTTTTTTTTGCCTTCATGGCTCATACTTCTGCATTTGTGGAAGATATTTGTTACTCATTCATCGTAGTTGGTATGGATTTGTGCTAGTGTTATTTAACCTTTTGGTTGTATTCATGGCTGCAGAGAGTGGAGAAGGCTATCAAGGAGAAGACATGCAATGCTCTTCTTCTCAAGGTATCATTGTAGCTATATGATATTTAATTTTCCTAAAAGTGATCTGTGTATCGTGTTGGATACTCTCGGCCAGGCAGATTCTTGAAAATTATATCTACACATAAAATGGTGTAGATATGCATGTAAAATCGAGGCTGTAACCAACATCATCAATCATGCCAAATATTGGCTATTTTGCTATTTTTAGAACGTTGGAAACAATTGTGAGTGAGAAAAAATAAGAGGTAGGCACTGGGTAATGAGGTCTTGGAAAAAGTGATTTTGGGGTTTTTTTCATACGTGGTATTGGATTGTTTGCTTTCATTTTATCGTATCATATATTGAACTTATAATAGCATAATTGTTACAAATTTTGCTTTAATTATGTGCATGATATTTTCTTGTTATCACACACACCTGTGGTGCACACACATCTACCTTTTCACGTGCAATGAAGTCTTACTTTACTCTCACTTGAAGTAATTTTAAATCTTAGAAAATAACCATATCTAATATCCGCATCCATATTTCTATATCCGTGTCACGTACTCTCAGCACCTGGAAATTTTACTTTGTTTCGACTTGTCTGACTACCAGGTTAATCAAATTGGATCGGTGACTGAAAGTATTGAAGCTGTAAAAATGTCCAAGCACGCTGGTTGGGGTGTGATGGCCAGTCATCGCAGGTACCAGACTTTAAATTATGTATTATGGCAGATCTTTAATATGAGAAGATGATAACACGATCGATATTTGTGGATACAGTGGAGAAACAGAGGACACTTTCATTGCTGATCTCTCTGTTGGTTTGGCTACGGTAAGCTCCATTCCTACGTCTTAGTGCCGTTTATTACGTCCAATGAACACGCTGTTGTAGTCAGCGAACTCCACTGGGTATGCCGAAGCTGTAAGATTGACATCTCCTTCTTGGACAGGGCCAAATCAAGACTGGAGCCCCATGCAGATCAGAACGGCTTGCGAAGTACAACCAGGTAAAGCTTCACACGTCCTCAGTATTTTACACAGAGCGAAACATGGTTGTCTCCTATTTTTTAAATTTCGACGCTGTAGAATAATCTTTTCCTAACATAATAAATGCAGCTGTTGAGAATTGAAGAGGAACTTGGCTCAGAAGCAGTATATGCCGGAGCTAGCTTTCGTGCACCCGTTGAGCCGTACTAGACATGGTGTTGTTGAGTAGTGTCGTAGTGAGACGGAGTTGAATGAATAATGTCTGTGAATGAATCATCCTCATAGATAACCGAGACTTTTTTTTAATATCCAAAAAATTTTGTGACACCTTCATCGAGATTTGGACAGATATTACATCTGAATTTCAACTTTTTATTTCTTTTTCTTCTCTTTTATGTTGTGGCATTTGCTTTGTTAACTTGAGCTTTCCCGGGGGGATAGATGCCAAATATGATGCACTTACGAGAAGAGATCCACACCTTATTTATTGGTACTTTGCAAAAAGTTTAATCGTCAAAGAATAAAAATGCAGATTGCGAAATTGTATAATTATCATATTAACTAGATTTAATGATTAATCAGTCTTATAATATCATGATATTTTGATTAATAACAATAAAATCGAATGTTACCGTAAACTTTCAAGGATTTGAGTTACTTAGGCCTTCTTCAATGCAACACCAAATTGGTGTATTACACCAAATTGGTGTTGCAATATCTACTCCAACCCAGCGCTATTTTCAGCGCCAGGTTGGAGTAGAGGAACAATATGGTGCAACACTGTTCATCTACGCTATTTTTTTTATTTTTTTTATTTTTTTTCTTTTTTTTTTCTTTTTGTTTGTAATTAATTCTTTAAGTATTTAAATAAATAAAATTAAATTCGTAAATTAAATAATAATTTTAAATTTTTTAATAAATAAAATAAAATATTTTAAAATTTTTAACATAACTCTTAAAATATATGTAATTAAAAATTTTAATTCAATAATATTTTTATATATAAATTATTATTTTAGATAATACTGATATTTTAATTATTGTGTTTAAAAATATTTTATGGAATAAATTAATTGTTGTAAATAAAATAATAAAGAATATTTCGAGAATATTCTTTTTAGTGTAGAGTTTAGAGTTAATGGGTTGGAGATAAGTATTGTATTTGGTGTAGAAATTACACTATTTTGAAGTTAGTGTTACACTAAGATAGCGTAATGGGTTGGAGATAGTCTTAGACCTGAAATTCCGTGTTGCCGTTTCTAGTCTTTGTAGTAAAAATAAAGAAATGGCAGCATCCAAATTGTTCGAATTTACTGATATTCATTTATTTATATCATACATATAATAGTAATTTTGTTCTTATTTCTTTATTTCTAGTATCAACTAAATATCAAAAATCATATAATCATTTTTTCTTACCATTTTACCTTTAGTAAATGAGTCGAAAGTCCTTAAATTATTTGAATAAATTAAATTGATAAAATAAAATAAATTACTTTTGCTTGCATTTCCAGTGGTTTCCTAATGTTTTTTAGCGCGTAAAAAAACAAATATACACAATTAAGTAAGATGTGGGAGTATTAAACCATCAAACCAGTGATACAAATTTAGACTTCCCCGGCTTCTTAACTCACAGGCTCAAATATTTTTAACAGAATCATAATGATATAAGGTTATAATCCAAAATCCACCAAATAAAACCAAAAAATATTTCTAGATTGATATCCATACCCACAAAATGATAGAGATAATTTCCGCATTCAAATGACATCACGCATAATAGTTAAAATCTCAAAATGGACACATCCTGCCTTATTTTAATATATTTCTAGGCACCGTGCTTGGCCTTCGAGTGTGATTCCAAAGCTTTATCCGAACCAAATGTCCTGCAGGTGAAATTTTTTGGAGTTTCAGTCCGTAAGCGTTGTTCATGAGATTGTTTTACAATTGAGAGAAAATGTACCTGTTGCAGGTCTTGCAGGAATGTGAGCTACTTCCAGCGCCTTTAGGTGTCTGCTGATTTGGCTTGTTGGCAGGAGTCTTATTAGCCTGCTTTGGGTAAGGAGTGGCTACATGAACACCACCTTTCTTCTCATCTGACCAATAAAAAAAAAAATTATCAAGTCAGTTTATGGGGATTGGAATTTAGACACTCAAAAATTATTCCATAAGTAGAAAATATTCTACAAAATTAGTTTTATATAACAGTGGGTGTCGATAAAATTGGTTATATTATCCAAGTCGCCTAAATGACACCAGATGGAAGCCACCATAACAAGACTGGTAACATAACATGGTAGTGATTAGTGGAGAACGAGAAATCACCAGTTTTCTGTGGAGTCACTTTTGCCCTTTTATCAGAAACAGGGGTCTTGGATTCTGCAGCACGTTTCTTGCTTGGTTCAACCTAAAACATGTATTATCTATTGTCAGTGGCCAAACGTCACATGACACCACCCAAGGATAATTCAAGACAAAGAGTGGACGTGTTGCTCTCTACCTTCTTCGGTGTTTCTTCATCACTCTCATCAGATTCATCACCAGAGTCATCTTCGTCGTCCTCTTCCTAAAAATATACAATAATTAGCTGCTGTTACTCTGATACTCCAGTAGAATCCATAATTCAAAATTTTATGGATCATAAAACTACAGTGTGAGTAAATGCAAACTAATTATAAAATATCAACATTCAAGCTACACTGAGCCACTACCACCACAATAACTCATCGAAATCTATAACGTAGAGTTTATTTTACCATATAATGTCGAAGAAAACTGAGAAATATTTTAGCCACTTCAATGGCACTGACAGACCATAAAACCAGATTTTCAAATACTCTGGGTGTTGTTACAGTTGAAACCTTAGACAGCAGAAAACATTTATATTACACCAAACTAAGGTGGAAAAATTTGAATATTCAGGAACAAGTAGCAGCATTGGTTTCTTTACTCACCATGTCACAGTTTCTACCAATGAAGAATCAGCTTATAGTTTCAACAAAATGAAAATTGTATCGTGAAAACCAGATGAAAAATTATTTGCTAGCAAATGCCTACTTCTGACAAGCACAGTAGTGACAGTTCATGTGAAGGAAGACAAGGAGTGAATGTTTACAGCGGTAAGGCAGCCATTCAACTAACAATAATTTTATTCTCAAACTGAAAATAGCCCCCAATCAGGAGAGTAAACAATTAAAAGAAGTATCAGCAGTCAGTACACTCGAAAGTCAATAAGAATTACCTCAGATTCATCTTCCTCAGACATCATACCATCATCACCACTACTGTCATCATCATCATCTTGGGGTTTGACACCTTTGGGTGGCTCAACAATTTGCACCTTCTGCTTTCCCGAGTTGGAATCCTTACCTTTGGCAGCAACAGCTTTACCAGTTTCTGCTGGTTTCTCTGGCTTAGCTTTCGACAAAGGTTTCCCTGCAGATTTGCAAGCCACGACCGAGACTTAGATAGTATAACAGAAACATTTTAAATAAAAACATAAGCACCCAAAAAAAAAATCAGTACCATTAGTTGCAAGAGTGTTTGGGATATCTTCCTCGGAGTCAGATGATTCATCTGATAACAGTTACAAATTTTACTCAGTAAAAAAATAACATAGAATACAGATACATGAAGGGGTCTACAACTGGAAAATAGCAAAAGAACTGAGTATGAAAGGAAAAACACACACCTAACACTCCCCCTGGCAACTCAGTGGCAACCAAAGAAATCCCAAAGAGTCAAGGAATAAAAAATAAGAAAATTGTCCAACCCATAGGAATGAAAAATAAATAACCAACTTCCACTGGTAATTAATACAAAGGATATTCCTCATCTAAAGGGTTAGTAGCCTTGTAACCAAAGAAATAGACACTTCCACTTTTCCAGTTGTGCGATAGCTCGAAATTGTTGTCAAATACCAAGTCGAACTGTTGTTGAGGTAACTTGTCACTGAAAAGTGTTCCAAGAACGAGTTTCTTCCCCTCGACACTCACAAACAAGCACACTGACTCATTTCCTTTCTCCTTTTTCATCTCACCCAGAGAAGCCTGCCAAGGAATAGCGCTTTACCAAAAGACAGAAACAAAACAACAGAATATGAGGTTCCTAAAACAAAAAATTATCATACCTGAGAAAGATGCAAAACCATGCCATCACCAGGCACAACCTTGAAAGTCTCTCCACTTTTCACCTCAGCACCTAAACAACCGTGTACAGTGAGTGAGAAAGTAATCTCCAAAACCCAAAACATCAAGCAGCGTTGACAAGCAAACATTAAAACAACTAAATAAAAACACAGACAAGGTAGAATAACGCGAGCTCTGCCCTTCACTCAGAATCAGTGGGAACTCGAAGCATGAATTTGCTTATTACACTGTTTCCAGTACCAACACATTTCTAAACTCCACATAAAACGGAGATATCTACATCAAAAGAATCGCAACAAGGGAAATGCAGCTACGAGAGAGATAAAAATCATAAAAATGATAAATAATGAAAAAAATGTAACAGATAACAAATCAACAGGAAAGAACAGCCAACAAACCCCGTAAAACACCTATAAAACCAATAATAAGAACGATCAAACATCGCAGCAAGTAAAAAAATAAAGTAGAAATGAGGAAGAAAGTGATTACTCCAAAACTCCATGGCCGAATGCTTGAATGACTGAAGGGCGGGATACAGAGAAACTAGGGTTTTGGAGAGGAGACTCGAAAATGATAACTGCCACTAGGGTTGAGTGGAGTTTCATTCGAATACATAAAGCCCCGTTGTCTGGGTTTTGGTACTCTGTATCGCGGACCGGGGTAATTTGTTAATCCATGGATTGTTGGGCTTGGGCCGTCATGGAACACGGCCTATTAATTTCAGCAAAGCCCAGACATGAAACCGTTGATGGGCCAATCATGAGCTTTGTGAAAAAACCAAAAGCATTGATTGAAATAAAAGGGAAAAGAATCAACTCAAATTTAGTAAATACCGAAATTGGAGGTTAAAAAATAAATGGTAAAAAGGAGAGGTCGAAAAATAGAAATTTGGTGATAAAAAAGAAAGAAGAAGAGATGCCAGAACAGACGTACCGATTTGGTCGGTTTAGTAGCCCCAAACTTAATATATACTAGAATAATCGTATACGTGTTGCGTGTGTATAAAATCATACAATATATAAAATAATATTAAAAAAATTTAAATTTATTTTTTAACATTTATAAAATAATATAAAAAAAATTTAAATTTTTTTTATCAATTTATCTTATCTACAATGTTTAGTTGAGAAAAATATGAAAATTTGAAATATCAAAATTTCAAAAAAAAAAAACAAATAAAAATAAAATTGTAATATTTATATTACATAAGGGTAATTTCGGCAATTTAAAAGATGGTGTCTAAGGGAGAGATTTTTTATATATAGAGAGACTAGCAACCATAGCATATTTTCCCTTACTAAGAAGTTTAACTATTTGGTAAAAAAAAATGTAAAAAAAATTATACATAGGAAAAACCCGTGAGATTTGTGATAAAATAGAGAGATTTATAAAAAAATATGTTGATAATTTAATAAGAATTGATAAATGAGAAATTTTGAAAAATAAGATAGAGTGAAAATGAAATAAGGATGCTAGAAAAAACTGACAATGATTATTTAAGATCTAACATAAAAAAAAATGTGTTAAATTCAGGGATAAAATAGAAATAGTATTATTTGACACACAAAAAACGGTTAATATAAGAATTGGAACTATACTATAGATAATATATATATATATATATATATATATATATATATAGATTATATATATATATATATAGTTCTTTTATGGTGCCCAACACTATATGTTCATCCCTTTAATAGGAAACTAGTACTGTCATGTACGAATTGCGTATAATCAATTTGATAAAAAAAATTCCTTTTTTTAATAAAAAAAACATAAAATAGATGCCATACCAAAGAGATAAAATGTCGGTCTAAGGCCCTGACCAGAAATATGAAATATATAAATAATAGGAGATTATCGTTCACAAATATCATTGCTCCCGAATTTGAAATTAATATTAGACATTTGTATTATATATAAACTAAAACGAGGTTTATATTAGTCAGTAGAATACATTAAAATTTAAAGTTCTTTGCGCATCTTTACAAAGTCCAATTAATAAGCACAAATCACAATAAATTCAATATAATATTTACCACGATTTTATAAGACTCATCATAAATCATAACCATGCAATATGCATGGTAATATAAAATACTGCGTTACTTATTTCAACACACCGACCCAACAATCGAGGATCTTTTCAGTTTATAATTTAGCAAGAATTAGCGAATAAGCTGTATTTTACCTCTTTTGATATAATACGAATTCAATGTTTAAAAAAAAGATATAATACGAATTCACAACTATCACGGCATATTTTTAACAAGGATAAAAACAATGAAACAATAATCAACCTTTGATTTTTTTTAAATAAAAAATTATTTATTACAACTGGTATTACGTTCTCTTGTATACAATAACATAGACGATATCAATATATATATATATATATATATATATATATAGACACAACTTAAAATAAATTACAATATTCTAATTTACACTCGTAACGTGGAATTAAAAAGAAGATATTACAATTTATTCCACACAAAAAAAGATAAAAAGATGATACTACAAAAGTGTTTAAAGCACCGATTTTTAAGGATTGTCTGCAACCGTTTTTTTGTTTTAAAGAATTCATTATTTACTCGTAAAAATTATTTTGATACATAAAAATTTGATAAAATATCAAATCATTACATGAATTATTGAAAATTATTAAATTGGTATATGATCAACTCAAAAAAAATTTTATAATTTACTTAAATTGCTTTTAAGTTCAATATTGTTATTAAATTTAACTATATACATATTTTACCATTTAAATAATTTTATTAATTAAAATTGTAAAAATAAATTTATATTTACTAATTACTATACTATAAAAATAAAATTGTATTTCATGTATGTGAAAAAATATTCAACGTTGAATCTGTAAATAATAAATGAAAAGACACACACATATATATCATTTTTTTATTTTTTAATATATATTATTTTTGAATATATAATTTATCAATTGTTTATATACACGTGTGTATGTGTATGCTTGTATCAACTAATATTATAATATTTTCGAACAATGAGTACGATTTTTTTTTATAACATAAAATAAAAATAAAAAATTTAAGCTTATAAATCTTTTTTATTTAAGCTTATAATTGTATCAATAAATTAATTTTGAGAAATAAAATGTGTATTCATTTGAATTTTAAAAAAAATGCTGGACTTTAAAATAATTTAACTAAAGGAAAAAATTGACTTTATACCTTTACATGATCGTGTACCATTGTACCAATAAAACTATTTTTAATAATTCATATATCAATTTGATATTTTACCAATTTTATGTACCAAATAAATTTTACTCTGGAATTTATATAATATAAAGAAGTAAGAAAAAAACTTGAGGGAGTGTTTGAAGAAAATTAAACTTAATGATGTTTGATGTGATTTTTTTAATATTATTTTTTTATCATAACAATTTTTACAGAAGCAGAATCAGAGATCACACCAATTTATTGATTTCAACTAAACGAAACAAAAATTAACACATAATCAAGTTTAAAAAACACATCAAACTGATTTTTAAAATAAAAAAACCAATAATAATTTTTTTAGTGATTGCAAATGCTATCTTAATTTTTTTAAAAAAAATTCTTAAGAAATATATATGCCCTTTGACATGAAATTATATATACACTTTTGTCATTTTATGTAAAGTTTTGATAAAAGAAATATAAAATCATATCTCAAAGAATACAATAATGATTCACAAAGACATGATAAAATGGCATAACATTTGGCACATAATTGTATGTGAGGAAATTAAAGCACCTTTGGTTCAAAAAAAAATAAAAATAAAGCACTCACCCGTAAATGCCACTCAACTAATGAATTAAATGAGGATTTTGAGCCAACAGGGGCATAGGCGAGTTGGTAAGGCCTGAGGTGACGTGAGAAGAAATTTCCCAGCGTTGCGGGTTCGATCCTCGTGTGGAGCATATTTGTAACACCCGAAAATTTTTATACGTAAATTCGCATGCATAATTAGGGAAAATAATTATTTAAAATTTATATTTGGGTTAAATGACATTTATGTGTTATTATGTGAATTATATGCATGATTTAAATTTATTTTAGCATTTAACCCGCAATTATTGTATTTTTAGATTTTTGATTAAATAAGTTATTTGATCACGTAGACGGGACCGAGGACGGACGAGATATCAACTTTTGAGCTAAAAATATTTTATGAGATTTTATGAGCCTTAAAAATAATATTTTATGATATTTTGGTCAAGAAAATTTTAGTATTTAATTATATATTTATTTAAGGGTTGATTTTTAGCCAAAATTAGTCCCTTTATTGACTTTTATTAATTTTTAAAATTAGCATATTTATTAATTTCGGGATTTAAGTATTTTATCAACATGGTAATTTTATATTGAGTTTTATTAAGTATTATTTATATATATTATGCAATTATCTCCTAATTAACATATTATCAATCTAAAAATCTATTTTTTTCACTAAACCTAAAACTCCAAACTCATGTTAATCCCCTAGCCGCCTCCCCCACATCATTCATCAGATTTATCATCATCTTCTTCAGCCCCTTAGCCGTGCCCTTCAGGATTTTTGTGGAGTTCTTCGCTGTCTCGTCGTCCCGGAGCCATATACGCGATATTATTCGATAATAATTAGCAAGGCATGTTGAATTCTCTCCTTTCAACATCATATAAGCTATGTATTTCGTTTTTATGTTTGTAATCATCATTTTTTAAGGTTATATATGGATTATGTACAGAATTTTCGTTCATGGCATGAACAGTCCACAAATTTGGTTGCTTTCATGATTCATGCTCACGTTTTTTATGCATGGGATGGTCCAAGCTGATGTCCAACGTCTGGGTGCATGTGTGAGGGTCCTTATGGCCGAGTGGTGTGGTCGGTTTGGGGCTGGAAGGGTCTGAAACGAAGCACTTCTTCTCTGGTGCACCAGATCGCGCATATTTGGGTTCTGAGGGAGAAGGCTTCGGTCTACCTCCTCAGGCCATGGTTTGGGGTGAGGTCTGAAGGGTTTGAACCCCCTAGATGTTGGCTAGTATTGAGAAGTGATTTCACGGAAAAATATGGCCAAAGTAGGGAGAACGATCGGATTTACGGCAGCCGCTCAGGGCTAGACGCGAGCTTGGAGAACAGCATGTTGCAAGGCTTTGTTCTCCTTCCTCAAACCACCGTTTGGGCTGATTTTTAGCTTGATGAAAACGTCTTGATGTTGGCTAAGTTCTAGAAGTGGTTTCATGGTCAAATATTGTCTGATCAGAGAGAACGAAAGGAATTAGTACAGCTGCACAGAGTTGGTTGTGAGCAAAAATATGTTTGGGTTAAGTTTTGAACTTTTGGGTTTTATTTCGGGCTGGGCTTGGGCTGGGTGGTTCGGTCGGGTCTGGGGTGTCATGGATCGGGTCAGTAGGGTCCGGGTCCGGGTCCGGGTTAGGTGGGCCGGGCTCGGTATTTTAATTTTTAAGTATTTAATAGTTTAATTGTATTTTGGGCTTTAATAAATAGTAAAAAAATTATTTGGGCCTCCAAATAATTTTATTTGGACCTTAAATAATTTATTTAAGTTAGCCCAATGATTTTTATGGGCTTGGGAGCCCATGAGAATTTTTGGGCCAGTCAGTGGATTTTTGGGCCAATCTAGAGTTTTATTGGGCTTAATTAAGTTAATGGGCTTAAATATTTTTATTTAGGCTCAGTTAAGTTTAATTAAGTTATTTGGGCTAAAAATATGATTATTGAGTTTTATTTAAGTTTAATGGGCTTAGCGTGAGTGATCAGCAGTCTGGACCAACCCATGAAAAATTAACTAAGTCCGGAATATATATTTAATTATTTTTTTTATGCATAAAGTCTATTTTAAGTATAAGCATATTATATTATGAAAAATTAATTAAATATATATTACGGACATATTTTTCAGTGCATGCATTCATGAAATTTCTTATGTATATAATTATGTAAATGATGAGTAATAAAATATTTTGGTGGAAATTGAAGTATGTGTGACATAGGGGTGGTTTTCCACCATATGATTCGGTAGTATTACTACCATAGGGGTGGTTATCCACCATATGATTCGGTAGTTTACTACCATAGGAGGTGATTTATCACCGCCATCGTACGTTGGTTCAGGAGACTGATCAGTCGACACATGAGCGTCAAACTTATGGATAGGACCATCTTCAGGTTTCAAAAGCATTGCTCAATTATGTTATATATGATGAAGAAATAATATGTTTATGATTATGGTTATGATTCAGTTTATAATTCAGCAGTTTTATTATGTGATGAAAATATTTTCATGCATGCTCATGTACATGTATATGTATTAATAATCATGTGATGCATTATTTTTAACTTTGTTATAAAGGATTAGACATGTTGAGCCCCTAAGCTCACTACGCTTGTATGGTGCAGGTGAGCATGATGACGTTTATGTAGCTCCTACCGGTGGTGAGGACTTATGAGCTCACGGAGCAGTGGACCCCGTGACCGTCGCAGCTATTTAGTTTATTATGTTGAATTTTGAAACATGTTTTATTTTATTATTGTTTCCGCATATGAGATTTTTCAGCAGCATTGTTTATTATTTTAAATTGATGCATGAAACATTTTTAATGATTTATTTATTTAATATTTTTCAGGTTATTTAAGAAAAAGTATGTTATTTTTATATACATATATGCATGGGCATGTATGTATAGTAGTATTATTTTAAAAAAAAAAAAATCCGCATTTATTAGTAGTAGGTGTTTCATTTGGTATCAGAGCGCTATCCTTGGAGGGTGTCTACTGTCACGTGAAGCTCAAAAATCTCACTATCGGTCTGTAAGTTTTAAATGTTTTATTATGATTTATCAGGAGCATATGTTATGACTTAAGACTTTATGTTAGCAAAGTTTTAAAATACTTAGTTATGCATTGCGATTTACGTGAAAAATATGTGGTGATGCAGTATGCCCCAAGACATGTTATACGACTGATTGACCACAAGGAATTTTGAATTTTGGAATTCGATTTTATTTTGTTGAAACTAATTTTGATATTTATGATATATGGGTTGTCATTTGAATTTTTATAGTAACTTATTGATTTTAAGTTAGAATGATTTCATTGGTAAATTATTGGGTTTGTGATGGTAAGAGGTAGCGGACCCTATCTAGGAAATTTTTATGAAGAGCGAAAGACAGAACAATAAAGGTAAATTCCGATAAGAGGTATTAAGTTAATGTGATCGCAATAGAATTATTGCTTGAGGCAAGAGTAGGATTCCTCGCAAGATCGATTAATCGAGGGTTATATCATTTTCTTCTTTGGTGAATTTAAAATGTTACTTTATAGAGGCTAGTATATATTTTTGGGAATTAAGTCCGCTTGTGTCAAATTAGGTTAGTCGGGTTCACATATATCATATTGTCATTCATTTAACTATTAAGGTTTTTCATTTGACGAAGAAGTCATGATTTTCTTGGAGATGACACTTGTACCGTAAGATTATAGTTGGTGGTTTGTGGTTTTAAGTTTGTACTATTAATTATATGAGGTATAAATTGATGATAAGTATGTTTTGTATTAGGTTTTTGAATCTTTGAGAATAAGAATAATTGTGGAGTTAGTTTGATAAAGAATTTGATAATCTTTGATAATACTTAAGGGTTCGCATGGTTGGTGTTACCATGTAAGCTTTATTGGGTTTGACGTTCAAGTCACTACGTTTAAATAAATAGATTTGGGAACTTGTCAGCCTGACTTATAAATATTGTGATGACTGAATGATGAAGACCTAAATTTTTATAGGCTCGTGTAATTGGTCAGGTGTGGCATAACACTTGTTATAAATTTTGGTTTCGATGTCAAGTATAATATAAGCTTTAGATATGGCCTAAGAGTTGACGATATATATATATATATATTTGGAGTGAGTTCTTTTGTTAAGAGTTGAGTCGTTTGAGAATTTGGGTTGTTGGTCCGACAAACGTATGGGTATTTGAAGCACTTGGAATAATCACGAGTCAGCTTAATGACTTGATATTATAACTGTTATCTCGATACTTTCGTTTTACGTTGGGATTATTCAGTTTATTAGGTAATTGACTTAGTATTTTGATTTTGAGGAGTTTAGATTCCATGGACTGTAAGTAGAGGCAACTAGGAAATGATATGGAATTAACTACTGAATGTTATATGATTACGCTATTTAGAGACGATGACATGTAAATACTGTTAGGGGAATTTCAATCCTCCAATAGGAGAATCTGAGTGTCTTAAGCCTAAACTAACCACAAAATTAGAATTCATATATTTTAAGCATATTCCTGACGTTAGGAGAATTTATGTTGTACATGACATTTGACACTAAATTCACTTTTTGGGTTTCATGGATTTATAGCACTCGAGATTTAAGACTTTAAAGTGTTCAATAGTTGGAAGCGTAGTGATAAATGGATAAGTTGAAGAAAATTGCGATGAATGGCAGATGTTAAACTCAAAGATGTTTAACTTGTTATAGAAGGCTAGTGTGTGGATAAGCTTTACAAGTTGAATTTATTGGAGTTGATATTGTAATCCTATGTTTTAATAAATAAATTTGGGAACAAAAGTGCGGCTCACAAATGTTGGGAGATTGATGAGTAGAGTGTATAAGCATATGAAATCAGTCAAGTTTTGGCATAGTGCGATTGTTGTGTTTAGGAAGATGAATATTAGAGTTAATATTTGAGTTTTACGTATAAGTTGAGGTAAGTATGTGAGTGTACTTTCATTATAGTACTAAGATTTGTATAAAATGTCAGATTTTGTTTACAGTGGAATGTAAGTAAATTTTAATGATTCTCTTTACGAGGTGTTTCAGCAGCGGAAGTTTATAAATGTAGGTTTGATGGAGATAAAGAGGACACATAGGAAGGATAAAATATTTTGTTTATCAGAGTGCGCAGCAGAAGCATGACGTTTAGGATACTGAAACTTGGGAACTAGATAGGTAATCGTGGATTTAGTAAATTGGATTTTTGAGAGACTCCGTTATTAGATTTTGATCAGTCGAATTTCGAGGACGAAATTCAATTTAAGGGGGGAGAATTGTAACACCCGAAAATTTTTATACGTAAATTCGCATGCATAATTAGGGAAAATAATTATTTAAAATTTATATTTGGGTTAAATGACATTTATGTGTTATTATGTGAATTATATGCATGATTTAAATTTATTTTAGCATTTAACCCGCAATTATTGTATTTTTAGATTTTTGATTAAATAAGTTATTTGATCGCGTAGACGGGACCGAGGACGGACGAGATATCAACTTTTGAACCAAAAATATTTTATGAGATTTTACGAGCCTTAAAAATAATATTTTATGATATTTTTGTCAAGAAAATTTTAGTATTTAATTATATGTTTATTTAAGGGTTGATTTTTAGCCAAAATTAGTCCCTTTATTGACTTTTATTAATTTTTAAAATTAGCATATTTATTAATTTCGGGATTTAAGTATTTTATCAACATGGTAATTTTATATTGAGTTTTATTAAGTATTATTTATATATATTATGCAATTATCTCCTAATTAACATATTATCAATCTAAAAATCTATTTTTTTCACTAAACCTAAAACTCCAAACTCATGTTAATCCCCTAGCCGCCTCCCCCACATCATTCATCAGATTTATCATCATCTTCTTCAGCCCCTTAGCCGTGCCCTTCAGGATTTTTGTGGAGTTCTTCGCCGTCTCGTCGTTCCGGAGCCATATACGCGATATTATTCGATAATAATTAGCAAGACATGTTGAATTCTCTCCTTTCAACACCATATAAGTTATGTATTTCGTTTTTATGTTTGTAATCATCATTTTTTAAGGTTATATATGGATTATGTACAGAATTTTCGTTCATGGCATGAACAGTCCACAAATTTGGTTGCTTTCATGATTCATGCTCACGTTTTTTATGCATGAGATGGTCCAAGCTGATGTCCAACGTCTGGGTGCATGTGTGAGGGTCCTTATGGCCGAGTGGTGTGGTCGGTTTGGGGCTGGAAGGGTCTGAAACGAAGCACTTCTTCTCTGGTGCACCAGATCGCGCATATTTGGGTTCTGAGGGAGAAGGCTTCGGTCTACCTCCTCAGGCCATGGTTTGGGGTGAGGTCTGAAGGGTTTGAACCCCCTAGATGTTGGCTAGTATTGAGAAGTGATTTCACGGAAAAATATGGCCAAAGTAGGGAGAACGATCGGATTTACGGCAGCCGCTCAGGGCTAGACGCGAGCTTGGAGAACAGCATGTTGCAAGGCTTTGTTCTCCTTCCTCAAACCACCGTTTGGGCTGATTTTTAGCTTGATGAAAACGTCTTGATGTTGGCTAAGTTCTAGAAGTGGTTTCATGGTCAAATATTGTCTGATCAGAGAGAACGAAAGGAATTAGTACAGCTGCACAGAGTTGGTTGTGAGCAAAAATATGTTTGGGTTAAGTTTTGAACTTTTGGGTTTTATTTCGGGCTGGGCTTGGGCTGGGTGGTCCGGGTCGGATCTGGGGTGTCATGGATCGGGTCAGTAGGGTCCGGGTCCGGGTCCGAGTTAGGTGGGCCGGGCTCGGGTATTTTAATTTTTAAGTATTTAATAGTTTAATTGTATTTTGGGCTTTAATAAATAGTAAAAAAATTATTTGGGCCTCCAAATAATTTTATTTGGACCTTAAATAATTTATTTAAGTTAGCCCAATAATTTTTATGGGCTTGAGAGCCCATGAGAATTTTTGGGCTAGTCAGTGGATTTTTGGGTCAATCTAGAGTTTTATTGGGCTTAATTAAGTTAATGAGCTTAAATATTTTTATTTAGGCTCAGTTAAGTTTAATTAAGTTATTTGGGCTAAAAATATGATTATTGAGTTTTATTTAAGTTTAATGGGCTTAGCGTGAGTGATCAGCAGTCTGGACCAACCCATGAAAAATTAACTAAGTCCGGAATATATATTTAATTATTTTTTTATGCATAAAGTCTATTTTAAGTATAAGCATATTATATTATGAAAAATTAATTAAATATATATTACGGACATATTTTTCAGTGCATGCATTCATGAAATTTCTTATGTATATAATTATGTAAATGATGAGTAATAAAATATTTTGGTGGAAATTGAAGTATGTGTGACATATGGGTGGTTTTCCACCATATGATTCGGTAGTATTACTACCATAGGGGTGGTTATCCACCATATGATTCGGTAGTTTACTACCATAGGAGGTGATTTATCACCGCCATCGTACGTTGGTTCAGGAGACTGATCAGTCGACACATGAGCGTCACACTTATGGATAGGACCATCTTCAGGTTTCAAAAGCATTGCTCAATTATGTTATATATGATGAAGAAATAATATGTTTATGATTATGGTTATGATTCAGTTTATAATTCAGCAGTTTTATTATGTGATGAAAATATTTTCATGCATGCTCATGTACATGTATATGTATTAATAATCATGTGATGCATTATTTTTAACCTTGTTATAAAGGATTAGACATGTTGAGCCCCTAAGCTCACTACGCTTGTATGGTGCAGGTGAGCATGATGACGTTTATGTAGCTCCTACCGGTGGTGAGGACTTATGAGCTCACGGAGCAGTGGACCCCGTGACCGTCACAGCTATTTAGTTTATTATGTTGAATTTTGAAACATGTTTTATTTTATTATTGTTTCCGCATATGAGATTTTTCAGCAGCATTGTTTATTATTTTAAATTGATGCATGAAACATTTTTAATGATTTATTTATTTAATATTTTTCAGGTTATTTAAGAAAAAGTATGTTATTTTTATATACATATATGTATGGGCATGTATGTATAGTAGTATTATTTAAAAAAAAAAAATAAAATTTCCGCATTTATTAGTAGTAGGCGTTTCAATATTCCTCATTGAAATATTTGGGAGTATGCTCTGGGGGTTGGACCATGTTGTTTCCTCCCTCAGGTCCCTGTCTACTCGTGCACATCCCTCGATTTAACCCCCGCATGAGCCAATGGACCTCTGACTCATGTGAGATGGGATCCCCTTCGAGGTCAACCATTTTTATTTTTATTTTTTTTAAATGAGGATTTTGAAGCCAACACTCACATTAGAAACGCGTGCATTACATTGTCCTCGAGTGAAGGACCACCAAACGGAGTATGGGCACCGTCTCTCCTCACAAATCGAGGGAATCAAAGACAAAAGTTTTGTTCAACTTGAAAATGTGCATGTATTTACCCCTAAGGTGATGTAAGGTGATGTTTAACCCGTGTTCGATAAGTTGGAATGAGATACGATAATTGTAGAAAGAATTCTAGAGTTCAATAAAATAGGAATGAGATTATATTTCTAATCATGGGCGTTTCAATGTAGGGGCAGCCTGCCCCCTTGAATATTTTTGTGAAAATATACTTGTTTTTTAAAAATTTGTAAACATAAATTATCGGTAATAAAATATTGTTCAAGCTGTTCTATCATTAACAATCCATGTTCGAAGAATGATGATAAATTGTATGTCTTCCTTATTATTTTAATTAATCTCTATTGCTATTTATTTGTATTCGAACTAAAGTTTCCGTCAATTAATCGAGTAAAAATGTCACAACAAAGTTAGTTTTAGTTTTAGACCGATATAATATTTTTTTTATTTAATTTTGATTGTGTGAACTTGTCGGTAATTTTCATATATCTCTAAATTTTTTCCCATTTTTCACAAACTTCTCCATATTTTATCTAAAACCTCTCATGTTTTTCTTCCTCTATCATCGTTTTTTTTAAAAAAATAACAATTTTTTTTAAAATAGTTAAATTATATGAGTATCTAAAAATCATATGGGATGACTACTTGTTTTAGTTATAGCCGTTACTAAATAATCATTATTTTATTTAGTATTATCATTATTATATTTTTCATCAAAAAAGTTTTGATTATAAATTTATTAATATTACATTGTCATTAATATTAATTTTTTAAATATCTATTTATTATTGAAAATTTTAAATTTTAATTAATGTTATTAATTATATTTTTTTTATAAAAAACTACGATAAATATTTATTATCAAAATATTTAAAAACAAAAACCAAAAATTGAGGGAATAAATATAAATATAAATAAATAAAAATGTATGAAGAATGAGAATTAATAAACCTACCAACATGGGGAAAATCATATTCCCATGATATGAGAATGACATTCACATTCCCATTCCGAAAGTAGAACCAAGCAAAAAATGGATCATGATAAAAATGTCAATTATATTTACACATCATTCCATCATATCAAATATATTTTTAAACCGATGAGGTAAAATTCAATGTGTTTAACCAAAAAATATAGTTTATTTTATTTTTGCTTAAATTACATTTTGATAAGTTTAAAAGATTATTCAAGAATATTTTTGCATAGTAAATTTTTTTAATACCTCTTCTTTATTAAACATTCAATTACCTCGTGGTGCTTGTGTTACTAGAACCGGTGGTATGAATAATACAAAGTTTTACTACAATTACCCAAGCTTAGAGAATTACTACGTCAGTGTTTGCAAACAACATCTAAACATCAAATTATTTCAATCAGAGTTAATTTTTCAATATGTAGCTTTTATTTGTGCGAACATGATCCCTTTTCAAAAAATACAAGAGCGTCTAAAAAAACTTTGTATGGGAAGTTCTCATAACTAATAATTTGGTATTGTTTGGGATTACTTTCAAAACGTGTTTATGATTTTTTCTTTAACAAAATTTCATTGTTTCGAAAAGTGATTATAAATTTTTCCATCACAAATTAACAAAATAATAAAAGTCATTTACTTTTTAACACAAACTAACAAAATAATTGGAAGTAATTTCAAAAACTACTTTAAATTCGTTCGCTTTTTAACACAAATTAACAAAATAATTAGAAAAAACAAACTTATCATTTATCTTTATTTAATTTATTTTGAGAATGGTCGTACATTTCAAGATTTAATTGATAAAATATATTAGTTATTAAAAAAGGCTAATAAATATAAAATCGAACTATATATTTAATCAACCAACCAAAAAAAAAAGCCTTATTTTTTCAAAAAAAAAAGCCTTATATAAATAGATTCCATGCTATATCGAAAATAGTACAACATTAATAAATCTAAACACTCAGCTCAAAACAAATAGGAATGATTCTATGATACACCAAGAGTGTTGCTCTCGATATATTTTGTACAAAATATTTATGCAAACATTTTATACAAAACAAAAAATACTAATGAACTCTACATGATTTGTTTTTTATTCAAATATTCGCAAAACATCTTATAAAAAACACCAACCATGTAACATAGAATCAACCTCAAAGATGTTTAACTTATAAATGTTTAACTTGATAAAATATATTTTCGAAACCAGCACTTAATTGGGTTTTCAATGCAGCAATGAGTGACATCGCATATTTATTATTTTATATATTATATTATTATTATTAGTTATCGTGACATCACCAATTTGACGGAACCGTTGTCGTTAAACCATCTTTTCACCGAACCCCAACCTCAACCATCACGCATTTCTCGCAAACCTAATAGTCTTGGCCAAAAATACAAATGAGTGCAGTCCATTAAAACCTCATTCTTTTGCATTGAGACTACCATCTCAACTCGTTCTCCAATCCTATGGTCCACTGTAAATGCTAAATCAGCAGCTTTATTCGGTACATCATAACCTTATGACAATTCTTCTTTTGACCTTTTATGCCATACAAAATCTCCCTTTAATTAATTGTGAATAAAATTGACTAAATCACATAATTCACTTTAATATATAATAAGATTTTAATTTAATTTAATGTAATGAAACAAAAGCAAGTTCCCTCTATATAATATTTTTTTAAAAAGTAAGTGTTAATAAATAACAAAATTAACTTATAATTATTGAAAATAAAATTAGCACCGAAGCTTGTTATTGTATCATGATGTGTGTGTTTTACCGGGAAAGAGTTACCAGCTCAAAGATTCTCTCACTAAATGAATAAAACCAGTGGTCTTTCCATTTGTTTGCTTCCATGCTTTCTCTCACCACTGCTTCAGGAAAAACACAGCCCAACGCTTTGATTAAATTTCCACCGCTTCATGAGATCTTGACCTGAAATCCTACAACTAGGGTGAGTTCAATTCACAAAATGGTTCCCAATTCTCTCTAAATTTCTCATTTTCTTCATCCACACTGGTTTGCTTTCTGTGGGAGAGAAATTTTTATTTATTTTTCAATAAAATTTGTGAAACAGTCTTGTAGCTTGGGTGAAAAGGCTCTGCTGTAGATTGAGGAAATTAAGTTATTATGTTAATTTAACAGCGCCTGTTACAGCCTCTAGCGTGGAGGAAAGCTGAAGATTCCTATGTTCACTTGTTCTGAGAAAGGTCAGTCACCAATTGTGATTAGTTGGTGTGAATTTTAAAAGCCAGGGAAATATAATTTTCATTAAAATGGCGGCTTTCTTCAATTTATTTTCCTTTACCTGTTCCTTGTTCCGATGAAGATTTAATTGTCTTTTTTTTTTTCTCATAGGAAATATGCCATGAAATGCAGTTGACGCAGAAAAAAAACTACTCATAAAAAATAACGGGGAAAACTAGAAGTTTTGCCTGGGTCTGTGCCACACCAGAGGGATGGCTGAAAGAAGAGAGGGAACAACTCCGCATTTAACGGATATCAATGTTGGTTCTTGGATTCCTTCAACCCCAGCGAAGCTGCATTTGACAGGGCAGCAATTGATCTGTGACAATTGGCAAGAAAATCACTTAGTTCATGTGAATAGGCTGATGACAGAAAGATCGATTCGGGCTAACCAAGTTAACGGAACAATTTCCGAATCTGGAAGGCTGTCGGGGGATTATTTGCCAGAAATGCAATGCCATTCAGTACCTGCATGCTCTGAATCTGGTGGGATGAATTTCAAGATCGGAGGTGGTTTCGAGGCTTGGCAAATGAATGAAGCTGCAGCTAATTCCCATGTTCATCGGGACGATTTGTGCAGTTTCACCACTTGGCAAGCAGGTGAAGCCACCATTTCCGGTCCTTGTGTAGATGACGTCTGTGGCTTCAAATTTTGCCAACCGCACAATGCAGTGAATTCCCATTTTTACGAAGTGGATTTACACAGTGGAATTTCGGTTAAAGACGCCGCCAAATGGAACACGCCTTTTGACTATCTCTTGGCTCCAACAAATGTCGCTGACACCAGTATGGCAGACAATGCAGTCTCACATAATGATTTTATGGCGACAAGAAGCCTTTCGGCTTCCAATTCTTACCCTCACATTGAAGGTAAATACTTTAAAATAAGCACGGGAAGTACTTCAGTTGGAGATTTAGGTAGTGTTTGGTAAATATTTTCAAATTTTGTGAAGGAAAAGCTCAAAAGTGTTATCTAGAAACAATCTTAAACACTACCTCAGACAGTTTGCTTGGAGCCAAATTTATGGCTGAATCAAATAGCATGCCGGACACTCTCAAGGGTAGGGAATCCATGTGCAGCTTTGAGTGTTGATAGTAACTATTGCAAAAATGCAATTTTGAATAACATAGCTTGGTTATATAAGTTGAGAACGTAGAGGTCGTAACCTGAAGTCACTTGTTTCTCCTATGCCCTTGGCTACTAATCCTGAAATAAAGTAGATGAATTGAAATGAGAAACTGATGATATATAGGAAATCAAGAATATGAAAAGGTCTGTGAGGGATGCTTGCGTTAGGTATTTTTGTATTTTCCTTGAACTAATATTTGAATCTGTTCTTGTTAACAGCAGATGGAACTTCAAGCCCTTCTCGGATCCTTTTCGACCTAAATTCATCACCAATGACGATTAAAGATACATCATTTATCAACAGCAAGTCGGGCCAGTTTGAACCTATAACACCAGAGAAGACCAATAAAGGGGAGTACATGCAGGAATCTGTCGTGTTGGATTCGAACACAGATGAAGTGCCAGTGGAAAAGGATTCACAAGAGAACAAAATTTCTAGGGATGAAGTAAGGCAACTTCGCAAAAGAGTAAAGAACTCTAAGTTGGATGTTGATTGGTTCTACGACACCACTTCCACTCAACTGCAAGAGAATCACAAGCCTGACAAGGAAGGCAATAAGGAAACTAACTTGACCAAAACACCACAACAAAGGCCAAGGAGAAGAAAGCACCGGCCAAAAGTCGTGATAGAAGGCAAACCTAAACGTACTCCTAAACCAAATAAAGAAAGACCTATTGCTTCCCAAAGAGTCAAGAAGTGTACTCAAAGAAAAAGAGCAAGCATTACTAATGACATTCCATCAGAAGGGGAAAGCAGTGGAACAGATTCAAGTGATGAGGTTCCTAATTCTATGAATACCCCAGGCGGAAGGAGTAAGTGTGGGAGAACACAAGGAATTGACAAACTTGAACCTAAAATGAAGAGTAGTACGCCAAAAATAAGAAGTCTAAAATCCATCGAGCAAACCAGAAGTTCATGCAGAAGATCTCTGAATTTCGACTTGAAAAACCTAGTAAGAGAAGAAAGCTCTCCGTGTAGTTCATCTGCAAACAGTGATATGGAATTGCAAGCAAAGATGGAAGTAGAGATGAAGAAAAATCACATTGATGCTTATGAACTTACAAGTTCTTCTGATCATTTACCGGAAGAATATCTTTCAAGACCTAACAGAGAAACCCCAAACCTATCACCTCATGAGAAGATGGATTCTACGGATGACCACATGGTTACAAACCAGAATATATGTACCAGAGGGAAGTGCCAAATCGTATTCTTAGATGCAACACCTGACAAAGAGGAGATTACTGCAAAGGTAACTCTGAATCCTAGTGGCTGCTGGACACCTAAGAGTCCAAGTGATTCCAACTGTAGCAGCACATGCATGACACGGGAAAAACAAGCTGGAAGCTTAAAAAGACAATACATGAGTATCACTCCTGAAACAGAACTCTGCAACAGTGCATTTTACAATTCCTCGGGGTCATACTTTTCTATATTCTCACAAAATGCAGCTACCAATGAGGGCACTACCATAATGCATTTCCCAGCAATTTACAAGAAAAAGAGAACTGACAAGAGACAGAATAGGCCAACGACCAGTCCGGACTGTACAATGACTACCTCAAACAATCGTGTGAAACTGGGAAATCAGCCTCTTGATGATTCTTGCAGAATGCTGTTCACATCAAAATCTTATCAGGGATCTTTTGTTTCTCAAAATAGAGTCATTTATCCACAAAACCATTACCTTGAAAATGATAGAACTCGGATTAAAGAGCAGACATCTAAATGTCGGCTAGGTTTGGGACCTACAGAGTGGATTAAGAAAAAGAGATCTAAAGGCCCTGCTCGAGTGCGGAAGTTAACTTCCTTAATAGAAGTTTGCAAAGAGCTGCCAGCTTCTTCAAGTATCACCGCACAATTTTCAAGAATAGATCGTAAAATACAAAACCCACTGGAGAAACGGTCATGCATGGAAGCCCTGAGAGCTGACATCTGCCCAACAATGACAAAAAAGAAGAGGTCGAAGCGAAGCGTACTTATCAATTCAACAATAAAAAATATGTCTAATCAACAAAAATTCACCTGCAATCTAGAAGGTAAAACCTATTTTGAATACTTTCTACAAGACAACTTTGGAATGTGGATATCTTTTTTAACTTGTTTGCATCATTGGATGCAGGACCACTCTTTACTATAGCATGGAAACGCATGTCTCTGATTGATTCAGTCATTGAGAAACTTAAACAACTTGATCTAAATGCGACCAGCCTAGCATCAGCTCAGAAACAGAAGGCACTTATGGTTCACAAAGTTCAACATCAAGAGTACTCTGCCCTTGTTCCCTATCAAGGCGGTGGAGCTGTTGTCCCATTTGATAGTTTACTTGATCAACTTAAAAGAAGACAACATCGGCCTAAAGTGGACCTTGATGATGAGACAACCAGAGTGTGGAAACTTTTGTTAGAAAATATAAATAGTGAAGGCATTGATGGAACGGATGAAGAAAATAGAAAATGGTGGGAAGAAGAAAGGAGAGTATTCAATGGAAGAGCAGACTCATTTATCGCCCGGATGCATCTTATACAAGGTATATGCACATTTATCAAGTTTTCCTTATAGATGTGATAAAATTGGCAGGTCACTGGTTCTTCAGTGGTGGAACCCATAGACAAATCTGAATAATATGTAAATGGAATTTGTACAAATAAAAAAAATAGAATTTAGTAGAAATGAATGCCAAACTGATCATCTGAAATAGCCAGTCCTAAAAAGAAACCCAGTATTCTATATTTTTAGCTACTTGGTTTAGCATGTCTACACTCATATGCATAGACTAATAAATACATATAACTTCTTCTTGCATAAAATTACATGTCTAATAGAAGGCTTGTTCGGCCAAAACTTACACAAGACAGACATGTGATTGGCTCTGTACGTGAAAACAGTTGCATATCTAAACTAATCATGAGAAGGCTCATTGCTATCTATTTCTGTTATCAAAATACTTCTCTTATGATGCTCCAGTTGAAACTAAGTTAAGCAAGATATGATAACACACAGAAAAACCTTTCCCTCAACCAGTTCCAGCAAGAAAATCACAGAAGTTGTTACCTAAAAAATGGCTGACTATCAGTGTTCAACTTATAAATAGTGAGTTAGCACAAACCGAACCTGCATCTGAATGTAACGAGAATTAGATGAAACAAGAGCATGCATATGAGTAAATGATAGCTTAAAAATATTGCTGCTTCCCTTCTATTACAAATATTCTGACCCTCAACGAAAGAGATGCATATAAACGTATATTCATGCGTTTTGTAAACCTGCTCCCTGTAGCCTGAGAACTCTAATCTTCTGCTGCATTTAGAAAGTATCTAATATAATGTCAGCGGGTCAATTCTTTCACAATTTTAAAGCAATCTAAAATTGTGAAAAGTTTCATAACAGGAGACAGGCGCTTTTCTCCGTGGAAGGGGTCTGTTGTTGACTCTGTAATTGGTGTTTTTCTCACTCAAAATGTTTCAGACCATCTATCCAGGTAGATCAATATTTTTATTTGTACTTCAGTCAAATGCTTCCAAACATCTAAGCTCCTCAATTTTTAAGTGATGATGTTACTGTACTCATTGAGTTTTTCAGCTCTGCCTTCATGTCTCTAGCTGCACATTTCCCCTTCAAGGCAAAGATAAACCTTGCAGAATTATATGACGAGGAAGTACATATAAAGGTTGAAGAACCTGAGGCATGTGTACTGAATCATGGGGAAACATTTATACCGAACACACCATTGTCAAATAAGCCAGTTTGTGGAGAGGATCCTAAGATACTTCAGGATTTTGACTGTGATGATATCAAAACAGTGACCACTGTTGAGCCCACTGAGAAGAATTTTGACGACATCGTCCCACATGAAGACTCCAGAGGCCTGTTTTCAGAAATCTCCACAAATGGTCCGGTTTTGTCTGATGAATCTATCACAATCAAGTCGACGAGCTTGACAGACGTCCAAAAAGAATTGGATGATGCACTTTATTCTCAAACTTCAGTCATTTCTTCTCAGAACTCCATTGGTTCTCTCATTGTACCAACGAGCCAAAGAACTGAATCTTACTTATTGAGCACCTCGGAAAAAGAGCCCACTGCTGAAAAACTAAATAAGTTCTCCAGCACTACTTCTTTTGTCAAGCTGTTACAGATGGCTGGAACAATGCTCCATGGTGTGTCTGAAAAAGGCAGTCATGGGAAAATGTCAGATGAAAGTGGAGTACAGCCAGAAAGGTTGACCCTCAACTTGCAAAATGAGAATCATTTCACATCCGCTGCAAAACCTCCTATGTCATATAACTATACTTCACGTATGAAGGGACACCACGAACCAGTAACAATCAGTCCACAAAATTTGATGGATGTTGCAGGTGGTAGTAGCAAAATTGACCAATCCAAAATGTCTGACCATAAGGAAGTTAACTCAAATGCATACGATCCTGATTATCAACCTAGCAAGTTATTTAATGGACAAAAAGCGAAAAAAAGAAGAATGGGAAAAGAGAAACGGAACCCAGTTGATTGGGATGTGCTGAGAAAACAAGCACAGGTAGGAGGCAAAATAAGGGAGAAAATGGAAGACAGAATGGACTCAGTGGACTGGGAAGCTGTTAGATGTGCAGATGTTGATGAGATTGCCAAAATTATCAAAGACAGAGGAATGAACAACATGCTAGCACAAAGAATCAAGGTTTGTGGTTGAGCTTTCGACAGAACTTCAGATCTTGCTATTTAACATTATTACACATTAAGTTCCTCGGGCATCCAGAAATCCTTTGCCACCAAATGATGATAATTTGCAATGATTGTCTAGGGATTCCTCAATCGCGTTGTTAAGGACCATGGAAGCACTGATCTGGAATGGCTGAGGGATGTTCCACCAGACAAAGCAAAGTAAGCCTGCGAGACCTCCCAACTAGCATTTATAAGTATCAAGTCTTAGGTATTAACAAATTTTTTCACTTTCTACAGAGAGTATCTGTTGAGCATTCAGGGATTGGGTTTGAAAAGTGTAGAGTGTGTGCGGCTTTTGACACTTCATCAACTTGCCTTTCCGGTAAGATTAACCTTGGTTATAGTTATTTTCCTTGATATGGATTTACCAACATGGGTGCCTCTTCTGCCCTCATAAAGGTTGACACCAACGTCGGGCGTATATCAGTACGACTAGGGTGGGTTCCTCTTCGGCCATTGCCTGAGTCACTTCAGCTGCACCTACTAGAACTGTAAGCGTGCCTGTTGTACCTTCCGATAGCAATGATTAGCCATACCCGTACGGAATTGATATGTTGTTTCGTTGTGTAGGTACCCAGTGCTGGAGTCCATACAAAAATATTTGTGGCCTAGGCTATGTAAACTTGATCAAAGAACACTGTAAATAAAATTTCTGTACATGCGTGCACCAAAAATTTTCTACTTACCAAATATTCCTAGTCATCATCACTTCAATTATCTAATTTTTGTCTTCTCACTACAGATATGAGCTGCACTACCAAATGATTACTTTTGGAAAGGTATGGCATTATTGTTCAGATATGCTTAGATACTCCATTTGGACCAGAAAAACTGTAAATCTGAAGCCAAAACATGTCTTCACAGGTATTCTGCACAAAGAATAAGCCAAATTGCAATGCATGTCCAATGAGGGGAGAATGCAGACATTTTGCTAGTGCATTTGCAAGGTTATCCTTCATTTAATACTTATTGCAGCCGAACCACTATATTTATTTGAGTGTTATAATTGCTCCTCTTGAAGTGATATATTTAGGTAAGGATCACATGCTTAGCATCAAGATTATAAATTTAAATCTCTTTTTAATAGTTAAAAACAGATGACAAAAATAAATTTAGATAAGCAATTGAAACTGCATTGAATTTTCATCAAACACAAGTGTTACTATGTTAGAACCCTTTGAAAGTGAAAGTGCAAGCTCAGATGATCTGGTACAAGCTGAAGTCAATTGTTCAGCTCTAGCCCAATCACAAATATTCAAAAGGTCACAACTCAGATGCACAAGGCCTTAATGATTTATTTTATTTTACTTTTTAAAAAATAATATAATAATATAAAATAAGAGTCATATTTAATATTAAATCAAATGCTTATAAGCAGGTTTATACTTTATTGTATGATAATTAGAATAAGAATGATAATTATTAGTAAACCAAACGCTTATAAGCAGGTTTTATACTTTATAGTATGATAATATAGAATAAGAATAATAATTATTAGTAAAACAAACGCTTATAAGCATCTTAAATTCTTAATAGTATTCAACATAAAATTTAAAACCAATGTACATATATTTTGCAGCATGTGTTCGATAATTATAATTCAAAACAATGTATTCTTTAAAAAAGAAAACAGAAAGATTATATATGAGTTTGCACCATCCAACAAAAACTCTTGTTAGGAAACTTTAAGAGCTTGGTCCCAACTAAACTAGTTTGCATCTATACTTGTAAGTAGGTATAACATGATGATGGTTTTGACATATAACGTCAATTGGTGGAATCTGATGAATGATGCAGTGCAAGACTTGGATTACCAGCACCAGAAGAGAAAAGCATTGTGAGTGCAGCAAAGAACAAAGGAGCAGATCAAAAGTCAACTGGAGGAATGAATACCTTGCAATTGCCTTCACCTCAAGTTAATCAGACAGATGTTGAATTGGAAGTAAGCAACACTCAACCCATTATTGAAGAGCCAACTACACCAGAGCCTATAATTGAAGTGCCAGTAACTCCAGAAACAGAACTTGTGCAAGTTCCAGAATTTGACATCGAGAACCCTTTCCATGAAGATCTTGGTGAAATTCCTACAATCCAACTCAATATGGAAGAGTTCAATCATAATTTGCATAAAATAATGCAGCAAAATGCAGAACTTCAGGAGCAAGATATGTCAAAAGCCTTGGTAGCTTTGAATTTGCAAGATGCTTCCATCCCCTTTCCCAAACTTAAAAACGTGAGCCAACTAAGAACAGAGCATCAAGTGTAAGTAAGACTCTTGTTGTTGTAAAATGATTAACATGCCGCACCACATTAGACCACCATAAAATTTACGAATCAGTCGTGTGAGATTTTTTAAAGAATTATTGCCGCTTTTGAGTGACTGACCCATTTAGTCTCAATACAGCTATGAGATTCCAGATTCACACCCTCTACTGGAAGGGGTTAGTAATATTATCAGCTTGTTTCAATACTAAAAATGTGTAATCAGTACTACACCTTCCTTCCTTGACCAATTATAATATCTGAATATACAGGTGGACAAACGAGAACAAGATGATCCTTCCCCTTACTTATTTGCAATATGGACACCAGGTATGAAAACACAATAAATAGATTAAAAATTTCCTGCTTGCGGTGTAAGAAATATGATCACATATCTTGTCTAATGAGAAACTTCCGAGAAAAAGGTAAAATGATTTTGAGGTCATCAAGAGTTGCATTATAAACTGACTAGTTCTACCAATATTTCATATTAGGTGAAACTCTAAACTCTATTGAACCACCAAAGAGGCGATGTAGCTTCCGAGATTCCAAGAAACTATGCACTGAAGAAACTTGTTCATCGTGCAATAGTATACGTGAAGCAGACTCTCAAACTGTTAGGGGAACTCTTCTGGTATGAACAATACTACGATAACACAATATCTATGGTATAACCGTATAATAAATTTGATAAACAAAATTCCCTAGCCAAATTAGCAAGTCTAACATTAAAAAGCATAACAGATACCATGCAGAACCGCCATGAGAGGAAGTTTTCCACTTAATGGCACATACTTCCAAGTGAACGAGGTAAGGAAGAACCACGTTTTTCGTTCATTAATGATTCATGAAGCCATGTCCAAACCAATATAAACTTCAAATTTGTTTGTCTGCAGGTGTTTTCTGACCATGAAAGTAGCCTTAATCCGATGGATGTTCCAAGAGAGTGGCTATGGAACATGCCGAGGAGAACTGTGTACTTTGGGACATCGATACCAACAATTTTTAAAGGTAGAGTGCAAAACACTGAGTAACTGGAGACAGTACATTTTTTTCAGAAGATTTACATCATGATATCTCTTTCTGTTTATTAGGCCTGTCGACAGAAGGCATCCAACATTGCTTTTGGAAAGGTATGTTCAGATATTTGACTATTCTTGTTTTAGCCGTTCCACTAACACATTATATTTTAAGATGCAAACATGGGATACAGTTTAAGTAGTCAGCATAATGTCTGAATAGGATTATTGTTGCAGCCATGCTAAACTTTTCGGCTATCCTATGTGATGATTATTAATGAAGAAAACCATAATATAATTAAGTGAATCTCAAAATAAAAGCAAACTTTTTTTTATACCCAAAATTAAAATATAAACCACATCTTTAAGGAAAATAGAAAGGGTAGAAGCTTGGGGATATCACCTTTATCTCTTTCCAGCGAGCGCCGGTGTTCTATTGAATACCTTCAGATGCCACGGTGGGATGAATTTTTTCCATGCCTGTGTCATGTAAGTTAAAATGTAACTACACATTACAAGATCCCGTATTTGATATTTGAAGACAATGTAGATCAATTCAACAGGGTCAAAAAACACTAGAATGTTTTGAGAATCCAGAGGTGTTTAGATTGTCATTCTTTCCTGAATTGTTTATCATGCCCAGATCTTTCCTCCCTTGAGAAACTGCATAGATTCTTAATATACTTCATGTACATACCGTCAATTCTTTTCTTTAACATGGGTGTGCATCCAAATTTCATAATAAACCGCTATTAAAGTCTTATGTTTTTCCCCTCCCCTCTTCTATTTGGTGGACCAAAAATATCACAGTTTTACAAGTGGCCACAAAAATAACTCTCTCTCCATCTCAATTTAATACTTCATTTTCATTTCCGGATGTCCCTTGATGACTTTTCACCTTCTATAAACAATAAATTATTTCAGGAAAATATCATCCTCAACTTTGTTGTATTGTGACCCCATTGATCTATGAATGTTCACGTCTCAACTTCAACCTAAATTTTTGTACGCATTCAAAAGGCATTTTAATCCAAGACAACTGGATTACCTCATTATTCATCATCTCTATCTTTTTTCTTGCTTCTTTTTTTAGCCCCGACATCTCCAGTGCCTCTCATTTCTGAACTCTGCCAAATAAATTTTAGCCAGAGGAGTCTGTTAAGCAATTCTTACACAAAGAAGCTCATAACGGACACAATCTGACACAAAACAAGAAAAGAAACCGTACAAAAGAGGTATTTAGCCGATTTCAAATGTGAAAAGCCACGGGATGGCATAAATTTATCTCAAAATAATACCCTTTCACTAAAGCAAAATTTATACTCTCTGATATTTATTGTGTATCATACTACCTCATACAACTTGTTTACCTACTTCACATCGTCATCATAAATTTCCGTCATTTTTTTCAGGGTTTGTCTGTGTAAGGGGATTTGACAGGAGAACAAGAGCTCCCCGCCCACTTATCGCCAGATTGCATTTTCCAGCCAGTAAGTTGGTCAGGAGGAAGGGAAAGATGGATGAGAACTACACCTAGACTCGACTACTATAACATGCGTAGGATTGAGTTTACAGCAGGGGCAATAACATCAAAATGACTCACAAGCTGGTTTAACGGAGCAACTGCACAATTTTAACCCATTCTATCAACTTCAACTTGAATAGAGACAGATTTAGTGAGATGATGACATTTCATCATAAAAGATAAAATCCATGTTGTCCAGGAGGGGTTTGAAACAGGCCTCTCTTTTAATTGTTTATCTAATGATGAGATTAGTTCATTTTCCAGAAGGCTGAATGCTTGTAGTTCTTGGTTGACAATGAGAATGAGGAACGATGGTAATACCGGATTTATGATCAAAGTAACTTTTAACATGCCTAAAATGTACTCCACTTTATTTCTTGGTGAATTCTAAGGGAAGGACAAATTATTCATGGGAAGAGATTCACGATAGATATAATCCAGTGAACCACGGAGTTCTTTGGGAAATCCTACGAAGTATATACTGTGTTAGCTCAGGCCAAGATAATCTTATTATTATGAAACATCAACAAGTTAGTCGCTGCATTAATGTTACAACATTCAGATTATACTTAGCTTAAATCAATTTGAATCATGTGCTAACACATTGCATCATAATAAAGACGGTGTGATAATAGAAATAGGACAAATGATGTTTGGTATAAAGAACTTGGAGCCGATGCTCAATGCAGACGAGAAAAACAAAGATAGTGAGAAGAATTCAGCATTGGAATTATAACAAAAAGGGATTAAATATTTCTGTATTTTTTCCTTAAATATTAGTTCGTATCCATACATGTATCAACCCACCCTTGTCTTCTGGTCCCATCTCCATGGCCCCATCCCACCTGAATCCTGGATTCAACCTGACCCAATCTATAAACTAGTGCAGCAACCAAGCTATAAACTAGTAATTTAGACAGTTAAACCTGCAAATAAATGCCTTTGTTTTGTTTTGCTAAACAAGTTTGGACAATGTAAATGCTGAGCTCGGGCGATGCAATACGCCTGAACCTAAAAAAAAAACCGAAAAGAAAAATGAGCCATGATAGTAGCACTGTATTGGTGGCTCGAGTTTCAAATCGCTATCCAAAGCTAAAGTAAGAGCCATTCAATGATAACAATGTAATAATTTTGTGATCGACTTCCAATATTTACATCTCAATTCATTTACATCCTCGGGGATATTTGTGGTCCGTACTTCTCATGCATGTTCCCAAATCCTGGAAAACCCCCTAATCCTACAAATGTTGGCACAATATAAACCACTATTTTTTTCAGATCTAAAGGTTTGCTTCAATATAAAGAGTTTTGAGTCCAGGTAATATGCCAAAAGACAAAAGGGAAAAAAAAAAAAACAAACAAACAAACAGAAAGAAAAAAATAAACATTTTTCAATCAAATAAGCCATCATGCACGCAGCAAATAAACCTCCTAGTATAAAGTTCCCTCGGTCCATCAAATATATGAAATCCAACGAGATTGAAACGTAAAAAGCATAATTACGATCATTTTTTTAAAAAAAAAAGTCTGAATCAATAACATGAAACGGTTTTTTACATACGTGAAGCTGTGTGCGAAAAAGTACGACGAATGTGCAGAAAAAAACGTGTATGAATGTTCAGGTACCGTTCGAGTGCAATGCGACTGAAGATTTCGGTGAAGCGTTGAGGAAGCGGAGCAGGAGCACTTGGGGCGAAGGGCAAATTTTGCCGCCTTCGAGCTTACTCGTTCCCTCCCCTCTATTTTGGTTATGTTTGAGTGCAGCCGCGTTTTTTCCCTTATTAGTATTTTATAATTAAAATCGCATTTTATATGTATATATATATTTTATTTATTTGTAAACTTTTTCCAAGTATACTTGATTAATAATATCATTATATTTTCACTAAAAAAATTTATTACATTCATAGTTTCATAGTTTCGAGCTTTATACGAGTTTTTCTTATTTTATTATTTAATATTCGTTTGAAGATATTATTATTTCAAATCCGGTAGATTGATTTTTGATCGAAGAACTATTTTATCCTACTTGGTAAGTGGTAATAAACTAGAGTCATGGGCCACAAATAATTATCATTGTAAGGAGGTATTTAGTTTGATCCCGAATTCCCGATGAAAAAAGATAATTATAACATGTTTTAGAGTTTAGATACATTTTAATGTGAAGTAAAAATAAACTATCGAGTTAATTGTATTTCAATGTAGTTTGGTTATATGTCGGATTTATGTCATATCGTGTATTTAGTAAGTAATGTAATTAAATATTTACGAAAAATATAAGTGTTTTGCATCATAATGGAAAAAAATAAGTAAGGTAAACAAATAAAATAGTTACTTAACTTAAAGAAATTTAGTGGAGCATGGGAGTCTCGGTCTTGTGTATGTAGATGTCGTTCTTACAAATTTTAAAAATAAAGTAGTGGATCATCACTTGCATCACGAATGGAATATTGGAGGCGTCACTCATCGACAAACAAAAAACTTCACTGGAGTCAACGTTATTCAAAGCCAAAGAAACATGGAAAAGTTTTTAAATGAAGGCTTACAATTGTAGAGGGACGAAAAACGTGACCCCTTGCAAATGAGAAACGTTACATATTTACAGGCTATTAGAGGGTGGGCTTTGTGGGCTCGGCAGCTCCAGAGATTTGTTTTGGACTAAGAGTTAAATGGGTTTTTTATTGGGCTTCGTTTAATTTTGGGTCATTATCCATCAAAGCTCCAATGATGACGCAAGATAACCACAATCAAAAATATGTGTAGACTGTAACTCAGTCTCAAGTGGTTGAATATATAATTTAGATAGTACGAATTGATTAGTCGATAATCACATTCACAAGGTAAATGGGTTTCGAGATCAAGTCATTGATTGTGAGTTGTGACATGTAACTTTAACTGGTATGCCAATTGCCGACAATTAAGATGATGTTTGGGAGAGCTTTTAAACTCTTAAAAATAGCTTTTAAATTGTTTTAGAGCTTAAAAGCTTTCCGGATTTGTTTGGTAAATTTTTTTAGAAACAGCCTATAAGCTGTCAAAATAAGCTGTATGACAATTTATAAGCTGTTTTTAAAAAAATAAGGGGGAGGTACTTTTTTCAAAAAGATCTTATTTTAACATTATTTCTCTCTAAAATATCCTTATATATTTTAATAAATCTCCACCATATCCTCCATCCATTAAATATTAAATATTATTTTTTTAAAAAAATTCCAAATCACGTAAATTTTTCTAAATTAAAATATTATAACAATTTTATTTTTTAAAATATATGTTTATTCTAAAACTATTTTCATATATGTATAACTCAAAATATTATTTTCATATAATTATACCATTTTTGGTAATTTCGACGATAAAAAGATCTTATAATACCAAACACATCAACATCTTTAAGTTATTTAAAATAAGTTTATCCAAACACTTTAACAGCTTATTTTTAAAATAAGTTCTAACAACTTATAAGCTCATAAAACAGCTTTTAAGATCTAGGAGCTTATAAGCTCTTTTTAATAAGCTTATTTAGAGGGTGTTTGGCAAGCTTATAAGATGTTTTAGAGCTTTTAAACTCTGAAAATGTGTTTGGTAAAATTTTTTAAAAGCATCTTATAAGCTGTCAAAATAAGTTGTTTGACAGCTTATAAGCTGTTTTTAAAAAAGTAAAGGGGGATGTCTTTTTTAAAAAAGATCTTATTTTAATATTCCATATCTCTAAAATATCCTTGAATATTTTAATAAATCTCTATCTTATCATCCACTTATTAAATATTATGAAACAATCCTATCTCTATAATTAATAAATAAATATGCGGAAATTTTTTTTTTATTTACTTACTAAATAAAGTATGTACATATATGCCCATACATATATGCACAGAATAAAAATATTTAAAATAAATAAATAACTAAATAAATAAACAATTAAATACTTAAATAAAATGCATTCTTTAAAATAAATAAATATCTGAGTCGACCCTATAATTAAAAATATACTGCATAAATAAATTAAATAAAAAGTGTGCATGCACTGAAAATATTTAGTAAAATATTCGAAACTCCCAACCGCTGTAAAATAATATAAACTGTATCATGCTGACAAAAATAACAACATGCAGAGAGACTCAGAATCTATCACGGTCACGGGGCCACTGCATGCCTGCTCATACGTCCTCGCCTCCGGTGGGTACAATAACATCCTCAACGTACTCACCTGCACCATACCAGTGTAGTGAGCCTAGAGGCCCAACATGCTAACATAGCAAAGTTTAAAATAATTTAAATCAATTTAATACTAATACATACATATACATGAATGAACATGCTTAAAAATTACATAACATAACTTACTTAATTAAACATAAATAACATAATACATAACATTATTGAGCAATTCATTTTTCTAACATAGCATGGTTGTATCCGTAGTGTAACCTTAAATCATACATTAAATACTGATCAGCGTGGAAACCTACGTACGTGGCCGGTGACGAATCACCTCATTAAATTGACAGTAAACTGCCCTTCAATCATATGGGGACAAGTCCCCCTTAAATTGTCACACTACTTCAACTTCCAACATAAAATATTTTTATTGCTCAACTTAAACATTAAATCATGCATAAAATATTATTTCATGAATGCGTGTAATTGAATAAAATGTGCGTCCTTCATATATATTAAATTTAATTTCTTACTATCATATAAATATTAAAATAACTTAAATGCATAAAAATAATTAAATATATATTCAGGACACATGCAAATTTTCTCATGGATGGTTCTGGACTGCTGGCCCTAACACTCAAGCACATTAACTTAAATTTGGCCCATTAACATACTTAAGCCCAATATCTTAAACTTTAAGCCCAAATAATTATTCTAAGCCCAATTAAATTAATAAAGCCCATTAAAATACACTAAGCCCAATAACCACTTAAACTGGCCCAATGGGCCCAAAAACCCAGAGACTGACCCAATAACTTTTATGGGCCCAAAAGCCCATAAAATTAATGGACTAACTTAATTAAAATTTTAAAAGTTCAAATAAAATTATTTGGGAGTCCAAATAATTTTATTTCAATTTAATTTACTCAAAAACCCATTAATTCATAAAATATTTTAAAAATAAAAAGACTCGAGCCCGGCCCACCTAACCCGGACCCGGACTCACTTAACCCGACCCACTAACTTACTGACCCGACCCGGACCCCTGACCCGACCCGGACCATGCCTCAAACCCTAGAACACGAACCCTTACCTATTCTTACCCTCTCGGCCGCCGAGGGCTCGGGCAGCAGGCCTTCATCGCCTGCTGCCGCCCTGCTCCGGCCACGACCGGCTGGAGCGCCGCCGGCAGGACCTCCCCAGGGTCCTGCCGGTTCGAACCATGCCATGGTTCGAGCCCCATGCACTCCCATAACCGAGCCCGAAGCCTCCAATCCCCAAACCCTAAACTGCTTCGGCCAAGCACTCGGCTGAACATGGTGACAACCTGGGCTCGTTTGGCTCGAACCACTCGAGCCACCCGAGCCCAGACCACGTACACACACCCCTGGAACCCTAGCCATCAGCCGAACCAAGCATGGAGAGGAAAAACGTGAGCATGCTTATGAAATACATGAACAATGCGCAAACCATGAACAACCGAATGGATTTTCTGAAAAATTACTAAAGGAATTTCGATGCCTACATTAACCTACATAATACATACTGATATGATGTTAAAAACAAGAAGAAAATCATGCCTTTCACCGAAGTAGTAGAGAAAACTAGAAGGCGACGAGTCCGGGACGACGGGGCGATGACAACCGACTTGAACCTTCAAAAACCGAGGCTATGGTGTTCTTGGAGCTTGCTCGGTGGAGAAGATGAAGATTTATGAGGGTGGCGGCTGATGGAGGGGTTGAGGGATCGGCTAAAGGGGTTTGGGGTAGATTAGGTTTAGGTTTTGATTTAAAATAGGTTTTAAGATAATTAAAAAGGTTTAAATATAAAATATAAAATTAAAAAAAAACTCTAATTGAAAGTTGAAATCTGAAATATTAAGTTAATCATATGAAAATCCCGAAATATTGAATTAAAGGAATTTTAAAAATACTAAAAAGTCAATATTTTGGCTAATTTTGAATAAAAATGGACTCCTAAAATTATATAAAATTAAATACTTAAAATTTTGAGATAATAAAACTCAAAATAATATTTTAAGGCTCTAAAAAGGCTCATAAAATAATTTGGGTGGAAAGTCGTCATCTCGTCCGTCCATGGTCCCGTCTACGCAATCAAATAATTAAAATACTAAAAATCATAAAAATCACTAATTATGGGTTAAATGCTTAAAAAATAAATTAAATCATGCACAAATAATTCACATAATTATTTAACCCATAAATCATAAATTTAAATAATTAAATATCCTAATTATGCATGCGAATTTACGTATTTAAAAATACCGGGTGTTACAATTCTCCCCCCCTTAAATTGAATTTCGTCCTCGAAATTAAAGTACTTACCCGAACAACTCCGGGTAGCGAGTCCTCATGTCTGCCTCGGTCTCCCAAGTAGCTTCCTCCTCTGAGTGATTCAGCCACTGGACTCTGACCATCGGTATGACCCGCGTCCTAAGCCTCCGCTCCTCCCTAGCCAAGATCCGTACTGGTCTCTCCTCATACACTAGATCCGGTGGCAACTGTAAGGGCTCGAAATCCAACACATGCGACGGGTTGGAGACATATCTCCGAAGCATGGATACATGGAAAACGTTGTGCACTGCCGCTAGCCCCGGTGGTAGAGCTAAACGGTAGGCCAACGTGCCAACTCTCTCCAAGATCTCGAATGGCCCTATATATCTCGGATTAAGCTTGCCTCTCCGTCCAAAACGCACTACTCCCTTCATCGGTGACACCTTCAGGAATACGTGATCACCTACAGCGAACTCCAAATCTCGTCGTCTGGCATCTGCATAACTCTTCTGCCGACTCTGAGCAGTCCTCATCCGATCTCGAATCTGAGTCACTATGTCAGCTGTTTGCTGCACAATCTCAGGACCCAGCAAAATCCGCTCACCAACCTCATCCCAATGCACAGGAGATCTACATCTCCTCCCATAAAGTGCTGCATAAGGAGCCATACCTATAGACGACTGAACTGTTGTTATAGGTGAACTCCACTAATGGCAGTCTAGTCTCCCAAGAGCCCCGAAAATCAATGACACAAGCTCTCAGAAGATCCTCGAGAACCTGGATCACCCTCTCAGACTGACCATCTGTCTGGGGATGAAATGCTGTACTGAACAAAAGCCTCGTCCCCAAAGCTGTGTGCAGACTCTTCCAAAACGCTGATGTGAATCTCGGATCTCTGTCTGACACAATAGACACTGGTATGCCATGCAGTCTAACAATCTCTCTGATGTAAAGCTCTGCATACTGTGTCAAAGTATAAGTAGTCCTCACCGGCAAGAAATGAGCTGACTTGGTGAGTCTATCCACAATCACCCAAATTGCTGTGCACCCTCTGGCACTCCTCGGTAAGCCAACCACAAAGTCCATCGTAATATTCTCCCATTTCCATTCCGGAATAGGAAGAGGTCTAAGAAGTCCTGCTGGACGCTGATGCTCTGCCTTGACTTGCTGACAAGTCAAGCACTCTGACACCACTCTCCCGATGTCACTCTTCATCCCGGGCCACCAATACAATAGCTGCAAGTCTTTGTACATCTTCGTACTTCCGGGGTGAATGGAGTACGGAGATGTGTGAGCCTCTGCTAAAATCTCAGCTCTCAACTGATCGACGTTCGGTACCCACATCCTCCCACGGTACTGAACGATATCATCCTCCACTGTATACAAGAGATTACCTCTAGCCTCATCTCTCTGTCTCCATCGCTGTAACTCCTCATCAGTAGACTGTCTCTCTCTAATCCGATCTCGCAGAACTGGCTGCACCGTCAACACTGACAAGCTCGGTGCATGGCCACACGGATAACACTCCAAGCCAAATCTCTGAATCTCGCCCTGTAGTGGTAACTGTAAGGTCAAACATGATACCACTGACGACTTCCGACTCAAAGCATCGGCCACTACATTAGCTTTACCCGGATGGTAGCTAATGTCACAGTCATAGTCCTTCACCAACTCCAACCATCTGCGCTGTCTCATGTTCAACTCCTTCTGTGTGAAGAAGTACTTGAGACTCTTGTGGTCTGTGAAAATCTTGCACTTCTCGCCATACAGATAGTGCCTCCAGATTTTCAAAGCGAATACCACTGCTGCTAACTCCAAGTCATGCGTCGGATAATTCTGCTCATGAATCTTCAGCTGTCTCGACGCATACGCAATAACCTTACCACACTGCATAAGCACTGCGCCTAAACCTAGTTTAGACGCGTCGGTGTACACCACTAACTCCTCGTGTGGTACTGTCATCGCTAACACTGGTGCAGTAGTGAGTGCTTCCTTCAGCTGATCGAAGCTCCTCTGACAGTCTGAACTCCAGATAAACTTCGCATTCTTCTTGGTCAAGGAAGTCAAGGGTACTGCAATAGAGGAAAAACCCTTGATGAACTTCCTATAATATCCTGCCAAACCCAAGAAACTGCGAATCTCTGAAGCATTCTTCGGAATACCCCAATTCTGCACTGCCTCAACCTTCGACTGATCCACTGCAATCCCATCTCTCGAAATAATGTGGCCAAGAAATGCCACCTGCTCAAGCCAAAACTCGCACTTGCTGAACTTGGCATACAACCGATGCTCCCTCAAAGTCTGCAAGGCTGTCTGAAGATGCTGTCTATGCTCCTCGATGCTCCTAGAATAGATCAAGATATCATCAATAAAGACTATGATGAACTGATCTAAATACGGCTGAAAGACTCGGTTCATGAGATCCATGAAAATCGCTGGAGCATTGGTCATCCCAAATGGCATCACTAAGAACTCGTAATGCCCATATCGTGTCCTGAAAGCAGTCTTGGACACATCGGTATCTCTGACACGCAACAGATGATAACCAGATCGCAGATCGATCTTGGAGAACACTGAAGCTCCCTGCAACTGGTCAAATAAATCCTCTATCCTTGGCAGTGGATACTTATTCTTCACTGTGACCCTGTTGAGCTCTCGGTAATCAATGCACAGTCTCATACTGCCATCCTTCTTCTTCACAAATAACACCGGAGCTCCCCACGGAGAAAAGCTAGGACGAACAAAGCCTTTCTCTAACAACTCCTGAATCTGCTCCTTCAACTCTTTCATCTCGGTAGGAGCAAGTCTGTACGGTGCCTTAGAGATAGGCACGGTGTCTGGCACTAAGTCGATGCTGAACTCCACTTCTCTCACTGGTGGAATTCCGGCCACATCCTCCGGAAAGACATCCGGAAAGTCACGAACCACCTCTATCTCTGATAATGATCTGCTAGATGGCTCTGAAGTCGTGACAATACTCGCTAGAAACCCCTGGCAACCCCGTCTCAACAACTTCATCGCCTGAATATGAGATATCACCTGAGGAATATCACTGCTCTGAGATGCATGAAAAGTGAACGGGTCGCCTACTGTAGGTCTCACTGACACTGATCTCCGACGAAAATCAATCGAAGCTCCATTGACCGTCAACCAGTCCATACCCAAAATAAGATCAAAACCACTCAAAGGCAAAACTACTACATCTGCTCGAATGGAGTGTCCCTGCAGCTCTAACTCCAGTCCTCGAATAACCTTCGAGGTAGAAATAATCTGCCCTGACGGCATAGTAACATCATACCCATTGTCACTACTCACAGGTGTGATGCCTACCCGCCTGATAAACTCCAGGGAGATAAACGAATGCGTAGCCCCTGAATCTAGCAACGCAAACGTGGAGTTGCCTCCAACTAGAATTCTCCCTGCACGCAGAAAATTTCCAACAGTTTCATACCACTACTAAATTTTCCCCAACGAGTCACTACAAATTCTTAATTCTAATCACAAGTAAAACATGCTTCCTATTCTAACATGCAGTTAAATAACCCAAATAACAACAAATTCCATAATAAAGACGAAATTTTAACCAAAGGAAAAATTATTAAAAGTTAGGGATAAGATATACCGGTGATCAAGGAGGTGTCTGGATCTACCTCCTCAGCCTGCATCACAAACACCCTACCGGTGTTCTTCTTCCTGGGGCAGTTAGCTATCTGATGCCCTGGCTCCCTACAGTGGTAGCAAACTCCTGCTCCCAATAGGCAAGGTCCCGAATGCATCTTCTGGCACTTCGGGCAAGTAGGATAAGCTATGGCATTAGGGGCCCCGCCCCTCTGCTGCTTTGGCCTCTGCTGCTGATTCGGGCCCTTAGCCGACCCTGTATACTGCTTCTTCGCAGGAGGCTGCGAAGATGGTCGCTGGTACCCAGCCTGAAACTGCCTCTTCCCCTGCTGCTCTCTCTGGATCTCTCTCCGACCCTCCTCGGAACGCAAGGCTCTACTGACTGCAGACTCATAAGTAAGGACGTCTGCCATACGAACATCATGCCTGATATCAGCCTTCAGGCCCTCCACAAACTGTCTCATCTTCTCCTGCGGACTATCAGCAATCAAGGGCACAAAGTGACAGCCCCTCTCGAACAGCCTCACATACTCAACCACGGCCTTGTCCCCCTGACGGAGACTCATAAACTCACGGATCATGCGACTGCGCACATCCTCAGTAAAGTACTTGGCGTAGAAGATACGCCTAAACTCTGCCCAGGTCAGTGTAGGAAGGTGAACTCCCCTGGCTGCACCCTCCCACCAGAGCGCTGCATCACCCCGCAGCATGTACGTCGCACAGTTCACCCTGTCGGCGTCTGTGATCCCCATATAAGCAAAGATGGACTCCAGAGAGCGAATCCATCCCTCCGCCACCAAAGGATCGGTGGTCCCCACAAACTCCTTGGGTCCCTTCTTCTGGAACCTCTCAGCAACGTCCTCCTCGTGGGACAACCTGGGACGAGTAGCCTGCTGCTCTAACAGAGCAGTAATCCCTGCCATCATATTTGCATTGGCCTGCTCCAATGCCGCAATAGGGTTCTGCGGAGGTGGAGGTGGAGGTGGAGGTCCCCCGCGTCTGTTAACTGGTCTCGGAGGCATTCTGCACCACCACATATTTATTTACGTAAATCGCCATGCATAACTAAGTTGTTTAAAAATTAATGCTAACTTAAATTCTAAAAATTAAATCATGTTATAAACACTTAAAACTTACAGACCGGTAGCGTGGATTTCTGAGCTCGCATAGCAGTAATGACCCCTCCGAGGACCGTGCTCTGATACCAACTGAAACGACCCTATCTCTATAATTAATAAATAAATATGCGGAAATTTTTTTTTTATTTACTTACTAAATAAAGTATGTACATATATGCCCATACATATATGCACAGAATAAAAATATTTAAAATAAATAAATAACTAAATAAATAAACAATTAAATACTTAAATAAAATGCATTCTTTAAAATAAATAAATTTCTGAGTCGACCCTATAATTAAAAATATACTGCATAAATAAATTAAATAAAAAGTGTGCATGCACTGAAAATATTTAGTAAAATATTCGAAACTCCCAACCGCTGTAAAATAATATAAACTGTATCATGCTGACAAAAATAACAACATGCAGAGAGACTCAGAATCTATCACGGTCACGGGGCCACTGCATGCCTGCTCATACGTCCTCGCCTCCGGTGGGTACAATAACATCCTCAACGTACTCACCTGCACCATACCAGTGTAGTGAGCCTAGAGGCCCAACATGCTAACATAGCAAGGTTTAAAATAATTTAAATCAATTTAATACTAATACATACATATACATGAATGAGCATGCTTAAAAATTACATAACATAACTTACTTAATTAAACATAAATAACATAATACATAACATTATTGAGCAATTCATTTTTCTAACATAGCATGGTTGTATCCGTAGTGTAACCTTAAATCATACATTAAATACTGATCAGCGTGGAAACCTACGTACGTGGCCGGTGACAAATCACCTCATTAAATTGACAGTAAACTGCCCTTCAATCATATGGGGACAAGTCCCCCTTAAATTGTCACACTACTTCAACTTCCAACATAAAATATTTTTATTGCTCAACTTAAACATTAAATCATGCATAAAATATTATTTCATGAATGCGTGTAATTGAATAAAATGTGCGTCCTTCATATATTAAATTTAATTTCTTACTATCATATAAATATTAAAATAACTTAAATGCATAAAAATAATTAAATATATATTCAGGACACATGCAAATTTTCTCATGGATGGTTCTGGACTGCTGGCCCTAACACTCAAGCACATTAACTTAAATTTGGCCCATTAACATACTTAAGCCCAATATCTTAAACTTTAAGCCCAAATAATTATTCTAAGCCCAATTAAATTAATAAAGCCCATTAAAATACACTAAGCCCAATAACCACTTAAACTGGCCCAATGGGCCCAAAAACCCAGAGACTGGCCCAATAACTTTTATGGGCCCAAAAGCCCATAAAATTAATGGACTAACTTAATTAAAATTTTAAAAGTTCAAATAAAATTATTTGGGAGTCCAAATAATTTTATTTCAATTTAATTTACTCAAAAACTCATTAATTCATAAAATATTTTAAAAATAAAAAGACTCGAGCCCGGCCCACCTAACCCGGACCCGGACTCACTTAACCCGACCCACTAACTTACTGACCCGACCCGGACCCCTGACCCGACCCGGACCATGCCTCAAACCCTAGAACCCGAACCCTTACCTATTCTTACCCTCTCGGCCGCCGAGGGCTCGGGCAGCAGGCCTTCATCGCCTGCTGCCGCCCTGCTCCGGCCACGACCGGCCGGAGCGCCGCCGGCAGGACCTCCCCAGGGTCCTGCCGGTTCGAACCATGCCATGGTTCGAGCCCCATGCACTCCCATAACCGAGCCCGAAGCCTCCAATCCACAAACCCTAAACTGCTTCGGCCAAGCACTCGGCTGAACATGGTGACAACCTGGGCTCGTTTGGCTCGAACCACTCGAGCCACCCGAGCCCAGACCACGTACACACACCCCTGGAACCCTAGCCATCAGCCGAACCAAGCATGTAGAGGAAAAACGTGAGCATGCTTATGAAATACATGAACAATGCGCAAACCATGAACAACCGAATGGATTTTCTGAAAAATTACTAAAGGAATTTCGATGCCTACATTAACCTACATAATACATACTGATATGATGTTAAAAACAAGAAGAAAATCATGCCTTTCACCGAAGTAGTAGAGAAAACTAGAAGGCGACGAGTCCGAGACGACGGGGCGATGACAACCGACTTGAACCTTCAAAAACCGAGGCTATGGTGTTCTTGGAGCTTGCTCGGTGGAGAAGATGAAGATTTATGAGGGTGGCGGCTGATGGAGGGGTTGAGGGATCGGCTAAAGGGGTTTGGGGTAGATTAGGTTTAGGTTTTGATTTAAAATAGGTTTTTAAGATAATTAAAAAGGTTTAAATATAAAATATCAAATTAAAAAAAAACTCTAATTGAAAGTTGAAATCTGAAATATTAAGTTAATCATATGAAAATCCCGAAATATTGAATTAAAGGAATTTTAAAAATACTAAAAAGTCAATATTTTGGCTAATTTTGAATAAAAATGGACTCCTAAAATTATATAAAATTAAATACTTAAAATTTTGAGATAATAAAACTCAAAATAATATTTTAAGGCTCTAAAAAGGCTCATAAAATAATTTGGGTGGAAAGTCGTCATCTCGTCCGTCCATGGTCCCGTCTACGCGATCAAATAATTAAAATACTAAAAATCATAAAAATCACTAATTATGGGTTAAATGCTTAAAAAATAAATTAAATCATGCACAAATAATTCACATAATTATTTAACCCATAAATCATAAATTTAAATAATTAAATATCCTAATTATGCATGCGAATTTACGTATTTAAAAATACCGGGTGTTACATATTAAATATTATTTTAAAAAAATTACAAATCACATAAATTTTTCTAAAAATAAAATATTAAAACATTTTATTTTTTTAATATAGGTTTATTCTAAAACTATTTTCGTATGTGTATAACTCAAAATATTATTTTCATAGAATTATACTCTTTTTGGTTATTTTAACAATAAAAAGATATTATAATGCCAAACATATCAACATCTTTAAGTTATTTAAAATAAGTTTACCCAAACACTTTAACAGCTTATTTTTAAAATAAGTTCTAACAGCTTATAAGCTTGTAAAACAGCTTTTAAACTCTAAGAGCTTATAAGCTTTTTTTAATAAGTTTAGCCAAACACCCTCTAAGTAAGTAATAGAGTCTCGGAACATCCGTTGTGTGATCACATATATAATCATAATTTTGTTTTTAATTTATTTTTATTTCATATATTTTGTAATTAAATTATAAGACAAGAAGATGGGTTAAAAAACAAAAAAAAAAAAGGTAAATAAATGTACATGGGTTTCGAGATCAAGTCATTTATTTTTTGTAATCATTTTTTTTCTTCATATTTTGCTATAAATATCACACTTATACGCTATATTTTTTTAAAAAGGAGTTAGCATTTTACGCCAACCAACTTTGATGAATTTTACAATTTTATTTTATCTTTTCTGCCAAAATAAATCGTTTTTTTTTTTTTTGTTAAATCAAAGCACCACGAGCCACAAGTTCATTTACATAAGTTGGCGGAGTCGACCAAATTCAAGTATTAGCGTAAGAATAAAATTATTTTATTAAAGTATGAACAACTTTATTTGCTAATCGACTAACCAAAAAATCAATGAAAAAAATAAGATCTCTGCAATCTGCTATAAGAAAAATGACAATTCTCCACTATGAAACCAAATTAAGACGACCTAGTTATTTGAAGAATCTAGGACCCGTGACTAACTTTTTTTTTTTTTATGGCTTAAATTTTATGATGACGAGTATTTTTTCTATTATAACATACAAAATAGAAAATAAAACATATAAATAAATTGGATAAACGTGCCATTTTAGATACTCGTAACGTAAGGAAAAAAAAAAAAAATTCTCTTATCCACTCATTTAAATTCAGCAATTTATCCCGAAGAGGAAAATAGAAAGAAAGTAAAGAAAATTTGTTTTTCCATCCAAATTTTCAAGCATCGACTCCACCCTTCAAGCGCATTTTTTCCCCACTTATGTGTTAATTTTTTCAAACTCACTCAAATTCAATTTTTTAACATCAAGACCAAGGAAAACAATAATAAAAAAAAACACTAACAGACATAAATAATAATCATGTTCTTTTTATTTACTTTAACACAAAAATATTCCAAGAAAAATTCAAGATTTCAAAAAAATATTTAACGAGAAACCACCAATGCTTATGTTAATATGAAACTTCCAACAATATTTAGGTAGTGTTTTTTAGAGTTTCTAGGAAGTACTTATCAGCTTTTCCTTAACCAAAATTTCAAAATTTTGTTAAAAAAATTGAAAAATATTTTCTAAAAGCTCTACAAAACACTACCTAAGAACTCTGTAATAGTTTACAAAAATCAATAAAAATTCGTCGAACTCTATAAAGTCTATCAATTTTAAAAAATTCAGTAAATCTGTGAACGAACATACCATCTAAGACTATATAACGAATAATTTAGGTAGTATTTGAGAAAGTTTCTAATAAACACTTTTTAGTTTTTTCTCAACAAAAATTCAAAATTGTGTAAATAAAAAACTGATAAATGTTTCTTAGAAACTCTCCCGAATATTACCTTAAACTCTTTTGGGTCATATATATATATTAAATAACATAACAAATAGTATATACATATATATCAAGGATATTTTTTTTTACCTCATATTATATGTGACCTTGAAACAACGACTTATTTGAGTTATGCTCAAGTCCGGCCTGTCCAAAGACTTCCCCTTCCTTGATATCACACGTGAAAAGTTTGTTGCCTGCCGTTACATTTCCTTATTTAACAAAACATACACGATTCATCTCGATTAATATTAAATATGGAAAACAACTCTATCATCGTAAGTCCACCAACACAGAAAACTATCCCAGTTCGACCCAAATTGTGGGGCCTCGGGTTGTTAATCTCAAATCTTAAGGGGCAATTAATAAATAAGCATCATTCATATAATAAGGAAATAATAAGGATCAAGAAATTTTTTTTTTTCAAAAAAGGGTGCGCGCGGGCGGTTAAAAACTGCCGCGCGGGCGCCCCTGTTTTTTTTTTTTCAAAACAGTAGGCTGCGCACTGGCGGTAGTTTTATGCCGCGCGGGCGCATCCTGGGCAGAAAGCCTGCTCTGTTCTTTTGTCAGCAACTTTGATCATTTCAATCAATTCCAATCCCTCAAATTCAAGTCTAGAACATGTAGATTAACATATAACCAGATCTAAACATGTTCATAAGGAAATCGATACATCAACTAGAAGATTAAAGTCTAGCAAAAGTTACAATTTACATATGTTGTTCACTCACAACTCAACACCAACTACTTCAAGTTTTTCCAACATTCATGCTGGAACTTAACCACCTCAATCTCAGTATAACCAACATATAGAAAGTGTTAAATAAAACATATCGACTCTATTTAAACTCGACTCAATAAATAGAGTAAATTAACGCTTCGCATAAGAACTGATTCATATAACTTCGAGGCCATCAAGATTCATAAATGATCTTGACATGAATATCCATCTATCGTAGTCATTCTGAGCTAGAAAATAAGGATAACCGCAACCTTGGCATAGAATCAATTCAATATACTATCATATCGACTCAAACTTAAAGATCCTCTACCTGAGATGGATCGACAACATCAAACATAAATCAAAACATATCAAGTATGTGGTTTTTGCGGGCCAACTCAAGAATAGTCGTTCTTTGAGTTTCAAAGTCCCTAACTTGCGATGTCGTCATTATACCTTCGAATATCTCGGTTCTGAATTCTTCAATCTGAAATATAACAATCAAAATACTCATATCAAACTTCATTCAAGCTTATTATATCAGAAACGAATCAAAACCATCAATAGATCGTCAACCAATCTCATTTCAAACCTCAACTTCTTCTTATTCGATTCAACTCGGCGTCTTGTATCATTAGCCTTCAAACTCAACTGAAACTGAAGAATAAAAATGTTATAACATTCATAACATCTAGATAAAGACTTCAGCTCAGGTAGAGGCTATCAAAACAGTCTAAAAACTCGATTCAACAGCGTAGCGATTGAAAATCGATAATCGACGAAATATCTCGAAATCAAATCTAACTTCAACTCAACTGATACTTATATTCAATTCAATAACCAGCATCTAAATATTCATACCAACCATTTAACATATCAAATACAAGCTGGAATCATGCTTCAACATAAATAACATAAGTTCATCAATCGATTTCGATATATAATCGCGTATACGTTGAAGAATAAGATCATAACATCAAAATCTGATCTCTGCCATCTACTGATTTCGAAATTAATCAAAAATATCATAATACTTACACGAGATCGAATCCCTTGTCGCAAGGATTCCAGAACAATTTACGGAATCGAAATCGGATAACCGGAGTAAAAGTTACGGCAATTCGAAAATCAAGAATTCAAAGGAAATAGAAAAAGGCTTCGGCTTCTGCTCTCAAAAGTCTGAATAAAAGCTGAAGCAAACACGTTGAAAAGCTGATAATCTGATTAAAAATCGGATATGTGTTGCATAATTGCAATTTAGTCCCTCAAGTCTTCATTAATTGCAATTCAGTCCTCAGCCTTTATTTTAATTCAATTTCAATCCAAAATAATTTAAGAATATTAGAATTTAAATCGAAACTCTAAATATTCTCAAATTACATATACTCGGATTAAAATTAAATAAATTTAGATTAATTAAATAATCCCGGCCTTTTGCATTTTAGCCCTTCAAACTTTGATATTTGCAAATCAGTCTCTGATCGGGTTGTATCTTCAACATTAATCTTATTTAATTCCCGAAACATGGAATTTAATCTTAAATTCAATAAATATTCAAATCGAATATTTATTCTTTTAATTTAAGAATTCTCGGAATTTAATTCTCAAAATCAGTAAATTCTCAAATTAAATATTTTCGGCTCGTAAATTAAATCTATCATTTCCATAACTTCTCAAATCAATATTAGCCCATAATATGGAATTTAATTCTCAAATCCCATAATTAATAATTTAATATTTTTGGGCCTTACAATTCCTCCCCTCTAAGAAATGATTTCGTCCTCGAAATCACATTCAATCGAACTATTCAATCTGATAGACTGAATGATTATTTGAAGTTATTCTCACTTCAATCATATAGCTTTGAACTTTGTATCTCATCTCTTCATCTCTTATCAGATTCTTTCTTCGAATCTGCTTCTATTCTCTTGTATTTGGTATCTATTCAGTTGTACTTTAAGTCATTGCAAAGAATTCGTTCTGAGTTGTTTCTTTCTTCAATCAAGGATTTGTCGACTAATCGACTTAACTCATAATCTTTTTGATATCTATCTCATCTAATTAAAGTACATAGGAAGAATCTTCTGATACTTCCTTCACTTATATACGTGGAACAAATCGGATCCATTGTATCAAGCTGAAAAGAATTAATCTTTTACTAAAATCATCAATTCTGTTTGACATCTCATTCAGTGAAGATCAGTATTTGTGTCGACTTGTTTCTTTCTCTATATCATTCGATGTTTTGTATATAACATATATCAAGTCTACACTGTCATTCAGTTCATTGCTTCAAAATCAGTATTCAACTTCATATTTTGAATCTGTAAAACAACTCTGCTCTTTCTCAATTCTGAATTGAATAATGTTTCAAAAATAACTCTTTCGCTTAACGAATCAGTTTCAGCTTTTAAAAGTTATATCTATCATTCAATTACTAATTCTGTTTCTTCTTCTCTGTTTTCATTTCGTACAGATTCATCTTCAAAATCTTTGTGTGTCTCAAATAAAATCTGATATGATATCGACAAATCATGTCTGATCTGATGTCATATACTTCGGTAGTATCATTTCAACACAAAGAAATTGGATTTCTTTTCATCATATCATCATAGCATTATCTCAAAATCGACTCAATAGCTGTTACAGGAATTATAATCATCAAGTGGCAACACATCAAGTCAAGTAATATCGAATCAGGTATTAAAGTTCTGATAATATTCTCAACATCTGGAAAATCAACTCAGATAATCCATCAATCGAAGAATGATATAATGTAATCACATATAACCAACTCTCAGAACATCAGTCAATCAATCGATGCCACATTCTATCGAATAAATCTAAAGTCTTAATCCTGACAATAAATTTTAATCATTCTTGTAATCTCATCATATCTCTATCTTTTTCACAGCTATCTAGTCATATCTATATCAAATCTTATACAGCGTATTCTAAAATTCTGATTAGTCTATTCGGACTATCTATTAATCAGAGTATAATATGATGTATTCACAGATTTCAAAGTATTCAGAGCTGTTGATAATCGATATCATGTCAGGTAAAGTTCATTCTCGAAATTCGATTCATCTTCTCTGACTATTTGATCATACAGACAGATCATCGTATACAGTAATTTCAATCAATCTGTTCATAACTACCACATGTTTACATCATATAAACTGCTTCATCTTGGTAGTTTCACAAAATACTCTTTCAAATCATGAGTTCATAACACTTCTAGAGTTTCTAAACTGTCACTGAACTAATCTAGTCAATGACTTTCAACTTCATCAGAAACTCTCTGTACGTTTAACTTCAAAAACGTACTACTTTTGTTACCTCTATTTGCTTTATCTTCTGATAAAACAATTATTGAATGAATCTTAAATTTATTGTTGTGCATTTTCTTCAAAATCTGATATTTTTTTTTTGAAAATATCAAGCACAATCAAATAATCAATCATAATAGAATTCATTCATTCTGATCCGAGGCTTCAATTCATATCTCAATCTGGCATTCTTTACTGAATTCTCATCGCTTCAGTTTATTTTTTGTGTTTCTTTAATCTGCTGAACAGGTCTGGCTTACTTCCAATCGAAAATCATTCTGATTGGTGATATATTCGTCTGAATATTCAAACCAGAATACACAGAAATCTGGAATCAATTCATCGGATGCCTATTTCATTCCTTATTTCTATCTCCAAATACCAACAATTCATATCATCTAACCCAAAAATCATGGATCATATTCAAATTCTTCTATCAGTTACGAGCCAACAATCTTAGAATACGCTGAAATATCATCAAAGGATCAATAATTCTCAAAATCAAAAGAAATAAATCAAGATTGAGAAAATCTCTCAATCAAAGTCATCCAAAAATCAAATCTTCTGGATAACAAACTCTGCAAAGTGAAAACAACTCACTTGCATCACACAACTCAGAATGAGTGAATCAACACAGGCTCTATACGAAAGCAATGTGCCATGAGAGCCAATCAATATTCAATAATTCAAGAATTATATCTCCAATCTGATGTAATCGATTCAGCATAATCAAAGAAAAGACTCATCTGTAACTGATTTTCATATCATCATCTATATTCTAAACCTCAAGATCAATATTCAATTCATAATCTCATCAAGTCGGTAATTCATAAATTCATAAATTCATCAATTCGCTATTGAATTCCAGTTCAAAACTTAAACTAAAGTCAAAAATCTTACTGGAACATATCTGTAATCTCTATTCATTGGCATACCTATCAATGCTGATTTAGCTTGAACATATCTAGTGCATCGAATATACTGATTTCGGAATATTTCTGTAATCAAACATCATATTTCAAACCGAAATCACAGAATCTTAATTCGAGATTCTATATCATATCATCAAATTCATATGCACATTATGTTCTTGCTGATCTAATTTTATCGCTTCTTATCATTAATTCTTCTGCTAATCTCTATCCGATTATTGCATCATCATCTATCATGCAACATAAACAGATATTTCAATATGAACAAAATCATGTTCAGTTTCAGTTCTTCAAAGCAATAGTTTCATTCTTCAGTTCAATACACAAAGTCTCTTTTCTGATACAGAGGTGATCATATAATAATCTTTCAGCTATCATGTATCTATTGCACCAATAATAAACAGGTCAAAACAAAATAAATCTGTTACCTGAAATTTCATTCTCAGGTGCAATTTCATTTTGATCCTCTGTATACTTCTGGCATTTGTTCTTTATTCGAATCTTTTCTCTGAATCGGATTTGCTTCTAACCTATTCTAGCACCTCAGCTTGAAATGTCTTTACACTGCTTGTTCAAATATCCCCCTCTAAAATGAGTGTAGTAATCTCTAACATATTCTGCATTTAGACCCAAACACTTCTGTCTCGGTCCGCTAGAGTTAAAGAATTACTTTCATATCATTCACTTCATATTTGTTCTGGAATAAAAATTGTAGATAAAGTTGTGAGTATCTCACATACTCTTGCATGTCTATGATTTCATTCTCCTAACTTATCATTCAACTTCAATTCTCTTAGCCCTGCCTATGTCTTTCATAAAATGTTTCAGTCTTCAACATTTATTCAGACATAATATTCGAATTCAAGCCATAATTAAACAACTCAATCTTGAGCTTCATTATTATCATCTACAATTCAGAGAATCATAGTAGGCTTGAAATCTAGCAATGCATTCTTCAATATTCAAATTACTCTGCTTCTGATTGGTATATTCTTCTTTTTCTCATCATTTATATCTGTTTTGGCAAAGAATTGTTAATTAAAACCCTATTCTGAGCACTTACCAACAATGAATATACCTCTGTTATGTTAGAATTTCTTCATCAGAATCTATCAGCTGGTTGTTAGGTTTCGAAGTTGGTATACAGTCAATCTGATATGATATTCATATGTATCTTTCAGGTATTTGAACAACTGATCAAGTTCTTCAAGCCAACTTCTACCTGCAATATCATCTATTCATTCGTTGATATTCTGTTCTGTTCAATTGGAAATACTTCGTTCAGCTGAGCCATACAGTTTTGTTTAGTCTGACCATACCATTCTATTTAGTCTGGGGTGCTTACATCAACCAAAGAACATTGTTCTCTTCGATTCTGGGTGCTTACATCACCCGGGGAAAATCTTCTAACAAAATCAGTAAGAAATTCAAAAATTTACAAATCAGTAAATCAGGTAGTTGAATTTCAAAGATAGATCACGCTCACATGCAATTTATCAAATCATCGAATCGAGTAATGCATAATCATGCAATACTATAAATGCATGTGACTCAATCTATCCCGCTCAGCTTCTATCTATTGGAAAACGTATTCAGATCAATTAAGAATTGATACCTGGTGCAGCGGAAGTTTAAAAATTTTATTTTATTATATGGAACGATTCCATATATGGGTATCAAAACTTTTACGATTAAATTTGTTCAAGTAAAAATAAAACACGGTTAAATTTTTACCTCGTCAAGCAAAGGCTTGATTGTGGACTCCAACATAATTTAATCTGCTCTTCTTGTAAATCCCGGGAACCGATGACAGTCACGATCTAACTCCGGAATTAGGTCCACTAATGAAAAATAGAAACCCTCTGATTGACTGCACTAGAAATCAATCAGAAGTTTTACGTAGAGAATAAACAGATATGATCTGTTAATTCGATTTGTAATTTTTCACAAAAATCACAAGTCGAATTTTCTCCAAAAGGGACAGAGGAATTTTCGAAAATCCTCTTGAAAATTATATGTAGTGTTCGAAATTTCTAGACTGAATTCTTTCATGAATTTCGAACACTGCTTACATATTTATAGATAATTTTTAGACTAGATTAAGTTATAATTATATTAGGACTCTAACTCCTTAGGGCCCACAATCCATAACTTAGTCCAACAAGCCAAGCCCGTTATTCTAGAAATTAATATAAAATTTATCGTGACTCCGATTGATAAACTGATTTCACCAATGTGCACAGAAACCATTTCTGCATCTTTTAAAGTTAAGATAATTTTTCTGAATCCGAATTCAGTGATTTCCAAAAATGCCCATCCCTATGTCATTTTAGGAAATCACACTCCCTTTAGTTAAGAAGTCCAACTTCTCTTTCATTAAATTTAGCTCTTTAAATTTAACTATCTCTACGGGGTTTTAGTAATCCATTACTTGTGTAACCCTCAATGGTTCAGGAATACAGCTAGCCGTGGGCTCACAACTCCTTGTGACTCGGAACAACAATTTCCAACTTACCCATCGAATCATGGTAAGAGCGCCTAGCAACATCGCCCCATGATTCCCTAGGTATTACTGATAGTGCCTGCAAAAACCAGTAGATTTTGGTTAGCGTACAGTACGGTCCCTTCATCCATATATCCCGATCGAATCAACAACCATTGGTATATCGAGAGTCGTTCGAGATTCGATAACTATGCATTACATCTTGGATATCAAATAGTGACATCGCATGTGTTACTAGGAAAACCGAGTAACCTAAAACACATCATGTACTCTGGCCAGAGATTCGTCACACTAATATCTCCTCAGATCGCATAGGATATCCACACTCGCAAGTATGTGGTGAATCCTTGACAACAAAGCATCGACTCCTATATGTGTCGTAACTGTACCCAATCCCGACACCTGATGACCCCAATAGAGTCGGTAAACGAGTCAAAGTACAGCACTAGCATATAGAGTCTCAATGATGTTTCAAGTAATAAGGACTAATGGTGTACAACCAAAACCGCGGACTTTATCCACTCGATAAGTGATAACCACTTGGAAAGTCCGAATAGGGTAGTTCGATCATTCATCATATGAATATCCATTTGAATGCTTTGAACATCTCTATGTTCCATACCAATGAAACGTGGTACTCGGCATCGCAAATGCTAGTCTCAATCTCGAGCGATCCTTATCCTTATTAGCGGACGGCTCAATTGACTAGGAACTGTTTAGAATATACAGTGACTATAAGATGTGTTTCATGATAGTCATCCCCATGTGCTACCACATCTTACATACATTATAGTATATTCAAGGTCTTTATCAAAACAACAATAGTATATCATAATATAACATTATGAAGAAAGATAAAGTCAATGCCATTATAAAAGTGTAAATTATATTATACAAAAGATTGTTTATACATAGAGTCACAAAAGCCCTTAGCCACAAGTTGGCTAACCGGGCACCCACTCTTTCAATCTTTCACTTGCCCTAAAGCCAACTAGTCACACTACGCAATCCCATTGCTTCGCGATGTTTGTCAAACAATGGTCCTGGCAAGGGCTTAGTAAGCGGATCAGCGATATTGTCTGTAGAGGCTACTCTCTCGACACTGATGTCTTCTCTTTCCACGATCTCCCGGATGATGTGGTATTTCCTCAGTACGTGTTTGGACTTCTGATGAGACCTTGGTTCCTTTGCCTGAGCAACGGCACCCATGTTGTCACAGTACACCGGGACTGGACCAACAGCTTCAGGAATTACACCCAACTCTTGGATGAATTTCCTTATCCAAACCGCCTCTTTAGCAGCAGTTGATGCTGCAATGTATTCTGCCTCAGTGGTGGAATCCGCTGTGGTGTCCTGCTTGGAACTCTTCCAAGAGACAGCACCGCCATTGAGCACAAATACAAATCTAGAGGTTGATTTCGAGTCATCCACGTCACATTGGAAACTAGAGTCGGTATAGCCTTTCAACTTCAATTCTCTCCCTCCATAAACCATGAATAAATTCTTAGTCCTTCGCAAGTACTTAAGAATATCCTTCACGGCTTTCCAATGCATTTGACCGGGATTGGCTTGGTATCTGCTCGTAACGCTCAGAGCATAGGCCACATCCGGTCTGATAGATATCATCCCATACATGATACTACCTATGGCTGATGCATATGGCACGTGTGTCATCTTCTCTATCTCTTCGTCAGTCTTGGGACACATAGACTTGGATTGAGAAACTCCATAACACATAGGTAGATGTCCTCTCTTGGACTCATCCATTGAAAACCTTTTCAATATGGTGTCGATGTAGGTTGATTGAGTGAGTCCTATCATTCTTTTAGATCTATCTCTATAGATCTGAATTCCTAGAATATAGGATGCCTCACCTAAATCCTTCATCGAGAATCTACCTGATAACCATATCTTTGTTGACTGCAACATCCCTACATCATTTCCCATGAGTAGGATGTCATCAACATAAAGTACTAAGAATGTTACCGCATTCTTAACTACTTTCTTGTACACGCATGGTTCCTCCGGGTTCTTGATAAAACCAAAATCCTTTATCGTTTCATCAAATTTCTGGTTCCAATTTCTTGATGCTTGTTTGAGACCATAGATTGATCTCTGAAGCTTGCATACCTTATGCTCGCTTCCCATGGATGTGTATCCCTCAGGCTGCATCATATAGATCTTTTCCTTAATGTTTCCATTAAGAAATGCAGTCTTTACATCCATTTGCCATATCTCATAGTCATACCATGCTGCTATGGCAATAAGGATTCTTATGGACTTGAACATTGCGACTGGTGAAAAAGTTTCATCATAGTCAACTCCTTGTCTTTGAGTATAACCTTTTGTCACCAATCGTGCCTTGTAGGTCAATACCTTTCCATCAGGCCCAAGCTTTCTCTTGTAGATCCATTTGCACCCAATTGGAACAATTCCATTGGGAGGATCTACTAAAGACCAAACTTGGTTAGAATGCATCGAGTCTATTTCCGATTGCATAGCTTCAAGCCATAAATTCGAATCCGCATCAGAAATTGCTTCCTTGAAGTTTCTTGGATCACATCCAATGTCGGGTTCACTTTGATCCCCTTCAAGAAGAAGACCATATCTAATAGGAGGTCTAGAAGTCCTCTCGAATCTCCTAGTAATAGGCGTGTCTTGTGATGATTCTTGAGGTGTAGGATCGTTATTTTGTATCTCGGGTTCTTCTCGAATTTCTTCGAGTTCCATCATCTTGCCTTTCTTATCCAATAAGAACTCCTTCTCCAAGAAGGTGACATTCCTTGAAACAAACACTTTTGTTTCAGCAGGATGATAGAAATAATATCCGATTGAATTCTTCGGATACCCTACAAAATAACATAAGGTGGATCGATTATCCAACTTATCTCCCACTGTCTGCTTCACGTAAGCAGGACATCCCCAAATCCTCAAGTACGAATACTTAGGAGCTTTGCCATTCCATAACTCGTATGGTGTTTTATCTACTGATTTAGTGTGGACGTTGTTTAACAACAATACCGCCGTTTCAAGCGCGTAGCCCCAAAACGAAGGTGAGAGCTCAGTGAAGCTCATCATGGATCGAACCATGTCCAACAAAGTTCGATTGTGACGCTCTGAAACACCATTCAGCTGAGGTGTCATCGGAGGATTCCACTGAAAGAGAATCTCATTCTCTTTTAGATAGTCCAAAAACTCGGTACTTAAGTATTCTCCACCTCGATCCGATCGAAGTGCCTTAATACTTTTACCTAGTTTGTTTTCTACTTCAGCCTTGAATTCTTTGAACCTTTCAAATGCTTCAGACTTATATTTCATTAAATATAAATACCCATACCTAGAATGATCATCGGTAAAGGTAATGAAGTAGGTGTTGCCACATTTAGTACCAATCCTAAATGGACCGCAAACATCTGTATGGATCAAATCCAACAGAATTTGACTACGCTCAGGTTTCCCTTTGAAATGAGATTTAGTCATTTTTCCCTTTAGGCAGGACTCACAAGTAGGTAGAGAGTTAATATCAGACATATCAAACATGCCCTCTCCCACTAGCTTGTTCATCCTCCTTGAGGAAATATGACCTAGCCTAGCATGCCAAAGGTTTGCCGGGTTTTGACTATCGTTTTTCCTTTTAATTGTTGTTACCGGTTTATCAACATAATTAATTGGAACGTCTTTTAATTTTAAGCTATATAGATCATTTTCAAGTTGTCCATTTCCAATCAAACATTCATTCTTGTAAATATTGCAAATCTCATTCACAAAATTGCAAGAAAAACCATCTCTATCAAACATAGAAATAGATATAATGTTTTTGACCAAATCCGAAACATATAAAACATCTCTAAAAAATAACTTAAAATTGTTCTGCAAAACTAAATAAATGTCTCCTATAGCTTTGGCTTCGACTCTAGAACCATTCTCGAGCCTTAGCTGGGTCTCACCCATCCTTAGTTTACGACTTCTTGTCATCACCTGCAAATCATTGCAAATATGAGATCCACATCCGGTATCCAATACCCAAGAAGAAGTATTAAGAGAAACATTTATTTCAATGTAAAACATACCCTTTGCAGTTCGCAACTGTTCGAGGTATTCCTTGCAGTTACGTTTCCAATGACCGGGTTTCTTGCAGTAATGGCAAACGTTTTCATCTTTTATCCCAATTGAAGCCTTGGCCTTTCCCTTCTTATTTGGTACAATCTTCTTGGGCGGGGCAGAACGTTTCTTACCCTTTCCACTTGGTCCTTTCTTAGAGTTAGAAGAGGAGCCAACCAAGAGTACCGGTTTATCCTTTTTTAGTGTGGCTTCATATATGACAAGCATATTGTCCATCTCTTCAAGGGTGACCTCTATCTTGTTCATATTGAAGTTCATCACAAAACCGTCAAACGATGAAGGAAGTGATAGAAGCAACAAGTCCGCGCTAAGTTCATGCTCCAAAGTCAAGTCTAGTGTTACCAACTTTTCAATGAGCCCAATCATGCGCACCCCATGCTCACGGACCGAAGTCCCATCTCGCATGCGGCTCGTCATGAGCTCTCTGATGGTGGCATACCTCTCCGACCTTGACTGAGCTCCAAAGAGTTCCTTGAGGTTCTTGTGAATGTCAGCAGCATTCACGGCATCCTCGAATCTCCTTTGAAGCTCATCAGACATCGAAGCCTGCATATAGTATTTGGCCTTGATATCATGGTCCCACCATAAATCAAGTTTGGCCAACTCTTCCGGACTTGTATTAGCCGGGGCTTCCTTCGAAGGCGGCTTCTCTAACACGTAGAAAGCTTTTTCCGAAGTAAGAATAATTTTCAACTTACGGAATCATTCCGTATAGTTTGCGCCAGTCAATTTGTTTTGTTCGAGAATTGAAAACAGTGGATTGCGAGAAGTCATTGTAATAGTATACTGAAAAGGAAACAAACAATAATCAATGATTGTTTAATTAATTTACTAAGACATAAAATATGGCGAATTTTAATTTTATGAATTACACTCCCACTATTTTAACGATTTCACTACCCTCTAGTGAAAACGGAAAACTGTTTTCCTTAGTGAGAACATGGAGTCCAATTGACAAATCATGATCCCGAATAATATCAGCCAACCATAATTTTCAAAAGGTAGAGTCCAATTACTTCCAAAGTAACCCCCATGTTTTTACCTTATGTCCAATAAGGGCCCAATAATATGACGCCGTTTATTGTGACATGTCAAGATAACCCATCAATATTAAGTTGTGATGGACGGTCGCCATGTGGATCCCCAATAATATGAGCCAATCCCATGGGAGTTCCACCTAACTTACAACATGTGTCGATCCAATGTACAGCTTTCCGACGAACGGGCCCCCCCAATAATATGAGCCGGACCGTATCCGCGGGTAGCATCTCATACATTGATCGTTGATGGAAGGTAGGAATATTTAAACAATATTTAAATTTCCTTTTTATTAATCTTGATATCAATTTTAAATCATATTTAAAATGAGGGATTTTTAATTTTGAAAATTTGTCTCATCTTGCAATTTATGTATGCTTGCGGGATTCATACAATTTAGTCTAAACATGCATACATAAATAATATCATATATTATTTAAGTATGATCGATCTCATTAACTGAAACATCCTAGACTTATAAATTTCTAAAATGCGGAAAATTTAAAAAATTTTCTTTTTCTTTTAATTTTAAAATAAATACTAAGTAAAATATTTATATATATATATATATACATATATGCCCATACATATATGTACAACCATAAAAGAGATTTAAAAATTTAATAAATAATCATGCAACATAAAAATAATTACTAAAGCGTCTGAATCATGCAATACTTAAAATAATTCAAAACAATTTAATCAACAGTGCATACCCTAAAAAGTTGCATAAAAATAATACTTAAATCTCAACACTGGAATAAAATCTTCAAATAAAATAGTGTTTAAAATATTCATGCATAGACCACTAGCACGATGCAGACTACGGTCACGGGGCCACTGCAGCTCCGCTCATACGTCCTCACCACCGGTAGGGGTAACCTGCTCCTCTACGTACTCACCTGCACCATATCAGTGTAGTGAGCCTAGATGCCCAACATGCATACTAACAAGGGTTTAAAATAATTTAATACACTTTCATACATAATACTTAACCTATAAATGCATGAGCATGCCTCCAAAAATAATAACATAATTGTTGCTTAAAGAAATCACTGAATTATACGTAACATACATAATATCATACATACTTGAGTTGTTGAGCACTTATTTTCTTAACATCGAATGGTCCTATCCGTAAGTGTGACCCATACTTATAGTGCGACTGATCAGTCTAAGAAACCATCGTACGTGGCCGGTGACGAATCACCTCTTAAATTGGCAGTAAACTGCCCTTCAATCATATGGGGACGAATCCCCCTTAAATTGTCACACTACTTCAACTTCCAACATAAAATATTTTCCTGCTCAACCTTAACATTAAATCATGCATAAAATATTATTTCATGAATGCATGTACTAAAATAAAAATGTGTGTCCCTCATATATATTTAATTTAATTTCTTACTACCATATAAATATTAAAATAACTTCAATGCATAAAAATGATTAAATATATATTCAGGAAACATGCAAATTTCTCATGGATGGTCCTGGACTGATGGCCCTAACACTCAAGCCCATTTACTTAAATCTGGCCCATTAACACTGAAACTGGCCCAATAACATACTTAAGCCCAATAAAATTTATTCTAAGCCCAATTAAATAATTAAAGCCCATTAAAATACTCTAGGCCCAATAACAACTTAAATTGGCCCAATGGGCCCAAAAAGCTCAAAGACTGGCCCAATAACTTTCATGGGTCCTAAAGCCCACAAAGATTAGTGGGCCCACTTAATTAAATTAATTAAGCCCACATAAAATTAAACATAACCCAAAATAATATTTAAAAGTGGCCCATACATTAATTAAATCTAGTAGTCCACATAAAAACCCATTAACTTATTAATTCATTTAAAATTAAAATACCCGAGCCCGGCCCACCGAACCCGGACCCGGACCACCTAACCCGACCCTAGACCTACCAGACCCGACCCTGACCCCAAGCCCCGACCCAGCACCCCAGCCCAACCCAAAACCCGAACCCCCCCCCCTAGCCCTTCTACCCGCTGCGCGAGCAGCAGCCCTTTAAGGGCTGCTGCCGCCTTGCTCCGGCCATGGCCGGCCGGAGCGCCCCCGGCAGGACCTTCCCAGGGTCCTGACGGTCCTAACCCAGGTCACACCCCGCTGGTCCATGGCCCTGCGTGGACCAGCCGAGCCCTCTTCCCCATAACCCTAATCTGCAACCACCTAGGACCAACACATGAACCCCTTCGAACCTAGCCCATTTCAGCCTGAACCGTCTGACCCCAACCGACCCTAAGGCACCCTAGGACACCTCTGGACCGAGCCATCAGCCTTAGACCAGTCCATATCAAAAAAAAAAAAACGTGAACATGAACCAAACATGGAAAAATTCGAACCCTTCAAACCATTTTCTAAAAAAATTTGAAAGTTTTAATGCATACACAAATCACACAATTATAAAACTGATAGGCACGAAAAAGTTGAAAGAAATTCATGCCTTTCACCGAAAATGGAGAGAAAAACGGGCGTGAGACGACTCCGGGACGACGGGACGATGAACGACCAAGTTTGAAGCTTGAAGAACCGCGGCTATGGCTTCCTAAGGGTTTCTGTCAATGGAGTAGAGGAAGAGAGGTTGAGGTAGACGCTCGGTTGAGAGAAAAGGGGAATGAGGCGTGGAAAGGGGGTTTGGGCGCTTAGTTTGGTAGATTAGGATTATAATTTAGGTAGATAATATGTTAATAACTAATTAGGAGATATTAACAACCTAAAAAGATCTCCTAACTAATTTAAATACTAGCTAACTTAATAAAATATTTAAATCCCGAAATAAAGAATTAAGGGAATTTTAAAGATAATAAAAAGTCATTAAAATGGCTTAATTTGGATAAAAATGGACTCCTAAAATTATATAAAATTAAATACTTAAAATTTTGAGATAATAAAACTCAAAATAATATTTTAGGGCTCTAAAAAGGCTCATGAAATAAATTGGATAGAAAGTTGTCATCTCGTCCGTCTCTGGTCCCGTCTACGCGATCAAATAATTAAAATATTGAAAATCATAAAAATTACTAATTATGGGTTAAATGCTTAAAAATAAATTAAATCATGCACAAATAATTCACATAATTATTTAACCCATAAATCTAAAATTTAAATAATTAAATATCCTAATTATGCATGCGGATTTACGTATTTAAAATACCGGGTGTTACATTAACTAATCGACCCGTGGTTGCCAATCACGAGTCTAAGTCCAATCATAGGTGATATGCAAGTATGCAATGCAATTCTATTACATTGAGCTTTCAATTTACATTTCTTCGGTCTTCATTGTCTGCTGGGCCCACCATTTCTTCGAATCTTTGTCTCCCACTAAGTCTAATAAATTTACAATAAATTTCGATGACAAATATGGGATACATTTTTAGGGGTGGGAACGGGCCATGAACCAGGCCCACTTTTATTACATATGACAATCATATTGGGCTATAAACCAAGCCCATTAATAAAATCCAACAACAATAAGACAAATATAAATTATCTAACATACACCTAAAACATTGGTCATGACAATCGATCATCCTTTATCCAATAATTAATTCAATAATTAAATAATTGGATAAACATGCAAAGGCATCATAATTTAAAATATAAAATCATATTTTATCTTATCCAACCATAAGATCATATCTTATCATCAATTGTACCAAAATAATTAATTTTATAATATTTAATTTAACGGATAAAATTTATAAATTTTCCAAAAATTCAAATTTATCCAAAAATCAATTTTAAAATTTTCGGACTCGAACAATTCGATCCGATGCCTCGTGAACCAATCAAAAATAAATTTCGATCGGATCAAAACCTAGAATTTCAAAAAAAAAATTAAAATTTTAATTAAAAATTAAAAATAATTTTTTCCGGGCTGCCCGGGACAATCCCGGGCAGCCCGCGCCCCAAAGAGGGGCCCGGGAAGGGCAGCGCTGTGTGCTGCCCTGGGCAGCGATGGACTCGTTGCCCTTGGGCAGCGCCCAGCGCTGCCCTTGGCAGCGATCCAATCGCTGCCCTTGGGCAGCGACGCTCGCTGCCCGATTTGCCCATTAAAATTCAATTTTAAAATTTTCGTTTTGTTTCAAAAACCGAGGCTTAAAAATTTTGTACAATCGATTAATTTAATCGTTTGATCTGAGCAAACTGGCTCTGATACCAGTGTTGGAAAACGTGTTCAGATCAATTAAGAATTGATACCTGGTGCAGCGGAAGTTTAAAAATTTTATTTTATTATATGGAACGATTCCATATATGGGTATCAAAACTTTTACGATTAAATTTGTTCAAGTAAGAATAAAACACAGTTAAATTTTTACCTCGTCAAGCAAAGGCTTGATTGTGGACTCCAACAGAATTTAATCTGCTCTTCTTGTAAATCCCGGGAACCGATGACAGTCACGATCTAACTCCGAAATTAGGTCCACGAATGAAAAACAGAAACCCTCTGATTGACTGCACTAGAAATCAATCAGAAGTTTTACGTAGAGAATAAACAGATATGATCTGTTAATTCGATTTGTAATTTTTCACAAAAATCACAAGTTGAATTTTCTTCAAAAGGGACAGAGGAATTTTTGAAAATCCTCTTGAAAATTATATGCAGTGTTCGAAATTTCTAGACTGAATTCTCTCATGAATTTTGAACACTGCTTACATATTTATAGATAATTTATAGATTAGATTAAGTTATAATTATATTAGGACTCTAATTCCTTAGGGCCCACAATCCATAACTTAGTCCAACAAGCCAAACTCGTTGTTCTAGAAATTAATATAAAATTCATCGTGACTCCGATTGATAAACTGATTTTACCAATTTGCACAGAAACCATTTCTGCATTTTTTAAAGTCAAGATAATTTTTCTGAATCCGAATTCAGTGATTTCCAAAAATGCCCATCCCTATGTCATTTTAGAAAATCTCACTCCCTTTAGTTAAGAAGTCCAATTTCTCTTTCATTAAATTTAACTCTTTAAATTTAACTATCTCTACGGGGTTTTAGTAATCCATTACTTGTGTAACCCTCAATGGTTCAGGAATACAGCTAGCCGTGGGCTCACAACTCCTTGTGACTCGAAACAACAATTTTTGACTTACCCATTGAATCATGGTAAGAGCGCCTAGCAACATCGCCCCATGATTCCCTAGGTATTACTGATAGTGCCTGCAAAAACCAGTAGATTTTGGTTAGCGTACAGTACGGTCCCTTCATCCATATATCCCGATCGAATCAACAACCATTGGTATATCGAGAGTCGTTCGAGATTCGATAACTATGCATTACATCTTGAAGATCAAATAGTGACATCGCATGTGTTACTAGGAAAACCGAGTAACCTAAAACACATCATGTACTCTGGCCAGAGATTCGTCACACTAATATCTCCTCAGATCGCGTAGGATATCCACACTCGCAAGTATGTGGTGAATCCTTGACAATAAAGTATCGACTCCTATATGTGTCGTAACTGTACCCAATCCCGACACCTGATGACCCCAATAGAGTCGGTAAACGAGTCAAAGTACAGTACTAGCATATAGAGTCTCAATGATGTTTCAAGTAATAAGGACTAATGGTGTACAACCAAAACCGCGGACTTTATCCACTCGATAAGTGATAACCACTTGAAAAGTCCGAATAGGGTAGTTCGATCATTCATCATATGAATATCCATTTGCATGCTTTGAACATCGCTATGTTCCATACCAATGAAACGTGGTACTCGGCATCGCAAATGCTAGTCTCAATCTCGAGCGATCCTTATCCTTATTAGCGGACGACTCAATTGACTAGGAACTGTTTAGAATATACAGTGACTATAAGATGTGTTTCATGATAGCCATCCCCATGTGCTACCACATCTTACATACATTATAGTATATTCAAGGTCTTCATCAAAACAACAATAGTATATCATAATATAACATTATTAAGAAAGATAAAGTCAATGCCATTATAAAAGTGTGAATTATATTAAACAAAAGATTGTTTATACATAGAGTCACAAAATCCCTTAGCCACAAGTTGGCTAACCGGGCACCCACTCTTTCATTATCTCAGTCCAAGAAACTTACGCTCTGATACCACCTGTTGTGGGGCCTCGGATTGCTAATCTCAAATCTTAAGGGACAATTAATGAATAAGCATCATTCATATAATAAGGAAAGAATAAGGATCAAGAATTTTTTTTTTTTCAAAAAGGGGTGTGCGCGGGGGGTCAAAAACTGCCGTGCGGGCGCCCCTGTTTTTTTTTTCAAAATAGTAGGCTGAGCACCAGGCTGCACGCGGGCGGTAGTTTTATGCCGCGCGGGCGCATCCTGGGCAGAAAGCCTGCTCTGTTATTTTGTCAGCAACTTTGATCCTTTCAATCAATTCCAATCCCTCAAATTCAAGTCTAGAACATGTAGATTAACATATAACCAGATCTAAACATGCTCATAAGGAAATCGATACATCAACTAGAAGATTAAAGTCTAGCAAAAGTTACAATTTACATATGTTGTTCACTCACAACTCAACACCAACTACTTCAAGTTTTTCCAACATTCATGCTGGAACTTAACCACCTCGATTCAGCTAGAAACAACCTGAGTCCACATCTAATCTTTACTCATGAGCTACTATCGTCGTCCTTGACTAACTCCTGCCCCATCTGTTGTCATGCACATACAAAACAAGACAACAACCGGATAAACTCCGGTGAGAAATCAATCTCAGTATAACCAACATATAGAAAGCGTTAAATAAAACATATCGAATCTATTTAAACTCGAATCAATAAATAGAGTAAATTAGCGCTTCACATAAGAACTGATTCATATAACTTCGAGGCCATCAAGATTAATAAATGATCTTGACATGAATATCCATCTATCGTAGCTATTCTGGGCTAGAAAATAACGTTAACCGCAACCTTGGCATAAAATCAATTCAATATACTATCATATCGACTCAAACTTAAAGATCCACTACCTGAGATGGATCGAAAACATCAAACATAAATCAAAACATATCAAGTATGTGGTTTTTGCGGGCCAACTCAAGAATAGTCGTTCTTTGAGTTTCAAAGTCCCTAACTTGCGATGTCGTCATTATACCTTCAAATATTTCGGTTCCGAATTCTTCAATCTGAAATATAACAATCAAAATACTCATATCAAACTTCATTCAAGATTATTATATCAGAAACGAATCAAAACCATCAATAGATCATCAACCAATCTCATTTCAAACCTCAACTTCTTCTTATTCGATTCAACTCGGCGTCTTGTATCATTAGCTTTCAAACTCAACTGAAACTGAAGAATAAAAATGCTATAACATTCATAACATCTAGATAAAGACTTCATCTCAGTTAGAGGCCATCAAAACAGTCTAAAAACTCGATTCAACAGCGTAGCGATTGAAAATCGGTAACCGACGAAATATCTCGAAATCAAATCTAACTTCAACTCAACTGATACTTATATTCAATTCAATAACCAGCATCTAAATATTCATACCAACCACTTAACATATCAAATACAAGCTGGAATCATGCTTCAACATAAATAACATAAGCTCATCAATCCGGTTTCGATATATAATCGCGTATACGTTGAAGAATAAGATCATAATATCAAAATATGATCTCTGCCATCTACTGATTTCGAAATTCATCAAAAACATCATAATACTTACACGAGATCGAAGCCCTTGTCGCAAGGATTCCAGAACAATTTACGGAATCGAAATCGGATAACCGGAGCAAAAGTTACGACAATTCGAAAATCAAGAATTCAAAGGAAATAGAAAAAGGCTTCGGCTTCTGCTCTCAAAAGTCTGAATAAAAGCTGAAGCAAACACGTTGACAAGCTGATAATCTGATTAAAAATCGGATATGTGTTGCATAATTGCAATTTAGTTCCTCAAGTCTTCATTAATTGCAATTCAGTCCTCAGCCTTTTTTTTAATTCAATTTCAATCCAAAATAATTTAAGAATATTAGAATTTAAATCGAAACTCTAAATATTCCCAAATTACATATACTCGGATTAAAATTAAATAAATTCGGATTAATTAAATAATCCCGGCCTTTTGCATTTTAGCACTTCAAACTTCGATATTTGCAAATCAGTCCCTGATCGGGTTGTATCTTCAAAATTAATCTTCTTTAATTCCCGAAACATGGAATTTAATCTTAAATTTCATAAATATTCAAATCGAATATTTATTCTTTTAATTTAAGAATTATCGAAATTTAATTATCAAAATCAGTAAATTCTCAAATTAAATATTTTCGGCTCGAAAATTAAATCTATCATTTTCATAACTCCTCAAATCAATATTAGCCCATAATATGAAATTTAATTCTCAAATCCCATAATTAATAATTTAATATTTTCGGACCTTACACAAATTTTATCAAAGTTTAAATAAAACCTCATCAATGCTCATCCAAAAAATAAATACAAAGTAACAAATTATAATAAGAAATATAATGAAAATAATGTATAATTGAAATTTTCAACACAATGATTAAGGTAGAGACAAAAAATTATTACACATGCAAGCATCACATGTCGAGCGATACTCACCTATATCTACATATATACTAACTTTGGTGACATGATAATTTTTTAGTTAATACCAGATATTATATTTGAATTTATGTAATAATATTATATAATACAATATTAGATATTTAAATTTTAGCCCAAGTGAATGAACTACAAATGAGCTTTGCTCCCAAACTGGAAGCCCAATTATCATAATCTCGCCCCTCCGATTCTATCTAATCTAATCTAATCTAAAAGGGGAAATGGGCTACTTCTACTCTGGTCAGTGCATTATTCACGGGAGCGGGCGCTTCAGCCTTTGCCCATTCCAAATAATTCATCTATAAAAAGCCTATGGGTTTCTCTCCAAGACTCTTAAATCCGCAAGCTTTACGTGATTTGATTGTGTTACTGGAAGCCTCTTTCGTGTAATATGATGTAAACTTCGATTTGTATGATTTTGAATTAGGGTTTCGTGTTGTTTTTTTTTGTTGGGATATATCTAATTTGTAATCGAGTTTGTTAGTAGATGAGTTTTTGTATCTTGTTTAGTTCGTTACTTCGCAATTTTGTTATAGAGTACTGCAATTTTGTTTAATTTTTCCACCAGCGAACGGCTTTAGGGTTTTGTGATTTGTAAAGGGAATGGAGAATTTACGTAGACCATCTGATAGATCTGTTTCGAAAGAGCCGGGGCTGAAGAAACCAAGGCTCACAGAGGTTCCCACGGCTTCAGATCGCAGCTCCAATGGTCGCAGAGGATTCGTTCAACGGCCGGCTTCTTCAAACTCCGGCGCCGGCGGCTTGAGTTTTCTGAGAGAGCGGGATTCCGAGAGCAGCGATTCAGTCCGTGGGCCAGCCTTCACTCAGCAGCCAGGTCAGCAGCTGCATCACGAGCTGGTGACTCAGTACAAGACTGCTTTAGCTGAGTTGACTTTCAACTCGAAGCCGATTATAACTAACTTGACTATTATTGCCGGCGAGAATTTACATGCAGCCAAGGCCATTGCAGCAACTATCTGTGCTAATATTCTTGAGGTGATTCTGGTTCTTTCATTTTGCTAGTTACCTTTTGCTATATGATGCCACTCTCTGTAGAAATAGTTGGAGAAGAGAATAGGCAGAAGTGTAAGTCGGCATTGTAGCTACTTAGTTGTGTTCGGTAAAAAGTTAATGTATGCCAATATCAAGAAGTGCAAGTTTTAACTACAGAGTTTTATGACTTTACTGTGAAATTTATCTAATTTAGCTCATCAGTGTGTGTTGTGGACGTGGAATGTCAAGCGCTAAAAGATCAATTCGATTAACAGTAGATCAATCACTTCTATTACCAATTATATCGAGAATAACCAGATTGAACTGAAATCCATGCAAATCTCAATCATTTCCATTGCCACCAAGCTGAAATCCGACATCCAGTTCCCTTGTATTGTCTTAAATTGTCCATATTACATTTCAGGCATTTGGGAATTGTATTTGAGATTGATTCCGCAGCTGCTCTATATTGTGGGTCGTGAGAAAAATTGATGCAATTTTTCACTGCGTAGAATAATGTGATCACACTTTGATATTCAGTGCCACTTATATCCCACAATTGTAGCCTTTTTGTCATATTTAGTTGAATGATTTGCTGAAATTCCAAGCATTATGCCAACGCGAGTATTTGCAATGCCTTCTCTTTTGCTGTGGGATTTATTGCCCTTGTTTCAAGTGGATTATGTTCCTCTTTGTTAGCAGTTGGTCGAATGAATGTGAAAACCCATTACGCCCCATAAAATTGGTTTTCCTTGTTTGGCAATGTAACTTTACAGTTTTTGCATCTCCGGTTTTGTGTTTGTGATAATCCTTTTCACTAACTTCTTTTTTTATATCTGTATTGTGACAAAAGATTGACTTATTTTTATACCGTGTTTGGGAACTTTCCCTCAGATGATGGCGAAATTAAAAAAATTCAGTTCCCTTTGTGATTTAAATGAAGAAAGGTGATTTTATTTTGCATTGTGATATTTTCAATTTCTGTACAGATTTGCAAGGTGCTGATTCTGAGAAGTAATGAATAGTTAATTTTGACATTTGATATTGATATGTTCTGCTTGGTTATTAAAAGCTCAAGTTGCACCAAGGCTCACTTGTATCTTGAAGCCTGGTGGTACACTGGTACTTTTTATTAAAGCAAAATTCAGTAAGACACGTACTCTAAAATTTGGGCCTAAGAAGAAAACTATGTTATGCAGCAAGGACATATTCTTTACAAACTATATAATAATAATCTAACAAATAGTCATCAGTGTCCAAGTAATTGTGAATGACTATGTTCAGTTGTATTTCATACTTGATATACTAAGGTGTGTACTGCCTGACATGCCTTAGAAGTCTTGATCTTTAATGTGCTCCAAACACGTGCTTCTCAGTCTGTGTGCATGGTTCATTTAGTGACTGTTCCTTACCTTGATGATATTTACATGCTAGGAGCTTTTAGCGACTATTATCTTATATTTTCGACAATCAAAGAACATGCCTTGGAACCTTTTCTGTGTGGAACATTATTCAGCTTTGCTCTTGTGAATCAATAATCAAATCTGCTGGAGTCTGGTCCTTTTCTTTGATTTGTAAGACAGATGTGCCAAGTTCGAAAACTAGAACTTGGTTCATGTTACATTGTAAACTCCAACTTTTGGTTCCCAGGTGCTATAATATGGCCCATTGTAGATGTCATTTTTATCATGTCTCCGACATCCATCCTGTGCATATGATATGATGCCTGACAACTGGAATTTACAGGTTCCGAGTGAGCAGAAGCTGCCATCTCTGTATTTACTGGACAGTATCGTGAAGAATATTGGGAGGGATTATATAAAGTCCTTTGCTACCAGATTACCCGAGGTAATATTTGTGAATATCGTTGTTTCAGATTGTTGCTTGAGGAATTGCAGGATCATTCGATTTTATATTTTTAGTTCGTGCAAGTTTCTGCAATGGTATGTATATACACTCATGTTGCGGTTGTGGCACACGGAGACAAAAATTGGGCTCCCTTCCCTTCATTTTTTGATAATTATTTTGTGTCTTGAGGGGAAAAACTATCAGCTGAATGCCTTGTTTCCTTGATTTCCGTAATTTTGTCCTTAACTATTTCTTTCATGTTCTTTTACCAGGTGTTCTGCAAGGCCTATAGGCAGGTTGATCCTTCAACACATCAAAGCATGCGCCACCTTTTTGGCACCTGGAAAGGAGTTTTCTCTCCTCAGTCACTCCATATGATCGAGAAGGAGCTTGGATTCACTAGTACTGTCAATGTTTCATCTCAAGGAACAATAGCGTCAAGGCTGGACTCACAATCCCAACACCCCTCGCCCAGCATTCATGTAAACCCCAAGTATTTGGAGGCTAGGCAGCAACTTGAGATCACCAGGGTAAGGACCCCATAAGCCAGTTGGATATTTCTATTATCAGCTTTAATATTTTTGTTTTTTCCTGCTACCTGGTGAATACAATTTAAACTGTCTTCTCTGCATTTAAGTTATAAGTTAAATCATATAAACATTAAACACCAGATTTGGCAGCCACTTTGTTACCATGCCTTTCTTTTATATTTTTCCTTTCTTAGGAAGTGTTGACACATGTAGAAAGCTGTTTGGTTTATTTTTTGGAATTGATTATTATTTTTGTAGATGTGCATAGCTCTTGCACTTTGTTACCCGATATTAAAGTTGCATGCCAATTTTATTGGCAATCATATATCTTTCTTTTCTTTCAAAATGTAAAAAAAAACTTATATCTGAAACCTTTTGCTACTGGATCTTTGATTTAACCATTCATGTACATCATATGACCTTCGTGTGTGCTTCTACAATCAAGGCTAGAGGAACTAGCATTGACGATAATGGACCAACTATGAAGTCAATTGATGATGTTAGAGCACCAGAGAGAACTTCCAATATTAATTCTGGGAAATCATGGGCCGGATCGTATGCTAAGGTACAGGTGGAAAATATGATTGTGGATTGTTTTGGGTTTTACTTTTGGATCCTGTGTTCTAAATTATTCTACTCTAACAGTCCATACAGCATCAGCATAGAGATCTAGTAAATGAGTCAGTGCATGACAGACATTCAAGTGCAGCACAAGTACATTCGGATTATGGTACCAATGTATTAGAGCGTACAAGCTTGGGAACTGGAAGCATGGGTGAAATATCAAAAGAGCAAGGATTCGACAGGATCCGTTATGCATTTAGTTTTGATGTAACTGGAAAAATATCCCAGGAAAACAATGGTTTTGACATGAATCATGGTTTTGAACCTTCAAAATCTGGCTCACATCTACAGCGCAATAAAAACTTCATAAGTAGGAAAATTGATGGAATAGATAGGAGCTGGAAGAACATGGAGGAAGAGGAGTATACGTGGGATGAAATAAATTCTAGACCCACTGATTGCGGTGCAGCTCAGATTTTTGCGGAAGATCCTCGGGCGCCTGAAAATTATAGAAGATTGGTAAGTTTATGAAGGTTTAGCGGATTGCTAAATGCAATTGGTTTTTTGGTGGTCAACAAAGATTATAGCTGTAAAGATTTTCTGTGACACCCTTTGTGAGTCGCTTTGCACCATGATATGTCATATTTTAGTAAGAAATGAGCTCGTGCCTTCAGGTCTTGGGGCACTGTAGTTATGTGTAAACCGCTGTACCGAAGCATAGCAAAGTCGTTGTAGATGAGTTCTAGTTCATGCACTTAAACATAGCAAATAAGTTCGAACGTAAACTCATGCATAAGTTCAACTGTGCTGGAGGGAGAATGCTCAGAAATATTACTTGTTGACCGTGATCGGTCGCACTAATTGATGTCGAGAGGCTGGCATTTTGAAACTGTTTAGAGTTCAATAATATCTGGGTCTAGATGTTGGAACAGTATGATGGTAGCCTTGTTACACGGATAATGCCACATACTGACAGTATTTGGAGCTAACAATGGTGGAATGGCGATTGCAATGCATAACTGGTTCATTAATTAGCCTATTGAAAAATGCTATTTGCCAACTGTTATCGAGAGATTATTTACAGAGGCTAAAAGGTGTTTGCTGTGTTCACCGCATGCCATCTGACATTGTAAAGTCTTAACTTGTTTCCTGCGGATTTATAAAGATTTATGAAAATTGTATGTATATGGTTCAGATGTGCTGTATGTCCATTCTCTGTGCTTCTCTTTTGATGCTTTGGCAGTGTTAAAAGAGGTAGGGTTCTGTTCAGTCTCATTTGTTTTGATCAGTATTATAATGGCATTTCTTATGCAGGACACTGCCAACCGTCTCCGAAAATCTCAAGGTGTACATGATATTGAGCCAAGGGTTGATGATAAAGCTTCAGCTGAAGGGAGGATTCTTTCTGGGCCTGATAAAAACACCTCTCATGTTGGAACTCCAGGTTATAGACCCAAAGTTTCTAGTACACAAGGACAGACTCTTGGAGCTGCATCATCCTTGAAACCAAAGTTCATGCACCAACATCCATCTTCGCCGTCTTTCTCAGCTAGTGAATACAAGCAGACCTCTGTTGGACCTCCTACAGACCCAAGAAAACTTGCAGGACTGAGAAACATGGAGTCTAACGACCAGAATTCTCCGGATTCTCAACATTTGCCATATCTAGATGTTAATCATGCTAATAAGCAGAGATTGCATCCCCATACTACATCTGCTGTGAATCCTCTTCCGCAGAGAAAACATTTTCCCTCTACTCAACCAAAAATTACTAAAGACTCTGGTTTGGAACTTGCCAGCGGAGAAAATCTTTTTCTGTCACAAGTTTCAACCTCCGAAAGTCACTCTACAATGGTGACTTCATCGTCGGACAGATCTAATCCATCTAATCCGCATACCGTTGACTCCCTTGGTCCTGGACAATCCATCACCAGCAGTTTGTTAGCTGCTGTAGTTCGAAGTGGTTTACTTAACAGTAGTACTGTCACCAGTCGCTCGACTAAGCCGAATCAAGAATCTGGGCTGGAATCATCGCTAGGAGATGTGCGACCAGCTCTCCCAAGTGACCCGCGTGCTAATTTTCCTTCACGACCTTTGCTTGGAAATACTGCCCTCCCTGCGAAGGTGAACCATCCACCGTTGCCACCTGGTCCATCTCCCTCTTTAGCAGGTATTCACCCAGAAAAGCCTCCGACTGCAGTTAAAACTGCATCTGATCCTGTTTCTAGCCTTTTAAGCTCATTGGTTGCGAAAGGCTTAATATCCTCATCAAAATCTGATTCATTATCCTTTTCCTCATCAAAAATATCTGATCAATCTTTGGACAGAGGTCCCGGGGTTCCTAGCACTAGTTCTACTCCAGTTTCGTCCAGTCCAGGCATCATTGACAGACCACTTTCCTCATCCATCACAGAAAAGCCATCTTCATTAAAGTCTGCTGCTGAGCCTGCTGATGATATACCCCAGTCAACAACAAAGATAAAAAATCTTATAGGCTTTGAATTCAGACCTGATGTAGTTCGTACTTTTAATCCAGCTGTTGTCAGTGAATTTTTTGGTCTCCCACATCGGTGCAGTATATGTGGACTTGGGCTGAAGGGTCAAGAACAACTTGATAGACACATGGATTGGCATGTTGTAAGGGATTCTGAGCAGAACTCGTCCAACATAACTTCAAGGAGGTGGTATACTGACTCAAATGACTGGGTGGCTGGAATTGGCAGCTTTCATGACAGCGATAATGCCACAGACCTCTTGGGAGGTCCGAGCGAAACAGAAAGTGACAACATGGTTCCCGCTGATGAAAATCAATGTGCATGTATTTTATGTGGTGAGCTGTTTGATGATTTCTACAGTCAAGGAAGGGATGAGTGGATGTTCAAAGGAGCTGTTTACCTGACAAAGCCATCCTCGGAGTTGCGTGAAAGGACTGGAACTGCTAATGATGATACTTTTCTGGGACCTATAGTCCATGCTAACTGCATATCAGATCAAGCAGTTCATGATCTTGGGCGGGCTTGTCTTATTAATCTGGTAAACTGTAGTTTTGTTCGTTTTCAGCTGTGGGCATTCATTTGTGAACAAAAACTTTTAATTATGTCTTAAAACTTGGCAGAAATGTTAAATTTCTTTTTAAGTTGTAAGAATATATTCTTTACTTAGCATTCAGGCAATGTGATTTGGTATTATTCTTCACCTCAATCCTACTTGACTCTCTTGTTACTTTTGCAGGAAAATGATGCATAATATCTCAGCGTGGGAAATAGTTTAAGGTCTCAGGTATATCTTAGCAGGGCCTTGTGAAATTTTGATGCGATCTCTAAGCCTTGCACTGCACATGCAGGGAAGCGAAAAGAATTTTTTGTGTATCAACTATTTGGCTTAAATGTTGCTTTATGTCTGAACCTCAAAAGCCGCCGCTACCTGTAGTTCATTTTACAACACTTTCAAGATTTCAATTTTTATATTTTGTTGTAAGAGAAATACATAAGTTGCCAATGGCTCATACACTCTCTTCTCTAATTTTGTTGAAAGGCTTGCCAGTTCTTAATACAAGTCTTTAAGTTTCATTGATTCCAGCCTCCAAAGTTCAAAAGTATCGAAAACAGGACAGAATGACATTAAATTGTCTTACTGGTTACTTTTGCATTTCATGTTCTTCCCCCTCTCAAGGCTTCGGATTTCCATCCCCAAAGCTTTTACGATATTTAGAAATGGTTTATGCAGTTCTCCAGCGTGCCAAGGTTCATATAAGCCAATGCCAATGTTGCAGTTCTTTTTGGTGTCTAGCAAGTTGAGGTAGGATTTTAAGTTTTGGCCTCATGGTCTTCCGACTGTTCTCTGAAGTGTGGGATATACACTAGTTATGTTTCTGAAGATCGAACATGAGCATGTCACTTCTAATTACCTGAGAAGCTGCCATTAGCATAATTGGATTTGAGGAATCTTGGCCGTT